>NW_028277035.1:32403000-33746000 GCF_059951505.1 Python bivittatus | reverse complement strand
TCATTGAGAAGGCGGGGCAGTTGACATATACCGGACTAGGAAATTTGTTGCCTTCTAGATGTGGTCTTCCTACAGTTCCCAGAAACTCAAGTCAGCTTCAACCATAATAAAGACACTCTGTGCACACAGCAGAAAATTGTAAGTGCATTGATCTTTCGATAGCACAACAGAGATATACTATTACAATGTAGCCTAAACTAGCTGAAATACACCATATGAGTCAACTATTTTATGGACAGTTTTTATGACTTACTGTTTGCACTAAAAAGCAAAAAGACATGCATTTATTTGAAAACAAAACTTCAAGTACATCTATGCATTTTTAAAACTTTATATAATGACTTTTGTCCTTTTTACTAGTAGAGTTTTGCTAAATCTATCCTATGGCAGATATGGTACCTTAAATCATCACCTTCCATTTCTCTCCAATGAACCACATAAATCATTTACCAATCCATTCCTGCATGGTCCAAATCATTTTCAAGTCTATTACTATTTCCTCTTAAATTGACAACGATTTGCCCCTCCAGTTTGTGCCATTATCCTTTTCTTTATCACCTTCCTACATATTTTTTTCCAGACCAGTGATATAAAAAAATGAATAAAACCTGCCTTGATAGTAATCTTTATAACATTTTCCAAAAGAGCAACTTCCATCCCCAAAATACATTGGATTGAATGTCAGTGAAATGGATTCTATCATACATTAAAAAATCTGTTTCATTGCCAGCAATGCATTTACCTTAGGTTTTATATGGCAATGCCACAAAGTTACAATGACACAATATTAAAGACACTCACAAAAGGAAATATGGACATAAGCCCATTTATATTTTCTGGCTATGGTCAGTCTCTTTTGATCATAGATGGTGGTGAATTCTCTTCTCCAGGTGAAGCAGAATTCTATGGACAACAGGAATTCTGTTGAGAATGAGGATGGCTGGAAGAAAAAAAAAATACAGGTAGAGGGCTGTGAAAGAGTATTGTAATACTAGGAGTTACCCACTTCTGGCTTCCCAGGTGGTGTTATCCTAGTAAAGGATCTGGACTTTGGGAAAAATTGAAAATTGCATGTAACCCAAAGAGTTGTAGTAGAATTGGGAAATGAATGGATCTAATGCAGGTTGGTAGGGATTTGGCAGGCAAAAAGTTAGCTTGGAGGCTAAAAATGTAGCTGCACAGGTCTGTACTAGAAGTCAAAAATATAGGAAAGAGATTTCTCAGATACTAAAATAAATAGGAGGAAAGAAAGATAAACTGATCATAGGAAAAGGATAAGGTAGGTCTTTAGCAGACTGTGTGGCTCCTGCAAGGATATTAAAATTTGGGATACCCACAAAGTGGTGGCGGGGAGTTGTCTTGAAGAACTGAGAAGAACGAAATGAAACTTAGAGTTTGGGGAGGGGACATAAAAGCTGTGGAGCTGTAGGTGCAAGGTACCTCACTAGATGCTGACAGTCGCTTTGGGAGAAAGAAGAGAAGCAGGCATTAACCGGGAAGCAGTGGGTAAAAAAGGAAACAATTAGCCTAGAAGAGGCAAAGGTTCCAGGTTCAAGAAAAGACAGAAAGCCTTACTTGTGAGTAAAAGGAAAAGGCATGAGGCTTTGGTAGTATAAGAAATTGTATCTTTCACCCCTGAGGGTGCCCAGGACCTGTCATCTGGAAGGAATTGTGTCTGACTGAGCTGAAGAGGAAGTGGAGCAGACTTGATTTGGATGGGCCAGCAAGGAGGAGATTTCAAGAAGAATCCAAAACCCAAGAGGAGGAGTGTGAGAAACTGTTCCAAAAGACTTTGGCAAGGCAACATGGATTAACAAGATGGGGGTAAGGGGGCGGGAAAGTTGAATTGTTTGGTTATGTACTGTGCTCTTGAACTGTACTGTCCCTTTACAGAGTCTTTCTAGCTGTTGGCTGAGAGAGAAATTGCTATCTCTGAACCAACCATCTTCACCTCAGAACTTATGATTCATTCCTACTGAGTTCAATAGTCACTATTGGGTTAAAAAAAATTCCTAATCCCCTGATCAAGAGACAAAACTCCAGTGATAAAAAACAAGGCTGTATTCAAATGAACTTTTTGTTTATTTTGCCCTTAGTGTCTCATGGAACCCCTCAAATTTTTGCAGTAAACCCTACAGTTCTTCAAAACACAATTTGAAAACTCTGATTTAGAGAATATATATCTTTCCTTCTTAACTAATTGGTTCTGTTGTTTTGAGAAAACATCTTCCCTGGTGCTGCTATACCTGCCAAAGATATTCCCTCATACATTGATAAAGAAAACAGATGACTAACCTTGTGATTAAGGGTCTGAGATTATGTGCTGATATCATAGATGAAAGATAAACACTGAACATTATGCAATGGATAAATCATGTCTAAAAAAACCCTGCAAGGTATAAGAAATAAAATTAACCCATCAACTACTGGTGTACAGCCTATATGAACATGTAACCCTAAAAAATATGTTCATAGGAAAAGGGGTGGACTTCATTAACTCCTCAACTTTCTTCCACTACTCCACTAAGACCCCTATTTCTGGAACTTCCTGCCAGGAGACCAGGGTAATTTTTCTCCATGTTGTCCTAATTCTGACAAGCAAAGACATTTGTATTCATACAGTTTTTTTAGTTTTTAAACTGACTTGCTGGTATTATATTTTTATTGGTTGTATTTATACTTATTATTGGTTGCCAGGAGCACTGCTTTTAATGGAAGAATCAGTCATAGACTTAATAGATATAATTCCTCTAAAAATCTTTTATTAGGTGGATAAATGCATACAAAAACATGTAGCAGTACAAAAAGAATTATGCAGGGGAAAACAGGTAGAGGAATTGTCCATTTTAGGAAAAGTGTACAGAACATGCACATATTAAAGGAAATGTGATTAACGTGCATATGAACAGCCACCAATCTTTGCAAAGTGGCAAACTGATCTGGAAATGGGAGACGAAACTGAAATTGAAAAAAGCCGGTGAGAATCAGTGTAATCTAAAATTTGCAATTCCTTTATCTTTACAAATAGCCTAAAATAATATTGTTTACTGGGAACATTTTGTGGATAGAGTTCTCTGCATAGGCTACCTGAATTATTCATAATTATTAATACTGCTGCTCTAACAAGATCCAGCTAGCCAATTCTTTTGTAATCCATTTACCCAAATTTAATTATTCCCAAGGAAGACAATTCAGAATGTAGCTTCAATATCATACACCTTTGGGTAAGTAAGTTCTGGTTATATTAGGACTATAATTCTGATTAAAAAGTACTGTATTTTGTTCTTATTTATTTGGAAACTTTGCTAGATAATGCAAATATAATTAATTAATTATACTTAATATAATCAAGTAATAATTACAATTATTATAATTAAGAATATATATGTATAATTGAGTAATTAATTATTCTGAAAAATACCCTCATTCCTCCTGCCAGGTACAGTAAAGTAAGTCAACTGATGCTGGATTATTACTTTAGTATTAACAGCAAAAGAGTCATTTCATACTGAGCAGGAGAAGGCAATGATAAACCACTTCTGTACTTTACCACATGGATAGACAAGATAAAGTGATTGATAATATAGTGCTGGATGATGGGCCTTCAAGTCAGATGGTACTCAATGTGCTGCTGAAGAAGAACCGAGGTTCCTTTGGAGTACCAGTGGGGTTCATGATGCAACTAGATTAAGGCCTTCCAGGATTAGTTGTTGATGTTGCCATGAAGGAAAAGAAAATCCGAAGCTGTAAAGACAGAGTAATAGTGGGAACATGGAACCTAAGAATATGGGAATAGTCAATACAGTGAAAGATGAAATAAAACAATGACAAATTGACATCTTGGGCATCAGCAAACTGAGATGGGGTGGATTTGGACAATTTCAGTCAGAAGCTCATACTCTTACTTCTTGGGATGTGAAAAACAAAGAATGGCAGTGCTTTTATGGTCAAGAGGGATATTGAAGACAGCACTTGGATACAATACAGTCAGTGATTAATAATATCAATTAGACTTTGTGAACTACTTTTTAATATGACATTATCCAAGTTTCTGCTCCAACCACTGATGCAGAAGTGTTATTGTCAAATAGAACATGCATGCAAGATATGTTGCCTATAGTTGGAGACTGGAATGCCAAAGTTGAAAGTAGTATGGAGGAAAATTTAGTTGGGTGGTTTAACCTTGCAAAGAGAAATTAAGCAGGATAATGATTTATCAGTTCTCCTGATAGGAAAGAGAAAAGAGGATGACTAGCAGCAAGGAGGATGGACTTGGTTACAATGGCAATGGGCACATTGTTGGGGACAGAGCATCTTGGAGAAGGTCTATCTATGTGGTTAAGACTTCACCCCAACTTGATAGCATATAATTAATCAAATCTTATTTTGGTGGGGGGAGTCATTTATTATCAAGCAAGGGGGAAGTGGGAAACAGTAAGAAAGCGGGGGAAGGGGAGGGGGAAATAAATGTAAAAGAAAATACTAGCTTGTAGTGAACAATGAACCATGGCTAGATATTCAGCATTATATATTTTATTTCCACTCAGTTCTATATGATTGCATGATTAATCAAAAGAACAATAGAAAAAGGGATGTATTCACAAATTCAGTTCAGCATAATTGTAAGGTTTGCAGAAACAAAACCAAAACCAAACGAAGCATCTCTTAAAAAGAGTTTGCATATTGCACATCGACCATGAATTTGGCTGGGAAAGTTTTATGATAAACTTTTATTGAAGGTCACACTGAGCATTAAAATAAAGTTTCAAGTAGTTTAGTTGCTTGTTTAGAAATGTTATTACATCGTGGGCTGATGCTGAAAGCAACTTTTCCATCCCTACAGCTAACTGTAGCATGCAAGTTAGATTACGGGAATATTTTGCGACAAGCTTGCACAGCAGTTGTTACACCTTTATTACATATTGGAGGGTCATTCTGAAATATAGTAGTTTACCATACCTGTATAATGTATGGTAGGTCCCCAGGTAAAAATCCTCCCACAACTGAACCTGTGGGGTGGCAGCAATGGGCTACATTTAAAACTACATTTTAAATTCTGAACTCTTTCCAGGCCAAATCAAGTTCTTAACTACATGCTGACTGTTTGGTAGTGTAGTGCAGTGTGGTGCAGACTGGCCACATTTTTAATGTTCAAGACATTTATTTATTTATTTATTTATTTATTTATTTATTTATTTAATATGAAGTAATCTCATATTAAAGCAAGGATTCCTATTTATGATGCCAATTGTTTTAAAACTCTTTCGATCAGAGACTTGGCTTGTCAGCAGCTTTAAGGAAAGCCAAAGGATTTTCAGAATTGTACGTTGGGAGTTTTTTTGGGGGGAGGGGTGAGCTGTGAGGGTAAAATCCTGCATGAGGACATATGAGGATAGACTCTCTCATGAGGACATGGGACACTGATGGCTGGGGAAACCCTGCCGCATTGTTTAGAAAGGGAAATGGAATGTAGAACTAGAACCCTGCAACATGCCCTTGGCATTCCGAATTTTTTTTGCCTCCCCCTCTGGCATTTTAAAACTGGTGTCAGAAAGTCAGATATTAACTTTTGCTCAACCCCCAATCTGTCCGCTCTATAGTTGACTTTTGAGCCCTCTTCTTAATGTTGGCTTACATGTTTCCACCTGACTTTCATGTTAAGAAGCCCATATTTCTGTTAGGGATACACATGGTGCAAACCATTTGGAAGAAGTGCGAGAAGAGCACCACTCTGCAAATTATTAGAGCAGCCTGACTTTTCCAAAAGGCTTCCGTGTGACAGTTGCTGCTGCTTGGGTGTGAACAGAACTGACTCTTTAAAGCAGCACTTTGATCTTCCCTCTCACTTGGAAGCCTGAAATAAGTCAGGCTGCTTTATTGAATAGCAGGGAGCTGCAGCTGCTGTGCTGGGCAAGTGTAGAGAGGAAGGAAAATGACTTTGATGGAGAGAGGGGAGATTGTTAACAAAGCAATGAGGCCTTAAACATGGCTTGCGTCCAAAACAAGAAGAAGGCATGGGTAAACCTCTCAGGGAGTCACCCCCGCCCCCCCATTCGCAGGAGAATAAGAAAGGAGGCGGCAAAGCATAATCAGACTCGCAAGATAGTGTTGAAATTGTCCAGCTTAATAAAAATAGTTTTAGACTTCGGTGGAGTTTGTTTCTTGGTCTGGTCCACATCGCGGGGCTGACAGCAAGATCCAAAGCCCTTCTTTTCCCAGTCATTTTCAATGCCTGCCCAGCCCTAGTTTTAACAGCTCCCCACTTCGTTCACCTACTTCTTGTGCTCTGAGAAAATAAAACCCGCTTCGTTTGTGATGATTTTTTTTTTCTAATATGGCACATGTATTTTGCAGCTATACATAGGCCGAGAAGTCATTTTTTCAGCTTCTCAGTGTGTTTATCCAACAAAAATGATAATGCATTCATCAGAGTCTATACGTAGTTTGCAGATGTCCATCCAATGTAGGACATTCATTATGTATGAAGTGGTACTAATTGGATTAGTCAGTTTGCCTTTATGTAAAGTGAAATTGCATTTATTCAATAAATTAAGAATACTTATGTCTTTATAACAGTCTCATTTGTAACTGCATGAAGAGCAAAGGTTGAAGTAGATTTAAATAATTCCCATTAAAGTTTCTTGCCTGGCTGTTCCTGTCAAGATTTGAAGCAGTTGTTTTTATGCCAGCTGAAAGATTCTGAATTCGGAGTACTGTATGTCCTAAACATGCATTTCTTAAAAGAAGGGTATTTGCATTTGTTAAAAGAAGGGTAAGATGTTCCCTGGCCTGACTTTCATTCTATTTTTTTTCTCCTTCTTCTTTTGGTTGGGAAAAATATTTTCCAGCTTGCTTCTCGAAAGAAAACAAAACAACAAAAAGATAATTCCTCTAATTTAAGCAGTTTCTTCTGCTACATAAACATAGTTGATAGGACTGTTTATTAGCGATTCATGGTCTGAAATGCATTTCAGCCATGCCGCTGCTTAGGAAATAACATTTGCTTATAATGATAGTACAAGGGATACACTAGGCATTTGACATTTCACGTAATGCTGAGCTAAGGAAATAGATTATAATTATTTTTAGAAAAATAGGCTGTATGTGTTGGGAGAATATGTTAAGAGAGGAAGCTAAAGGCTAAAAATATTGAGTCAGGAGGCAGTGTCAGAACATCAAGCAACAAGAATCAAAACAATACAGACAAATTATCTTAGTTATAGGAGAGTTACTGAAGCAGGCAAGCAGATGTTCGGTTCCTAGCTATGTGCTGATTTTCAGAATTGATCTGATTCCTAGAAGGAGGAAGCTGGTTGGTCCTAAGAACACTGCCACTGATAGACAGTCAGAATTAAGAGATGCTGGGAAAGATGGAAGGCAAAAGGAGAAGGGGACGGCAGAGGATGAGATGGTTAGACAGCATCACTGAAGCAATGAGCATGAAACTGAGCAAACTCAGGGAGGCAGTGAAGGACAGGAAGGCCTGGCGCGATATGGTTCATGGGGTCATGAAGAGTCGGACATGACTTAATGACTGAACAACAACAACAAGACATAGCATAATCGTGATATGCCTAAAAAGACAATTCTAAAAAATAACAAGCCAAAAGTCTAGCAATAGGCAAAATGTTTCACATTCATTTGGGCTGTTTTGACCATTCTGCTAGTTTGAAACTCTTTGAGTCTGAAACTCTTCCACAAAGGCTGAAACAACTATTTTGATCTGGAAACAATTTGAATTCAAAACATTTGCACACCCCTAAATGTTTCACCCTTATACAGAAGAGACACTACATTCTGCATTCTTCACTCCTTTGAGGCCATAACCTATCAGATGGGTGGGATAGGGGATTACAGAGATATATTAAAACATTTTGTTTATCTTTTTACTTGTGTTCTATAATGTTATCAGTCAAGTTACATGGAATGTAAGAAACATACATTGGTGGTCTGTTTATTCCCCCAAAACTCTTTTAACCACCCTGCTAAAAAAAAAGACTGTTCAATTTTTTTCTCTCCGAGCTGCTCCAGTCAGCTGACCAGTACTGGGAAAACATAAGCTATGGAAAATACAAATGGGAAAATAGTATTTCACTTATACTCTGCTGATGGATATCAGCTTTGCCTCATGGGAACAGAACACTGGGCACAGTAGGCTTCTACAGTATTACATGGAAACCCTCAAATACAGGTAGACTTTTTGGCAGACATCCAAATAATTGTGGGAGTAATGCTTTTTCTTCATTTTTCCCCTAGTCAATAATCTGCTTTAATATATAAAAGTTGATATATTTCATCAGGTTTAAAATTCTGACTATTTAAATGAAATATATTAAGAAACAGTATTCAGGAAGACAATTATTTCAAATGCATGGCATACATTATCACTTGAAAGTTGAGTTTTTCCATTTCGACATTAAAAGAACTGAGTATGCTCCAGTCCAAAATTGATTCATACAAAATGTATTTATGTTTCAGAAGTGCTGTTATATAAAACAATATGCCCTTAAGGCAATATTATAGATTGCTAAATTAACTAATGATAGTGCAGATTTCATATTTGCTAGTTTTTTTTTGTATAATATAGTAATACAGTAATATAATATAAATACACACACACAATTCTTGGTGCAACTCAAGACATGTTGCAATTTCCTGATGTAGACACATACTCAGTGATGGGAAAAATTATCCTGGAGTGTAATGAAGGATCTGCCACTGTTTTACTGGCTTTTTGGGCTTTCTGGCCACTGTCAGCTTCACGGTGGCCTTCCTGGCCAGGAACTTGCCTGCCAGTATCAATGAAGTCAAGTTTATCACCTTCAGCATGCTGGTTTTCTCCAGTGTCTGTTATTACATTTTAATCTAAAATTCTGCTGAAGTTGTCTGTAAGATAAATGAACAATTTTCAGATCTTTTCTGTATCTTCAGACATGAAGAGGAATCTCAAAGGGTACGGTGGAAGAATACTTACTTTGGAGATTGGCAGTGTTTATGAAGTAAGGTGACTTCTACAAGTTTTTGTAAACCTCAGGTTAGAGACAGACTTGGGCTGATGGGGCTTAAATAAATCTACTTCCATTCATTCTGCAAATCTGCTGAATTACTAAGTGTGATTCCAGATTAATTGTTACATGGCAGAGAAAAGCATGTGTGAACCATTGTAGACTATGTTTTCCTCAAGAATAGTGCTCCCATATAATCCAGTGTTAGCTTGGGAGAAAAGGTGCATCCCTTATATCAGGATGTTCTCTAAGTGAAAGCATCAAAGCGAGTATGCAGAACTCAACCTCAATATCCACACCCTCTTGCTTCTGATGCACCTTAGAGTATTCTGACCTGGCAGAAAGCACTGTTAATTGTGTAATGTTGCTATTGTCCCTTGATATTGATACAAGGGATTGACTTTTGCTTACCGAGGACAATCTGATGCTAGGAAAGAAGGTCTTCAATATATCTAATTTCTTTCCTTTACAACTCAATTAAAGATAAGGTTGGAGGTATTGGATGCCATAACATCTCTGTTCTTGTTAAAGTTCAACAGTTCCCCCATCCAAAGATTGTTTTTATCTGTTGTTTCCTTCTTCGTTTCCGTTCTTGCTGGGAATCAAGCTCTTGAGATTAGCTGGGTGAAGTTAAAGAGAAAAGCGAAGGCTTCACAAGAAATATATGGTCTGTTCAAGCTCGGTCGGATTATGCAGCCTATTGCTAGCTATTCTGCGGCTTGTTCTACTTCAGTATTGGTATGCACATACCGCATTCTAGGCCTCAGGGACAATAAGGCTGCTGGAGGCTTGATAAAGATTTTATTTTCTCCAAAAACAAAACATATACAAACCCTGGAGAAGTCCCCACAGATCTGAAGAGTGTGGAACAAGCAACAGATGCTTGTGTAAAACTGAAACCTAATTAAGCCAAGAACAATCTCATAGGCCCAGAAAACACGGGATTCTGGATTGCCATAATCATTTGCTTTGGATTTTAACGTATGAAACACATTTGTGTTTAGCTTTATTTTTAACCTAAGATGAAAATGCTGACCCTTTTTGACTTGTAGAACAGAGACAAATGTCTTACTTTGTAAAAGACTTCATTGCACTAGTTTGTTCCATCAATTTCCATTTTTTTTTTCTTCCTAGAGTTTTTCCCGCATGTGCAGGGTCTGCTTTTTTTTTGAATCAATTGAATGTCGACCTGTTGGTTGCGACAGAAAAAAGCAGACTTGAAAAGCAGATACATGTTGCAAGTGCAGAATGCTGGGCTGCATTGTTTAACAAACATGAAGTAGCTACACTTAGAGAGTTAGACCATGACAAATAAAATTATGAAATATTTTTGGAGAAATCTGTCAGATTTTTAACACAGATTTCTCATAACGTGCAATTTCTTTCAATAGTCTTATCATAGTCTATATTCTACCACTATACATTTAACTGCATTTTTCTGAATTCTGAAGTAAAGATTAATATGACATTTCCATACCCCACTCAATTCCACCAATTTCTAGTTTTTCAATTTGCACATACCTACAAGCAAATGAAGTGTTTTCTCTAGTTGAAAACAGCCTACTCACAACTTAAAGTAATCTTCTAGATCTGGGGTCTGTAAATCTGGATGAGAAAAAATGACAACTTTTTTTCCCTAACCTCTAATTGAAATTTAGTTTTTCATTCAATAATGTATGTAAGCCATGAAGTAATTTCTGGCTTCTAGACTCCAAAAATGTTTGTTAACTTCAATAAATCTCACTATCTAAAATTATTATACCCTAAAAAGGGCATTGTTTTGATATTGATTGAATGAATTAATAAAGAAGCACATATATTACTATACTATATATGTGTTATTTTAAATAATTTGATAACTATATTTGAGTATAATTGGTTTTATTTGCAATACAATTTATATCGATGCATTTTATTTTATGCATGTAAATACATTTTCTAAGAAGGGATCCATAGGTTTAACCAGACACAAAGGGGTCTATGGAACAAAATGGTTAAGAACCCCCGCTGTAGAGTGTACACACTTTTTGTACAATCTTGAATAGAAAATTGGATTTGGTTTGGTAGCACTCTAATATATGGGGCTACAGAATACATGCAGCATTCTCAGCTTCAGACTGGAAGCAGTAAAAATGCCATGTATTCATGGACATGTTTTCAAGGTAGAGGAAAAGGGAGATATTTTGGGGAGAGTAGGGCATAATTTGATATCTTCATATTTCCAGAATCTGCCAGAGAAGAAATGTAATACAGAGCTGTTTGTAATAAAAGGAACTGCAAGCAACTAATGGAAGGGGTATGGGGAAACAATCAACCCAAAGGTATCACTCAAGGTACAAATGACCAGGCTCAAATTATCCTACTTTGGACACATTATGCAAAAACCTAGCTCTCTGGAGAAGGCTCTAATGCTGGGAAAAGTGGAAGAAAAGAGAAGAAGAGGAAGAACAGCAAGGTAGTTGGACTCAGTCACAGTAGCGATGAGTGTACTGCTGGAAGACCTGAAAGACCAGGTTAGGAACAGATTGTCAAGGAGAAAATCTATCTATGTGTCACTAGGACTTGACCGTGACTTGATCACACATAATCAGTCAGTCAATGGGGAAACAAAGGCTTGGAATCTCTACAGTATTTGTATGCTTTATAGGAAATGTTTACATCCTTTGCCAGTTAGCAACTGTTTGATAGCACCCAGTCCCAAATTTCCAGGCACTGTTTACTTCTCACCATTTGACATAATGGTTAAACAAGAGATATGACAATGAAACACTGATAAACCCATCAGCATAATTGCTAAGGCAACAACTAGTCCTCCAGCATCCTTTTTGGAGAGCTGCTCCCAAAGAGGATCTATGCCTCTTTCTCCAGGTTACATGCTAGCAAGGTATCCCAACAGATACTGTGATTATTAATTTTAAGAACCATTAAGAGATTTATAGGAACCCCATTGTCCTGTCTAAACTCTGGTTTAAACATCCAACACAAGATCCAATTTAGTTATCAATGCTGGGTCTAATCTCAGATTGGAAACAATGCAAAATTATGAGTTTTGAATGGAAAAGAACTCAAATAAATATGAGTTTCTATTTGTATTTTTATCTTAGCAGGTGGCAGCATCTTTCTGTTTTACTCTAGGCTGATAGCTCGTAGTTTAGGTGTTGTGGCTGATTAGTGCTTGCTTGAGAGACCACAAGAGAATACTAGGGCTATATGCTAATCTGGGAAGCCAAAAAAACAAACAAACAAACAAACAAACAAACAAACCACACACACACACACAAAACCAAAACCATCCTGGAAGAAAGCAATGGCAAACTGCTTCCTTCACTGATGCCAGAACAACTTCATGTCTAGGTCCATAAACCAGCAGGAGTCAATATCGATTCACAGAGTTGGGGGTTGGTTATTGTCAAGGATGGTTGGCAAGTCTGGAAAGATAGAGGTACTGTATAGTGAATGGTTTGAGTATAAACCATCTTTTCTTTTGCATCTCGTGCCTTAGTTTCTTGGGTTTATTATTTCTTTCTCTTTTCCAGTGCTTTGCATAATTCTCTCTCCCTCTCTCTCTCTCTCTCTCTCTCTCTCTCTCTCTCTAACTCTAACTCTAACTCTAAAACTCTATCTCCTATCATGTATTCATATATATATATATGTGTGTGTGTGTGTATCTATCTTTTGAAGGGTGGCATATATATTCTTATTATGTTCTAAAATCTCTCAGATAAAACATATGACATAAAAATTAGAGATAGTGGAAGAAATTTATTCCTGTACAATAATATATCAAATAGCCTGGGAGAAAAAAAAAGCCTTAACTGGGTACTCAGTGATAAAACAAATGCTAGGTGTGCTTTACTCAGTGGCTGCCATTGAGATGGTCCGTTCCTGGTTAGCCATCCACCATAGCTCACTCTTGGAGGGAACCTAGTACAAATCTTTTGATGATGATTGTTAGGGTGCGAGTGGAAATATTTGAAAAGAGGTCATCTCTTAGAAAATCTGTCCAGATAATGTCTTGGAGATCTTTACTAATCGAACTACTGCAGAATTAAACATATGACAAATGCAACTGATTTTATCCTAGTAGTATCTTATGAAGTTGTTTCAGCATGGTACTGAGAATTCTCTTAGGCATTGGTAGAAGAACGTCAGTTAGCTTGAAAGAATCACTGGATTCAGTGAAGCTGCCTTGTCTCTTCTCATCTCATCTGGATGAGAAAAGCAGAATACTTTTTCTCAGCTTAGTTGTCAGGTCAGTTGCATTTACACTATAATTAAAAGCTGTGCAAAAAAGCATTCAAAGGGGGCCTTTTCTCCAAGCCCAGAAGTTAATATACCTGGCTTGCTCTTCAATTTTTTATCCCAATAACCCTATAAGTTGATTAGGCTGAGTGTTTGACTGGCCTCCAGTCAACAGTGAACTTCACAGCTGAGTCTGAATCTGGTTTCTCAGTCTTAGCCTAGCTCTTTAAACATCAGATCACATTGACCTTAGACTGGTGGATCTGCTGGCAGGACATAGGCAGCTTTAAACTCTCCAAATAAAGATACTTGGTTACTGTTCCTCCTCTAAGGAAAAACTACATTGAACTGTAGCTCATTCTTCAAGCAGGCCTCACTGAATTGGATTCCAGATACAGAGTTCCTATCTAACAAACCATTACCTCTTCTGTTATCATCAAATCATTTGAGTTATATGTTCTTCGGTGAAATTGTGAGCTGAGCTATATGGAAGTTGGCTACTTTTTTCACTGAGGGCATTAAAAGATGAAAAAAAAGGCCTTGTTTCGTGGTGCAAGTAGTTCTTACACTCATAGCTCAGAACTGAGAACTAATTTGATCATCTAACTGGCTTGAGCTCTTTAATGAAACTACAGAATAATTACAGAATAGGGTAAAGCCATCAAATAAACTAATTAGTGGATCTATGAGCCAAGCAGCTCAAATAGATTGAGCTGACGAAGCAAATTCATGTTTGCAAAGCAAGCCAGTGAGTCACAATTACTCATTCTGTTTTTCCTCAACTGTGCAAAGCATACGTTGAATTAAACTTGGCGAAATTCATTACTCCTATTAGCAAAATGAGAAAGAAAGCCAATAACATTGAAGAGAACTGGTCTGCAGCTTACCTGTTTAGGCAATTTTCATTAAAATGACTCCCAGTAAAAGGGTCCTGACTGCTAAAACTTACATGGCCAAAATGTCAATGTCAATGTCAATGTCAATGTCAATGTCAATGTCAATGTCAATTCAATTCAATTCAATTCAATTCAATTCAATTCAATTCAATCAATTCAATTAATGTTCAGCTAGATCAATATACAGTACATACAGAATGACCCTAAATTTCATATCCTAAGTGAGAATTATTTTGGATATCATTCATTTTTTATATGGATGTTTTTACACATATTTTTGAATTGACCCTCCCCCCAATGAAAGCCAAAGGTGATTTACAACTAAAACACAAACATCTTGAAACAAATAAAATACATTAGAATACAGGTAGTCCTTGACTTATAACCACAAGTGGGAACAGAACTTCCATCACTAAGAAATGTGGTCATTAAGTGAGTTGCATCCAATTTTATGACCTTTTTTTGCTGTGGTTGTTAAGCAAATCTGGCTTCCCCTGTTGACTTTGCTTGTCGGGAGCCCCCTGGGAAGGTCACAAATGGCAATCATATGACCCTGGGACATTGCAACTGTTGTTAATACATGCTGGTTGCCTGAATTTTGATCACATGACTGCTGTGATGGTTGTAAGTGCGAGGACTGGTTGTAAGTCACTTTTTTCAGTGTCGTTATAACTTCGAATGATTGTTAAATGAATGGTTGTAAATTGAGGATTACCTGTAAATGGAGGATCTTTTTAAACTCTAGGAGGGATATTCAGCATTACATTTTTTTCCAGCCATTTAAAGACAAATAATTCCATGGCCAGGATGCTGTTTTACTTTACCGTATCCTTCCAAACATAGTTGTCTAGGAATCAGATATAACAGGACCATATTTACTACTCAGCTAAGTTTGAAAGGATCTATGTAATGTTTACAAAAGACAAATAGATTCTTGAAGAAACAGAGGAGATTAAAAGCAAATTCTTGTCTCTCTGTGGACGAGGGGTAACTTCCCTCCCCCCCAGGATCCATGCATGCCCAGATGCCACCAGGACAGGGGTCTGTAGACCATAACTGTGTCATTAACTGAGAGGCAATAAGGAAAACCATTCTTTTGTGGGCAAATATCTCAGCATTCTCAAACCATTGAAGTGAATAGAACTTGGTGTTAAGGAATGTCAGAATAGCAATAGGTTGATACAAATGACCTTGAAATATTCCAAATACATTTTATTTTTCTAACACTTGGACAACAAATAACTCAGTATTTGGCAGTACCCATAGATTAGTTATATTTCTCAGCATAGTGTATATTGGATGAAGTACCTAAGAAAATGTAGTCCTACTCACAATTTAGCAGATCCATAATTACAAATGGGTTGTATATGCTATTGTTTGACATAGGCAGTGTTCTTTTATGCCTCAGTGTAATTCTGTGGATGTTTGCTTAGATGTTCAGTCCATCTGTGTTCCTTGGGACTTAATGTCAGATCGCTGTCAGGTAAGATTGCAGTAAAACATTTAATAAACTTTTGGAGGAAACCCTTGGTGGATGCCCACATTCCTAGAGTGTGAATGGAGAACTCAGCCATTTATTTAACATATATTTAAGATGCCTTAAATGAAATTAACCGATCATTATTTCAGGTATATTTCCTTTCTTCATAGATCATAACATCATAGGGTGGGAAGGGATCTTGGAGGTCTTCCAGTTCATCCCATTGCCCAAGACAGGAGTCCTTCCACCATCCCAGACAAATGGCTGCCAAGCTTTGCTTGAAAATCCCCAGTGATGGAGCCCCATGATTCTTGGAGACTGGCTGTTCCACTGTTTAATTGCACTCACAGTCAGGAAATTCCTGTTTATTTCAATTTTGGATCTCTCTCGGTAAAGCTTCCACCCATTGGTTCTTGTCTTACCTTCAGGTGCTCTGCAGAAGAAATCCACACCCTCTGCCCTGTGACCACCCTTCAAATACTGGGAGACTATTATTCTATCTTGACTATGTGGTTTCTGCAGTCTCAACTTTTCAGTGGAGAGGAAGCTTGTGCAGCAAAAAAACAGTACAGAAAAGTGCCTTTAATGCTGTAATTTAAAGAGTTAGAGTAGAAGTTATTGCATTAGCGGTATGGGCCAGATATAGTAGTATGTGAATACAAAAGTTTTATAATTGCTGAATTAGTGTGTTTTGTTTTTTATATACTGCATCCTTAGATTCCCATTGTGTATGCAATTTTTGATTAGAAATAGAACCTGTTCTTTTGTCTCTGCCCAAAGCCATAGCATTATAATTCAGAAATAGCACTGAAATTTTGTCACCGAAGAAGGCCTGCCCATAGTATTGACTTTCACAACTTGCGAAGATCAGAGCTTTGATTTATTTACTGGCCATATTTAGGTAATAGAAGTCACTCAGCTTTTGCTTTCTACTTCCCTTCAGGAATTCACATTTGAAATTTATTGTAATCAAAATGTTGAGCTGCAAAATCTTTTTTCAGCTTCAGACACGAACACCATTTCAGTAGAAAACAGCAGCTTTTAATAGTTTTTCCACTGAAGTCAGAATAAACAATGGGTGAAGTTCAGTACAAAGTTAGCCCTTGAATGGCTGGGAATGGCCAATTCCCTTTTGGCAAAGCCAAATTGGGATGGTCAAGAGATGTAGCAAAGAATGACAGCATTCTGTATTTCTTTTCTGCCATTAAATGGTCATCTAGATTTTTGCAGCCCATTTCTGACAGACTGAATTTAACTCTTCATTTTGAAACCAGTAGCAAAATCCCGCAGAACCCTTCCATAACAAACTTGCAATAATTTGTAATACTAGAGAGAAATTCCTATAGCAAAGTAGCCATTGTATGAATGTGTAAACTTTCAAAAATGGATGCTGTCACGTGTGGAGATGCTCTTGAGTTACTGTCCCAACTGCCTATCAATTAGACTTTAGCTTCAAGGCTTTGTTGATGACTTGCTTGCTTCTCCCACACTGTCAGAAATCCTGGAAGTGTTCTTTGGCTAAATATTTAAACATTTTTGAAGGCTGACTGATGTCAAAGGACCTTCTGTTGATTGGCTTCTGTCATGTATCCTATGCCTAATTTTCATGTAACATCTCATTATATCAGATTGCTTTGCAATCATGTTTAATTTTGGTTTACCCATGGTAGTCGAATCTAGCTGCAGGCTTTTAATTATGCTTCATGGTCCTAAGCCACTAATTCTGTCTAGACTTCAGCTGAACTGTCTTTTGCTCAAATAACATCTGATTTAGCATTTGTACAGCAGAATTTGGCACACCATTGTCAAGAGCTTGCCTTCCATTAGATCTGTTGATCCGTTGTTGATCTTGAAGTGAAAGAAGCAGAAATTAGAAAAATGACAAAAAGCAATGATCAGGATAATGAACATAGGATAAGCCCTTTTTTAACATTATTGAATAACAGGTCAATACAATATCCATACTCAATCCTTAGCATAAGCAAAAGTTCCAATTCTATGCCACCATAATATTCTGATTGTAACCTATGAAAATTATGCAAAAATTGATTTTTTAGAGTTAAATACCATGCTTTGAGGGAAAGGGAAAGGGAAAGGGAAAGGGAAAGGGAAAGGGAAAGGGAAAGGGAAAGGGAAAGGGGGAGAGAGAGAGAGGGGGAGAGAGAGAGAGAGAGAGAATTGCATTCAGTGATTTCCAGGTCTATATTTTGTGGTGCCTGTCCTCTGGAACAGTAACTCGCCCCCCCAGATATTTCTATGGCTCACATCCGATGATGTTCCAGAAGGCATTAAAAATGTGGTTATTCTCCCAGGCCTGGATGGTGGTGAGCTCTTGTAAGATTTAGTGTGTTTGATACATTTTTTTTTCCTGAATGCACAACTCTTTGTCTTTTACTTTATTTTTCTGGCTTTTAACAGTGTAAAGGAGCCAGAGTCTCTGGGAGTCAGGTATTTTTTAAATTTGTGTACATAATAACTGCAGAATAATTGTCAAGTTAGAATGACCACTGTGATCTGAGCTTTCTAATCAGCCCCTTGTGATGAATTAGGAGAACTTGTCCTTTGAGAATAACTTGTTTTGCATTTGCCAAACACTGTTTTTCAATTTCCATTCTGATTAGTTATTTCAGCTGTTCTGCAAATTCCATCCCAACTCTACACATAGAAAAATTAAAGACATTTTCTCTGGGGGGGGACAAAGTTTCAGTTTTCCAAATCCTGCACTTGATTCTCAGACAAAAAAATATTGGACTTCCATCAGACTGACTTTTACTTTTTGGAATTCTGAATCTGCCCTCAAGCAGTTCAAATGGTTTTTGTACACACTATCTTCTCCTGGAATTTACATTTTGCTACCTGCTGTCAATATCTTCTGTGTAAAATGATACAGATAAAACTAAGGACATCCCAGCTATGTAATTTTACCTCAATTTGGAAATTACTTCCAAAATGAATCCCAACAATTCTTAAAAATCAAGCAAAGGCATGAATGATTAAAGTTATACATTAAGCATCCCATAGTTTACAAACATAATTACAGGAATATTTAAATGAACATGAAATCCATGGAACAGTGAAATAACTTCAGAGAATTTTTCCATTCATCATAAACCTAATTTCTGTATTAAGTAATTCATTTCCCAGATTGATATTGTTGAACTCCTATTCTGTGTCAGTCATTGTGACTTTTTTTTTGTGCTTTTGAGTAAGTTTTTGACTCCTGGTGACTGCCTGGACTAATTCCTGCAGTTTTCTTGGCAACATTTTTCAGAAGTGGTTTGCTATTGCCGCCTTCTTCCTAGGGCTGAGAGAGAGTGACTGGCCCACCTGGTCACCCACCTGGTTTTGTGGGATTAGAAGGTAGGACTAGAACTCATGGTCTCCAGGTTTCTAGCCTGGTGCCTTAACCAAACTTAACCAAACTGGCTATTATGACTTAGTATATACTATTTCCATTATCACACATTCTAGCTTCTCAGGGCCAGTTTCCTGGGGAAGGGTGTGATTAGCACTCACCTCCAGTTTGTGGACTTAGAATCCAGTTTGCCATTAGAGAACATATCTTAGATTAAATAATCTTTAGCCTGATCTAGTATAACTCTTTTTATGCAGTTATGTTATTGTTAGAATCTGATACCTATAAAGTTCTTGTGTCAGATATAGTCATATTGTATTCCTCTTTAAGCCATAACACACGTGTCCATTGCAAAAAAAAAAAAAAGAATGAAAGGAGGAAGTGCTGCCTTTTCCCAGCTACTATTTTGGCAACTTTATTTGCATAGTGATATGACAGCTCTGCTTCAGAAGTATGAACTGCAGGAACAAGTAATATCCAAGTAATATTTGATCTCAACTTGAAATCTACTACAAGTGGCACATTTGCTTTCCCTTTCCATTATTCTCTCCCCTGGAAAGCAAGCTCTTCATTTTCTTCTTTGACATTAGCAAATTTCTTTCAAAAACAGCTAAATAATGTAGAATCCCAAAAAATCATTGGGGAGTGAAACCTTAAAACCTATTACATCATCTTAAAAACTTCACCCTTACCGCTACTACATGTAGTTATTTCGCTCCCCCCTTTAACTGTCATTGATTCTCCCTGATTTATAAGAATTTTTCATCCATGTTCTGCTTCTATTGACAAATTGCTGTCTTTCAGAAAACTCATTTTCAACATTTTGCTTTGCTGTTACAATCTTCTTTCCCCTATTCTTCAGTCTTTAATCAAACCCTTCTCAATCTTGCACATGGACTCTTTGCTAAACCATATCCCCAAATTTCCTCCTCATTTTGAATCTTATACTCCAAATCAACATGTGTTTCATCTACACGGAATTGGCAATTGTCTGATTGCTGTGCAGATTTTTTTTTATCATGTAGCTTTTCCCACTCCTGGACAATCCTATCAGTTCTCCTTTCTTCAGTCTTCTCTGATATGGGTCTTTGCTGATTGAGAATACTTTACAGTGATGGATAACTCCATCATAATTCCTATGTGCTTAAGGCCTGATAATATACTTTAATATTTGACTCCAAAATATGGTATAGTGTAAGATAATTCCATCTTGTTATTGCTCCAGAGGCTACATAAATCATAAACGTAGCCCATTTCTAACAGTCTGCTTTAAAAATAGCAGTAATTTATTTTACTGCAGTTAAAGAAGCCTACTATGTTTGAAAGGGACAGAACAATGCAATTTCATCTTATATGCAGTTCCTACACACACACACACAAGCCTACTGCTTTGGACCCATAAGGATAGGAGGCTAATATTGTTCCATGAATTTTTGCACAAGAGGTTTCAAAGTATTGTGCAGTACAATATCTCAGTACGCCAGAGGTTGGGTTCCAGTGCAGGAATAGTCAGCAACAAAAAATATGCTTTCTTCCAGTCACTTCTAGGCAACTAAAGTGAACATAATCAGAGCTTTCGGAAATGTGCATGGATTGGAGAAAGTGAATACAGACATTGCCCCCCTCTCTTATGACGTTAGAATTTGGGGTAGTGGGATAAAATTGATTGGAAGAAGATTCCGGACAGTGAAAGGAAAGTAATATACTCTACACAATATGATAAGGAATATGATTTTTATTTAAACAAAATGAATGAAATAATGTATTTATAGAATTTCTTTCCATGAGAATATGATATTAGTATCTGCTCAATTTACAAATCAAGTCATGGAAGACAAATCTACAATGGCTACTCTGCTTATGGGCTTTGTGGAAGTATTCTGTTTATTTAAAAAGAAAAACAATTTAACTGTCTATTATAGGGTGCTTAAGTTCACCTTGCAGTGAGGTTTTTATTCAGGTACTTATTTTAGATTCATATTCTGTCAGTGTGAATAAGTCTTCCTTCAGAAACATCTTTCACATATAGTCTAGCTATTATTTCAAAACCTGCTGCTACACAAGAACGGAGCACATAAATTCTAATAACAGGTACAAATCTTCCTTCAGTATTTTTGAGCACTAAATCAACTCTCTATCTTTTCCTTTATTATTTTTCAGAACAGTCTTGAAACAGAAAGCAAGAGAGAAAGAGATAGGACTACTCTGACACAATCTACTATAAACATACATATACATTTAAAGATTAAAGTTTTGCCTGAAAAAAAATAGCCTCAAAAATTATCTGAACCTACCTTTTTCAAAACTCTAGAATGGTTCAGTGGTAGCGCCAAACTACTGTTTGGGGCTTAAATGAGTAAGCAGTCAGGAGTATTAGGTTAACTTACATACTCTGTGCTCCATCTTTTTATCCAAGTAGAAGCAACCACAATTTGCATTTAATAGGCATCTATGATTAGGACTTCCTTTTTATACTTGGAGTAGAAACCAGAAACAGATGGAATCCTTAAGTCCACCCTACTGATGCAAGGTAAAGCCTCTGAAATAATACCACTTGGGCCCACAACTTCTACTTCCGGTCTTTTGACCCACTCTAGAAATCTGAACCAATCTCTGAGATGAGATAGCAACAATCAGGTAAGAGGAAAGAATGTCCAGAGGAACAGGATAAGGTGTGGTGAAATACCACCTACAGTTTCTTCTTCTACAAACCCTCCATGGGGGTCAAGGGAATTTAATGGCAGCAAGATAAGTAGACAAAATTGATACTCTTCCCTCTAACAGTCCTGGAGATGAATCTATTGATGGTCAACTTACATTCCTGTTTTTTTCCTAAGTGATTTGTAAGTTCAAAAATCCTTTGTATAACCCTTCTTGATACAAAGAGAGAAAAGCCATGTTTTTTTGTCCTGGTGAACTAGAAGTTCATTATGCCTTATTTTCCTTAAAACAATGGTATTACTGAATGAAAAATGCATAAGTAATATATGCCCCTACTAGGTTGATGGCTTCTCAGTCCACTGGTCCAGTGAGGCTGACATAATTTGCTAGGGGCAGATTTTGACTTTATTCCATCCAAACTTCTTTTTGATGCTGAAAAGAAAAAGAAACTTCTTTTTTCTCCTTAAAAAAATGGCAATTCAATCTTGTATTGCCTTATCTGGAATAGTAATTTATTTTGCATGAGGTAAGAAAATAATTATTTCTCTTTTCCGTTCAAATCTTTATTGCGGTCTTTGACTGACTTGAAAAGGTTTCAGAGAGAAATAAGAAACAGTAATTCTAAAATCCAAAGTAAAAATGATAAGACTAAAATTAATTACATGAATGTTGGAACCATACATAGAGTGGAATACATAGAATATAGAGCCATACATAGAACCAGTTTGGTATAGTGATGAAGGTGCTGGCTAGAAACCAGGGGACTATGGGTTCTAGGTCTGCCTTAGGCATGAAAGCCAGTTGGGTGACTTTGGCCCAGTTGCTGTCTCTCAGCCCAACCTCCCTCACAGGATTGCCCTTGTGGGAAAAATAGGAGGCAGGAGTATTAGGTATGTTTGGTGCCTTGAGTTGGCCAAATATTTTTTTAAAAGGTGGGATAAAAATCTAATAATAACAGTATAGTGTTAATCCAATTATTTATCTTGATATAGAACTCCTCAACCAGATGAACCCCAGATGAACCCCAAAGGATTATCTACAGAACTATACCCAGGAAGAGCCTCTGAGATAAAATCAGTTAAGGAAGTCCAATGTAATCCTGCAGTGCAACACTGGCTCCACTGCAGGCTGAATTGGAAGCTCCAAACCTCTGTAAGGAACAACCTCAAAAAAAGTCTCAACAAAACCTCAGAAGACCAGGATCTTGTGAAGTCTGCAAATCAAGCAATGGAAAATGAGGTTCTAGAAAGAATCAGCTTCCCTTTTTATCAATGGAGTTTTTACTTCTAAAACAAGAAGTATTTTCCTAAAAACTTGATGATTAAAAGGAGGGTACCTAAATTTTTGTCTTATATAATTAGTTGCTTAAATGTTTGTTTGTTTGTTTTTTGTATCTGTTTTGGAGTAAATCTGACTTTTATATTTTGTACGCAAAGAAGAGCTTCACAACTTCCAACTTTCTGGAATTAGATTAGCATTTAAACAATGGGAGTAAGCAATTTTAGGAAATAAAATTAATGAAGGAGAGAGTTGTGCAATGTAGTGATATTTCGCAAATTCATGTTTCTCTTTGCCTTTGGATCTCCATTGAAACCTTATCCAAACCCTACTGTGGCTAGAAGCAAACCTTAGAAATCTGAGTAGTGCTTTATTGTGAGTTTCATTAGGAGGCAAAATAGCATCATTTAGAGGAGTAGAAATCACACGTACAGTATTTTTCTCAGGACTATGCATGAAAAAATAACCACTTTGCAGGATGCACTTATTAAGTTTGAAATTGCCTTGCATAGGCTAAATGGGCACAAAGCTTGTCAGAATAGTTTGTTATATGCTGTAATGGGTCATCGTTACCATAAGCATTTTGATGAATTTAGAAAGTGGCTCTCTAATGAAATCAGAGTCATCATTAAGGCAGAGGCTGCACTACATTACTATCTGAGAATAGTAGGCCAGCTTCATCCAGACTGAACTGCAGCCAGAGAGAAGGAACACAGCATGCTCTGAAGAAAGGGCTATGCAATTAATGCAATATTTTCTCCATTAGATTTCTATCTGTCACTATGGTGGCAGCCACATTCTCAGTCAAATGAAGACAACAAACAATTGCAGAGTATCCTGAAACAATGTCTGAAGACCTATAATAAGGATAACTTAAGGAAAAACACTTGACTTCATCCTGATGTGATGGCTGGAAAGAGAGCTTGTTTAGGGTTTTAATTCTCTGGAACTTTTGCATAGATTAATTTTTCCAACAATACCAAGACTATTCCAAACGATCTTTATGTCCAGATGAATTATCAATAAAGGAAGAACTAAGAAAACAATGCAAACATGAAGATATTGTGTTAAGGAACAAAAGGTTGGATAGACTTACATTTACTATGTCACAGATCTGCCTGACCTTGATGTCCATTGCAGTTCAGAAAGAATATAGGATTTCTCAGAACTCTTTGGTTTAGAAGACTGGTCCCTGGTGTGCAATTAAAAATGAAATAAGTAACAGGTCAAAATTATACTGTTTTCCACTGTTGGATTTGTATGTGAATAAATCCTTAAGAAACCTTGGCTAGAATACTATAGATTGTTTCTAAAAAAATGGATGCTGGTTAGTCACATACTCAGAATTTTTCTTGTGAATATCAAAAGGATAAACCAATTTATATGCAACAGTATATTCATCTTCAGTAAGACCAGCTAACTCAGTTGGAGGAAAATGTGGCTGGATGCGTTGGTTTCTGTACCAACCATTGGGATTAAGGGGCACAGGTAATAAAATGAGTGCAATTGGACTGATATTTTGCTTTATGCCAAGCCAATTATTTTATTAGTGGAATCTCCTACTTTGATGGGATCAATATTTAGTGGTTCAGTAATGAACTGATATTGCCTGATAAATAGAATGGAGCATATGTAGCTTTTACGTGCCTGCATATATACTTGGTATTTGTTTTTTGGTAGAATAATTGTTTTCTCTAGATAAGAGTGACAATATCCTTTATGTTGTTATTCCATGCTCTCAGTGGATTGAAGGAAATTACTTTTGGTTGCTGCATGTATATAATGACTCCTTTCCAGCATATGATCTGACTCTGTTGATCACTGTGATTTGGAACCTACTATTTTTGATGGAAATGGCTTTTGGAGAGACAGGACTTGGAAGTTGCAGACACCCAGAATGGCAGTGTTTCTTCTATCCTGATTGCTAATGAGAGTGATGTATTTGGGACAATAGATTGTATGGCACTCAGTGACTATGAATGACAAAATTATATGGATTCAGAATTGGGAGGGGGTTTATAACTGATTCCCTCGAGTGGACTTGAATGTATAATTTGTAGTCATTTACAACACTTGTAAATAAATTCTCTTGTGATCATGGCTTTTCCAACTGGGAAACTTCAAATGGATTTTTAAATCTTTATCAGTAGTTTTTTTTAGCTTCACATTACTTCCTCAATTATATAAATAATAATAATAATAATAATAATAATAATAATAATAATAATAATAATATTCAGAAGAAGAAGAACTGTGCGACCAACCATAATACAGTGGTACCTCGGGTTACGACCAGCTCCGGCCGCAAAAATTTACCTCGGTTTGCGAACTCCGCCTCGGGGTACGAACAGGATACGCAGCCATTTTCCCTCCCGTGACACGGTCCGCGGCCATTTTCCCACCCCTCACATGTGGTCCTCGGCCATTTTCCGCCCCTGACACATGGTCCGCGGCCATTTTTACGCCCCTGACACATGGTCCGCGGCCATTTTTCTGCCCCTGACACGTGGTCCGCGGCCATTTTTCCACCCCTGACACATGGTCCGCGGCCATTTTCTGCCCCTGACACGTGGTCGTAGGGAGGGGGACTCTCCCTCCAAGCAATAGCCACCTCCCTGTCCTCCACACCAGAACGGATTAATGGTAATTACATTGAACCTTATGGGGAAATTTGCTTCGGGTTGTGACCAATTCGGGGTGCGACCAGAGTCACGGAACGAATTAAGTTCGTAAACCGAGGTTCCACTGTAATAATGTTCCATTAGTAACAATACAAACTGCTTTTCCTTGAAGACAGAAGAGGGGGTAACAGAGGAAGCACCCCCTGAAAAATTTAATTTTCATGAGAATATTAGTGAATCAAATATGGAAAATATCTAAGAAAAAGCATCTGGTTACAGAAACCAATGAAATGAAAAAGAGTTTGGGGAAAATGTAGATTTGTATGGGAGTTACAGTAAAATTGTTGATGTAAACACTGCACAGATATAGGGAGCATTGTTTTCCCTTGGTAAATGTACTTTGGAAATATATATTCCAAAGGTATTTAACAGAAAAATATGTTAGGATTTAACAGAAGATGGTGTTATCTCAAGGCACTGCTCATAAATATCTGTCAAACGTGAGACATGAACTCTTAAGCAAATATGAGATTAGGAAAAATGTAAATGGAAAACACATGCAGAAGCCACTTTAGCCACCCTAACGGGGTAGTTCAATTCCTTTTTATTCACACATTAAATTGACTGTGTAAACAAATCAGAATGAAACAAGGAAAAATGACACGATAAAAGGCATTGCATGATTTTGTAAATGAGCTCCTGTCAAAAGCCTTTCTTTATTTCTTTTCTACACCACATTTTTCCATTGGAGAATTCATAGGAGTCTATGCAGAAACACCAGTCGAGATCTGCTTGGTTTCAAGAACAGTTCCTCAGACTTTGGGTTCAGGTAGGATGTGGGTTCTTGGGAGTAGCTTGAGAAAAAATGTTTCCATTTTTCTCAATATATTTTGGCAAATTCACTCCACCCTCTGAATCTCTAATAAAAAAAAATACAGTCTATATCATTGCATGATATCAACAGTGATGGACATAGTTCTTTGAAAACATCTGAAAGCCAATTGGGATTTGAATTGCTTTTCTAAAGAAAATACTAAAAGAAAATGTACATCTGCTCTCCTGCATGCATTCAATCTTGCCACTTAGTGTTATTTCTACAGGGAGATGTTATCACACAAAGTTTCCTCTTTCCTTGAGATAACTCAGATTACCAAGATCATTTTCTTTTCTTTGATAAACCCTGACTCTAACAAGTAAAGCATATTTAATCTAGATTCCCAAACATGTTGCTATAAATAAAATGCGGGACATTTTATTTACAAAGCAATGTGACACTTCCACCACTTGCTCATTTTCATCTTAGCTGTGCTTCTGCAGTTCTAATGGCTTTCCTAATTGAATTTTACTGGCATTCTACTTATCACTGTGATTCATACTGTAACAGGGCCTGAGAATCTTCCGTATTAGAAGAGTGTCCATCAGTTTACACGACTGGAACTCCCACCCCATCCTAAGGCTAATTTTCTGAAAAATATGTTTGATAAGGGGTTCAGGAAACAAACAAAATGCACTGTCTCATGCACTGTTGTTATCTGAAAAGCTTTACAGGACCAATTCATAGACCTTTCACCAGTTCCAAATAACACAGAGACGGTGGGTTGTTTTTTTCCCCCGATATCCACAACTCAATGAATTTCTCTGAACGTGTATGTATGTGAGGCAGTTAAGTGAATTGGGGGCTTGAAATGAAGAATGGCATTCCTTAGCTATTTTCCACTTCTTCATCATGTTTGGCAGATGTTGCTGCCACATCAGAGTAAAAATTTCCAGCAGTTGCTTCATGAGGAAGGTCCATATTGTGGCATATGAAATGAGTGCATTGGGAGAAGCTGAGAGTGGACATTAATCCATTATCAGCACACAACTGTTGGATACAGAAGTAATAGGAGAATATTCTGTTATAGCATTGGAGCCAAATCTAAATATGTGGTTAATGCACCCCTCCAAAGTTTTATGCCTTGGGGCATATCAAGGAACATTAAATCCCACATTTTTTGCTATTACATGTACCTGTAAGAAATGTACAAATATAGTTTTGAGAGTATATAAACTCACTGCTGAGGTAGTGGATGGAAATATGAGCAGCGTGAAGTCTCTTCAGGCACAGGACACTTCAGACAGCTAAAGAGAGATCAACGTACATATCCTCACTTATTTTCTCCCATTATGTTCCAGTAATGACCACATGGAGCTGCTGATAAAATAGTTTGGCTCTCAGTTCTGTTGTTAGCAACGTGGTGGCACACTGCCACCTTTCCTTCTCTTAAATGAATACCACTCACCTCTTTTGACAAAAGGGATGACAAAATGCTTGATCTTTGGAGTAGGAAGGTTTCATTAATGTGTGCACAGTATGCATTGCTGAGCTGGTAAAACCAGTATCTGGGATATTTCAACAACAGTATTACCAGAGCATGAAGCTACTTCCCTAATATTTATGTTTTGCAAATATGACTGTACGTCCTTTGCAAAGCATTTAAAGAAGCAAAAGACCAAAATTCTAATTTTATGTCCAGTACCCATTGATGTTCCCAGTAAACTCAGTTGCAAACATGAGCCATCTCCTTCTTTCATACCAAGGACCCAACAGTTGATCAGAAGGCTGCCTGCCAAAGCTGATTCACACCTTATGGAGCAACAGTGATTTGTTTTCTATTTAAACACAGGGAAGGAAAGTTTACATCTTCTGCCTTTGTACTGTACATATATCACTGAGCCTGCATGTGTTCCTGAGAATTTGGCCTCCTTAAATCTCCAGTGTAGAAATCACAAAGCACAGCTGCCACCTAAGTATGAATGGGCCCTCAGCCTCCAACAGCTGCTGAATGTTTCAGACCCCCAGCTCCTGATGGCAATAATAAGAACAGACATATCAGACCAAAGCACATCTTAATCCAGAACTTTGTTTCTCACAGTGATATTTCTGGGATGCTTACAAACAAGGAATGGAGCCACATCCCTCTCCTGTCTTTATTGCACTGTGATTGCTATTTGGAGGCATGCTTCAGCCAACTTGGGGGTAACATGAAGTCTTCAAGACAAACAGCCCTCAGGCCTCTCCTCCATGAACTTATCCAATCCAGTTTTCAAATCATGAAGAACCTAGTAAAGAACTGAACAATTTACAACTTGAGATCCTTGGATTAAAATCCACTAAGTGGTTGATAGATTTCACAGATTGTAAGTTTACAAATTGTTCTATAAAGTCCATGTGAACTTAACAAATGATAAAGTCTGTCTAATTTTAGTAAGTTTCCTAGCTTTTATTGGGAAGACTGTATGTTGTCCATGGAATCAATCAATCAATCAATCAATCAATCAATCAATCAGTCAATATATAGCAGGATTGCTCTGTCCATGGTTCATTCCTTCTCCCTCCGCTGTCCCCAATGCCTTTGGTTTTTTACTTTAAATCTGATTTTTTCTGCTTATGCAAATTTTTAAAAACTCTTTTTTTACCCACCACAAAACTCTCAAAATATATTCTCTTCTGTAACCATCATCACAGAGCTAGAAGTAGCAACTAACTCTTGAATAAGCAAGTCTGGATGGAACTGGGCAGCATAAAATCCCTCAGATCTTCAAGAAAATCAACTGTATCCACCTTATTTCAAAGCCCTCTATAAACTACTGAGGAAATTATATGAAAATGATATGCCCACAACTAAGGAAGTAACATTATTTTCTGTGCTTTGATGATTATATATATTTTGCACTGTAAGGCTCTTGTGAAATTTAGAAAGAAAAGCTAGAAGAATTGGTGACTGCTGCTTAGATAATCTGGAAAGATGGAATGGTAGAAATGGCTCTTTGAACTCAGGATATATTTCATCCTCTTTTTAAAGAAATGTTATAGAGTTCCATTTATATGTTTACAATGAGGTATTTTTATAAAATTCACTTTTCATGTGAAATATAATAAGTAAAAGAAGAGTTGAAATGAATAAGTTCATGGTATACTTTTAGACTTGCTAAACCTTGGATACACATTTTAATCTAGAGGTAGGATTGTTTCCCATTTATTATTTTTTCATCCTGTAGTTCATCCAAGGAGTTCAGGATAAAGCCACACTTCTTTTACCCTTTTATCCTCATAACAATCCTGTGAAATAGCTAACAGCTAAAAGAGATTGGTGCATCTCTCCATTTTTATTTTCATTGTTATTTTCAAATCTCCATAGGCTGATTGTTCCTGAACTACTAAATGCTAAGAACAAGTCTCTTTTCAAATGACGGAGCTCTATCTAGGTGAACACATCTACTGCCCATACACAAATATGTCTGTCATTGACTAGCTCCTCTCTTATCAACATTTTTTTTTAAAAACTGTACATTACCTTCATTACAATGCAAGCAACCTACTTTCTAAATGAAAAAGATAGATGTTCAAGTAAAATTTTCCTGTTCCTCTTCCTCCTCTTTTGTAATCACTCTGCCTGTTCCTTTGGTATCATGTCACTCTGCTTCTGCCTACCTTATTTTTAGCTGATAAGAGCAGATTCAGGAAACCTTGAATTGTTATGTCAGTTGTAAATTGGTATCTGAGTGAATTAAGGAGCTGCATTAAGGCTAATGCTGAATCTGACTAGTTAGAGACACTGCAGATAGATGGTTTTCAGATCTATGAATTGGACTTCAATCTGACTAGGCTGGGACTTCATTTTCCTTGAAATAATAAGTTTGCAATGTCTGTATCAAGTTTGCCCTGAGAGGCTCTGGTGATCACAGCAACAGAGTCCTTTTACCACAAACTGGCTCACCAGACACCACTCCTGAAGAGGGATCAGCTGATCCTGGTAATCCATGCTCTTCAATCTGAATTTTTTAAACGCTCTTTGTGTGGGACAGCTCTTGAAGATGTCACAGATGCTTCAATTAGTGGAGAATATGCCTGCAAAATTGTTGAATCTTTGACAGTCTGATTTTGGGGCATCACATCCAATCAACTGGATTGGCATTGTATTCATTTCTGATATCAACTTCTGACCTAATTCCTTTAATGCCATAGATGGCAAGGAATTTGAATCCTTCAAGGAGCATCTCTTTCTATAGCAGCCAGTTCACTAAGCTCAGTCCCTTCTCCATGATATCAATCTATTTTGCAACTATTAAGCAGAAAGTTTTTTTCAGCATGGTAGAATTCCCTATCTTTAGAGAGAGACATGGGAAACATCACTATTAGAACTACCAGATCTTGGCTGCCAAAACATATGGGTGACCAAGTGATGACAGCAAACAGTTAGTGTTCTGTATCTCACCAGGAGGTCATTCAGATCTTTGCAGCCCAGATCTGGTAGTTCTAATCTACATTAAGAGTACATATTTTTCTAATCTATATTTTTTTGGGTGCCATTTTACAACATTTTTATTTGGCTAAGTGTTTCAATCTGCATTTGCATCTTGGGAATGCTTTGTGGTTCCTAGTTGCCACTCTTATTACCATCATTAATCCTACTGCATTCTACTATCAAATCAAATCTTTATTATGGTCATAGACCAGCATAAGGAGGGTGGGGTACAGTCAATTAAAAAGCATAAAAGATATATTGGAGTTTATAAAGAAAAAAAAGTTTTTGAAAAGCTAAAAGATATAAAACAGAAAGCATATATACTATACATTCTACTATAAATCTTGCATTATTTATGTTTTGTAATACCCTGCCATGAAATCCATATTGGATGAAAGACAGTATGTGAATGTGTTAAATAATAAATACATGCAATTATAGTGCCTTAATTGGGCTGATAATTCAACACTGTGAAATGTCTGAAAGAGGATTGTACAACTGAAAAACAAAATCCTTTTGGGGACCTGGTTATATTTCAGAGATGTTTTGAAAATTGTTCTCATAAAGCCTAAGAAATAAAGCCCCAGAGGAAATTGTTACTTCAAAAATAGCTGGATTCTTTAAGCTAGAAGAGTGAGCTAGAAGGGCTTGTCTGAGACGTTTTCTCAAGTTATTTTCTTGGCCTGAGCCCAGACCCCTTTTATCTAACTGTTGCCTTGGTAGTGGCTCTTCCTCCTGTCCTTCAAGGCCATCCCCTCTTCCCTCTACAGAACCCAATAGGGTCCATCAGGTATTTGAGGTGGACCAAGTGAATAGGCCCCACCTTCCTGTGATAGGGTGCAACCTCAGAGTACTCCAGAGATTCACAAAACATTCCACTTATTCTCATGTATGTTTTACTTCCATCGTACTCCACTGTCACAGCATTCAGCAATCAACCATCAGTTCCACACGAGCCTATTCATTTTCTCAAACTTTATTTCTTGCATGTATACAATTCTCAATTATCTACTGAAGGCCAAACATCTGTTTGGCACACACACACCCATGCCAGGCATAAGTGACACTGAACTTCCCAAATTTGGCTCATTGTTTCTTTGTAGAATTCTGCCAAACATCTTCCCAGGTACACACATTTAACAAAACAATTCCCCCACAGTTTTTGCATTCACCCTTGCTGCCTTTTTCTTTGTGTAGGAACAATAACAGTATTCTTCTAATCATCAGGCACAGATGTGGTTTCACACACACTCACTAAACAAATCACACAGCCATTCCATAATAAATAATATTATAATAATAAAACTTACGCAGTTAAAGAGCTGAGTCTTGAGGAGAATGGCTGGTGATGGCTTACTTTATATCTAAAATTAGCCACTTGGGATGCTAGAAATAAGCCACTATTATAATTAAGTGTTGGCTTCCTAAATGCACCAAGTTATGAAGTTTTATGATAATAGGCTAATAGGACTTGCCAAAAATCTATTTTGCCAAAAAGACATTAACAACAAGATAGAGTTATTAGCGGACTCTTCTTTGACTCTGAGTGAGAAAACTGGAATCAAATATTACCTTCTCTCAACAAACATGATTGAGACAAAGGACTGTTTTTATTTTTTATAAATGGAGAACAGTTTATATTAATGCTGTGGAACTACCTGGCATTAAACAGCTGGACAGATTACAGGCAGGTGTTGTTTCTTCCACTTTATTTTTGAACAATTCTTCCTTGTTTGTGCCCTCCATGCCCCCTCCCCCCAGTGTGTGTAAGTGTGGTGTGACCGTGGTAAATCATCTATAAGATAGACTGCTCTCCTGTCTTCCCAGAACACAACACTCCACCAGTCTCTGTGCTATGTAGAGAAATTGAAATTATGTCTGGCTTTTAGATAGACTCCCAAAAGCTCAATCTAAGGCTTGTGCTAGAATGCTAATCCTGTCCCACATCTCAAGTGAGGGTTTATTTGCACGTACGGGTACAGTTTGTACTCCTTTGAAATACCGTAGATTTCTAAACATGCCTGGCATAACAAATCAGCTCCCAGTTGAGCTGTTCCAGCATTTGGAGGAAGCTTCAGTGCTTGCCCAAAACCTACCTGCTGAATGCAAACCTTTCTACTGAGGAAAGGTGGTAAAGAGAATTGTCAGGACAAATGAACATCAGATCTGTTCAGAGGCAGCATTCTTGCTGGGGGCTGTAAAAATGGTATGTTTCAAAGTGGCACAAGTTTGAAAAGAGAAAGGGGCAGATACTGTCTTCTGGGTGGGGGAAGGAGGTAGAGGTAGACTGCAAGATCACAGTACTGTGAAACATGGATTTGTCACTCTATTCCTTTGGACAGAAGAATGAGGGTAGCTAACATTTTGTTTAAAGTCCTGTGTATACAGTATGCTGCTTAGTTCCCCTAGAGGATAAAAGAGATTAATCAAGGAGGGAGGGAGGGAGGGAGAGAGAGAGAGAGAGATTCTAGATCTGGTAATTTCTTCTTATCTCTATTAAGGAAAAAGAGTTTTCTTCTTCTCCAGACTCGAGCACTTGATTAAATCTGCTCATTCTGTACCACAGTCATCAGCTAGTGGGAGTCAGCTTCAATAAAATCATTTGATTGATTTGTTCCTTAATTTCTTCTGGCCAAATAATTTCAGTCTGATATATTTTTTCTTTATTTACTTTTTATATTACTATGTTCTTTATTTTACTGCTGAATAAGCAGTTGAGAATCCAATATACCTAGAAATTAACTGTGTGTCTACAGAGGTTGAAAGCCTCATGTATAGTATATTGGAAATAAATAAATCTGTGGTATTGAACTCCAGTATTGCCCCCACCTCACAGCTGGATCATAGTTCACAACTTTGTTCTCTTACAAGACCTTTTCATTCATAAGGGAAATACAAAATGTACAACCGAGTCTAATCAGCTACTATTTTGCATGATACTGTAGGACAGAAGTTGGCAACCTACAGCCTGTTGGCTGGATGTGGCCCACCATCCGAAATCATTTGGCCCATGGTCCCAAAAAGAAATATATTTATCTGGCCCACCATTTTGGTGAAGGCTTCACCAGTTGCCTCGGGATAGTGGAACAACAAGTGCCCCAGAAATGGGGGTGTCGGCAGCACAGCTCTGGCTTCAATGCAGAAGGTTGCCACCCCCTGCTGTAGAGGAGACCTGTGTTAGTCTGTGTGGCAAAAAATCAGAAGAAGTTTGGTAGCAAACTCCTACATCAATCTAGCCATTCTATGCATCTGATGAAGTGAGCTGCAGTACACAAAAGCTTTTGCCTTTTAATAAAATATGTTAGTTGGAAATGGTGCTACCAGGCTCTTTCTGCTTTCTTATGTGATACAGAGCTCATAAATTAATTGACTCCCACGAGTGGGGAAAAACTGGAAAACTATCGTTGTTTTAAGCTATGCTTCTAGTTAGATGGGGAACACAGAGCTGCTAACTAATTCAAATTCAGCCAATGTTCAAGTGTTTATTTGAATTTCATAATTTATTTTTCTTTATAGGTAAAGTAAATGAAATTGAAGAGGATTAAACTCATGGACCATTACGTACAACTTGACAATGCCAGCTGTTTATTGAGTGTTCCTTTTACTCTGTAACTTTTAAAAGTACATACTGGAATGTTCTTACAAGTCAGGACTTCCCATTGGGCAATGCTCAGCACTTCCTCATTAGTGTGGGGCAGCGGTTAAGGCACCAGGCTAGAAACTGAGAGACTGGGAGTGCTAGTCCTGCCTCAGCCACAAAGCCAGCTGGGTAACTATGGGCCACTCACTCTCTCAGCCCAGTCTACCCAATAGGGTTGTTTTGGTGGGCAGGGGGAAGGGAGGAAGAAGCCCTATGTAAGCTGCCTTGAGCTCCTGAATGAAAGGCGGGATACAAATCTAACAAATAAATGAATACATGGATGGAAATCTAGCTCAAGTGTGTCATGTTCAAGGAAGGTAACATTTGTAGAATCAGGGTATAGACAATTTGGGAGAATAAATAAATAAATATTCTCCAAATGTTTTCTTTTCTTTTAAAAAATATCCAATATTTTGGTGTTTCCTCTTCCTTCTAACTGCATAATCTTGCTTCATTCACTACAGTGAGTTTATTCACAGGAAAAATGCACAGATGTTGCTTTTGGGGCTCAACAAAGGGATGTGTTTTTTTCTTGCTCAAAAGTATGCGAAGTCAACTGAATGCAATTGCTAATCAGTTCCCTGAGTCGATTACAAAGCTGAAGCAAATGGCTTCTTAGTATTCTTTGTTCTGTTTGTAAGCAAAGAGATTGGGAGAACCCACCAAATGCTCTAGGGCAGTGTTTCTCAATCTCAGCAACTTTAAGAAATGTGGACTTCAACTCCCAAAATTCCCCAACCAGCATACTGGTTGGGGAATTCTGGGAGCTGAAGTCCACACCTCTTAAAGTTGCTGAGTTTGAGAAATACTGCTCTAAGGGTTCTCACATTAGCTGTGGCAGCAGAATAATTGTGTCCAGCAACTCTATCAGTAGCCATGGGCAAATAAGCACACAGAGTCTCACAGTGTATACTTGTAATACTTAGTAATTCAACCTATTTTCCCCAACAACAATCCTGTGAGGTAGGTTGGGCTGAGGGTGAGTGCCTGGCCCAGAGTCACCCAGTGAGGTTTTGTGACTGAGGGTGGACTTGAACCTGGGTTTTTCCAACCCTGTTCCAGCACATTCACCACTACACCACATTTTAACTGCATTTTCTCCCATGTCTCAGAATGTTGTTCTGGGAAATGGAAGAGGAAGAGAGGATACCCTTACAAACTGTGATGAAAAATGTTCAGGAAAAATGGCCTTCTTTAGGAGAAGAAAACAAGAGAACGTTTATTTTTCATGAGATATCAGAATGCTGAGTTCTGCAACTCAAGCCAATTTCTGTATTTGTTGCCATCATGAAATCATGAAATATGCAATGTCCTGAATATTGGACAGAGAGAAAAGCTTTCCAAGTTTTTCTTATGCACAAAGACTGTGTATTTCACTTAAGTTGTTTCTTCTCCTTCCATGATAAATTTATGTTACAATATAATATAGTGATGATGATAATAGTAATAATAATAATAAACAAATTAGAGGATAAGCTGCACATAATAAATGGTAGATATTCAGGGGGAGTAAAAATTAATATGTCTCATCGCTGCATCTTTGCTCAGTCACTCATAGAGTTATACAATCAGTCCATTCATTTATCCCTAAGCACATATGTAGGAATATTCATTAATGTTCACTCATGTAGAATAACCACACTACATTAGTTGCAGTTCTATAAATACGGCCAGTTTTCTACACACATCACATGAATTATGGCCCCATAAACAAATAGCCATTGATTTCTATAATGCCCCCCCCACATAAAAGACATTGCAATATAAAAGGAAAGTCCTAGCTTTTTCCCCTCTCATGTCTGATTGTGGAAGATAAAGTCATATATATGACTGCTGGTTTATTGAGAGTGATTTTATTTAAGAAGCACCCATACATTTATATACAATGAGATCGATTTTTTGTGTTGCTGGGTTTTAATATCCTGAATTCCTGCTTAGGGTTTGGAACATGGCCTTGAAAAATAACTCAAAATAAATAAACTTCACAGTCACATGAGCACCATCTGAATTATTAGCTCATGCTCCAAAATTATTCTTCTCAAGAAAAATAGCACCATTTTGGAGTCACACGGCATTACATTTGTTTACTCTCTAAATACCCTTAATGCTTTACAAACCAAATACATATAGGAGTCAATTTGCACAACAACTGAAAAGCTTGCAGAGTTTGGAGGCTATAAAGCCAAATCTCTCTTGAGACTTTTTAGTGTTTTTTTCAGCATCCCAACCTAGCCAATAGCCCTAGAATTTTCTGCTGGTCCCCTATTGCTTACAGGAGCATCAGTGGTGTGTTTGTATGTGTGTGTGATTAGAAAAGTCAAGGTGGCAATTGTGACCGGGTGATTGAAGTCCTACCCCTTTGGTATGTGCATTGCAAATTCAAAAGGGGTGGAGTTCACAGAGTGATGTCACAATGTTGCTTTGTCATTCTGATAAAGCCGCAGCTCTTCCAGATATCCATGACTGCTGGTAAACAGAACTGCTGGTCTTCTCACATAAAATTACACACACTCATAAGACAGCCTAGCCCTTCCTTAAGACTGATTTTGTGCCAAGTCATTGAAAGGATTTCTCTAGGAGGATTTGACCCCAACCTGGTCCAACATCTTCCAACAGTGCACCCATCACTGTGCAATTGAGTCCATTCACCTTAATGCTGGCCGTCCTCTAATTCTCCTTCCTTCCACCTTTCCCAGTATTATAGGCACCTCCAGAGAGCTAGGTCTTTGCATAGCGTGACTGGAGTATGATAATTTGAGCCTGATCATTTGTGCCTTGAGTGAGAACTCTAGGTTGATGTGTTCAATGATCTATTTAGTTTTTTTTTTTTTCCTTTTTCTTGGCTATCCATGGTATTCTGAGGACTCTCCAACACTAAAGTCCAAATGCATCATATTTTTTCTATTCTGTTTCTTCAAGGTCTACCTTCCTTAAGAGGAATATACTGCATGTAGTACCTCTAAAACAAAGGAAACTAAGCTTAGAAGTCCATACTTACGTCCTTCCCTGGAGAATGCCACCATGGAGGGACAGAGGTAACTCCTGCAATCATTTTGTTTCACTGTAGCTATAGCGCTCATTGTGGTGGTTGTCTAACAGCTGCCATGCCAAGGTCCATAGATACAGGATATAGGCTAGAGGAGGAGAATGAGCAACCCTGCCTGGCTAGTTCATCTCATTAGAAAATATAGGAAGGGAGAACCAGTACAGTGTGAAATAATTTGCTGATCCAGAACACGATTTGTTTGCAAATATGGTCCTATTACAAGCAAATATAAATGATGGTGGAAGGGAGTGTTTGAGATAGCTGGATAGTCTGAGAGGTAGCAAAGAATATGTGAAAAAGAACCTGGATGACAACAGCCCTTTCTGCTCCAAATTGTCTGAAGTCTTTTCACAGATATACATATACAGACTACAGATATATTCCTAAGTGGATAAGCTATTTTCAGACTCTCTTGAAAGGCAGTAGTAGCCCAAGTCACCTTACTAAATTTGAGAAATATCTGAAGATTGAATAGGTTACACATGTCAAAGTATAGGTAATGCTTGACTCAGAACAGAACTCAGAATAGAATTCCAGACCATGACAAGCTATGCTGTGTGTGGCACAGAGAACTGATGTGTCTTCAAGAATGAATTTGGGAAAATACAGTACTTCCAGAAATATGTGTCTGCACAGAATACAATCTTCATGTTCCAGGTGAGGTTCGACTCCCTCCAGAGCAAGAGGTATCAGTGTTACTTACAGAACATGACACCTTTCTTCTTAATAATGAGTAATGGTGGTAGCACAGGCATCAATAGCTGTTTCTGCAAGCTGCTATTTAAGATTAATGTATGTAGTAGACCTTGTTGCTCAGAGCTCAAAGATAACTGAGCACTGCTGAAAAGACTGGTCACTTCAAACATGATTTGTCACTAAGGAGAAGTAGTTTCCATAGAACTGAGTAGTCACACAGGCAGAGTAGGTAGAGATCTTTAAGGATAATACTATAAACTTAATGCTGAGCAGCTAGATTGGCATTTACAGTATTTATCCAGCCCTGGATCCCAGTTGTGGAAATTGTTTTTTATAGAGTATGGAGATGGATTGGGGAAAGTTGGGATCTTAAGCATGGTGGCTTCACCCCAACCCCCTAACCTGATTAATTGATATATATTTCAGTGAGGCTGACATACTGCAAAGCAAATCTCTGGCCTCCTTCCTCACCTTTCTTTTCAGTAGTGGCTCTACGTTATTTGCAAAGGGAAATAATAGCAATAACAATACTAGATGCAGGGTGCTGTAACCAGGGCTTCATTTGGAAGCCTGGCAATGCAGCCAGAAAAAGGAGAAAGGTAAGCTGGGGCTGGCAACTGGCAGTGCTTGGCTTATTCTTTGCCTGTCTTTCGTTGTGCTTTGTTGGGGTCAACATATAATTTGGCATTTGAGGCTCACATACCTTGTCTCTGCCCTGCCCCAGGTTCTGGGTCAATTTCTTGTTCTTTGTATCTTGATCATTCACTTTGTTTGTTTGTTTATTTATTTATATGATTTCTACAGCTGCCCATCTCACACAAATGTCTCTGGGCGACTTTTGAGGATTAAAGCACAGAAAAATCCATAGCACCATAGCCCCTGGTGCCCAAGGATAAACAATAACCCCACTCACTGAAAAAACACATTGATAACAACCAAACTCATCTACCCACCTGACCCAAAGACCTGGGGAAACAGCCCAGTCTTCAATACTTTGTGAATCTCTGGGGAGATGCTGTTCCACAGGGCAGGCACTGCCACTGAGAAGGTGTGATTCCAGGATTCAACAGGATGGCATTGTTTGATAGAAGGGATGTGGAGCATGCTCCCTTTACTAGGTCTGGTGGGGCAGGTAAAAACAATAGGAGAAAGGCTGTCCCACAAGTAGCCTGGCCCTATGCCATGGAGGATTTTATAGGTGATGACCAATACTTTGACTTGCACCCAGAAGCCTACTTGGAGCCAGTGCAGCTCGTGGAGCAGCAGTGTTATACAAGCCTAATGAAGAACACCAAAAACTGCTCATGTTGCTCCATTCTGGACCAGCTGCAGCTTCTGAGTGTTCTTCAAGGGCAGCCCCATGTAGAGCGCATTATAGTAATCCAAACGGGAGGTGACTAAGGCATGAATCACTGTGAGCAAGGCTTTCTGGTCCAGGAATGGGCATAATTGGTGCACAAGGTGAACCTGTGCAAAAGCCCTGCTGGCCTTGTCTGCCATCTACTCTTTGAGTAGGAGTCCAAGAAGACCCCTAACTTTGTGTGACGTAAACATTCCTGAAACAGAGAAACAAGTTTAAAGAAATGGTGCTGTGTTTTGGATTGCAAAAATCACTTTTGCATTATACTCTTATAGAAATTATTTGGACTGCAGCAGTCTTCCTATTTTGTGATTACATATCACAATTGTTCGGCTACCTATGATGATTCATTAACATCATTCTCAATATATCCAGAATGCTCCATGATCCCAAAAGCAGGGCAACCATGCAGATAAGGGCTTCTGGAATTCTTTGCAGCTTCTTTCCCAGAGTCATCTGCATTTTCTTCTCTGTAATGAAGCAACGTATTGCATCTTTGTGTGTGTGTGTGTGTGTGAGTGTGTGTGTATGCAGTGTGTTTGCTGTCTCATGTTGCATCTATCCATATGTATGTATTTGTGTGCACTGGGAATCACAGGGTGGGCTGCATATACTCTGCTTCAGTTAGGGGACCAAGACAGTGGAAGAAGCAGGCTTAGAATGGAGGAGTTGCCAACATTCCGAGCCACAGTCCAATTCCCGAACACATAGAGATACACTGGGGGATTTTTTTCTGGATTTTTTCTCCACACACCTGGCTAGATCTGGCCCTTTTTAATCTTAATCTTTCTTTTGCCAGCTTCTCCCACCATGCCAAATTTGGTTCCATTCTGTTAAGTTTTTGGAGAGTTATCCTACTGACAGACAAACTGTTCAGAGACCTTTACATTATTTCCTAACAACACAATACTGGGTTAGATAGAATAAAAAGGAAGAAAACCTTTAGTGCAAACTCTTTGTGACTTCTTCACAATATGTATAAGTAGCTGTTATGTGTAAAACAGTGGATGGGGCATAAGCCATTGAAGAGGCTGGAAAAGCAGCAGTGATGCTCTGTATAATTCTCTATTCTTTGCATATCATTCTTGTTTCTCTTTTTGTTACAGCTGATCCTGCAAACTTGACACTTGTAAAGCCACATATAAATTAATTCATTAACAAGGTTGACTTGTTAGTTTCTATTTCTTACCTATCTTTCTCAAAAGTATAGAATTAAACCAAAACTAATTGCTCCATTAACTAAAATGTACTGCAGCTTGAACCTGCGTAACATTTCATCTTTCACAAATTTACTATGCCTTAAATTGGGCTGTCCTTACATTTTCCATAATTGGCACAATTTCAGTGTTAGGCAACAGAGCAGGACCAGGCAGCCTTTGAGCAATCACGGCTGCAACCACTGAGTTTTCTAACTTTCTGAAGGACTTCAGCAGAGGGCCTAGTGAGACAGTTGTTGGAGGGTGACCTTCTGTGTGCACATGTGAACATTCTGAGAGCAGGAATCTAACCTGAGCCAGGATTAGTGTAGCACATTTTACAACTACAGTGGAAAGATGATTTATTTACAGGAAATACATAGCTGGGATAGGCAAAGCAACTACAACCTACCAGGAGGAGAACCCAAGTTCATGTATTTCCATGAATGTTCCTTGGAAGAAAGGCAGAAGGAAATGACCTCAGATTAGCAATCCCTTAGACAAAGAGTAGACACAGTGGTAGAAAAGAGCCAGTTTGGTGTAGTGGTTAAGGCACTAGGCTGGAAACTGGGAGACTAGGAGTTCTAGTCCTGGCTTAGGTATGAAGCCAGCTGGGTGACTTTGGACCAGTCACTCCCTCTCAGCCCTAGGAAGGAGGCAATGGCAAACCACTTCCAAAATCTTGCCAAGAAAACTGCAGGGATTAATCCAGGCAGTCGCCAGGAGCCAACACCGACTCAAAGACACATGTACACACCCCAAGTAAATCCTTAATTTTCTATTTATACCCTACTGCCACTTAGTGGTCAGTAGGACATGAGATGCTGAACAGTTCATACCATCAGATTCAGTTTGCCAACAACAGTGATCACTGGAATGAGAATGGCCAAACTTTTAAAAACCTGATTTTTTTTAGTTTTTTTTTTTTATCCTGCTTTCATTATTTTTATAAATAACTCAGGTGGTGAACATACCTAATATGCCTTCTATTTTCTCCACAACAACAACCCTGTGAAGAGAGTGAGTGAGGTTTTTTTTTTTTTTTTTTTAGAGGGGAGAGGTAAAGTGTGGAAATGGGAGTTGGAGATCTCTGGGAGGTAAACAGCTACCATGCTCAGCTATAACCTCCTCTGAACTCCCCCCAATAGGTGAAAATCACATTGCTGAAACTTGGATATTGGCCACCAAATTTCAGTGGTGCAATCTCAGGGTGCTTGTGGGGAACTGGAAACAGGGTGATGGGGGTTACATATGGGCTGTACTAAAGGCCGCTGATTCTAAGAGTTATAGTGAATGATTTTTTAAAAAAATCCCATTTCCTTTTCCCATACTAGGACTTAACAACCTTAAAAATGAAAATAGGCTTTTAAAAATTTATGCCATGATTTATGTTTGATAATATTGAAGAATATTATTTATTCTTTATACATCTAGGCAAGGGCACAGGAAGAAATTCATGTGCCTCTAGCTAGTGTCTGATAGCCTAGCTGAGAAGGATGTGGTTAAGTGGGAATGACTGTATGTGTGCGTGTGTGTGTCTACAGTTCATTTAGAAATTTAATCATACCACAATTCAATCATCTGTTTTGGGGCACCACACATACATATTACCTTACTAAACAATAAATACATCAACAGTTTTAAATATCTGGGAACATTTCTAGTTCTGTCAGTTTTTTTTTTAAGTACAAAATTAAACCATTCCTTTCCTACAAGGCATTTTCCAAATAAATGTTAGGAACATCTTTCTAATAATGACAATTCAACAATTGAGATGTAACAGATTCCTCTTCATTTAATGCTTTCAAGGAAGGGCTGAATAACTATCTCTTGAGGTTTCTTAAACTGGGATTCCTACAATGAGCAAGGGGTTGAACTTAGTAACCTAATAGCTCCCATCTGTTTCAATTCTGAGATTCTATGAAAATGCTTAGCTCACTTCATGATGAGGGAAACTAGTGAATTGTTGTACCTTCTCTATAATCTTTAAGTGGTATGGTCTCTCTTATTCTGGGATGGATTTTTTATTTGTTTCTCTTATAAAAATACCCCTGGTTTGAACATTGCACCTGATTTCTAATCTACTAAGAAAATGGAAAGGACTTCCTCTGTTACATATGCTCCCAGGCTCAGCTTATGATCACTCACTCATACACACATACTCTGTCAAGGCACACAGAGCTTGCAATCACCCTTTCTTTCTCCCTGGGCTTTCCAGATAGGTGTTGCTAGAGGATAAAAGACACACAGCTTGGGTCAACAGCTGGGAAATAATTAGGAACAGACGCAAATCACTTTCAACTGAACACTGAGAAATGTTAGGTTCTGATGGAATACATGGAGACCCAATTAATTCAAAGTGGCAGCAAAACTTTACTGGTTATAATGTGCATTTGCGCTCTCTCTCTCTCTCTGTCTCTCTCTCAAACACACACTTGCACACAGTCATTCCCATTTACCCACATCCTTCTCAACTAGGCTGTCAGACACTAGCTAGAGGGACAGAACCTGCCAAGTCCAGATCCAGAATAAGAGGGCAGGCTTCAGGGCCCCTTTTATCCCCAGAAGTCCTCACTTTGTTGATTCAGAAATCTGGTAGCTGTCAATGGGATTGGCAGGTTTTCCAAATATGCACTGCTCAGCCTCCTTTGCCTATCTTCTGGTGACATTTCTCCTTTGAACCTTAATGACCTGGTTCCTTCTTATCTACCTCCTGAAGGATCTTTTCAAAAGATATCTGGCTTTTGTCCTCTCTGCATACATGCCTGCTTCATTTTTAGGTTATGGCAACTTCAGCCTGGTCTCACACCCCAGGACTGAATTATTCTTCATACCAAGCTAGGGTACACCAACATGCTTGACTTTGAATAAAAATAACTAGAATCCACTGAGAAGATGATATTTTCAAATTAGTTATACTGTGATCAGGGCTTCATTGACAAAAGTTTAATTCTAATTCTACATACCCACTAGAGTAAGCAAGTAGTTGATTCCTCAGTTTGGTGGTCTCCCTCTTCTGCATGTCACAGGCCAGTGGGGAAAATGTTTTGCCAATCATGGGGCTGCAGCAGGAATTGGGCTGGGTTTGGCTGCAGGACTGTGTCCAACTTCTTCACATCCTTCACATACTCCTACTCCCCTATCTGATTCTAACCCAAGTTGCACACATTAAAAAAAATCAGATTGAAATCATCAAGTGATGAGTCACAAATAACACTTTCATTTAGGATTTCTTTCCCCTTTCTTTCATTTCTTTATTTAGATACCAATATTGACTTTGAGTTTTTTCCATGCCCTCTCTGGGAGGCAATGCAGGGGGAGGAGGTGGTTGTTCCGCTGTTTCATTATTCCATGCTTGTGTTAAACCAGTAAGGGCCACAGAATTCAAGCAGGTACTGCCAGCTGAGCAGAAGTGCAATTCTGACAGACCATCTGTGCATCCAGCTTTTTAGGGAGACAACAGCAGAATGCAAGCAGACAAGGCTGCCCAGGGACTGGAAGAGAGAAGGCATGTCTGCATCAGTCTGAAGTGGCCAATAAACTTTGCTCTGATCTTACCCACCCCAAGTCAGCTAGTTTGCCACCAAAATAATTGGTGGGGAAGCATAATCATTTTTACTCATCTCGCAACCATTGTTGGGTACTTCTGACTTCAATGGGAAAACCCTTCTTTATTAATAGGACTCATGGGCTGGGAATAAGATAAGAGCATCATGGAGACATGGCAGAAAAAAGATATTGTCAGAACACTTTGTATCATAGTTAGGTGAAAGTGGAGAAAGACCGTCAATGAAAATCCCATGCTCATTTATGCTATGTTGATACAAGCCAACATAAAAAGGCTAGGATATATGCAGTCTTTATTTGGAAGCCAAAGTTAGAATAGATTATGTATTTTAAGAAAGATTGGTAAAAGGAGTAAGTCATAACATATTTGATACTTTTCAAAAAAGAACAGAATTAAGTAAAGATGAGGTAATAAGAATTAAAGTCATGTTCTGTAGTAGGGGGAGGAGTCAAGATAACAACTGAGACAGGCACCTAAGTGTCAAGCTTTTATCTAAATACAATAGCTTTGTGTCCTTATTTTGGTCCATTCATTGTGAATCATTGTATTGGATACAAAATGAGGAATGTTATTCATAACAAATCTCTAAAAAAAAAAAAAGGTTTCAAGAGAGAAGACAGATGAAAACTAGAACCAAGAAATGCTATCAAAAAAGCACAGAGAGCAGTAGGAGATTTACCATGTTCGAGGGCAGAGCTAGCATTTGTACCAATTATTCAGAGATAGGTTTTCCTAATCCCTATTATATTTTCACATCCATATAAAAGATGGTCTCTATTCAAACTTCAAAAGCATGCAGGATAGATATCAAAGCACAGGAATTTGCTGCCTGAGAATTCAATGGAGGTTGATGCTATGAGGCCTTATATATATTTGAGGAGCACTCATCAGCCTCTTCAAAAGCCAGTTTATGAACTCTGTGCCTCTCCCCAACATCAGTACATATATTTATAATGCATGCAATCACATCTGTCAGTCTAAGGTTGGTCTTCCATCTTATAAGAGAAGCCATAAAATGGAAGAATTCAAGCTGACAATAGCTGTACATCTGTCAAAGAAATGACGATTGAAAGAGGTGGGGGGAAGTAAATTACCATTTTCTCTTCATTAGAGTAGGCTGGCAGCTGCATTAAAGCAGAACACCAGATGCCTCTTGGTATGAAACCAGGAGGTAAGAGGCAATGTACCTACAAGACTTCACCATATGAGCTTCACAAACTGGTGGTTGGTGCAGCCATGGACTTCATTTACATTTTCATTGATATTGGACTAATTTAGCTTTCTGCCAATCATTGTATGACTTACGGTCTTTGCCTACATTCTTCTATTTCTTGTTAGCCTAGATATAAAATGACCTTCCTGGTGCTGTAGTCCTGAAGCAAAATTATATTTTATAATAAGGAGCTGTTGCTGTGCTACAAAATATTTTGGAAAGTACACCCCTGGAATAGAATAAATACTCGTACATCTGCCAGTCTTGGAAGTTGACTTGATGATTTTTCCTTCAAGCCTGATTGTTTTATTATTCTCTGCTGTATTATGTGATGTGAAACCAATCAGGAATCCCTGCAAATTCCATTTAATTTTATGGAAATAAGGAAATTAATGAATGGGTTACAGGCTTGACAAAACAGTACTTGAGGCAATAACAACATTTCAACAGGATAATTTCAAAAGGCATGCCAGTTCTTATTTCCCAAAATGAAGTTGGGCTTGATGGCCTGATAAAAGTATGCCTGTGAAGTTTAGGAGACAAAAGTGATCTCTCTTGCCTTTGCCACAACATTTTCCCTAAGTGATTCCTAAACTTGAGGCAACTTCTATTATATCTCTGAGATGACTTTGCCTCTTCCTTTCACTCAAGGAATGGAAAGTTCAGCAAATAATGACAGAGATGAAACTTCCAGCTTTCAGCCAAGTTTGGCGTATTTGGCTTTATTTAGACATCTTGCTATGAGATTTCCTTTTCCAGGTACTTTTCTAGGTACTTCTGCAGAACTTGGGTTCACAAAAAGTTTTCTGTGGCTAACCTTTCTAATGAGAATACAGAAATACTGATACTAGCTAAGCTTAGAGAGAATGTTCAATGTATGTATGAATTAACAAAGCCTTAAGTGTATTTTACATACAACAGTTATAGGGTGGAGATAATCACCAAGCTACCTATAGATGGTTGAAGTATCTTGCAACAGCTGTCTATGAAAGATGAGGACATCTGGCCAGCCACTTAACAAGAAGTGAACCTGCACCTGTAGCCATGTGTCCTCTCACTAGTATACCGTCTTATCACATCCTTGCCTAACTGAGCAGCATAGCTTCATCTCCTAGAAATCAGATGTGTGAAACAGCGATTCAGCTTCACCAAAATGACACTATTTCTCAGCTCTCTGTCTATAGTATTGTAATACTAACCTACTTTTCTAGTAACTAAAAGAATGTATAGAGGTAATCCTCATGAAACATTCTGAACACTCTAAAGATATGTAGTGATTAGAAGATGGCTTGTTTTTTTTTAGAGTTGGTGCCAAGCCATGTTTGAAACCATGGTTTGCTGAACAAAACACCGTGGCTTGCTTAATATGTAAACCGAAATAAAAAATCATAATTGATTGTGGTTTGAGTCACACAAACTATCCAGCTAAACCCAACCCAAATATAATATAGCTTAGCAAATTGTGTGAATTTTCACAGTGAGATTGGAAGCTCATTATTTGTCAGCTTCTCTGCATTCCATAGAAGAGGGCAGCTAGCTATGAATATAAACCATCTCCTGGGTTTACAGTTAGCACTGACTGCAGTTTATTGTTTACATTTGCAACATCTTTTTTATGTTCACCCTGATGACAATTCCTTTTTTCTTTTATATTCATACTTTCAAAATATTTTCAAAATCAGTTTAGCATTTATATCTTAGTTAAATAAAGATCCTTCCCTCTCATTATTTCAGAGCACTAAGGCATCCAACAGTGCACTCTTTAAAGAAACATTTTCAGACATTTTATGTTGTATTATCTAGTGATATTTTAACGTCCAGGTTGTTGCTTGAATCTTCCCAGAAGCAATAATTTGTTCTGACCTATCTGTGCTCATCATTTTCTTTCAAGTATTGATTTTCTTATGTTTCTAAGAGAGCTTGAAATTAACAAAGCTGAACTCATGATTAAAATACAAACAAGCTTAGTTACTACCATTGAATTTGGCAGCAACTGTAGCAAAACTATGATGGCAACACCTCCCCCAATGAAATCATTGCACAAATGCTGCCATTATGTGCTTGTGTCCTGATGTCTGCTGCAGGTAGGCAACTCATCCCACTTGTATCTTCATTTGCCCCACCCCACAATACTGGTCATAGAATCATAGGGTTGGAAGGGACCTTGGAGGTCTTCTAGTCCAATATCTATCTATCTATCTATCTATCTATCTATCTATCTATCTATCTATCTATCTATCTATCTACCTACCTACCTACCTACCTACCTACCTTTATATAGTTATAACTATATATATATAACTATATATATATAACTATATATATATATATATATATATATATATATATATATATATATATATATATATATATACACACACACACATATATATATACACCTTGTTAAACCTTTTTATTGCATACATATACCTAATTATGTAGAGTTGGGCTAAATAATTCCTTACATGATAATTCCTTACAGTCTGATAACTCCACTTTGTGGGAGGCCAAAACTGACTGGATAGGGTGAGTTTGGAAGGAAGGTCCTCCTTGTGTTAGAGGAAAGGACCAGTAAATATCAAAAAGGATGGCTTCCCCACTTTTTCTCACACCAAGTTATGTAGTTAAACTGGGTGTCCCTGAAGAACCAAGAACTTTTGGGAGATTAATGGAGATACTCAGTTGAACTATTTTCTCTAATTTGAAATTCATAGAAATCTGATGGGGAGCAGTGCTTTTGAAATAGCTCTAAGTGTAATTTGCATATATGTGTAATCACCCCTCCCCTATATTGCAAAATGCCAGTCCAAATGTTTCCAGAAGAGCATCTTATTGTGCAATTGCCCTCTCTCTTTCATGATTTCCTGGCAGTGCCACAGAATCTTCTTTATTTAGAATGGAAAGCATGGGGCTGAGGAAGCTCCAGATCAGGACCAGTTCCCTGCAAGATCAGATCCCCAGATCTGAGTTGGACAAAGAGGCTGAGGGGCCACCAATACCTAGGAAGCATGGCTATTTATGGTGCAGGCCCCAAAGTGTAGGGTATATTTCAATAACAAATCTTCTCAAGATAAGGAATTTGTTTGGAGCCCAGCCCTGTTTGAAAGTAGTAGTTTCAACCAAAGCAGTTGATAGCTGGCAGTGGAGCATGAGTAGAAAACTCTAGTTTTTCTACTGGTCCTAGAAATAACCTTTCCTCACCTTGTAATCTTCACTTATACTCTTATGGATACTTGAGGACTTTGATGTTGGCTCTTTTTTGCCCACCTGCCTGAATCTCAGGCATGAAACCTGTTTTGCTGATTCTGGTACAAATCACTGCTCTTCTGTCTTCCTGAATTGGTTATCGATTAGCTTGAAAATCTACACCCTGGCCAGAATACGTGGAACTTCATAGAGGGCCCAGATGTTGCCGGCTGACATTTGCAATCCTTGCATTTTCTTTACTGTTGTTTCCATTTTTTATTTCGTACAAACATCCATCAATGAGGAAACATTTGAATATTTTGCAATTTGTTCTGCTTGATGGTGGTAGGAGCCATCTGTTGGCAGGAGCTGTCTGTTGACTGGTTCTAGAGAGACCATATTCAGAGCGAAACTCTTTTGAGTTTCCAGTATTGAGAGTACTGGGCCAAGCCTTTTGATAGAAGCTGTACTGCTAGAACACACAGGCCCATCCTCATAATTCTCATTCAGCTCACAGTGAAGACCGCTTTTCATAGTGATGGGACCTGCCTCCAGCTCTATTGTAGCATTAGCCACTGGCGATTGTTATGCTAGTACTTTCCTCTTGTCTTTGACATAAACTTACTCAGTGAATAATGAAGTCATGAAGAATGAGGATTAACACAAAATACTCATTTGCTGGCATTTTGCTAGTTAGTTTGAGCGAAAGAATGGCTTTGTATCAAGCTGCTTGGCTGGGAAGAGTTAACAGTATTCCTCCTCTTTACCCATCCAAGAGCTTTCACTTCTCAAATAATAATGTTTCTCTCCCCCTTGACATGGTGCAGTACATGAAATACCACCCCAGACAACCATAGTCATGTCTATTAGTTTCCAAGGCAACCATCTTGGATACATTTGTTTGAACCAATTTCGGAAGGCTGACTAAAACCAAATAAGAAAATTGAAGTTCCTTTTGCTTTGCAAAATTTGGGAAGCAGAAACCTCCATTACATTTTGTCTTCTTTAGCCCCACAGAACCTGATGGAAAAAGACAGGGGAAGGGAAAGAGAAAATATCCTTTCATGCAAAGAATCCAAATTCAGAACTCAAGCGAAATGTATTATGTACGATGGCCAAGGATGCAGAATGATGACTGAGCCAAGAGCAGATGAGCCGGTAAAATTGCTTGTAGATTGTTAGATTGAAGGTGGCAGAGGTGAAGTGCCTGAACTTTGCCCCATGAAAACTGTTGAGACACACAGAAAACTAACATGTCATGGAAAAGGCTAGGCGGCTAGTGTTTGTTTAGCTATCTTTTTGTCTGTGTCAGGATTCTTGGTGAGTTTGTTTTACATCCATGAATACATTCAACTGCACCTCTTCCTCTCCTCCATAAGATGCCTGAAGGAAGACAATCTTTTCATAAACCATCCAACTCTATTCCATCCTGAACTAGCTGGTCTTTCCTTTCTTTTTCCCTTTCCCCCCTTCCCTTCCCTTCCCTTCCCTTCCCTTCCCTTCCCTTGACTGGGGATAATAAAATGTTGGAGTTAAAGACCTGGATAAAAATACACTGGGAAAGAATCCAACTTGTGGAAGATAAGAAGAGGCTATTAAGAGAATTATGGCAGTAGTAAGTTTGAATTACAGTACCAAAAGGAGAATAAAACAAGGGTCTGTTAGTTGGCCACATTTGCCATGTCTTATTGAGAACATTAACCTATGAATTTATTCTATGCCAATGCTTTTTTTGCTGTAGTTTGTGCCTTTTGTCTCCCAGTTAGAACAAGCTGGATCTGCTCTTTGTCCAAATACGCACATTCTTGCCTGGATTCCTGACCTAGCAACAACAAGACCATGTATAACTGTGCACCATGTTGCTCAGCCAGAGGGGAAAATCCAGTGACATTACAAAGCATTAGCTTTAATTAGGTGGTGAGGCGAGAGATCGTTTGCACAGTGTGTGAACTACTGAGCGGCATGTTCAGCATGTCCCAGTGAAGGTCACCGTGGTCCAAGTACTCCATTGATTTTGAGGCTGTACCTGATCAAGGCTAAAAGTTTTACACTCTGTGAAGTGAATACTGATTTTTCTTGAAAGAAAATGTTGCTCAACGTCTCATCATTCAGAAAGTGATTCTTTTTCTTCAAGAACAGCAACTTTAAAAACAGAAAAGACAAAATAGAATTTGGTGGTTAGAAGTTCTGTTATTTAACATGTTAAGTTTTTATGGTCTGTGAGAGATGTTTTTATTAATAATGATCACATTTATATTTGGAAGAGGTTATGATTTGTTATGGTATCAAGCACTTTCCCTGGTTTAGGTGGTCTAGCCAGTTTTGCTCATATTTTCATTAACTATGTCATGTTACCTACCAATTCTTGGAAATGGTACTATATTGTATTGTATATTACATTTTATATTATATTATATTATATTATATTATATTATATTATATTATATTATATTATATTATATTATATTATATCATATCATATCATATCATATCATATCATATCATATCATATCATATCATATTATATTATATTATATTATAGAAAGGTTAGATTAACAGATGTTTGGTTAGGAGTATGAAGAATTATTCCCTTTGTAGCTACCCAGAGTCATTCTGAGTTGGGTGGCACCAAAATATACAGTATATCAATCAGTCTTACAAATGGCAATTGACATCTTTTAAAGCATGTTTCAGTACACTACTTCTGTTGCACTTGCACAATTATATTATTTATTACTGCTTTTCTATAATATAAGTTTGCCTAAAATTTGCAATGTTCATTCAGAAAAATGTGCTCTGTTTTTAATTCTACTAGTCTCAGGGCTTGTCTTATTGTGAGTACAATACCCTTTCTGAAGTCAGGACAACCTATGCCTAAAGCACTGCAAACAGACAGATGTTATTTTGGAGTTGACAGCTGGAACGTGAAGTAGTTGAGGCCAAATTAGATGTTACTGTTAATTGCTTGAATACAATTAGTCTGGGCTTTTTTTTGATCACGTGAATAACAGTTGCAAGGCAGTCTAAGTAGTACTGAGAATCTCCCTGAGTAAAGGAGATATTAACCCTTTGTTCCTTCATGTCTATAAAAAGAACTGGTCTATCACATGTAATATGTATCAGACGCCCTCCCCAGCTGCTACTGCATTTTTAAAATATAGTTTGTGTATAGTCACAGACACCCTCCCCGCAAATGCTATTGCATCATTTCGCTCCAATGTAGGCTTCCCTCCTGATGCTAACTGCTAAGGGGGGGAGATTTCCTTGTCTGCCACGACACAAGGAAAGGGTTAAACTCTTCTTCTCCATCCCCTTTAATTGCAGTATTGCTTAGGCTTCTCCACAGCAGCTACTTACACAATAAAAAAGTATACAGTGATGCTCACTGGCATTAAGAAAATGAGCTATAAGTTTTAAGCTCCAAACTTAGTTCAGCTGTGACCTCACACTTAGATACTTTATGCAGGGCACCTTCTGATCTGGCTCCAGGTTTGAGAAGGCACTCAGTAAATTGCTTCCAGAAGCCTCATCAGTAATGTTGGCAGAGGTCCCCAAGCATGAATTTAAATCAGGGCAACAGGTAATGTATTTTGAGCAAGTATTATGAAATGATGGTGGACAAATCAAGAATAGATAGGATTTGCTGGAAAATTGGAGATTCAGTGTTAGGATGGTGAAATAGTGACTCCTCTCCTATACTCCCAGCTTCCAGTCATCTGCAATAAAGTAATACAGTAATTAATAAGTTTAAACAACTGCATTGGGTTTTTGGTCAGATTTTTTGAAAGTAATATGAGATATCACAGGTGTGTTTTGTTCCTTGTTGCTTCCTTTAAAGTACACTTTACCCCACATTATTTTTAGTCAGGAACACTTTCTGTTGCTTTCTATAATTGTTACTTTTTAAAATTACATTTCCAAATTTATTCTGGGTACTTTTATTTTAAATTGTTCAAAGTTACCTTCAATCAGTGAACAGATTAAGATTATATGAAACTGATAAATATAACTTCTTGGGAACAAAACCCTGATCCATAGAATAAGACCTAAGCTAGAATACTGAATGAGAAGAATGTGGTTTTATTTTTTATTCTGAATCCCCCCCCCCCCCCCGTTTTTGAAGTATAAAAGTAATGGCCACTTGGACAGATGAGATGACTTAAAAGGTTTTTCCAACCATAAAGTTTTATGACTTTTGTAAACTTTTGTATCGTTTGGAGAAATTTTATTTTAATTAAAACAACAATCCAACATAGAGTAACATCTGGAGGTTGAGTCATGGCAACTGGACTACTTTCTTTTGGTTTGATACATTTCGCTGCTTGTCTAAGCAGCTTCTTCAGTCTAGAAAGTTGGTTAGGGGGAACCCCATAAATGTCTTCTATAGGAGCAGATATCCACATCCCAAAGACTCTACTAATTATATCTCCTATTGTCCCTTCAATGAGCCCATCACGTTAGTGAGAAACGCAGCCACCCTGGAAGACATTTATGGGGTCCCCCCTAACCAATTTTCTAGACTGAAGAAGCTGCTTGGACAAGCAGTGAAACTTATCAAGCCAAAAGAAAGAGGTCCAGTTGCCATGACTCCAACTCCAGATAATTCCACCTAGATGACTGAGAATCTTCATCAACATAGAGTGACATACAAACAGATATAGTTACAAAGGAGGCAAAATAATGCTTAGAGTTTGTCTACTGGAAAATAATAGCTTTGCCCACGTTCTACATTCTGGCAAGCATGAGCAGTAGCTTTGTTCCACTATAATTATATACTTTCTCGGCATGCTTTTTCTTCCAATTAAGTTCAAGTGCATGGCCATTTAACTAGGTTTAGGGTGCTCATTGATAGTGAGCTATTTCAGAAATCCAGAATTAGTGCAGCAAACCACTGTAGTGCTACATGGCTCATGGGTCTGTATTACAATGCCCATAGCTTTTTGCTGTCACCTCTTTTGAAAATCTGTAACAATGGAATATTTCTTTTCATAGCTTTATAAAGGAATTGGAAGAATGGAGTTGGCAGGACTGAATGCACAGTGACCTTTTAGTGATAGACAGAGATGTGTTAATATTGAAAGACAATTATCTGAAGTGCCTGTGGGTACCAGCTTCCTGTTGATAACCTGCAATGCTAATTACCTCTAAGAATCCAGGGCAGATGTTTGTGACTTGAATTAATTGGCACTCAGGAAAGAGTATTTATTGTGGTCACTAGCAGAAAAGAATGTTAAAAGGAGAACACAGAAATAGCACAGTCCTTTTAGAATTCTGATCTTCTCCAATCTTAATTAAGATATGATGATGAAGTGTATTTAGGTTTATTGAAATTATTATGACGGTGCTATTTGCTAGGATTGTGTACGCTTTAAACAAGGGCTTTGGAGCTTATGCAAACCCAGGATCTCTCTGCTATTCATGAAAGCAGAGCCTCAAAGAGAGGCCAAGGAGGTGCTGGGCTTGCAGAGAGCCAAAGCACTTCTTCCAAATCCTTCTACTACATGCTGCATCATTTCAGCTTAACCATAATTCATACATAATGTTAAACTTTAAGGGTTGGGATTTATTTATTTTGGAGCTGGGTGGGGAGAAAGGCTTAAAATGATGTGAGAATCTAACCCAAGATAGAAAGAGGGGATGGTATTATATGTCAGGCTAAACAAAAGGAAGGCTGTTGAAACAGTGTTATTTTGCAGTCTTTGACTTGTAAGAGTTGCCAGTGGAATTGGGTACCAGTGGATATTGTTGGAAAGAAATCTTACCAAGTTTGTTTCCAAGTTGAGAATAAAATCTGCAGGAGTTGCTTGAAACAGAGAAGAAGTTTATTTCTGAGGCTGCAACATACAGAGGCAGCTGTCAGAGGCAGCCACACTGAGCCCTCCCCTTTAAGCTCTTTATATAGAGCAGTGTTTCTCAACCTTGAAGAGGTGTGGACTTCAACTCCCAGGATTCCCCAGCCAGCATAGAAAAACCTTGCTGTTGTTCCTCGAAGGCGTGCACAAGTGCACCCTTCAGGAACTCTGAGAAAATGCGCTTAGCCAGAATTCGAAGAGGGCGTGCTCTTCAGTCAGGCACCCTGCTGGTTGCTGTTTCCGCTTGTTTAGCATTGCTGATTGAAATGGCAATTTCCTCCGGGAAAGGATCTTTTCTTATTTAATCAAGGGGGTCTCAGGTAAAAGGTCAGCCGGAAAGAGAGATACATCTGAAAAGGCTGGTGTTTCTTGCAGGCTGGTGCTTCCCGCTGCATTTTAATCTTTGTGTTGACCTCATTCTAATTGTAATTTTTAACTTTTTGCCCTGGCTATGGTGGGAAAAATGTATGAAAGGAGGAAGACAGTATGGCGGGAGGAAGATTTCTTTCTCACAATATTTTAATTGACGTATCATTGAGTTTGTTTTTCTGGTTTGTTTTGTTTTTCTGGTTTTTACTGTGAACAGCTGGGAATGTTTTGCAGTGCTGCAGAATCGAAAGACATTGCAAATAAATGCATAGATCAATCAATCTCAGATATAAGCCTATTCAAATTCAATGGAGCTATAGTTAGTAGAGTCTTGGAACATTTTTAAAATCTTGCCAGTGGATTTCACTTCCTTATCTTTCCCCATTTAAAGGCTTATGGCCCTAATAAAGGGAAGAGTGTGATGAATCCCTGCTAATCAAAATGAATTTCCATTTCAGTCAGAATGCCTGGTATTTTCAGTATCTAATTTAATTGCAACCTTTCTAACTGGCATTTAAAGAAGCATAATTAGAACTAAAACCAGCTTAAGAAACAGTGACATAAAAGCCTAAATCAGCAAAGAAAAAAAAAATCCATGCAACTGCAAATGAAATGGCAAATTAAAAACTATCCAGCAGAGGCATCATGGCTAAGCCCAGTCATTGTAACATTAGTAATCACAATACAGTAACACTAAATTAAACACCAATAGTCCAGGAAAACATGACTGTAATTTGCCTGGCTCCTAAATAAATAAAATAAGGTGCCTCTCTTTTTTGGCAGTGGGAGGCAGAGAAGAGTTCCCCAATTGGGATACCCCCATTAAAAAGTATTTTTTTTCCAATAAGCACTTAAATGAATGTTGGTTCCCAAAGGGGAACCTCTGGTGATAATTTCAACCATTAACCAAATTAATGTAGAGACATTCAGTTACCCTGCCCCCAGGAAATACAGAGAGGCAGTTCAAAAACAGCTCTTTCAACTGTGCCTTGTACCAAATTCAGAGTGTTCCAAGATCTTTATATATAGGTCAAGAGATTAGTTACTATATTCTAAGTCGCTTGAAGTTTTCAAAGGAAGCTTCATCTTTAACACACGAAACCCAGGGGGTTGCAGTAAAATTGGGGAAATAAATGAAGCTAATGCAAACCAGTAGAAATTGCCCACAAGAAACAAAGAAATAACTTGGGTGCTAGGAATCTGAGTGTCCGGGGTTGTAATTAGTAGGATGTGAGAATGAGGAAGAAGGATGCCAACATAAACAGGAGGAAATAGGGGTAGAGATCATGGGATAAGATCCAGGGTTTTTTTTAGTAAACAGAACGGAGCCTGCAAGGGAAGTGTCATGAAACTGCAAATACATCTAGTAATGGTCAGGTACTGTAGAGAGTAAGGAAGATGACCTTGACAGAAATATGCAGGAACCATTATCTAGGACAAGGGGCTGAAACATTTTTTAAGTCCAGAGCACCAAGATAACAGTCAGAAGTGACTCTGACAGGCGCCTCCCTGGGAAACTAGAGCATAAAAAGTGGGAGGAGGTCCAGCACAAACAGACTTGCAAGATTCTGTTATTGTAGTCAGTCTCAATAACAGTAGTTTTAGCCTTCCTGTGGAGTTGATTTCCTGGTCTGGTCTACCTAGTGGTCCTGAGAAGTATCTTCTCTACAAATTATTAGAATAAATAATGATATCGGGAAAGGAGGAGGCATCTCAAGAAAGAATCTGAAACATTTATACAGAATCAAGTTCATCTATTGGGATGCATCTACAGTATAAACTGTTATTGAAGTAGCCTGGAGACAGAATGAATTAATACTGCATGATAAAATGGATGCAAAATTTCAAAGAAGTAATTACATTGGAACAATGGGAAGGGCTGTGGAAAAAAAATAAATATCCAATCCAAGCTGCAATTTGAGAGAAAATTGGTACAAAACATTTTATAGATGGTGCATAAACCTGACAATTATTAATAATATGGACAAATCATACAATAACAAAAGCTAGAAAAGCCAAAATAAAGAAGGAACATTCTACCACATGTGCTGGCTATGTAAAAAAAAACCCCAAAGTATTGGAAGGAAATACACCCAAAACATGCAAAAATAAAATAATATAAAATAAAATAAAATAAAATATTTTGACTAGAAATAATTCCAGAGAGCATAAAGGAAAAGTATCACAATCTACTAAGATACATGCTGACAGCAGCAAGAACTATTTTGGCACAACTTTGCTGATAACACAAGAATGGAAGACCAAAACTGAAGCACACACAGTGGTGGGAAAACTGACTGTATATGTTCATAACTGAACTTTAACTAAATTCAAGCAGGAATGGCTCCTTTGCATATAATACAGCACACAGCAAGGCATATTTAGAGATTTGGAATACATTTTTTAAAGAAAAGAGTTAAGCAATCAATTAAAAAAATAGCAGATGAAACAATTTAAATAAATATGAGCAACAATATTCAATATTTCAAGAAAAATACAAATATTCAGTAGTGATCAATGTTTAGGGAAAATTGAAGGGAAAGGAAAAATGAGAAATCAAAAGTTCATCCTTATGATTTTTTTACGTTTTTCTTCTTTTTACTTTGCTTTAGTATCTCACTTTTAGTATCTCACTATACTCTTTATTCTTTACTATCACCTTGAAGAATGTAAAATGATTATACGTTTATAATGAAGTTTCTTTCTTTTCTTTCTTCACCTTCTCCAGTATCAATTTCTGGAACCCTGCTTCCATCTTGTCAAAATTGAATTTCAACTTACTAGCCCCTTTTCCAAGCTGTTCCAAACAAAAGGCTCCACCAATTAAAATGATTGTACATCCATTTAATCTTTCCTTAACTTAAATTGATTTTTTCTGGATATGAAAACAACAGAAATTGTGGGAAAAGACAGAAAGGCTACTAATGGAGAACAGGGTCATCTCATAAAATTCTGTGAACAAGGCAAGGTTAATTGTACAATGAAAGCCTTGTCAAGAAACAACACTTTTCTGACATCAGAATGTGTTCAGAAAAACCACTGTCTTATATAGTTTAGATGGACAAAAAGAAAAAGGAAAAAAAAGTGTATATTGATGATACCTCATTCCAAACTCTAGAGGAGCATTTCTCAACCTTGGCAACTTTAAGATGTGTGGACTTCAACTCTCAGAATTGCCCAGCCAGCTAGATGACTTTTCAGAAAATATGGAGACTGCAAAGAACAAAAGAATCTTGAAGAGCCCTATTGTATAAGCACCATGATACACAGTGAAATCCTCTCATCTTCCCTCTGGATTTTATTTAACAGAGAGGAGCAAAATCATGGAACCCAGTGCTTCTTGCTCACATTCCTGATAGGATATCTGGAAGGAGTTATCAAGAATTTGGGAGAATCAACTGATTCGATAGATATTTGGGAAAATCAACAGATTATATTCCTCTCCCTCTTAGTGAAAGGTGTTAGACATGCAGGCTACAATCCTGCACGAAAAAGAGATGGACAGATAAAGAGCTAAAACCATTGTCAGAAGCCAGCAGGGAGGCACCAGCATGACTGAGGTAAAAGACCAACCATGGTGAGCTACCCTGGATCTTGGGAAAACAACAGGGATCTGGCAGGGGAAGGAGAAGCCAGTTCAATTTGCCTGACTCTTGTTCCTGTGAAGAAGTGTCCTTTCCTTACTAGATGCCTGTGTGAATCCAACCTTTGCTTAATGAAGTGATGAGATAAAAGGCTTGAAAAGAATGTTGGTGAAGAATTCCACTGAGAAAAGTGTATTTCTCGGTGGAATTTCACTGAGGGTATTTCTCAGTGTATTTTACTGAAAAAAGTGACACTGTATTGTCACTTTCCAAGCAGCCCACTCTCTTTTAAGCACTATGTAGTTTTTCTAACAGAAACTAAACAAACTGACATTAACATCTGAAGTTGCATCAAGGTTTTGGTTTATATAAAAATAATGCTCTTTTTGAACCTTTAAAGCATGCACGCGTGCACACACACACACACACAGGTAAAGATAATTTCAGCTGCAAATCCGGTTTGAAAGATAGGCTGAAGTAAGTCACTTTCACCTATGGCATTTCCACATTTGGATTCTGCACCAATTTGAAAGCAGGTCTGGAATCCTGTGTTCCCATTACATCAAACTGATTTATTCCCAGTTGAACCGTGGTACAGTTGAAAAACAGCATGATTATTATCAAGTTTCTCCTTGCCTTACCTCTCCTCTAGGCTCCTGAGCTTCAGGTCTTGTGAGAAAAATGATAGCTTGATGGTGCTTCAGTTGTACATATATTATATGATACATGATATGTTTCTCTTAAGAGTGCCAGTTTGGTGTAGTGGTTAAGGCATCAGGCTAGAAACCAGGAGATCATGAGTTCTAGTCCTGCCTTAGGCACAAAGCCAGCTGGGTGACCTTGGGCCAGTCACACTCTCTCAGCCCTAGGAAGCAAGCAATGGCAAACCACTTCTGAACTCTTGCCAAGAAAACTGCAGGGACTTGTCCAGGCAGTTGCCAGGAGTCCACATTGACTTGAAGGAACAACAACAAAAGTCTCTCTCATCTGCAGCAGCTCCCTTTTGTATTGCCTTTGTTACATATTTCACGCTTTCTGTATTTTGTTACAATTCCTTCAGAACTTCAGTTTAGCTGAGTTCACAACTGAATTATGGTTTGGCTCTGGCTTATCTCACTCTCGTCACCAGCTTGATTAGTGGCCTGAATTACACTTTGCCTCTGGCTGAAACTTCCCCAGAGACTGACAGGCTAAAACTAACATTAGGCAACTAGATGTTGTCTACTCATTTGAGGAATTGCACAGAGGGCCGTATGAATATGAGGGAATTCACTCTATTAATAGGCTCTGTCCTCTTGTTGTTGGAAGGACATTGTTAAGTACTTCCCTCTTTTACATGGTATGTTTAAATTTAGCAATTTAATTTGATAAATATTACAACACTAGCAATAAAAGAAGCATTAAACACCACCAAAAGTCAGTATATAAATAAATCCAATTCTCACACCTGAAATGTTTCATAGACATCAATGGTCTTTATTTCTTTCTTCAAAGAAAGAAAATATCTTAATGTGTAGACCGAGTGTTTGAATGGATGAGTTGAATCTAGGAATTAAGAATTTTATTCGGTTCAGACAAAACAACAGTTCTGACAACTGATGGATCATAGCCTGCTGCCTGTCTCAATGGAGTCTGAAGAGAGCAATTTAACCATTTTAAATATCTTGAGTGGCTAGTGGAAGAACAGAAAACAGCATCAAAAGCAGAATTACACAGTAGGATTGGCCAGGTCACTGCTGTCTTGGACAGTTAAACTGGAGCCTGTGGAGGAAACAAAATGCTTCAGTTAAAACTAAGATGTGAATCGTCCAGGTACTAGTTCTACCAGACTTGCTAAACAGATCTAGGACATGGATATTATTAAAAAAGCCTTAATAAATCTGAAAGTGAGATGTAGTGAACAAGTTACTATTGAAGATGGAATACAAAAGCACAGATTAAGGTGGCTTGGACATGTATGGAGAATGGCAGAACATCATCTTCACAGACTACCATGAAGAAAGCTATCCACACAGTGAATGGTTCAATGAACAGCACCAAAGAAAATATGGGTGAAGCAAATTGAAGATGATCTGAAGAAAGTAAGGCTCAATTTAAGTGATACAAAACAAATGGCCTTCAATTGGAAAGCATGGAAAACCATTATAAGTGATGTCAGTAGTCCAGTGGCATCCACAACCACGTATTAGGTCTGAGGTCAGCCCCTCCCCCCCAATCCTACTAAGGATATGACAAACAAGGAGGAGAAGGAGAGGGAGAAGGAGAAGATTTGGTCTGGAAATTAAACAGACTGAAAAAATACCCAACAGGCTTAGTGCAGAAGCCCAGTAAAAAGCCAGTAATTTTTTCTTAGCTTTCCCCAGTTTCCAAACAACATCTGTGCTAATCAGTTCTACTGTTTAAATGTTTTTCAAATTAAGGTTCCAAGACAGAAGTGGGGAAGAAGCAAAATAGGGCAACACCCTAAAGGATACAGGGTCCCATTTTCTTGCTGATGCCCCCCTTTTTCCTCTTTATGTTACTTTCTGGATCTAAGACAAATTCATCTTGGGGTTGCCCAGTAGTGTGATCTGCTGTCACCACTATTCCAGTACAACAGTAATTGGGTTGAGGAAATTTCATAAGAGAAATGGCTGTGTTTCTAGTTTAAACCACTGTAACATAACATGGAGGATACACTAATGGCATTAGCTGGCTACAGAGAGAACTGTGCCTACTTAAATGAACAAAGTTTGTTTTAGTACTCATAGAGTGGATACTTTGACTGTAAGAATATTTTAATTCTAATGATTCTGGATCAAACTATATTTTTACACTAAGCAGTTATATCAGTTTCACAAAAGTAGATATGAAGAACCTCATCTAGATTGAGACTTCAGCATGGAAATAAGAGGACTTTAAATCTTTGCCTGTTGTTGAAGTCTTAGATTTCCCAGGACTAAATCTGGGTCCCCTCCCAAATATTATTGAAATAAGTGAATCTATAACCCAGTTGTAGTTGATAAAAGTAGTTCAGTTTTTAGGTGAGAAAAATCTTAGGTTTATACTTAGAAATGCAGTCTTTAAAGTGACTCTATGTTCACTCATGCACATTTATTTTAGCACAGTATGATTTGCAAGCAAAATTATGAAGTCAGTCTGAATAAGTTCAGCAGAGAGCTGTTTGGAAGAGAACATCTTTCAAAATTAATCCCAGATTAATTTCTAGATTGGCAAATTGACCATGAACCTTAAGGAAGGAATAGACCAAAAAAAAGAAAAAGAAAAAGAAAAAGAAGACGACTGATAACTCTAGTTATTTCTTTTTAAATAAAATATCAGAAATAGTATCCAGACTCATGGTTTTTCCTAGGCATCTTATGAAACTACTGCCTTATAAAAGTAGTAACCCCATGTACCTGAACTATTTGTTATCTGCACGTCTTGGATGTCCCTCAGGGAAGTGAATAAATGAGGTTGTGCCATAATTAAAAATTTACTAGATCAGTCATGCTTTCAGGCTACATGCATGGCATATGCTGATGTTAAATTGTAATTGAGAAGGATTTACAGACCTTAGATTATATAGTCCCTAACTGCAAATAAATCCATCTGTAATCATTTTTACAGTTTATCCCATACAACCTGATCAGTATTAACCCTGCAGTTCCTAATTTGGCTGTATTTTTATCTTCCGCAAGTTAAGATTAGACAGGTTGGAACAGAGTATCACACTGATGTGTATAAATATTTACTGTTGATGTTGCTATCCAGCTAAGTGTTTACACTGTCCTCATCATCAGGCTACGTACATTTGTTTTTCTCCCAGGAATGTCAGTGTACATCTAAATGTGTCTCCTGAATACTGAGTGTAGGAATCAAGTTTGCCATTCATCTTAGTTACTCTGCTGCCAATGAATTCAGCTTCATATCTTTTCAAAGGTCAAATGGAGAAAATATTTGCATTTTGTTAGAGAGTGTAGACAGACAGACAGACAGACAGACAGACAGATTTACTACAGTCCAAGACCAGGGGTATAATTGGTAGTGATAATTAATCCTGTCTCTTTAGTATTGTCATTTTTCTACACTGCAAAAAATAGTGGAGAAGCAAGCCTACCTTGAAACAACTGGATAGATCCTGAAGAAGCCACTTTTATTTGTGTTGGTTGGTTGACTAATATAAAAAGAACATTTCAAGTAACCAAGGAAGAATGTAAAGCTCAAAGAAGAAACTCTTTGGGTTGTTGTAGTCCATTGTCCCTGCAAAAAGCCTTAAGGATACTGCAGGATGGCCAAGATTCTTGGATAAGATATAGATTGTGCAAGCTGGATTCCATAGTAGGTAGCTGTGCTATGTTACTTCTCAACAAAGAAAACCTTGATGAAAGTCCTGATAATGCTTACACAACAAGGCTTTGGTATATAACCCTCATGGAAAGCTAATCTGCAGTGTCATCTGACATGTGTGCACAGGAACCAGATGCAGTTGTCAGGTTGGACTTTAGAAGACTCAAGCCTTTGAAGCATCCCTTTGGCCTGTTTGTAGATACACAATGCAGGGGAAGCAATGTGGGAAAGCAGGAGGGTTGGTTTATTCCTTAAGAACAATCCTGAACAGAATCAGCCTGACAGACCTGACTGATTTCATTGGTTTTCTGTAGTTTTCTGATCTGTTTCTGCTTAAATATTTGTGTGATCAAATTCCAACTATGTCAACTTTTTAAAATCAACATTTTAAGGAAAATAATATGGAGGGGAAGTTAACAGGCAAGCTACTAGGTAAACATTAAATAGCATTGCTACTAAACTGATTTGGGCTGAATTCAAGGTGTTGCTTCTCAATACTCAGGGTGTCTGCTGCACAGCAGGACAAGTTATGACAAATCCTGTTTAACATCTATATGAAACTGTTGGGTGACATTATTCAATGGTATGGGGTGAAGTATCACCTGTAGACTGATGATTGACTTATTATGTGCCATTAAGTCATTTTTGACTCCTAGCACCACATAAATAGATTTTCTCCATGACACTCTATCCCTAACCTGTTCTTTCAAGTCTCCCAATGGTGTACTCATTGCCTCTGTAACTGAGTCCATCCATCTTACTGCTGGTTGTCCTTTTCTTCTTTTTCCTTCCACCCTTCCCAGCATTAGAGCCTTTTCCAGAGAGCTGGGTTTTCACATAATGTGTCTGAAATAGGATAATTTGAGCCAGGTCATTGTGCCTTGAGTGAGAACTCTGAGTTGATTTGTTTGATGATCCATCGGTTTGTTTTCTTGGCTGTCCATGGTATTCTCAGGAATCTTTTCCAACACCAAACTTCAAAGGTGTCAGTACTCTTCCTATCCTGCTTCTTTAAAGTCCAACTTTTGCTTCCATAGAGTGTCACAGGGAATACCATGGCTTGCATGATTCTCATTTTTGTAGGTATAGACACATCACAGCATTTGATTATCTTTTCCAAGGGCTTCATGGCTGCTCTATAGAGTGCTAGTCTGCAGCGCATTTCTTGACTGCTTGTTCTTTTACTCTTGATGGTTGATCCTAAAAGGCAGAAGCTATTCACCACTTTGATTTCTTCATTGTCAATTCTAAGGCTGGTTGTTTTACCTATCCTCATTAATTTGGTCTCCTTTATATTTAATTTTAGTCCCATTTTTTCACTGTGCTCTTTGACTCTTCTAGGGCTTGGAGATCCTTTGCATTTGCAGCAATCAGGGTAGTGCAGGTTGTTGATGTTTCTTCCTCCAGTTTTAAAACCACACTCATCTTCTTCCAATCCAGCTTCTCTGAATATTCAGTATAAAGATTGAATAAAAAAGGGGAGAATATGCAGCCTTGTCGCACCCCTTTGCCAACCTGCAGCCAATCTCTTTCACCATGTTCTGTCTATACTGTGGCTTCCTGATCTGTATACTGTATAAGTTTGCATATACTGATGATACCCAGCTTTATATCTCCATCCCTGGCAGGCCAAGTGATACTGTGGAAGCTCTACTTTGGTGTCTGGAGGCTATGGGGTTTTGGATGGGGCAAAACAGGCTTTATCTCAGGCCTAGCAAAACTGAGTAGCTCTGGATTTTGGGGCCTCCAGTTTTCCATTGTTAATTCTGGATGGGTTTGCATTATCCTGAATGGACCCTGTGTGCAACTTGGGTGTCCTCCTAGACTCACAGCTCTTGTTTGTGGAACAGGTGGCAGCTGTGGCTAGGAGGGCTTTGCACAGTGCGTTTTGTTCACTAATTGCACCAGTTCCTAGACTGAGAGGCTTTGCTCATAGTCACTAATACCTTAGTCACCTCCCAAATGGACTACTGCAATATGTTTTACATGGGGCTGCCCTTGAAGGCTATCCACAAGGTGCAGTTGGTGCAAGATGGAGCAATGCAGGCAGTTACATGCATTCTTCAATTGGCACATTTTACACTCTGCTCTGTGAGCTGCATTGATTGCCAGTGGGCTTCCAGGTTCAACTGAAGGTGCTAGTGAAGGACCAAGTTATTTGAAGGACTGCCTCTCCCTGATTGCATGTACCTGTCCCATCAGATTTGGCAGGAGAGGCATGCTACAGGTCCCATCTATTGAAGAGTGCCACCTGGAAGGACCCGCAAAGACCCTTTCCTATCATGACACCCACTCTTTGGAATATCATCTCCTTAGAGTAGGGGTCCTCAAACTTTTTAAACAGGAGGCCAGTTCACAGTCCCTCAGAATGTTGGGGGGCCGGACTATGGTTTGAAAAAAACATGAGGAGGGGAGGAGAGCTGCCGGACCCGGCATACCTGTCATGTAGAATAGTCCGGCTCTGCGATCTCCCTCCTCGTGCATCGCCTGCAGCTCCCGACACAGCCCCGACACTTCCGCTTCTGACAGACAGCAGCGGTGGCCATTCAGGTGGGCAGGTCAGATAAAAGACCCTGGTGGGCCGTATCTGGCCTACGGGCTGTACTTTGAGAATCCCTGCCTTAGAGATTAGATTGGCGCCAATCCTGGTGGCTTTTTGGACAGCTTTGAAGACCTGGTTATTGCTGCTGCATGGGGGTTGAATATGTGACAGAAGCTGTGGGATGGTTGTGTTGATGGTTGGGATGGTTTTTACTTTGGCTGCCAAGCTGTATTTATTGTGATATTACTGCTAATTGTATGTTTTTAACTGCTGTTTGCTGCCCAGAGTCACAAGGTTGAGATGGATGGCCACATAAATTGAATTAAGTAAGTAAATAAGTAAGTAGGTCCTGGCCCTCAGTGACATCACTGCATAAGCCTTCCATTACCCGCTCTGAGATGCTGCTGTGGGGCGGGGCTTCTATGGTGATGTCACTGCACATGCTCAAACACTGCTGAAGAGTATCGTATTCCTTGCTTGCCAGCAAAAAATAGGGCAGCCAGCCCAGCTAGCTTATTTTTTGCTAGTGACTGCCAATTACCAGCCAAGAGCAGATCAGCTGTTCCTGTTGACCTATTTTTAGCTGGCAAGGAACAATTGAAGCACCATTTTTTATTTTTGTATTGCTGTCCCCTTCTTGGATTTTTTTTTTTTTTAATTTCATGAGAACTAGGTTATGTCAAGTGACTTCACTGGTCCTAGTGCAGACTGTCAGAGGTTGGGTATGGATAGGAATGAAGCCAGGCACACACAGCTAACAAGTGAATTACAGTGCTGTTTTTATTTTTTTTTAATATTCAAGCTTAGTGCAAAATACATTTATGCTAGTGACCAAGCATCTATGTACATAGTGACCAAGGTCTATGTAAGTATATATGCATTAACAAAATGCTAACTAAAGCTGTACTAAGATAATTATATTATTCAAAATGGTCATTTATTACCTTCTTTCCTCCTCCTACACTTATTTGTCTAAAGCAATGTTTTTCAAACTTGACAACTTTAAGATGTGTGGACTTCAACTCCCAGAATTGCTAGCTGGGGAATTCTGGGAGTTGAAGTCCACACATCTTAAAGTTGCCATGTTTGAAAAATGCTAATCTACAGCATGGCTTCTAAACAGCTTTTCCTGACCCACTGCTGTTACCCTACAAGAGTTTACTGTTTCCTCTCCTCATTCCCAGTCTTGCAGCACCTGCACATCCTGGTGTCTGCTTTACCACTGTCCACAGACCAGGGCTGGGCTTTCCTTTCTGCCACCAGTTTGCACATTTTCTCCTCGACCATCAGCTACCTCAGGTTTCTTCCCCATTTCTTTCGCTCCCTGGCTGGTTCTGGACTCTTTCACTAGATCCTTCCTCTGATCCACATCCTGTTTGGTTGCCTCTCAATCCAGCAGCATCTCCTGCCAAACCTAGACCTCCCCCTCTACTCCATGTCTATCTGCTCTGGCTTCTTTCTACTGTATACTTTGTTGCTACAAAACCTGTGTGCCATCTTGCAGGCAAATCTAAGGAGTTTAGACACTCCCCCCCCCCCTTTTTTTCTTTGTAAACGACTCTGTGCCTGGCAGTCAGACCAGCAAGGAGAAAAAAGCCCATTGTCCTTGGCTTTTGCATCTAACAAAATTCTTCTTTCATGGGAGTTCAGCCTTCCACAGATGCAGCCCTGTTTGCCCTCTGTGGATGCTACTAGTTTGTGGGGGATATTAGCATATAGCTAAGACTATACTTAGCAGGAGAAGCAATTTCTACTAGTAGCAAATCTTATTAAGAGATTATTTTTGCCCCTTTGTCCTGTGCATGAGATGAGGGGAAAAAAAAAAGTCTATGAGTTTGCTGGAAAGCTACATTAGCTTGTTTCCTATCATACATGTTATATCTAGTTGACAACATTGCTGAGCAGTGTCTGTATTATTCCAGATAGCTGATCTTGTTAATTGTTTATGTAAAAAAACCTTCCCATTCCTGGCATTGCCTCTTGGATTTGGAAGGATCCTGTCTGAAAAGCTGGAGAATTATTGTCTCCAGCGTAGGCTACTTTAGAGAGATGATGTTAGAGTAATATAAGATAAAAGAAAGCACAAACTATTCCACTGGAAGAGACATATTCGTTTTATCCTCATATATCAGCTTGGATTAAAACAAATATAAAGATAATTTTCATGAGAGTACTTTAACCTTTTAGTACTTTCAAAACTATTATTTAAATCAAATTTTAGATTAACAAAGAGATCTATATAATAATAAAAAATAATCTTAGTTTAAAAGTTCTAAACTTATTAACTTATTTTAATAACCCTCTGATGTGGCAGCAATCTATATACAGAATTATACTCCATAAACTATTTTACATATTCATGCATATTCCCATATTCCCATTTATCTTAAGCTGCCATTCCTCTAATGAAGGAATTAAATGTGATTTCCAGCAAAAAGCATAATGTATCCTGGTGGCAGTTATACATAAAGCCAACTCAATGTAATCAGTAGGTATATAACATTTAGTTCTACTTAACAGAAAAATAACTGGTAGAAATGGAAAATTATTTAGAACTGTAGTAGGTCCTCTTCTAGAATGGCTAAGCAATAGTTTGGGCTTTTATTATTATATAGATCTCTTGTTAATCTAAACTTTGATTTAAATAATTAGTTTTGAAAGCACTAAAATGTTAAAGTATTCTCATGAACATTATCTTTATATTTGTTTTAATCCACCAAATATGGTAAAACTTTCCAAATTAATTTTAAGGCAACTTTCTTTGGAGAAGAGCCATAATGCAGTGCATATGGAAGCTTCTAGATTAAATTTTGGCATAAGACCTTTTTTTTTTTTTTGCCAGTCTGCTTATTATAAATAGTAACTAGAAAAATAAATAATTGGACTAGATCAGTGTTTCTCAACCTTGGGAACTTGAAGATGTGTGGACTTCAACTCCCAGAATTCCCCAGCCAGCAAGTCTGGCTGGGGAATTCTGGGAGTTGAAGTCCACACATCTTCAAGTTCCCAAGGTTGAGAAACACTGGACTAGATCAAGGGCAGCACTCTCTTTCCATCTGACAATAGCCTGTAGAGAAGGCTTGCAGATCAGTGGTGGAAATGCCTGCAGAACATCTCAGATGCAGGCCCTGCCTTCTTCAGGAAGGTCAGGCAAAACCACTGAAGTCCTGAAAAGGTGGACAGACAGTTGATACAGTCCAGGTTCTCAAACTGTCCTCAGTTTATTATCAAACTACATACTGCAAGAGTAATGTATGGTAAATATTAATAGAGCTGTCATGGAGGAGTGCCTAAGTCTTGGCCTTTGAACAGGGTTCCTACTTGCCATTTGATTTTTTTTTTTTTAATGTTCACTTTTTGGTCCATTTTCAGTGGAAGTTTGTAGGGCCATTTTTCATTTCCCCCAGTGCTTTGGGCATATAATTCCTATGAATCTGAGCAGTCATACGTGAACTTGCAAAATAATAAATACTGGTGTGACAAAGATTTAAGAAAATGAACGAGCTTTCAGTGGTAATAGGCCTATTGTGTTTTATTATTTTAAATACATTACCAACAGAGGCCGTTAGTGCCTTAGGACCCATCCTTTAGGCAGACAGATAAGTTGTTGAATTTTGACATCTACCATGAGATCTATCAAATAAATTAATTGTTTTCACTCATGTACCCATAAAATTGAATTAGCGTTATGACAAACTGAAATATTAGCCCTTCAGAATCATTTAAGCAATGATTCCAAAAAGGTAGTAGATCATATTATACTGGTGAATTATGGAAAAAATGTAAATGTATGTGTGTATATGTGTGTGTAGGAACATCCGGTGATTTCAAAAGGAAGACAAGTCTTCTTGTGATTAGTCCTTGGTGTTTGATGTACATTTCTATGTTCTTGTTATTCTAACTGGTCAGTTTGTCCAACTTCCACTGCAAAGGTTCTGGTCAGCAGCATAGTGCAAATCTGCATGCTTAAATAATAGTGCCCATTGTCTCCCATTCAAAATTGTTGAATTGTTACTTATTTGACGCAAACAGATGGTTCCAAGTGACTAGCATCTGCAGAGCTTAGTAACAGAATGACAACATTGGTAATGATTGGTTTTGGCAACAGATGGCTTATAGACAGATTTCTGTGTAAACTGACAATGGTACATTTAAAATGAAGGCTCCAGTGAACCTGCACATTATTTCTATGATTACAGCATCGCTCAGATGTTGAAAAATTAAATTATGCTTTAATGTGTTATGTAATGTCTGAGACGAAAGGTTAAGAATGATTGATTTGATAATTATCATTTTAACACATCTGTAGCATTTTTATATACATATTCCCTACCTAAATTGTTGTAATGATTGTTTGAACATTTATTAGGCAGACAGGCAAGCAGTGTGCTTGTACTTGTATTTTTGTTTCAGCTTTAAAAGCCTTGTTAAGTAGAATGGTATCTCTTGTCAAAAACTAAAATGTCAGAATGGATCAAGTTAGGATGAATGACACATTGGAGGCAATTTTGGAAAAAAAAATATTCCAAATACAATAGACTGAAAAGTTGGCTTGGTACTACAGATCACTAACTTGGAGCTCCGATTCCATAATCAAATACCAGAACAGTCACTCTGCAGTTTCTCCAATGAAGTCATAGTTTCCAAATGGCTATGATGCATTGTATATACCTCCCAGGTTGGGTTATTGCTACCTAGAATTGTTAGGGCTATCACTCCCAGCCCCACACGTGCATTAGTTTGCATAGGTCACCCATGAGTGGCATTGATTGCTCTTGCCTTATTGCTCTTCACAACGGAAAACTGCTGCAAAACATTTTTCAGCTTGTTTCTAAACTCCTTTCATTGAGTGTACTGATTTATGTGTAGTTTCCTAGGGATTAATCCATCTGATACCAGCTTGGAACCGAAGCTGTAAAATACAGAAGTGAGTTCCACTGAGCACTGTCCTCTCTTTTGTCAACCTGCACAAAATAATTGCCCACTTCAAGAAAGGGAAACATTGAAATCCTCAAATTCCCTTAAACCACCCACTCACATAAATATTTTGGAAATGACAGGTTCTATGCCCTTTGACTTCAGGAGTGTATTTTTGGGGGAAGACAATAACTATTGCTCTGTTGCAAGACGTATTGCTTGAAAATCATTCTGTTCAGTTTTCCTTTTTGCTAAACTGCTACCATTTACAGTACATGAGACTCCAGTACAGCAGGAAAATTGCATAGTAAAAATGTATCAAAATGCTAAGCCTAGTTAATTTCCATAAGATATTCAATTCACAGTTTATTCTGGATTACTTTGCAACACAAATCATCTTTTCATGGATGCAGAGAGTTTTTATAATGATGCAAAAGCTATTACAGCTTCAGTTTTTCACAGTGCTCAAATTGTATGATAAAAGTGTCTTGTGTGCTAACCCTTGGTGCAAAGACAACTGGCTTATTCTTTTGCTTGTTTTTAAGAAAACTGAAACAAATATCTTTTTTTAACTGGATTCTTTTTATAAGGACTTTGGTGTGTATTGGATAGAAATTACTTTAAATGCAAAGAATGAGAGATGTCAAAACTTCATGTTTGGCACTGAAGTTTGGCACTGAAAACAAATGAATTCAATGAACTTAATCCAGAGAAAGGACAAGTGAAAAATTGGGGTTCCTTTGTACAGTCTTGGATATAACTATTTAATACATACAATTTATATTTTTGAAGCAATTAATGTTGCCAGTTAAGATATTGAAATCCTTCATATACCATATTTTTACAATTCTTTATTTCTCCCAAAAAAGAACTTCAATTTTTTTTTCCTGCATAGGTTCAGATTTTTTCCTTTTTCTACAGTTCCAGATTTTCTAAATTTTCCCTTATTTATTTATTTACTATGATTTATATGCCACTCAATCCAACAAGAGTCTAAATGTCTTACAAAATAACACAACATTGGAATAAAAAACAGTGACATAAAACAATTCAACAAAACATTAATCATGATAATACTAACAACCACTTTGCTATAACCTTCCTATTTATCATCACACTGAGGAACGACACTTTCAATAACCACTAACCCATCACTGTGAGGGTGGGTACCCACCATTTTATCCATCCCCAAAGGCTTTCTGAAGTAGCTGGATCTTACTGGCTTTTCTAAATGTTCAGGTGGAACACTGTCCCACAGGGGAAGAGCAGCATTAGAAAGGGCATGTTCCCATGGTGCCTGATGGTAACATTACTTCAAGGGTGGGACTCGAAGGGTACAGCCCTATGAACATTGCAATATTTGAGTTGAAATGTGACCACGGCATGAGTGACTAAGCAGAGCTTCTGGCTCCAGGGATGAGTGGAACTAGTACATAAATTCTGCAAAGGCCCACCTAATGAGTCTAGGAGGACTCCCAAGTTGTGAATCATTTCAATCTAGGGGGAGACATATCCTATCTAGAATCATATTATCACAGGCCTCAGTTGGTTTCCAAACTGATATTCATTCTGTCTTGCTGAGTCTGAGTCTGATCCTATTCTTCCCCAGCCAGATCCTTACAGCCTTCATGCACTGGAATAATGCTTAGGCTGTATCTCCTGTTTGGCCAAGGGTCAGTTACCCAGCAGGCCTTTTTATTACTGTTCGTTTAAAGAAAAATTATCACCATCATCTTTGTTACTTCTTTCAGTTCTCCCTTTATATTATTTTCATTCTCATTTGCTCTAAGAAGTAGGAAAGAATAGCCTTTGAAAGACTAAGTCTAGGAAAAAACAACAACCTGAGAGTATGGAATATGTATGAATATTCTTCTGTATTTCAGCCCACAACATTAATCTAAAAATTAAGAGTTTCTCATCTGCATGGTCAGACTTATTCAAAGGTCGTGGTAATAATATATAGTGCTCATTAGAAATAGGAATTAACTTAATGGTACTAGATGGGGTCATAACCATGGGGAGGATATAGGAGCCTAGTCCTTCTAAATTCCTCCTTTTCCCCTTAATTTTTTTTTTATAGACAAATAATGTTTAAATAACTGCATAGGCAGACTTACAAACATCAAATAACCTCTTCCGCCTTTTTTACCTTCTCCCCTTACTTTACGTTAGCTATAAACCTGATAGTAGATTGAGATTATTGTTTTCCTAGTCTGAGGTATCTGCAGAAGATTTTTATCTTCCCCATTGACTTTTGTTTCAATATTTCAGTACTGTTCAGGATGAATTAATTTTAACATACATGTAATTGCATTACTAGATAAGTAACAAGGAAGGGCATATTAAAATAGGCATGAAAGTGCTTACCTAGTATATCATAGCCTGTTAATAATGTCATAACGCAGGAATAAAATGCTAATGCCAAGAAATAGCAGCTGTGTGCCATACAGTCTTTCTGGCAGTAGTAATCTGGTTTAATGTCTGTACAGCAAGAATAATTATAGCAACTATATTACAGAATTAGTAGACTCTTTCTGCAATATTACATGAGGTAGCTAAAGATAAGTATCTTTTTGGTTCTGATTGAATGAACATGTGACAAACTGAGTCCCAATCAAGTAATGAAATTGTAGCCAACTCTTGCTGGAAAATTATTGTGGGTAATTTCCAATTTAGTTAGCATCCTACATACCCCCAGTCAATTCATATAGTATCCAAATCACAGCAAGTACACACATCACTCAGCTTAGACAGCAAAACATATAGCTTAATGTTTATTTATTAAACATCAGCAAACATAAAAAACAGTTCATTGGCAAAATGGGACAAAAAGCAGACAAAAACAGGGGAGAAAAACATGAACAATAGGCAAGAATCTATCTATCTATCTATCTATCTATCTATCTATCTATCTATCTATCTATCTATCTATCCATCCATCCATCCATCCATCCATCCATCCATCCATCCATCCATCCTATCTGTATCACACAATTTTCCAGAGCCATGGGAAACAAGATTGTGGGTAATTAGTATGGAGAGTTCCAAAGGGAGGGGACTTTGGTCATTCCAGCTTTACCCTTTTATGTATATAATGGCAACAGAATAGAGTTGGATACCAGGTGATGCCTACTGTATCTGCATCCTGAAGGAAGCCATGTGGTGGACGAGGATGATGTATACAATACCCTTGATAGCAATAGAGAGGTGGACAAAGATTTTCTGACAAGCAGCTCTGATTTAGGTCTTTACTCTCAACAACAGCCTAAATTATGACTTTAATGAGAATAATAAACTGGTGGTTTTCAGCTGGTAGTGCCTAACAACCATCAAGGACTATGTTAGGACTATTATAATAAAGGGCAACATGAGATTATCCTTGCAACTGCAGCAAAGATCCATAGAGTGCCATAAAATCAAACCCAGCCTGTGATTGATATGAGTGTGAGGAAATGTGCTGCATTTTCCTAATGATGCAGAGGCAAACTGCTGGACTGATAATGCCACATGAAACAATGTTTCTGATATAATTGTGCTCCCAGATTGATGACTATTTTGAGAAATTGCTCTTCTGTCCTATGCATGGAGACTTACCAAGCTGAATTCAGCCAATGGATCTTGGTTTTCTAAGCACACTTTCCTGGAAATGAAATTATTGAACTCTGTGGGAGTGACATTTGAATAAATATGCATGGGACTGTGTTGCTAGCTGGGCATGGTAACCCCTAAGGAGCTTGATAAATGTCATAGCTTGGCAGTTTGTATGGGACTGCCAAAAACCCAGAACAGGCACTGTATGGATCCCAATGCATTGTTAACCATGCCTGCTGTGATGCAACTAAAATGAAATATTTTTATTTAGCTTTTATTTAGCTGTTTAACTCTCATGCATCATTTTCAAAAGAGAAATGACTTGATTAATCAATTAAGCTAGCTCATCCACTCTTTAAGGATTCCTTATAGCCCTAATAATAATGATCGTCTTTTTCTTTTAGCTTCTAGAATCTTTCATGGACTCTTGACACTGTCTTGCTTTGCCTCATTGACTTGGGTTCTCTTGTCTCCCTTGAACATGGCAGGATCGTGATAGAGCAGCTGCTACTGTTTCCTTTTATGTTTTCCTAATCAGCACAGACAATGGGATTCCATATGTGAAGTCAAACAAGATGATCTTCTTTGTTTACAGCAGTTTCTATTTATACTGCATTGCACCAGAAATAATAATCCAAAGGTTAGAACAGGTAACACAAAATGTTAGCTGAGAATCAATGGATTGTCTACTGAAATTGCAGCCAAAATTCCATACGCTTTTTTTTTTCCACAGAAGGCAAATGCGGTTAAATTGACACCCCAAATTATTATAGTTTATATGTGATATAGACCAGGTATGATTAAATTACAGTAGCCGGTGACCAAGGGAAATTTGTACCACAGTTTTGGAGTAAAAAGCACTGGATTTCATTTGACTAAGGCCACTAACACCATGTAAAAGAGTAAGTGGAAAACATGAGAAAACTTTATAGCAGTTGAGATGACAGGCAAAGGAGACTGTTTAACTTCCTTCCCAATGTTCAAATCAAAACAAACCTACATGCAAAATGGTTAAAAATCCCCACCGTAGGATCGTTATTAAGACAACAATAAAAGGAAAGGAAATGTTTTATTATGATCTAGTCAGAACCCCTGGTCCTCATTTGCAGTATCCTGCTACTAACAAAATCTGGACTAGATTTTTTTTTTTTTTTTACAAATCCTGGCTAGTTACAAGTAAAACAAAAACATGAATTGGACATCTAAACACTGCATCCATATCAGAAAGAAAAGTTTTAGGCCAGGCCGCTCACTCCTATTCTAATTTTCTACTTACAGAGAGCCAATTGTTTTATATACAGTAGGGGACATGTAGATGTGTAATGTCTTAGTGCAATCCATTTTAATACTTCATTCTCATCTTATTAGCTGCATGAGTAAACCTGGATTTCTTTCCATTTGGAGAGAAATGGATTTGAAACAAGCAAGATACTTGGTTCTTGTCTTTATAGGGTAAAATACACCTGCTTGGATTGTCCGATAATAGTTCAATGGCAATAGTTCATACATTTTGCCTCTGTATTGAGAAAACTAGCATATTACAGAGAAGGCTACACTGGTATCTAGACTGTATTCAGGAATGAGTGTATTTTTATATAGGCAAGTATTCTATCATGTAAGCTCTACCTTTGCAATCAGAAATGATATCTTATTACTAGTACTTCTAACCTTTGGTACTTTAGTAAGAACTGAAAGGAAATCTCTATTCTGTAATTCAGAGAATACAGGGAATAACATATTGACAGTAACCATGTGTTAGTCCTAATCCAGTATTTCCAGCACTACTGACTCCATCTCCAACCTTCCTCTGTTAACTGAATACTCTTACAACCTTTCCTGTGATTGGGGACCATTCATCTCAGAGAGACTGAACATTTTCAGATGTCCTGATAAATACTGGTATTGAATACCTTTGGAGAATTACACGTTAGCAGTATGAGAATTAAGGACATCAGTTGCAAACAGAGCAAACAAACTTTCTGTTCAGTGCTAAGTGTTATCATTATGCAATGAAAATAAGTAGCTCCAATTTCTACCCCCCAGCTACAAAATATAGTATATGACAGGAATACTTCCTAAGTTCAGATTTAAACCATGGCTGATTAATACAAAAAATATCAGCTGCACTTAAATTAAGATGTATCATGGAACTCATCAAGGTTGTCCTTTTATCTCCTCTTATATTAATTTGATATTAGATCCATTGGTCTGTCCTCATCAAGCAATTGAAGGACATTCTGGGCATGAAAGTGGCTGGAGTTGAACACAAATTATTATGTGCCAGTGATATATTATGCTTTATGATAATTACAAATACTCTAAATCAAAACTTGAGAGAGCCAGTATGGTGGTGTGGTTGAGGCAACAGGCTAGAAACTGGGAGATCATGAGTTCTAGTCCTGCCTTAGGCACAAACCCTTGGGCCAGTCACTGTCTCTCAGCCCTAAGAAGCAGGCAATGGCAAACCCCTTCTGAAACCTTGCCAAGAAAACTGAAGGGACCAGTCCAGGCAGTTTTCAGGAGTCAAAACTGATTCAAAGGGACCAATTTTTTTCCAAAAAAATCAAATTTACAGATACAGTACAAGAATATGGTAAACTATTAAGCTACTCAATTTACTGGAGCAAATTTCATATAGTTCTTCTATATGAAGAACAGTATCTATGGAGATTGTTAAACTGGGTTTTTACCTGGTGTTTGGATTCCCCAGAAACTTTTGTGTTTGTGGATATAAATATATTTATTTATAAAAGTTTTTATATCAGATTAATATTGCTATAATTGTTCATTATACTGATATTCCAATGTTAATACTCTTATATTTTAAGCACACTGATAAGTTATTAGGAATATTTTATGGGAAGAACAAACTCCTAGGTTTTCTTTATTTAGGCTTGCAAGATTCTCTTACTGTAAACTTATAATAAAAGTAGTATTAGTATTCATAACTTTGGTTTCCTAGCCTAGGCTACCTTGAAGGGCTGACACACACCCACAAACTCTATGTTATTATTTACACAGAAGAAAACCCAGGAGCTTCTATTTCCTCATAAAATATTTTATTGTATTTCTAATATAATCTCTCCCATTTTAGGAAGGTTCTTTCGTTATGCAAAACTTCGGTCCTTCTATTAACAAGCCCCCACCCCCATCTGTTAGAAATAAAGACTGTCCGTACAACTTAGCAACTACCTTCATTATCAAGAATGTGAAGTCTGTGATAGACAGCATGCTTGTTTCAATTAAAGATTCATAGACTTTGTGCAGTCACTAACAATAGCATCTACTACAACTGTCATTGAGCGATCCGAGTATGCATGAAAATACAGCTAGTCTCATTTAGTGACTGCAATTGGGACTGACAACTCAGTCATTAAGCAAAATGGTTGCTAAGTGAAAATCATGTGACCACAACTGTATATAAGATTTTACTTGAATTTTCCTTTGCTTCTTGCGACTTCCTTCAGCTGAACTGGGGTTCTTTCTCTTTGAGGACATCTTAGTATGGGGCTAAATAAGATCAGCTTATATGTACGTTGTCATTAGTTTGTGCATCAACATTTAATTTTGAAATTATAGGACAGATATCTAAGAACAAAACACTAAGGGAGATGCCAGGACAGTAATAAGTCTTGAAAAAGGTTTGACACAATCCCAAACAGCTGAGTGAGCTCAAACAGCAGGGAACTAGGCTCACAAGAAAGCTGGGTAAAAGGGCAAATCTAACCCTTTCCCCCCACTCCCCCTTTGGAATGCTACCTGGGCACTGGGATAATTAGCAAAAAGAAAATTAATGTTTGAATTTATATTTATTAGAGAGGAAGGGATTATAAGAGAGTAAGCAGGCACACAATGGGGAATATACATGGAAAGGAATGCACTGGCACCAGTGGTTTGCTTAGCGAGCTCTCTGCCATGAGCTGCTTAGAAGGCAAAAGAAAGCCTTTACTGTGAGATTGATTAGGATCTTGTCAGTTACAGGCAGCAGCTGCAGGGCAGAGGCTTCTAATCAACTAATTAAGGTCACAGAGCAGCTCAGGAAGAGATAGCTTGTTTAGGTGATCTCTCTGCTCTGGGAGCAGGGAAAAAGTGGGTCAAGCACAGGATAATGTGATAGTATACTGACTGTAATGGTGAACACATGACAGAGAGAGACGCAAAGGTCATGCATGCATTGGTCAAAAAGTTACTTTTTCATCACCATTGTAATTGTGAATGGTCGCTGTCCAAGGCAGTTGCTAAATGAGGACTACCTGTATTAACTTTTGTTTCCTTTAAATCATGTGATTCTCCTGAATTAATGTGGCTAAAGCCATTCCTTAAACAACTTATAAGGAAATATAACTCAAAAATCATACTAAATGTGCTCATAATAAACACATGACTAGGCCTCTGCACGTGACTAGACTTCTGCATGTGACTAATGATGTAAGCAGTGTTTTGCCAATTGTCAAAGCAGTGATCAGCTGCCCAGGCAATTGGTTCTTTTAGAGCCAGAGACAATGAATACACCAGTAGGTAAGGAGATTTTAAGCTTTATTGTTAACTCTAGCAAACAGTTTTAAACAGGAATACAAGAGCACATGATAGAATTAAAAAAAATATAAACATAGTATAAAAACATAACATACCAAGCAAGATGATAAAACTCTTCCCCTACTGTCAGGAGCAGAGCGACTCCAAGATGGTTTTGTTAACACAGCACCTAGTCCCAAGGCCTGTGTCCACGCTCCCAATTCCAGGGGCAATGCCAGAGCGTTTTATCAAAGTCTGGCACTGCAATCCCATGACTCTGTTTTGGAGTCAGGGGCTCCGAAAGTGACCTTGACCAGATGTGATACCTGCTCATCAAAAAATTCCAGAGCCTGAGAACTGTAATAGATAAGCTAGTGTTTAACCTAAACAGTCCTGAGGGTTTTGCTTCCTGCCCCCCACTTCTAAGTAAAAGTGAAAAACAAGCCAGCTAAACATTATTATGATTCAAAGTGAGCTTTCTTAACAAGTACAGGAGAAATCAAACTATATCACCTAAACTCCTGGAAATAACAATGGTCTTCTGCATTGCCACTACAAACAAGAAGGAGGAGTCTCTATAACCTACATATGGAGAAGTCAATTTCTGTGATTGTGTTAATGTTCCATGTGCTATAGGAAATATTTTTGAAACAGTTGAATTCTCTCTGGTTGTGATTTACTGGGTTTGGGAAGAGACTGCACAACATCTCCTATAACTGCTGATGGTAATAGGGTCAGAAAGAAACTATGGTCTGCATGATTTTCCTAACTTGTTTGGTATTCATAGACTAATTGGGTTATTAATACTTTCAACTAGCTTATTGCCATCCAGTTTTAAACCATAGGAGCATTGGAAGAGCAACATCAATTTTTTAAAATAGCAGAATCTCAGTATATTCAGTTAAAATGTGTTTTGATTTCACAGTTTGGTCCAGATGTGTTAGAAACATCTAATTACTATCAGCATTGAAATGTATTTTGGAATATTTTAAATTCACAGTATTTTTCATAGACATATTGTATTAGGAAGGTTGGTAACTAATCTCATGATAGTTAACAACAACAAAGAAGAACCGAGGGGCCAAAAAGTGAACCATACGAAATAATGGAAGGTAATGTATATGTGTGTGGGTATACATATATAGATATTTGAGAGTCAGTATGATGTAGTGGTTAAGGTTCTAGACTAGAAGTAGGGAGACCCAGGTTCCTGGCTGGGTGACTTTGAGCCAGTCACTCTCTCCCAGCCCTAGACTGGAAAGTAAAAAAAAAAAAAAAAAATGAACTATAGTATTTAGCAGTCTGCACTGGACCAGTGCAGTAGATTACGAGCTATAGCCTTCAGTGAAGAGGCCTTCATCCTGCAGTGGATGGATGCAAGCTAATAATAATAAGATCAGAATCATGCAAGCCAAGGTATTCCCTATGACACTCAATGGAAGCAAAAATTGAACTTTGAAGAAGCAGGAAGAGTACTGATGCTTTTCAATTTTGGTGTTGGAGAAGACTCCTGAAAATACTGTGGACAGCCAAGATAGCAAACAAATGGATTATCAAACAAATCAACCCAGAGTTTTTACTCAAGGCACACATGGCCAGGCTCAAATTATCCTACTTTGGGCATATTATGTGAAGACCCAGCTCTCTGGATGCTCTGGCTAGGGAATGGCTCTGATGCTGGGAAAGGTGGAAGGAAAGAGAAGAAGAGGATGACCAGCAGCAAGGTGAATGTTTCATTGGAAGATCTGAAAGACCAGGTTAGGGACAGATTGTCATGGAGAAAATGTATGTGGTTGCTAAAAGTTGAGAACGATTTGATGCCACATAATCCTAATAATAATCAAAAACATGCATTGTTTGACTCAAACTCTATCTTAGTCATTAAACTAAAATATCTTATTTCTAGCTATAATAGAGGAAATAAGGAGGAACGTGAATTAGAGGGATACATCTGTTGAGGTTCTTCCTCTAAGGCAGGGTTTAGACAAACTTTTGGGTGGCTGGGAGCCACCCAATCCAATGACAAGGGGCAGGAATTTTATGTGTGTGTGTGTGTGTTTAGGAGCATTAAGATTTGTCTTTGTTTTGTCAAGCTATGCTCAGGGCTTATTATTCTGACAGGAAATATCACTTCCTACCTTTACATCATGGATACACAGTCGTTTGTGAGTTGAGGGACACTTGTTAGAATATGTTGGGGATTTCATCAGTATGGGGAAAGTGGGGGAAGTGAGTGTGATCAAAGAAGAAAATGACCCAGTATAACCTGCTTCATCAATCTTACTTAGTTTTAAAATAGCCTAATTTATGAAGTCTTAAAACCACTGTACTTTATTTTAATGATAATTAGCGAGGAATTACAAGCAATAGAAATGTCATCTTACTTGGTTCTTGTGAAGTCATGGGGATAAGTTCATAAACTTCCATAATACTTTATTTCACATATTCCTCCCTGAGTAGTGTGGAAGAAGAATCAAAGAGTTATATGAAGTCAGTAAATGCTAGTTTGTGATTAAGACTAGAATTGATGTTGGGTGGATCACACTTTGCAAACCACAAGCATTGGCTTGATGCTCTCCAATTTGGGCTCTAATAAGTTGAGCAAAGGAAACCATATGCTGGCAGTTACTACTTCCCTTCAGCCTAGAGGGTTATGTAAACCAATTGCTGTCAGAAATAGAAATGTCTTTAGGACTCCAATAATTTAATAGGATTTTAAGAATCAAGAACATCAGCATTCATCGTGATTAATCAAACACCTTTTCCACTGCTATAGACACTGAGTGGGATTTGCTTTGTTATAATATCATTCAGTCACGTTTATGTGAGATATTACTATAAAGTGTAAAATATCTTCAAGCTCTTGATGCAAATGATTTTTTTATCAGAGAAATCACACCCTACTGGCAACTTTTTCATCATCAGGATTTTAATAAGCTGCTACTGTTCACAATTTCTTAATTAATTTCAGGCTTTCAAGTGAACTTACCAGCTAAATAAGTTTTGTTAAACAGATGAAATAGTCTATGTATTATCTGGTGCTATGTATTTTCATTTAGTAACTAGCCTGTCTCATCTCAGTTGTTTAGTTTTAAAGAGTCTGCTGTATAAATGCAAGCACTATACATTTATTCTTGTTACCTTTGGAGAGAGTAATTTTATTGGGTTGAATGGGTTTGAACTAAACTTTTATCAAGTAAGGTGGTAAGTACACAGCCATGGTTCAGTTTTCATTATGCAAGGTTGAGCTTCTTTAAGTTTTATTTTTTCTTTAAATGTTAATGTTTTGGGGGGGGGGAACCTTGCCCTAAAAGAGAGATAGTTTGGCTTTTCTTTTTTGAGTGGATTTTGTATTAATCCAAAGCTCAAATCAGAGTGGCTTTGTTGTTGTTGTTTAGTCGTTAAGTCGTGTCCGACTCTTTGTGACCCCATGAACCATATTGCGCCAGGCCTTCCTGTTCTTCACTGCCTCCCTGAGTTTGCTCAGTTTCATGCTCATTGCTTCAGTGATGCTATCTAACCATCTCATCCTCTGCCGTCCTCTTCTCCTTTTGCCTTCAATCTTTCCCAGCATCAGGGTCTTCTCCAAAGAGATCTCTCTTCGCATTAGGTGACCAAAGTATCTGAGCTTGAGCTTCATTATCGATCCTTCCAATGAGCATTCAGGGTTGATTTCCTTTAAGATTGACTGGTTTGACCTCCTAGCAGTCCAGGGGACTCTCAAGAGTCTTTTCCAGCACCACAGTTCAAAGGCATCAATTCTTCAGCGCTCAGCCTTTTTTATGGTCCAGCTCTCACAGCCATACATTACTACTGGAAAAACCATAGCTTTGACTATGCGGATCTTTGTCGGCAAGGTGACGTCTCTGCTTTTTAATATGCTATCTAGGCTTGCCATAGCTTTCCTCCCAAGGAGCAAGCGTCTTTTAATTTCATGGCTGCAGTCTCCGTCTGCGGTGATCTTGGAGCCCAAATAAATGAAGTCTGTTACTGCTTCCATTTCTACCCCTTCTATTTGCCAGGAATTGATGGGTCCAGATGCCATGATCTTAGTTTTTTTAATGTTGAGTTTCAAGCCAGCTTTTGCACTCTCCTCTTTCACCCTCATCAAGAGGCTCTTTAGTTCTTCTTCACTTTCTGCCATTAGGGTGGTATCGTCCGCATATCTGAGGTTGTTGATGATTCTCCCTGCAATCTTAATTCCGGCTTGTGATTCTTCCAGCCTGGCATTTCTCATGATGTACTCTGCATATAGGTTAAATAAGCAGGGTGACAGTATACAGCCTTGTCGTACACCTTTCCCTATTTTGAACCAATTGGTTGTTCCATGACCTGTTCTAACTGTTGCTTCTTGTCCCGCATACAGATTTCTCAGGAGACAGGTAAGGTGGTCTGGTACTCCCATCTCTTTAAGAATTTGCCACAGTTTGTTGTGATCGACACAATCAAAGGCTTTTGCATAGTCAATGAAGCAGAAGTAGATATTTTTCTGGAACTCTCGTGCTTTCTCCATGATCCAGCGAATGTTGGCGATTTGATCTCTAGTTCCTCTGCCTCTTCGAAACCCAGCTTGTACATCCGGTAGTTCTCGGTTCATGTATTGCTGAAGCCTAGCTTGTAGGATTTTGAGCATAACCTTGCTAGCATGTGAAATGAGTGCAATTGTGCGATAGTTTGAGCATTCTTTGGCATTGCCCTTCTTTGGAATTGGAACATAAACTGACCTTTTCCAATCCCGTGGCCACTGTTGCGTTTTCCAAACTTGCTGGCATATTGAGTGCAGCACTTTAACACCATCATCTTTTAGTATTTTAAATAACTCAGCTGGAATACTGTCATCTCCACTAGCTTTGTTGTTAGCAATGCTTCCTAAGGCCCACTTGACTTCACTCTCTAGGATGTCTGGCTCAAGGTCAGTGACCACACCAGTATGGACATCGGGGACATTAAGATCTTTCTTGTATAGTTCTTCTGTGTATTCTTGCCACCTCTTCTTAATCTCTTCTGCTTCTGTTAGGTCCCTGCCTTTTTTGTCCTTTATCATGCCCATCTTTGCACTAAACGTTCCTTTGATATCTCCAATTTTCTTGTAGAGATCTCTAGTCTTCCCCATTCTATTGTTTTCTTCGATTTCTTTGCATTGTTCATTTAAGAAGGCCTTCTTATCTCTCCTTGCTGTTCTCTGGAAATCTGCATTCAGTTGCTTATATCTTTCCCTTTCACCCTTGCTTTTCACATTCCTTCTTTCCACAGCTATTTGTAAAGCCTCATCAGACAGCCATTTTGCTTTCTTGCATTTCTTTTTCTTTGGGATGGTTTTAGTTGCTGCCTCCTGTACAATGTTACGGACCTCCGTCCATAGTTCTTCAGGCACTCTGTCTACCAAATCTAATCCTCTAAATCTATTCATCACCTTCACTGTGTACTCACAAGGAATATGATCTAAGTCATACCTGAGTGGTCTAGTGGTTTTCCCTACATTCTTCAATTTAAGCCTAAATTTTGCAGTAAGAAGTTCATGATCTGAGCCACAGTCAGCTCCTGGTCTTGTTTTTGCTGTCTGTATAGAGCTTCTCCATCTTTGGCTGCAAAGTATATAATCAATCTGGTTTCGGTATTGACCATCTGGTGATGTCCATGTGTAGAGTCGTCTCTTGTGTTGTTGGAAAAGAGTGTTTGCTATGACTAGCTTGTTCTCTTGACAGAACTCTATTAGCCTTTGCCCTGCTTCATTTTGTACTCCAAGGCCAAACTTGCCTGTTATTCCGATTACTCCTTGACTTCCTACTTTAGCATTCCAATCCCCTATGATGAAAAGGACATCTTTTTTTGGTGCTAGTTCTAGAAGGTGTTGTAGGTCTTCATAGAAGCGGTCAACTTCAGCTTCTTCAGCATCAGTGGTTGGGGCATAGACTTGGATGACTGTGATATTGAATAGTTTGCCTTGGATACGCACTGAGATCATTCTGTCGTTTTTGAGGTTGTACCCCATTACTGCCTTTCCGACTCTCTTATTGACTATGAGTGCAACTCCATTTCTTCTAAGGGTTTCTTGCCCACAGTAGTAGATATAATGGTCACCCGAATTAAATTCACCCATTCCCGTCCATTTCAGTTCGCCGATTCCCAAGATGTCGATGTTCAATCTTGTCATCTCATGTTTGACCACATCCAGCTTGCCTTGGTTCATAGATCTTACATTCCAGGTACCTATACAATATTGTTCTTTACAGCATCGGACCTTCTTTTCGCTTCCAGATACATCCACAGCTGAACGTCCTTTCGGCGTTGGCCCAGCCGCTTCACTCTTTCTGGAGCTACTTGGAATTGCCCTCCGCTCTTCCCCAGTAGCATATTGGACACCTTCCGACCTGAGGGGCTCATCTTCCGGTGTCATATCTTTTAGCCTTTTAACATTGTCCATGGGGTTTTCTTGGCAAGGATACTGGAGTGGGTTGCCATTTCCTTCTCCAGTGGACCACATTTTGTCAGAACTCTCTGTCATGACCTGTCCGTCTTGGGTGGCCCTGCATGGTATAGCTCATGGCTTCACTGAGTTACGCAAGCCCCTTCGCCACGACAAGGCAGTGATCCATGAAGGGGAGAGTGGCTTTATCCATGCACATATATGAAAAAAGAAGAAACATGACCATATACTCTTTTAGTCATGGTGGCTAAAAAGTGTTAAGGTTAAACACCCACACACATACACTCTTTTTATGTTCTTGAGCCTCCATTTAGGTGCCTGACAACCTTTTCTCCTGCATTATTTTTCACAAATGGCTAAAATGATATTACCTTGTAACTGAAAAACAAGGCTTGGGAATTTCTGCATCTTCCACCTGATATTACAGGGAGATTTTTTAATTAACGCCAAAGCTATAAAAGATTTTATGCAGTTTTCATTAAAAACAGGTCAGTTTTCAACACACTAGTTTATTAAGGCTAACATTGATAGCGATGATTGATTACAAGTAGGATGAATTTAAACTCAGACCAACCATAGGTCTCATTATTGTGTAGGTTAATTAAGGAAGGAGGGAGGCCTAAATATGCCAGATTTGCAACATGCTGGTATTTTTCCATAACTATGCTGGTGATGTCACTTCTGATCAGCTTGTTGTCAATGTGCTACAAATCTTCGAGCGGTAGTCTCTGTTCTGATTTATTACCAGGCACCAGCAGCTGGAGCAATCCTGTTGCTCCTGAATCCTCTGTCAGCTTGGATGACTGCTGAGATGCAATTCTCACCTATTAACACAGCTTTTCCTTGAGGTGTTCAAAGAAAAAGGTTGAAGTTGACATTAGCTGTAATTATTCATTTCCAATCAAGCTTCTAGACTGTTTGAAACATCAGTAAGGAGACAAGACACTGGCTCAGCTTTTCAGTACCTAAGATCACAATCCTAAAATGCTATTTAGCTATTCAGGCTGTGTTGTTGATTACAGAGGAGGCAAGAATCACATTTGCAGATACGGTAGTAGAGAAGAGAGACAGATGTGCAGTAATATCAGCTCCTAGCTTCAGTCATCTCTCTAACATGAGAGCTATAAACAAAATTAGGACCAATGTCCTAATTCCAGGTCTAAGGAGTAGTCCAGAGTACCCTCTATGATTATCCAGGACTTCTCTGTATGAATATGAGGACTAAATTAAGCTACATTCCTGAAAAGATCTCTATCATAAGAGTGGACAACTTTTTAAAAAAATATTCCAACTGTTCCTTTTCCTTTTTTGATACATCTTCTTTCTCTTTCCCTCCCTAAACAAGAGGTTAGAATAGATTATTCTTTCCAGAAGCATAAATGGTTTGCTTGCACAGGACTTTTCAAAGGCTATATGAAATTAAAGAAATGACCTTCTAAATCCTTATAAGTTGCCCATCTCTACCCCACAAGGACACAAACTTAGGTTATTCCTTCCTAGTGGTACTATGAGAATTCATCCAATCCCTCCAAGAATTCACCACAGTTCTGCTATGTTCTCCCACTACTAATGTCCTTGGGTGATTTCCCCAAGTAACGGGTCCTCTTGCAAACACACATTAAGCCAAAATATAGCATGCTGGGGAGGTGAAAAACATACCAAGACCAAAAAGGAAAAGCAAAAATAAATTCCTTCTGAGCCTCCATAAGGACAATCAGACAAGCCTAGTGGGTTTATCTAGATATATGGGTTCTTCTCTTTGACTTCCCTGATTGTCCAGAATGCTAGTGGTAAAGGAATTGTTTCCAGTTTATACCTAGGGAAATTGATATGAAGTAATTGCTAAACATTCCTACATGGGTCTTCTACAGTAAGTCTCTAGACCACTGTCTTCATCTATATGGCAGCCAGTATATTTGCTTCATTAATGGTATTCCATCATTCCATGCAATTAGTATGATTTGAGACTGAGCAGTTTCTTCTGTAGTTATGAAAAGATGTGAACTCACGCTGGTGCCTCAATGATTCAGTGGTTTGCTACTCAACTTCAACAGCACAATACTGCAATACATAAAAAGGGGCTGAGGGCTAGATATCAAAATGTAGAAAGCTTGGCTTTCAGCTTACTATGTTGTAGAAGCCCAGCCAATTATAGTTTACTGAGTCAACCAAGCCTTAGCACAATGGATGAACTAGGTCATAACAATTAATCAATAACTTAGTTCATTGCTCTGAGCCAGGGATGCACAATTTTCTTTAGACTAAGTGGGCTACATCAGTTTTTGAACATCTCAGGGGTCACTGTTTAAAAGGGCTGGGGCTACATAAAAAGTTTTAAAAGGGGCTGGGGCAATTTATATTAAAGAATATGATACTTTAATGTCATTATTTAACCATTATAGATGTTAATAGTTGCACACTCATTCATGGGGAACTTCATTCTTCACATCTCAACAGATTCTTAGATTTCAAATGAATGAAAAGGTGAGCAGAACCCAACAACAATCTCCCATTGTCTTGTATGTATAACTTCCCACATGCACTCATAGGCATCCAGGGCAAGCCACAATGATGTAATTTCTGATGCAAATGACATAATTAATGTTACTGAAGTAATGATGTCACGATGCACATGATGTCCCTTGTCCCCCTGAATACTCATACGCAGGACAAAGCAGAGGGCTGGCTACGGGAAGTGTTATCGCTGGTGGGGAGCATAATCTGGAGAGATGTAGAGAGCTGCATCTGAATTCTTACTGGGCAGTATGCTGTAAGCCATGGTTTGCTTAATTGTGGTTTACAGAATTAACCACAGTTGCATAGGTTCCTACAATACACTGAGCCATAACCCATGTTTTACAGACCACAATGTCCAGATTCCCTTAAGATGTTATACAAACCACATTATAGCTTTGCATAATATGTGAATCCAGTCAAAAGTTTGGTCACTGACTGACACATGTGGTTTGTTTTGGCTACACATAATGTATGAACTCATCTATTATGTTTCAGTGTTTTGTGTAAACCAAACTCCTATAGCATATTCAAGAAGCCATGCTTCAAAAACTTTAGTTTGAGCCTTATGTGAATGTCATCATTGAGTTATTTCTTAATCAAACATGGGCATTTTAAAAATTTTTCATCTGATAAACGACTCTGTCCAGCTTAACTCCAAGTTTTCAGCCAGGTTTTTTTTGTTTGTTTTACTGAAGTCTCATGTGAAAGTTTGCCAAAACTCATGTGCAGTGTTAAGTTAGGCAAAGGAGTTAGCTCAGAAGAGAGACAACATAAAGAAAAACAACAGCGGTCTGAAACAGAGTCAGAAAAATTGTACGTTTGTTCTTAGTTCTTGACTATTATTCAGTTAATGCTGCTGCCTCTGTACATAAAACACAGGTCATGAAAGTTATGTACTGTTTCTTAATCAAAATAAAGTCTAAAAATGTATAATCATCTGAAAAATTACATACACTGTTATAAATTAACATGCTTTAATCATCAGAATTTTCAGTCTGGCTCTATTGTTTTAAGAAACACATTATCAGTGGGAAATTGATTTAAACCTCCAATGTCCTTGATTAAATCAGTGATTTTAATCTTCTTGATTTAAATCAAATGGAGAACCTGATTTAAATTTAAATCAATAGGAAAACTGATTTAAATCTCCTGAATGTAAATCAAATCTCCTTGACTTAAATTACATAAATGAGGATGATCAGTGAAGTAGAAACCAAATCCTACAAAGAGCGATTCAAGGTGCTGAGCTAGAGAAAGAAAGACTGACAGGGGATATGATAATATTCTTCAAATCCTGAAAGAACATCAGAGAGAAAAAGGTCAAGACCTGTTCATCATTCCAGAGGATAGAGCACACAGTAATGGCTTTAATAAACAGGAAGACAGATTCTGATTGCATATTAAGGGGGAAAAAAACACCTTCCTAATAGGAATAGCAGTTCAACAGTAGAGCCCCTACCCAGAGAGATGGTGGATTCCCTTGCACTGGGTGTGGTCTAGCTGAAGCTAGACTGCTATCCATCAGGGATGCTTTACTTTGGATTTCTGCATTTAGCAAGAATTTGGCCTTCTACCCCTGTGATCTATAAAACAATGAAATCTCCATTTTGTGCGCTTGCCCAGGATAGAAATAAAATACAACACTGGGGAGCTGGTTTTATTAATTATAATACTGTGAGTGATAGAGCTGAACAGAGTGAATAGGAGCCTCACATATTGCAATGTATTAAATGTTCTCCAGTCCAGTGTAGAGCGGTAGACATGGGATTATGGAAACTTGGGTTTAAGTGCAAACTCAACTGGTTAGACAGAAAATTATTGCCAGTCCAATCCTACAGGGCTATTTTGCGAGTAACTAAAATAAGCCCCAAGCTTTTTGTTCAGATCTATTGTGATGAAAGACATAATACAAAAAAGATAGTTAAAATAAAAATTTGAAAGCAGAAGTCTCACAAGTCAGATGAGTGTGTAGGCTTGGCAGACGTGATTCCTTTTCCAATTCCAGTTATTCCCATTACAGAATCTTAGCCATGAGAAAAATCATTACCAGTCAGAATAGTACTCAACTGTTACTCAGTTCTCTGTAATGTACTTATCACCATTTACAACATTTGCAGTATTTCTAGAGTCAGATCTTCAAAGCAACTTTGAAGTTACCAATCAGACATACACAGGCATAGTAAACCTAATATGGTTTACTTGGTGTTGGCTTAATGTGTTGTGAGAAACAGGCTTATGTGTCACAAGTAGACTATGATACCATAGAAAAAATAAATGTTCCCAGGTATTGAGTTCCTTTTTAAGCATTTCTTCATAAGAAAAAATAGTCCTTATGAACTGGATTTGTCTATTCAGTCCTTACAAATTTACTCATTAAATAACATATTGGTTTGGCAGGATTTAGTAACCTACTAATTCCAGAAATTGCTACCTTAAGAAAACCTTTGGCAAAAATACAACTTTCTCACCCCTGATGTAGTCTGTCTGGAAGCACAAGAAACATCTCAGGATTCTGCAGTGTCAGAGGTGGTCATCATGTCACCTTGCAATTGAGATAATATACCCTCAGTTCAAATGTACCACCTCAATCCTTCAAACAGTTCTGTGCTCAGGAGGCCTAGTGACTTCCTGCAAAGGGGTAATCAACTTTGTGTTCTGCATCATCACTGGCTAAAGCCATAGGATGCATGAAGCTCCCTAAAGAGACCTCTTTATATTGGTGGGTGATCTAAATGCACTGTATGATGAATTGTGGCTTGGTTGGGATGAAGTCATGGGCAATTATGGGTCTGGTAGCATGAACAATAATGACCTGCGGCTGTTCAGTTTTCTATCATTACACTTCTGGCCAGTTGCCACAGATTATAGAGGTACAAACCCATTCATCTATTAATTTGGTATTCACAAGCACTAAATGCTGTTTCTATGGTCAATTATTTCCTGATAGGCAAGCACTTGAAGTCTGGTGTTAATGATGGCAGGGTGCTGAGCAGTGCAGAAGTGGAGACTGACCATCATCTGGTTTGGTACAAGATCAAATTGAAATTGAAAGCTGTGCCATGCTACCATCCATCACCTTGACCTCAGCTAAACTTACTGTAATCTCAGCAGTTCCAAGAAGTGTTTTAGGTAGAACTGTGTAATGGAATTGATGCTCTGTGACCAAATGAAGGTGATGGCAATTGGGAAGAAGTAGTGGTCTGAAGTCAGAGACAGCATCAACATGGAAGCAGAAACCATCTGCCCTCACTTAGAGAAAAGACAGCACTAAAAATGGATAACAGATAACATCACTGACTTGACTCAAGAAAGAAGCATGGCTAGTTTTGCAAATCCAACAAAGCAAATGAGTTGACAAAAGAAAGTTGCAAAAAAAACCCAAAACAAAAACCAACCCTGAAAGGGAGACCTTTGGGGATGGCATAGGTGCAAAGACACTCTCTTCAACCTTGAAAGCCTCTCAGGCAACCACAGCTGACCCAACACGATTATCCAACATGTGACAGGACAAGTTGCTAAAACCGCAGCTGAAGTGCTATTCACTAACATGCAAGCTGAGCAAAGCAAAACAGTGATTTAACAACTTAAACATGGCAAAGCCACAGGGCCTGACCAAGTCACTGTGGAGGCACTGAAGGTAGGAGGGCTTGTTGTACTTGATTACAGTATATTCACAGCCTTATTTTCAATGATAGGAAAAGAACGGGTCCCATCTGACTGGAAACTTGCTGATATTGTCCCTGATTTAAAAGGGTGATAAAACACAATGGGAAAACTATCATGGAACCAGCCTCCTTTATATAGTTGGAAAGGTCCCTGTGCATGTGTACAGTCACCACTGTGGTGATAGACTGTGTAAAGGGGAAAGCCTGGCTGGGCGTGCAGGGTGAGCTGAACTTCACAGGTGCAGCATAAGCCTTGTTTTCCTAGAGGAATCAGAGTTGAAGGCACAGGAGCCATTAGATGCATAAGCAAAAGAGCACAGAGGCTTCGATAAATGCAAACATGATCAAGGCCATGTCAGCCGATGGTGTATGGATTAGCCTTGACCTTACAGGTGAGCCAGTTGAACAGGTGGATGAGTTTAAATACCTAAGCTCTTTAATTTCTACATCAACAGTTGCAACATCTGCTGATGTTGCTGCACAAATTCATAGTCCTCAAGCAGCTTTTGCCAGCTAATTGTGGTGCCTAAAACGTCAGCCAGAAAATGAAAATTTGTGTATTCAGTACAGCTATCATGCCAGTCTTTCTGCACGCAGCAGAAACTGGACTCTGCTTGCTCATGACCTACAAAATCTAGAGGTGTTTCAGATGAGATGTTTGAGGACAGTTCCAGGCATCTCCTTGCATGATTGATGACAGAATGAGGACATTCCACAGATATACAGTCAACAGCCCACAGTTGGGATTAAGATCTGGCAGTCATGGCTTCATTGTTTCAGTATGTCTGTAGAATGGATATAGAACACCTGCCTGGGAGACTGCTGGAAAGACAATGTCTACCTTCCTGAAAAATAACAAAAAATGCCTCGCCCCCAAGACCTGGATCAGCCAGATAGGGGTAGAAACGCAATGGTTATGCTCATGTTGCAGAATTTGCAGTATCTGCTCAGAATATAGAACACTGGAAGGGTATCTCCAGGGGCTTATTAACCCTGGCTGCCAGAGCTCTTGCAGTAATATCTTAAGATTTTCAGGGCTATCCTGCTGGCACTAAAGCACATGAATGAATGAATGAATGAATGAACCTACCCTTCCCCCAGCTGGCTAGGAACTGCCCAGAGATGATTAGCAAATATGGGTCAGAGACATGTTCCAAGCAGTTGTTCTGGTAGAAGGCCCCTCCTCAAGGCAGGGAGAGGAGGAGAGGCAGGAAAAATGGGAGGTGCAAAAGTTTCATCCTGTTTATTTGTGGCTGGGCAAAAATGAGCAACATTTTTTGAACTCAACTTTTTCCTGAAGCAGTAAGAAGTGTGGTAATTCAACATCTCACAGTCTTTGTCTGTAAATTTCTTTCATTTTATCTTTCAGAAAATAACAATCAATAGTGTTATCATGTTCAGGACTTGGGGAGGAAGGAATGAAGATGGTCACATGTTTTGCCCTTTCCATTGTAATATAGCTCCTGAGGTTTCAGATAAGGCACAACCATTTTGCAAACATCCTGTACTCTGTTTCTAATTCTTCTCCTTGGTTGCTGCATCAGATCCAGAGGACACAGATGGAAGTAACCCCCAACTTCTTTCAGACAAAGAAAGGTCCATCAGGCACTAGGCAGGGACTGCTATTCTAGTGGGACTCCCAGGAAGGTGAATGCCACCTACCTTGCTAATAATTATTTGACACAGAATTTGGTTTCCATATTTTGGATCTATTTTGAATTTGTGGGTTGTTTTTTCCTTGTCGTCTAAAGTTCTGTATAAAATTTTGGAAATTAAAAAAAAAACTTATAAAATGAAGTGAAAGAATGCATATTTTGTGTCCAGAAGGTCCCAACTTTAATCCTTGATTTTTCCCAGTGGTATGGCAAATATCATAAACAGCTGCCAGGAGTATAAAGGGAGAGAGAGTAGGGGACCTTTGGCATTTCTCATATTGTTGAACTACATCTTCATGAAGTCTTAGTAAGCATGGCCAATGGGCAGGAATGAGCTATAAATCAGCTTCCCATCCCCAGTACTCATAAACTAAGTGGCCCAGTAGCCTGACTCAATGTAAGATCATATGCTTGTCACCTGTGTCTCCCAAAAATATTTTAAAATAATACAGAAATGAATTCTCATTTCAAAAAGTTCACGTTTTTATATTGTTGTTTCTATTGATGTTATTCAGTCACGTTGTATCTAGGAATGCTGAACTCAAGAGACTTTTATCATGTATCTCACTTGTTTGTTCAAAGCCATTTGAAGTGATTGGCAGTAAAAAAAACAACAACCCTTAGTTAAAATCTGGTTAAAAACAATACATTCTTTGCTAATTCAGAGTCAAAAGGCCTATTTAAAGAGACAGATGTGGACCCCTTTTCTGAAAGTGAAAAGAGCGGTGCTGAGCTCATTCTACAGCTGGAGAGCCACACAGGCCTCATATCTTGCACCATGCTCATCACTGCTTGCACAGGAAGGCCAGGATTGCTCAGTTTGTGCCCATTCTGTCCAACATGCCACAAGCACAGCCAAAGCCCAGTTTGGCCCCAAGTATGCTCCCACTATTCCATGCAAGCTGTGCTCTCTACTCTAGAGACAGCCTTACAAGCCGTATCCCAGAGGTATATGCAATGTATAGGATTTATATATTGCAGGTACCTAGGATGTGTAAATGAAAGCAGTTCATTTTGTTTTTATTCTGTACACTCTACTTCCTCAACCTTGCTCCAGCCATTTCTGCCTGTTTTAAAAAGTCCAAAATGGCTCTTTTTCCAGCTTAGGGAGGAACAGAGGCATCCCCTTTTGTGTACACAACAGAGGGCATCTCTCCCTCACTGAAGATGCGGATTGGGCACGTCTGCGTTTGCAGGCTGTGAATGTCCAAGCCTGCACGTTCGCAACCAGTTGTCTCGGCTGGACTGCTTTTCTCTTTCTTTTAGCTTCCTTCTCACACTGGAATCTTAGGCATCAACTCCTGGCTTGAGTTTAGGTAGAGCTGTCCTTTCCTTGTTTGATGCTTGACAAACACATATTTCTTTAATTATTTTATTCACCTTGGCTCCCCTTTCCATTGTCATTTCAGTCCAACTGGGGAAAGTATTGCCTTTATTCCAAGAGTATTCTGGTGAGAGCTGTTTTCAAAAAGCAGCCTGCTATTGAACAGACACGCTTTGGCTCCAGAAGGCATTGGTAGAACGGGTAATTTGAAACTGCAGAAGAGCAGATTTTCACTAAGCATTAGCAAAAACCTCCCACTGAGCTTCTTCAGTAATGGGAGAGGCTGTCTTGAGACAGCCTCCTCCGTCATGGAAGGATTTTAAGGAAAGGAAACCATCTTATGAACAATTCCTCTGTGTTCAAAGTCCCTTTTATCTATCTCTATTTTTGTTAAGCAATTAGCTTAACGCTTACTAGATAGAGTTTATTGAAGTAAATTGACAGACTTCCCTGGAGACTTCTCTCTTGAGATTTGAAACACACATTACTTATCTTTCAATCATTCTGTGAGGCATCTTTCTTTTTACTAAAACATGTATCTATGACTTGTTAGAACTGGTGAAATAATATTAAACGATGTTATCTTAATCCATCAGTTTAGGTGTTTCTACTGCTTTCCACTGTTGTATCAGGCAGACAGACAGACAGACGCAGAGAGATAGTTAGATACATATTTGCCACAGATCCTTCAACGCTGGAAATACGTGGCATGTGGGAAGGGAAGCTACTAAGCAACTTAGCCCCTGTGTTCTGCATGACTGTAGCTTCTGACCCTCTTCTACAATGCGTGTAGATTTGACCCTGAATGGACAATGGCCTATTTCCCACTGTGAGTTATGAGACAAGCATTCCCTCAAAGGGAGTTTCCAGAATATATGTGTGAACTTCCACCAACTCCTCATAAACCTCAGTTCCTGGGTGAAATATTCTAAACAAGACAGTCTTTTTCTCAATCAATAACCGGCATAAACAAAAACAGTCAAAAAAGTAAAGAAATACAAAACTAGAAAATAACTTCAGCAACTTTCTAGATAAAAGTATAAAATACGATGAGACTGAGAGGTTTCATTTCCAAACTGTGTGAAATATATTTATGCAACACTATAACTTACTCCACATACAGAAGTACTCACTGCTAAGGCACAATCTTTCTCTGCACAGAACACCTATCTCTGTGTGCAAAATCTTCCTGAAGATGGGAATATGTGAACTGTATGCATGCAAAGCATGTGTAGTGGCTCTGACTTATGGGTTTTTCTTATCTCTCAGGCTTTCCCCTCAGCTATTGAATCCTTCCCTTCTTCAAACCATTCTGATTAAGAAACATGGATGCTACTCCTGTATCTGCCTAAGAATTCTGTGAGGGTTATTAGGCTGAAAAACATTAGCATGTTCAGGCATTTGTCTCTACCTGTAGAGGCTAAAAACTGGGTAGAAGACAGAGCTATCTGTGGTACTTACCCGCCCTGTGCTTTGTTCTTCCTAATATTCAGGCAGGAGGTCTAAAAAGGAGCTCCTTTTTATGTTCGCAAGCGAGTACCACTTTGGTGTTCTTAACATCTCTCTATTAGTGTCCCAGTTTGACTTCAATGCAAAGGCAGCTCTCTGCACAATGCAAATGTATCTCTCCTTCAGACCTTCTGGATAAATGTCCCATTTTCTACTCAATTTCAAGCCTTCAGAAATTTGGGCAAACCAGTTAAGAGTGCTGTTTATTGTTCAAAATCCAGGCAATGAGTTCTCCAGCTGAAGTAGGTTCTAAATCCTTATTTCCATAATATCTTGTTTAGTCCACTATACTATACTATACTAGATACCATTCAATGTTAATCAATGGAAGACTTTTCATGAAAGTATTTTTTTATTCAATTCTGACTAGATTTGAATAAAATATTTAACTAGAACTATTTCTTGTTTTACATTCAGTGTCTTTCTTTCTTTCTTTGGCTTGAAATATTTTTCACTCTCTCTATAAGGTCTTAGTGAGAATGAAAGAAAGTCAGATGGAAGATGGTTGGAAAGGACTAATTGTCAAGGAGGAGACAGGCATAGAATTCAAACAGAAAGAGAAATTATGAGGAGTGATGAATGATATAATGGCTTCACATAATGGTGTCTATTCTGTAATCTCAAAGTAGAAAAATTACCCAGTGGGTAACAAATGTTTCTCTTATAAACCAAGCCTAAATTGTCATAGTGGGGAGAAGCCATTTAAATGTGGAATGTGGAAAGGGTTTTATTTTGAGGACAGAACTCAATTACCACCAACAAATTCACACCAAGGAGCAACCGATTAAGTGCTCTGAGTCTGGAATGAACTTCAGTTGAAGGGTGAGCTTATTTAGACAACAAAGTCTGTACATGGTGGAAATCCTATGTGTTCCTATATAACCTATTATATTTTACTGAAATGTCCCATGAATATAACTACAAAAACATGAATTCTTCAACAGGGCAGTGTTTTCTACCTTGTGCTTAAATGCATTTTTATATTTATTTATTTAACTTGTCCCCGCCCATCTCCCCACAATGGGGGACTCTGGGCAGCTTACAACGCACTAAAAACATAAATACAATTAAAAGTTATAAAAACCAAACATTAAAAAATAAAAAAGCTAAAAAATCCAAGAGGCCGATGGGGGCCACACCAGGCTGCTAAGAGGCCAGCCAACCCCATTTCTGATATCCTCCCTCCCCGCCCCAGGCCAGATGGCAGAGCCAGGTCTTCAAATCCCTCCGAAAGGCCTGGAGTGAGGGGGCCTGTCTCACCTCTGGGGGCAAGATGTTCCAGAGGGCGGGGGCCACAGCAGAGAAGGCCTGCCTTCTGGATCCCGCTAAACGAGATTCTTTTACCGTGGGGATCTGAAGCATGCCCTCTCTGTGAGATCGGGTGGGACGGGTTGAGATTGTGGGGGCGAGGCGGTCCTTCAGGTAGCCTGGCCCCATGCCATGTAGGGCTTTAAAGGTGATAACCAACACCTTGAATTGGACCCGGAAGCAAACTGGTACCCAATGCAGCTCACGGAGCAATGGTGTTACATGGGCCCTTCTTGGGACTCCAAAAATAGCCCCCGCGGCTGCATTCTGGACCAGCTGTAGCTTCCGGATACTCTTCAAGGGTAGCCCCATGTAGAGCACATTGCAGTAGTCTATCTGCGAGATAACAAGGGCATGAGTGACCGTTCAAAGGGCATCCCAATCCAGGAAAGGGCATAACTGGTACACAACCCGAAGCTGTGCAAAAGCCCTCCTGGCCACGGCTGCCACCTGCTCTTCGAGCAGGAGTCGTGAGTCCGGGACGACCCCCAAATTACGCACTGCGTCTGTCTGGGGCAGTGCTACCCCATCCAGAACCAACGATGACAACGTCCCGGATACAGGGGAGCTATTAATCCACAGCCACTCCATTTTGCCAGGGTTCAGCTGGAGCCTGTTGTTCCCCATCCAGACCCTCACAGCCTCCAGGCACCACGAGAGGGTGGACACGGCATCACTTACCTCACCAGGGATGGAGATGTATAGTTGAGTATCATCAGCATACTGATGATACCTCATCCCATGGTGACGGATGATCTCACCCAGTGGCTTCATATAGATGTTGAAAAGGAGCGGAGAGAGAACTGAACCCTGTGGCACCCCACAAAGGAGGGGCCGAGGATGGGACCTCTCGCTCCCTATCACCACCGATTGGGATCAGCCCCAGAGAAAGGAGGTGAACCAGCACAAAACTGTGCTGCCCACCCCCATATCCCTGAGCCGTCCCAATAGGATACCGTGCTTGACGGTATCAAACGCCGCTGAGAGATCAAGGAGAGCAAGGATGGTCGCACTACCACCATCCCGCTCCCGCCAGAGATCATCCATAAGTGCGACCAATGCTGTTTCTGTTCCATAGCCGGGCCTGAAACCTGACTGATAAGGGTCCAGATAATCCGTTTCCTCCAGGACCCTTTGGAGCTGCGAAGCCACCACTTTCTCAACCACCTTCCCCAAGAAGGGGAGGTGGGAGACTGGACGAAAATTGTCCAGTATAGTAGGATCCAGGGAGGGCTTCTTGAGGAGGGGGTGCACCAATGCCTCTTTAAAGGGCTCTGCAAACACTCCCTCCTGCAAGGATGCCTTAACCATCACCTGGATCCAACCACATGTCGCCTCCCGAGCTGCTTTCACCAGCCAGGAGGGGCATGGGTCCAGATGACAAGTGGTGGCCCTCACAGTCCAGAGGATCCTGTCCACTTCCTCAGGAACAACAGGATCAAACCATTTCCAGCTAACTAGGCAAGAACAATCCCCTGGTATCTCCCCAGACCCTGCACCACGCTCGGAGTCCAACTTGGAATGAATCCGAGTGATTTTATCCTGTAGGTGCTCTGCAAATTCCTCCGTGCGGCCCTGCAAATGAACCACCACATCCCCCTTACCAAGGAGGGACCTGGTGATCCCAAACAGGACTGCTGGGCGGCACTCTGCAGACGCAATAAGGGCGGAGAAGTATTGGCACTTCGCTGCCCTTATCGCCACAATGTAGGCCTTAATAGCGGCTCTAACATGTGTTTGGATGGATTCAGTCCGTGTCTTCCTCCAGCAGCGCTCTAGATGTCTCTTAACCCTCTTCAGCACCCTCAACTCCTCCGTGAACCATGGGGAGTGTCGGGGCCGCCGTGGCAAGAGAGGTCGCAAAGGCGTGATCCTGTCCAAGGCCCCGGCCGCTTCTCTATTCCAGGCAGCAGCCAGGGCCTCCGCTGGACTGTGCAGCAGGTCCACAGGAATATCCCCCAGCTCCCTCTGAAACCCTGATGGGTCCATCAGGTGCCAGGGGCGGACCAATCGCATGGGTCCTGCCTCCCTGCAGAGGGGGGTGGCATAGGAGAAACTCAGGGTCACCGGGGCGTGATCTGACCATGACAGCGGGGAAAGCTGTACATCTCCCCTCAGATCACTTTGCCATTGCTCAGACAAGAAAACTAAATCCGGCATGTGGCCACTATCTTGGGTTGGGTCCTGCACAATTTGAGACAGGCCCATGGCTGCCATGGTAGCCATGAACTCCCGAGCTGCCTCAGAGGACCATCCCAGGGATGGCAGGTTGAAGTCCCCCAGAACCATAAGCCTGGGGAATTCCACCGCCAGCCCCGAGATGGCCTCCAGCAGCTCAGGCAGGGAGGCTGCCACGCAGCAGGGAGGCTGGTACAGTAGTAGCACTCCCAAGTGTTCGCGGGCGCCCAACCTAAGAAACAGTGTTTCACAGCCAGAAACTTGTGGAGCAATGCCCCTGAAGGCCACTAGAGACTCTCGGATGACAACAGCCACCCCTCCTCCCCTGCCCTGGTATTTTGGCTGGTGCCACACTGTAAACGCAGCTCGGCACCTTTCTGAGAGGGGCACCCCCCCCCCCCAGGCCCCAGCCAGGTCTCGGTGATACATGCCAGGTCTGCCCCCTCCTCAGTGATCAAGTCACCTATGATGGGGGCCTTGTTTTTAACTGACCTGGCATTAAGCAGCAGCAGCAGCTAGAGGCCAGGGCCCCTATGAACCTGCTGGCGAGGACCTGGGAGTGAGCAAGGAGGGCTGGAACACGCCACCGGTAACACACACCGGGGGCGTCTTCCCCGAAGATGGCCCACCCCCCTGCTCCAGCCATAACGTCCCCTGCCCATCACCACCTCGATAATGTGGCCCCCCCATCATCCCCGGGGGTGCCAGGCCCAAATACCTCCAATCCCAGGCCCTCGGAGACCCCAATCTGGGGCAAAGATCCCTCCATCCAATCAACATCTACATCGAAACCAAACACTCCCAGGAGAGGGGAGATCTCACCCACGCACCAGCTCGCGCTCTTGGCACAGGCTGAGACCCACCCCCCACCAACCTCACACCACAATCACCCTCTGGCCCCCTGCACGACCTCTCTCATTACTCGGCAGGGCGGGCTCCCATGCACACACACACACCTCCTAGCTCTCACCCAGCAAGTGGAGCCTCACATCCTCATACACTCCTAGACTCCCCCCCAGACTCTCACTACCGGGAGGGAGTCCCAAATGCCCACTGGAGGGACCCACGGCTCTGCACTGGCACAGGGCGGGATTGAGTAGGGTTGGCTGGATCTTGACGCCCCAATTCACCCCTCGTGCAACAAGAGTCAATTGGGATGCCATCCGGCACCCCCCCACTGCCCCACTGTTCCTCCAAACCGAGGGATCTTCCTTCGCAGTTTGGCAGCCACCTTGCACCGGGGCCTGCTGGAATTCACCCCCCTGTCTGGGCTCATTGGGGCCTGCTAATCCAACAAGGCCTGTAGTCCATTTGGTTGTTGGGCCCACTGGGCCTGGGGCTGGAAACGCCGTGTCGGGCCCTGCCAGAGTCCGCTGTATGCCACCACCGGTCACTGGAGCCTGCCACGCCGCGCCGCGCTGTGCTGCGCCGCGGCTCACCTGGGCTCCCCGCCGCTCACCACGCCCCACATGGGGCAAACAGTCCAAAAACTTGCCGCAGGTCGCCGCCCAGCTGAAACCTCCGCGCCGCTCCAAAACTCAATGGGCCCACCACGACCCACCGACGCCCCACCACACCGGAGACGACCAGGTCAGTCGCTCATAAGTTGCCAGGTGTTGCCGCTCTCCGCCGCGTTCGCTCTCCGCCGCGCTCCACTGCTCCTCTGCCCGTCCCGGGGCTTGTGCCTGGGGGACCCATCCGAGGGGAAAACCCCTCCCAGGTCTCCCCCGACACCCAACTCAGCCCTAGGAGATAGAGAAAATCCCGAGGGGGGGAAGTAGTCTCACAATCTTCCCCCCTTAATGCAGTGCCCGTGCCCGGCGTGTGCTGGCGGTCGCCATCTTGGATTTTCACATATGTCTGTCATATACTCTATGTGTGTATATGTGTATATGTGTACAAGGGGGGACCCCCCCAAAAACGTTATTTATTCATAAAAAATTGTGCATTTATTTTTACACGTTCAAACTTCAGTCACCTTCAAAGTCCTCTCTGCAATACACCTATAGAGACGTTTTTTCCACTGCTCAAAACAGGTTTTGAACTCATTGATTTTGATGCCTTTTAGTGCTTCTGCCATTTTTTGTTTCACCTCCTCCACATCGGCAAAACATTTCCTTTGAGGACTTTTTTCATCTGGGGAAACAAGAAAAAGTCGCACAGGGCGAGATCGGGTGAATAGGGAGGGTGGGGCACAAGGGTCATGGCGTTTTTGGTCAAAAACTGCTGAACACTCAGCATGGTATGTGCAGGTGCGTTGTCATGGTGGTGACAACCAGTCACCTGTTTGCCACAACTCAGGACATTTCTTCTGCAAATTGTGACGCAACCTTCTCAAAACTTCCAGATAAAAACTTTGGTTGACCGTTTCACCCGGAGGAACAAATTCCGAGTGCACAATCCCTCTCACATCAAAGAAATAGATGATCATTGTTTTCACTTTCGACTTCACCTGCTCTTTTTTGGGACGTGGGGATGTGGCAGTTTTCCATTGGCTGGACTGCTGTTTCAAATCAGGGTGGTAGATGTAGCACCAAGATTCATCTCCAGTTATGACCTTTGAAAAAAAATCAGGGTCAGCCTCCAACTGCTCCTTCAAATCACGGCACGCAATCAAGCGATTGTCTCTTGTTCAGGCGTGAGCAAGCGAGGCATGAATCACCCGTCATGAAATAGGCAAATGCATTGAAAGAGTCTCTAAAAAAAAACTTTACTGAAGCCGAACGCAGCCTCTCTCAGCAACCCAGCTTGTACGCTGATGCAGATGGGTTCCTAGAACACTCACCTCGTGGGGGAACTTGTACTACAAGGGGCCCACCCTCCAGAAGATAATTCTGGGTTTTTTTGGGTCCCCCCTCATATGTATATATATATATATGTGTGTGTGTGTGTGTGTGTATGCGTGTGTGTATATATATATACACACACACGTGTGTGTATGTGCATGTATACACACATACATACATACTGTACATACACATACACAATTCACTTTGTGAGTCTACTATAATGAAATACTACCGGATTTTTATAGGATGTAGTTCAAGCATCAAACACAGAGATACCTACTGTAAATAGCCCAAGACTGGAAATGTGGTTGTTCCATTGACTTAGATTGCCTTCTGCACTTGAAGCGACCTCTGCCAGTCTCCTTGAACCTTTGCTTGAAGTCCAAAATGAAAACCTTCAGGCTCTCCAGATGCCTACATCCTTAACTGAAACAAGAAGTTTTGGAAGTTTAAACCCATGATCATGCTGTGCTATCGTGAAAGAGACCTGTTCCCTTCAGGCTCCCAGTCCGCACTGCCTAAGGAGAGAGCCTTTTCTCCCCTATAAGGTAAGGGATGGTGGCTTCTACTGGACAGCTTGTTCAGTTTCTTAACTAATTCATTCAGTTGGCTAACTAAGAGTGAAGGTTACTCCTGTAGTGGGGAAAGCACTTCATTCAGAAGAGAAGTAGAAAGCACACCAAAGAATCTACCACATGAAGGAAAGTATTTAAATGTTCAGAGCACAGAAGGAATTTCATTCACCATGTAAACCATGGTAAGTTTACACATAGATAAAAACCATTTCCAGTGTTCCACATGTTGGAAAAAGTTCAGATGCTGGAAAGACTTGGTTTCCCACCAAATAACTCTCACAGTAGAGAGCCCTATTAAATGCTCTGAGTGTAGAAAATGCTTCTGTCACTCTTCAGACCTAATTAGGCACCAGAGAATTCACACCAGGGAGAAACCAATTAAGGGCTCAAAGTGTGGACTTGCAGAGAAAGCCTTATTGGCACAAGTGACCTCACACAGGAGATACTGTAGAGGAGAGCCATGTTAGTCTATGGTTGCAAAAATCAAAAGGTGTAAGTCTTGATGAGCTGCAGCTCATCCAGTGCGTAAGCTTTCATGAGTTTTAGCTCGCTTCAGATGCAGCTCATGAAAGCTGATGCCTTTTAATAAAATTTGTTAATTGGGAAAGCTGCTACTAGATTCCTTCAGATTTTTTTGCATACAAGAGAGAAGCTGTACATGAGCCCTGGGTGCAGTGCCAAAGAGTTCATACAAGGGAGAAGCTACTTCTGGCAGCTCGCAAGGCGTCAATCTGAGGACTCAGCGCTGCAATGTCTGTCGGGAGCTGGTGAGCGGCAATCCTGCTGTCACTAGGAAAAGAGTGCAGGAGTGGCAGGTCACTCTTCTGTATTGTACGGTGGGCTGTCAATTTCCTTTTCTAATTCCTATTATCTACACTGGATCTTACTCCTGGTAACTTTGCATGGTATCACCTTCACACACTTTCTTATGACTACACCCCCTAAATTCCTCTTTTGATTTTCTTATTGCACTGAGTGGGCTCAGACTGCATTTAATCCAAAACTTCCATATTTGAGGTATTATATTCCTGCTTTGGGCTAGCTAAATGGCAACACCTAGCTGACATTGGCTGATGATCAGAAACTTAAAAAAAAAAAAATCTTCTGGAATGAAAAAGTGTGCATCGATTTCCATACTTTTGCCAAGAAAATTATATGGAAACATTACATGTTTCCATGTAATTTTCTTGGCAAAAGTATGGAAATCGATGCACACTTTTTCATTCCAGAAGATTTTTTTTTTTTAAGTTTCTGATCTTAACTATAAATATTGTCTGGTCTCCTATCCACATACCAACCAGGTCTGACTATAGTTAGTCTTTGGAGATCAGCCAATGTCAGCTAGGTGCTGCCATTTAGCTAGGCCAAAGCAGGAATATAATACCTCAAATATGGAAGTTTTGGATTAAATGCAGTCTGAGCCAACTCAGTGCAATAAGAAAATCAAAAGAGGAATTTAGGGGGTGTAGTCATAAGAAAGTGTGTGAAGGTGATACCATGCAAAGTGTAAATAAAGGAGTGTGTGTGTGTGCACGTATGTAAAGAGAATGACAGGATTATTCATCTATCAGATGAATTTCAGTTAGAATCAACTTGTCAGTCAAGCAAGCAGACTTAGTAGGCTATTGCAAGCTGGAGAATTTCCTGTGAATTTTACAGCTCACTAAAACAAAAATGAGAAGTCGTTAATTTCTTCTAAAATTGTCAAGTTGGTTGGTGGGTGGGGGTAGGAGTGGGGAGAAGGAAAATGGTATGACTAAAGCAGCCTCATCTAACAAAAGCTGTTATTTAGGTTCACAAGTCCAAAACCGATAATTATAAGAGTCATAAAATATCACAACCAGTGATCAAATTTCTGAGTTAAGGCTGGCTGTTATGCAAAGAGGAAAGAGCGTTAAAAGCTTGTTTATTCTGATTTTGTACCTTGATTCTGGCTATAGAATTCCAATGCTGTCACTGATCAGAGACTCAGAACGGAAAAAATAAAAGGCTTGAGTTCTAAATACTCTGCAGAATTCTAGTCACATCTAGAGATGCTAAAGCAAAGATTGATGCTTTTTTTTTTATTTTTTATTTTTGGAATTATAAAGAGAAGTTGCCCAGCTCTATTTCCACATGGCATGCCCATTTTATTGCTATGTAATTATATAAATGTTTTCCCAACTGAAAATAGAAATGAAACACCTGGTTCCTGGTGTCTGTGCTTACGTGCATGTGTTTAATTAAATGTGCCAAGATAACCCTTACTTTACAAACAAGCAGTTTGTTCACATCCCTCCACAATCTAATTGAAAAGTTCTTTGTGTCTGGTGCCTGATGGTATCTTCATCCCTTTTGGGAAATCACCAGCCACGTTGGTTGAAAGTTCCTACACCTGGAACAGAAGAGAGAAAACTTCCAAGGAAGGAAAAGAATGAAAAAGACATACTAGAGAGAAATAGTTTGGAATTATCTTCTGCCCCTTGGAATGACTAGGATGAGTGGCTCTTGTCCGTTGTTCTTCATGACTATTTTCTTCTGCCTGAAAAGAGGAAGCTTTCTACCTGATGAATACCTGGGAACTGATCTCTGGTCCACATTCTCTAACTGAATGTTTGCTTAGAGAAAAGGACCCTAAAAGGTGGGCCTTTGCAGTGGGGGAGGACCTCAAAGGGATGGGATTTCATGTAAGGGTGGAGCCCTCAAATAGGCCTTGACTGATTGAAGAGGGGCAGGATACCATGCTGCCTAGTTGCAATCATGGGGCTGCTTTACCCCTTCTCTGCCATAATTAAATGCACTACACTGATTTCCTTTGCATACAGATCAACAGAGTCTGTTTAGGAAGAGAAGACACAATATGTTGCTCATTCCCAATGACAGTAAACTGGTTTTGTTCCTTGGCTGGAAAGTGGAAAAAGAGAAGGAGCCTTTTAAATGGTTAAGTATGGAAAGAGCTTTTCTCAGGGGCCTAAGAAGTCATTGGGGAATTCACATGGAGGAGAAACTGTGCACCTGCCTGGAAGACCTTTCATCAGGTTGTGGCTCAAATGGTACAGCAACCATCGACAGGCATGAAAAGTGGAAAGAATTGGAGTCCTTGATCACAGCTGACCTGCCATCTAAGAGTTCCCCCCAAGAAGAGAAGTGACATGCATGCTGCCCTCATGGAAAGAGTTTCAGGCACGATGCAAATCTTCCTTTACATCAAAGAAATGTTGTATATGGGAAACGTGGAAAAGAGCATGGAAGGGCTTTCAGGCCCTGCTCTCCCTGCTTTGGAGAGAAGCAACTTATTTGCAGAGTGCTCAAAACGCCAGCCTTAATTCACATAGGGCTTTCATGCTGGCACAAGCCTTACTTCATATTGACAAATTCACACAAAGGAGAAATGATATACTACTCTGAGTGGGGAAGAGCTTTTGTACAACTATAAACTGATTCTGTCTCTCTCATTCTCCCTTATCTCTATCTCTATCTCTCTATCATCATCTTTTCAGAACAGTAGCTGAGGGCCTTCTTCTTTAAATTCAACGCATACTCCCATTTTCCAAGACTCTATGCACCTGTGGATGTTGATATTGTTCTTTGTCAGCATTTGAATTGGGCTTTTTGAAAAGGGCACTGTCAAATTTATTTTGGAATTGTTCTGGCTGTAACATAATTTTCCAGGACATTTTCTTTCTTCCCTTTCTTCTTTATGTCATCATGGTTATTAATATTGAGGTCACACTATATTAATACTGTTCTATGTACTCTACTTGTTGATTAGTTTAATAATAAGAATAAAATAAGAATATTTTCCCAGGATTCCAGTTGTTTGCATAATCTTCTGAGTCATAATTCTAACCCTGAAAGCTTGCGGTGTTTTATGATATTCCTAACAGTCTGTCAAATCTTGATATGCTGTGGATAAAGTAATTGATACTGTAAATCAAAATTACACAATAATCTTATGAGTGAAATAATGCTTACAGTAATTACAAATAAAGCACAGGAACTCTGCCTAAATAAATATGCCAGTTTAAATGTAAATCTATACACAGAGTATTGACACTTTTGAACTTTGGTGTTGGAGAAGACTCCTGAAAATACCATTGCTGGCCAAGAAAACAAACAAATGGATCATCAAACAAATCAACCCAGAGTTCTCACTTGAGGCACAAATGACCAGGCTCAAATTATCCTAATTCAGACACATTATGCAAAGACCCAGCTCTCTGGAGAACACTCTAATGCTGGGAAGGGTGGAAGGAAAGAGAAGAAGACAACCAGCAGCAAGATGGATGGACTCAGTTACAGGAGCAATGAGTGCACTGTTGAGGACAAATCCTCCTGGAGAAAATATATCCATGTGATCACTAAAAGTTGATGCTGACTTGATGGCGTATAATCAGTCAATTCATACAGTATAACAACGTACCTAATCATGTTCCTATTTTTCTTACTGATAATGTGAACTTTTACTGATATTTGTTAAGCTGGCCATGACAAATGCTCCAGTTGCAGCTATCAAAAGACTAGATTTCTCACCAGGCAAGAATAATATTTCAGTTAAGGAAATGTGGCCAGTCAAAATTGTCACTGACTCTTGTTGCCCCCAAACAAAGATATAGTCTTTATTAAAGTTGGTAGCAAAAGTCCAGATCCAATCCCTAGAACAAGTGTTAACCATCTTATGCCCATAGATACCTCCCTTGCTGCCTGACAGGCTTCCTGACCCAATTTATTTATTTTAAATTACAGCTATATAAATAGATGGGAGGCTGGTATATTGCAAACCAAACTGCCAGCTCCTAGCATCAATTTTATTTATGAGAATGCCTCCAAGCAAAACCTGTGCTCCATAGATATAGTATGTTAGAGTGCAATCTGGTCTACTTAAACAAGCAAACGAACATAAAATGGAATTGTAAAAAGTATCCCTGGGTCCTAGAAAAGGTAATAAATGGTGGTTTTGTGATTGTTCACACCTACTGCGTCAGCCATTTTGTAAGATCTAAGGACCCCCAAAGATTACCTCCCCTCACCCTGGAATCACCATTCTAAATAGATCAGGTAACAGCTGATGTGCATATTGCCTGCTCCGGACCCTGGAGACGAACTATAAGATAGAATCCATCAGGGATGGCAAAGGAGATTCTTGCAAGGCTGTAAAAAAGCAAAGTGAGCATTTGTTTAACAATTAAAAATGACCACACTGTGTGAGATGGACGATTCTTGTGAAATTTCAGCATTGTTTTGTATGATCTTAAGAGGGAAGATCTCCAAAATCTTACAACATTTGGTAATTGCCTAAGGTTTGGGTTAGCTACAAATGTCTGTGTTGGGTACCCACTCTGACACACGAGATTGCACAGTGGCATCCTCACCCTGAAAAGTTATTGATTTCTGGAATGGCCTGAAATACTGGCTAGACTGATAAATTCTCCTGACACAATTTTTTAAAAAGTGTGTTACATTGCAAACTTTTATGTATGCTTTCTTAGGAGTAAGCCCCACTGGACCCAGATTTTCTTCTGAATGAGCAGAATGGGCTGCATTTACCAGTTTGGCATATTAGAAAGAGATGGAAGATTTGTTTTGGTCCAAACTTCAGATAATATTCCAGCTTGCAATACCTAAATTGATACCTTTTTCCATGGGAGTTGTTTACTTCACCCAAGAGTATATTAAAGAACTATGCTTCCGTTATTTCAATATTTGCATCTATTGTCTTCAGCTTAGCTGCATTGTTTCATGTAGAAGAGTTGCATATTGCAGTTATCTGAATGGCAGCCTGCCTTTTCCTAAATTATTTAGAAGAAGCTAAAATCTAAAATCAGTTAATTTCTACATAAGCATGTGCTGGGTCAGTTGGAAGCCAGCTTTGTTTAACGTGTATTGAGAATAATATTTGCACATTTGAATAGGGCACTTTTGAACACAGGTAGTCCTCATTTAGCAACTGCCTTGCACAGTGACTGTTCAGTTATGACGATGATGAAAAACTAACTTTGCAACCAATGCCTGCATTTACCACCTTCACAGCATCTCTCTCAGTGCTTGCCATTACAGTCAGTTAGTATGTGTTGCTCTGTGCCTGACCCATTTTTTTTTCTTTTTCCCTCCCTTGCAGAGTGAAGAGTAAACCCTAAACAAGCTATTTCTTCCTGAGATGCTTTTCTCTCTAGCACAGCCCTTCTCTAAAATGTATTAACCACAAGTTAACAAGCTCAGCTCTGTGAACTTAATTAGTGGATTAGCAGTTTGGGGCTGGCAGCTGCTACCTGAAACTGACAAGACCCTAATCAGTTCCACACTAAAAGCTTTCTTCTGTCTCCTAAACAGCTCATGGCTCATAGCTGGGAGTGCACTAGGTCAACAGCTGGTACCAGTGCATTCTTTCTGATGTGTATTCCCCATTGTGTTCTGGCTTACTCTCTTGTAATCCCTTCCTCTCCAATGAATGTAAATATAAACATCAATTCTCTTTTTGCTAATTATCCCAGCACCAGGGTAAGCATTCCAAAGGGTGGGGAGGTGAGGAAAAGGGGCTATAACATTTGCCCTTTTACCTAGCTTCCTTGTGAGTTGAGTTCCAGAAACCTTCCTCATTGTTTGGGCTCATCCGGCTGTTTGAGGTCGTATCTTTCGGACGCTGTAAAGCAAAGGAAACCTGAAGTAAAATCATAAATACAATTGTGGTCATGTGATTTTCACTTAGCAACTGCTTTGCTTAAGGACCAAGTTGCCAGTCCCAATTGTGGTCACTAAATGAGGACTACTTGTCTAGCATAATATTTGTACTATTCAGAATGGAGTGTTGTTTAAATTTAGTAACAGTCATTTCCTGTAATAATGCTGACCAGGGCAGATCGGCTCAGGGTAAAGCCCTGTAAGATCCATGGGATTTACTCCCAGAAAAACTTGTAGGATTGCAGTCTAAAGGTGCCTCTTCTTCCATTTTCCAAGGTAAAGGGCACCCACCAGATGTGTGGCACCCAAACTTCTCCCCCCCCTTTTCCTTTCTGCATGACCCCCACAGGCTTGAACTGCCCCTTTTCCTTCCTTGCAGTTGTACTTGTAATTCTGATGGCCTCACTACCCAAGATGTTTCATGAAAGACCAGTTCCAATGTTTATCTGCCCTGTGAAGCATAGTGGCAGAACAGAGAAAGCAGAAATACTTCCAGTTTTCTTTCAAGTGGCCACCTAAAACTCATCTCAAGTTGGAAAGGAAACCACTTCCTCATTGTATCTTTACAGAGTCTCAGAACTGAGTTGTTGCAGTTGATTGGGTACTAGAAATCATTGGGAACTGGAAATGTAAATCTCCCTTTCTTAAGTTGGTGTGCTTTGGGTCTATCTTTCCAGCTTAATTCCACTGCCCTGCTTGTCAAGTTTTATTAAACAACTGGTTTAGAGCAATGTTTTTCAAACTTTGCAACTTTAAGATGTGTCAACTTCAACTCCCAGAATTCCCCAGGCAGAAATTCTGGGAGTTGAAGTCCACACATCTTCAGATTGCCAAGTTTGAAAAACACTGGTTTAGAGGAACCATCCTGAATGGACTAGATACTCCCACTGATTCAGAGAATGGACTAGAAAATGCCATATCTCTATTCAGAGTCTCAATTCTTAAATTAAAATGAAATAACAGCAGCCACTCAGTTTAAAGATTGCACTTGATTATGCAAATAACAGAATTGGAAAACAAAAGATACTTCTCTATTTTCCTTGTACTTTTCCACCCTTTCCAGATGAACAAGAGCAAAGAACAATTACTTATTTCCCACTTTAGAAACATTTCCTCTCACAATTTCTCTCTAAATAGCTAAGCAGTATGGTTTTCAAAGCTTTGTATTGGCATAGACTATGCAAAAATAAAAGGGGCTTACATACAGAAAGGGTTTGAAGCATTCTTCAGCAATACCTGAAGGGGAACTTTTGAGGTGAAGAGAGACTTGAAACAGAAACCAGTGACAAGAATACCACTTCATAGTCATTTGAAGTCTCTTTTTCTCTCTCAGCATATCAATGGTTACTTTTTCATTCCCAACTGGAAAGCAATCAAAGTTGGCCATGAGGACCAGAGCTGTATGTAAAGCTGAACAAATAGTTTCTTTGATGTTGTACTGTATATGACAGTCATTTTGAAGATTTTTCCCACTGTTGTGCTTCATCAGGCTCCAGATCACCTATAATGGGTGCACAACTCTGGGATGAGTATTGGGGAGAAGAACCAGGTAAAACAAATCATTGAAACAATTCACAAAAACAGATTGCAAATGCATTATATCATCTGAAATGTGTGACAGTGACTGGCCAAGGTCAATAGTTCTCATCCTGATCCTTGCAAGCCACCAGGCCCTGCAGCGGCTCTTTACTCCATGATCTGAGGAAGGAATATCACAGATTCTAACATAAATCTTACTTTTGTTGCAAGCAATCTAACATTTTAGCAGAATAGGCATCCATGTGGATCTGATGCTAGTTCAACAAACAACTTATAATTTCTCTGCTTTTTGTTTTATAAGCAAAAGCTCTTGAATGTCTTTATTATGTATAATTAAATTGTAGACCATATTCTGTCTTAGGTTTATCCCAGTTAACAAAATTCTATGGTGAGAGGAACTTCTTGTCCCATAAAACTTCAGTAAGCTATTACTCTGGCAAACTTGAATGAAGCTGAAGGAGGGTAGCCTTTTTCGAAGAGCAGTGAAATACAAGAAGCATATTGTATTTCAGATTTATCTTTCAGAAACAGAGCAGCCTGGTCAAAGAAAACAGCACATCACTGAGAACCATAAATCAATGGCCTGGTTGTGGAATTATTGTTGCTTCTGGATACAACCCAGCTGGGAGATACACTACAAAGTCACTGCAAAACAGTGCTCATGGACTCAAACCCACCATGTGTCCTAAAAGTATACAATAATGGAGAACACTGGAAGGCAACTGAGAGGACCAGGAAAACTAGGAGGACACAGATCTTTTTTTCAAGGTAGCCATAGAAGTCTCCATTCTATGTCCTGGCTGAAAGCCCAGTATAAATGGGCCTGATTAAACAGGCTCATCCATGTGTAGGATGGACTAGATGCCATCTAAGACCTTTTCCAGTTCTATGAATCAGTGACCCAATTCAGTGAAAATTTGATACGATGCACATTGCCAAGATTTCCCATATGTTTGTTTTGCCTTTCGATTCCCTACCAAGATTTACAATAAGCCATCTGAAATCCGTTAAAAACCCTGCATTAAGAGCAAATTATTCTCACCAAGAATATGTCTTGGTGATATAATTGATAAACTGACAATGTGAGGAAATAATTGAAAAAGCTGGAAAAAAAACTTAGTGGGAAAAAAATGAGAAAAATGAGAGAATAATGAGCTCTTGTAAATAAAACCCACAAACAATAAATTCAAATTACAAAGCAACAAGCTGTAAATAATCAGTGTGACATTGTTAAGTAATGGCTTGCTGCTGCTTCAGGGAAACCCCATTTCAAAAAAATTGGGAAAAGGGGGAGAATATGAGCAAGATGGCTTTTCTTAACTGTTGGGCATAAGGCAAGTGCCTGATTTAACCCTTGGTAGCTTGCATAATAAAAGAAAGAAAGGTTCATTATTGTGCCTATTGAAATTCAATCAATCCTTTTTGCAGGTTGCTGCATGAAAAGCACCCAGTAGTGAAATAACTGAGCTTTTGGCTAGTCTCGCATACTATATACAGTAATAGGAAGAGCTGTTTTAAATGAATAAATCAGGCACATCTGAGGACCAAATGAGATATTATTATTATATTGGTAGATGTAGCGTAACAGTTGCCCAGTAAGAAAGTTTTGGTTGGCTGCAAAGTTGATCCAACACAGAGTGGAGAAGACTGTATTGATTCCACCGCAGCTCCTACCCACTATATAATTTAAAAAACCTATACAGGTTGAAACATCTGTACATGAGGATCAAATGCACATTTTGTTTGGATTGATTTAAACTATGTACGTTACCTCGTAGTCACAGATTAACTAAAATATGCAATCATAATAAAACCTCAAAAGATCAAAAACTATTAACCTTAGCAACAGCAACAGCAAATCAAGTATGCTAGAAGCATCCATCATTTTTTGTTAAAGGCAGAAATAAAAATCAACATTTTAGATTTGTAGCACATGATTACCCATTTGTGTGTTTATCTGTGGCTTACTCCTAGCAACAGAAGGAGCAAATGTGGCTGGAATTAAGGGATGGTTAATGCTGCTATAAGGGAGGGCATGATGCAGCTCAACTTGAAGGAGATGGTAGTTTCCCTTCTGAAGAAGCCATATCTTGATCTAGCCACTTTAGACAACTATTGGACAAAATTCAGCCTTTCTTTTTCGGGAAGGTTTTGGAGAAAGCGGTCAAATTCCAGCTGCAGAGAGTCCTAGAGAAAATGGCTTCAGTAGACGTGTCACAGTCAGGATTCAGGCCTTGCCATGGGATAGAAGTGGCATTGGTCACTTGGTTGGATGACTTTTGCTGGCATCTGGAGGGGAGTATGCCCTTCTGGACCTCTCTGTGGCCTTCTATACTATCAACTGTGAAATCTTTCTGGACTCCCTGTAAGAACTGGGGTATGGATCCACTATATTACAATTGTTTCACTCCTTCCTAAGTAGGCATTTCCAGTTGGTGTGCCCAGAGAAAGTGGACATAACCATGACTATTCCAATATGGGGATCCAGAGGGCTTGGTCCTCTTCCATATGCAATTTAACTTCTACATGAAGCCTCTGGGAGAGGTTATTGGTTGGTTTGGGATATTACTAAGATAGTAACAATACCCTGTTGTACATTGACGCTCCAGGATAGATAAGCAACTGGAGGTGATCAAGGCCTAGATGGGTCAAAACAAGCTTGGGTTACCTCCCTGCAAGGTGGAGTTATTGTTTCTTGATGACTGATTTGTCTTGAGCCCAGTTCCAACTTTGTTGCTGGATAGGATCTCATTCCTTATGAAGGAACCAATTTATAATGTGGGGGTTTCTTGGACTCTCAGCTCCTGCTGGATGCTGTGGCCAAGGGTGCCATTACTCATTTCCTACAGTTTTGCTAAAGCCTGACATGCCTGGCAACAATGAATAATGCCCATGTCATTTTGTATATAGATTCCTGTAATGTACTCTACATGAGACTGTCCAGAAAGATGATTTGGAAGCTTCAATTGATTGAAAATGCAGTGATCCAGCTGCTAATTGGAAGTAGGAGATTTAGCAGTGTTGCACCCAGGAAGTTATTACATTGGCTACTGGTTTGCTTCTTGGTTCAGTTCAAGGGACCTGGTGCCCAGATACCTACAAAACTATGTTAGCCAGAGTCAGCCCACCCTGTAAGGTCCATGGCAGACCTTACCCATGGGAACAACAAAGCCGTCTCCCTGGGTCTTAGTTGTTTTAGCCTTGTATAGTTGACTGAACAAATATCATGCTGGGCATAATATTTTCTGGTTAATTTTGGCCCCTGGCAATTCTTGGGTCTTAGTAGCTGCTTAATTAAGTCATCTAGACTTGCTTTCAGTAATGGAATTATAAGTAGTTGTATTTTGTTTTTTTCTAAGTGTATCACATCTGTATGAATGAGTAAGTAATCAGAGAAAAAAAAATCAGTACTATTTCATATTTTCCAATAAGAAATACCTGGAAATAACTGGTAGTTTTGTCATGTAGGAAAAATGAATGAGAATCAAACTGCGAAACATACCCTGTATACAAAGGAAGAGTGAAAGAGTCAAGAGGAAGGAGAAGTCTGAGAAAGTTGTGGTTGTGTGGAATTGATGAGATCTTGAAAAAGAGATGGGTGAGAAGTTCAAATAACAAAAGGCAACACATGGAGTGGTGCAGAGGTGTGAAGGACACAAGGTTGTTTTGCAAGGATAGAGAGGTATTGTAAGGAGCATTGTTGACTGGATGTCAACTAGATTTGTTGTTGACATGGTTTAAACTAGATTTAACTGTTTTGGTTTTTTGGGGGGTGGGGGTTACTATTTCTCACTCCGTTATGTGCTTTGCACAATGTTTCTTACCTAATGGAAATAGCCTGATGGATATCTATATGTGGTATAAATTTGATCTAAGGTGGTATTTTACATATATACGCATGCTTTTTGTCTTCAGAGTAATTTATATGTGTGGAAGTTGTCCCTCATTAAAAGTCATAATGTGAGGTTAATGGTAATTGTTTATTGGAATTGGAAAAGATACAATAATATTATGATCCCTTGTAGAGGCAGAAGTATTCCTTTTATTCCTTCATATGGATGTCTTTATATTCTGATAATTAGCCTTAGTCTGCAGCTATTATTATGGCCCTTCCCTTTCTATAGTGATCTTCTTTTCTCTTCTTCGTAAGCCTCTCCAATGATCTCCTGAAGAGAGGCTGGAGCAGAGGGATCCTTGCGCTTAGCTTGCTTGAAAGAAACCTCTTTGCCACACACCAGCAGCCAGGCATTCTGCATCTGGCAGAAACAGGGAGACAAAGAGAGAGAGAAGGAAGAGTAGGAGTCATGGATGACTGCTGATTCTCTCTTTTATGCTGGTCTATTCCTTTCTTTCTTTAGGAATGTGGCAATAAGAACTGTAGTGAGAAGTAACCTGCCACCCAGGAAACTGACCATTGGTTCAAATCTAGGCTTGCTTCTTGTTTGGCGACCTTCAGATGTTTCGGATTACAAATGGCATCAGTTGCAGCCTGGCCAGTCTATAAGAACTGGGACTTCTTCCATATCCAGCTGCCTTTTCTAGCTTCGTGCAAATTAGGTGGGAGATGGCCCACAGTGTCATGATGAATGTTTGTTGAGTTGCTGTGAAAGAAACGCTCACAGAACAAATTCATAAATACCAGAAATGTCCAATCAGCCAATTTGACAGCTTGCTGATTTGGTCATATGTACTGGTGCAAAAAGATGAGCCATTATAGGTCTGCAAACGTCATAAAAAAGACAGGCAATTTCATTAAACATTTACTATTTTATCCCCAAAGAGTCTGGGCTGTAACATAACTACTGTATATGTCAGTCTCGGTGAAGTCAGTATTATTCATAAACTTTATTTGCTAAGTATCTTGTCCCTCCCTTGCCATCAGTAGGGCTTTTATTTGCTATATGTATGGCTTTCCATTACAGCAGAAATATAAGGTAATGCTAGCATTACCTGTCTTTGGGGTTCTCCATCCTGATTTATATCTACAGTTGCCATATATGGCCTACAATAATCTGAGTGAGCACTAAACGGGAGCCAAGAGATATTGAGGTTTGCTCTCTCTGATGGATGTCTGGAGTTTTGCAGGCCAGACATGACAGTCCTCTATGTTAGCTCTTAAGATCCATGAGGCTGAAAATTAGAATATTTGGTTTAATACAAGCATGACAGTAATTCAATGATTGTGATAATGTCTTCTTATGTCTTAAAAAAATGATATATATTAACAAGCTTTCAATTTAAAAAGAAAAATTTGAAATCAAACCAGGGAACATCTACCTATCAAGGCATTTCTATCCTGGCTTTTAAGAAAGTATCTAACAAAATGAAAATATTAAATAAAAACAGAACAATCCTGGAATGGGTGAAGAGAAATACTACTTAAATGAAATTGAATTATCCAACCCACAAATCCTTTGGGGTGTCAGCCTGTGTGCAAGGGACAGAGTGTATCAAGCACAGAGAGAAGGCTATCTGAAGGCCCCTCTCAGATCTTACCTGACCCCAATGGAAAGAGCAAAGTGCCTGCACTGCACACAGACCAGGCTGTTGGTTCTTTGTCTGACAGTCCAAAGGGTGGTGGTGGTTAAGGATTTCTTTGCAGGGGAGAAAGGGGCAGGGATGCACCACATGATAATGCAATGGCCTGTGCTGGTACTAAATGAAAAGTTATAACAAGTAGTGTTTCTCTCTCATCAATCAAGGAAGGAATCAGGACTCCAGAAGCATTAAAATGCAAAAATGAATAACACTCCCTGGGGAAAAAAATGGGAAGAAGGAATTCTATCTGTTGTTTCTTTAGAGGCATTGTGACTTTCTGTCACATGCACTGTCTCTTACAGAGGCCCTCTCCCCACTGCTTTACCATAAATTAATACCTGGATTCATTCATTCATTCATTCATTCATTCATTCATTCATTCATTCATTCATTCATCTTTTTTAAACATTTTATTTTGGTTGTGATCTTTTAATGTATTTTCAAAGTTCATCAATGGCACATTAGTGTCCTTAAATGGAAAAGCAATAAAAATATTTGCCAGTAGTATCTTGACAGCCAAGTTATTCACAAACAATTTAACCAAGATGGGTAATGATCCTTTTAACTGTATTTTGCTATCTTTTTGTTCTGTCTTTCATGATCAACATTAGAGTCCAGGTCACTTGATTCCTCATGTTTCTGTTTGTTTATTTGTTCAATTTATATGGCCATCCATTTTGTCATATACTGTTCCAGAATACTAGCAGTAGTGATTGTTTACATGAGTTGTTTCTACTTTAGTGTATCTGTTTAATTCTTTGGCTTTATGTTAAAATGCAAAGTGCTTTCCATTTCCTTACTTATAACTAAGTAACTTATTGGTCCAGGATTTTAATGAACGAAACCCAATCAATCAGAAGCCCAGTCAACCAGAGTTTACTTGGTGAAGGGAATATTTAAAAGAAATCGGCTTTATGTGAAGCTTTTATCTGCTCCCAAAGAAGGCTACTCCATGATTGCAGGAGCCCTCCAACAAATAATAGGAGATTTCACTGGAAAACCATATAGGAATCTGCTCAGTAGTGCATGTATTCACATTTAAATGAAGCCCAATGTGTATCTGTTGAAATTCATAAAGTTCAACAAACTCCAGTAGTCATCTCAAGTCTCTTCCAGGGTAAAGGAACTGCTGCTATGTACTGTAATTCATGAGTTGGTCCAAATATGCTTCTCTGCTACACACCATCTCCTTTTGTGTATATTACTATTTGCAGAAAAAGTGCAGACTGCCATTTTGTTAGATTTTAGCAATATAAAATCAGACAGTAAGGAGTCGCAGACAAATCAAAATTTATTAAGACAGACAAAATGCAACTACTTAGGACTACAATTCAGCATTTGCAATTAACCAAGAAAATCAGCAAAATATTCACATTCCTTTTATGTTTTTATAGAGAAAAAGCATTCAAAATTTACTATACTACTCTAACCATGATATTATACATTCCATCTACAGTAGGGACATAAAACTGAAACACTTAATATTTGGACCTCTCCTTACAACGCTACACATTAAGCAGTAACAGATGTCAGCAGCATTGAGAAAAGTATAAAAAGACCAAGTACCATGCACTGTAGAAAGGGCTCTTAGATGTGTTATGATTTAGACATTGTGTGCAGTTAAAGCAAAGTGGACGACAGAAAGAAAGGACAGCAGCAAAAGCAACAAACATTGTGAAAAAAGATGAGATTTCAAATGCTTTGATGACAGTGATAATCCTGGATTCATTATGTATCATCAAGCCAAGGGTAAGCCTATTACTTATAGGAGGAAAAAAACATACACTTAACGTTGCCACTTAGTAACTTAACTGTGAGTTAAATATTTCTTATTTTTGGGTTGTGCCCCACATCATTTGCTGCTTAAAGAACTTGAAATTATTACCATTTAAATCTCTGTAATGAAAGTGAAACCAAAGAAACCCACAAATGAATACGTTTTAAAGATGAGTCCTGTGTGGGAAATACACACTACAGAATAAATATGAAACTCATAGATAACAATTCGGCACAGAGGTGCAGTTTACTCCTGCACAGGCTTACTTAAGAGGTTCCAATAGAAGATAATATTTGTAGCTCAGGGCTGAACTGTGGGGTCTTCATGCTTTCTGAGCTTGGATGTTGGCTTGCGAATGTTTCATTACCCAACTAGGTAACATCATCATTGCGACTGAGTGTGGGGCTTGCTCCCTGTCTATATACTGTAGCTTGCCTTGTTGGTGGGGATATGGTTTTCTCCTTGGTAGTTCCTTGATTAGGGTGTTGTCTTCTGCTTGATTGTTTGTCTGGTGTGAAAACACCAGACAAATAATCAAGCAGAAAATAATACTCTAATGATGCCCTAATCAAGGAACTACCAAGGAGACAAACAATCAAGCAGACAATCAAGCAGAAAGCAATACCCTAATCAAGGAACTAAGGAGAAAGCCACATCCCCACCAACAGTGGCAGGGCAAGCTACTGTATATAAACAGGGAGCAAACCCCACACTCAGTAGCACTGAAGATATTACCTAGTCAGGTAATGAAATGTCTGCAAGCAAACAGCCAAGCTCAGAGAGCACCAAGGACTCCAGTTATATAGGAGGCTCATGAAGTTCCACATGACTAGTTTTTATCTTGCATAGGGTTATCCCTTATGTATTTTCATACTGAATTCTGGGTTGTGGTGGCAACACCAGCTTCCATCCAGAATTTTCTCTCACTCCCAAGAGTTCTGAGCAGAATTTGCTCAGTTCCTTTCCCTCTGCAATTCCCAGCATCATTCCTCCTGCTGCCCAAGGAATCCCTCAACCTCTTATAGCAGGAGAAGAAAGCAGCTGTCAAAATATTCTTGTCTATCATTTTACAGGGAGTCCTTGTTTAGTGACCACAATTGTGACCGGCAACTCAACTGTTAAGTGAAGTGGTTGCTAAATGAAACCACAACTATGCTTACGATCTTACTTCTGCTTTTCTTTGCTTTTCAGACTTGTTAAGGTGGTCAATGTGAAGATTGGTTGTAGAGTTACTTTTTCATCACCATTGTAACTGTGGTTGCTAAACAAGGCACTCACTAAATGAGGACTACCTGTATTGGCAGCTCAGCTTTCCATCATGGATCCAACCTATTGCATAATTTCAGAGGAGGCTGTGAATCAAAGTTCTGTTTTGTGGAAACAGCATGTGAAATACAATGTGAAAATATAATGATTCTTTTAGTAAAGTTAATGTAACAAAATTAGGCAGCAGCCCTAAAAGCTTCCATATTTCAAAATGGCTCCATTTATACCAAGGGACTAATAGGCTTGAGTATTTCTGGACTGCTCTGGTTCTCTTTTATATGGGAGTTGTCTGCTTTCCAATTTTGGGAAGGTCAATGATTTGAAGGGAAATGGAATACTTTAAAGGAAACCGAAATTAAGTGAAGCTGGAGGCAAGTTAAAAGCTTTCTGTTGCCATATGGGAGAAACTGAATACTTAATTCTGCTGTAGGGTATAATTTTGATGGCTGTACCTTATACAGAATTAAAGACTTCATTTATTTATTATTTTAATGAACTGGAATCCTTTTTTGAAGCATATTTTCAAACAAGAGGGCAAAAAGCCACAGTAAGAGTTCTTAGAACATGATTTTAATGGTGCTTGCATTAACCATGTAAAAGCAGGTGTTAATTATGAACAAATAGAGTACTAATAATTCTAATAACCAGTGTTGATAGTCTAATTTATACCTCATAAAATCATTCAATTAGATTATTAGATTTGTTTTCTAGTAAGATATTTCACTCTGTTAATTTTGCCAGAAAGTCACCAGGCTTAATTTTTTATTTTTACTTTTTGCTATTGCAAGATTCTTTAAATGAAGATGGATTCTAAACATTCCTTCTGTATACATTAAAATCACCAGGCACAGTCTTTCTCAACATATGTTTAAATTATTATATTGAGTTCCAGACTGGGTGTGTATTAACCCACTCATAAAACTAGTTCAGTAGATGGCAGTTCTCTTGGGGCAAAAATCATTCTCCAGGCTTTAGAGTACCAAAATGATCAAAATAATCCAATCATAATTTTAACAATGCAGAAGGTGTTCTAAATATACATTTGTGAAAAGTCATTTGCTTTCTCACGTGATTAGATTTTACATGAATATAAATATCATGCAACAATATATAGCATGAACTCTCTCTGGCCATAGTTTATATTTCAATGCAAACATTAAATGCCACTGATTTAGGCAAAGTGTCTCCACATGCATCTGTTCTCCGTTATATAACATATTAGATTATGTTACATCATGGTTTCTTATTCTGATAATCATCATTGGAAAAAAAGCAAATAAAAGCTGCAAAGATTTAGAAGGAAAATCTTGTCACAGTGCAAATCAAGAATCCTATAAGATTAGGGAAGATAGCCTGACATGTCCTTGTGTTCTAAGTGTTGGCTGGAAATATGGAAGGCTTGAAGTCACTACACCTGTCTAACAATCAGGTTTCCCAATAACATGAAAGTGAAATACACATTGGACCTTGTTTTATTTAGTTATGGTTCAGCGGGTGATGCCACTGAACTAGAAAATGGAAGAAGGGCTTCAGATGGAAGTAAACAAAATTCTAATCTCTGGGATCTAGTGATTGTTGGAATTGTTTCTTTTTTCCTCTTGTTCTTAGATGCTATACATTAATCTTCTAGAGTGATGAGTATCCCTTATATACCTGGAATAGATGCTCCCTCCCAAGCTCAGATAAGTATGCTTTGCCTTGTCTTCTTTCTGCAAAAACCAAGTTCAGGACCATTAAGGTTATTAAGGTTAGGATAGAAGACTGTGGCCCTTCAGAAATGTCTAAAGTTACTTGATTTTCAGTACTATTTCCCCTCGCATTTGGCGGAAATGATGTATCTGCTGAAGTTAGAATTGCCTAGATAGAAGGCAGAAAGCAGAAGAATTATTTGGGCAAACATGAATAGGGGTCCTGATGCAGAGATCCTGATAGGCAGCAACAGGGAAGATGCACAATTTTTGCAGATGAGAATCTTCTTGGTAAAATGAGGGCACTTGGATATCAACATTACCAAACTTGTAACTGTGTGTGTGTGTGTGTGTGTGTGTGTGTATGAGGGGGATATATGAGGTAGTGGTGGAATCTCCAATAGTTGATCACAAGGAAAATTGATAGTGCCAAGAGTATTTTTAGCATGGAAGAAAGAAAAAAAGAATATTAAAAAGGAGCTTATAGATCTTCTAAAAAGATGATTCATAAAACAATGGAATGGAAGCTGCACGTTTAGAGACAAGTCCACAATATGGCTTGGTCTTCAACACATACAGATTGTTTATTATAATCTCTTTGAACCAGCTGCTGGTTCATATCACTGTATCAAAATTGAACATAACGTAGTACAAAATAACCCAATTTTATGTTCTGGTTATATGCATAGCCGAATACCATTGTTATATTTTGTCTGGTAGCAGTTAAATCCATGAGAAGCTATAAATAAAGTAATTTTTAGAGAAGCTAGGACAGGAGGCCTATTATTGGCTTGGTAAGACAAAATAGTAGTTACATTTATTATTTTCCCCTCAGCAATTTAATGAGAAATGAATTGCAGCATTCTCTGGCTTGATAGGAATCTCAGAGATCCTGCCATGGCTTTGTATTTGGACTTGTTCTAGTTTTGCACAGTTGTACAGAGGAATAATAGGTTATAAGGCTTGCTTAGTTAAATCCCGTGTCATTTTGCCCTATTGTCCCATTTCCCAAAGCTTATGTTTACTGTTTTCTAATGAAGCCAACTATTCAACATGACAATGACTAGGAAATTAGGCTGCAACTTTTCAGTTCTTCCAAAGGCACAGTTCCATTCTGCTTCTTTGGCACTGCTCTCTCATGGGCTAGAAAGACTTGATCTTTCCTTTACATTGCTGCTGATAAATTGGTATAATTATAGGAATGTTGTAGTTGTTCCTGCAAGTTTTCCACCTGAAATTACATAAATCCATGGTGGTTTGTATCATGCCCTTGAAATCTTGCCCCCTTTCCAAGCTTAAAATGCTCTGTCTAGACAAGCAGGATATCAGATGATAGAAAATCACAAACAGGACAATGATTCTAGTTTGCAATTACAGACAAAATCAAGATGGACCAGGGCAAGGCCTTAAGAATTTATTTTATAGGTGTTCTTAAAACTAAGGAGGTTACCTGTTACACTTTATTTCTATACAGCATATATGAAATGACTCTCTCCTTTATAATTTTCACATATTTTGCCATGGTTTAGTTAGGAGTTTATATTTCAGGGAAAACATTTGAAACAGCTCTTCAAAAGATTGTACACCACCATGTGTTGGCAACTTTGAATGCATAGAGCTATCACATACCAATAAAAACTATGTTACCATAAGACTGTGAGATCAACAGATGAATTACAAATTTTGAAGAAACAAGAAGATAAACAATCTCTGTTTTTGTACAAATCCATAATCAGATGAAATGCTCTGTTAATACTACATTTCAACCCAACAGATCTCCCAGTTTGGAGGGTTTTTTAAAGTTCTGGATCGGGGCTGTCTTATTTATGAAAGTAATCATGGCTACCACATCCACTTTAACTATCGATGGATTTAAACACAATTTAGCTGTGAGTTGCAGAGGCAAATGCTAGTCAAATGGGAGAAATCTGTGATTCAATATTCAGCAACACAGGGGGACACCAAACACACATGCACATAACATATGCAACCCCCCCTCAAAATGTTATTCCCATGTTGCTGTTTGTGCTGAAAATAAAGCTAAATATAAGTTACTTTCCAGTGTATAACAGACAGCATTTCTTTGCAACCACATGAATGTGATTTCTGGGAGCTTTATTAAGCAGAGCCCTTACCTTTAATCAATAAGATGAAAGTGGCCATTACATTGTAGCTTCAAACTGGCTTTTGATGTTTCTTTAACAGCTCTGAAGCCAAATCTAAATATTATGGCTAGTGAAATTCATATTTCACTTGTACTTTGCACTTAAAATCACTTGTCTTTGGGAGCAAACCCCATTAATTTTACAGAACTTCAAGCATGAGCTCAGGAAAAACATCCCGTGATTCAATTTTCTGAAGCACCTTGCAAGCATGATAGGTTACAATGCTTGGGGTGGGAAGGTGATATCAACGTATAAGAGAGCTTTGCGATGCGCCAAGATTTGACCCAGTTCCCATTGCTGATGTAGTATAACTTTTATCATAGCTGCCACTCATTTCTGTTGCGGCTCTTCTAAAGATAAAGTCGTTTCATGGCTTTACTTGAAAGAGGGTTAGGGCTGGGGAAGAGACAGTCATATGATAGTTTATATTCCTTTGCTAGGGAGGTCTGTACAAACCTCCAATGTCCGTTACTGGCTATAAGATCAAGTAGAGGCCAAATGGCAATTAGGGCAGAGCCCAATGGCTTCATTGTATTTCATATTAAATGTAACAGCACGCATCATGGTTTGGGTTGCTGTAGATAAAGCATTTAAAAAAAAAATCAAAGCTACCATATGAATTTCTTCAGTAGGGCTCTGCAGTAGATGATAGACAATAGAAATCTGATTCCTTAAGAGTCAAAGCCCAAGTTGCCCATTAAAATACTAGAAATCTTTGCGGGCAAGATAAGGCTCTGTCTGGGAAGCACCTTTTCTGCAGGTCAATGAATTTAGACTGCTCTCCCTTGGAGGAGTTAAACAATGGGCAAAATGCAATATTAAGATATCACATTTGGCATTATTTTGAAGGATTCATTTTCAAGCCTTTTTGTGTGACTTTTTTTTTTTTTTAAAGCAACCTCAGACTTCATTGTGCCAGAAGCAAAAGGCATAAATAAGACAGATTGTAATAGAACAAACAATGATCTATGGGCAGATGCCATTTTGTACTTATTTAGAAAAAGTATTAGAAATTTACACCAAAGAAGTAGCATCTTCTCAACAGTGTATAAAAATACACACTTTTCTTTCTTTTTTTAATTTGTAGAAGCCATGGTAATTTAGTATTAACAGTAAGTATCAAGAGAGACTAAAGTCGATGTGGCCCTTAGTTTTTGCAGAATTTAAAAGACCTATGTAGCAGTTGATTTCCTTGTATTTAATGAGAAAAAGTGAGCACTTGTTATAAATGCATTGGTTGTTGCCCCAGCTCTTCTTACATGCCCATTATGTTTGGTCCTTATGTGGACATCAAACATAATAAAATGTCTGCAGTAGCACATTTATTTTCCCACAATGAATGGCAATTGAGTACAATGAGATGCTGCTATGGAGATAGAACAATGCAGGAACGCTTACAGAATGATTCTAATCACACCCTTCTGGTTCACGAGTGTAAGTATCTCTTGTGATGTTAACTAGGAGTGATATTAACCATGGATACAACTGCCTAAGGATATTTTTCTTCTAAAATAGAGCAAATAAATATTAACAATTTAAAATAAAAGAAAGACAGCTTATTACTTTTGATGGTTAGTGCCTCTGACAGTTTCAGTGCTTCCCAATGAGGAATCATTTAGAGTAAATGAAAAAAAAGCATTTTCAGCAGTCCAGTGGTATGCTATTCAGGAAGCAGAGACAGCTTGCATAGCATTAGCGCAAACTTGATTAAAACAAATTCAAGACTTGCAAGTCTGCAAAAAGACTGAAAAAAAGCAAAGAAATGTCTTTGCAAAGCATTACTTCCTCACATGTTTTGAAAGGTGGTTCCTCTTGCTAAAAGCCAACGGTGAGCATCATGTGTAAGCATGCAAGTCAACTATTTTTTTTTTTTTAGTCAACATCATTTTCATTAGTTTAAACTGAATGAGATTGATTAATGGGTTGAAAGGTCAACTGAGATCTTGTCCTCTACACTCTTAGTCGGTGGGGAGAACTTCAACTGAGTTCTATTGGCATTTGACTTGCTTTTGCTAAACAACATCTGGCAAAGTGAGAAGAAGATAAAATGGAATAATTCTGCCAAGCCAGAATGCTAAGGCAATTTGATCTTTTCCAACAGGTTCTGCATAGCAAGACAAAAGGATCACTTGCCTTAGCTGCTGAAACAGAAAGCAGAGTAGTAGCTGATAGCAAATGGCACAATGGAAAAGGACCCGCCAATTGAAAACTTCAGAATCTATAGTGTAAAAGGAGCCTAGTTTGGGGCTAGCTCCCCTACTGTGGTCTCTGTTCCATTCACAATGATATGCTGCACGAACGGATTTAATTCTGAAAATGTGAAAAACAAATGAGAACAATGCTTACAGTTATTATGAACAGCAGCTATTTGAGAGTGAAAGCGGTTTTCCAAATTAATACAGACCATACAAAATTAAATCAAGTGGAGAGAGAGTTGTCCTTACTGGCAGTATGATGGTCCCAGGAGCCCAAATGCACATGTGTCTATAAAGTTACCCCAGGTGTACAAGGAGCACCCACATGCAAAAGGTCTTCCCAGTTCACTTTAGTGACAGATTCAGCTATGCACGCTGACCTCCATTGTACCTGTGGAGTTATGCCTACCAGTAAAGTGAAAGGAAAGCCCAATGGTGAAGGAGATCAGTGTGCATACTAGGAGGCCCATGCAGCTATTGACTGAGCTCCGTGTGTGATGCCTGATGTTTCCATTATCTCTGCAGAGATACAAAATGATTTGTGATATTGTGCAAAACATGAGTCCTCAGAGTTATGGGAACTACCATATATACCCAATTTCATCATCCTTATCATCATCTTCATCTTCATCATCCTCATTAGCTGCTCTTACATGAATCTTCTGTTTGTCCTTTTTTGCTGCTTCATGTGCTTCTTCCAGGTCATCCAACAATAACACTGATCCACCACTACCAAAATCCCCTGAGGTTTCTTGCTCTTCTTCTGCAAAAGGGAAGAATTCAAAGCTATAAGTCCAGTTTTCTGTCTTGGTATGTCAATTGTCTCATCCATTAAGCTAAATTAATTCTTTTTGTCAGTATTGTTTTTAAACAGTTTCCCCCACAATGGAACACATCACAATGGGAACTCAAAACAGCATACAGTCCTGGCAGAACCCCCAAACCATGCGTTTTCAGGAGGAAGCAACAGCTGAAGACAGAACCTTACATTTCTAAATAGTTGGCTCAAATCCATTCCAGGCCAATGGTGACTGAAAGACACCACCATCTGATGAGTATTCGAAGGTATCTGAAATGAGTTGGTGGTCTCAGTAAATTGCAAACCTCAAAATACCTCCCCACAAGCATCATTAAACACTACCGTTGATCCTGATCTGATATCTCATAAAAGAATGGAATATAAATGGAACCAGAAATATTCCAGTTGTGATCCAATCTACCAAGTCAAATAAGAGCAAAGAGCAAGAAATGTTGAGTGCATTAAAATAACTATGGTGGTTTGTTTATTGCTTTGGATGTTGGCTGCATGGGGTATACAGACTTGACTTTCAAACAGTGTGTGCTTTGAGAGCTGAGTTGATGCCCCCCTCCCCCAAGATCAATAATGGCAGACTCACTTTCCTGACAGTCAGCCTATCTACTAATCCTAGCTGGCTGCACTTTTCTTGATTGAAAGTGTGCTTTAATAAAGAACCCAGAAGTCTCTGCAACATAAAATGTTCCCATAGCAAATACGCAGGAATGTCTGTCTTTGTAGCTAGAAAGAATGGAAAAGGTTCCTAGAAGAAGTCTAAACACTACCACTTTTCTTATCTTTAGTTGTCTTACAATGAAATAAATTCCAACTCTATTACTTTTCATGCTTTGATTCTGAAGAAATTCCAAACTCAGACCTTCCATTTATAGGAACTGAATGCCTTTGAATAAGACTGGCTTACAAAGGTTTCAGTACTGCATTTCTCTAAAGCCAAAAAATGTGTCCCTTTAAACTCATTTGCTCACTAAAAGGACTGAACTGAGTATGCAGTTGTAGAAACTGACTTTGGCCTGCATTCCATCTGTCCTCCAGCTGGTGCTCCTAGAGGAGTTCCTGCAGGATGGGGGCCTTTTGGGGTTGCTTGCATCCCACTTGACAGGGAAAGGTTGAGCCATGGCAGCGAAGAGGACATAGCCAGCAGTGGTGGGGAGTGGGATTGGATTCTGCTCAAGGTCCAGTGAGCTTTTGGCTGGGCTGGCTGGTTTGAGATGTCACATCTGCAACATGCAGAGTGCATGTGGCTGCGGATATATGTGGTTGGCAGAATTAGCAGCAACTGTTCGTATTAAATTTCTGTGACAACAATGCTTGTGTGATGCTTCAGTTGCAATTCCAAAATTTGAGCAGCATGATGCCTGGAAAAGATGTGGCTTCTTCAAAGCATCTTTTCTGAATTATTTCTGAAGCATTACATAACTAACTCTGATAGGTCCCTTATATCTGTGTGTGTGTGTGTGTGTATGTGTGTGTGTGTGTGTTTTCTGGTATGGAGAGCATTATATTATTTTAAAACTCAAACAAAACATCTCTACACACAATAATCACTCCATCAGTATATTTTACGTAAGTACAAACCACGGTTGTCTTTCAAGCTGACAGGGAAAGCAGATTAGATACTTTTACCAATTTCATACTGTCTTTCATGCTTAGGAAGAAAGGTTTCTTACATGAGCACATCTGTGTTTCAAACACAAAGACTTGAAGATAGTGGTCCGTACATTTCTTCTACGTCATGTTGCACTTTCCTAAGGATTGCAGGGATGGGCAATGGCTTACATACAGTTAACTCCTATTTTCTTGGAGAAAGTCTGATGTTACTCACCACAGGTAACTGTCCCCTGCTTCCTAGAGCCAGCAATCTCATTTCCATACTTATCAACACACCAACACTGGCCAGTACTTCCGTGACACTGAGTTGCTTTGTAATAGCCTTCTTCATTGCAGCGGGGGATGAAGGCACCTAGAAGCAGCAAATGGAGACTGGGTCAGTAATAAAAACCTTTGTAATTATACATTGCAGCAGGCAGATAACGTGGGATGAGCCTGGCCCTGATTTTCCAGCATGTCCTTTTGGACTCTTTACACAGCTAGGTCAAAATGATCATGCCTCCTGCTTCTTCCTAAATCAATACTTCTTAGGTAAATAAGATACTTTGACACAAGGCACATTTTCAGTCTGAATAGAGGCTAGAGCTTCCCTGGGATTATTTTAGTTTATGAAGGAGTAAAGTTTGCCACCTTAACTACCCAGCCCAACTGTTGGCAGTTCTGTCTGTTTGTATAAGAACAATCCACTGAATACTGCAGATGTACAGCTCTCATTCATTTTGCTGGACATGTACCTAGCAGTAAATATTATTTGATGGAGTCTGTGCCATGGAGAGGTCTGTAGTGCTAGTTACCCAAAAGCAATCACTAAAATGAACCAGTATATACACACTACATTCCAAGATATGGTATTTCATTACCAAACAGCAGAAGTCAATGCAATCTTTTCCAACCAGCGTACATACGTGCATGCAGTACATGCTACTATGGAAAGCATCAGAAAATTATTATGTCTCTATCTCATTTTTAATTTACCATTTGTATTGTTAATAATATAAAGATAAATTACCCTGGAAGATATTACTTATTTGGAAGGAAGGCAATACCTCTGCCCTGGAACTACTGCTGGAACTATTTATAAGACAGTTTAGGATGTACAAGCTCTGTCTACCGTATGCATCACACTAAAACTTCCCTGCGTTGAATGGCATAGGGATGATCTCTCATCTCTACAAACTCCTGCTTCATTCTCCAGCCTCTCCACTGAAGGTCAGCTTCATGAAAACCATTTCTGCTTGGCCTTTGGCAAACAGCATTTGTGCTTGTGGTGCCTGGGCAAATCCTGGCTCCAGTATCTCTCCAGGCCACTGGATCTCCATATAGTACCAAATCCACTCACCTCATGGATGGAATTTAGGAAACCCTTTACTGGGAGATTATTCTTGGCCTGTGGTTTTTTGACTCAATCTGGTTTACTTGAGTCTTTCTTGAGATGTCCCACTTCTCCATATTTGAAACATATGGAGGCTGTGTCTGTCAGAAAGCTTGTGCCTAGTGGTATATTGGGTGATGAGTAATGTAGTATTGTTGGTGCTTGACATGGTATAATTCCTAGAGTGACTCAGGCCAGAATTCCTCTCAAGTCTTGTGAATATCTTGGGATGGTTACAGTGGTACATTTCCATTGGGGCTGGAGGTCTTGAAGCCACCAGCTTTTATGTTTCTGAAATATGGCCGAGAGTTGGGCCATGAACTGTTCTGGTTTCATCAACTTTTTGACTTCCCTAACTGTATTGGCTCCTGCCTATTCACTTCAGGTACTCGTTGTGTCCATTCTGTGGGCAAAGGCCTGAAAGGAATCAGACATCTTTCACTGTAGAAACTTGAAATTCCTTCTAACACTTTCAGGCATCAGTTCTTGCATGGACTTCACCATGTTTCTAAATAGTGCATAGCTATCAATTTCACCTCAAGCCATTTCATAGGCCTTAACAAGGGAATCAATTATCTTATCAAACACATATACTGACTTTCCTCCACCGTGGCAAGCCCTTTTTCCGTTGTCCAGTTTAGTGATTAAGATCCACCCCTTTCTTATATTCTGGAAACTTATACTTTTCCACAGGACATCTGGGAGTGGATTGGTTACAGTAGAAATATTCCATTCTTCAGCCTCTCACTTTCTAGTTGTCTCTCAACTTATTTTCCTCTTATTCCAACACTACTTTCTTTAATCTTTCTACTTGCTCTATTTCCAGTGTTGAAAGTTTTCCTCCCTCTGGAACACCATTCTTTTTAATTGGAGTTGGTTTTACAATTTCTGTAGCTCAAGTGAGTCAATAGGTCCCGTCACAGTGCTTGGTTCATTGTGCCCCATGGGTGTAGTTGAGCTACCTGCCCTGTCCTCAGGCACGACACTTTTGGAATTTGGGACTTCAAGATGTCTTTGGCTCATTTCTCCATAACATATGAGAGAGCTCTGTCCCCTGACAGTTATCTAGCTATCTTGTCAAGCCTGGAAACTCAAATAAAAATAACTTTTGTGTGCGTAAGTCACTTTATGTCTCTGCAGAAACAAATTATGAAAAAGAAAAAAAGGAAGAAAATATTTTCCTCCATCTACCTGCCCAGTTAGACTCCTTCCTGTGTGTCAGGCAACCATCCCCCCGCAAAATCTTGAAAGACATAAGGGGGAAAAAAGGGAAGAATTGTTTTGGACATGATTCTTGGTGTCCATTGTTTTCACTCCCTGTAGCAGGAAGGTGGAAAAACTCTTCCCAGATGTCCTTTGGGTCTAGATACTCTAGCTCCATTTCCTGCCTTGATGTAGCACTTGGTGGTTCTTGCTGTCCCCACCCAACTATCAGGAAACACCTGATATGTATCTTCCCCCTAAACCTGGTGGATGAAAGAGACAATGCTCCCATACTCTGTGTTACCTTTTGGCAATTGAAAAGAAGGAGGAGGAGGAGAGAGGGAGAGAGGGAGAGAGAGGGAGAGGGGGAGAGGGGGAGAGAGAGAGAGAGAGAGAGAGAGAGAGAGAGAGAGAGAGAGAGAAAGAATAAATTCTATAGCCACCCCCTGGCCCAGAAGTATGGAGAAACCCAACTGCTGAAATTCATCCCTCCTCTCCTTTCTGCTTTGTGGAAGATAGACCAAAATTACAAGACACAGAGAGAATAAAAGTGTTATTAAAAAGCGGGGGGGGGGGAGTATGTAAACTCCTTTTTAGCTTTAAAAATTCAATGTGTAACATTCAGTGGCAAAGGAGATGGAAACATAGAGCTGTTTCAGCTCTGTTTTCAGCGTCTGAAAAGAACTTCCAAGAGAAAACCATCCAAGACAATATAAGGCTCTGAGCAAATTACAAGATGCTACAATATGGAAGCAACTCTGACAGAAAGAGGTGCTAATTTGTATAAAACACACAAGGAATGAGACAATAAATTAGACCTAAATACCCACGGTCATATTCACAGTATTCTAACTCAATATGTCTATTTTAGCTTTTTTTTAAATTTATAATTTCAAAGTTAATTTTTTTCCCCTTGAAACATATTTCCCTCTGTTTCAGCTTTTCCTGGACTCCCCTCCTGAACTGTCAGGGCTGGGAGATGCCCTGTTTCTTTCCCCAAATTCTGCCATTGTTTTTAAAAGACAAATTGTCTTCTAAAGGGAGAGGTTTGGGTAATTTGACTTAGCATGTGATCTAGGTCATGCAAGTGCAGATAGAGATTCCATGGCTGAGAAGGGTAAAGGTGAACTGAAACTCAGGCGTGTCTTGTTGGGTGGGGGGCAAGTTTGCTACATGAGCCTTACCCTGAAAGAAAAGAAAAGAAAAGAAAAGAAAAATATTTTCTAAGCTTGCCTTCATTTTATAACAGGGTCCCCCAAAGTGATCAGTATCGATCCCAAGGGTCAATGGAATTATCCAAGGGGTCGATAAATGGCTGAGGGTCAAAAGAGGGTCAGTAAATGTCTGGGGGTCAACAGATGGTTGATAAATGATGGAAAGTCAGTTGGGGTCAATTAATCTTTTGACGTCTCTGTAGAGCTCCACACCAGTCCACAGTCCTGAACATAAAGCGGCTAGTGGCAAGACAATGTTACCCATGGTTGGATGGTCAACAACCAGTAAGAGCGGCCTTTAGTGATCTCTATTATCATTATTGTTATTATTATTCATATAATATTAGTTAAAGTAGTATTTATCAAATTATTTTCATATAATATGTGCTTAGGGGTTGATGAACAATCTGAAACTTCGTGGAGGGGTTGATGAGTTGGAGAGTTTGGGGACCCCTGGTTTATAACAACCTGATACAAGCTGGCTTGGTGTATAACTGCAGCTTTATACTTAATCAGTCCTGTCTTAAGAAAACTGGCTTACTTCTGCCAACAGCTTCAGCAGATGCACTGTTAATATACTTGAAGGCATACATATAACCCAAGTTACTTCTCCCTGGAAATCAGTTAGATTAATTCCCCATGGGTGCCTCTGTAGTAATTTCCATTCTCTGCTGTTTGCTTCACTTTCAGGCACAGAGAAGCAGCTTTTATTATGCCAAATGATATTTAGTGGTGGTGGTGGGAGAATCCTCACTCTTTTGTCAGAGAGATGCTCCTTGATTTACTGGTAGTAATAAAAAAAGAACATCTTTCACCAATTCCAAACATGGAGTGCATCTGCAAAGTGTGCATATATGTCAAAAGGGCTATTTTCACTCCATTTCCCATGGAAGGAAAAAATGAAGAAAATGCATTGCTTGAAATGCCATGCCATTACTTCCATAAAAGACAGAGAAATGAGAAATCACTCTAATATTTCATACATTATAAATAAATGCATTTTCCATCTCAGCTATTGCAGATATTAAAGTGCATGTCCAATTTTTAAATGTTACAAATGTAGTTTATAAATAGCTGTACCTTAATCTTACTGTATCTGATCTGAGTCCAGCTCAGATAACAGTACCAAGCCACCTTTTGGTGGATCTCAAAAAAAAAAAAAAAAAAAAGGCTAAGCAGGGTTGGAGCTAAGTAGTCTTGGATGGGAGACCACCAGGAAAAGCCAGAGCTGTAGGCGAGAATGGGAACTAGAAAAAACATCCCATTCTAGAAGGCAATGACAAGCCATGGGTGTCATGATGCCATGAAAATAACTTGGTTGTCTCAAATTTGTTACCAGGAGTCACATTTAACTTTAGAGAGTCTTTACCTTTCTTGCTTGCCTAATTTTAAAACAATTGTGGTGAAAATCATATTTTTTAGGCTTTCTTTTCAAGCACATTAAAAAAAAAAGTCTTAGCTTCATGAAAGAAATTAGCAGCGTGACTGGAAGCTGAGCACATGTGATTATGAAATTCAAGTACAGGGCCCAATAGAGATGGGAAGTTTAACTCCGTTGTGCTCAAAGCTCTCCAGACTAAGCCTCATTCTTTACCTCTTCTGCAGTTGCTAAACCAGGTGGATGTTCTGTTTTGTTTTTTAAATTTTTGAGGGGTGGGGAGAGAAGGAAACAATTCATCTCTTTTAGCAGGTAGGGGAAAATGACATTTAGGAGCCATATTGTGACTCTACGCCCTTAAAAGAAAAACAAAACAAAACAAAACAAAACAAAACCATTGTTTGTGGCAGTGGCCACAGGAGTAGAGTTTGGATTACTATTTTACCCAGAATACATGAATTGAATTATTTTGCCTCCAAATGCATGCAAAGTAATTCTGGCCAGACCAGTACTCTAACTGTGCCTGATGAGTTCCTCTGAAATGAAAACTGCTTTTCCTGGCAAACTTTATTGCTAGGTAATTGTACCGATCGCTTTGAAAACTTGCAGTTTTAAATGGATGGAATGTATTTTATTTTCATGGCCCTGCTTTGGTTCTCTTGCCTCTATACGCTAGTCCTGCAGAAGACTGTGAGGAGTTAGTGATATGGATCCCTTTTCCTTTTTCCATATGCAGGAAGTACCTGTGCAGAAAGGGTTATTTAGACATGTCTTGGCACGCTTTGCATTGCCAATCCCTCCACAAATGCATTTAGGCTTTGTGGATTGCATCAGTGTGTTGTTAATCATTCTTACCTGCTTCTTATCTATATTCCTACTTGTAACCATTCAGATAAAGAGGACAACACCAGCTCCTTAATCTAATATCTGCCAAGGGAAGAGGAACAATAGTTGCCTAAGAACAATGTTCTCATAAACAAAGGCTCACTTATCTGGGTTTCCAAGGTCCTGATAAGGCATGTCATCTGACCATCCCCAGGTGCTGTCTGCTAGAGACCCTGTCTTCAATAAAAAAATATTCTTGGCATAGATTCCATGTCTAAAATTATGATCAAATCCCTGATAAGATGCGCTGCCACACCATTTCTAGGTGTTATTGTTTATATTGCCTGTCTGAAAAGATGGCAAAAGTTCCCAGACAGTTTGAACCTCTGCATAGGCCCAAAGTCCTGGAGGGTGCCGTGCAGCTCCCGGGGGTCCATTGGTTGCCATTCTGGGGATTCATGGCCTGCTGAAGGGTTGTGGATTGGTATTTCTTTCTCTGCTAACTCTCTTCATGTTTATTCCATAAAGTCATCTTTGGCATTTCACCCTGGTTCAAGCTTATTGCCTCTGAATCCTAAAGAACCTTTTGGATCCCAGATAGCCAACAGGTGTCAACAACTGTGCTTCACAGATACAAATGGGGAAGGACCTTAGGCAGGGAGACACAGAAAGAAAAGCAACGGACTGTACAAAAGGGAGTTACTATATCTAAAGCTGGCTAGAAATGACAGCACACATTTTAAAGCAGTTTCACTCATCTCAATGAATTCTGTGGATTCATTGCTTTTTCCATCTCTTAAAGTCCTACTAGAGTTTTATTGAGGGACTGCCTATCGCCCAAGGTTTCTGCCCAGCCATGTGAACCAACAGAGTCTCTTCAATTAAACATTGTCATCTGTTGGGATGACTCTGTTGTGCTGCCTGCCCTCTGGAATGAGATCCCCCAGAGATCAGCATGGCTCCCATTCTGATGGTGTTCTGGAAGGGCTTCAAGAGCTGGCTGTTCTCCCAGGCCTTGTGTTAGGGTGGATGGAGCTCCTTTTTGCTTGTATTTTGTAGATGTTTTTCTAGGTTGTTTAGCCATTCCTTATTTACCAATTATTGCTTCTTTTTTTTTTTAATCTTGTTTTGTCATAATACGAGCTACCCAAAATCAGTCTAGAGTTGAGTGGTGCCAAAATCAATCAATCAAATAAATAAATAAGCAAGTCCAAAGCTTTAAAAGGCACAGTGTTCCATTTACAGGGAGTGGGTTAATCAGAAATTAACCAAGTGGGCTGTGGGTGGTTCCAAAATTATTAAGAAGTGATCTCAACCACAAGCAGACACAGCACCTCTCTGCTATTCATTAAAGAATGAGTCTGAAAAAAGATACAGCTGCTTTAAGGAGTTACCTCTTTAATACCACTTTTAAAGCAGCTGGATCTCCCCCCCCCCCCCCAAATGCTAGGCAGCTTTAAAGAATACCAGAGAGATAATATGCATGTGCAAGATCCAAAGCATTTCTTCTACATCATTTTCAAAGTGAGCACAGCCCTATTAATCATGCAATCCTATTTAAAAATAAACCCCATTGGCTTAAATAGGGCTTGGTCCCAAGATAGCATGCTAAATAATCAATGAGATTAATCAATAAGTTGAAACAATGAAACAAAGAAGGGAAGGATTTCAGGCCACTTTCATCTGAAACAATTAGATTCAAATGATTTTCCTAATGTATTACTTTATTTTAATCATGGATGATTAAATACAGAAGAGAATGCAATTACAGATTTTAAATCCTCATTATTAGCATTAGTATTAGTATCCTGCAATTTAACAGATGGATTCTTCAGCTTCCAAAGAGTACTATGTGTTCCATGTATTAATAATGACTTGATGTTCTATCATTATAACATTGTTAAAAAGTACAATTTAGACTTTAAGGGAGCAAAAGAATCAATAAGTACCATTTATGCATGTTGATTCAGGAAAAAGGTTGACTGAATTTAGTAGGTTTGGTTTTAAGGTAAGTGTGAGTATGACTGCAGCTTTAGTTCTTTTCTTGTGCTTTAGTTTTCTAAAACAATAACAAGAAAAAATATCTAACTCTGCCCAATGTCAATTTAATTTAATGAACAGAATTTAAGATTTTGGTAAGAAGGCAATGTCCTTTTGCTATAAAGTTGATGCCAAGCTATGAATCACATATACTAATCTTCTGTTCTGTATGTGATTTTATGAAGTGGCAAACAAGGATGGTTGCTATTTCAATAGGAATTGATTACGTCATATAATGTATGATGCCCTATTAGAGCTGGGTCCCATCAATTAAAGAATGCCATCCTGTGCCTTTTCTGACATAGCACCTGCCCTCTGGAACATTTTACTGCCTGAAATCAGATTGGCCCCAACCCTGCTTGCCTTCTGAAAAGTGTTGAAAACCTGGTTGTTTGCCCAGGCATGGGAGTTATGTAGTTAGTTAAGCCCAAGTGTGTTGACATTATATTACACTGCTTTTTATTCTGTCTGATGTTTTTCTTTTGAATTATATGTTTTGCATCTATTTAAACTTTCTTTGCTGCCCAGAGTCACTGTGATGAGAAGGGCGGTCATATAAAAATAAATAAATAAATAAATAAAATACATAAAGTCATAGTAATAATGGAAGCTTTAGTTAATGGCTTGAGTGAGTGGCAAATCACTAAACTTACCCATCAGGTTCTTCCCTTTGCCCATCTTTTGAATTCTGTTCATCTCATTCTGGCATGGGAGGCCTAAAACATAATTCATAAGAATGAGTTTCCAGATGGTGAGGGACAGACCCTCTAATGATTAGCTTCACAATTGACAGGCAATGTTGTCTATTGCTCACCTGGGAATGAATGAACTACATATGCTTGTACTGTACAGCAGAACAAATGCATGACATTAGCTTTACTAATTAAAAAATTCACAACATGCTATGCTTAAAAATAGTGTTTGGGGGCCATTTTATTTGTTAAACAGTTTTTTCTTTCTCTTCATTGGCCTGATATAAACAGGATGCTAATTTACCATTGGCTTGTCAGTTAATTTCCACATTTTAAGAAATTGCCTAGGCTATAAACTAATAGCAACTGAAGCAGTTCTGAAGTTTTCATTGCAATTCATGGCCATGATCTACATTTCTCAGGGTATTTACAGAGCATCCTGCTGTTTAACCAATGGAACAAAGACCTCATGGGATAGAACTTAGTGTGTTTTGCAGTAGTTGAGTAGTAGACCACACAAGATTTAGAAGTTTGGCCCTACAATGGAGAAGGGCAGAAATTTTTGTGTGCATGTCAGATACATGTTGCTGGCACCTTCCCTCTCTACCTGTAAGCTGAATGTCTACAAAGTATGATTTTTTGTTATAATGTTTCCAAAAATCTGTATGGGATATTGCAAAGAAGGTTCTCCATTCCTCTCAGAAGCAGCCAAAAAGCATCTGCTATTCCTGCTTAGACTACTACTGAAACAGATGGGACATAGAAGGTGTCATATTGATATAGAGATGCTTCTGTGGATGTGGCAAGAAATTAACAGCCCTTACAGAATACTCTGCAGATTTCTAACAAAATGTAACATTCTGAGTGAATGTCTTCTGTTTATGTAATAATGGTTTTGTTTATGCTTATACAGAAATATAAGGAAATATAAAAGGAGTAGCAAGAAAAATGTGGAGAAAGTAAAGAATAGTAAATTGGAAAGATGAGGATGAAAATGCAAATCTTTTGTTCAAAAAGAAAGATTAGAATTAGAAACAGGTAAAACATATTAACAGAGAAGAATTTCATGAAAAAAACTAATACATTATGAAATGGAAAAAAGGAAAGATAGAAAAAGGATATATGAAATTTGATAAATTTATCTTTGAATATATTAGGGACTGTCTGGATGGTGTCTTTACCATTCAATCTTTCTTTGTTCTGTTTAAATAAAGAGTTTAAATGAAACAACTCAAGGAAAAAAGCAAAATACCTCCATATCTGTTTTCAGATAGGAGAAACAGCTCTAAAACAGAAACACTGGAAAATAATCCTAAATTACTAAATTACATAAAAACTTTCTTTCATCTGGGGAAAAGCTGATCCTTGACCTCAAACAGTCTCTGTGTATCAATAAATGTTTTTGTGTTCATTGTGAGAGGGATATAGGTGATAATAAGCAGATATGGGTATGAGAAAAGTCAGTTGTCTACTATTAACCCTCTCACCTTGGAGAAACAGATAATATTTTAAGTCAAGTTAATGAAAGTATACCGGTTATGTGTCTAATTACTGTGCCAAACAGGGGGAAAAAAGGACTAAAGGGATATCTATCCTGTATTCTACCCATGGCTTGTTTGAATTGGACTAGGCTATAAATATTGACTTTAATGCAAATGTTGGAGAGGAACCTGCATTGGAAACTATTGGAAAATATGGACTAGGAACCTGCAGGGAAGCAGGCCAATGGCTGATGCTTCTGTGCAGAACATGGTCTGTTCATTGCTAATACATTCTTTCAGCAACCCAAATGACAGGTCTATACCTGAATGAATCAACAACATAGTAATGGAATAGATTACATCTTATGTAGCAACAGATGGAAAAGTTCTCTGCTGACTTGTAAAATACTGTCAGGTGCTGAGTGTGGACCAGACTATCAGTTACTAATCACAGAAATATGCTTTAGACTGAAAAAAAAGTCTAGAAAGAATCAAATCCAAATGAGATATAACACATTCCTGAGGAATATAAGATTGAGGTCAGGAGCAAAGACCTGGACCATTGTGGGAAGAATTGTGGGAAAAAATTAAAAGAGGAAGCTGGAAAATACATAGGAACTTGGAGTGCAAATAGAAGAAAACAACAAAACTGGAAGAACAGGGGATCTATTTAGGAAAATTAGAGAAATCACAGGAACATTCCAACATCATGTTAATGTCATAAGGAATACACATGGAAAGGATTTAATGACGGAAAATAATGTTTTAAAAGGTGCAAGGAATACATGAAAAACTGTACAGGACAACCAACTTAGATAAGATTGAATTCAAGAAAGAAGAAGTTGACAATGAACCAATGGTGCTTGAGGAGGAAGTCAGATGGACTATAAACCAACTATCAATTAGAAAAGGCCCAGTGGTGGATGAAATTGCCACAGAGTGCTTAAAGGAAGCTGGTGTGCCAACAGTAAAGAACATGATAGCTCTCCACCAACTAATATGTAAAGAAACAGCATGGCCCAAAGACTGGAAAGTCTATCTATATCCCAACCCCTAAAAAGAGAGATTTAAAAGAATTACAGAACAGTAACCTTAATACCATAGACCATCTGAAAATCCTTCAGAATAGATTAGAAATTTATATGGAGATAAGTGGCAATTGAACAAGGAGGCTTCAAAATCAACTATCTGATTCTTCTGATAAGAAATCTCTACAATAAGCAGTGAGAATGGAATTTGATATCACCAAATGGTTTACTGTTGGTGCCATGCCTATTCAGTCTACATCCTGAATATATTATTCATGCCATAGATCTGTAAGAACTGAGGACTGGTGTCAAAATCAGTGGAAGAAAAGTAAGTAATTTGAGATAGATGGATCCTGATGACAGAAAATGAAGGCAGAAACTAAAGAAGACCTAAGACCAATCATTCTAAAAGTAAAGCAGGAGAATGAAAAGGCAGGACTTTCTTTGAACATCAAGAAAACAAAGGTGATGTCTACTGGAAAGGTAGAGGAATTTAAGATAAACAGTGAGTTGATACAAGCGGTTAGCAGCTTCAAAGTTCTAAGCTCCAAAATTGATAAAATGGAGAATATGTAAAAAAGATTCAAAGAATAATGATGATGAGCAAAAAGGCTTTGGGGGCCTATACATCTCATGAAAGATCATGACATTTCAATTAAATCAAAAGCTAGAATGGTCTTCTCCTGTTACGATGTACAGATGTGAGGAATGGGCTCATCGTGTGAGAGGAAAAAGATAAATTCCTTTGAACTACTGCGCTGGAAGAACTGCTTTGCATTCCTTTGATAGCCAAGAGAACCAACCACTTAGTACTTGAGGAAATCAAGCCTGAGTGCACACTGGAAGTAAAGACCACAAAAACAAATACAAAAAACAAAACAAAAACAAAAACAAAAAACAAAAACACCTTATAATGCTGGGCAAGGGGAACAGAAGGACAAGAAGAGGCTGACAGCACTTGGGATAGAAAGCAGAAATGCACTTACTAAGATTGCATAATGTGGTGAGAGACAGGACATCTCAAAGAGTTTTAACCCATAAAGTCACCCACAGGTGGTTTGAGTCCATCAGACATAACAATAAATATTATAAACATATATAAAAACAAAACTAAAGAAATGAGAGGGCTCTGTACCCTGTAGTGAACACGGCAGGAACATAAACTTGCTTCTTGTGTTGTTCAGCAACTCATTTGCTATTCACTAGACTCAAGTATTGGATATTTGGATTTTTGCATCCTTAGGCACTGAACTTGTGAATGCTGCTCTCTAGATGGAATAGTTACATGAGATATTAAATCATTTGTACATGAATATGAACATCAGTTCCATTCTTAAAGATGTCCATTAACTCCAGAATTTGCTTGTTCCATCCATTAAAAACCACATTAATTATATTGTGGAAGTATGGTTATAGATATCATACAAATCTTCACAATCTCTTTGCCTTTTAATTTTACTTGGAAGTGACAGTATAGCATACTGAATTGCAATCCATTTTCTGTCACATGGAATTTGGTCAATTACCTCCAGGCTTCTGAAAGCAGTAACACCATTCATTGTTGGAAAGCTTTCCATCTTTGAAGGAGTCGCAGGAGTTGAAGAGAGGCTTAATGCATGGTTCATACTTATCAAGATAAATAGCATTGATCTCAGAGTGATCAAGGAGAAGGTCATAGTTCATATCCAGTTTGTTGAACATCCAGCCCAATGAATCCTTACAGATAGGTAATATGCTAGTATCAAATCCTGTAAAGGAAGGAACAAACAATTCCAGCTAAGAAAAACACAGTTATCTAAAGAATGTTAAAAAACACACACCCAAAAACACTCTAATTGTGTTCTCCTGTTTTGCAAATAATGATGGCAAAACTGGATTTCACATTAATGTTTCCTTCTTGACTTGCTAGAAAATGAAACATGATCTCAATTCAGAACTAAGTGAAAATGAAATGGATGAGCTGAAGCTGTGGTAAAGAAAATCCTCAGAGCATTATGATTGTTTCATAAAGGTGGATGTGGCCCACAGTTAAACAAAGACTTGTTCAATCAGAATTCAGTTTAATTGTTCATCTATAAACAAAACAGTCTTCATTAAATAAAGTGATTTATTTATAATTAAAGAAAGTTGGTCTTCAGTGAACCATATATTCCTATAGTGGTTCAAAGAAATTATTAAATGCTGCTGGAATTGGCATTTGCAATTGAAATAGGAGTCATATATAACAGAAGAGAAACCAACATTTCCTCCTCCCCTCACAATTTTAGCAGAAGCAGCACTACTGTCTTCAAATTATCTAGAAGCTGAGAACAAGAGCTACCATGAAGGACACCTTAGTTTTCTGGATTAAATTAATTAATATCAATAATCTCACATTCCTTAAACATTTGATCTCTGCAAAGCATTGCTTTGAAAGCAAAAAAGCAGAATGTTCCCTGCTAGTGAACTGTTTTCTCTTTTTTAAAGGAAAAGATAAGTTGGGTGCATATATTTTGAAGCAGAATCATTTTAAAATCTCAGGTGTACATGGATGAGTATTAACTCTGATAAAATGAACCTGCATCTCCAGGAAAATATGCAATTACATTTTCTCTTTCAAACGTCTAAAGATCTCAGGTTCCAACCTCCAGATATGACAAGTTCCCAATCTTCCTTTCAGACCTACTGTGCTAAAATCTCACTTTCTCTTGCATCCCTTTGCTTCTGCTTCTTTCAGGGTTAATGATAAGAAGATACACAGTTTGTCAAACAATTTTCTGCAATATTTAGATATCTAGCTGTGCAGAACTTTTTGAACTCTGATGTATGGTAACCAGGTAGTAAGTCACTTCTCAGGATGGCCAGGCAAGATATCTGTCAGTCCTCTGTCTGACGAAGCTGTTATTTCCTCATAATATATGAAAGAAAGAGCTGTATTTCCATTTGTAAACATTATGTATCAGAATTTTCCATGTGATGTGTCAGTTGTAAAGGCCATCCTTATAACTGAAGAAAACCCCTATCACTCAGACTGAAGAGTCTTGAAAACTATAAAGGCACTATAATGCACTTGCTATTTTAAATGTTAATTTGTGGGAACAGAAAGGTATCTTACTAGAAGAATTAGTGGCAAACCCAGGTGAGGATCATCAGTGACACTGGAGGATCATCAAAAGAGGCTTGGCAATGCAGACATTAATGTTATTTTATAACATGCTGCATTTAACAGATAAGCTAGAGATGTGATGGATGAGGTCTGAGCAATAGCTCCAGTATCCTGCTTTTTTTTTTTTTTTGCAGTATGTTATGTGGTTGAGCATAAATATAACACAAATGAAAAATACTGCAAAATAGTGCAAAATAAATAATCAAAATACAAATCTTGCTCACCTTTAGTTAAGTGATCATGAGCAACTTTGCAGAATAAAGCTCTGACTCACTATTAAACATGAACATTTCTTGAATCAGATTGAAGCGAACCAAGAAATTGTTTATATGCTATTTATAACTTTTTAGGCCGTTACCTGTTAAATGTCTCCAAAGCTCTATTTGTTTATTGTTAAATATGCTTTATAATTACCATGGAATAAAAGCAGCAGAAGCTTACAGCCTGCATGTCCTGTTTGTGGCATCTGGTGGGAAAAAAGATGCTGAACTAGCTAGTCCTTTGGCTGACTCCAACAGGGTTTTTCTTATGTTTCATTTGTGTGATGTTGATGATGATATCATGGTGCAGATGTCATTTGTCCTTTCTTGCCCCTCCCCTAAGTATGCCCATATGCATGGATCAGCTATCACTAATTCATACAATTTATTCCATAAAACAGGGAAGCCCTTTCTTATGGTGATCTCATAAGAGCATTTGGTTTCAATAAAGAGGCTTATGTGGTCTCCAAGGATCGATCGATCTATCTATCTATCTATCTATCTATCTATCTATCTATCTATCTATCTATCTATCTATCTATCTATCTATGATCTTTCAGAATATTATAGAATCATCCTAGAATTTATCTATAGAACTTTATGTCCACTCATCAATTCAGACATAGTATTTCTGATTGGACATAATTTCAAGTCATCTAAAATGAAATGGCCAAAAATATGCAGTTATTTCTATAACTAATATTTTAAACTTCAATATTAACACTCCATTGATTCATGTTTTTAATTTATCCAGAAATGAATGTGATCAAATGTCATCCCTCTATCTTTCTCTGCCATAGGAGATCTTTTGCATATTAAAAATAAGAAGATTACATATTCCAGGTCCAATATCAACTTTTCCATCTTTCTTTATAAAAACTCTACAATGTGCAAAGTATTGGATTTCCATTTGCTGCTCATTTCTTCCCATAAATACATACTGAGTTAGAGGATTAATGCACTAATTGAAATCTCTGTGACTGCTATTAAATTAATCAGCTGGTTTATTGGCTAATAAAATTGATGGCTACTATAGAAAAATAATTCTGAATTCTGAATTCTCTACAGAGTTTATTGGTTTTATTTCTAGCATGCAACAGCTTTAGTATAACCCTTGTATACTGCTTTGGCTAAGCTACAAGAGAAATCTAGGAAAATAGAGTGAAGACAGACATAACAGCACATCCCTTGATTGCAGCCAATGGCAATTTTATAGTCTAATCCAGTGTTTCTTAACCTCAGCAACTTTAAGATATGTGGACTTCAACTCCCAGAATTCTGACTGAAGAATTCTGGGAGTTCAAGTCCATACATCTTGAAGTTGCTGAGGTTGAGAAACACTGGTCTAATCCATTGGAATATGTATCAGCAACTCAAACCATTAAAAAAATAAATTTTACTACTGCTATCTCCTTTATGTTAATGAGGGTTGCCACTTTTAAAATAAATACAAACAGTGGCAACATGTGTTTTTACTACCATCAAATGTTCTTAAAGGGATTGAAATCGAAGGGGTTTCCTTGTTACAAAGTGGGATAGGGAGAAAGATGACAAACAAAGAAATGAGCAAGTGCTACACTTAGCTAGTCAATTCTGTAGGAGAGACAGTACATTCAATGTGAATAAAGCAAGAGTCCTTCCACCCTTATCACATTGTTGCAATGTGCATTTTGAATGCATAAAGTAGAAATAGTGCAATTAATAGGGGCATCATAATTGTGTTATGATGCACTGTAAAGATCAGATATGGAACACAAATGTTGACTGTATTTTTTAAAATACTAGTTTTAATATAATGCCCATTATGTATAATTACAAGAAGGATTTTTTTTTTTACATCTAGAAAATGTTCTTTACTTTGATTTATAGGCATTTTGAAAAGAACTAAGACAAAAATAGCTGGATAAATGGATATTGCTGTTGAAAATGTTAATACTAGGAAATGTTTCCAGGACTATATTCTACTGAGATACTTAAAATTGCCAGTGTGTAAAAGTGGATTTTAGTAAGTCATCACTTGGCAAGGCACAGTTTCTTGGCTTTTTCTAAATCATCAAGAACAAAATGGTAAAGATATTTTCTTGTTTCTTTCTAAACAACTTGAATTTTAAGTAAGCAATGCATTCTGCCTAAGATATCTATTTATCAGAATGTAAGCAACAGTAGGGATTTTATCTTGAAAATGTTTTAGATAACTGATAATTTAACTCACTTAATGTAAGTTCTATGTAGAAGAGGATTCTAAATATTATTTACTTACTTATGATAAAGAGAAATAGTGCCCTAAAACTTTCAGGCTTTGAGAAACTGCCTCAATTGCTATACATTGCTTCCTATTTCAGGAACTAGGACTGAATATATAGAGCATTTTCTGCAATAAAAAATGTTGCAAGGTAATTTTAGATGAATAAAGCCCAACTTGAATTCTGCCTTAGCTCATAGATCTTATAATGCAAATAATAATTTAACTGATTGCAATTCTTAATCCTACAGACTAATAATATAGCATATTATTACTTTCCCCCTTTTTTGCATAACATATGTAGTTTAACAAAACAGTGGAACACTCTAGCCAAAGATACAGTGAACAAGTCAAGCCTTGGAGATGTAGAATTTGTGGAAAATTTGAAGCCTGGAAAAAAAAAAGTATTTAGAGTATATACATTTTTAAAAATACTCTGAAAATTTACAATTATCTTCTTACTTTGGGGTAGAACACTATAACTTGACTTGCTCATAAGATCAAAATGTATGGTATAAAAATGTATAATGTATGGGTGTTTCATAAAATCAAATCTGTTTGGACAAATGATTCAAGTTAGTAAAAATTCAATTATTGACACAGATGATGGAAATATAAATAAATATAATAAAATGAAATGAAATGGAACACAATATACAGAATTCCAAACTTCTACTTTTCTTTTTCTTTTTGCATAAAAAAAGGATTATTTTAGATTCTTTGCCTTGTTCTATTTTTCTAAACTTCAGGTTAGGACTCACAGGGAGGGGCAGAAGAGCTCTTTCTAGTCCAAATCTTTAAGACTTGCTGTATCCTTCTGGGCAAGTACAGTGGCCACGTTCTGGCTTCTAATTTAATCTTTGTAGAAATAAATGCTGCCTATTCTGCTGCCCTTCCAATTCTTTGATTCTTAGGCTACCTGAGGACAGGAAAAGATCCCCCAACCTATACAAACGTGCCCCAACGGAGCACTGAAACAAGGAAGGGATTGAGGGCGCCCTCAAAGCAGAAATGCATTTGTTTCTGGCAAGCATCGCTTATCAGGAATTACAGGACTAATAAGATTTATTATAATCCTCTGTAGAAAATCTTCCTGCTCCTTAGTTTTATTCCTTTTCTTAAAGAAAGTATTATGTAATCCAATTTGTTTTTCATTTTTCCAGTTCATAGGAAAAACGAAACTAAATTAAAAAAGGACTTGGGGAGGGAGTTTTTTCCCCCCAGGTAGAAGCTTATTGCTAAGGATTCCTGTTTTGACATAGTTTATTCAGATCATAAGAATAAGCAAGCATGATTTGATGGAGATGACAAAAAATTACACAGATGTACAGTGCTGGGTAATATAAAAGTTATACAGGGAGACACTATAACAGAATTCTATCCCACGCCAGTATTGGCTCAGTCTGAGAATTATAAGAAATAAATGGTCAAGAAAATTGGGGCTAGAACACACAATTAGTTTATTACACATATGCTGTCTACCTCCCCCTCCCTCCCTATTGAAGAAATAAGAGAACCCTCTTCTGCAGGGCAAGATGCTCCGATTGGGGCAGAGTTGTAAACTGGCCTCAAGGTTAAAGGGCTTTTTTTGGGGGGTCAATTTACCAAATCCACGCAAAGTGTCTTGCCTAATTAACATACCCAGGAGCAGGCACATCTGCTTCTTAGGGAGCGTATATAAATGGGACACACTTCTTAAGCAATGGAGGAGGTTGTTGGCATTGCTGGTGTTTTATATGTGCTGTGTGGATTGGAGGTGATGGATGAATCCAGGAACAGTTGGAGGAGAAATCTGCAGCTGAGGACCCATCAGGAACAAGAAGGATCAGAGAGATCTGCACAGCGGTCTGGCTGATGGAAAAGACTGCTGCAGTTGGAAAGGACAAGCTGTGAGTTAGCTTCCAAAAGGCTTAGGAAAGAGTTATTTTTCCCTCTTTTCCTCCTCCTCTTCTCCAGGCTAAAAGCAAGCCTAAGAAATACTGAAGCTGCCTAAGAGAGTATGCATATCAAGGTTGCAATTTTTGAAATTCACAGGTTTCCCTGTGTGAAACAGGGAGAGAATAATGAATCAGTTAAGAAACTGTAAAAAGCTTTATATAGAATGTATGCATAGGTTATTAAATTAAGCCCACTGAATATATAAGAAATAAGCACAAATTTTTTACTTGAAAAGGGACAATAAACCTTACTGTAATTTAGTGAATTATGTGTATCTGGAAAATTTCTGCCCCTTTTCCCACCCTCCATCAAATACTCAAAAGGGATTCTTGTGAATCAACTCATCATAAATGCGTTGAGCCATTATCTGGAATGAGGTCCACCCAAAGATCTGGATGTCTCCCACCCTACTGGTGTTTCAAAGGGGCTTGACCTGGGTCTTCTCCCAAGTCTTTAGCAAGGATGAGTGAAGCCTCCTTGGATTCTTTTTTCTGTTCCAGTCCAGTTTCTGTCATCTTGCTATCTTTTATTCCTTATTTTTTGTTTCTGGCTGTATCTTTTTTAAAAAAAAGTTTTACTTGTGAGTTGCCCAGAGTTGTTGGGAGTTGGGCAGTATATACATTTAATAATAAATAAATAAACATATGACTTGTCTTGAGCAGTTGGTTGCAGCATCTAGCTCAAATTCTGTAGCGGCTCCAAATGACTGCACCTGAAAAAGCCTTCCCTGATATGGGCCATTCTTATACACCTAACCCCAAGACTATATATTAAGAAACATTTAATGTAATCTTTCATCCATTTCTATTGAAGGCTATTCAAGGAGAATAAGATAATTCTGGAGAAAATGGTTTTAGAGGAGCCAGATTCAGTGCAGAATAAGATCTTCTACAGCATTCATGAGAAACAGATGTTAACTCTCATATTTCTAGTCTTATGAGTCATGGAGTTGAAAGTGGGTGGAGAAAAAAAATCCTTTCTGCATTCTGTGGAGAACAAATAGCACATCCAACTGCAGGCAATGAAGCTCAATGTGTTCATTACAATCTTCACCACAGGCAAAATCACAAGATGGGAACAATAGGGAGGGAACAAACTAAAAATAAAATGACAAGACAATGCTGGATAAAATTTTCAGAAGACTTTGGCTATGGAATTTTACACTTTGGTCATGATATGTCTCACAAAACAGAACAAAGCTAAAGAAACAAAATTTAGTAAACATACTACAGTAACTGCGAAACAGGGAAAAAAGAATCTGAGCTGATCTCCAAATTAAATCTAGGAACAGTAGATTCAGACATGATTCTGATTCTACCAAATAGTTGTCAGATTGTGCTACTTCTCTTTGTGTCTCCAAAAATGGACTTACAGGTATATTCTTTTGCTTGCAAAGAAAGAAAGGAGCTTTGTCTGTAGCTGATGAAGGCTAATACTTAAATCTGATTTTTAGTTTTTTGTCTGTTTTTAAAATTTACATACATAGCAACATTTCAACATTTTAATATTTTATGTGATGCATCCAAAGGAGTTTTAACCCAACATTTCCCACTATCTTTAAGTAACTTTATAACTTTAGTCCTCAATGGGGTACCCATGATGCTTCCTTCCATATCTCATTTTGTTAAGAAAGAAAAAAGTTTGTTCTTTTTCCTAAAAGGGAAACACAATATCAATCTCCAAGTACAATCTTTATTTCCAGTAATGTTTCTAGGTATCACGTGAGCCTCACAGTTATTCTTAGAAAGTAAAACTGATGGACTGCAGTATTTTGCTTGGAAATAAGATCCACCTATCCAGAAAAAGACAAATGTGACATGGATGGTGGTGGCAGGAAGAAGCATTCTAGAAAATTAGAAGATTCAGGAGCACACCTTTACCAGTTTTTGTTGTAAGAAATAGCGTGTCTGTAACTTGTCACATTCACCAAGGTGCTCCAGCTATTTAATGATAGTGTCCATGACACATTCTCAACATTGTAAATGTTTGATCCCTGCTTGAAAACCATACAGCCTACACAACACTTTGTAGGGGAAAATATATATACATATACTTACTATGGCTTCATAAACATATCCTGATAACTCATGTCAGGGAGGATTGTAGAAGAAAGTACAAGCCAATAGTAAACATGTGAAGAATGTGCCATACCTAGTTCATATTGATGTCACTGAGATGAAAAGTCCACTCTTAGTTTGTACCACAACAGACTGCAAGTCAGGTTGAGTTCTTCCATCATATGAAGAATCTGTACATATTCAACTTAGCAGCATAAGAAGAAATTCTAAATAGAAACTTCATCCTTATTCTTTATGCTCAGAGATGATATTAAAAACCCTTGATCCACATTTGAAACAAGGTGACTTGACCTGCAATTCATGGACTAATGCATGGAATGGAATGCAGATTTTACAGTTCTCCAAATTTTGCACTGTGGCAAACATACCAAAACATGTGAAAAGATTCCTATTTTAGACAAATACACATTTACCACGTGTACACTGAATAATGTGATTCTGCTCCCTATAACCTCAACTGAAAAAATATAAGAATTGTGTGGAATGGTCTGCCGTTTAAGAGTCTTGTTATATTTGTATGAAGGCTTGAATTTCAAGAATAATTATAGATGCAATTCTTTTCATCTGAATGATTACAGTTGTCAAAAAGCATAGCAAGGTCTTATGGCATGTCTATAGATTCTAGACTGGGTCACTGATTCAAGGGAAAAGCTCAGCCTCGTCAGCCAACTTTTCCCCAGTGCTCATCATCCCACAAAAAGACACAGATTTGTACAGAGATGATCTCAAAGGTTCTCTGTTCAGAGAGATGGGCTTGCATGCTTCATAATAAGTGCATGTTTTAAAAAATACTTTGTTAAGGTTATGTTTTCAATCGAGTGCCTGTCAAGAACACATACATTTTTCTGATTTTTTTTCCCCTACAGACTGAAAATTGACCAAGTTTGACAAAATCTGTCATGAGTAGCTGGGAAGTTGCTGACAGGTTCAGCAAAATCTGCTTCCCAATGCTGAAAGAAAGGAATATCAGGCTGACAGATTTGTTTCTCTACTCCCTGTTATCTACCAGGCTGGCATGAGAAACAGCTGGGCTGCCAAAGGCCTTTTTATGCTGCCCTGTGCTTTGGCTCAAGTTCAGGGTTTTGTAGGTCTTTTGGCAGGCAGTTATAATTGGATCCTTACCTGCCCTTTGTTCAGTGTTCTTTGTTTATGTGTAATTGTGCCCTATATTTTTCCAGTGACATATGAGACACTCTGTGGCATGAAATTTAGTTCTCAAATAAAAAAATGGGGGGCAGAAGTTGAGCCCATGTTTCTTTCAGCATCTAAGTATCCCAGATTCCATACAATATCTAAAGGGCCACATATTCCCCATCCCTGGATTAAATTGAAGGAAGTTGCTCCCAGAAGTTGGCGATACATGCATGTATCTTTCTGATTATAAAGTTTTCAAGTTATTGGATTACAACATCCAACAGATGTTCAGAATGTCACTTCAACAATCTTCAAGGTATCATTTGGCTCCCCTTATGTGATCCCTACCCCAATTGGCCCCCCATCTCACAACTTGAAATCCAAAACTAATTTCTAATTGAAAAGTGGCAAAGCCCCAGGTAAAGATATGATTTTGCCAGAATTGCTGAAAATAAATCCTGATTGGTGGGCCTCTGTGTTCGCCCCTGGTTAACTGCCATTAATAACTCTTTATCTTTCTCCAAAGAGGGGTTTAATTCTATCACTCTCCCATTATATAAGAAATGGTCAAAACCCAGCTATTGCTCAATTAGCTTATTGTCAATAATTAGCAAACTCTATGTCCAATTTTTATACCATTATCTTTCAGATTGGGTGTATTCAGAGAATACGTTAGCCCCTGAACAAGCAGGTTTTAAGTTAGCTAAGTTAGCATATTCCACCATGGATTAATGTACAATTTTGCACCATTTAGCTGAAAAATACTCTAGCCCTACCAAAGGTGCCTTTTATGTTGTCCCGTCCCCCCCCCCCCCAATTTAAGGGCTGCTTTTGATTCAGTTCAGGCTGATTATTCCTTACATCAAAATATTAAAAATGTAAATTAGAGGCAAATGTAAAGGTGATTTAACCACCCCCATCCCTATCCTCAGAGAAGTCAAACATGGCTGTATCCTTGCCCCCTTCTGTTCAACTTCTATATAAATGATATTCTTGTGGCTCTTTCTAAGCCAGAATTTCACACACACCCCAATATTTGCTCACATTCCTATTTCAATTCTCTTGTATGCAGCGCATGCAGCCATCTTATCTGTGACTCAAGTGGGCCTTCATAGATGCCTAGCTGCTTTAGCACCCTATTGTTCTAGGGAATTTCTTGAAATTAATTGCTCAAACACTAAGGTTCTAGTTTTCTCTAGAGTGCCCCTTAAGTTGCCTATTAAATGGAAAATCAACACAAGAACCAATTGAGCAGGTTAAGGACTTCAAGAACCTATATGCATCTACTTCCAACCCTCCACCTGCTGGAAGAACTAACTGAGTGAGCTTTCATGAATGCTCCAAAAATTTCTAACTCAATCTTAAAATAAGCTAGTCAACACAGCAATACTTATATTCCTGCAGCAATAAAATTGTATAAAGCAAAGATCCTGGCCTTGTTGTTACATGGTGCACAAATTTGTGTTTGTAAGGATGCCCCTACTCTAGAAGCAGTTCAGTCTAAGTTCCTGAAAAATATATTCCATGTCCCTCACTCAATCCCCTTGTTTGGCTAGAGCTTGGCTGCATTTCTCTTGGGGTCCATCTGAGACTTTGCTGTCTCAAGTTTGGGCTGAAACAAATAATTTAAGGCAAGTCTCTGGTTCACTTCACCCCACTGGATAGGTTTTCCTCATTCCTGAAGAGGCAAATTGATTCTGACCTAGGATACTGTGGTCTCTTACTCCAGGCAATATCGTCTCTTGGCCCAGAAAAGGCCTTAACTGAACTTAAACAGAGTATTTATAACTACAAAAATGACAGGGTGAAAATCATCCATCCCTATGATGGCACAATTGCAGACTCTCCATGGATGATTCCTAGCTACCTCTATAACATCCTACATGTTTCACATAAGATAATTTTTACCTTGGCTTGAATTGGCACACTACTGATTATAGAAACTATAGGCAAACATACTAGTCTCCCATACAACAACTGTATGTGTATCTCCTCAGATACAGACATTGAGTCAGTAATCCATGTATTGCTGCATGGCTTGTTGTACTACCCATTGTGTCTGGCATGCATAACCCCAAATATCAGAAATTTTAGCTATCTTTCTGATCAAAAAATGACAATCTTCCTTCTACAAGACCTATCGTGGACAACTATAATAAAGGTTGCCATGTTTCTAGCAATAGTTATGACTTGCAGAAACAGGGTGACATGCTCTTCTCTTTATTAATGGCTTCAGGTTTGGTTTTTTCCTGTATGTTAATGCTTGCATTTGTGTTTTATTGGCCTGGGCTTCAACATTATTCTTCATATCCATTCCTTGCATTATCGGTACTGTGTGCCATATTTTTAGGGCCACAACTCTTGTTTTTCTTGAGCTACCTTGGTACTTCTATCATTTGTCTAGAAAGATATTTGCTTTGAACAACTTTAAATAAAGACTTTCCCAGTGATAAAGTGCATGTTAAGTCCAGATTCCATGGTGTGACCTAACTGTGAACTTTCTATTTCTTTTTTTTTTTTTGGTATAAATTTTTATTATTACATAATAGACAGATTTGACTTCCAGTATCCTAACAGTAAAAACAAATATATACGTAAATAAGCTGCTATTTCTATTCTACTTCTTAAATTATTAAACACCATTTCTATCTTCTGTTGTCTTGCAGTAAATAGTATCTCTTGTATAAATATCTGGTTTAAGGACAGTGGTTCTGGGTATAATGCAGAGGATTTAGAGCAGTGTTTCCCAACCTAGGCAATGTGTAAATTTCAACTCCTAGAATTCTTAGTAATGGCCATCCTGGCTGGGGAATTCTGGGAGTTGAAATGCACATATCTTAAAGTTGCCTAGGTTGGGAAACACTAATTGAGAGCATTTAGTAATGTGCTATCAAAGCAGTTGAGCCAATCAAACTGACGAGCCACCTTTTAATTCTATTCTTATATAGAGCTTGTTCGTAATGGCTAAATCTTAATTTGGTCTCTTCATTGGAAGCTGTTGTGCCAGAAATGCTTGTTCAATTCTAAATAGTTTTTGGAGACTGAGAAACTTGAGATATTTTTGCAACCTTAAAATTGAGAATCCAGCGTTCAGACAAAAGGGTAGCTTGTGCACATTCTGACTTTACAGAAATGAAGCACTTTGTTTTCTTCTTCTTTATTCTGGAGTAAACAATTATAATGCTGTCTTTCACTATTGCATTTCCTTTTCCTCTCTAAATCTATATATTTCACCTATGTGGCCCTGTATTTTACAAACTTTTTGGTGGACAGAAATTAATGTTTTTTCCATTTCTATGGAATGTTTTTCTACTTGTCATTTGGTGAACTCTAAACCTCCTCAGTTGTCATACCATATGTGAGACTGAGACATTGGTTATATAATGTCTTCAGGATGCCTCTGAATACAAGCTACTCCATTCTGAATTCAAGAACCAGTGTGGTGTAGCAATTAAGGTGATGGAATATGGCTTGGGAAACCAAAGCTTAAGTCTATCTTCAACCATGGAAACTCAATGGATGACTTGAGTTTCACTTTCTCTTAGTTCAATCTACCTCAAGGTTTGTTATTGTGAGAATAAAATGAAGGGAAAATTCTCCATTCAAGAAGGGATGGATAATAAATATAACAAACTAAAAAACACTGGTGTGGAAAGAAGGACTCCTCATGTCCTTCTTGTAGTCTTTCTATATTTGTCTGTTCAGCTACTGTGGGGAATAGGACTTTGGTTTGATCCATCAAGTCCCTTCTAATGTTTTCATGAAAAAGAGACAAAAGGACCTGTTAACTCTTGTCAGAAGTATAAAATACCTGAGCTTTAGAGCCTGGTATCCTACAGTATCTTACTATCAGGGCTTGATATTGTAAGCAAAGTCAAAGTTGCCCTATTTCCTGTCCCTGCCCAACCAAATAACTCTCCATAACTGAATTAAGGAGAGAGGATTGGGGAAGTACAGACACTAATCCATATCAAGTCACAGAAGTAGAGGTAATCCTGTTTAAGAATGAATTCTGTTCCCAAGGTCTGTCCTTAAGTTGAATTTGCATGTAAGCCGGAACAGTATTATTGTATAATACTGTATAAAAAGTATTGTGTAATGAACTCAAACCATTATGTATTTAACTTGAATCACTGTGTATTTAACTCGAATTTTGCTACAATAGGCCCTGTTCTTAACTATGGGTCATCTGTAAATCAGGCATTCTTAACCCAGGGACTATCTGTATTTGTGAAATATACTAATGCATATATTGATCTCCCCTAAAAACTCTCTCCCCAAAACTATATTAATTTGAAAGCAGATCTTACATTAATTCATGCTAAAAAGGTTGAAAGTAACTAGAGAGCAAGGCAAGTTACTAAACATTATACCATGAATTGATTGTCCTTCTGTTTTAGAATCCTTCCTCATTATTTGTTATAGTTTGATTTCTGTAAATTTCCAAGTTTAATTCAGCTTTCTCATTTAAGCCTAGAGGGCAAGAACCCGGAATCCCTAGGGGCTGAAAGAAAATACAGTACTATTATACAAGAAAATGCATTTTAAAAATGCATTTAAAATGGCAGCCCTTGGCTAGATGAACCCTGCTTCCCTACACAAGGAAAAGAAGCGGTTGTGAAAGGAGTGGAAATATGTGCCAAGGCATTACTGGGTCACTTAAAAAAAATAGCTGTCACTGCTATTCTTGTTGAACTTGTGAATATATCTCAAATGTTATTCTCAAATTTGTCATCTTACTGCCTTGTGCTGAATCTGAGCTTGTTGGCTTGATGACACGATTCGCATCTTCATGAAGACTGCCAAACCAGTCTTTTAGACGTGATGCAAGATTTCGCAGCTCCTTGTCTGTGCAAGCTGCAAAAAGAATGACAGCAATTACATGACAGATAACATGATAAACACAGCTTTACTAAAGATTATTCTTGTTTACTGCCTGAAGAATAAACTTTGATTCAAAGACCACTGAATTCCAAAGAGAAATTGTGTAGCAGGTCAAAGGTTAAGAGTGTATCAAGAACATACAAAGCAGCAAGACAAGATTTATTATTATGCTTGAATTTTGGCTAAATGGGAGACATAATTTATGATGTACAATCTGGACACAAATCCATCTTCTGTTGCTTCTCAGTGATGTGTGGGATTTTTCTATTTTGTTTTTTTGGTAATAGGTATCACCTTTTAGGTCTTCCAAGAAAGGACATCAATCAAACAGTAGTAGGGAAAAATAGCACTGCTATTATATCCAAGACCCTGGATATAATTTATAACCTTGTTTGGTTTAGCTTAAAGTTATTGCCATGGTAATAGGAAATCTTTTAATGTAAGGTTTCATGTTTTTCAGTTTGATGGCATTTTTAAATCCCTTCTCTGTTCTTAAAGTTTATTTAAACATGTAGCAAGCACTAAAGCAAATATAAGACATAATAAAAAAATAAAGAAGTAGAAAAGTACACAAAAGCAGACACACACTTATTTGTAATCTTTAATATTGAAATATTCAATAGTTCTGTCCAGACTGACATTTGTATAGATGGAGGTAATATATTAGGAAATGCTATGTTGGTGTAATTAAAAAACAGAACAAACATGAGTAAAGCAACCTTAAATTAAAGTATTCTTCATGTGGTGTTAATTTTTCATCCAATGCTGAAAAGCTAAACTTCAGTTTTCCAGTGAGTTTTGTTATAGCAAATCTGGCAGCTTACAACAGAAATTGAATTAATTTCTTATATTGCACCATTTCATATGTCTTGGGAAAAATAAACAATAAGCTTATACTAGCATTAATTATTAAATGTTGTTTCATAATCCTTCCAGTTTCTTCAAGATCTTTCAGTCATCATTAAGAATCACATGGTTACTACTATGAGAGATAGAACATGTACCGATTTGATTATAATCCCTTCAATACAATCGACACATTGATTTATATAAAGCAATTTTAAGGAGGCATTCTACAATTTATAAATTATTTCTATAGTCAGTTCTTGATGAATTCCAAAATAAAAGGAATTTAAAAGGATTTTTACTCCATAAATAGTTCCCTGTTGATTATTCATTATATTCAAATCCCAAGTTCTCTTCCCATACTTTTAAAAGTTTTGTGATATTTGATACAGGACCCTGCTAGGTGACAGTACCAACCTGTCCTTGAAAAACTAAGAAGTTTGGTAGAAGTTGGATGGGAGACCTACCTGGAAATCCTAGGCTGTAGGCAAGATTGGAAATCTGGGGAAAATATCCCAGAAGGCAAAAGCAAACTACTTCTATATTGTTGCAAAAAACAAAAAAAAATTATATGGAATTTAGCTCAACTTAAGAGTTTTCCATTTTACTATGCACTTTACATAATATTTGATTCTAGGATATACACCATTCTTCAAACACTGTTAATTTCAGGACTGATAAAGTCAAATTTGTTTAAGAAAGAAAACTGAACTTGCATAATTTGGACTTCTGGTCAATTTTTCTTTAAAATATATTCAGCAGAAATAGGTTTCCAATCAATGATCAAGTGTCTAATCCTATGGTCTTCAATCCTCCCATTTCTTGGGCACATATTTATTCATGTTTTAATATTTGGATGATCAAGGAATGGGACAAAAGAAGGATCAAAGATCAGAATTTTATTCCCCTTCCAAATTTCAAAAGGTAAATTTTAAATACAGGTAGTCCCCAGTTCAAGAATGAGTTCCATTCGCAAGGTCTGTCCTTAAGTTGAATTTGTATGCAAGCCAGAACAGTACTATTGTATAATACTGTATAAGAAGTATTGTGTAATGAACTCAAACTGTTGTGTATTTAACCTGAATCATTGTGTATTTAACTCAAATTTTGCTACAACAGGCTCCATTCTTAACTATGGGTCATTTGTAAACCAGGCGTTCTTAACCCGGGTACTACCTGTACAGATTTGTGATGTCAATGTGAATTACTAAACACCAGGGAGAAAGTGTATTGCCTAAGAGATGAAAATTTGCTCAGTTAACTTGCACTACTAAATATACGTTGAGTTCTGAATAAGATGAATTCATGCATTTTAACTGAAAAGCATTAAAGCAATGTTTCAAATTTGGTGCATTTGAACTTCCCTCATACTTTTGCTTATCATTTTTGCTTACCTGATACTAGTTTTTTTTTTAATTAGGAATGTAGGTATGTATGTGTTATGAATGAGCTAATTCTTAGCTACATACAAAATGAAGTAATAGTTAAGGCAAATGTAAGTGTCTGAAACAGGAACAAAAACTGTAGATCGAATAGTCATTTTAATTGCAGGTATTCTGCCAAGCAGTAATAAAGGAAAATGGTGTAATGTTAAGTTGTCCTTGGATTTTTCAGAATAGGATCATAATTACATTGCTTTATTTGGTGACAGTCCTTTATAATAATTATCCCTCTGCAATCTCTTAATGGTAATATCATTTCTTCATGTTATCTAGATAAATGTGTCCACTATTCATTTCTGTTATACATGTTTATTGGGGAACATCTAATTTTTTTTTGTTATAAATTTCTGCTAAGCGATTAGTGGTCAGCAGAATCCATTATTTATAAGAAAGGACAGAAAAGATGTTCCAGCTTTTCATTATCTTTAGTGATAGAATTCACATATTGAAGCCATTTTATTATTCTTCACATGAGTTCATTCAAAAAATTAAATAACATTATTCAAATACAAAAGAAGAATTTCCTCCATGCTTCACACAGTAATCCATGAATTAATGGACATGCTTCACATAATAACTTACATTGTAGTATCTCCATTCACTGCATATTCTAATATAGTCCCTTGAACTATCTCTATACAGCCCAATGAATGTCATTGTGTTGTACAAAGCTAGGAAATTGGATTTTTATTTAGTGCAAGACACTTTTAAAAACAGTTTAAAAACAGCAAGAAAGAGAGATAGCATAGCAAAGGACAGAAGTGGTAGTCATAAGGATTATATATCAAAACCAGAATCAAATTCAATTGCATGAGCCAATACAATTAAAAGATTGTATCAGAACATTCAGAAAAATGGACTTTTATCTATGAAGCCAAAGAACTATCTTAGCAGCCAAAGAACTATCATAGCAACCACACACACAACCACACACACACACAGACATACAAGCACCTGATGGAACCCCACCCCTGCCCGTAATCAGCTAGTGTCTACAGCAGTCTTGTTCTGCATGCAGTTTGCCATAATATCCTTACAAGATTTGTAAGGAGCCTTAGACAGTGATCTAGTTTAACCCCCTGCTCAGCGCATGGTCTGCAATGCAGGACTGAAGAAGCAACCACAGAATAAGTGATCATCAGTATTAACAGGTGGTGTTCCAGCCTCTGATTAAACCCCTCTAGTGAAGGTGTGTATACAACTTGTCAAGGCATTAAGTTTTGTTGTCTTAGGAACATTTCTTCTAATTTTTATCCCCAAAAAGCTGCTCTCTAATTTTGAGCAAATGATTCTGGTGTTTTCAATAAGTATGGTTTAGTTTGCTTCATCTGTCATGTGGCCTAACCAGCACAACCAATTCAAAAGTGGCCTAACCAGCACAGAGTAGACTGGAATGATTATTATTTGACCTGGATGTATTACAGATACTTACTTTTTAGCAACAACCCTTTACTACTATCTCATGTTCAGACAGTTTATATTAAGACACTGGAACCATATGTACGATTGCCAAGCCAGATTTTTTCATCCTATACTTGGGCCTTTGACTTGCTGTATCTAAATGTAAGTACAACATTACATTAATTTGTTCGCATCTCATCTTGTTTATTCTATTTTAGTATTCCAATTTTCCAAGATAATTATGAACTTCGGTGTTAGCTACCACTTCTGACTGTGAAACTTCTGTACGCATACGTATCATTGAAAGGCCAAATACATTCCTGGCTAATTTATTCTTTTATCCAAGTCATTTATAAAAATGTTGAAATAATACAGAGCTTAGGATAGACTCCTTTTTCTTTACAGCTGTCTCATCTGCTTAAGGTGCGGGGAGGGGTACAGCTCTGTTTCTGTACATAAAGTTGTTCTATCACTCAAATGACAGGCATGCTGCCTTTGGGAAGTATGCATATGCCTTTGATTATAAGGCCACAATGGATTCCTGAAATAAGTAATAACTTAGAAACATGGGGAATAAAGCATCTTTGAAAGTATTTTTCAGGAAAAAATAAGGATTTATACTGAACACATATAATGCTGCATTGCATTATAGCCTTCGTTCCATCATACAACATTGTCCTTAGAAGCTGGAGTGAGCTGAAGACTTGGCAGTTAATACTAACCTTCCCAGGCTTCCAGATGTTTAAGGACTATGACTGCCATCAGCCTTAGGCATGTAGACACTTGATTTTTATCTATGTTTATTCCTTTCTACATGTGGACTACAAGCTGTAATAGCGGATTGAGAACTCTTTAGCTACGTCACAGCAAGTAGCCCATAAATGACACAGGCCTGTTTTATGTATAAGACTGTGCTACTTTTTATACTTTTTCAGGAGTGTTCTATGGGATTCATAAAAAAAAGCAAAGAGATTTGTTGCACTTAAATGATCTCAAGCTATTATGTGCAAAGTTAAAAAAAAAAATCCAAAAGACATAAGCATGTAAAATTGGCAAACTATAGTGAAGGGAAATGTAATTTTAACAAGTATGTTGTTTTTATTACTGAAAAGGTCATGCATTATTCATTATCCTTTATTATTAGAAACTATGCAACCTTATACTTTATTACATTCTACTCTTTATCCAAAAATAGAAATAAAAGACCTTAATTAATGAATTATCTAAGGATATCAAGTAGCCTTTCCTCTAAAGAACTGCCAGAATGGCTGATAATGGAAAGAATGCCATTACATTCTTTTTAGTTTCAGGCAAAAGTGTGTTTTAAAAGTTATGTCTTGTGTAAGTGTATAGTTGTCAATTTTAGTTATATTTTAATAATATACAGTATATCACACTATACCATTGAAATTATGGGAAAAAATGCTGAAATGAGGCTGAGTAGGAAGAAGAGCTCTGTGTGTGTGTGTGTACCAAGAAGAACTACTCTCTAATCTCAGAACAACGGATTCAAATGCTAGATGGTCTCTACCTGACCCAGAGTGAGTAGAATTTGGCATGCTGTTAGGGATACATGAGACATATAGGTGTTGACAGTTAAAGGTGGAGGTTTAGGATCCAGCTTTGGGGAAAAAGAAGAATGGCATTGCTTGAAATTACTTGAATTAGAAAAAATTGGAATAGAGTAGAGGCAAGAGAAACACTGGTTATAAATATGTTTCAAAGATTCAGCCACATTGCTGACATTCAACAAATATAAAATTTTGATCCTCATGATCCTGTTATCTTAACAGAGGATGGTCTGTTCTTTGGTTATGACCTTGATTTACATCTTGGTTCCTGTTTTCTTTGGGTCCTTGTGCATGATGGTCTGGTTCTTGACCACTGGCCATGTATGGATTTCCTGTATGCTTCAACTATTTCTTACAGCAAAGCTGTGACAGAACAGCTCATTCATTTCAGGCTGAAACTGGAAAAGTTTCAAGCACAAATCAGTTAGCATTTGATAATGATAAAACTATTGAATTGGCTCCAATTTGTCACTATTTAATTTAAATCCCACTGAACTACATTCAGCTAAGACTGAATTGAATCCATTACAATTCATATTTAATGGATTCATATGATTCATAAGTCAGTTGGATATGACACTAGCCAATGGTTTGACATTAAATGTAAGAACAGAGTAAAACCTCATGCATGTACAATCTGTCTCTTTTTGCCATCATGCAGTTTCTGTCCCAGATCTAATTACCTGGCTCTAAACAAAGTATCCCTTGGCATCTTATCTGAACTGGGAAAACTACTGTTGGCTCAAATCTTAGCTTACCCACAAACAGAAGCAACTCTCGTTTTCAACCTTTGTGAGTACATAGTTTGTCCAGTTTGAAAAGCTCAAGCTATAATTTGCCAAGAATTGGGGAGTGCAGAAATCTTGATGTGCAAAGAGGCCTGTGAAGGTAATGTTAAAACATGGTATACCTAACAAGAGTCACTTTTTTTTTTTTTTTAATTCTAACAGCTAACAAGAGCTTTTGTCCTTAATCCAAAGGGGTGTCCAACACTTTGGATTCTATTCTAAATCTTGTAAGTAGCTAGATTTTTTTCTGAGCCTGCAAATTGCACAATCCTAGAGGAAAAAGATGCAGCTGTTTTCAGCTGTTGAACACAAGTACTATATTTGCACTCCTAATGCTGCAAAGAACTTTTTTTGGGGGGGGAGTAGTGAATCCAAAGTGGTGCATAGCCCTATTTATCAAATTACCTATATCATCTTTGTTTTGGTGCTAAATGAAATTGAAATTATAATTTCTAGTTCTGCTTTCGCTGAGAATGTGCAAGTACAGAACTATTAATGGAACATCAGGCAAAAGGCAAGAAATTATTCTGGTGCTTAATTTAATACTAAATGTTGAGTCTGACAATGGGCTCAAAAATTGATGTTTCAGTATATAGTCAGGACTAAGCTAGGGCTGCACAGACGCTAAATAAATTGTCCATCTCTTTCTGAGTATTGTTTATGTAATTTTATAAACATTCATTTGTAGATCTGCCTCCCAGGAGAAACTACCATTATTCTTTTAGTGAAATTAAAGGCATGGCTAGTATCCTTGGATGAGGAATGTTTCTGTTCTTGAAAAATAGCCTAGAAGGCCAAATCAGCAGTATCAAATCTTTTAAAACTGTCTGCCAGGTTCTATATGCTTATCTGCTTACCTGCATACTCTGTTCTTTTTTGGAAAGCTCAAAGCCCTTTGGCACACACATTAAATATTATAATGGAAAGTTGAAAGTTTGGAGAATTCAGATTGTTCTTCTTCATGCTGGACTGTTCATTAGCCTAAAGGAGGAAGTATGATAATGCAAGCTAGCTCAGCATGCATTTTAATTATAATAATGGGCAATATTGGGACAGTCTGATTCTGGGATCCAGATGAAATTCAGATGAGTTTAAATGACATATTCCACATATCTATGAAAAGGACTGCAAATCAATGCTGTAATGTGTACTTATTTCAGAGACAGTGCATTTTTATTATATTATGGATTAATGGGGTCGAAGGAAATGTTCTTTCAAATCAAGCTTCTTCTTGGTCAGCTTTAGCTGAATGAAATAGAAGTACAAAACTAATTTCATGGTGTTTCTCCCTCTTATTGTACACAAAATTCCAAGGATGCAGGAGAGATGGAACAAATGTTCTGGCCCCACTTCAAACACATTTTTGTTCACAGAGAAGGTCTGTAATCATGTTTGCTGAATGCAGTTGCAGTTTTGTGCATTTCATACCTTCCTCATCAACACAAGAAGTTGACAGTAGAGGAGATGTTTGTATTCCCCTCCACAGTCAGGATATCTGGATAATCATACTTAGCAAAGGTAATTAAAGGGCCATCTGGAATCTAAGAATGAGTGCACTTTTGAACTAGGTTTTGCAATTGCTGCTGATCTTTCATGAAGTCTGGAAGTACTTCTTTTGAGAAATCCTGATGGCTCCAACCCTGGTGATGTTCAGGAAGCTAATGAAGACCTGGATGTTCTCCTAGGACTAGGAGTAGGTTGATGGTGGAGTCCCTGCTGGATGGCATTTTTTGTGTATTATATCTGTCTTCCAGCTGTATATGAATAATTCTCTCTTTTATGGCATTGTTCTTGATTTTTAAATTGTAAGATTTTTAAATTGATCAACCTTCTAGGAGCAAAGGTTTTGTTTGGGTAACTGCTTCCAATCCTCCTGTTGCTTATTTATACCTGATCCTATAAACAAAGTCAAAGAGGGTAAGAATCTGTAATAGTAGCTGTGAGATGAGTACAGTGGTTTCTTAGAGCAGTGTTTCTTAAACTTTTTGCTCTCAGGACCCCTTCCCACTTTTACAAAATTATGGAGGACCCCAAAATAGCTTTTGTTTGTATGGGTTCATGGGTAATACAGTAATATTTACTGTATTAAAAATGAAAATTGCTGCATTCACAGAATACTTATTTATCGAATCATGTAAAAATAACAATGCTGAGCCCATTAGATTTTAACATAAATAAAATATTATTCATGAAAAAAAACTTTTTTTTTTTTAACAAATAAAAACAATAATGAGAAGAGTGACCTTGTTTTAAATGTTTGCAAATATCATCAATATCCGGCAAACCATGTTGATTTTGCAGACACCCGAGAGGGTATTGGAGGACACCCAGGGGTCCTCAGACCACAATTTAAGAAACACTGTCATATAGGAAACACACAGATCTTAAGCTTATATAAAAACTGAACTTTTAAAGAAACAAAGCCCAGATAAAACAACACAAAGGCTGAGGGCTCAACTTTCAGAGAACAGCCATTTAATCTCTTTACATAATTCATGTCAGAAACTTCCAGTTAATTAATGCTGTGGGAACTCTGAAAGATATAGCAGTTTTTACTTACTCAAATATCCAAAAATCTGGATGCTAATCCCAGGCTTACATCAACTACTTTAACAAACTGGGCAGGCAGATTTATTTCGGTGTTTTATGCTACCTGCAATGGTGTGCCAGATGTTATTTTCCCCTGAGACAGTGCTTGTCTTTCACAGCTGGAGTCCCTATATTAGTGTTGCTTCTGTTAGCATGGCAATGCACTCATGGGAGTTTTCCTGCCTACAACTTTCAGAAAGTTGGAAAATGCGCAGCCGTGGGAAAATGTAGGATTGTTGTGGGTGGGTGTTCTGCCTGTCATTTTGGCAGGACTCCTGTACCTTTAGCAATTTAGGGAGTGATCATAGGATTCTGTTTTTGCAGAGCGAGAGCTCTATGAGTAGACATATCAGATATGAAAGGCACCAGACACATCAGAGATGACTGTCTATTCCATCCACATCTAAATAAAATAGAGGTAGAATATCCCTATGCATGTGTGTGGGTGTATTTGATCTATAAGTTTATGGTCAAAATATTTAAACACAAAGAAAGTAGAAAAAAAGGAAGATGATACCAAAAAACCCTGCTTTTTATATTTGAACTAAAAAAATAGTAAAAAAAGAAAAGAAAAAGTAAATTGCTTTTTAGTCATGCATTCTTCTCTTCCTTCCTAATATCCCTATATTTTAACCTTCTCTTTCAGTACAGAAAAAGTATGTTTGAAACACAGGGAATTTGAGGTGCACGGAATAAAAGCTGTTTTTCCTTTGCCCTTCAAATTTTCTTATCTCTGCAATAGCTTGTTTCGATTTTTATTCTGACTAGTTCCAGAAGGTCAGACAGAATATAATTCTTAACAATGGAAATATTACTAAGAGAGGCAGTTTGACAAAGATCAGAACAAAAGGATATACAGGTAGTCCCTGTGTTAAGAACACTGGGTTTAAGGACAGCCCATAGTTAAGAATGGAGCCTATTGTAGAAAAATTTGAGTTAAATACACGATTCAAGTTAAATACAGAATGGTTCAAGTTCATTACACAATACTACTTATACTTATGTTCTGGCTTTAAATTCAAGTGAAGGACAGACCTTGGGAACGGAACTCATTCTTAAACTGGGGACTACCTGTAAATAGCTCAATTGCCAGGGCAACTTCTAAATATGTATAATTCTAGACTTTTCATTCACAAGGTCTTCTCTGATGGAAGATAGACTGACTCATATATGTAGGGTGTTTTCTATTACCTACCATTGGCCGTGTGCCACAATTTCAGTCAAGATTTATTAAACTGCAGTATAATTCCATCAAATTAAAAAAATATATATGTGATGTATATCAATCTATTAATCCAGCTATTTCGATGGTCCTGAAGCTGTATCTATGATCGTAGTGGTCAAAAAAGTCAAGATGGTGGTAGCAGCAGCACAACTGATGTGCATGAACATTGCACACACATACAGAGGGATAGTGATTCAGTTGTGTTGTTGGGACTGCCATCTTGCCATTTTTGACTTCCTCAGCAGACACCCCTGTGCTGTTGTCGAAACAGGGTGAATTAAATGAATACTACTGTGAAAGTTAATATAAGTTTGCTGATTAAACATTTTAGCTATACCTAAGTTTATTTCCATAATATTTTAATTTTTATTCAAACACAAATATGCCTCTCTACTTAGTTTTATAAGTTATATGTAGTGAAACATGATACATAAATCTATTAATGAAAGAATTACATTTTTACTATTTATTTATTGTGCATATCATACAGAGCCAAATTATGTTTATAAAATAAAATCAAGTACAAAATGTTAGATCAAGTTCATCTATATAATTTGCCCCATAAACTTCTTCACCTAATAATCTGAAACAAACAAACAAACAAAACAGTCAAAATCAAAAACCAACAACCCCAAACAAAAAGGGACCCTAACTCCACCACTCATGCCCCAATGCTCATCTGAACAGAATTGCTTTCCCAGCTGTCTGGGAAGACTACTGCACCACACAAAGAAGTAATGTTGGGGCCACCACTGAAAAGATCTTCCTCCTAGGATGTTTGCCCTGGACAGCGTTGGAGGACACAGTCCCAGAGATAAGAGAGATGTGCCACGCTGGACTTCAGATGTTAACACTAGCACTGTGAATTGTACTCAGAAACCTATCGGTATCCAATGCAGTAACTGTAGCACTGAAGTTATGGTGCTAAAATGGTTCTTATCTATCAGCTGCTGGCTACTACATTCTGGACCAATGATAATTTTCAGGTAGTCTCCAAAGTCAGCACCAAGTGAGAGTGTCATAGTAGTCTAATTCATGGTAATAAGGAAGTGAGTCACTGTTGTACAGTCTGTCCAGACCAGGAAGGGCCATAATTTGAAGCTGGGCAAAGTCTTCTACCCACTGCTTCAGCAAGAGCCTTTACTCTAGAATAACCTCCAAATTACAGGCCTGACCCTTCAGGGGATATACAGTGGTACCTCGGGTCACGAACGCTTCTGTTCATGACCAATTTGGGTCACGAACAGCACCATTCGCAAAATTTTGCTTCTGTTCATGAACTCCGCATCGGGTGACGAACAGGATCTGCGGCCATTTTCCCTGCCGTGACACGTGGTCGTGGCTTCCTGTAGGGAGGGGGACTCTTCCTCCAAACAATAACTGCCTTCCCACCCGCCTTCCTGTCCTCCACGCCTCAAGCAAGGTTAGTGTTCTCTCTCTTCGTACTGTACTGTACTTTGTGTCATATTTTTGTGGTTAAAAAAAAAAATACATCTGGTTCAGAATGGATTAACCGTATTTACATTGAACCTTATAGGAAAATTTGATTCAGGTCGGGACCAAAATCGGTTGGCGACCAAATTCGTAGGGGTCAGAATGGATTAACCATATTTACATTGAACCTTATGGGAAAATTTGATTCGGGTCACGACCAATTTGGGTCGCGACCAGAGTCGCGGAACGAATTAAGTTCGTGACCCGAGGTACCACTGTATAACCCTGACCAGAGCTACCACTAGAAATGGAATTCAGAAACATTGTTTACAAATTAGCATCTGTAATCTTTTATCTTCCTTTTAATTGGTTTTATTGTAAATTCTTGTTTTGATTGTTGTGAGCTACCCAGAGTCATTGGGTGTCAGGCAGCATACAAGTTTAATAATAAATAAATAAAAAATCTTTCTGGGATTCGATTTGAGCCTGTTTCCCCCTCCTCCACAATTCAGTGCTTACAGCCTCCAGACACTGCATCTCCAGCCCAGGCTTACTGTAGGTTGTGATGTATAACTGGGTATCAGCAACATGCTGATAATCTAATGATACCACAAACTGACAGATATCCTCTCCTATAACTTCATATGGGGGAAAAAGATCAGGCCAGTAGTACCCATGGTCTCAGTAGTTGCTCCATCCGCCATTATAAACTACTGGAACCATCCACTCAAGAAGAAGTGGAATCATCAGAAATTCCCACCTTCAGATCTTACAGATAATTCAGAAAGTTGATGGTACTGAATGTTGTCAAGAGGTCTAATATAGAGAACATGTCCTCCTTTTTGTCCTCATGTCCTCTGTCCAGTAGGCATAGCAATCAAATATTGTCAGGCTTTTTGAGTATCTCTGGTTTTTTGGGGGGAAGGGGGAACTGTTTTCACAACAGTAGTCATTGAAACTTTCATGTACTGTGACCTTGTAAATTGTCTGCTTCTTCCTTTCCCTCATACATCAACAGACTTGTCAGCCTAGATCTATGTTATTTATTTCCTGATTCCAGCAATCAGTTTCAATCCAGCTCCTTCCAATCCATGATCACTGTAGTCTGTATAGCAGATGACTCATCATACATTTCTATGGTGAAATTTGAAATATATAGATTTTTGTGGAATCTATATTATTGCTAGCATATGTTCTTGAACATAAAGATTTGTTGGAAAAATATTGTGATTGAAAAACCAATCTTTCTGATACTGGAAAAAGGAACTTCATATACATGTAGGCTTAAGTATACTTTTTGCAGTTTTTCACTGTAATTTTTGTTCTGGATGCCAAGAAAGTTAAACAGCGAGTGTGTCTTCCTTTTCTCCCTATTTGTCCTTCTCTAGATCTTAACCCTAGTCTAATAGGAACAGAGGTGTTCATTCCCAATGCAGTTGTGGTCCTGTGTCTAAGTTTTCTGAACCCCATCTAAAAAGGATCCAGACACCCTTCATCTATCATGTATCTGTAGCTTCAGCCCTACCACCTCAACCACCTTCCTTAAAAAGGGTAGATTGGAGGTTGACAATAGTTGCCTAAATAGTTGCCTAAACTGTAAATTATATTTAAAATATAGCTTTTGGATGTTTAAGTATGGGCTTTAACTTTTTTAAAAAATCTTTAAATGTGTATTAAATTAGGACTGTTCTTCATTGATGTTGTGAGAAGGCAGGGAGAAGTGAGGGCCTCAAACGAACCATGTTTGCTAGGGGAGAGCGCTGTGCACCATGGGGCAGCCTTGGGGGGACGGCAGGAGGGAGGATGGGCAGAAGGCACACTCGCACCAGAGTGGAGAGGGACGGCAGGAGGGAGGAAAGACTGCAGGGAAGAGGCACGATCGCACCAGAGTGAAGAGAAACGGCAGGGGGCGGCTGTCGGGTCAAGTGGGGATTGGAATGTGTATTGCGCTGATTGGATTCGGAAAGTGGAATGTCTGCGGTTTTGCGGTTAATTAGCGGCGCTCCGGGGCAGTAAAAAAGGTGAGATTGTGAGCCAAGCCCTCGCAGGAGGGGGAGGACAGATAGGGGGTATAAAAACCTGTCAGACCTTGCTTCGGGGTTCCTCCATTGCTGCGGGAGGGACCCACCTTTGCAAACGTGCCCAATAAAAACTTCTGTCTACTGGATAACCGAACCCGTGTCTGTCGTTTTCTGACAAAATTGGCGAGCCAGCCAGGAGTCCTCGACGTGGACCGGACTGTGGGGAACCGGTGAGTAATCGGCCGTAACACCCCGTTGAGGTGTCTCCCGTTTTCCCCGGAGTCGGGTCCAGGACGGGACTCCAATCGCCAGTCAGACAGAAGTAAAGAGGAAGTCGGCTGACGAGGAGACCTCCGGGAGGTCTGGTGAGTACAGCCTACCCATAATCTCGGGGAGATTAGCGTGGTTACGAGGCGTTGGACGCCGCAAGGGGACAGAAGAGTCCGGGACCTTCTGTAAGGTGGGAAACGTAGTCAGGAAGGATGGGTAAGGCGCAGAGTAAGAGTGTAAGGCCAGGGGCCAATGGGAAAAACGCAGTAGGGGGAATCCCCACGGATTCTCCATTAGGACAATTGTTGCAACAGTGGGAGACACCCTGGTTGTGTCCATTCACCAGGGGTCTGGAAAAACCGACCATGATAACTTTGTGCACTAAAGAATGGCGAAAATATCCACTAGTGGACCCCGAATTCCCCTACCATTGGAATCCCCAGTAATTACTGGGTGACCCAACAAAAAAACTACATTGTGGAACATAAAATGTTAACACAGGAACCCTATGTGGAAGTCTGGTTCCATGTTCATTGGGAGGGGCCTCGACCCAAGTTAGCCAAAATTTTTGTCCAAAAAGAACAGGAGGATGAGGAGGACCTCTGGCTGACTGGACCCCAATGGGGGCCGCCACCTCCTCCTCCTCCTCCTCTTCCTACCGCTCCCCCTCCGGCGCCCCCACCCTATCCCGGGCTGCGGAAAGAGCTGGACCAGCTGAACCAAGACATCCAGAACTTGCCCTTTATTCTAAGGTCGGCCAGTGCCTTCCCCGTCCGGGAAGTCCCGAACGGAACGAACGCACAGGGGGTGACCGTCACCAGTTACGTAACGATTCCCATCAAACCCAGTGAGTTGAGGGAATTAAAAAGGACCCTCCCTCGTATGCAAGAGAACGCCCATACCGCCGCCGAACAATTGGAACTTTTCCTCGGCCCGGTGGAATACTCCTGGGGGAACTGAATTACATTTTAGCCCACCTCTATATGCCAGAAGAGAGGGGCCAGATTTGGCGAGCTGCGCTCGGGGCTTGGGAGCAAAGGAATGCAAATGTTCCAAATGCCCCGGCCGCAGATACTAAATTCCCTCTGGCAGACCCAAATTGGGATCCCAATAATGCTGAACATCGGGAGAACATGAGAGGAGTTTCCCCCTGTACGACTAGGGGGGTCATGGTTCCCCAACCGGGACCCACGGGGAACCCTTGGTAAACATCACGGTGGGTCCCACCGGCAAGGAACGGCAGTTCCTCGTGGACACCAGAGCCTCTCGAACATCCCAGGGATTGCGAAATCCCGGGGCGCATCGGTATCGGTGATGGGGGTGGGAGGCTCTCCGGTCAAGGCAGACGTACTGGAGGAAGTGAGACTGGAGTGGAATGGGAAGGAGGTAACTGCAGATGTGTTACTGATCCCACAGGCGAGAGTGAACTTGCTGGGAAGGGATCTAATGGGTAGTCTAGTAGTGGAGCTGTGGAATGTGGAACAGGCAGAAAGGATGTGTTTGTTGCGAGAGGCGGACGTGGAGGTTGTGAACCCTGAGGTATGGGCAGGGGAGGGGGGGGCGGGGCGGTTTCGCATAGCCCCAATTAGCATCCCCTTGAAACCAGGGGTGACGGGTTTGCGGCAAGCCCAATACCCGCTGTCCCGGGATGGGAGGCGCGGGCTGAAGCACCAACTGAGATGGACGGTGCTGCCCCAGGGGTACACCGAGAGCCCCCTCTTGTTTGGACAGGCATTGGAAGAGAAACTCCAGGGGTTCCGGGCCCCTGGGGGTTCTCAGGTGCTGCAGTATGTGGATGATTTGTTGGTGTCTGGAGAGAAGGAAGTAAAGGTGAGAGAAGATTCAGTGGCTTTATTGAACTGGTTGGCTGAGGAAGGATTGAAGGTGTCAAAAGTGAAGGTCCAATTTGTGAAAAGGGAGGTCAAGTATTTAGGACATGTACTCCGGAAGGGCGAGAAGTTGATTGATCCTTCTCGGATACAGGGGATAATGCAGTTGAAGCCCCCTCATACTAAAACGGAGGTGCAGCGGTTTCTGGGTCTAGTAGGATATTGCTGGCTATGAATAGATGAGTACATGAGCAAGGCTCAGTTTCTGTATGAGAAGTTGAAAGGATCATCTGACAGGGTAGAATGGACAGACAGGGACACAGAGAAGGCCCTCCCCTTTCACCTATATGTTACAGCCCATGGGTGTGTTAGTGACAGAAGGGAAAAAACTCACTTTTGGGAGCCCCGTGATTGTCCATTCACCCCATCAGATCTTAAGTGTGCTTAGTCAGCAGGCGGCTGCTTGGATGACAGAAGGGAGGATGTTGAAATATGAGACAGTTCTCCGGATAAGTCCTGATGTGGTGGTAGGAACAGACAGGAATTTGAACCCAGCGGAGTTTCTTGCGGGGGAGCGGAAAGAATGGGAGCCGGCGGAGCATGAGTGCTCCACCCTGTTGCAGCTGCAAACAAAGACCCGGGAGGACCTGCAGGAGGTCCTGCTGGCGGAGGGTGAGGTCTGGTTTGTGGATGGGTCTAGCCGAGTAGAGCAGGGACAAAGGAAGTCAGGATATGCGATAGTGACGGCGGAGGGAGAGACAATAGAGAAGGGGGCACTACCAGCGGACTGGTCGGCTCAGCTGTGTGAAGTGCACGCTTTGAAACGGGCACTAGAGTTGGGAAAGGGAGTGTCCCTCACCGTCTACACAGACTCGCGATATGCCTGGGGAGTAGTGCACACTTTCGGGAAAATTTGGCTGGAACGGGGTTTACTCACAGCTGCTGGAAAGGGAAGGTTGCAGGGAGGAAGCAGGTCATTGGGTTACAATTGAGGGGACCCCAGTAGTGAGCCGTGCTGACATGAGGGGGATGGTGGAGAAACTGCACGAAGGGTCTCACTGGGGGGTGCAGGCTTTGATAGACACTGTAAAGCCGTGGTACTGGAGCCTGGGGGTTCGATGGGAACTCCACACCCCTTGGCATCCTGACTCCAGTGGGAAAGTGGGAAGGGCCAACGGGGTGTTGAAGCAACATCTCACCAAACTGGGATTGGAAACAGGGCTACCTTGGACAAAGACACTTCCGGTTGCCCTGCTTCGAATGCGGACAGCCCCTCGCAAGGATGTGGGGGTCTCCCCATTCGAGCTGATGATGGGAAGACCTTTCCTGGCTCCAATGGGAGAGCCTATCCCCGAGCTAAAGGATGCCTTCCTGAGAAAGTATCTCTTGGTACTGTCACAATCTCTCTTGTCTCTAAGAAAACAGGGACTCCTCGCTCAACGGCCCCCTTGCTGAAAGACCAACACCCCCACAAGCCAGAGGATTGGGTCCTGATAAAGACGTGGAAGGATGAGAAGCTGAAGCCGTCTTGGGAGGGACCATACCAAGTTCTCCTGACAACTGAATCAGCGGTTCGGACCTGACAGGGGGTTGGACCCACTACCATCGGGTTAAGCGAGCTCCCGACCCCCGACCATGGACTGCCCAACCGGGAGACGGACTCAAAGTAAAACTTAAAAGGAACTGAACTAAGGCAGGGAGGAGATGACCAACATAAAGGCGTAGAATTGGCACAGACAGCTTTGATCACTGGGGATGATCCCCGTGGGGGGAATGTTCTATCATTTTGGGTCTTCTCCCATACCAAGACCCTGGACTAATCAAAGGCAAATAGCTCTAAATCTCTTGGGGATAACCAATGCAACTCAATGTGTATATTTCAACAATACCCAGAACCGTAACCCCCCATTGCCCTCAAAAGGTCCTGCTTTCACTTGTGGAGGGGTCTATAATATCCCTTACGCCTCAACCCCTCTATACCTACCTAAAGGTTTCTTTTTGTTATGTGGACATGAAGCTTACACCTATGTTCCAGCCTATAGTTCAGGGGCCCTTGTGCCATAGGGCGCCTGACCTCTCTATATGCCCTGCCTCCAATACAAGCGCACCCATCAAAAGAAAAAGGGAGCTGCCATCTGATTGTGAGAGTGATGTGACACTCTTGTCTGAAACAGAAGCCATGGCTCTGGCCCTCTCCTTAGTAGGGGTTCCTGCACTAAGTGGAAGGGCTTACCTGGACCTAAGGAAGGTGGCCTGCCTCCTGGCTAAAAGTGTCAACCTTACATCCTCTCTCATTGCAGCCCTCACTGAAGAAGTCACTGAGATCAGGAGGGTGGTCATTCAAAATCGGATAGCTATAGACTATCTCCTATTAGGGGCAGGACAAGGCTGTGAATCTTTTCAAGGTCTTTGTTGCTTTAACCTAACCAACAATGAGAACTATATTGAAGCAAAACTAGCCAAGTTGAAGACCTTAGCCTCTCGCATATCCGAGGATCCAGAGGGATGGAATTGGTCGTGGCTCACTAGTTGGTTACCTAACTTTGCTTGGTTAAAACAACTTTCTGTACTAGCCATTGGTTTCATTGCCTTACTGGTCCTAGTATGTTGCTTAATGCAATGCCTCCCTGCTTGTGGGAATTACCTGTCCCAGTGTGTGAAGCCCCGGGTCCGGGACGAGGGAGCAATCCTGTTAGCCAGGTTTGAGGCCCAACAGAGGCGTGAAAAGAAAAAGGGGGGATTGTGAGAAGGCAGGGAGAAGTGAGGGCCTCAAACGAACCATGTTTGCTAGGGGAGAGCGCTGTGCACCATGGGGCAGCCTTGGGGGACGGCAGGAGGGAGGATGGGCAGAAGGCACACTCGCACCAGAGTGGAGAGGGACGGCAGGAGGGAGGAAAGACTGCAGGGAAGAGGCACGATCGCACCAGAGTGAAGAGAAACGGCAGGGGGCGGCTGTCGGGTCAAGTGGGGATTGGAATGTGTATTGCGCTGATTGGATTCGGAAAGTGGAATGTCTGCGGTTTTGCGGTTAATTAGCGGCGCTCCGGGGCAGTAAAAAAGGTGAGATTGTGAGCCAAGCCCTCGCAGGAGGGAGGACAGATAGGGGGTATAAAAACCTGTCAGACCTTGCTTCGGGGTTCCTCCATTGCTGCGGGAGGGACCCACCTTTGCAAACGTGCCCAATAAAAACTTCTGTCTACTGGATAACCGAACCCGTGTCTGTCGTTTTCTGACAAAATTGGCGAGCCAGCCAGGAGTCCTCGACGTGGACCGGACTGTGGGGAACCGGTGAGTAATCGGCCGTAACACCCCGTTGAGGTGTCTCCCGTTTTCCCCGGAGTCGGGTCCAGGACGGGACTCCAATCGCCAGTCAGACAGAAGTAAAGAGGAAGTCGGCTGACGAGGAGACCTCCGGGAGGTCTGGTGAGTACAGCCTACCCATAATCTCGGGGAGATTAGCGTGGTTACGAGGCGTTGGACGCCGCAAGGGGACAGAAGAGTCCGGGACCTTCTGTAAGGTGGGAAACGTAGTCAGGAAGGATGGGTAAGGCGCAGAGTAAGAGTGTAAGGCCAGGGGCCAATGGGAAAAACGCAGTAGGGGGAATCCCCACGGATTCTCCATTAGGACAATTGTTGCAACAGTGGGAGACACCCTGGTTGTGTCCATTCACCAGGGGTCTGGAAAAACCGACCATGATAACTTTGTGCACTAAAGAATGGCGAAAATATCCACTAGTGGACCCCGAATTCCCCTACCATTGGAATCCCCAGTAATTACTGGGTGACCCAACAAAAAAACTACATTGTGGAACATAAAATGTTAACACAGGAACCCTATGTGGAAGTCTGGTTCCATGTTCATTGGGAGGGGCCTCGACCCAAGTTAGCCAAAATTTTTGTCCAAAAAGAACAGGAGGATGAGGAGGACCTCTGGCTGACTGGACCCCAATGGGGGCCGCCACCTCCTCCTCCTCCTCCTCTTCCTACCGCTCCCCCTCCGGCGCCCCCACCCTATCCCGGGCTGCGGAAAGAGCTGGACCAGCTGAACCAAGACATCCAGAACTTGCCCTTTATTCTAAGGTCGGCCAGTGCCTTCCCCGTCCGGGAAGTCCCGAACGGAACGAACGCACAGGGGGTGACCGTCACCAGTTACGTAACGATTCCCATCAAACCCAGTGAGTTGAGGGAATGAACCAGGACCCTCCCTCGTATGCAAGAGAACGCCCATACCGCCGCCGAACAATTGGAACTTTTCCTCGGCCCGGTGGAATACTCCTGGGGGAACTGAATTACATTTTAGCCCACCTCTATATGCCAGAAGAGAGGGGCCAGATTTGGCGAGCTGCGCTCGGGCTTGGGAGCAAAGGAATGCAAATGTTCCAAATGCCCCGGCCGCAGATACTAAATTCCCTCTGGCAGACCCAAATTGGGATCCCAATAATGCTGAACATCGGGAGAACATGAGAGGAGTTTCCCCCTGTACGACTAGGGGGTCATGGTTCCCCAACCGGGACCCACGGGGAACCCTTGGTAAACATCACGGTGGGTCCCACCGGCAAGGAACGGCAGTTCCTCGTGGACACCAGAGCCTCTCGAACATCCCAGGGATTGCGAAATCCCGGGGCGCATCGGTATCGGTGATGGGGGTGGGAGGCTCTCCGGTCAAGGCAGACGTACTGGAGGAAGTGAGACTGGAGTGGAATGGGAAGGAGGTAACTGCAGATGTGTTACTGATCCCACAGGCGAGAGTGAACTTGCTGGGAAGGGATCTAATGGGTAGTCTAGTAGTGGAGCTGTGGAATGTGGAACAGGCAGAAAGGATGTGTTTGTTGCGAGAGGCGGACGTGGAGGTTGTGAACCCTGAGGTATGGGCAGGGGAGGGGGGGGCGGGGCGGTTTCGCATAGCCCCAATTAGCATCCCCTTGAAACCAGGGGTGACGGGTTTGCGGCAAGCCCAATACCCGCTGTCCCGGGATGGGAGGCGCGGGCTGAAGCACCAACTGAGATGGACGGTGCTGCCCCAGGGGTACACCGAGAGCCCCCTCTTGTTTGGACAGGCATTGGAAGAGAAACTCCAGGGGTTCCGGGCCCCTGGGGGTTCTCAGGTGCTGCAGTATGTGGATGATTTGTTGGTGTCTGGAGAGAAGGAAGTAAAGGTGAGAGAAGATTCAGTGGCTTTATTGAACTGGTTGGCTGAGGAAGGATTGAAGGTGTCAAAAGTGAAGGTCCAATTTGTGAAAAGGGAGGTCAAGTATTTAGGACATGTACTCCGGAAGGGCGAGAAGTTGATTGATCCTTCTCGGATACAGGGGATAATGCAGTTGAAGCCCCCTCATACTAAAACGGAGGTGCAGCGGTTTCTGGGTCTAGTAGGATATTGCTGGCTATGAATAGATGAGTACATGAGCAAGGCTCAGTTTCTGTATGAGAAGTTGAAAGGATCATCTGACAGGGTAGAATGGACAGACAGGGACACAGAGAAGGCCCTCCCCTTTCACCTATATGTTACAGCCCATGGGTGTGTTAGTGACAGAAGGGAAAAAACTCACTTTTGGGAGCCCCGTGATTGTCCATTCACCCCATCAGATCTTAAGTGTGCTTAGTCAGCAGGCGGCTGCTTGGATGACAGAAGGGAGGATGTTGAAATATGAGACAGTTCTCCGGATAAGTCCTGATGTGGTGGTAGGAACAGACAGGAATTTGAACCCAGCGGAGTTTCTTGCGGGGGAGCGGAAAGAATGGGAGCCGGCGGAGCATGAGTGCTCCACCCTGTTGCAGCTGCAAACAAAGACCCGGGAGGACCTGCAGGAGGTCCTGCTGGCGGAGGGTGAGGTCTGGTTTGTGGATGGGTCTAGCCGAGTAGAGCAGGGACAAAGGAAGTCAGGATATGCGATAGTGACGGCGGAGGGAGAGACAATAGAGAAGGGGGCACTACCAGCGGACTGGTCGGCTCAGCTGTGTGAAGTGCACGCTTTGAAACGGGCACTAGAGTTGGGAAAGGGAGTGTCCCTCACCGTCTACACAGACTCGCGATATGCCTGGGGAGTAGTGCACACTTTCGGGAAAATTTGGCTGGAACGGGGTTTACTCACAGCTGCTGGAAAGGGAAGGTTGCAGGGAGGAAGCAGGTCATTGGGTTACAATTGAGGGGACCCCAGTAGTGAGCCGTGCTGACATGAGGGGGATGGTGGAGAAACTGCACGAAGGGTCTCACTGGGGGTGCAGGCTTTGATAGACACTGTAAAGCCGTGGTACTGGAGCCTGGGGGTTCGATGGGAACTCCACACCCCTTGGCATCCTGACTCCAGTGGGAAAGTGGGAAGGGCCAACGGGGTGTTGAAGCAACATCTCACCAAACTGGGATTGGAAACAGGGCTACCTTGGACAAAGACACTTCCGGTTGCCCTGCTTCGAATGCGGACAGCCCCTCGCAAGGATGTGGGGGTCTCCCCATTCGAGCTGATGATGGGAAGACCTTTCCTGGCTCCAATGGGAGAGCCTATCCCCGAGCTAAAGGATGCCTTCCTGAGAAAGTATCTCTTGGTACTGTCACAATCTCTCTTGTCTCTAAGAAAACAGGGACTCCTCGCTCAACGGCCCCCTTGCTGAAAGACCAACACCCCCACAAGCCAGAGGATTGGGTCCTGATAAAGACGTGGAAGGATGAGAAGCTGAAGCCGTCTTGGGAGGGACCATACCAAGTTCTCCTGACAACTGAATCAGCGGTTCGGACCTGACAAGGGGGTTCGACCCACTACCATCGGGTTAAGCGAGCTCCCGACCCCCGACCATGGACTGCCCAACCGGGAGACGGACTCAAAGTAAAACTTAAAAGGAACTGAACTAAGGCAGGGGAGGAGATGACCAACATAAAGGCGTAGAATTGGCACAGACAGCTTTGATCACTGGGGATGATCCCCGTGGGGGGAATGTTCTATCATTTTGGGTCTTCTCCCATACCAAGACCCTGGACTAATCAAAGGCAAATAGCTCTAAATCTCTTGGGGATAACCAATGCAACTCAATGTGTATATTTCAACAATACCCAGAACCGTACACACCATTGCCCTCAAAAGGTCCTGCTTTCACTTGTGGAGGGGTCTATAATATCCCTTACGCCTCAACCCCTCTATACCTACCTAAAGGTTTCTTTTTGTTATGTGGACATGAAGCTTACACCTATGTTCCAGCCTATAGTTCAGGGGGCCCTTGTGCCATAGGGCGCCTGACCTCTCTATATGCCCTGCCTCCAATACAAGCGCACCCATCAAAAGAAAAAAGAAAAAGGGAGCTGCCATCTGATTGTGAGAGTGATGTGACACTCTTGTCTGAAACAGAAGCCATGGCTCTGGCCCTCTCCTTAGTAGGGGTTCCTGCACTAAGTGGAAGGGCTTACCTGGACCTAAGGAAGGTGGCCTGCCTCCTGGCTAAAAGTGTCAACCTTACATCCTCTCTCATTGCAGCCCTCACTGAAGAAGTCACTGAGATCAGGAGGGTGGTCATTCAAAATCGGATAGCTATAGACTATCTCCTATTAGGGGCAGGACAAGGCTGTGAATCTTTTCAAGGTCTTTGTTGCTTTAACCTAACCAACAATGAGAACTATATTGAAGCAAAACTAGCCAAGTTGAAGACCTTAGCCTCTCGCATATCCGAGGATCCAGAGGGATGGAATTGGTCGTGGCTCACTAGTTGGTTACCTAACTTTGCTTGGTTAAAACAACTTTCTGTACTAGCCATTGGTTTCATTGCCTTACTGGTCCTAGTATGTTGCTTAATGCAATGCCTCCCTGCTTGTGGGAATTACCTGTCCCAGTGTGTGAAGCCCCGGGTCCGGGACGAGGGAGCAATCCTGTTAGCCAGGTTTGAGGCCCAACAGAGGCGTGAAAAGAAAAAGGGGGATTGTGAGAAGGCAGGGAGAAGTGAGGGCCTCAAACGAACCATGTTTGCTAGGGGAGAGCGCTGTGCACCATGGGGCAGCCTTGGGGGGACGGCAGGAGGGAGGATGGGCAGAAGGCACACTCGCACCAGAGTGGAGAGGGACGGCAGGAGGGAGGAAAGACTGCAGGCAAGAGGCACGATCGCACCAGAGTGAAGAGAAACGGCAGGGGGCGGCTGTCGGGTCAAGTGGGGATTGGAATGTGTATTGCGCTGATTGGATTCGGAAAGTGGAATGTCTGCGGTTTTGCGGTTAATTAGCGGCGCTCCGGGGCAGTAAAAAAGGTGAGATTGTGAGCCAAGCCCTCGCAGGAGGGGGAGGACAGATAGGGGGTATAAAAACCTGTCAGACCTTGCTTCGGGGTTCCTCCATTGCTGCGGGAGGGACCCACCTTTGCAAACGTGCCCAATAAAAACTTCTGTCTACTGGATAACCGAACCCGTGTCTGTCGTTTTCTGACAATGTCTTGGTATTGTAGCTTTTCTAATCTTGGTAGAGGATTTGATGAATATGCTACTTCCCTCTTTGAAAACTGTCACATCAAACAGGGCTTGCATGGGCCAGTAGGCCATTCTTAAACAAAACAGGGAGAATTCTCTTAGCAACTTAAACCCAGTGTTTTTCAATGGTGTCTGATGACTTTTGACAAAGTAATGGCAATTTCCTTGAGAAGCAGATGACTTCTTAATGTTCCCAAAAGATTTCTTAATGTCCCTACTTGTACCTTAAAGAGAACTCAAACTAAACTGGTTTAGTGGAAAGAATACGAACAGGCTCAGTGAATTGACTCATGACTTACAAATCACTTTTCTTCATTGTGACTCAAGTCCAGTTTATACATTAGAGTGAAATAGGACTGAAATTTCTGTTTAGGGATATGTGAATGAGAGCCACATATAGACATGATCACCGAAATCATTCTGAGTGGATGCTCCTCACACATCTTGTCACAATTTGAACTAGCTTGTAATGCTATTTTTTTCCCATTGCTAACCTAAACTAAAAGAGCCTTAAGAGACTCTCAGGCAGATTTATGTATCACAATTTCACCCTTGCACAAAGAAACAAATTGCAAAATGTGGTCATGGTGGAGAAACTGATTTTTTCAGAGTCCAGATGTTATTTTATAAAAAACAGACATATTATGATTGTGAAACTGTTTTTTTGAAAGTATAACTGCAGTGCTCAGAAAATAGAAACATAATTGAGTAAATCTTTCAGTTGTTATTAATGGGTCATTATTCTAAGCAGTGACTAACACAAATAGAGTAAAGTACACAAATCATCCTCATTTTGCATAACTGCGGGGGGGGGGATCACAGAATTTGAATCCCATTGATCAGAAGATTTTTTAAAAGTATGGTATATGTGTATGTCTTATTTTAAAAGCTGCATGTATTCATCCTCAATTCTTTCATCTGTAAAATGGAAATATTGTTGACTTGATTATTCTTAATCCCCTCCTTTTTGAGTTTCCTATTTCTATCCTGGGTTATCAAAGTGATATAATTCCATAATTGCTAACAGGGACTTCTTGGTATAGTCATCAGACCTTTTAATTTTTGATGAGTGCACCCCTATGCATATCTATTCAGAAGTAAGACTCACTGAATTTAAGGAGCCTGACTTCCCAGTAAATTTGCATAGGACTGCAGCCTCAGTGCAGGAGTGCAGAAAATCATTTTGTTCTGGTTTTCATTGAATGCAGTTAATGAAGTATTCTAGTGCTGTTCAAGAAGGATGAAATTGAAGAACGTAACACAGGCAGCTCCACTCAAATGCATTTGACATCTGAAATTAATTAGATCCCTGTTGGTTATTGTTTTAATTTTTTTAAATGATATGTTTTCATAATTTCTTTCTTTTATTACATGCCCTGGGGAAACAGAAATAAGTCCCCTTATGAAAATCTTTTTATTTACTTAGTATGAAGGTACACAAATAAGAAATTATTAATTACTTGCATAGATTCAAATGATTTATTTTAATTTGAGCTGTTTGCTGAATGTAATCCTATGCAAGGCATATGTATTTTATATATTACATATTTATAATGCACATAATCATATGCAAGGCATTTTGAAGCTTTACTCGTGAGCTAGCTGGGTTGGCTTTCAGGACATCTCACAACTGTACGGTGGATGTAATCTATTTGTTTTGTAAGATGTCTATCTGCTATGCATACAATATTTAAAAGGGAGAAACTGCAAGACAAAATCCTAATCTGACACTGAAAAGCTACCTTGTCTCTTCTATCAGAGTGAAAAGATTGATATACTTAATTTCCAAATAGTGTTTTTTAGGACCTACTGTAAGAAATTATGAGAAAAAAATGATTAACTGGAAGATGACAGTGGAGTCCTTGGTGCCTTTTCAGCTTGGTTTTTTGCTTGCAGATGTTTCATTATTCAACTAGGTAACATCATCAGTGCATCATCATCATCATCATTGATGATGTTACCTAGTTGGGTAATGAAACATCTGTGAACAAACAACCAAGCTCAGAGGGCACCAAGGACTCCAGAGTTCAACTCTGAGCTACAGATATTCTCTTCTATTGGAAGATGACAACACTGCTTTTGAAATCTGGTACAAGATTTCATAAAAATATTTAAAACAGTTGTTTCCCACTCAGGTCCATTATTAGTAATCAGCACCCTCAGTCTATAAAGAGAGACTCCCAATGAATGTTTTTTTTCCTGGGCCCTCCATATAAGGCAAGTAGGTTTCCCAATTGTTGCTGGAAATGTTCTCATCCAATTGCTGCATTTTGAACCATCAGGATTTTCTCAGTAACTTACAAAGGTAACTACAGTATGGATGGATTCACTCTAGTACTCTAGACTGAAGACTAGCCAAACTCAGGAAATGCCACAATTGCTATATGAGCATCAGTTAGGAAAAGCACTATATAATCCAGCTTTCATTGTGGAAGCCTCAGGATAGGTAGAATCTTACCTCTGTGGTGAGATGAACTATGTTAAAAACAACACTTCCATGTTATTTCTATTAAGCTCTCTCTCTCATCCTGTCCATTAAGGACATCAATGTGAATTTTCTAGTTGGGGAACAGTTGGTTATTACCCAACCAAATGAAAGTTCAGCTTAAATGAGGAAACATACTTGGTGTTTTCACATAGGTGGACTTTTCAGAACTGAATATTAGCCACTCTATGAAAATCAGCGTACAGGTAGTCCTTGCCTAATGACCGCAATTGAGACAGGAATCTTGGTTGTTAAGGAAGTGGTCATTAAGCGAGACACCCACGTGACTGATTAGCTCAATGGCTGCAATCCGGGCACTCCCGCTTCCGGTCGTTAAGCAGATGGAGCAAAAGAGCTGTCTGCTAAAGGATTCAGCGGACAGCTTTTTTGCTCTGTCTCCTTTCCCCTCCCCTCTCTCAGCAATGAACAGAGAACCTGAAGATTGAGGTCCATGCCTACCAACCCCTGAAAGGGGAGGGGAAACCTCCCAGCACTGGGTAGTTACGGAGGTCAAATCCTGAAGATTTGAAGTCTGTTCCTTCAACCCCCCATGTCCCCTCTGCTTACAACCTTCCCTGCTAGCTTCCAATGGGGAAACTGGCAGAGAAGATTGCAAATGGCGATCACGTGCATGTACGGTGCTTGGGAACAAGTTGTAAATGTGAGCTGGTTGCCAAGCACCTGAAATGTGGCTATGTGACTATGGGGGTGTCATTGTGATGTTTTATGATGTCCAGAAGTGCTTTATGGGCCATAAAGCACCCTTTCTGAGGCTGTAGTAATTTCGAACCATTGTTAAGCAATTGGTCATTAAGCAAGGACTATCTGTAGACAGTTACTGTTGGTATATATTGTCACATGCTGAGCGACAAGATCCATATTGCACTTTGTCTATACTGTACGTATTAAAATTAAAATTCTTTCCAGTACATCTAATACTTGAATGATATATAAATGCAGGATTATATCATGACTTTAAGGGAAACCCTGATATTAATCTAATAAATGGAATAATTTCAAACTAAGGAACATTCATTTTGTTTTACAGCAATGCTAACAATAATGTTATTTCATTTTAGGTCTCAACCAGGTGATATATTTTAGCAAATATAGTCCACAAAACTTATTGTTTGATAATGTGTTGTACATTTTATTTGTTGTAATGTTTGTCTAATGTCTTTGTATTTCTGTTTGTTTATTGTTTACTTCATTCAATGTGACAAACTTAAGTTTTTCTGGAACAAATGAATTGAACATTTCTTTTAACATGGAAAGTTTATTTGTCCTTATCCCTTTGATAACTTGCCTCCTACCCTGGTTATAAGACCAACAAGACTTCAGTTGTGCTCCAAAGCATTCAAAGGAAAGACAAAAGAAAATGAACTGCTAAATGTCCCACTTTAAGAGGGATATAAGATATAGGATGTGTAAATGCCTCTATACCTGGGGCTTTTCCAAACACAGTCACTGATATTTTCAGAAATATATGGAAGGTGTCAGAGAGTTTATCCAGGACAATGTGGTTATATTTCTGTTAGATCTTGTTAAATGGTATGGGACCCAATCCTGAAGCTTAAGTTTGAATACACACTCATAGAATTATTTCACAAATTCAAGATTAGGAAACAGCATTGCACCATGATATCCTTGGTGTTAAAACTACTGGAAACAAAATGAACTACTGGAATCACAAAACACTAAATGATTTCTATTGTTGTTTCCAAAGGACTGGATTTTACATTTAGAACTATAAACAGAATTTGGAAGCAAAATCTGAATATTGTACAGTATCTTTCAACATACAAACCATACATTTATTTATAGCTGTAATACAGTGGAAATAGATAACCTTTCTGTTGTGATGTGGCATGAGATATAACGTACCCCTCTTCAATAATCTAGTTGAAAGTAAAGGAATCTTATTATTTTGTCTTTCAGACACCCTCATTCTTCTTTCTTAAACTCATTAGTAATTGTCTCAGGGCTTATATGATTAGTGAAGCTGAATTATTGTAATTCTTATGTAATTTCCTGCCTTGTTATTTAAGTAAAAAATTGCTCAGAATCTGACATAGTCTTAGTACAGATACTAATTAGCAAGAAGGCACAGATTGTTATTGCTCAGAAGCTGTATGATGAATGGAAAGACATGCATATATATTAAAAATCCAACAAACAACTGTCCAGCTAAGGGTAATTCCAGTCCTTTATATCTCCATATATGGTTTGCATCCAAAATTATTGCTTGGAACTTGATTCTAAACATCCTAAAGCTAAGACTTTTCAAACTGAGTTTGATTCCTGATTACTATGTGGACAAATCCATGTAGGGTTTGCCACTGCATCCTTCCAGGATGGATGGACGGATGGATATATATGTGGAGTCCTTGGGGTTGTCTGAGTTTGGTTGTTTTCTTGCAAATATTTTGTTACCTGGCTAGGTAACATTTTCAGTGCTAGAATGGAGTGGGGTTTGCTCTCTGTTTATATACAGTGGGTTGGTCTGCCAGTGTTGCGGGGGTAGGTGGGTGGGTGGGTATTTTTATATTTTTTCTTCTCCTGGTAGTTCCTTGGTTGGGGTATTGTTTACTGCTTGATTGTCTGGTGATAATCTTGGTATTAATCTCTGCTTATCTGGTTGATGATTGCCAGTGAGGAGGTATTCTAGTTGACACCTTTGTTATAATAAAAAAGGAACATCTAGAAAAGAAACATGGAACTATCAACAACATTTTCACAGGAATAAAATTCACCAGACAGGAAGAAAACAACAACATGCTACCCTTCTTGGATTTATTCATCAGCAGAGGAAACAACAGCAAATTAGAAACTCAAGTCTATCGGAAAACAACCCACACTAAGTGTTCCACTACCAAAGTAACAACCCAACCTCCCACAAGAGGAGCTGCGTACGTACATTATTCAAACAAGTGCAAACACACTGCAGCAACCCAGAACAGCAGAAAAAGGAAACAGACCACCTATACAACATCTTCTAACAAAGTAGATATCCACGCAACTTCATCAAAAAGTGTCTGACCACTCAACCTACTACAACACAACCAACACAAGCTATGAAAGGGATAACACTGCCATACATCAGAAACATCTCACAAACAACCAACAGACTATTACAACCACATGGCATCTCCATACCACACAAACCAACTAAAGCCCTCCAAAACATCTTAAGTAAGCCAAAAGACCCAGTAGCTGAAGAAGAAAAAAACAGGAGTCATCTACAACATACAATGTAAGGACTATAATAACCACTATGTAGGACAGACAGGCAGAAGACTAGCAGAGCACATCCATGAACACCAGCTAGCAGTCAGAAGACATAATGAAAACTCCTTAATTTCAGAACACATGGACTGACTTAACCATAGTTTCAACTGGGAAACTGTCAGCATCTTAGACCAAGCTAAATTCAAAAATGTGAGGGAATTCCTGGAAGCTTGGTATTCAGACAAGGCAGCCATCAACAGGCACATAGAGATAAATAACACACTATTCAAAAAAGACAATAAAAATGAAACCAAAGACCGGAACATCTCACCAGGAATCATCACCCAGAGATAGATAGATAGATAGATAGATAGATAGATAGATAGATAGATAGATAGATAGAGATATATATAATAAAATGAAATAAAATAAAATAAATTTCCCAGTTTAAGTTGCAACCCTGGGAATTTTTGGTGGCCTTCCATGCAAGTTCAAACCAGGTGTGATGCTACTGTACTTGGATTTTTTTTTTTTTAAAGATCAGCTAAGGTGATGTAGAGGCTGCTATCTGCTAAAGTACCTTGATTGTTATTCAGAAGTACTTTTATTGTGATTCAGAAACAGTTGCAAATCTGTCTAACTTTGGAAACTATTTTATATTTAAATCACTCTACCAAGAGATCTGACATATGTAAGGGGTTAAAGGTGGAAAAAGGAAAGGATTGTAGTAAAAGGATAGAACTAATAGCAGAATATTTAAACCAGCTAAACAGTGATACAGTAGTTTACAGATCAAATATTGATGGTATATAAACAAAATATTTTGAAATGTGAAAAGAATAAGCTAGTTAAGAGGGGGAAAAGGGGGCTCTCCTGTCCACAGAAGCCCAGCTTTTTGTGGTATTTAAAATTTAAAAAATCAAAAAAACAAAATGTCCTTTAAAAAAAAATCAAAATGTCCTTTAAATTATTGTACCATGTAAAACTTAAGTTTTGTCTCATTATATGATTTTCCACAGCCCTGTCCACTAAGGGCTTGGCACTAAGACCTGAGATCATTGTAAAACTGAGAAGATCATTTGGACTGTAAGGTATTTCCCCAACTTTTCAGAAAGGATCTTTGCTGAACTGGCATAAATCTAATTCATTTTGGTTGCAGCAAGATGAAAATGTCAGCTGCAAGTCAGCATTACATGCCTACAGATATAATTTTTCTCCTCCATTAATATATATATATATATATATATATTGTATGCCCAGCTGATTTTGATTTTAAATAATGTGTGTCCTCTGGGTTTTATTTATGTTTCTCACTGAATGTAATCATGTCTTCTACCACAAGGGCTTCATTAAAGTAGAATGTTGTCATGCAGAGAATTAGTCTCAACTGTGAAAACAGAGTGGCTTCAAAAGGAAAATTAGGTGTCCTGGAGCACCACAGGATTGCTTGTATTTAGAGATGTCCCAGAGGATCTTTCTTGCAATTTTCAGAAAACTTAAAAGAAAGGTAATGACTGTGCAAATATGGAAAAACCCAGTTCCCTAGTGAATGGCAATGGAAAAAACTTTATGGAAAGAACAAAGCGTCTTTCTGCCCTGATGCTTTGGCTAAATTGAAATGAATGAAACGTGCTGGCTGGGTACTTTGAAGAACAACTTTTAAGCAAGTGAAGTTCTGACTCAATACCCAAAGGCAGGACAAGCAAACTATAGTAAGGTGTTTGCATTCAAATCAAGGCGCATTCAAACAAAGTGGAACAGATCGCTGGTTCAGGCTATCAGTTTTTAATTCATAGGGTTAATTCTACAGTGAGATGCCCTCCTTCACATCACTGACAAAACCAACGACAACTATTTTTGAGATGAAACCTTGTGTATTTCATGGTTGAGTATTTCTAGCATTCTTGGAGCAAAGGAAATACTGTCATGTGGACATTCCTTCTATATGTATTTTCAGACACATGTTCAGATACATACACAATGTATCATGTAAGTCCCAAAACATCTCTAGAACTCTGAATTTGTTCTATAAACAAAGATGTCTTGCTTATATATCGATTCAAATTTGTTATAGTCACCCAACTCCAAAGGATTCTGGGTGGTATACAAAACCACAAAATTCATAAAAACAGATAAAACCACAAAGACAGCTTGGACTAAAATGATTTTAAAAGCAGCACAAATCAAATGAAACAGTGGCCCAAAAAATACAATAATACATTAACCCCAGGTTTTTATTTATATTTCTATATAATACTGTATATATGCAAAAAAAAAAAAAAAGGGGGGGGATGGTATAAACCCCATTGGTGGCAAGAATAAAAGGTCTGGTAGATTTGTGTGTGTCAAATCACAACTTTTCCTCATGAAAGTGGGGATCAAAAACTACTTTTAATCACTCCTGAGACTATCAGCACTCTGCTATTGCAAATATTCCACTTAAAACCTAAACTGATTTTTAAAAGAATGGTATGGTTAAATTCTCCCAGCCCTATGAATGTATCCAGTTTAACCAGTATGATAATCTGGACATTCAGTGTGGTGATCAAAGAAAAAAGTTCTTGAGACCAGAAATACCACATTTATCTTCTTTCAGGAGCATGACAATGTAGTATTGTGCTTATAATTTCTGCCATAATTTCACTATGAGGTCATCCAATTTTAATGAAGTACAACTCTCCTTGGTAAAAAAAAGCACATGCACGTCATTCATATAATGGCTTTCAAAAAATCTGGAAAAGCAAAAAACAAGGATCATTCTGCTTCTATTAAATAGATCTAGGATTATTTTTCTGGATTTATAGCATTAAATTACAAAAATTACATAATTTTAAAATTAAAATTTTATAACTGGATCACAAAAGAATATACTTTAGTTGTAAATGTAAAAACGTAATTGAGAATGACTCAGAAAGCCAGTCCATATGTCTGGCATCTAAGGTTAGCAGGCAATTTGAAGGCACTTCTATGATGTATACACTCTTTTCATTTTTATATATCTGATAAACAGCTTTTGGTACTTCTTCTTATTCAAAGGAAACAAACAAATCAGCAACAAACCTCCCAACTCAATCAAAGTAAAAAACGCTTCTAAACTGTTTGACCAAGACTACAGTGCAACAAAATAAATGTCCATATTACTAAAAGAAACAAAAGTCCTGCCACACAGCTACCAGCCTCCTCACATTTACTCTCCACAACATCCTGGAGGCATCAAGAGAATATCCCCGTGCTGTTCTATCCTTTCCATGTAACCAGCCAGCATTTCCTCAGCTGGCCAAGGGGACTGTGCCGCCAGCACTCAGCCTGCACCCTTATTCTTTCTTTGCTCTGTTTTCTTTCTGTGGCAAGGAAAAGTCTGGATTGCAAAATCTTGAGCGTTATCTTATCAGCTTGTTAGATAAGTACAACTGTACAGCAGTTTGAATATTCTTTAGCACTGCCCCTCTTAGGTACTGGAATATAAATTGATCTTTTGCCATTCATTGGCCATGCCTGTGTTTTTCATTTCTGTTTACAAATCACTAGCAGCATTTTAACTTCAACACTTTGCAACTTTTTAAACAGCTCTACTGATATTTCATCAATCCTGCAGCTTTGTATGTATCATGTGTTCTGGGATCTTTTAAATATAGTTCTTCTGTATTTTCATACAATCTCTTCTTTATCCCCCTTTCCTCCAGTTGATCTTTACTTCTTTCTCTTTTATCATGCACATCTTTGCATACGTTTCCCTTGATTTCTGTAATTTTCTTAAATGTCTCTTGTCCTTCCTGTTGTTATTGTTATTACTTTCTTTGCATTGCTTATTTAGATTTTTAGCTCCTTTAAAACATACTGCCTGTTTGCACCACAATATGCGCTGTGTTTAGCCCACAATTTTCTATTATTTCTTTGTAGAACTGTTGAATGAGGAATCTATATAGTACTAAAACTCTGTCTGTAACCTTCAATTGGGCCAAACAGTGCATCATAGGGCAACAATTTTTGAACCAAGGTACCTCAAATGGGCTAACTTACAAAATGCATCCCAAATCCAGGACCCATTACTCTGGTGGGATTGAAATTTGGGAAATTTGTGGCTGCTTCAGCACTGCTGTGCTGCGCTGCCGCCGCAGTCAACCCAGGCCATGTGATTGTCATGGATGTATCTCTGACCTTTTTCCTGCTTCCCTCTGTCCCCTGTGCCCAACTGGCTGGCAGCAAGGCCTGATGGGCAAGCAGCAATTTGTTGCTTTGGAAACGAGGCAGAAATTTGAAATCTCTTAATGGTAGTGGGTGCTGAGGGAAGGAGGAGGGAATGACTTGGATGTCTGCTAGCAAGGTAGGGCTGGCTGGAGGCACCACTGGTTGACAGGTGAGCCCTTTTCCTCCTTCAAGGGAGGGGGCTCTTGGGGACAAGCCAGAATGGGGAGCAGGGATGCAGTTTTCCTCACAGTCCATGGCTCTCTTTGTTCCACCTCCCCCCAGCAAAGTGGCAGACAGTTCTGCTGCTGGTCAGCTGAGGAGGAGGAGGCTTCACCAGGGCTCTCCTGAGGGTCATGAGGGGAAGGCAAATGGCCCAAGCCTATATTATATGAAGGAAGGAAAGAAGGAGATTTCTGATGCTCCCTGCCAGCTTCCTACAAATAAAGTCAATGGGAAAGCTGGTAGCAAGTCGTAAGTCGCTCATAATCCCACTGCTTTTTTGCCCTTGGTCATTCTGTTTCTCTTTTTAGGTAAGGAAATATCTCTGAAATGACCCAACAGGTCACAGGTTGTCTAGTAGCTTTTAAAAACATTATTATAGGGAGGAACTATAGGCGCAGTAGGGCTAATTCCATATATTGAGAATCTGTAAGCAGAAGCAGCCTGATTTGTGCAGGTTCAAGTTTTGACCTTGTCTAAATGTATTTGTGTGGAATGCCCATGTGTCACTGATCTCTAGATTTCTGAATGTTTCCTCAAACATCTATAAAGGCCAATAATATAAAGTGATCACAACTCTTTAGTGTGAAAGAATCTGTGTTTACTCATACAGAGCACAACTGCACATCCTGTTCTGCTTTCCTTCAGTAATAGTTACGCATTTTATATTAAGAAAAATGAATACTTATTACTATTCCTCTCTCAGAACTGAAACATGATATGTCACTCCAGTTATTTAATTATGATCCAGAAATTTAAAAAGGATATCTATTTTCTGCTCATCAGGTTGTATGTCATTGGCTAATTGTATAAGGTTAAAATAATCAATATACATATTTGGCTACATCAATGTTATTGATGAAAACAGTGCATGTAATTGCCTGGGGTTCTTTGAAGATTCACAGGCCAACCTATGTATTGATTTACCTGAAGTAAATTCTCTGCTAAAACTTGCTCAAATAATAATGTTATTGCCTTAGAATCAACATGCAATTCTACTGCAGCCAAAAGAGGCTGAAAATGAAGGGAACTATGGAGAGGAATATAAGTCAATACTTAATCAAACACCTAAGTAACTGGATTAGCGGCCAGTATAGAAAGTCTCACCACATCTCCAGTCCTTCATGCCCATTCCATCCATACAGTAAAATAATGATTGATTCCCCCCAGTTCTCTAGTGGACCTCTATAGTTACAAATAAGCAAACAAACAAACAATAAATGAATTAAACTTTCTCATATCCAAGATAGATTATGTGAAAATGGAGACAACCAATCCAATTTAAATTTTTACCAATTCTGGAGAAAACTAAACAGATATCAAAAGGAAATGCAAGTAGAAAGCAATGTTCTGAGAGATGGTAACAGCCTTCATTTACATTTAGATCTTGTATGGTTCATTCAAACCAGTCTCCTGTCTGTCCTCATGGTACTGTTCTGAATAATTATTTCATCAGAATGGTTATGGATCAATGCGTCCAAAATGTTGGCAATTAAAAAATCTTGTAAAAGGTCCGTCCAGGCATTCTTTACAATGAAGGATTCTGAACTCTAGATAAAACTTCTATATTATGCATACATCATCAGCCTTGCAGCAGAAGCAATTTAATTGCTAACAGCTTACTGATATATAGTATATGTACTTAACAGGTTTCTTTTATAATGTGAATGGACTTTTGTAAAATTTCATTGTACATCTAAACTGATGTTATGCCTGAACAATTCCAGTTATCAAGTTGATTCAAGGCCTGATTAGGTTTAGGTTTTACAGAGTTTTCTCTGTGTAATCTATAGTTTTGCAACACTCTCAGGAGGAAGGAATATAATAGCCTAACCCTAACCAATGGAAAATGGGGCTCCCTAAGTAGAATAATGCCATTCTTCAACAATACCAGGATGTAGAAGGGGCTCAGGGGGACACTATTGCTGTTCTAATAGAAAGTAAAGTGGGCAGAGATATACAGATTTTTAGAGATGGAAGAGCTCTCTACATGAAGGTATGATACAATAGATTTCATAACAAACATTTTGGGCAGCCTTTGCTGATCCCTTAGAATGCCAATGTCCTGCCAGCAACTGCAAGAGGTTAGGCTTAAAACATTATATTTACGATACAACAATGGAAGGGCTCAGAAAAAGCTTACTTCAGAATCCCTAGTTCCATGCAGACAAATCCAAGAATGAGAGCAGAAAGTAACATTGTACTCTCATTGACAAAGGTCAGTCAGGAAATCAGGTCCAGGGTTAGAAAATGGTTTGCCAATAAAAGTCTGACTTCCAACCACTTTTTTAAAGGACTGAATTAGGCATGCTGATTTTCCAGAGTCATGTTTTTTTTGTGAAAATAATTGAATGCCTTTTGTTTTGCTCACTTGGTCATTTTGCATGTGCAAGAACTGGTAATTAGCTGATGTAGAAGCTAAGCTGAATCACCTGACATGGAGCTTGAGCATGCCAGGTGATTTAGCTTAGCTTCTATGTCAGGTGACTCAATCTGCTGCTATGCATCTCCAACAAGTGGCTGGTTACATGACTGCACGGTCATCCTTCAACAGTTCCTGCTTTTTCTGAGTGTCTTTTGCAAATATTACAAGCTCACTGGCTCCTGAGGTTCAAGTCCTGCTCTTCCATGCAGTGTCTGACTCATCAGACACATAAAGAATCCAAGATACATCTAGCTAGAATTGAGGGGAACTGTAGCTCTGTAGTAAAGCACACAAACCCTCACATCTCCAAATAAAAGAACCAGACAACAGGAAACAGGAAAGACCCTAGAGTTAAAGAAAAGTCAACAAGACTTCCTTGCAGTGACTGTCTTGCCATTCATTGTCTGCTCTGCAAGCCACTTTAAACAGGTTCAGCAGGAAGATGATAAGACACCAGTGGTAAGAAATGACTAGTTGCCCACTGTGAATGGCATCAGGAAATCAGTGGACTATTCCCTTGGCCAGCTCAGCTAACTAGCCAGTTGGAAACGCAGGTACAGTGGGGCAAAAAAGTATTTAGTCAGCCACCAATTGTGCAAGTTCTCCCACTCAAAAAGATGAGAGAGCCCTGTAATTTTCATCATAGGTATACCTCAACTATGAGACACAAAATGGGGAAAAAAATCCAGAAAATCACATTGTCTGATTTTGAAAGAATTTATTTGCAAATCATGGTGGAAAATAAGTATTTGGTCAATATCAAAAGTTCATCTCAATACTTCCTTATATATCCTTTGTTGGCAATGACAGAGGTCAAACGTTTTCTGTAAGTCTTCACAAGGTTTTCATACACTGTTGCTGGTATTTTGGCCCATTCCTCCATGCAGATCTCCTCTAGAGCAGTGATGTTTTGGGGCTGTCGCTGGGCAACACAGACTTTCAACTCCCTCCAAAGGTTTTCCATGGGGTTGAGATCTGGAGACTGGCTAGGCCACTCCAGGACCTTGAAATGCTTCTTACGAAGCCACTCCTTCATTGCCCGGGCGGTGTGTTTGGGATCATTGTCATGCTGAAAGACCCAGCCACGTTTCATCTTCAATGCCCTTGCTGATGGAAGGAGGTGTTCACTCAAAATCTCACGATACATGGCCCCATTCATTCTTTCCTTTACACGGATCAGTCGTCCTGGTCCCTTTGCAGAAAAACACCCCCAAAGCATGATGTTTCCACCCCCATGCTTCACAGTAGGTATGGTGTTCTTTGGATGCAACTCAGCTTTCTCTCTCCTCCAAACACAACAAGTTGAGTTTAGACCAAAACGTTCTACTTTGGTTTCATCTGACCATATGACATTCTCCCAATTCCTCTTCTGGATCATCCAAATGCTCTCTAGCAAACTTCAGATGGGCCCAGACATGTACTGGCTTAAGCAGGGGGACACGTCTGGCACTGCAGGATTTGAGTCCCTGGCGGCATAGTGTGTTACTGATGGTAGCCTTTGTTACTTTGGTCCCAGCTCTCTGCAGGTCATTCACTAGGTCCCCCTGTGTGGTTCTGGGATTTTTGCTCACTGTTCTTGTGATCATTTTGACCCCACAGGGTGAGATCTTGCATGGAGCCCCAGATCGAGGGAGATTATCAGTGGTCTTGTATGTCTTCCATTTTCTAATTATTGCTCCCACAGTTGATTTCTTCACACCAAGCTGCTTGCCTATTGCAGATTCAGTCTTCTCAGCCTGGTGCAGGTCTACAATTTTGTTTCTGGTGTCCTTCAACAGCTCTTTGGTCTTGGCCATAGTGGAGTTTGGAATGTGACTGTTTGAGGTTGTGGACAGGTGTCTTTTATACTGATAACAAGGTCAAACAGGTGCCATTACTACAGGTAACTAGTGGAGGACAGAGGAGCCTCTTAAAGAAGTAGTTACAGGTCTGTGAGAGCCAGACATCTTGCTTGTTTGTAGGTGACCAAATACTTATTTTTCACCATGATTTGCAAATAAATTCTTTCAAAATCAGACAATGTGATTTTCTGGATTTTTTCCCCCATTTTGTCTCTCATAGTTGAGGTATACCTATGATGAAAATTACAGGCCTCTCTCATCTTTTTAAGTGGGAGAACTTGCACAATTGGTGGCTGACTAAATACTTTTTTGCCCCACTGTAATTTTCTATGCTGGTCTTTGACCATAATAAAGATTTTATTTTATTTCATTTCAGATAGTTTTCTAATTATCTATAGGACACTTTTTTTTTTTTTATGGCCAAGGCCTACAAATAGCACATGCTTGTTGTGTTGTATGCGACCCAGAATAATGTGTTTGTGAGTTGGGCAGCTATATAAATATGCTAAATAAATAAATGTCTCCTCCTAAATTAAAATATTTATAAAACACAACTAAAACATGAGAAATAGAAATTTATATTGGGGAGTTCATATTGCCCAGGTAAGCTAAAGGTTGACTTAGTTGTTTCAAATGACACCTGTAAGGAAGAAATCTGGTGAACTAGGAACTAGGGTTCCCCAGGTTAGAGAACGCAGGTTACGTTAACACAGATCAAATGCCTTCCAAGACCAACAAGAGAACAGACAACTATCTGCTTTCTTGATAATAGAGGAAGGAGCCTAGAATTTAAATCCTGGGGCATAGACTCACAGTCTGTCTTTAACTTCTATATACTGTAGTAAACATTTTTTCTTTGTCTATAAGGGTTCATTTTTACCTGTAATAAAGAGAATAATTTTGCTGATTGATGTCTGTCAGCCTTCCACCAAAGTGAGCCAGCTCCTGAATAAGTGGAGTTGAAGTCTTAACGGTCTGATCTGAGATTTACAAGTGTGCCTAGATGGGTCCCCTCCTACTCCCATCAATATAGGGGGAGAGCCTTGCCTAGGATTATACTATTACAGGTTGTCCTCAGTTAATGACCACTTGCTCAGCAACCATTTGAAATTGCGACAGTGCTGAACGAATGGTATTTATGACCGGTCCTCAAAGTTCCGGCTGTCCCAGCACCCCTGCAGTCACGTGATCATGATCTCAGCACTTGGCAGCCGCATTTATGATGGTTGCAGTGTCCCATGGTCACATGATCACCATTTGTGACTTTCCCTGCTGGCTTCCCACAAGCAAAGTCAATGGGGAAGCCAGCAGGGGAGGTTGCAAGTTGCTCAGGTAAATCTCCTCCACCCTGCAGCAGCCACCCCCAGTCCTGCCATGCTCATGCTATGCCTTGCCAGCCCCTCATGCACCCTCCCACACCCTGCAGCAGCCACTCCAAGCTCACCCTTCTGCACTTGGTAGCAGCCACTCACCTACCTCCTTGCGAGCTGCCTGGGACTTGCAAATTCCTGCTGGCTTCTCCACTGACTTTGCTTTTGGAACCCAGCAGGAAGTTGTGAGGAGATCCTTGCTTAATGACCTGCTATCCTCGCTTAATGATGGCAATGGGGAGTGCTGGGATTGCCATTGCTAAGTGATGCAGTCACGTGATGTCACACTTTATGACCACATTGCTTAGTAATGAAAATTCCAGTCCCAGTTACCATCGTTAACCAAGGACTTAGCTGTATTATCAAAGCAGCTATTGATCAAGTTGCCAGTTTTTTGCTTCAATATAAGAACCAAATGATGAGCCAGACAGATCAGTTAGCCAAGACATCTAGCTCAGCAGATGGGAGAGAATCTACCACAACCATTGCTGAAATAACTGCAGCAGCCACACTCCTTTGACATGAAGTACCTATTTCCTTGAGCAGTCTGGAGTGAAAGAGGCTTAATTGTCCAATTCAAAGAGGAGCTATTGGATGAAACATATCATGATTTACTAGGGCATTCCAGATATTATCTCAGCATTAATCTAGGGAATTCTGACTCTTAGGGGGAGGAGGAAAGTTGTATGGCTAATAAGAGAGGCCGAGTCTGTCCTAGCAAAGATGAAGGAAGAGTTCTGGGGCAGAGAAGTTATTAATGAAGAAGTAGAAAAGGTGGAAGTAACTCTCCTTCCTGTTATCCAATGTCAGGAGGAGTGGGGGAAGACCTCAACTTCAGCAGAAGAAAAAATCTCCCATCCTTAGTCAGGAGGAGAAAGGGAAGAACAGGCCTGAAAAGGGGTGGTAAATCTCATTAGCTACAAATAAATGGGAAAGGAGAGAGAAGCATATTGTCCACAGCAACTCATGACCAGAAGGAGGGAAAAGAGTGGCTTCTGCCACTTCCAGACACATAGAGGGAAAGAAAAAGCAGGGAAAGTGATGGTTAAAGAATGAAGCTGGGTGAGACAGGAACTAGCAGTTATCACACTAGAAAAAACTGTTACGTCAGTGTAGATCAGGTGCCTTCCAAGAGAATGGCCAAGCTTTAATGACTCGTTAAAGTGGGATAAAAAAGGCTATAGTTTAAATCCAGGAGCAAAGATCTATATATGGATGTTGATTCCTATGTACAGCACTGGACAAATGCTCTGTGTTTATATGGCTTGATTCTTGTCTGCAATAGATACTAATCTGGCTGAGTCATGCCTGTGAGTCTTCTGCCACATAAACTGAAAAAGAAGTCTCTGGAGAGCTGAGATTTACTGCTGGGCAGTTTGAAGCTGAGAGCGATGAAAACAACTGAACTGTTGGCTGAGTGAATTTCCTGGAGTAGAGAGAAACAGGCATCATCATCATCATCATCATCATCATCATCATCATCATCATCATCTTTTTATCCTGCCTTTTTATACATTTTGGTCAACTCAAGGCAGCAAACATACCTAATACTCCTGCCTCCTATTTTCCCTATAACAACAATCCTGTGAGGTGGGTTGGGCTGACAGAGAGAGACTGGCCCAAAGTCACCCATCTGGCTTTCATGCCTAAGGGAGGTCTAGAACTCAATGTCTCCTGGTTTCTAGCCTGGTGCCTTAAGCACTAGATCAAACTGGCAATCATAATCATAATCATAATGATGTCAGCTTCTAACATTTCATAGATGAAATTAAGAAGCCAACAACTTCTTGGAATTATTTAGATGAGCCACTCACTGCTAGTTACACATTGCGGAAGACTTCAGGCACTCACAGGACCATCCAGAGAGAAGCACTTCAGTACTTCTGGATGGAAGACCAGTGGAAGAATTTTTGGAGAGAAGATGCAGTGCTAGCAAGTGTGCTATGCCTTCATCCGCTCGAAGCCCTTATACACATTCAAGTGAAAGCTTGAAGAGGGCTTCTGTCATTTGATATATGCAATAATTATTTAATTTGTATTAGTTTACTTCTCCATTGGTTTTAAAAAAATATTTTTTCTAAAGAATCTCACAAATTGTTATAAGCAATGCAAAATACATTTCACTAGCATAGAAAAAAATCTGGCCTAAATTTAGTATCTTTTTGCTTTTTGAAAAAGGAACTTTTTGCTTTAAAAGAAAGACTGGAAGGACAAGTAGTTCTAGAAGAAACAATTTACTTCCTAATATAGTTTGCATTGATCTATTAAGTCAATGAAGCCTTTTCTAGATTACTAAATTCTAGCAACCTTTAATGTTTCTTTGATTAAAATAGTATTACTTCAGCGAAAAGGGTTTTTTCTTCAGAAATTGTACAACATTTGCATTACATATTAGCTGAACAACACTTTCTAGTACAGTAATCTATGATTTCTTGACTTGCTAAATGTGACACTAAATTATCCATTTCATATTTTTTAATGTCTAGGTAAAACTGTATATTTATTACCCTTAATGATTGCTTTGTTCAACATTCACTGTGTCTGACATGCCTGTTGAATTACTGTACACAGTAGAATTAGGCCCAGTATGATAACGAAACCACATGCTATGGTTTTAAGAGGAGTTCTATGAATGATGTTGATCTTTCCTCTCTTTCTTTTTCTTTTTCTGCTTCTGTTGTGTTCATAATGAAAGTAAAGGATATTTGTTCCACTTTACAGATTAGAACTATTAGTCTTACTCCATTAGTAATGCAAGTAAACCCTAACTGGAACTCAATGAGTACTGCTCAGGAAACAAGACTGGGGATCAAGCCTGGAGCCATTTATTAGAGATTAACAGATATCTTGCTGGGCCATTACTCATTCAGCTCTGTATTCCAGTCATCCTGAATTCTGATTAAATTAGTATTTTGATGTAATTAATTTCCAAATTGGAGCATGTGTTGTTTGCTGCAGCAGCATTTGCAAATAATAGTTGCTTCTGCTTATTTGTACATTATCTTTGTGTTACATATGTAGAGTACCTATTGATCAAATAATGGAGGTTCGTATGAGCTGCTGCATTCTGGTGAAACACTAGGACAAAAGCTTTTGTGTATGTGTGTATGTATGTGTGTGTGTACATATATACATATACAATTTACTTTTTACTCAAGCACATCAGTAAAAACAGTATAAAAATAATCTTCATGCAATTGTATATAAAAACATCAATATGCTATTTGTAATGTTTTGCCAGTTATAATGTAAGCACATGTATGCGGGTGCATGCATGTGAATCTGATTGATTAATGTTCATATTTTTTCTGCAGCATGTTACTTATATGTATGTGCTCACCCATAATGTGAGGGGAAGGAAGATACAACCTGTAAAGCTGTAGGAAATAGTGACAATTGCTTCTGGAATTCTTTCCAAACCCTTTACCAGCAATAGCCATAGGAGGCTTCTTTCTTTTTTTCTGTGTAATAAATATGTTATGTCTCTGGCTGTGTGCATATCTGTCTTCCCCTCATGCTGTGTCTGTGTTTGTGGGTAGCACCAAGAAGGCTGTATATGCTCCATTCTAGGTCATGTGACAAGGAGGGAGGTGGGCTTAATCACAAGCAGTTGAGAACATTCCAAACTGCTGCTTAATTGCCTTTCTCATCATGAAGCATAATGGTCTGCAGCTCCATCCCACATTCAGTTTTGTTCCTGATCTTTCTTTAATTGGCTTCCCCCACCATACCAAATTTGGTCTGGGTCTATCGTGGTTTGGGAAAGTTGTCCTCCTGATGGACAAAGCCCTGAGCCCCTTAAGTTCTTTCCAACATTCTGTTGGGTTGGAAAGAATAAAAATGATTCAGTAGTCAGTTGGAAATATTATAAGGTAATTTGGGGAAAAGCTAGATAATTTTGGAAGCATCCCTAGTATTTTTGTATGTTTGCAGCTGTATTGCTGCAAGCCTTTGTGTGTGCTGTCTATTACACATGCCTTAATCAGAGAACTGTGAAACCTCACAGTCTATTTTAAGAATAGCTTCATCATTGTGCTATAGGTGGATTCATTCAGGACATTGATCTTCACACTCTTGCTTTTTCAAGTGTTATTTCTCGTGATTGAGTGTCCATTCCAAATAGGTAGACAGAAATTCATAAGACATTTCAAAGTTCCTCCTTAGTGGGTGACTGCAACTACAAATGACGTTGTTCTAGTCATAAAGCCCTGCTGGAAATCATTACTGTCACACTCTCTGTCAACTGCTACCCAAATCTGACTTATTACCTAATTAGTAAGAAGTCCAAGCCCATTTGATAGAATCTCTGTATCTAATTGACCTTCAAACTGAATCAGAAAATTGAATTACAGAATTGGATTGAACTGACCTGATTCAGGATTTTGCACTAAAGTGTCAAATCAGACTGATCTTTCAAATGGTTAAACTGACAGTTCAAATCAGATTTGAGTTGATCCATCATTTACTGCAATTAAGTGTATCTGAATGACTTTCTTAATGAACTATCATATCAGAAAACACGAATCTATTTGTGGGAAAATAAAGTAAGTTCTAGAAAGTTGTCTTGAAGGCACATTCATGGCCAGTCTTCTCTAGCATTGCTTATTATTTGAGAAGAGCATTCTACTAAAATATTGGCAGATTACAGGGACAGGGATTCCATCTTGACTTTTTTGACCACATCCAGTGGGCAGCCCTGATGAGAGCATTTTAGAAATACATATCAACTTATAGGAGAAAAGGATAATGCAGAGATTAATTATTTTAATAAATTTTATTTGCCTACCATTCCCCAGATAATTTCAAATTTTCTTCAGAAGCATATGGATCATCTGTGTGAATTTTTTGCCACAGTCCACACTGCAAACTTTTCTTTTCTACCTTAGCAATCCCATCACATTGACTGCAATGCTTCACTGAGCATAATGGGCATTAGAGGAGTGAAAATCCACCGATGTAGTCAGTCTCTTATGAACAGTAAAGGCCCTCAGAACAGATATACCCGATGGCCAGACTGGAAATCCCTCGGCTATGTGCTATTTCTATACTGAACTCACATTCTGATTGTGCTGATGCTGCAACGCACATCACTTTCTTAAGCATCAGCATCTCCTACTTTAATTAGAAAGGGAAAAAATCTCATTGAGAGTAAGTCAATCACTGTCAAACAAAAATGGTTCAGCATTTCCAAACAGAGAAACCACATATTTCAAATTAACTCCATTATCCTTAATTAATTCAAGACGACTACTTCCTATTCTGCAATAATACTCTATCATGGCCTGTCAATATAATTTTTTGTCAGTTCTCCCTTTCAACCAAATATAATGGGATCTGTGCTTCATGGAGAGCAAACTGTCATAAATGATTACTTTGTGTATTATGATACATTATTTGGGGGGAAAAAAGTTAAAAAAGTAATAGCTAGGCCAGAAGATCATAAACAGATAGTGTCAGCCCACCAGCACACAGAACTTGGATAGGTAAATTACTCTGAGTAACAGAGGGCACTTTTGCATTGTAACCTAAGCTGCTGGTCTTGGACATTGCAATGGATTGGCAGTGGGGCCAGGCTGCTACTCTGGCTGGGCCACACCCACTGCAAGACTTGATTGGTTGTTCCCTTGCTTCTTGCTCTTCCCATCCATGCAGGGAAGGCAAAACTCACTGGTTGGTCCCTGCATGAACCCGTCTACCAGTGCCCACCTTTTCCTTTTGGGGTTATTCACTCCTCACAAGCCCTGTGTCTTTCTTTTGCTTTCCAAGAGATCTGCACACATGGATGCCTTCACATCCCTCTCCCACCTATCTCCTTTGACACCAACACACACCTGCTCTTTTTTCTTTTCTCTCCTTGTGGCACCACTGTAGTTCTAATGCTACAATAATCAAAACAAAAGGTTCTTTTGCTCCTATCTTCCTTTTTAGGTCCATGAAAACTCTGTAGCAAGAGAGACTGATAGTTCAGCTTCAAAGAAACAAAATGGCAGCATCCCTATGTTGCAACTTAAAGATAGTAAAAAAAAAAAAAAAGTAATAAAGGAAAGAGAAGAGAAGCTTTGGAGAACTATGGGGGTGGGGGCAGGGGAGAAGCAAGAGGAGCATGCTTCACCCAGCCTGGACAGAAACTGAAAGGATTCCCACTGGGAGATGTGAAGGTTGGATTTAATGGGCCATCACTGGATCAATCACAAGACCATTAAAAAAGAAAAGAAAAGAAGCAGCAAATTGCCAACAAGCCATGAAAATAACAGCCTGGCAGTCCAGGATGAAATGATTGCCAGGGCAGCAACCAGGTGCTGGAGGGGAGGGGGCATGCCAGGCACTGCAGTCAGATAGATCTGGGGTTACTATTAGAATGGAATGAAGAACTGGAGACCATTTGACCTGAAGGGCTTAAAACAGCTCAGGTCAGAAAAAAGCATTTTTTAATTGAAGCTGGAGAGCATGTGTGTGTGTGTGTGGGGGGGGGGGCATTTGCAGTTGGCTGGAGTAAAGCAAAGCTGTCTGTTTCTGCACTCAGGAAATGGTGTGTCACCCATACTGCCTATGAGCCAAACAGAATGTGTTGATTCCACCAGCACCAATCAATCAGCCTTTCTTTGCTAAGCCTGTGGAAAACATCTGCTCCTTCAGGTGGTATGCCCGCAGGCTTCAGATTGGATAACAGTCAACTGACTTGAATGCAGAAGGTTGAACAGCTCTGGCCTTGATGCACAAGCGTGTCTTTCTCTCTCTCTGGGCCCTCTCATTGTCTCTCACTAGATAGTCTCTCTCTTGGGGCAACTTTCTTTTCCCACATTGAAACACGAATCCTTCTCACATATTCAGCTTGTGTTTTCCAAAGCTCTGTATGGCATGAGCCAGTGCCACCTCTGACTTTACCTGTTGTTTATCTCTGCTTACTTTTTCTCCATCTCTCAACCCTGAGGGACGATAATAATCTCAGAAGGAAGAGCAACCAACAGGTAAACAATACCTCACATGGTTGGTAGCTCCCTATTCTAGAACATGGATGAATATGCAGCCCTCAGCTAGGCTACTGTAATAGTTAGGGGTTGTATTGGGACTAGGGGCAGCCAGATTCAAGTTCCCATACAACCTCAGATGATTTGGGGCCAGATGATTTCTCTGCTTAATCCATCTCACAGAACTGTTGTAGGGATGAAACAACCTCCTAATATAACCCAGCAATAATAATTTGACTGGCAAAAACTGATTTCTGCTTTCCTGTTGCCATTGATGGCAAAAAACCAAGGCAGCTAATCATCTGATAAATTAACTGGCAGAATCAATTGTTAGTGGATTGGTAAGAGAAAGGGAGGAAAAGGAGGAAAAGAAATATGAGATGTGTTATGAGTGTTATCTCTCTGTGTGTGAAGAGTTGCACATGAATCTATGAAGATTACAAGTGTGCAGGAGCAATTGTGCTGGGAGTGATGGTGCTGTTTTGTCTAGTATCTGGTGTACAGGTTCTGAACATGGAAACTTAAATAAAATTATATCATAGTTGATAGGCTGGCCTTCCACACCTGGATCTATAACAGGAACCTCAGGTGCACAACTGAGTAAGCGTGGAGTGAGTAGGATTTAGCGCACTCACATCTGAGAAACATTTCATTCACAGATCTATAAACGTCTACAAGATCACCCCAGCATTCCAGTTTTTTCAGGATTGCAGAAGTCAAGCAAGCAAGGAACTACTAGGCTAAGCTGGCTTGAACAAACTTATCATAAAATAAGCAGCTAGTCAATGATGCTGCATGCCTAAAGGTGCAAAGACAGTCTGGTAAGAGGAAGCGGATTTTCCTAACCCAGTTTTTTGAGTCAGAATTTGCCAATTCTCTTGCTGGCCTTGTGAGGCACCTGATCTATGTTGAGATACAATTAAACTGGTCTTCCAGGGAAAAAATGGTGGACTGAAGTGGAGCTGACTATTACATCTAAGAACAAGGAGCTAATGAGTAGATCAACCCCCTCTGGAGAAAGAGTATGTGAGATTGCCCATGTTGTGCTCCATATGGTTGCTCCTCATGAGGAGACTGCAAGGCAGTGGTCTCCGGAGGGTGGGAGAACCAAGAGACAAGGGAATTTGCCATTCTTGCTCCAGCTGCAGTTGAAGCCTTCAAAGGATGCTAAGTTTACATGTCCTTGCTAAACATCTTCAGAAATTGCCTATTCACCGCTTTTAAGAAGTTAGACGCCTTCAAAATGATAAGGCTGGAAATACCGGGTGAATGCCTTCAATCCTTAATATAAGAAAATGAAGCTGTTTCTTTAAAAACTTTAAGAATTTAAAATAAACAGCAAAAAACAAGACAAGGTTTTGGCTACAGAAAGTTTTAAATGGATTAAGAGCTCAGAAAAAGTTGGAATATTTGATTTGATTTTGAATGTTAAGACTTTGAAATTTAATTTTAAAGAATATTTAAAAATTTTAAAGAATAAATGCATTTTTGTGGAAAAGAAAAATTATTTTTGGTATTGGAGACATAACAAGATAAGCAACTTGTAATGGCATTCAGAGATATTGTTGAGGAATGGCAAAGGGACTTTGAATCAACATTGTCAGCTATGTTGTATGTTTTTATGAACACCTTGTTCCCAGAAGAAGCTGTTACACCAGAAGATGCTGTTACAGAAAAAAACATGAAATGATTATGGAGAACAACATGAACAAGAATTTATCATTGGATATATTAAAAAAAAAATCAGATGAGGCTCTAAAAATTAAGAAGGAAAGATAAATGCCAATTGAAGAGAGTAACTGGAATAATTCTTTTCTTGCTGGACTTACAAAACAGACTTGTTAAAGTTTTGAAGAAATTCAAGACAAGAGATAATGATTATTTGAATGGATTAAAGAACAAGATTGTTTTATGCAAAAAGAAGGAACAAAATTGGCTTATTTGATCAGGGTTAAAATGGGATATGTTGCCTCTTTGGGAGGTTCTTGACTTGCTGACATCTGGACTGGAAAAGACTTTGTGTCTTACAGTATGCTTATAGTTAAGAGTTGAGATATGGAATGATGAGTTTTATATCTGTTAACTTGTGATTATTTTAGGGCTCTGATTGGACTTTTTGCTGACACCCGGATTGGAAAAGGCATTGTTTACTGGATTTGTCTAAAGTTAAGAGTTGAGTTATGGGTTGAAGAGTCATATATTTATTAACTAAGAGGAGGTGGAGAGATAGTGAAAATGTTTAGACTTGTGATAAGGGTGGGAAGCTTTCTTAGAGTTGTTTTTTTTTGTTTGTTTGCTTTCTTGCACCTTTTATTCTTTCTATTTTTCTTTTTCTTTTTAGTTTATATTATCTTTTATTATTGTAGTTAAAACTTTTAATAAAAATATTATTTAAAAAAGAGATACAATTAAACTGCTGGTTCTTGCTTTCCAGCTTCGTTCATTAAAGAATGAAGTAGAATAAATTTCAAGGTTGTAACATGGATAATATTTAAATATGGATTAAATAAAGTCAAGATTCTAAAATGTAACTCAACATCCAGATATGGATTACAAATCTATGACTACTATACTTTTTAACATCAGTGAATGCTGTCAATATTATCAGAACATGTCATTTAGCCACTGTAATATTTTCCTTTTGTGAAATTTCTTCAATATTTGTTACAAGATTTCATGTGTATGATAGATTTAAAAATCTTTCTCAATATTTTACTAGTGAAATGATCCTTATTACAGTTTGTCAGAAAGTAAAATGAAGCTGATGCTTATTATTGGGTTGTGAGTTTTTGGGATGAACATTTTAGTAATAGTTATATTTATATTTCATAGCACAATATATTGAAAAGTTTAAAAGTAAATATATAACAAAATAATTTACTTTGTTTGCATGAGATACAGCACTCTTTATTATTCCTCCCTTCAACCCTTTGCTTGAATTTGTTTTCAAATGCATACTGAGTTTCTCAAGAAGATTATATTCTATGAACCAAGACTTTATTTAAATCACCATCTAAACTCCTCCTTTGTTTATCTTGCTTTCAAGCACTAATTAGCACATCATTGTATGGGGAGTTTTGATCATCTGTTCAAGCAATTTCAATTTGAGCTTAAAGTGGAGTTATCACAGCCCCAAATAATAATTTTTGAAATCATGTGCATCAAAGGGTTTTTGCTATGGCAAGGCAGCATTCCCAACATTGCTCAAGAAAAACAAATCTCTGAAATATGAACAATGGAGAGAACACAAGGGGAACCTGGGTGGACCTGCTGGACATTTAAGGAGTACTGCCCATAAAAGCCAAGGGGAGGAGGAACCCAAGTGCTTGGGAGTGACAGTATTGGATAACAGAATCTCTGTGCCTTTTGGCATGAGGGAGAAGGTCAAAGAGGAAACAGCCTCTTCACCTAGAATTAGATTTGTCTCTGTAAGTGGAAATGAGGGCATCAGTCCCCATTTCATACTATTCTGGTACCAAGATTTGAAGAGAAGCCTTAAAAGCACTCCCATCTTTTAATTCAGGAAATGGGCCAGATTATTCTGAGAAAATACTGTCTTTTCCAATTCTGCAAAACTTTCTAATCTGCTTTCTGTATTACTTTTTACCGTCCTTGGTGTGGGGAGTGCATTGAATATCAAGACAGCTGAAATCTGATGGAGGGAAATAATTTTGGGAGAGCACCCACTACTAATCTTATCACTGCCAAACAGTGCACTACGAACAGATATTACACCTAAGTAACTGTTTAGATATTCTGCACTTAAAGGACAAAAGAGCTGATATGCTGCTAGTAATACTCAATTACCTGGTGCGTAATCTGGGGATCCTCCTAGACTCATGACTCCTGTTCAAAGAGTAGGTGGCAGTTGTGGGTAGGAGGGCCTTTGTGCAACTTTGTGCTGTGCATCAGTTATGCCCCTTCCTGGATTGAGAGGCCCTCCGCATGATCACTCATGCCCTGGTCACCTCCCAGTTGGATTACTGCAATGTGCTATATAAAGAGTATCCGGAAGCTACAGCTGGCACAAAATGCAGCAGTGCAGATAGTTTTGAATGCCCCCAGGGGGGCACATGTAACACCTCTGTTATGCAAGCTGCATTGGTTGACAGTTTGCTTCCAGATCCAATTCACGGTGTTGGTTATTACCTTCAAAGCCCTTCAGGACACAATACCAGGTTATCTGAGGAGCCATCTCACTCCCATTATATCAGCCCACCCCACTCAGTCCAGCAGAAGGGGCATGTTGCAGACCCTACCAGTCAAGGAATTTTGGCTGGTGGGGTCTAGGAAGAGGGTCTTTTCTGCCATGGCCCCTGCCCTTTGGAATAGCTTACCACCTGAGGTGTAGTCCACCCCCATTCTCATGGTCTTCCAGAGGAGTGTGAAATCTTGGTTATGCGAGATGGCCTGGGGGCCTGATGGGGGCTTGCACTGTTGGAATTGGCTGGTAGGGTAATTGATTCTGCCCCCTCGTCATCTTGAATTGTATATAGTCTTTTTATATAGTATTATTTTTTATCAAATTTAATATGGATATTTATATTTTCACTGTTTTTAATGTTTGATTTTAATAGTGAGTTGCCCAGAGTCACCTTCTAGGGGAAATGGGTGGCATATAAATGTAATAAATAAATAAACAAACAAACAAATAAATATTCTGTGTAGATCTTTGTTTAACATGAAGCTACTGGGAGAGGTCCTCCAGTGATGTGTGCTGTGGTATCACCAGTATGCTGATGATACCCAATTGTCCATCACTATCCCTAGCCACATGGGAGAAGCTATCAACATCTTGACCCAGTCTTTGGAAGCTGTCAGGGTCTGAAAGGGATAAAAAAAAGGCTATTATTTGTTACTTCTCAATTGGACTGTTGCAACAGAAAGACTGTCTGGAAGCTCCAGCTGATCCAGGGCACAGCAGCTTATGTAGTTCCAAGCACACTTCATGTAGTTGGTGTGAGACCTCTCCTACAAGAGCTGCACTAGCTACCAACCAGCTCCGGGTGCAATTCAAGGTGTCACCTTTAAATCCTTACATGGTTCAAAACCTCAGTATCTTTGGGACTGCCTACTCCCAGTTGTATCTGCTTGTTCAACAAGATGTGGAAGTGAGGGCTCACTTCAGTTCCTTATTCTGAAGGAATTTTACCATCAGGGGTCACAGTGGTAGGACTTCTCTATCACTGCCCCTTTTCTCTGGAACAATATTCCTCCCAAGATTAGACTGGCACCAACACTCTGGGTGTTAGGTGTTGTTTCAAGGTAGCAGAAAGATAACAGTTACCAAGGAAGAGAAGCAAATAACAGCAGACAAGTTGTAAATCAAAGACTTAACAAAGTACCGTTTGCAAACCAAGTAGCAAAAGAGTAGTTTAGTTATGTTGCCAAAAGTAAAGAAGCCAAATTGGGTAGTTAGCTAATCGAGAAGTCAGGAATTCAAGAACAGGATACACAGTAACATAACACATGAGCTAGATTTCCAAACGGTTGTTCTCAACAGAGAGTGAACGCAAAGCAAGCTACATAAAACTCTCTGCTGGCAGCAATTACTCACTCTTTGCCTTGTGAGGAGTCTCATTGATTGACGTTGCTCTGCTTGCCTCTGTGTACATCTGGATCTGGGACTTGGGGTCGTGCCTCATCATCTAATTGCATCAGCTGATCAGGAGATGCCTGTAGCTAATAAGCCTCAGATGATTCTTGAGGCTGACATTCCACAGGCTCAGCTAGAGCAACATCTTCAGAGTCAGAGTCAGACTCTGAATCATGGCTCATGATATTATCTGCCACTCAGGGCCCCCTTCTGCCCCAACAAGGTGAGGTTTCTGAGGTTATCGTTGATGGAAACATTGGACTAAGTGTGGGGCATGTAGATGTGATGCATCCCCCCATGAACATTCCTCAGGTCCAAAGCCTTTCTAGTCAATAAAGTACTAGAGGTGACTTGGTGCAACCAAGAGTCCAGGATGCAGGCAACTTCATATTCAGGCTCACTATCAACTGAAATGGGAGGTGGAGATGGAATGGAAGGATGAAGAGAGCTTGCTGGGGCATCAGGAACCAGAACAATGAAATATGGGAAGCACTTTGAGGCAGGTAGCTTGACTCAGTACGCAACTGGGTTAATGACAGCTTTGATTGGGAGGGGACTGATAAACTTGTGATCTAATTTTCTGCATGGACGTGGCATGGTTAAATGTTGAGTAGAAATCCAAACTTGATCTCCCACTTTTAAACTGGGCCCTGGTTGCTGATGCCTGTCTACAAAGTCTTTGTAAGTCTTTTTAGCTGTTTTAAGTTGATCTTGCAAGATTCGATGAATTGTCATTAATTCCTGATGAAAGTTCTTCACTGCTGGAAGCTAAGAAGAGGTTTGCTGGAACAGAAGGAACCAAGGTTGGACACAATAGTTGGCTATTAGAAGACATCTGAATTGTTGTCTGATGTGCATTGTTATATGCAAATTCTGCAGCTGGTAAAAGCTCCATCCAATTATCCTGTGGAACTTTATAAAACAACATAAATATTGCTCTAGGATGCTATTCAAATGTTCTGTCTGTCCATCAGACTGGGGGTGGTGTACAAAAGACAGATGAATTTGCTCGCCCAACCCTTGAAAGACCTCCCACCAGAATCTGGCAGTAAACTGAGGCCTCCATCTGAAACTATGTGATCAGGTAATTCATGTAGTCTGAAGATAGTTTGGATAAACAGTTGGGCAGTATCTTTGGCAGCTGACAATCCAGTGCAAGGGATGAAATGTGCCATTTTAGTGAGCATATCAACAATAATTAAAATAATGATGGCACCTCCTGATTGTGGTAAGTCAGTAATGAAGTCCAGAGATACTGTTCCCCATGGTTGATTTGGCACAGGCAGAGATAATAATTTACCTGAGGGCTTGCCAGGAACATACTTGGCTCGATGGCAAATAGAACAAGACGACATGTAACAATTGACATCATCACAAACCCATGACCACCAAAAGTTTCCCAAAACAAGTTGTAGAGTTTTATATTATCCAAAATGGCTAGCAGCTGGCAAAGAAGAACTTTTTCCCACAAGGGTCTAGCAGGAACATAGTAGCAGCCCTGGAAATACAATTGGCCCTGATCAAATGACCAGTGGTTGGTTTGGTTCTGGGGATAATTCTGAACTTCTTATATACAATCTTGAACATAAGGATCCTTATGCCACTGTTCTTGCAAGTCCTTCAACCAATTCTCTGATATTGTGACAGCTGCAAACTTCTCCAAGGGAATAACACTTTGAAGGGGAGCAACATAATCAGCTTGATCGTATTCAGGTTTATGGGACAAAATGTCAGCTCATTTATTATGATGACTTGGAATGTAAGTCACTTGGAAGTTGAATCAGAAGAAAAACAGGGACTGTTGGATCTGTTATTAGTTATGAGTGGTTTGGAGATATTCCAAAATCTGATGGTCAGCTTGCACTTCTGTGGTATGCCAGGGTCCCTCTAGATGATGACACCACATTTCAAAAGCTACTTTAATGGCTAAAAGCTCCTTATCCCAAATAGTATAGTTGTATTTAGCAGGACTTAGTTTTCTTGCAAAATACAGGTGAAACTCGAAAAACTAGAATATCGTGCAAATGTTCATTTATGTCAGTAAGGCAACTCAAAAGGTGAAACCAATATATGAGATAGAAGCATTACATGCAAAGCGAGATATGTCAAGCCTTACTTTGGTATAATTGTGATGATTATGGCATACAGCTTATGAAAACCCCAAATTCACAATCTCAGAAAATTAGAATATTACATGACATCAATAACCCAAGGATTGGAAATAGAACAATATTGGACCTCTGCAAAGTATAAGCATGCATATGTACTCAGTACTTGGTTTGGGCCCCTTTTGCAGCTATGACTGCCGCAATGCGGCGTGGCATGGCTGCTATCAGCTTGTGGCACTGCTGAGGTGTCATGGAAGACCAGGATGCTTCAATAGTGGCCTTCAGCTCCGCTGTATTGTTCGGTCTCATGTCCCTCATCTTTCTCTTGGCAATGCCCCATAGATTCTCTATGGGGTTCAGGTCAGGCGAGTTTGCTGGCCAATCAAGCACAGTAATCCCATGGTCATTGAACCAGGTTTTGGTACTTTTGGCAGTGTGGGCAGGTGCCAAGTCCTGCTGGAAAATGAAGTCAGCATCCCCATAAAGCTCGTCTGCGGAAGGAAGCATGAAGTGCTCCAAAATCTCCTGGTAGATGGCTGCATTGACCCTGGACTTAATGAAGCACAGTGGACCAACACCAGCAGATGACATGGCTCCCCAAATCAACACAGACTGTGGAAACTTCACACTGGACTTCAAGCATCATGCATTGTGTGCCTCTCCATTCTTCCTCCAGACTCTAGGTCCTTGGTTCCCAAATGAGATGCAAAAGTTGCTCTAATCAGAAAAGAGGACTTTGGACCACTGGGCAACAGACCAGTTCTTTTTTTCTGTAGCCCAGATAAGACACTTCTGATGTTGTTTGTTGTTCAGGAGCGGCTTGACAAGAGGAATACGACATTTGAAGCCCATGTCCAGGATCCGTCTGTGTGTGGTGGCTCTTGATGCACTAACTCCAGCCTCAGTCCACTTCTTGTGAAAGTCCCCAACACTTTTGAATGGCCTTTTCCTGACAATCCTCTCCAGGCTGCCGTCATCCCTGCTGCTTGTGCACCTTTTTCTACCACACTTTTCCCTTCCACATAACCTTCTATTGATGTGCTTTGATACAGCACTTTGGGAACATCCAACTTCTTTTGCAATTACCTTTTGGGGCTTTCCCTCCTTATGGAGGGTGTCAATGACGGTTTTCTGCACAACTGTCAGGTCAGCAGTCTTTCCCATGCTTGTGATTCCTACTGAACCAGCCTGAGAGACCATTTAAAGGCTCAGGAACCCTTTGCAGGTGTTATGGATTCATTAGCTGATTAGAGTGGGACACTTTGAGCCTAAAATATTGAACCTTTTCACACTATTCTAATTTTCTGAGATTGTGAATTTGGGCTTTTCATAAGCTGTACGCCATAATCATCACAATAATACCAAAGTAAGGCTTGACATATCTCGCTTTGCATGTAATGCGTCTATCTAATATATTGGTTTCACCTTTTGAGTTGCATACTGACATAAATGAACATTTGCACAATATTCTAATTTTTCGAGTTTCACCTGTACATATAAGGGAAGAGTACTGATGAAGTGGGATCAGCCTGAAGGACAGCTTCAGTTGCAATATCTAATGCATCTATCTCTACTATGAAAGGTCTCAAAGGATCTAAGCAGAATAGGATTGGTTTGGAGGCTTCTTGTGCCTTTTGGTTCCAATTAAATGTTACTTTCTTTCTTAAAAGCTGTGTTAGAGGTATAGAGAGAGTAGCAAAGTTGAAATGAAAGTTTGATAGTAGTTTGCAAATCCAAGGAACCATTACATATCCTTGGCCCTTTGTGGAGCTTGCCAGGAAAGAATTGCCTCCACCTTATTTGGGTCCATGGCAATGCCACCTGAGGAAATGCGATGACCGACAAAGTCAATTGTGACTTTATCGAACTCATGCTTTTCCACCTTGGTGAATAGCTGATGTGTTCGAAGTCGTAGCACCAAATGAACATATTGGGAGTGCTCAAGAAGAAAGTCTGAATGTATAAGAATATCATCAAGATAAATTATAACACATTTGTCCAAAAGGCCTAAAAAAATGTCATTCATAAGATGTTGAAAGATTCCAGGAACATTAAATAGGCCAAAGGGCATGACAATATACCGCATTTTTCCGACTATAAGATGATACTTTTTTCTAAAATCCTTACCCTAAAAATTGAAGGGCACCTTATTCAAGGAAGTCAGCTGAGAATCGCGCGGTTCCAAACTGCCCATACTTTGTTTCTGCAGAGAGGCTTCCTCCTATTGCTAGCCTCCAATCACGAGTGAAATAGCTTGTCTCCCAAACAGACTTCCTCCAATCACGAGCCTGATGTAACTGACGTCAGCTGATGCTGAACAAACCAATTAGAGGAAGGCTGATTGCAGAGACAAGCTATCTGCAGTTTCACTCGTGCTTGAATGTAATCAGTTAAGCAAAAGAGCCTGGAAATAGAGCTGCAGAGAGACGGTTTGGACCTCCTCCAACCGAGTGTATCAGGTCAATGTTAACTAATTACTAAATAAAAATGTGTTCTACACTATCTTTAAAATATTGATTTTTTAATTTTGGGCTGGAAAAGTGGGGGTCATCTTGTACATGGGGGTGTCTTATTGTCAGAAAAATACAGTACTTGAAATGGCCATATTGAGTTCAAAAAGCAGTCTTCCATTCATCTTCACAAATTCATATTAGGTTGTAAGCACCCTGCAAGTACAACTCTGAGAATATTTTGGCTGTACAAAGACATTCTACAAGTTCAGAGATGAGGGGTAGTGGATAGCAGTTCTTTATAGTGATCTGGTTGATGGCTCAAAAATCATTGCAGAGTTTGAGTTCCCCCAATTTCTTTTTTACAAATAACACTGGAGTGGCAGCTGGAGATATAGATGGATGAATAAACCCTCTTTTCAAGTTTTTATCTATGAAATCTCAAAGAGTGGCTAGTTCAGGTTCTGAAAGTGAATACAAATGTCCAACTGGAATCTTTGCCCCTGAAACTAGGTCAATTGGACAATCATAGGGTGTATGAGGAGGCCTTTTTCATTGAATACATCTTGGTATTCAGCATACTTGGTGGGTAAAGCTGGGCAAGATTCCTTGGTGAGTTCAGCCGCTAAAATCTTTATAGATGATTTTACATGAGTTCTGCAACCAGGAGCCTTAAAGACTATGGAGCCTTCAGACCAGGTGATATGCGGATCATGGACATGAAGCCATTCAAGCCCTAAAACTACAGGGAAATGAGGCAGAAATGCTAGGTAAAACTCCAACAGTTCTTGATGCTGACCTAAGCAAAGCTTAGGTGTAGACTTGTCTACTGGTCCTGAACGTAAAAGTTGCCCATCAATAGTTTCCACCACCAAGGGGGGGTTGAATGGCAGGGCTGGGTATTCCTTGGTCTGTGGCAAATTATATGTCCATAAAGTTGGCAGTAGCCCCAGAATCAATCATGGCTTGCATGAGTATTTCTGGTTTGCCTGGGAGGTACAGGGAAATGGTAATTACCAGATGTTTTGAAGGAATACTACATTGTATTTGAGCTTGAGCTGCAACCATAGTTCTTTGATTCAGTAGTCCCTCTGAATGGGGTGCAATTTGCTTACTAGATTTGTTTTTTACAGGACATGTGGTAGCCAGATGGTCTTTTCTGCATCAGATAAATGTAGATGTGTACCTCCAACCTTCATGGGCTCCTCTGTCAAAGTAGTCTCAGATTTGGGTGCTGATAAAGGAACAGCAAACTTGGCAACAGGCTTGTATCCACGATTTCTAGTTTTTCTTTGCTTAAAACCACATCTATTTGGAGATATAGCTGTATAAGTCCTTGCAATGTGTCAGGGCACTCAGTTCTTGTCAACTCATCTAGGATTTCATCAGCCAACCCTTCCTGGAACTGGTCAGTCAAGGCTACTTCAATCCAGGCTAAATCTTGGGTAATCATATGTAAGTGACTTCAAGTTGAAGCCACAGAGCAGTGCCCTTGTCTCAGTTCTCAAAGGTAACAGTTGGCTGTTTGTGTTTTCACTGGATCAGAACACATGGCTGACTAAACTCAATGAAGTTATCTAATAAAATACTGTGCTGTGTTAACAAAGGTGTTACCACCTACTTAGCAGCTTCTCCATGCAATAAACTTATGATAAACCCCACTCTAACTTGATCTGTTGGGAAGTCTTCAGGTTGCAAGCTCATATATAAATTACATTGAATGTAGAAGGTAGAGAATTCAGATAAAGTTCTATTAAACTTTTCTGGGTAAGCAACAGGACATTTATGATGTTGGGGGTGGGGGGTGCTGCTGCGTGTGCTGTCTGAGCCTTCATTGCTTGCAATTGAGCAGTGAGTAAAGCAACCTGCTGAGTTAATTGAGCATTTTCAACCACCAATTCTTCCATACTGAGCTCTTGCAACTTTTTTAAAGACAAAACAAACTTTTATTCTCAGTCAGTTAAGAGTTAATGGGTTGGAAACAAACTGTTCTGTTTTAAGGTAGCAGACAGATAACAGCTGCCAAAGAAGCAGATAACAGCAGACAAGTTGTAAATCAAAGATTTAGTAAAGCAAAGTACCGTTTGCAGGCCAAGTAGCAAAAGAGTAGTTTTCATCAAAAGAGTAGTTACATTGCCAAAAGTCATGAAGCCAAATTGGGTAGTTAGCTAGTCCAGAAGTCAGAAATTCAAGAACAGGGTATACAGGAACACAAGACACAAGCTAGATTTCCAAATGGTTGTTTCTAATAGAGAGTGAAAGCAAAGCAAGCTACATAAATCTCTCTGCTGGCAGCTGGCTGCAATTATTTAGGCCTCACCCTTTGCCTTGTGAGGAGTCTCACTGCTCTGCTCGCCTCTGTGCACATCTGGATCAGGGGCTTGGGGTCGTGCCTCATCATCTGACTGCTCCAGCTGATCAGGAGATGCCTGTGGCTGGTCAGCCTCAGATGATTCCTGAGGATGACATTCTACAGGCTCAGGTGGAACAAAATCTTCAGAGTCAGAGTCAGACTCTGAATCATAGCTCATGACATTAGGAAGTGATTAAGATATGGCTCTTCTAGAAGGTCTTAGGAGGAAATCTGATTGAAATCTTTATGGAAAGATTATGGCTTCATGGAATTTTGGATTGTTGTTGCTTGGCATGCTATGATGGGAAAGAATTATTGTTATGTTCTATTATATTTATCATTTCAATTTTTTTCCCAATCTGTAAATTGGGAGTGTAAACTAAATTGGGAGTGTAAACTAAGGTGATGGAGATGACACTGATGTATAGTTGATGGTTATTATTATTTTATATGGTGTTTCATTTATTATGTATTTTATGTATTTTTACTTTGGCTGTTTTATTGTATTATCCTTCTATATGTTTCTTGTGAACTTCTGAGACTCTGGTTGATTGCAATAATAGGTACAAATCATATACATATATACACACACACACACACACATATATATTACATATATATAATTGATAAAAGAAAAAATGCTTTTATCCGACATAGGATGTGCTGTTATAAATATCATAGTTATATCATAGTTCACCTTTATAGCACATGATATTCTTTTTTCATTTGCTCAGTAGTGAGTAAGCCAAAGTCACTTCTGCTGTTTTATCTTTGTTTTTGTCCCTATAACAGACTCCCTACTTTTGCATCCCAAGATTTTGCTGAATTGCCAATGACTTGAATTCCTTTCTAGGAGATGCCATAAAGTAACATCTTAGATTGTTTAAGCTATGGCTTTATGAGGTCATGGGAAATGTGGCTTAATGAAGTATGAGGCCCTATGTTTGAAAAGTCTATCTGTCTACAACTAATCAGAAATAATATAAAAAAGAAGTGTGAGACATACAGGGAGATTTGCAGAGAGACCCAGGAACACACATCTCCTCAACCTTTATTGAATCTGTCAATTCTTTCCTCTGTCAGGAAATCCTTAACTGTTTCTGTAGATTAGTTTCCTAGCTGCTCTAAGTAGCAAAAAAGCTGCATCAGGGTTCAGTATTAATCCCCAGATGGTGTGCATTAATGAACATAACTGGCACATTCATAAGGAGGAGGAATTTAGCAGCAAAAGCGAACAATAGAAGCCTAAAAGAAAAATCTGGTTGACTAAGGCTGCAGTTCAAGCATGCTTATTCAGAAATGCATCCCAGTGCAGGCTATGGGACTCAGGTCCAAGCAAAACATGTCTGGTAGGGACTCTAAAGTTGAACCCTGCATTTGCCAACAAAGGCTACATCAAGCAAAGCAGGTCAGGCCTTTATTTTGGAAGACACATTTTTCTGACTTTAATTTTTTGTTCATCTTTCATTGTCTTGCTGTGGCTTTTGTTTCTTTTTGCACTAAATGCATTAATCAGACCATCCGGGGTTTTAGCCAACAAGCCTTTCTGGACCATTTGTGAGATGCCATAGATTAAGCCCCAAATCTGTTACAAACTGATCACTTCATTGTTCTGTGAAACTCTAGAGCAGCACGTTGGCCTAAACAATGCTTCTGCCAATTTATGCTCTCCCTTGACAAGAGATGATACAGATGAAAGACGGCAAATTCTGGGCAAGAATTCTAGAATGAGGGCAGAATAACACAAATTAGCAGGACAGACACAACCATCAGATGTTATCCCTGGCCTAGGAGAGACTACAGGAGTGAAGAGGCATATGCAGTCAGAATGTGCCCTGCTTCTATTGTGTTATTTCTGGGCAAGAAAATTCCAGCATAAAACCTCTCCATGCTGGACACACCTCTTAAACCTGGCTTAATTTTCTACTGTTTTAACTTAATGCATTAGTACCTTTTGGCACTTCCTTGCCATACTACCCACATCTGCAATGCTTTAATCTAATTTCACTCTTTCTCCTCCTTACTTTTCAGATCCATCCCCCCTCTATTAATTGCCTGAAATCTTCCCCCCTCTTCATATATGTATATGTATGCTTTGCTTTCTTATCAAAGCTAGACCAAAATGTCTTCTATAAGTAGGTACACTTACCTCAAGTAAGACTGCAGGGTTGAAAAAAAATCTGAACATCCAGCAAAAGGTAACCAAGGGTTTTCTATAGCTCTTTGCTACCACGTAGTGCGGTCTGGTTTTTTGTACCCCAATTATAGTAGCCCTATCTTTTTCTTTTGAGTAATCTGCTTGGGGTCGTGTTAGATTTCCTTCTTTTACAGCACAGTTATAGATAAGCTCATTCAAAATAACTTCACTGAATTTAATGAGGCTTTCTGCCATGAAGAAACATCTCTTCAATCAAACCCACTGTGTTTTTGTGGGTTAGTTGACTAAGAAAAGGAAATTATGAAATGGCCTGCTTATGAGGTACCTGCATTTAAGACAGGCCTCTCACATTATTACTGCAATGCAGCCACCTTTAGTATTTTACCTGGCAAATGATGTGTGTAGAAAAACTTGGCAGTCCTGTTATCTTAAGTGATTTGCTTTCATTTGTTTCCTCTGTGGGTTATTTTTAGCTGAACTGTTAAAGGTAGCCAGAATAGATTTACATTTGGATATTGAAAAGATACAGCAAAGACAGGAAAGCTATCACATAAATTCTAGTTACAATGCAAATAAAGGCAATAAAAATCACTTAACCATAGCATGATACATAATGAACAAACAGGCAATAATTATCTTCCATAACATGCTCTTGGCCTCCTTTAGCATTTGCAATTCTTTGTTGCTGTTTGTTACAAAAAGTTCTGCCTGTACCTGCTCAACCCTCACATAAACACTTAAGAGTTTAAGTCTACCACCAGTGCAGCAGCAGCTTCGGTAAATTGTGCTTTTCTTCAAACTATTGTTGTTTTCCCCTCCCTGATATGACGACTTGCAGACCTCAGAACATCTCACAGACCTTTATTTTTACAAGATTCGCCCTCCTAGAATGAAGGAATGGAGGGAAGGAAGGTGAGTGCCATTAAAATTGTACCGTATGGCTGATTCATCAGGCAGATTAATTCTACAAGCTTAAAATTCCATCACATATTTTTACATAGAGAAAATGTAAAACGTTTATTTTTTGAAGTTCAATTCCTTGGAACCTCTACACCGGTGTAAAGCTAGAGAAGTTAACCTTGAAATTAGCTACAGTTGTTCAAAATTTTTATAAAACAGAACTCTACCTACTGTATACTGTACTGAATCTTTGATACAGAAGAACTAACAAGTGGAAGCTGTGTCTGTTTATAGATTTTTCATTGTAGTATTTTATTATACATTTAAGGCTGCCTTTGCCCCTTTCACCCCATTCTAATATGACCAGAAGTATTTATCAAATGTTTAAATGGATTAACATATCATGCACATGGAAAATATAGTTTTGGGTTAGTTTTTTTTTTTTTAAAAAAAGCTTTGCATGATGCATTGGAAGATGACAAGTATGTGTGTCAATAATGGAACAAAGGTTAAGGAAAAAAGAGCTTGGTTCAGAATAGGGGGAACCCCCCCCCCACTACATTAAGTGGTATATGCCAGTCCCAACATATCTGCAGTCACAAAAACACAGAAACCCATGCACCCACTCACACTAAAAATACACTTTTTTTCCAACAAATTGGAAGTTAGAAGGGAGATGATGAAATATTAGAACAGTATGATCCAATCTTAATGATACCAGTTAAGTTTTCTCTGCTGTATTTTTCTGGAAGGAAGCAATAAAGAATGCCCTCTCCTTAGTTTTGATTCATTCCAATGCATTCAACTACCACAAGCATCTGCTCACTACCTGTGTAAAGCAGACTAAGATCATAGCCTTGTACTTCTTGTGACTCACTTAAAAAACAAAGTTTAACACCAGTCCCAGAAGTACTAGCAACCACTCTAGCTAAAGATCAATTCACAATGCAACCAGCATAGACAGAAAAGTTTTCCATTTTAGTTTATTTCATTCAATTCATATTACAAAATGAAGCCCTTATAGAGGACTGTGATCTCCTCGAGGAGAGAGTTATGGACATTTCAATAAACATGCCTTTGTTAAATGTGTTGTGTCATTTCTTGGATGGTTAATTTAGTTGAGAATAAGTCTTGCCTTGAATTTCACGGTATGGGCAGAGTCTTCCAGTTGCTCTTGTTTATTATAAAATATCTGACTATCTTCTTTGTGTCTTAGTCAGAAACATTTTATCATCATTAAAAAATCTAATCACAGCAGTGCCACATGGCATACTATAAATCAGGTGTCCTGTTTATTTGTCAAACTTGTCTGCAGCATCAAACATGCTGGCATTTTATGAGAAAGTTACCCTTTTATCATATGCATCAGTCTATGAAAATCAGAATAACAAATAAACTGCTACATTCTTGTGGAGTAAAATATTAGCATCACATCTTTCACAGGCATGACCAATTAGTGACTGGATTATAGTGATAACATGAAGAAACAAAAACAATGGCTGAATCTTAGTAATACAAGGAATGGAGTGAAATAATAAACTGAAACTGCATGACTTTAAGAATTGTTTAATCTTGAGATGCTTTATATGGGAAATCTAAATGTAATTCAAATGAAAAAAGGTAAAAATAAGAACAAATGTTAGTGTATTTTGGATTATAGTATTTACAGTATCTCATGATACAAAGTACCTTTATTTTATTTGTCCTTGGCCTCAGTTTCTTTTGTTTTTTTTACTTATGGAACAATGATTTAGTAAACAATCTTCAACTATTTTTGCTGCTACTCTACAAGTTTCACCAAAATGGTTTACTGAGAGTTTTTGTTTGGTTTTGGCCTGCCCCACTGAATGGCTACTGAAAGGATAGCATATTACTATGCTTTCCTACATTCTGTGTACATGGAAATGAGGACTGACTGACATTCTCACAGAATGCATCCTGGTTGTGTAATGTTGCTGTGATCATGATAATCATCACAAACAGAAGCCATTTTCTCTGGTCCCACATTTGCAGCACTCCTGCAATTCTGCCCAGAGACTGAAGAAATGCCACAGTTAAATTCTGTTTCAGCCCCAAACTTATTCAGTGGTCTTAGCAAGCCATTATTATGTAACTTCTGTTTTTCCAATATATAACAACTCCAAATTATTTTAAGGGTTGATGTAAGGATTATGAATAATTCATGTGCACCGGTTAAATCTGAAACTGCTATGCAATTGTTTATTATTACAATTATTATTAACAACAACTGACATCATGTGATAATGGATTTTATTCACTTCAACCTCTCCACTGTTGATATATTCCAGTTGTGCCTTGGATGAAATGCAGCATCCACAGCGAAGGACTAATCCATGGCAATTCTTTTGCATTCTACTCACTGCTGACCTGGCTGTGTACAAGTACCATCAGAGTCCAAATCAAGGGCCTCTATTTGGCTTTTGGCAGATTTGCAGTAGCAGAGCATGCTACTGTAGTCAGTTTGTGTTAACAAACTCCACTGAAATCCGTGTAACTTGGGGCCAATTCACATCTGAGCTTTCTATACTTAATGCAGGCTCCAGACACAATTGCTTGCTGGCAGGGAAAACAAAGAATTCTGCATTTTTATTCTGTCTTTAAATCCTGACCCAGGTCCTTTGCACACAAAGCAGGGAGAAAGAGGCAGGATTGGCAAGTGAGGTTTTCATCACAATTATGAAGGTGAATACTCAGGTTCAAGTTCACCACCATCCTTGGGACTTCACTGGATGACTAGTCACTCTGTCACAACCCCATCTATCTCAGAGAATTGCTGTTGGGGTAATATGAAGGGAGATCTTCCATGTAAGCTATCCTGAGCTCTTGGAGGAAGGGAAGGATGTAAACCTAACAATAATTATGTAAGAAAAGATAAGCCAGCTAATAGCTCTTGGGATGGTGCTCTTGAATGAAAAAAAAATCTGACTGAACTCTTCCTCTACTTACCGGGATCTCCCTCCAAAGTGATTAGCAAGTAGGCAAATTCAAAGCCTTTGCTCTCCCTAGCAGCAGCAACTGTAAAACAAACTGAGTCCACAGGTCACCTCGTTAAAATGTTTCTCATGATGGTGAGATAGAGATTTCTACTAAAGTTGCAGTGTTGCAGACTGCAACATCTCTTTGCAGCTATGAGCTGTTTTAACTACTAGGACAAGTGGTAAGAGATAGTAGCTAGAGGGAAGGGTTTTCATATGATATCCCTATGTCTTCTATTCTCATCTGGCCTATTGTTAAATTATTTGTCCTTCTCATTATTTAAATTTATTGGCCGCCCAACTCCAGTGGATGCTGGGTGGCATACAAACTAGAAAAAAACATAAAAACAGCTAAAAACATAAAATCAGACAGACAGCCCAGACTAAAATAATCTGATCAACAACAAAATCAACCAAACCAAACAAAACAGGGGCCTTAAAGAAAGCATAAACATCAACCCCAGGCCTGGGACCAAAGCCAGGTTTTCAAAGCTTTCCAGAACTCCAGGAGAGAGGGTTGTTCCAGAGGGTGGGGGCTTCAACAGGGAAGCACACTTCCTAGGTTCCACAAGATGGTGGTGTTTAATGGAGGGGACTCTGCTGGAACATACAGGGTGGGCAGAAGCATTTGGAGACAAGTGGTCTCTCAGATATCCAGGTCCTATGCCATACAGGGCTTTATAGGTAATAATCAGCACTTCAAAATTGCACTTGGAAGCCAACTAGCTTATTGATTCCCATTTCCCCCAGCATGCTTTCCCCAGTTGACACTGGCTCTGAAAGACTGAGGTGAGTTTGCTATGGATGGAGTCTACTCCACCTTAGAAACATTTCAGAGACATCTCCCGTGACTCCTCTCCTCTCCTCTCCTCCCCTTCCCTTAGATTAAGATTTCAGATGCTCAATTTTATATTCTTTTAGTCAGCTAAGTAAAGAGATAACAAAAAAGCTAAATCTGGTCTAATTCTTAAGCCTCATACAGATAGCTAATTTAAAGAACCTTAAAAGGGGTATCCTTTGAATGCTGTAGCTTGAGAAGGAACGGAACATATTGATTGTAGGGACCAGACATGGTAGAGATATCTAAAACAAACACCAGTGCCTTGGGATCAGTCTCCTTGGAGGAACTCCTGTGAAATTTGGGGGGTCATAATTGATAGAGAGCTCTCTATGATTCCTCAGATCAATTCTGATAGAGATATTTTAGGATTAAAGAGGTGACTTAAGGGCTCAGGCTGCTACACATGGGAAACTCAGAGTATGTTCCTTGGTCCTGGGTTGACTGACAGCCTCTAGTATGAGATCCACAAAGTGGTATGTAACTGGAAAGGAAAGCAAGTGTGCATATACCCAACCCCAAAGTAATAGCCACAGGTTTAGCAATCTCTCAAAATATATTGAGGCTTTGTTCCCTGATTTGCCTGTGCAAACCAGCTGCAAAGCATATGTGACTTCTGATAGCTTCCCTTTCAACCTGGGATGAAGTTACCTTCTTTTTCCTAACTAATGATTGTTTCCCAATCATTTGCCCCTGAAATGTGGAGAAGGACTTGGGCAGCTGTGCCAACATTTTTCTGCTCCTGGAAGAAGTGTTTTCCTCCTTGATTCAGTATATTACTTGGGTCTCCACTTATTAGAAAACACTTATTTTTGCATTCCTCTTTTGTAGTACTTATTTCTCACTCCACCTTATAAGGGAGTGAGAAATAAGTATCAGAACATTATACATTTGCATGATGAACTCAGTGGGAATGAAAAGCTTAGCATTAGTTATTAGTTCCAAATTGGTGACATAAGTCATAATATCTTTCTAATTTTTTCTCTCTCTTCGCCCATGTGTATGTATGAACCATACATGTTCAGATGTATGAACATCAGTTATGAGCTTTCTGTGAGACTAACAGGAACTAATCCATGTAACTGGATTTAAATAACGTTTCAAGAGGATTTTTATCTGAAAAAGGTAATATTTACATCGTTTTCCCTATCCTTGTCACAAAAATCAATTCATGTTGTGGCATTTTCATTCCCATAATGATCTTTGTTGTGAGAGGTTTTTATTCTCTCCATAAATTCTGGAGAAGACAGCTGCATAATGCACACTAAATGCATTATACATTTGATAATATGACCTTTTCACAGTTCTAGAGTTTGACTGGCTAGTCCTCCAGTTTTTTTCTTTTTCTTTTAACAGTCCTGGCAATCGGAGGAAAAGAGTTACTATAATGCATAATCAAAGCACTAGATTTTTATGAAGTTATCATTATAGCTATACTTGTTTCACAACAATGGTTCCCAGTTTGTGGATCATGAGGACATAGCAGGTGATCTCTGATATGGATGAAAGCCTAGTACATTTTTAAATATCCACAATCTTGTATCCTATAATCGAATGAATGTTTAAAATAATAATAATAATTATTATAATTATTATAATTATTGATGGTAGCATAGTCAGCCAGATGTTTAGACTGAATTTGGCATTTTTATCCATCTATTGAGTCCTTCCCAAAGACCTGGGATAGGCAGAAGTTGTTGTTTGCTGGTGTTAAAGGTATTGTCGCATGATATAAGCTGTTTCAAATAAAGCTGCTTTTTGCAATTGACTGATGGTGTTTTTGTCAGTGCAGATGGTCTTCAAGTGGTGCTCCAGATGTTTTGGGATTGCATTCAAGGCTCCTATTACTATTGGTACTATCTTTGCTTTCTTTTTCCACAGTTGTTCTACTTCTACTGCCAGATCTTTGTATTTTCTGATTTTCTCCAGTTCTTTATCTTCTATTCTACTCCTCCAGGTATTGCAATGTCCACTATCCAGACTTTTCTGTCTTTCTTATCAAGTCTGGGGTGTTGTGTGGCAGGCGCTTGACTGTTTGAATTCTAAAGTCCCAGAGCACTTTATCTTCTTCATTTTCTATTACTTTGTTTTTAGCCCATCAGTTCTGGCTTGCAGGCAAATGGTATTTCTTGCAGATATTCTAATGTACCATGCAGTACTTCACCTTGGCATATCTCTTTTCTATTCTTCATTTGGTCCTTCCTATAGGCCAGTTTGGTTTCTTTGGTATTCAGTAGGCCTTCATGGTGTAGTAGCTTCAGTGCATCTTCTTCACTGTCCTTCAGATATTCTTCCAATGCCCTTTTTTCTTCTTCAACTGTCTGGTGTACTTGCAACAATCCATGCTCACCAATGCTCCTTGGTAAGTAGATTCTGTCAATATCACTGGATGGATAAAGGGCATGATTCACTGTCATTATTTTTCTTGTCTTCCTATCCAGGCCTTCTAGTTCTGCTTGAGTCCAGTCCACTATTCCAGTTGTGTATCTAATGCCTGGAATTGCCCAAGTGTTAATTGCCTTGATGGTATTTCCTCCACTGAGTTTGGACTTTAAGATCTTCTTCACTCTCATGTTGTATTCACTACTAACCTATTTCTTGACTTCAGTGTGCTTGATGTTCTTAGCTTGAAGGAGGCCCAGGTATTTGTAGTGATCTTCGTCATCAAGAGTCTTGATATTATTTCCATAGGGCATCTTGATTCCTTCAGTTTTCACTATTTTTCTCCTGTTGATGGTAAGGGTGGCATGTTTGTCCAGTCCAAACTCCACTGCAATATCTTGGGTGCATATTCAGACAGTGTTGAGCAGTGATTCTATTTCAGATGGTGTTTTTCCATACCGCTTCAGATGTCCATGTAAAGGAGGTGGGATTGCCTGACAGAAATTTTTGATGTTTGGTAGCCATGGCTTGACTTGTTCAGTATTGTTCACAGAGGAATCAATGCAATGACAGACAGTATTGGTGATAGTGAGTCTCCCTGAAAGATTCCTCTCTTGATATTAACCTCTCCCAGTCTATCACCATTGACCAGGAACTGTGTCTTCCATTGTGCCATTGATCTTTGCACAAAGCTTCTGATGTTTCTACTGACTCCTGTTATTTCTAGGCACTTGATTATCCAATCATGTGGCAGAGAGTCAGATGACTTCTTGTAATCAATCCAAGCTACATGCAAGTTGGTCTTCCTTCTCTCGCAGTTTTCCAAAATCATCTTGTCAGTTAGGAGCTGATCTTTCATCCCTCTGCTGTTTGAGTTGTTTCCTTTTTGCTCAGATGGAAATGACTTGTTTTCAACTAGATGCTGTTGGACTGCATTAGTTACCACACCAGGTTGCAATTTGAAAATTGTTGGCAAGAGGTAATTGGCCTGTAGTTGCCTAGCGCCACTCCTTTTGCTGGATCTTTCATTATCAGGTAGGTTTTGCCAGATATTGACCAATCTTCAATTTCACCTCCTTGTAGTATGTTGTTAAACTGCTTGGCAATGAGTAGGTGCAGAGCAGTCAGATGTTTCAACCAAAAACCATGCAGTTCTTCACCTGGTGCTGACCAATTCTTGATCTTCCTTGCCCTTTTCCCCACCATTTCTGCTGTTATTACAAGTTCTTTCATTTCAGCTTCTTTTTTATTCTTATCCACCTCCTTTATCCAAGCTGCATTCTTGTTGTATGTCTTTGGGTTGTCCCTTACCTACATCCAGAACTGCACTGTTTCTTCTTTGTCAGGTGTTGACTGGTTCATTGCTGTCTCTGTATTCATGAATTGGTAGAAATGCTTCTGATTCCACTGAAATTGGAGATTCTGCCTATAGTGTGCAATTTGAGCTTCGTATCTGCTGATGGCTGTTATTTGCTGCTTTATTATTTCCAGTGCTTCCTTGATCTTCCTTGTTTCTAGGTGACATTTCTTGACCAGGTATTATTTGGTCTTCTTGTTCTTCAGCTTTTTTTCTTTCATCTGTTCTAGCTTGCTTGCATCTGATCTTAGCATGCTGATCTTATTTTCCAACCTGATCTTCCATTTTGGTGGTGTACTGTTTGGGTTTTTTTTCTTCTTTGTTGATTTTGCATTCAAGGTCTTCAGTTATAACTGCAGCTGTGCTGTATATTAGTTGGTTTGTTTCCTGCAATAAGCTGGTGCTTATAGATATTATAGTATTGGCATTGTTTAATACTTGTGCTAGCTGTTGTTTTTGTGCTGTTTTAGATGCTCAATTATTCTTTGTTTCGGTTCCTTTTGTTTTTTAGTTAGAGGGCTTTGTTCTTTCTGAGAAGGCATAGGTGTTGTTATTATTGTTGGTCACACAGTCAGCCAGATGTTTAGACTGGATTTGGCATTTTTATCCACCTATCAAGTCCTTCCCAAGGACCTGGGACAGGCAGATTTTGTTTGATGATGTTAAAGGTATCATCACAGGATGTAAGCTGTTCCAAGTAAAGCTGCCTTTGCAATTAACTGATGGTGATGATCTCCTCCTCCTCCTCTTGAATTCTGAGATCCTGCAGATGTTATTAGAGTGGTCCACTAAAGCTTTTGAAAATGGAGGAGTAGTTTGCATTGGGGATCACAGTTCTTCAAGTCAATCTATTGTAAATATTAAGATGAAAACTCAAAAACTTTCACCTTGAAACTGGGGACAATTAAAGACCTCTAAAATTAGGGGTGGGGAAGCAATTACTGACATAGATGCACATAGACACATATCATTGGTGGTGATAGCCATGGTTTATTTTCCTTTTTTTACTTTATTCCTCCAAAACAGATGGCAGTGAAGACTCCTGTGAAGATCACCAAAATTCCTCACACCAACAATTTGCCAAAAATTACTATGCCTTGTTTATAGGAGAAGATGGATAGCTAGGTAGTGATAATATCACTCTACACAGTAATTGCGGAGATTAATGCTAAAATAAAACATAACCATTCTATTACTGTACACTGATTTAAAAGCTATTTGCTGCCTCTTCAAGGTTCCCCTATTTTCTCAGAAACATATTTTTGGAATTAAAGGTGACTGACTGCCATTACTTCTATCTTTGTAAACAAGCAAACACAGGAGAGCAACATCTACAATGCTTTTCCCTTTTTTTGCTAGGAGCAGAACCCCTGACATATGAGCAGTTTGGAGAAATGGGGTGACTGGCAGGGATGCATTGTTTTTTTCCTGGTCAGCCTGCATAGTGCAATCAAAAGGACAATTCTCCTCTCCCCTGTAGCTACCCAAGCAGATCTGTAGAGATGGAGACCGTATAAGAGAAGACACTCAAGTGGAAATTCATTTGCATGTCACTGGATGTCTTGCATGTCTTGCAGGTATGAAGTTACACTTGACTCAGATCTCTTAAAATACCAAACTTCACATGCTCTGTTTTTATATGAAAGAAGGAACAGGCTGTAATTTCTGTCTCTCTCTCTCTCTCTCTCTTTCACTTTCTGTCTCTCTCTCTCCCCCCTCCCCCCTTCATTTTAGCTTTTAAGCAGATAAATCTGTCATCCAGCATTTTAGGAAGATGAGATAAAACAAGAAATACAAAAGTAAAGTTCTACAGTCACAGGGACTTCTACATTTGTCATGAAAAGGTGTGCCCTTTTTTCATTAGCAGCAGTTTAAAATGGCTGAAGATCTACCTTAATGAGAGGAAAATAAATAAGAAGGACTGGCAGCTTGAAGGGGTGAGGGGTTGAGGATCTTGTATGTCATTCTAATTTGCAAGGGCAGCTCTACGGAATTGTGGGTGCACATTAGAGCCACTGGAAGCCTCATGCTTTTGAAAGAGTTTTCAGATTGCCCTTAGCCTCTTTCAAGCATAATTAGGATGCTTCTCCTCACCTCCAGGTAACTGCAAGGGTCAGCAGGGCTGGGATCAATAGCTTGGTAGATGTCAGCAAACGCTTACAAGAAAGCACTAGAAGTCATCTGATGCACAGAAAAAGATGAGAAAAGAACTTTCTCTGGCCTCTCTTTATCTTTACTAATTATATATACAAAGGTTAATTCAAGATATATTAAATAAGTTGAGTAATATGTATCCAATGAATTTGATTAAGTATCATTACTCCTTCATTAATCAGTGACTCTTAGAAGGAAGGAGTTGGAAGGGACCTTGTAATCCACTCCCCTGCTTAGTGCAGGAATTCACTAAACTATTCTGACAGATGTCCATTCAGCCCTCATTTGAAAGTCTTCGCCAAGATGAGTCTATCACTGTTGTAGGTAGACTGTTCCACTACTTAACAGCTTATATCATCAGGAAATTCCTCATTATAGTCAGCCCAAAACTCCTTTTTTAAAAATTTCAATCCATTGGTCCTTGTCTTGCTCTTGGTTACAAAAGAAATCAGTTCTGCCCCCTCTTGCATATGAGAGCCTTTTGGTTATTTGTAGATTGTTGTCATATCTCCCTTACTTTTCCCTTTTGCAAGCTAAATATGCTGAGCATCTTTAACTGCTTAATGGGACTTAGTTTCCAGATCCCTTATCATCCTCAATTTTACTTTATGTATTTCTGCTCTAGCAAGTACTCAGTACAGTGCAAAATTTTCAGAAACCTTAGAGAAGAATTTCAATCCACACACTAGTTTTGTCTTTTTCTTTTTGCAGATTAGCAGTACAGAATCTTTTGATGGCACTGTGAAAATAAACCACAGATTTAGATTTATTCTTCTTACCTCCTTTCAGAATTTCAGTTGACATTTTAAATTCTAGAAAAGATAACTCTGGAGACACTTAATTTTTGTGCTCGTGTATGACAGCTTTGAAAATTGATGTGAGTGTATGATACCACTCAATCTGCAAGCCTACCCTATCTCATCTTAAAATGGGAGTCTGAGGATAAATGTTTAGATCAGAACATGGTGAAAAAGACTGGCTCCAGATTGGCAAAGGAGTATGGCAAGGCTGTATACTCTCCCCTTATTTATTCAGCTATATGCTGAATATATATTGGAAGAAGCTGGATTGGAAGAAGATGAACATGGTTTTAAAACTGGAGGAAGAAACATCAATAACCTGCAGTATGCTGACAAAACTTACCTGATAGCTGAAAGTGCGAAGGATCTGTAAGCCCTAGTACAAAAAATCAAAGAGCACAGTGAAAAAATGGGACTAAAATTAAATATAAAGAAGACAAAACTAATGACAACAGGTAGAACTATCAGCCTTAGAACTGACAATGAAGAAATCAAAGTGATGGATAGCTTCTGCCTTTTAGGATCAACCATCAACAGTAAAGGAACAAGCAGTTAAGAAATATGCTGCAGACTAGTACTTGGTAGAGCAGCTATGTAGGCCTTGGAAAAGATATTCAAATGCTGTGATGTGTCTAAACCTTCAAAGACCAGAACTAGGCAAATCATGATATTTCCTGTGATACTCTGTGGAAGTGAAAGTTGAACTTTGAAGAAGCAGGATAGGAAGAGTTGTGATACTTTGGTGTTGGAGACTCCTGAAAATCATGTGGACAACCAAGAAAACAAACCAATGGATCATCAAAAAAATCAACCTAGAGTTCTCACTCAAGGCACAAATTTTCCTACTTTGGACACATTATGCAAAGACCTAGCTCTCTAGAGAAACCTCTAATGCTGGGAAAGGTGGAAGGAAAGAGAAGAAGAGGATGACCAGCGGCAGGGTGGATGAAATCAGTTACAGTGGTAATAGGTGCACCATTGAAAGAACTAAAAGACCAGGTTAGGAACAGATTGTCAAGAAGAAAAATCTATCTATGTGGTCACTAAGAGTAGACAACGATTCAATGGCATATAATCAATCAATCTGGCTTTGCTGTCTACTCTACCACCCTCAAAAGGCTCCATGAATCACTGCAAGCAAGCTCAAAATGTTAAAGTACAAAATGATAATAACCCAGGTATGTGGTTGCACTCATCCACCATTACTTCAATCTCTACAGTGGCCACAATAGAGGCATCCATCCAGCCTCTATTGGCTGAATGACTATGGCAATACAGCTGACTATATTTCACAACTGGTTCAGTTTACAATTTGGATCCTGAACAGATTACTTATATTTCTGTTCAAAATGCCATCAAAACCATTCAAGAAAGTATATGCCAATGGCCTTCCTGGTGCAGCAGGCATTAAGGGCATGGCTACTTGAATCTGGCTAAGTAGCACTGCAGTCTGTGGACTATATAAATATGAGTGTGTGACAACAACTAAAATTTTTTGATGATAATATTCTGTGGAATTACATACCTATTACATGGAATTTGACAACTGGACAACATAAATGGATTCTCCATGACCTTACTATGGCCAAGGACTGATATTGCAACAGTGAAAAGATAAATGTATGGCTCCATTCACTCAATGGATTGAAGACCTGATTACACTTACCCCCTATGAGTGGATTGCCTATAGACGTAGACTTTGTATGGACAAGTATAATGAAGTATGGGACTCATTTTAAAAGCAATAAAAATATATTTTTAAAAAAGTAGCATTGCAATCTGTTTTTTGAGCATATAGCATTTAAATGGTTCACAATCTTAAATAAGAAGGAAAAAACCCGAGCCCCATTTCCTGTAAGATTCCTGTGTTCATCCTCTTATCTACCTTTCTCATGTGATAACTCATTACAGCCTCAATGTAAATGGTATATGTGTGTCTGTGTCTGCGTGGAGGCAAAAGGGCTGGTAATCTCAGAAGCACAGAATCTCAGTGCCTTGAATCGTTAAATATATAGGCACCATTGTGAGATCAGGTCAATAACTGATAAGGAAAGGTGGCCATCAGCCAAAGTTGAAACAGATTGAAACATCATTATAGCTACAGTATATCTTTGTGTTGTGGTTCTAATTTTCTATTTTTTTTATACCACAAACTAATTCATTAAGACTAAATTTTTCAAAGCAAAATGTGACCCAATTTCCAAAAAATATGTAGCTCTCCAATTCCTTTAAGCATCTCGGAAAGCTCAAATGTAGGTCTTCTGGCAATGTTCAATATTGTAGCCCCGGGTCTGCTTGATTTCTCTTGAGTATTTCTTTGCATCTTGACCTACTGCTAAGGGCATTTTTCATACTTCAGGCCCATGGTAAAGCCTCATTTAATCCTGTTACAAACTGGCACTCTAGGCTTGTAAGATAGAACCCTTTGCTTGCTTCCTCAGGGAAATAAGCACTTTTTAAAATAAGCCTGGATTTGTAGAATGGCTTAAACAAATACAAGAGACCTGGTTAGTACTGAGTCATCCCATTTTTTGCTGCCCACAGAAAATCACAGATGACTGTAACAAAAATGACTAATAAAAGAGAGAGAAAATTACGTGCTTTTCTACCTGGACATTTGTGGTTTTTTTCCCTTTCCTGCCCCCATATTCTCCAAGAAAGCCCATTTCTTTTTCCAGCAGGAATGACTTGACAAACCCAAAGATCTAATCGGCAGACAAAGTGTCAGCTTTCATTGCTACAATCACCCTTTCCCCCAGTGGAAAGTCAACAGCAGAAATAGTGAGACAGAAAGCCAAAGTCAATTATTCCATGACTCTGAAGCTGGATACCAATATTTGCTCAAAATGCGAATTTGGAGAAAAAGATACAGAGTTTAATAGACATGACACAACTGCAGTGAGAATACTAAATTGACAGTTTTTTATTTTTTAAAAATTGCTGTAACAATCTTTTGGGTCCTAACCATTTATATAAAAATATCCAACACAGATTCCCTACCCGACCAACATACAAATTATTGTAATTATCAACCTGAATCTGTTATTTTAGATAATTAAAATGCAGCTGAATGCTAATTGGCAGTCTGACATGGTTGTAAAAAAGGAAAATATAAATTGAGGCTGCATCTATAGAAGTGTTGGTTCCAAATTAAGGGAAAATATAATTCCACTTTTTTCCTCTAGTGATCAAATCCACTTCATATTGAGCCCATGTTGATCCTTGAGCAACTAGCCTTAAGAAGGGTTCACACAAATCAGAAGGGGTTCAGAGGAGAATAGCAAGGATGATCAGAGCGTTGGAAAATAAGTCCTAGGAGGAAAGAGTGTGGGAACTGGATATGTTTAACTTTGCTCAACCTTTAGAAAAAGTCTGAGAGGACAATACAGTACTTGATGGAACGTCATCCCTTAATGCAAGATGCAGTAATAGTTTTAAGTTACAGAAAGGCAGATTCCAACGGAATGTTTGGAAAGAATTTCTAGAAATAAAAGTAGTTCGACAATGGAAGTAGATACCTAACAGGGTGGAAGAAAGTTTTCAAGCAGAGCTGAAGCACTTATCTATTGGGAATGCTTCAATCACATCTATATCAGGTAGGAGAAGATTGTCTCAGGCTACAAGACTGTTCACTCCATATCATCATCTCCCAGGTAATGAGCCTGTGTTCTCCTCTACTCTCTTTATTATCTTCAAAATTAATGTTTCATTTTGGTTCTGTCATTTTCATTTTTCCCCCCTGAAGAGCAGAGACCTAATGTCAGGATGAGCTCTTTTTCAGAAGAGACAACAATTCTTTTATCACTCTACACTGAATTATTGAGGTACAGCATGCATAAAAAGACTGATTCCCTCTTCACTTTATGTACAGAAGTTCATAATGATGGTATGCATGGATCTGGCAATCTCTCTGATTCTCAGGGTAGATACTTCTGCTAACATCACTACGGCCAAAATCTAGACTCTGTGATGACTGGTTAGCTAAATCCCAACCCTCTTGAATGGCACAACAGAAACAGTGCCCCAGGCATGAAGCTCTGACAAACACAATTTGTCAGAATATGTCAAAGCAATACAGCTGCACCATATCTAGTTCTATTAGTCCTGAAGCCTCTTTACTTGAAGGAGAGCTTAACAAACTTTGGGAAAGTCTTTTCATGCCTTTTGTGTTGCTGTCTTGGGGATTAGCAATGGTCACTCCTCCTCTCTTCTGCCTTAGTTTTAAACTGAAGTGGAGAGATAATTTTGACAAGAGGATCTGAAAAGAATGAGGACTCTTACTATTTTGTGCCACTGCAGTATGAAATCCACTTGTTCATACTCCAGACATTTGGTCAAAAGACAGGCTTGCCTTGAGCAAAAGTTACAGTGCTTTTGCTCTTATTTCAGATATGCATTTATTCTGCCCATTTAGGTGACAGTTCAAGAAATGATCTGGCTCTTCTTTTTGGCACCTGCTGGCACCAGATTGAAGTTGTTTGCCATAATGGTATAATGTTTGGTGAATCAGCTCCTGGGATTTTTTTCCTGGCTGAAGGATTTCTCATGTGTTTTATTTTCCCCTTGTTATTTACTGAAATATATTATCTGTAACAACAGATTGATTTTATCACATGAGCTTTGCATTTTTTATTGTTTTATTGAACACACACAAAAAGAAAGAGAAGAGGAAAGAAAGAGAATACATCTCTTATGCTCATAAAAGTAGTCTTACCTAAAATCATAGCCTGGCAGAGTTAGAAAAGCCCATTCACACCATTAAGCCCAAACCTCTGCTCAGACCAGGAATCCAAATTAAAGTACCACAGGAGCTGGCTGCTCAGCCTAAAGGCAGCCCTCCTTGGACAGTTGGTCCCACTGTTGCATTGCATTTATAGCTGATAGTTAAGTCTTGTTATATAATTAGATTATTAACATGCAACGTCTGTGCACTTAACAGTAGGAAACAAATGGAAACTAAACATATGCATGAATGCATGAAGTCTACATTTATACACAAGTCTTCAACTGGGACTCCCAACAATAAATTGCTTGTCTGATACATAAAAAGATAGTATATCAAATGAAGTGTGGGTATTTTTCCAAACTTGTACTGTGTTTCCTTTGTTGTTTGTTTTATAAAGCCCTGAAACCTAAATCTCCTTTGCTCCATCTTTCTATAACTTAACATTTCCTTCTTCATAGCCAATAAATGTGCTTTTTGATGAAATGCAGTATCAACTTTTAATCTCTTACACTTAGTTAAAAATTTGTTTTCACTTGCTTAGGGATATGTGAATCCCCTCACATTTGTTCAAAACTTATATATAAAAAGAGCTGTACATTTTCACAACTCCAAAAATTACAGCTTTAAACACTAAGATCCTGAAACCTATATTGACTGATGCAATTTGCATGATTTTTGAGAACTTTGCTAGACTTTGAACTAAAAATGATTGAAGGTTTATTATAGCATTTTATTATATACTTTTCACTTCCTTTGAAGTGCTATTTTGATAAGCTGGTATTTGCTGCCTGTATTACTTTTATTGACATTCGCCTTCAAGTTACAATTGAAATATTTAATAATACATGGAGCTTTTATTCAAAATATTTTAGTGACAATGACTCTGGCATTAAAGACAAATGACAACAACTTCCTTCATTTCCCCCTTTTTCCTTGTGTCAAAGAATGGAGTATGACTTTGCTAGTAATAGTGATAGCAGTAGCAGCAATAGAAAAAAGAGAACATTACTGTGTTCCTCCTGCAGGTACCCTTGCCCTGCAGTTTTATGATCCAGGGGAAAGACCAAAGGACTTCTGCTTTCACATGTGCTGACAATTCCTTTCCCTTAACTACCAAAAATCAACAGAGGTGTTAAAGAAACCAGTACTGCAGTTCATGCCACAATAAAGTTTGCTCCTACCCTGCAAATCAATGATACATCTTCTCAAAAATTCATTTCAAGTGGTGGAGATACATTTTTTGTTTAGTTGTTTTTGCAGGCACTAAATCTCAATGCCTTGCAAGACCAAATTCTCCATCCAAAAGCCACAGTAATTTCAACCAGTGCCACCAAAAGAGTGTCAGTAAATTACAATTTGAACATCCATCCATCCATCCATCCATCCATCCATCCATCCATCCATCCATCCATCCATCCTTAATTATATGTTGCTCACTTGGGTGACTCCACATGGCTAACAACCAAGACCATAATATTTTGGGTTCTAATATATTATTAGGAGTATGGTCCCATCAACTACCATACCCTAATGTCCATGTACTTTAATGAGGCTGGTGAAGTAGAATTTTCCAGCTGGTATCTAATAGTCAAATATTCTATTTGAATATTTCTCCTACAATGGCTTTTCAGGCCCACTTCCATTTCTTAAAGCAATTTCCTTTACTTTATATAGACCAGTGTTTCGCAACCATGGCAACTTGAAGATGTGTGGACTTCAACTCCCAGAATTCTGACTGGGGAATTCTGAGAGTTGAAGACCACACATCTTCAGGCTGCCAAGGTTGAGAACCACTGATGTAGACCATTACATTCATCATGCTTTATGGATTCTTTCACATTACAGGCAGAGAACCAAATAACTTCTTTCCATATGGAACTTAATTTTGTCAATCCCTTGGTTGTTTACATTTTTTATAAAAATGGCATTAATGGTATTGCAAAGTTTTAAACTAAAAACAGCTTTTCTTTTACACACAATTGCATTGAACAGCAAGTTAAACCAACTGCATTTTCTTATGTTTTATTAGAAAAAAAGATGTCTCTAGAGCTTAAATTCTATACATACTTACCCTGGACTTAATGGTCATACTAATTATGTGCAGGGTGCTATATGTATATCAATGTCCTGCAAACTAGGGAGCAGCCATTTCATGAATTGATCTCGTGACAGCATAAGCCCTACTTTGTTATTTCAAAGTTAAGATTAAAGAAACCCCATAGACAAAGTTATTTCTCAGAGAAAAAATCGAATAGCCATTCCTTCAGTTTTCTGTCAGCATATGTCTTGATAAACATCTGCCTACTGGGGTTAGAATTACAGAAACTTCCTGAACAAAGATTCTGACCTAAAGAAGGTTCTTTGAAGTTAGTGAAAGATTGTTTGAATATCTACAATAATACTTCATTGAGGCAAAGCTCTATGGATAAACCAATTGTACATACTGCTTTGGAGTCCATATTGTTCTTTAACTTTCTGCACTTTTAATTCTAGAAAAAACTGTCTCATGCATATAATTATTTTGTCTTTAAAAAAGAAAAAGTCATTGCCTAGAAAATTATCAAGATACTGTCTGGCAAGGCACATTTCATCATTTGCCTGTATTAAGCTTCTTAAATTTTATTTTTTATTCAAGCCATATTTTCAGAGCCTGAGGCTGAGTTGATGCACAAAATAATTCAAGGCCCAGGGAATAGTACCATTAGCTGCAGTACTGCTTCAGTTGTTAAAACATCATAACTGAAATAAGCATCTCAATGAAGATCTATGAAGATGTAAGATCCATTGATCTTCCAATGGACTACTAACAAATGAAGAAAATTAAGTTCTCCTCATCCCAGATGTGATGGATTTGGGAAATGGAAACTTTCCTTCCTGGCAGACTTTTTAGTAAGAGTCCTGCTAATCTGCAAATCAGAATAGACTGTCTTCACATACTGATTCTAGCCTGAATAGTCTGTATTTATAGACAGATTTGGAGCTTCTTGCTCTCATAAACTCAGCTCACGAAATACTCAACTACAAGAAGCTCTGGATTTACCTTACAAAGGCACAGAAGACACAAATATTGTGAGCTATCTGAAGAGTGTGAAGGCCACCATGATGCAGATATCCTCCTCTCCATGCATATGAGAAAAAAAAATAGTGTGAAATTTAAAACTTTTCAAACTGAGTAAGATAATCAATTTATTCAGAGAGAGTAGAGATGAGGAAGAAATAGGACTTGCAAAAACAACACAAAAAACATGACATTAAAAATGCAATAAATTTAAATTGGTTATAATTCACCTGCTTTCATAATAATTCAGTTCTCACAGCATGTACAGTATTATCTACTAGAAAAATAATCTGAGAGAGTCAAAGGCTAATGGTTCCAAGCAGCCAAGATTGAAAGTACAGCCTCAAAACTGAAATGGACGGATGGATTGTTGTTCTGTTTAGTGCTGACAGAAATTACATTTCTAATGTGAGTGGATCAGATAGCCAATCATAGTTTAGATCCACTTCTTTTATCCACTTTGCATGATAGTGATCCTGACTAGTTTTGCTATTGTGAAAAGAATGATCAACCTGAAAGGGCTTGAAATTTCAATGTTGCAACTAATCCTTCCATACCTTCTTAATGAATTTTCTATTACAAGAAAAATATGGAAGAAACTCTGGGAAAACATGTTAAGATTACATGAGAATATGTCATCTGGATCACATGTAAAATTTCCTGAATGAGGCAAAGAAACTACCTACAGTACTGTTATAAAAGCTGCTTTCCTCAGACAAACTGGCTGAACTGCTCCTAACTGAGTCTTGAATTATGCAAATCCCACAATATATTCTGTACATGAATCCATTAATTAATATCTCACAAAGTTATTTATATATGTTTCACTGTGCAAACTCATTATCTAAAAAACTTGGAGCTGAAAATACATAGTTTTTGGAAGTATATAGTTAAGTAAGTTGTATCAGAAGAAGAGATGAAATACCTTAGGTCAAAACCTGCCATATGGTCTTTACATAATAGATTACTTCTGTCAAGCACCAGCATACAATTTGTTTCTTCCCTGTTGTTTTTTGTGGGGTTTTGGTGCTGTCAGCCATACTTCCTTGACAACTCAAGCACTCTCTATTCACAGTGTATAACAATTCATGCTGTCAGTCTTGGTTGACTAATTCATGATTATTAATTTTTGATCCTCATGGTCTGGAGGTATATAAAGCTGTCACTTAGCTGGTTTAGGTGTAAGCATCTGCTGGGTAGCAAACTTCCCAGAAATGCTATTTAAGTTGCCTTGACTTCCATGATAGGAGAAAGCTAGGATATTAAGTCTGCATAAACTATTTGCAATATAAGTATCAGGGATATGTGGTTTTGCAGAAGTAACTCCTGTATGTCTATGTACGTGTTAAGGAGATCAGGAAAGGTTCCAAAGCAGCTGCGAAGAGCCACCAAGAGGTCATCTAAATACTTGGAGCTTGAAAACTGCCCCTTGCAATGATTACATAGCCCTCATATATATCAATATAAACAAATACATCCACTTGTCTAGCTGCAATATTGCCATTCATTAAGCTATATCTGAAAATTTATTTACTGAGAAATGAGCCCCATTAAATATACTGGGACTTACTTCTCTGTAAAAATGCACAGGATAGCACAGTTAGAGGAGCTCTGCTTGGGAAAAAAGGTAACTTGCTTTATGATACACTCTAACCCTATTAACAGAATGTATTTATTTATAAATCCCATTTATAAACCACCCCAATTAAATTACTCTGGATGGTAAATTGAAGAATGTGAAAGCATTAATAAATAATCTTCAAAACAATAACAAAAAAGACTATATAAAATCAAATATTCCACTGCTATCCTCCTTAAGCATTAAAATAGTTGAAAACTAACCAAGAAGGAACAGTTTTAAAAGGCTTCCTGAAGGCCATAGTGAGTTCCACGGAATAGCAGCCACAACTGAGTAGTTCTTTTTCCTAATTCACATTCTGTGCACCTCTTAAGCATGCCCTCTCTGGATGATCCTATGTGACTCCCTGGTTTTCCCTGCTCAGGAAGGACAAAGTAGTTCCTAAGCACTTTATAGATAATAAACAGCATTTTGAATTGTGCTCAGAAGACTATTAGTGCAGCAAATGTAACATAGGTGTTATGGTAGGATGTGGCTGCCAATGCCTGGGTGCCACATTCAACAGCAGCTTCTAGGGTCATATTCAAAACAGTCTCATATAGAGTGCATTCCAGTAATCCGATTGCATGATGATAACAGTGTCAGTCTGTGAATCAATGACTCCCAGTTCAGATAACCGCATAACTAGTTCATCAACCAAAGTTGGGCAAAGCCCCCTGGCCATAGTCTCTATCTGTTGCCAAGCTGATACTGTGAGTCCAAGTTACAGAGCTGCTGTTTCAGGGAAAGTGCATCCCTGTCCATAGCCACAACTGGAACAGATGTTTCAAGGAAGCCAGAAGTCTATGGATGGACAGCAATTCTATCTTGCTAGGGTTTGGTCTGAGCATGTTTTATTTCCATCCAGTTCAGAATTTCTACTGCATCTTTGGTCTAGGGCAGGATGAAGATAAATGAACAGGTATAATCAGTATTATCAACCCCACTCAATGGATGACCTCTTTCAGTGATTTCATATGGATGCTTAATACCATGTAGGACAGAACCAAGCCCTGTAGACCACACTGCAGCAACCATGGGCTGGATCACTCTTCCCTTAAGTGGAACCATCCACTCAGACAGGAGCAGAACCACCATAAAATAGTGTCATATTTCAATTTGCATGAGCAGCGCAGTAACATACATGGTTAATAGCACCAAGCCTGTTAAGAAGTCTAATAGAACCAGAAGGTATGCACTTCCCCCATCAAGTCCTGATGAAGGTCATCTACCAGAGAGACCAATGCTATTTCTATTCCCACTCAGGCCTGAATTCTGAATGAAAGGGATCTAGATAATCTATTTTCTCTAGAAGCTTTGTAGCTGACACTCTTAACAATCTTCCCCCCAAAGAGAAGATTGGAGATTAGGTGGGAGTTATCAAATATGGCTGGATCTAGAGATGCCCCCTCTTCAAAGCTGGCATCTTGCCTTCCCTCAGAGAGATTTTAATCACCTCTGGAATCCAGCCAATCATGATCTTTCCCACCTGCCCAGTGGAACTGAGGTCCAGACCCCAGGTGGCTGAGCTCACACTATAAAGAATCCTATCTCAGGCTCCACCCACTCAAAAGAATCCCACTTTGCTTGGCTCTCCCCAGTTGGTGGACCAATCCCGAATGAATATGAGCAACTTTATCTACAAAGAAACCCACACAAACTTTATAGGTGTCTGCAGGAATCTTATCTCCCCCAACCTTCTCTAAAAGGCTCAGGGTCAACTTGAACAGGAATGAAACTCCATTCACAATGAAGTGGAGAAGTACAGATGTTTCATTCCTGTTATTGCTACTATGTAGCCCCTAATGTGGGCATGTACCATTACTTGGTCATGATCAGTTCTGGGATATTTTTTTTGAGGGGGAGGGCAATGTTGCTTTAGGTATCTTTTCACTTGTTTCACTATTTTCAGCTCTTCTGAAAACCAGGGAGTCACATAGGATCAATAACTGGAAAAAGGCTTCACAGAGCAACTTGTCTAGAACCCTGGTGACTCATTTACCAGAACTGTACAAATTTAGAATTACTTGAAATAAAAATGGTTTCAAAGCTATTAATAGATGAAAAACTTTGCATGGATACACACCAAGGTTTATTTTTCCTGGATTCATTTAGTTTCACTTGTCTTAATTTGTTTCCTGTGAAACTGTGGTGTGACATTATAATTTTATTTATATTCCTCCCCTGTGCCAGCTGCCATTATGAAGTGGTTTCTTAATAATTATGTATATTGTTATGAAACCTTAAATGGTAACTTGTTAAGAAATAGTTCATTTATAATCTTGTTTTTATTATGCCTTCAAGAGGATCAAGAGATTTTCTTAAGGAAATTATTGTCTAAATGAGATACACAATTAATTTTAGACATGGGAGGTTATATCCTGAGGGTCTAACACAACCTTTAAGAAGGCAGTTTGCTGGTACAGTTAAGGACCGGTATTTTACTTCTTTAATATTCAAGCGTTTCAGGACTGAGATCAACTGGGGACAAAAGACTTCATTATATGGAGCTTGAAAGTAAGTCAGTGATACATTTGATATCAAATCTTTATTATTTTAACCAGTTGAGATGTAAACAGATACTGGCCTATAAAACATTATATGCAGGTTGTGTTACATTTAAAATTATAAAATTTAAGACTTTTTCCACTCATCGTGTTATGTTTAAAATTATAGAATTTAAGACTTTTTTCACTCATCACATATTTTGAATTAGTGAAAACCACCCTCAATATTCTTTCCAGTTTGGTTTCTACTTACTTATTGGTTTGACAGCAATGATTTGAATAATAACCTTAACTAATTCTCTTAAAATAATTCAGTGATGACTTTAGGACTCTAAACCTCAATCTGTTTAACAGCTTTAGTAGCCTGTAAGAATCATACAGTTGTTGACATTATTCTTAAAATATTGTGGTATCAGGATGTAGGCATTTTTTACAGTTTCATGTAAACACTAAAAACACATCCCACTTTTCTTTCTACTTCTCTATTGTCTTCTAATACTTGTTACTTTTATAAATGTATAAATCCATTTTATTATCTGATTCCATTAGCAGACCAATCGTACGATATCCCATTTTTAGATCCAATTTTTGTTGTGACTTTTTCCAGAATAATTATTTAAGAAATTGCATTATTTAGAGAACCTGAATCTTCACAGCTCAGTTGGAATAATCTTCCTGGCTTCATAAATCAGGGCTACTCATCAAGGCCAAGCATTCTTTCATCCTTCCCCTTCTTCATCAATATGTACTGGCTTTATTGCAAAGATCCTGGCTTGTATTACAGTACAAGTCTATCACATTCAAACCATCTGGCTGACCTCATCTGGGCTTGCCAGTTAAGCTTGGCCAGCTCTAGTTAATTTTTATATGGAAATTCCAGGGTTGTGGGCTAGATTTGGAAGCTGAAAAACCATCTCAGAGGGCAGCAATGCCAAAACATTTCCACACAAAACATTTTCAAGAAAACTGTATAGAGGTCTCTGGGTAAACATGAAGAGTCAAACTTGACTCAGGAGTCTTGTTACCATTAGCCAAGCCTGAATACTTGACAACCGTACAGTTTTGAAAACCAATATAAATTCATTTGACCAATTTTTCATATGTTTTTCAAATTATTTAAATGCTTTATATGAATAAGGTAATTGTGAAGCAATTCTGTGTATACAATAATGACCATTTTGTACATTACGCAAAAGAAATCCTAAACTGGCCCTAGAAGTGGAGCAATCACACATATGAAACACATGTTTTATAAGATACATTTTCAAATTTTATTTTATTTTATTTATTTTATTTATTAAATTTTTCAACCACCCATCTACCCCCAATGGGGGAACTCTAGGTGATTCACAGCAAACATTAAAAACATAAAATATATAAATACATAAAACCTTAATTTAAAACATTACTAAAAAGAAGAAGGAGAGACCAAGAGGATGAAAAATCTGACGCTGAAGGCAGAAGGCCTCTAGGGGGCTAGCCATCCCCATGCTTGAGGTATTCTCACCCCACCCCAGGCCAGGTGGCAGAACCAGGTCTTCAAAGCCTTACGGAAGGCCAGGAGTGTGGGGGCTAATCACACTTCTGGGGGCAGGATGTTCCAAAGAGCAGGGGCTACCACAGAGATCCCTTCTGGACCCCGCCAGTCGAAGTTCTTTCACTGAGGTCTGGGGTCCGAAGCAGGCCCTCTTTGTGTGATTGGGTGGGATGGGTTGAAGTCATAGGGGAGAGGCGGTCCCTTAGATAACCTGGTCCCATGCCATGTAGGGCTTTAAAGGTGATAACCAACACCTTGAATTGGACCCGGAAGCAAACTGGCACCCAAATTCCAGATATCTTAGTGCCTAGCAAAAAATATAAAATGTGAACTATTGCTAAGTTTCAGATTCTTTTTCATTGTATTTACTTACTTATACATTTATAAATTGCTATGATTATTTGTATTAATTATGAATGATTTTTGTCTTTCGTATGCTACCTAGAGCCACACACTTTGAGATGGGTGGCCTTATAAATGCATAATTGAATAATATATATTTAAGCTACATTTGTACCAGAACCAGTGGTTCAATGCAATTCATTTTCAGAGTATGTTGCTTTTGCTTTTCAGACATAGGTGGAAGAATTACTCTGTGATACACTGGGAGTTCACTCATGTCAAAAGAAGTCGGTTGCAGATATTATTTAAAACTGGTTTTCTTTTGATAAAATATTTTTGTTCACTGCTGGGGAACAAGTATTTCAAAAAAGTAGGATTAATTCAAAGTTTGTGCATCAAACTCAGTAAAGCTTCTTAGGTACCTGTTATCCAGAATGAAACACAGTAGAATAGATTTAGGCGGGGCAGTGTGTGTGTGTGTGTGTGTGTGTGTATGTGTGTAAAAACAGTCAAGATGGTAGTCACAACCATGTAATTGTCCCTTTTTACGTGTACCACATATACAATGGATACAAAAAAGAGTCAAGGCTTTGATCATCCAATTGTGGCTACCATCCTGACTTTTTGACCTCCTCTGAGAATACCCTTTCACTTAAGGAAGCAGAATATTTGTTTTCCAATAAACATTATTATCTGTTAACAACTTTTAGTATAACACTATTAAGTGCTGCATCAGGCATAAAGTTACCGTTGCATGAAGAGCTGGGAAAAGACATTAATAGTATGCTAGATTTAGGAACTAATGTTTATATTTTATGATTTTTACAAAATCCACTCTATTCATCCACTCAAAGAATTTCTGGGCCTTTGGGGTTTATTCTTTGACTATTTATTTGAATAGTCACTAAAGATTATGCTGAAGCATGAGCCAAATACAAATTTGGAAAGAAAGGCTTACAAAATGAAAAATTCATATTGCTTCATGGTCTAATTCACGTGATCATTTCAGGTTATGCAGCCCTATTTCAACTAGAAAGCCAAACAATGTTGGAATGATCATACCAATGAGTTAACATTTCACTGTACATAATACTGGCAATGATTATATGAGGCTTTTTTTGGAAAGTTGCAATATTTCAGGTCACAGGTATGCACATGAGACAAAAGCTGGACTGCTCAGACTTGTGGCATGCAGCTTTTTCTAGACTGAAGGCCACCGTTGGCCTTAGAGTTAAGTTTGTGGCACCACATTCCAAAAAGCAAGTGGGACCAAAAGGAAAGCTAAACTTGATTTTATTTGTATGTAATTGTTTTTACATCCAATTAATTAAATTGGCTGTAAGGGTCTGGATGGGGAACAACAGGCTTCAGCTAAACCCTGGTAAGACGGAGTGGCTGTGGGTTAATGGCTCCTCTGTATCTGGGACTTTGTCATCTTTGGTGCTGGATGGGGTAGCACTGCCCCAGACAGACTCAGTGTGTAATCTGGGGGTCTTCCTAGACTCACAGCTCCTGCTTGAAGAGCAGGTGGCAGCCGTGGCAAGGAGGGCCTTTGCACAACTTCGGGTTGTGCATCAGTTACGCCCTTTCCCGGATTGGGATGCCCTTTGAACAGTCACTCATGCCCTTGTTATCTCCCAGATAGACTACTGCAATGTGCTCTACATGGGGCTACCTTGAAGAGTAACTGGAAGCTACAGCTGATCCAGAATGCAGCTGTGTGGGCTATTATTGGAGCCCCAAGAAGGGCCCATGTAATGCCGTTGCTCTGTGAGCTGCATTGGGTACCAGTTTACTTCTGGGTCCAATTCAAGGTGTTGGTTATCACCTTTAAAGCCCTACATGGCATGGGACCAGGTTACCTAAGGGACCACCTCTCCCCTATGACTTCAACCTGTCCCACCCAATCACACAGAGAGGGCATGCTTCAGACCCCCTCAGTAAAAGAACTCCGATTAGTGGGGTCCAGAAGGCGGGCCTTCTCTGCAATAGCCCCCCTTTGGAACATCCTGCCCCTGGAGGTGTGATTGGCCCCCTCACTCCTGGCCTTCCCTAGGGCTTTGAAGACCTGGTTCTGCCACTTGGCCTGGGGTGGGGAGGGAATACTTCAAGCGTGGGGATGGCTAGCCCCATAGAGGCCTGCTGCCTTCAGCCCCAGATTCTTCATCTTCTTGGACTCTCCTTTTCCTTTTTTCAGTAATGTTTTTTAAATTAATTTTTTTTTTAATGTTTAATGTATTTATATATATTTATGGTTTTAACATTTTGTGTGAGTCACCCAGAGTCCCCCATTGGGGGGAGATGGGCAGGGGAGAAATTTAATAAATAAAATAAAATAAAATAAAATACAGTAATTGTGATTGCTCCAGGTATATTTTAATTTTTTTTTCTTCTGTCATACTAAGGATTATTTGGAGGACTACTTTGGGGGCAGGGTTTATGGGGGTAACATGAAGCCATTGTGCAGTGTTGCCTCAAGTCTGGGAGGAGAAATGGGTATACAGTAGGATATATTAAGGCAAAGGCAGCTGAAGTCCCTGTTAAGATATTTGGATAAAGTCACAACACATGATCATGATGAAACCCCAACTGATTTAATACTGTCACTGCTGTTCCATTGCTTTGGTGTTTGGGGTCTTCTGAAATTGATCATCCACTTACAGAAGAAAATTTGGCACTTGCCTGGATTGTGCCATGAAGTGACAAGAATGAAGACAAAAATGGCTTTGCAATTCTTCATATGGCATGGTACAGAAATGATCAAATAACTGCTAAGGCTTCCATACTGGAAGAGCTTCCTTGTCTCTCTGCTTCTCTGCAATAAAGCTATTGCTCTAGAGCAGGGTTTCTCAACCTTGGGAACTTTAAGATGTGTGGACTCCAACTCCCAGAATTCCCCAGCCAGCATATGCCATATGCTGGCTGGGGAATTCTGGGAGTTGAAGTCCACACATCTTAAAGTTCCCAAGGTTGAGAAACCCTGCTCTAGAGGCTGTCAGCATTTTCCTAGCAGAAATCTTAAAACCTGATGTTATCCTAAAGTATTCTGGTTCATGGCATTTCTATATTTTGCCAGAGAAATTCTTTCTCTTTTGTCCTTAAACAGCACAGCCATTCACTGCACTCTGGCTGGATTTAAGGCAAATCACACTGATTAAAGGATTTCCATGGAACTCAAAACTGCTTCGTTCATTAAAAGTAACCATAGCTGGAATCTGCCCTATTAACAAAGGAAATTGTCAATGTGAGCTGTTGCTTAATTCTTACACACCAGTCAGGCTTCTGGAACAAAACACAAGCAGGCACTATATTAATATATCCTGGAAGGCCTCTTTTCTTAGAATCCCTATCATATTTAAAAGAGAGAGAATAGCACTGCAGGCACTTGTGCATGATCGGCACAACACTGAGAGCCTTGAGCCTCACCAAATAAATCAAGGAATAGATGAGGGACTGACATACTTCACATTTGTAAAGAAAGGAACTGACACCCTCTAAATTTAAAGCTGCCAGTAGGTGGGGTTGCCTTTGCTAAAGCAAGCCTTGTTTGGCAGCTCTTACCTGCCTTGCCTCATTCTCAGCCCAGAATTCTTTATCAAGGCAGCGACTTTGGAAAGGCACAGCAAGGGAAGAAAAACTGTGGCTGGGTTCATGTATCAGCCTAAACCATTAGGGCGGTTTTTTTTTTTGGATTTTGGCTTCATGCATGATGTGAGCCTAACCATTGTGATCTGTAAACCATGTTTATAGCTTAGTATTATCTCTGAACCCAGCCATTGCAGCTTTTTCTTTTCTTACTTCTACAACCTGAGTTAATACAAGCCATGGCTAGGTGCTATACAAACCCAGCTGTTGTTTGCTATAAGACATTTTGCTTCTATCGCCCTGCCTCTTACTCTAGAGGCCTTCATAAGGGAGCTTAAACAAGAAGAAAGAGTGTTTCCCATCAGGGCGCAGCTATTTCTTCTGGCCTTATCCATGGAATGAATCCTTTCCATTTTGTCTCTCCCAATGCTTCATCACCTACAGGCAACAGGAAATGACCTGGCCTGAGAACAAGCCTACTTTATGGCTTAGGACCTGGGCAAAAAGGAAGATCTGCTTCTGTTGCCTGAGAGTGAGTGCTATGAATTTCTTTGCGGTTCTTTGCGGGGGGGGGGTTGAGTGTGGACAAGGACTCTTATTACTGGATTTAATACTGTTAATTGAATATGCTTTCTACTTTATCATGATTCATAGTATTGATACTGTTAATACTATGGTGCTCAATATTTCTTAACTGACATTAATCACGTATTTGTCTTATTCTTATTTGAATGTTGATATGTTTTATATGATAATATTGAAACTAATCAAAGTTGCTAAATTCACATTTCTTGTATTTAGATTGCATGAACCACCTTGAACACAGTCTATATGGGGAAAATGTGGTGTCCAAATAAATTGACTATTACTTGGTTTATTTATTATACTGGCACCAACATATATTCCTGCCTCTCTTTTTCTGATACTTAATGGAGGCTTACATTTTTCACAGCATAGAACATTTTGCTGCCCTAAGAATACATATAAATGGATGCTATCAAAATTCAATATACAGATAAGAACAAGTGGACCTGAGGAAATTCACAAGGTTAATGCACATGCCAATGAGGTTTGTAGAGATGGTTGAGGAATTCAATTTTTGTGAATTCCTTTATGATTGACACTGCCTTCGAGTTTAAACATCACTAAAATGTTTTAAACACCATTTGACATATGTACTAAATGTCTAGCATATCTCAGCATTCTGTAAGATACATTAAATGTTCCTGTGTAACTTTTGTTTTAATTATATTTCCTACTGATTGTAAAACAGTAATGCCCAAATTATGTTAAAAACAGATGGATTGTACTGTGATATCAATCTGAAGGGGAAAGGTGATTTGGAATGTATGTGGATGTTCATATAGCACCTGTTAGCAACTCCTAAAAGCTTATTTATTTAATCTACTTATTTAAAACATGTGTATACTACCCATCTTAAAACAATTATGGGTGGCTTACAACCAATAAAACAATATAAAACCAACAGTGATAAAACTAAAAACAGAAAAACCTGGTGCCACAACTATCCTTCCTTGATGCAACCCACATTCTCATCCCATGTTGACCTCACCCTATCCCAACACCTGAGGAAGAGCCAAGTTTTAAGTGCTCTCCAGAAGGATAGAAGGGTAGGGATCTGTTAGATCTCATGGGGAGAGTGTTCCATTGGACAGGGGCTACAATGGAAAAGGCATACTTCCAAGGACCCACAAGATGGCAGTGTTTAAGGGGAGGGACTGGGAGTATGCCTCTCCTATCCTCTCTGGTGGAATGGCCAGATGTCCTCAGGAAGAGGTGGTCCTGCAGATAACCTAGTCCCATGCCATGTAGGGCTTTAAAGGTAATAGCCAGCATCTTGAATTGCATCTGGAAGAAAACCAGGAGCCACTGAAGGTCATGCAACAGGGGCATAATATGGGTGAACCTAGGGATGCCTAACACTGCACGCACTGCTGCATTCTGGACCAATTGGGTAGTCTTCGAGGGCAGACCCCTGTAGAGTGCAATGCAGTAATCCAAACAGGAAGAGATCAAGGCTTGAGTGACCATGAGCAAGGCCTCCCAGTCCAGGAAGGGTGCAATTGCCATACAAGAGAAATCTGTGCAAAGGTCCTCCTGGACTCACAGCTACTGCTTGATGAGCAGATGGCAGCCATGGCTAGGGGGACCTTTGCACAGATTTCTCTTGTATGGCAATTGCACCCTTCCTGGACTGGGAGGCCTTGCTCATGGTCACTCAAGCCTTGATCTCTTCCTGTTTTATTGTGCACCAGCTCTGTCCAGGGAATTACAACCCCATCCAGAGTCAAAGATGACATATCTCAGCCCCCAGAGTGCAAAAAATCCAAAGGGTTGAGTCAAAGTTGGTTCCTCCCTACTCAGACCCTCATAGACTTCAGGCACCTGGTCAGCATTATGACAGCATCACTTGCCCACCATCATGCTGATGATACTGCAGCCCCTGCCTGTGAATGACCTCCCTGGAAGCTTCATGTAAATGTGAAAGAGGAGAGACCTGAGCTCTGAGGCACCCCACATTGTAGGGGCCTAGGGCTCGATTTCTCTCCCCCCACCAACACCAACTGAAACTGGTGGCAGACGAAGGAGGACAACCACTGCAAAATAGTACCACCCACCCCCAGTCCTTGAAGCTGGCTCAGAAGGACACCATGGTCACTGGTATCAAAAGCTGCTGAGAGATCCAGGAAGGATGTTGTATCACCCCTGTCCCAAGCCCTCCAAAGATCATCTGCAAGTGTGACCAATGCCATCTCAGTACTGTACCCCAGCCTGAAAAGGGTCCAGATAATCTGCTTCATCCAGGGCCCTTTGTTGCTGAATACCAACCACCCTCTCAACAAACTTTCCTAGAAAGGGAAGATTGGAGACCAGACAAAAGCTTGTGTTGCAGCACAGTGTGATTTAAGGAGATCCTGACAAGAGCTATGTACATGTCTGCTCATGCTCCAAATAATCTTTCCCCACTGAATCCAGAGCAGCTTTTTCTTCAGTTTGAAGGAATGAAGCCATATTAGCAGTTCTTCAAGGACAATGACTTTGCATGGGATGGGGAGGCCATTATCCTGTAGATGCTTTCTGCATCAATGCCCATCCACCCCAATCAGTATGGCAAATAGCCAGGAATGATGGGAGTTGTAATGAACAACATCAGAGGATCATATGTTTTTTATACCTTGCCAAAAATCTCAACCATTACTCTCTACAGAAGCAAGCCTAGGCTTTTGCTAAAAAACTTCCTCTTTATGCTTTTATTTTGCTATTACTTTCACAAATACAAAAATTAGAAGAAGGAAGAACAGGTGGTGGTAGTATAATAATACAGATGAATAAGCATTATTACTGCTGGAGTGCTCATACTAAGATTGCTATGGCTGAATTACTTCATGTATCCATGAAACTAAAACCCCAGTGAAATATAGAGAAAGAGAATAATACAGTATGTGGAATTACAGCATATTGCTATCTAGAAAGCAAAATCAGGAAGACAGATTCAGTAACATTATTCTTGTCATAGAGATGATAGAAGTGCATAAAGGTAGATTGTTGAGCACTCTGCCATTTAACCATACAACACTTGCCAAGGAGTCTTTCTTTGAAAATGTTGTTTCCTAGGGCTGAGAGAGAGGGACTAGCCCAAGGTCACCCAGCTGGCTTTGTGGCTAAGGCAGGGCTAGATCTCCTGGTTTCTAGCTTACCTTATCAGAAACTTTTATTGTAAGGGTTAACATGTAATATGTATTATACATTATCCCTCTCCGCCAATAAAACCAGAAGACCTAGCTCTGCCTTAGCCACAAGGCCGGCTGGGTGACCTTGGGCCAGTCCCTCTCTCTCAGCCCTAGGAAAAAGGCAAGGGCAAACCACTTCTGGAAATGTTAACAAGGAAACAATATGGACAGGAATCAGGAGTGACTGATTTTTTTTGTTTTGTTTTGTTCTGAGAAAATTAATAAACAGGTAATGGAAGAACAATAGACTGCAATATTATTGTTTCTTACTTTATTTCATTTTAGTGCTTATTTTATGGGCCTACAAGATAAACATCTACTAATACCAACTGAAGTTATTTGGGGCTGTTTGTTATTATGACTGTTTAAGCAGAAGCTAATAAACATTAGCATAATGGTTGATAATGCTTATTTTACACTTCTCTCTTTCCAGTAATTCATATACTGTACACTTGAACAGAACTCTATTTTTTGCTGAACAGTAAACACTTTAGGGACACAGTTATTGTTGATTAGGGTAAAGGAAGTGATGTAAGGCTGAAGGACTTATGGGCCTCTATATTAAAGCAACCCTGTAACACTTATTCTCATATGAGCACTTGAAACAATTTTTGCTGCACTGCCATAATTATGTAGGGAAACACTGTGGTGCTGATTTGGGGATTGATAATTAGGCAAGCTGTGACTGATCCTCTTGGCAAGTATTGTCCAACTCTGTAAAATAATAATAGTCTCTTGCTTCAGATTTTGGGATTTTCTCCCCCTCTTTGCTGAAATACTTAATGTGTTGAATTGATTTTAGAAAACAGGAGCATGTTGTCTGAAAGGATAGCAAGTGTCAGTGTTGATTGTGAATAAGCATTTATCTTTCAACATTTGTTGGACATCATTACCAAAATAGGCAGTAGGACCTCGTATTGTTATAAATAATGAAGAATGTACAATATTTTTATGACATTTAAGAACAGAGACACCAAAAGAAGATTCTCTGTTTAAAAAGAGTTTACTGTAGAATGACAAACAGTACCGGGAGCAGTACACTAACTTTCATCAATTATCCTCATTACATAGCCATCTAAGTAAAAGAATAATTATTGTGAAGACATAATTGGGATGCTAAGGGCCTCCCAAATGAAAGGTTTGATTTTTTTGTGGACAGAAGTGATACTGCCTTTAGTAAATGCTGTTCCTGGGTGCTTGTGATTGTGCCATGCCACTTTTCCTTCTGGCTTCTGTAGGGAGGGTTTTAAAAATTTCAGTTTCTCCTAAATAATGGAATAATTATTATTATTTGCCAAAATTATTCATTGGAAACTTTGCCAGAGGTTTGGATCTGAATGTAGCAAGAACCACTGGGAGCATCAAGTTGAGAAGGTTTTGGAAAATGAGCAGGTTAAGATCTTATGGGAATTTAAAATCTAAATAGACAGGCACCTTGTTCATTACATGTCTGATAGAACAGTCACTGGAAAGAAGAAAGTCTGGTTCATTGATGTTGCTATACTGGGTGATGCTAGGATTGAGGAAAGGCAATCCGAAAAAATTATGAAATACCGGGACTTGCAGACTGAAGTTGAACGCTTATGGAAAAAGAAATCCGCTGTTATACCAATTGTGACTGGAGCCCTTGGAGCAATACCTAAAGGACTCTCTCAATATTTGGAAATTTTGAATCTATCAGATCTGAAACCCTAATGTTACAAAAAAATACCCTACTTGGGATATTTGAGAATAACTGCCTATATTCTCAGATGCTACCTTAATAATTCTTAGGTCCTTGGTTACGACTTGAATGATTAAGTTTTCACCAGTCTTTGACTGTGAATCTAATTATAGATTAATAATAATAATAATGCCATTTTGTAGAAGAAATCTGCATCTGAAACATGTATTGAGAAAAAAAATTACTGTCTAAGAAGTTTTCTTTATATTATTAGCACAGCAGCAGCAGATAGTGATAAAAATTGCCTAATAGATATGCAGAGAGGATACCAAATCCCTGGTCATGTGGTGTTAGATTCTGAAGAAAACCTTATGAAATTTCATGTGTAAAGCTGTGTACATACCATTAAGAGATACTTGCATGTAAAGACATTGGTGTGCAGCTGTGGAGGAGGGGATAGTATATAATTACCTTCTTTCTCATCATGCTCTTGAGCTACCTTTGTCCCATATTTCCCCTTATTGAACAAAGAGGATGAAATAGGAAATTTTGCATAGCTTGAATCATAGTAGGAAAGCGGTAGAGTTTGGAAAGCAGGAACTACGCAACAACCAGTGAGATAGTTCCTGGTAATTATGGGAGAGAAGAATAACCAGCAGGAGATGAGGTATAGCATGAATGCTAGTCCCAGTGGTTACTGACCTATTTTTGCTTCGCTCTAGTCAGGAGAGGAAATTTATTTAGGACTTCTATTTCAAAAATGGGGAAGAACAAGAAAAATGTTGCTCTCTTTGATTGTGAGATGAAGAAAACTTGATACTTTCTTAGAAAAAGTAAGATGAGCAACACTCATGCAGATAGCAAATCAATTACAAACATTTACTCATTTAGGGTATAATAACATAAGGATTGGAGATTCAATTTCAAAACAATTATTGCCTCAAACATCCCGGAAGTGGTCTTGTAGAGTAAGCAATCAAACCACAATGGACTCTGTTCAGCAGCATTAGTTGAATCAGAGATTCAGCCAAAACAAAAGAGTGCCCTGCTGAATGAGTACATGCTGTCAAATTTAGTTTATCAGCATCACCATTATTACAATTTATTCTGTTGTCTGAGCTTAAAATGTCAATGGGAATTTATTAATGCAATACTACTTCTGATAAGGGCACATGAAAGGGTATAGAAAGAACAGAGGCTAAGTGTGTACATCACTATACATGCACTTTTTATCAATGATGGTTCCTTTATGAAACACATGTGATCATATTATCTGAACTGTTTTTTTAGAAGTGTGTACATGTGCACACATGCATATCTGTGAGAATACTGATGAACTTTGTGAATGGTGTATCTCAATTATGTGTTGATTTTTATATGTGGAGCTGAAGAATGTAATTTTATTTGACCTGATATAATGAATGAAGTGAATAAAATCAGGAATTCAATAAAAGGTCTCTCAAATCTGTTTTATAAACATAGTTTTTAAGCAGTGTTCATCTTAATTCTACCAAGACTAAGTGGCTGTGGAGGTTTGGGCCACCCAAATCTGGAGATATTCCATCTTTGACCTTGGATAGGGTAGCACTTCCCCGTTCAAGCTTGGTATGCAATCTGGGGGTCTTCCTGGACTGGTCAGACAGACACTCATGCCCTAGTCACCTTGCAGCTTGAGTACTGTGACACAGTCTATGTGGGGTTGCCCTTGAAGACCACCTGGAAGCTTCAACTGGTCCAGAATGTGGCAGTGGAGCAGTAATAGGCATGCCTGTGTAATACCTCTGCTTCATGAGCTGCTGTGGTTGCCAGTTTGCTTCCTGCTGCAATTCAAGATGCTTGTTGTTACCTGTAAAGCCCTACATGGCACAGGGCCTGGTTACTTGAGGGACCAGCTGTCTCCCATAACATCTGCTCAGCTGAATCAATCCTGCAGAGTTAATGTACTCTGGGTTCCTTCAATTAAACAATATCATCTACTGGGATCCCGGAAGCACACCTTTTCCACCTTTGATTTTAATTTCTTTGATTGTTGTGAGCTTCCTAGAGTTGTTGAGAGTTGGATGGCATAAAAGTTTAATAAATTATTATTATGGTTGGTTGCACCATCAGCCAGATGTTTAGACAGGATTTGGCATTTTTATCCACCTATTGAGTCCTTCCCAAAGACCTGGGATAGGCAGATGTTGTTTGATGGTGTTAAAGGTATTGTCGCAGGATGTAAGCTGTTCCAAGTAAAGCTGCCTTTTGCAGTTGACTGATGATGATTTTGTCAGTGCCAATGATGTTCAAGTGGTGATGATGATTTTTATCTTCAAAAAGTACTTCCTTGGATCCACCATAAAGGCAGCATCTAAAGAACTGTCCATTCCAGCTCTATTGTGTTTGAGGTTTTCAAGGATTACTTTTCCTCTGCAATGACTGGGTACTGTGAAATGTAGGACAGGCCAATTCGGAATAAGTCCTCCCAACACATATAGTTGTGGTCTGAAATCTAGGGTTAGGAATGGCAGTAGTAACAAGTGCTGACTTAGGCCATTCAGGAGCATTTTGTTTTGATCTCTTGCTATCAACTGAGAAGTCAGGTGTAGTCACTGGCAGATACAAACTATTTGACGTGCTAACCAGAAATCCAAGATAGGGCTTTTGACCAAAAGTCTTCAAATATTTCATTAAAGAATCCATATACAGTGGGGCAAAAAAGTATTTAGTCAGCCACCAATTGTGCAAGTTCTCCCACTTAAAAAGATGAGAGAGGCCTGTAATTTTCATCATAGGTATACCTCAACTATGAGAGACAAAATGGGAAAAAAATCCAGAAAATCACATTGTCTGATTTTTAAAGAATTTATTTGCAAATCATGGTGGAAAATAAGTATTTGGTCAATATCAAAAGTTCATCTCAATACTTCCTTATATATCCTTTGTTGGCAATGACAGAGGTCAAACGTTTTCTGTAAGTCTTCACAAGGTTTTCACACACTGTTGCTGGTATTTTGGCCCATTCCTCCATGCAGAACTCCTCTAGAGCAGTGATGTTTTGTGGCTGTCACTGGGCAACACGGACTTTCAACTCCCTCCAAAGGTTTTCCATGGGGTTGAGATCTGGAGACTGGATAGGCCACTCCAGGACCTTGAAATGCTTCTTATGAAGCCACTCCTTCGTTGCCCGGGCGGTGTGTTTGGGATCATTGTCATGCTGAAAGACCCAGCCACGTTTCATCTTCAATGGCCTTGCTGATGGAAGGAGGTGTTCACTCAAAATCTCACGATACATGGCCCCATTCATTCTTTCCTTTACACGGATCAGTCGTCCTGGTCCTTTTGCAGAAAAACAGCCCTAAAGCATGATGTTTCCACCCCCATGCTTCACAGTAGGTATGGTGTTCTTTGGATGCAACTCAGCATTCTCTCTCCTCCAAACACAACAAGTTGAGTTTAGACCAAAACATTCTACTTTGGTTTCATCTGACCATATGACATTCTCCCAATCCTCTTCTGGATCATCCAAATGCTCTCTAGCAAACTTCAGATGGGCCCAGACATGTACTGGCTTAAGCAGGGGGACACGTCTGGCACTGCAGGATTTGAGTCCCTGGCAGCATAGTGTGTTACTGATGGTAGCCTTTGTTACTTTGGTCCCAACTCTCTGCAGGTCATTCACTAGGTCCCCCCGTGTGGTTCTGGGATTTTTGCTCACCGTTCTTGTGATCATTTTGACCCCACGGGGTGAGATCTTGCGTGGAGCCCCAGATCAAGGGAGATTATCAGTGGTCTTGTATGTCTTCCATTGTCTAATTATTGCTCCCACAGTTGATGTCTTCACACCAAGCTGCTTGCCTATTGCAGATTCAGTCTTCCCAGCCTGGTGCAGGTCTACAATTTTGTTTCTGGTGTCCTTCGACAGCTCTTTGGTCTTGGCCATAGTGGAGTTTGGAGTGTGACTGTTTGAGGTTGTGGACAGGTGTCTTTTATACTGATAACAAGGTCAAACAGGTGCCATTACTACAGGTAACTAGTGGAGGACAGAGGAGCCTTTTAAAGAAGTAGTTACAGGTCTGTGAGAGCCAGACATCTTGCTTGTTTGTAGGTGACCAAATACTTATTTTCCACCATGATTTGCAAATAAATTCTTTAAAAATCAGACAATGTGATTTTCTGGATTTTTTTTCTCATTTTGTCTCTCATAGTTGAGGTATACCTGTGATGAAAATTACAGGCCTCTCTCATCTTTTTAAGTGGGAGAACTTGCACAATTGGTGGCTGACTAAATACTTTTTTGCCCCACTGTATAAGCAGTTGTATTTTTAGCTCTTTGTTGTCCACTTCTTAGTTTCTCACTAACAAGATAATGTACAAAGTATTGTCCAGTGCTTGTTCTGCACTGTCCTTAACATGAACTTGGATTAACGTTTTGTACGTCATCTGCAGGGTTCTAAGAACCATTTTGTATTTATTATTGAGTCTGGGATTCAAGAATGCTGCCTTAGTTAACAATCTTTTACCTCTTTCCTTAATTCCAACAAAAAGAGCAACATGATTAACAAATTTTTTAAACCAAATATCAGAACATAAATGGCAATCCTACTATTTTTGGGGAAAGAATAGTGGGTTTAGTGGGTTTTACTTCTAAACAAATATGCATAGGTTTGGCCTGCAAGATGATTGGGATAATAAAATTCACTGAGAAATCTGATATTTAATTCAACAGATAAACTCACCAGTTTTCTCAGTCTTGTGTTTTGGACTCTCTTGTCCTGGAAGGCATGGGCAAGGCCCTTCACAGCGAGCTGCAATGTTTTTGCCAGATGTGCAGGCATGAAACTCCAACTTGCACTGTAAACACAACAAAACAAACACCATTTATTGGAAGTAAAAGTTGAATGGGACAGAGTTGTAAAAATAAACACTATCATCATAATAGGATCTTGAAAATCAGTTTTCATGTTCTGAGTTTCAAGTTATTTGCGTTTATTACTTAGCACCAATGTATTTGGCTAAATTGCCAGTTCTTTATGCTGGCTTAGGAAATTCTATTATTATGGTTTATTGGGATCCCCTTTTCCCTGTCTCACCTACATTTCAAAGTCCCAGTTTTGAGTGTTACAAGTAGTCAAGACAGAAGATGGAATCTGTGATATACTGAGCTGATGGAAGTGAAACTCCCCATTCTACAGCTTAGAACATTTTTTTAAAATTTAACATGAACAAAAGCCCTGTATTTTCTTAATCTTAAGGAGGTTTTTCTTGTACTGTATTTTTATGCCATTCATCCTGAGGCTAGCTTGTTTGGACAATTGAGGGTTTTGTGGTTGCCATACTGAAATACGAATGCCATACTGAAAGTGAGGATTACTCACTTTCACCCAAAAAACATAGGGGACTTATTTGATGCTGATGTCAAGAGCGTGCAACATGGGGGAGTGGGTGGGGGAATAAAGGACACATTATTCACAGGTGGCAGCTATGGCCAGAGGGGCCTTTGCACAACTTTGTTTTGTGCACCAATTGTGCCCTGTCCTGGATTGGGAGGCTCTCCTTGCGGTCACTCATACTTTACCTTGTGAGTCTGTTGGAGTGGGCAGCTATAATAAATTTAAATAAATAAGTGCATCATGGGGCTGCCCCTGAAGACCATCCAGAAACTACAGTTGGCCCAGAATGCAGTGATGCGTTTCTTATTGATGCTTCTGGCTATGCCCATGTAACACCACTACTCTGAGTGTGGCATTGACTCCCAACCTGGCTTCTGAGTGCAGTTCAAGGTGCTGGTTATCTCCTTTAAAGCCTGCATGGCATGGGATTGGGTTACTTGAGAGACCACCTTCTTTCCAGAGTATCTGCCCTCCCCACATGATAGGGAGGGTTTACTCCAGGCCCCTTCACTGAAATAAATCCATCTTGTGGGGCCCAGGATGCATGCCTTCTCAGTCGCAGCCCCTATCTTATGGAAGAACCTTCCTCTCGACATATAGATGGCCCTGACTCTGATGGCCTGTAGAAAGGCTGCTAAGATCTGGCTTTTCCTTAGGACTTTGGGTCATGATGCCTTGGTGCCCTGATTGGATGATGGTGGCACTGCTGTTTGGATCACCATTTTATTCTGTCATTATTGTTTGTACGTGTACATATCATGGTTTTGTATTCTTTTCATTAGGCTTTGTTACCTTGGTTGAGTTGGCTGGGCCATATAAATGTTTTAAATAAGTAAGTTTGGCTTTAAGAGGTTATTCAGGTGCACAGTCCAAAATGTAGGCAAGGAACAGAATACAGATACTTACTTAATAAACATGTAAACTAAATTAAAATTAAATTAAATTAATTACAGTTAGCTAGATTCAATTAGGCTTTTCTTAAATATTTAGAAATCACAGTCCATGAACAAGTTTTGAGAGGACTCTTAAGGCACCGCTCTCTTTGGATGACTGCATGAATCCCACCGCCATTAGTTATACTCCTCTTCCCTAGATATAAAACATCTTATAAGATGTCTATTATGACCCACCACAACAAATGACATAAATTAGCCATTTTGAGATGAAAAAATAGGTTACAAAACTATCTGTAAAAGTAATTTAGTAATATTAAAGTATGCCTATTTGAAATCCTGAACAAGATTCTGTATCTTATTGGTACTGATGAAAGCCATGCCAAAGCAAGGTAAATATGTGAGATAAATCAATCAGTAAACCAGTGAAGCACTGCATATTTTGCAAAATTACATTTTTGCTTTCTATTCTACTACAATAACAAAGCAGAGTGAATGAAGCAGAATGTTGCTGCAAGATTAATGCCTCCTACTTTGAAAATGCCAGAAATAGCTTGCTTCTGCTTGTGTGTATTTTTGCTAAGCGAGTTCACCTCCCCAGGCTTTAATCGAGCAGCAGGAGACCGTTTATTCTCTGACAACATTCTGTCCCAATGACATTATCTCCTAGGTGTTTTTTGAACTTCAGAGGACCCTGAGGACTGCAAACTCCCTATGCTATTCTGCCCTTCAAATTTAAAACATTCAAGGATACAGGCTGCTACCTGCTTGTGGATAAAAGTAGGGGGCATTCTGTGCTATTTTGTTTTTCTATCCACATGCAATCCCATGTGTGAATGTGGCATCGTGAGGTGCTTGGATTCCAGTCAAAAGAGGAGAGATAATTCAAATTATAAAATGACAACAGCTAGAAAGGCTCAGAAAAAGGGAGGATCCAAATGCAAATTAAAAGTAGGAAGTTTGAGATAAAATGCCCGAAAAATAATAGAAAAGATGAAGACTTTCAATTGTACTATCGTGAATTCAATACTTTGTCCTATTCTTTAAAAAAAAAAGAAAGAAATTAGGTTTCTAGACATTATATTGGACTTTTTTCTCTTCCTTTCATCTATAAATGAAAAGCAGTAGCATTCAGAAATAATTATTTTAAATACAAATACAACTAATGGTGCTTTTAGGATAATATTATTTGGCTTAGGTCCAGGATTGGAGAACTGGAGGGTCATCCATAATCCCTACAATAAGGAAACGCTGTGTGAACTTTTGATTAGCTGCTGAAATATTTTCTGTCCTGCATGCTGAGGAGGAGAAAAAATGCAGAGATAAGGCAATGTGATAGAGAAGTAGGAGGAGGAGAAGACAGCAACACCAGAAAAGGTGGGGCAGATAAGGAAGGTAAAAATGGTGGCAGTGGAAATAGCAGGGGAGAAGAACACAGAAAGTGGGAGAAGCCTGTGATTATTTTAGTGTGTTTTGTTCTTCTTTAAGTTTGGTGAGGTACATCTTCAGTGCAGAATATATTAACCAAAAGATTTTACCCTCACACTTGCAGCCAACAGCATAATGCCATAGAAAAGTAGACTGTCTAGGAACAATGAGACATTTATAACCAGTCCATAGACACTATTATTTATTTATTTAAATTTATTGGCCGCTCAACTCCAGTGGACTCTTTGTAATGTAACTGCCTCTTTGTAAAACAATGGTGCACAATGAAAATTAGTAGGTAATCTAAATGGATTTGTAGCTTGGGTACATCCTTCTAAATGAACTTGCCCGTAACAACCCAATGCTCCTTGGATGATTTCTTGCCAAGGACTGCCAGGTTCTCCACAAGAATGGCTGTAGAATTCAGCTTCCTTATTCAGAAAATTAGCTTGCATGGCAAAAGATTCAGAGACATGACTCAGCAAAATTAATCTCTTTATTGTAGATGACAATAAAGACAATCTTCCTTCTCACCCACAGAGTGAGAAGTATCGTCAGGTATTCCTTCACTGGGGAATCACTATTTCTCACTCCTCTATTTCTACTTCTTTGTGGGCTAGAGCTGATGAGATGGCACTCATTTTAATGTATGGGGGAGGAGGAGGAGGATTCCCCACTCCCTGTTTTAGAAAGTGAACCAGCCTATATCTATAGATTCTTTTGGAAATGGTGAAAACTCCTTGGTCATTCCCTTGTCCTGAAGATATCTCCAGTTCTCTGGATCAAATTTGAATTTTGTATCACTCCTTGAATATATATTTTTTAAAAATATTTTTATTAAAGAAGTTTTTTACAAAGTCAAAAGATAAACATGAAACAATGTAGAAAAAAGTATGAAAGATAAAAAAGTGTTGAAAACAATAAAAAGCGAAGATAACAAGAAAACAAAAAAGTACTTAAAGAAGTGACTTCCGATCTTTATACCAGTTATAGACATACTTGAAACCATTTCACCCCTTCTAAGTTATATAACATGGTTTCCTTCTCCCAATATTCAACCCTTATTAATCAGTAAATCCAGAAATCATCAGTTCATTTTTATCCAATTGCAGCAAAAAGTCCATAAAGGGTTTCCAGTCTTTTATCAAAATAGTTGTTCCCTCCCTAATCAAACAAGTCAATTTAGCCATTTCTGCAAGTTCTGCCATCTTCATAATCCATTCTTCCATTGTGGGTTCCTTGAAAATATTTTTTCATCATGTAGTTGGCCAATGGATGGTTTCACATGAATAATAAGTGCTGTTAGGAAATCCCTTTAAAACTATAACGTACAATTTCAGTTTTGAGTTTATTTACTTAAATGGCATATCAAAAAGATATGTCACAAGGATACCAAACATACTTTATTGCTCAATGATATTAACCAACTTTTAAAAAATCTCTCATATTCAGAACTTTGCACTGAATACATAATTTGTTTCTATGGATATGCTTCTGTTTCCATTTGATATTTGCTTTCCATAGTCTTTATCTCTTAAAAAGTAATGATTTTTCCCTCTTTGGGATCAATAATAATAATAAAAAAGATACTTTGAAATAAAAGATAACAATGTTTGCAATTTTTTCTGATTTAACCTTTCTTCTCCTAATCATCTGGAGATTCGGGCATCCCTTGGAGAAGAAGATTTTGTTGACTTGTATTGGAGCATTGCCGGCCAATATCCTTTGGTTTTATCATTATAAATCTTCCTGTTATGGTGTTTGTGGTTTCAGTGTGGTTTGGTGGTTTTTATAGAACACAGCATTGTAGGAAATGAGACAGCTAGGTTTTTAACAAACTGCAGAATTTTGTTTTTTTAAATACTGTTTCAATATGCTCACAAGGATGACCATCTTTTTAAAAAAAATGAAACTGTAGTGCTGTTTCACTTTCATGTTGCCTGCTATTTCAAACCAAGAAAATTTAAAAATGAATTTAACATGGGTTATTTGAGTAGCGAACAACCTTAAGCATGTAGATTTTGTTGCTTCTCTTATTGAGTTTCCTGAACCCAGGCTTTTAGTTGATAGCTTTCTACTTTATTGCTACAATAGTTTAGTCAATTTTAACTGTCTTATGTCCAGATTTCTTGATTATTCTGTGGAGTAATGACTGATAAATAGGATGAATATATAAGTAATAAACTGGTTCAACCAATTTATTTGCTCTTAGTTCTTATTTATTACTGATTAAGCTGGATTTACCTCTTTGCAAATAAAGAAGCATTTAGCCAGTCAATTTCATGTCATTTCATTAAAAGGGGAACCCATACAACTGGAATTATTTTTTTTTTTTCATCACTGATCTAATTAATAGCAGAATTCTCTGGTTGAATATGGATCATTGTCATTAATATTAATAGGCATTAAATCTGTCAATAGTGGTGGCCAAGACCACCTAAATAACATTCAGTGTTTACTGTGTAAATATGTGTTTAGCCATCTGGGAAATGTGTGTGTTAAATTTGTTTTCTAGAGTGGGTATTATTTGCCTCTCTAAAGTAGATTTTACAGCTGATTAGGCTAGAAATACCAACTTTATAAGTAACTAAATGTTGATTGACATATAAGACCATTATTGACTGTTGTGTAAATGAATACACATTAAAAACTCCCTTCTCACTTCATATTTACACTTCAGGTTAGCAGCATTTAACCATCTAGGAAAACAATACACATTAGGAAAGCTGCCATAATAAAGGAAGTTTACCACATCTTTACAAAAGACATTGAGTACATTTATTAGGTGGGAGGGAGACATTTTTGTTACGTCTAAGAATCACTGAAAAGGCTGCAGAAATGAGCTCCTGGTAAGGCTGACAACAGGGGAAAGTGTTTCTGCTCCAGACCAGGGCTGGATAGCTCGCTTTGTGACCTAAACCAGGCTGCCAATATGGTCACAATACGGCCTCCAGGGAAAATGATTTTGGAACTTGATTTCAGTAAGATGCTATAAGTCTCAAAATGGTGTATTTCTGGATTCTGAACTTTGGTGGTTGGTGTTTAAACTATTAAAATTTAATACATAGCATTTGCTTACACCTTGTTAAGTGGAAATATCCATGGAGAATTAAAACACATAGGGAGATCAGACCTGGTGACTGCATATCCACCTTCCACACAATCATCTGAATTTGTTATAGAGCTTTAGATTTAGAATCTAGGTTTAGATTTAGAATCTAAAGCTCTATAATAAATTCAGATGATTGCACAAAATTAATTCTCTGGAAATTGTCACAAAGTTAGTTCTCTTGCACAAAATTAGTTCTCTGGAAATTGTCACAAACCAAGCCAGGATCCTGACCTTTTCTTTCACATTTAAACAAGATGGCCTAATAGAATGAGTGTTGGAAACATCTGCCTCAAGGCTGATTTCTTGCTCCTAGTGATAAATTAGCTGTGGGTGGCATGGGTAGGAATTTGGTCTGGAATTGCAGCTCGTGAAGGAGTAGTCTCCTTGGGAAACTAGTTTTTCCTTCCTCCAATGATGATTTTTCTAATGCTGCCACTAGCCACTCCATGCATAAAGGAGAATTTACAGTCATGGCTTCAGATAGTAAAACATACAGGGTTAATGAGCAGATCCAGACAATTTGAAAACTACAGAGCCAGTGGTTTTGTACAGGAGCATACTGGCACATCAAAAAGAGAGACTATAACTCAAAATACTGTATGATGTTTACTTTAGACTCAGTGTGCTTCAATTAAAAAAAGACTTCAAGTGATATCTTAAACAATATACACAATTTTAAGAGCAACAAGAAGAACAGGAAAAGATCATACCAAATCAAAAAGACAAATCACAGCATTTTCAAAATATCTGAAGTGTCTAATTTCTTTTCAACAAAACAGATGTGTTTTCAGATTAAACTATTGTTTTTATACATAGACATATAAGTGAAATTCAAATGTACTTGCAAAGATTTCTAAGAAAATATGCTTCAATAATGTTGGGGTTCTGAAATGTTACTACAAAAACCCTGAGGAGGAGAGAGGACTCATTCCTACCTCGTGGAGAGCCATGAGGAGAAGAGAAGGAAAATGAGGGAAACAGGAAAAAGAGGCGGGCTCCAAGCCCCGCCCACACAAAGCAGCAAAGCTAGGCCGCAGCGAAGCCACCCCTCCCTTTGTGCTCGTGTGAGACAGGCTTGGTTGAAACCCCATATTTTCCAACAAATAACACATCTCTATATATTAGTGAGGAATGATGTAATAACTCTGTTTCTCATGGAGCTACAACTATTATTCCAAGATTCAGAAATCATTCTCAGGTATCTACCTAAATAGGTTTATCATTTCTGAACTGAAAAATTCAGGGCTACCTCAAGGTGGCAGCAGAGTTTTCTATATCTCTTTGCTGCCATCTAGTGGAGTAGAAAAGGCTACATTTGGTAGCGTTATCAAAATAACTACCCAGAGGAAGCATCCACCAAAGGAAGAAACACCCTCCATTTGAGTTATTCATTCAATATTGGGTCCTCAGTATTTTTAATTCTTAAATACTTGTTTTAGAGTATTTTAGCTGATACCTCCTCCATTTTGCATGGTTGTACCAACTGAGTGCTGATACCTTGCACAGACACAATCTGCTTTAAAAGATGATGCTCTGGAAACTGAAGTAACTGACTGTATGGGAAGGGGTGAGGTGGGAAGGAATCTTCACTCTTTCTAGGAATAAATCTGCCTTTGAAATATAGCTTAGTTACATTAAACTATAAATCCTCCTGAATTTGGTTTGTGAATGAGAACAATTTGGTTTATCTCCCCATCCCCATATTATACAGTTCAGGGCACAGCTTCATTTGGGGTCTATGTGTAGAAAGTCTAGATATAAGGCTAATTCAGTCAGCCCCTGTTGATTGCTTGCATAAGTCCTTACATGCTATCCTTATTTTCCATAGAAAACCAAAAGACAATTTTTATTTCTGGAGGCATGCCTTAGGTAGGAATTTTAAATAAGAGACAAGAGAATCACACTCAGTCATATAGTGGAAACAATCCATTGTTCTAGTGGTAGAACTGGAAACTAAGGATATAACACCATCTTAGTACAGAATTGCTCATTTCTGTCCCAGATAAAAACAGATTACAGCCTTACAGACTGGTTCCCCAAGCACAACACGCTATGTTAATGCCAAATAAATTGTCCTTAAAGCAGATGAAGGATCAGCTTGTTCAGAGAGAAGGAAAATAGAAATGCGGTCAATCACAACCATTTTATGATGTATAAAGTAACAAGCAAGGAGGTGAAATAGATTTTAAAAATATTTTTAAGTATTTTTAAAAAATAAAGGTATGTTATAGAACTTTAGTAGGAGCCTTAAATTCAGGGCTAGGGAACATCTCCAGTAGGAGGCCATAGGAGCAAAGAATAATTTGATACTGGGCAATCTGGACAGAGCATTTAAAATCATTTCATGGACCTATTCCTGTACCATCATTATGGTGAAGTACTTCTGTCCAACAACTGATCAGACTCATCATATTTTTCTCCTTGACACAGAAGGAGTGATGTAGCCAAAACAGCCTAATTAGCAAGAGGAACTGCCACAAAGGAACACCTGACTCATGGCATGGCTTAACCCAGGCCTTGAATGGTGCATGTTGTCAACCAGATTATCAAAGGTGAGAAGGAATGTTCTTTTTATATATAACTATACTCACAATGGGAATTATACTCACTTCTGGCCCTGGAAGAGAAGCTACTATAGAAAATGCTATACTAAGAATCTCCTCCCCACCCCCCATTCTGGCTTTGCAATGGTGCATGCTGCTGCTAAAAACTCACAAGCTGTAGAAAAACCTGTACAAAGAAGAGGGGAAGGCTAGTATCAGCCCCCTATGCAATACTCTAGAGCCCAAGAGTTGGCATTCTTTGCAAGTGCCAAATCCTGCAAGATTTGATTGCTCCCACCTTTGAGGTCTCACATTATCTCTAGTGAGAATACCAAAATTGGGTATAATGTCTGTCATGTATGAATGCCAAAACTGAGCAAGATGTCTTCTGAGATGTTGAAGATGGTTAGATATTTTAAAATTATATTTTATTTATTCTGAGGGTTTTCAAATAGTCTAAATTATTGAATGGCAAGATACAAATGGAGTTCCTATTCATATGCACTTGCATAAATATACTTTGTGCTTCTGGATTCCAGTTAGCAGGATCTGAGTTCCCAAGGAATGTTCAGTTTAACACAATCATAATCTCCTTATTTATTTAATGCAGCACATTGTAAAAGTGAGAACAAAATATACATGTGTACAGCATACTTAAGCCAGAAAGTTTTCAGAAACTTTCTTTCTTTCTTTCTTTCTTTCTTTCTTTCTTTCTTTCTTTCTTTCTTTCTTTCTTTCTTTCCCTCCCTCCCTCCCTCCCTCCCTCCCTCCATCCATCCATCCATCCATCCATCTATCTATCTATCTATCTATCTATCTATCTATCCATCCATCCATCCATCCATCCATCCATCCATCCATCCATCTCTCTCTCTCTCTCTCTCTCGTGAGGAGAAAAGGTCAATCCAATACTGCTTCCATGGCAAGTGGAAGAGTTGGATTACTGTTTTTAATATTTTTGTTGCTGCAACTGAGCTTTTGACATAAAATTTAAAAAGCCAATTTTCTGATTCTAAAATAATTTTGCCTTTGGGAGGTTACAGAGATTCTCTTTACCTTACTCCATCTTCTTTTCATGTCAGAATCTTTTCAGATAATATTCTTATAGTTGAAGATGGAACATGAGGTTAATCAGAAAAAGGCATACTTCTGTGGTGCTGTTCTTCTTCTCAAACTAATCTTCTTCCTGCTTGTCTATTTTATTGATTTTCCCAATAAAAGCTATACTATTATTGATTTTCCCAAGCTATTCTTTCACAAATGTGGCTGGCTGGCAGAAGCATTCAAAATTGGATTGTGAAAAGAATGCATGTTCCTGTCACTCTCTTCCAGGACAAAAATAATAATTTCTGAAGTAGTGATACATGCATTTGCTAAAGTAATCTTCCTAGTTTTCCTCACATTCATGCAGTCTTCAAAGAAGACTGAAACTAGTGCTGGTAAACTGGTTTAACATACTGCCAAACCATGGTTTGCTTAATCGTGATTTAATACAGCATGCTAAACATGCTGAGCCACTTTGGTGTAGTAGTTAGGTGCTTGGCTAGAAACCAGGAGACTGTCAGTTGTAAACCTACCTTAGGTATGAAAGCCAGCAGGGTGACTCTCACAGCTCAACCTACCTCACAAGGTTGTTGTTGTGGGGAAAATAGGAGGCAGGAGTATTAGGTATGATTGTTGCCTTGAGTTACTGTATATATAAAAAAGGCAGGATAAAAATATCATCATCATCATCATCATCATCATCATCATCATCATTTGCCTATCCCAGGTCCTTGGGAAGGCCTTGATAGGTGGATAAAAATGCCAGATCCAGTCTAAACATATGGCTGATTGTGTGACCAGCAATAATAATAATAATAATAATAATAATAATAATAAACAAAAAAGTCTGGATAATGGACATTGCAATACCTGAAGACAGCAGAATACAAAGACCTGCAAATAGAAACAGAACGACTGTGGCAGAAGAAGGCAAAGATAGTACCAATAGCGATAGTTGCCTTGGGTGCAATCCCAAAACATCTGGAGCACCACTTGAACACCATCAGCACTGACAAAATCACCAACAGTCAATTGCAAAAGGCAGCTTTACTTGGAAGAGCTTACATCCTGCGATGATACCTTTAACACCATCAAACAACAACAACTGTCTATCCCAGGTCCTTGGGAAGGACTCTATAGGTGGATAAAAATGCCAAATCCAGTCTAAACATCTGGCTGACTGTGCAACCAACAATAATAACAGCATCAGAAGCTTTGTGCAAAGATCAATGGCACAATAGAAGACACAGTTCCTGGTCAATGGTGATAGACTGGGAGAGGTTAACATCAAGAGAGGAATCTTTCAAGGAGACTCACTATCACCACTACTGTTTGTCATTGCATTGATTACTCTGTCAACAATACTGAACAAGTCAGGCCATGGCTATCAAACATCAAAAACATCTGCCACGCTATCCCATCTCCTTTACATGAAGCTGTATGGAAAAACACCATCTGAAATAGAATCACTGCTCAACACTGTCCAAATGTACAGCCAAGATATTGCAATGGAGTTTGGACTGGACAAATGTGCCACTCTTACCATCAACAAGGAAAAAATGGTGACAATTGAAGGAATCAAGATGCAATGGAAATAACATCAAGAGTCTGGATGAAGAAGATCACTACAAATACCTGAGCATCCTTCAGGCTGACAACATCAAACACAAGTTAAGAAGTCAAGAAGAATACACACATACATACAGTAGTGAATACATCAGAAGAGTGAAGAAGTTCTTAAATACTTGAATACCATCAGCATTGACAAAATCACCATCAGTCAATTGCAAAAGGCAGTTTTACTTGGAACAGCATACATCCTGAGATGATACCTTTAACACCATCAAACAACATCTGCCTATCCCACATCCTTGGGAAGGACTCGATAGGTGGATAAAAATGCCAAATCCAGTCTAAACATCTGGCTGACTGTGTGACCAACCATAATAATAGTAATACACACACATACAGACGCTACAATTCTTGCATTTCCTTCTTCAAAATGGCAGCTCCTCAATATGTCCTTACTTAAAGAAGCCCTTAAAACCTGGCTATTCCTCCTGCCCTTGGCTAGAGTGGATAGTGGACCCCTTGTGGGATGATTGGTTCCTTGGATGTTGTTGTCTTTTTGAGACCCTTTTTTCTTTTTTAGGCTATGTGTATTATTGTTTCATATTGTTTTTATATTGTGAGCCACTCAGGCTTATAACTCAGATACACTCGTGTGAAAAAGAAAGTACACCCTGTTTGAGATTTATGATTTTATGTATCAGGGCATAATAAAAATCATCTGGCCCTTAATAGTTCTCAAAAGTAGGTAAATACAACCTTAGATGAGCAACAACCCATGACACATTACACCATGTAATCATTTATTTTACAAAAAGAAAGCCAAAATGGAGAAGCCATGTGTGAAAAACTAAGTACACCCTCACTGCTTCCATAGGTATGAAGAGGCTAAGTAGCAGCCAGGTGCTGCTAATCAAATGCCCTTGATCAATTGATCATCAGCAAGTGTGACTACCTCTATAAAAGCCAAAGTTTTAGGAGTCTGCTGGTCTTGAGCATTGAGGTGTGTGTTAACACAATGCCAAAGAGTAAAGACATCAGCAATGATCTTAGAGAAGCAATTGTTGCTGCCCATCAGTCTGGGAAGAGTTATAAGGCCCTTTCCAAACAATGTAAAGTCCATCATTCTACAGTGAGGAAGATTAATCACAAGTAAAAAACATTCAAGACAGTTGCCAGTCTTCCCAGGAGTGGACGTCCCAGCAAATTCACCCCAAGGTCAGACCATGCAATGCTCAGAGAAATTGCAAAAAATCCAAGAGTTACATCTCAGACTCTACAGGCCTCAGCATGTTCAATGTTCAAGTTCATGATAGTACAATTAGAAAAAGACTGAACAAGTATGGTTTGTTTGGAAGGGTTGCCAGGAGAAAGCCTCTTCTCTCTAAAAAGAACATGGCAGCATGGCTTCGGTTTGCAAAGTTGTATCTGAACAAATCACAGGACTTCTGGAACACTGTCCTTTGGACAGATGAGACCAAAGTGGAGATGTTTGGCCATAATGCACAGCGCCATGTTTGGTGAAAACCAAACACATTATATCAGTACAAACACCTCATACCAACCGTGAAGCATGGTGGTGGAGGGGTGATGATTTGGGCTTGTTTTGCAACCACAAGACCTGGGCACCTTGCAGTCATTGAGTCAACCATGAACTTCTCTGTATACCAAAGTATTCTAGAGTCAAATGTGAGGCCATCTGTCCGACAGCTAAAGCTTGGCTGACACTGGGTCATGCAACAGGACAATGATCCCAAGCACACCAGCAGATCTACAACAGAATGGCTGAAAAAGAAAAGAATCAAGGTGTTGCAATGGCCCAGTCCAGACCTCAACCCGATTGAAATGCTGTGGTGGGACCTCAAAAGAGCTGTGCATAAACAAATGCCTGCAAACCTCAATGACCTGAAGCAATGCTGTAAAGAAGAGTGGGCCAAAATTCCTCCACAATGATGTGAGAGACTGATAAAGTCATACAGAAAATGATTACTTCAAGTTATTGCTGATAAAGGTGGTTCTACAAGTGATTGAATCATAAGATGTACTTAGTTTTTCACACATGGCTTCTCCATTTTGGCTTTTTTTTTTTTTTTTTTGGTAAAATAAATGATGACATGGTGTAATATGTCATGTGTTGTTGTTCATCCGAGGCTGTATTTACTTACTTCTGAGAACTGCTAAGGACCAGATGATTTTTATTATGTCCTGATACATAAAACCATAGAACTCAAAGAGGGTGTCCTTTCTTTTTTACACAATGGTAGGTAGATAGGTTGGTTATGGATCAGGCCTATAACTCAGATAAATAGGTAGGTAGGTTGGTTAGGGGAGAATATTAGCTCTCTTTTTCTTGTCTCCACCATGCCAGGCAGCTTGTTGCTCCTTTTCTCCCAGAGATCTGCCTTGTTTTTTAGACAAATTCCCAATCGCTATCCAACAGGTAGGGGATGAGAGAATTGGAGTGGGGGGAGTGTTGCATATATCCTAAAGATCATGCCTGAGAAAAGATGCTGATTCAAATATCTGAGCCTGCATGAAGGGCTGGCAGGCAAGTTCCAAGAGTGAAAGTGGAGGTGAAGTTTGCTGTTCATTCATTACTGGGGGCTGAATAATATTAACTGACTACTAATTTCTATTCTTCCAAATTGCTCATTTGAATACTAGCACTTTCTCCCAACCTACTCCTTAGGATATAATGCACTACAAGTGCATTTTTAATTCTTTCAGCTCATTTGTTATTACCTGATTTTGCTCTGCTCTAAGTTAGCACTTGCAATATACCAGCTCACAGATAGGAGGACCCTGTACTGATTATGTTCTTTAATGACAGCAATATGCTGCTATATATGCTAAGAAATCAGAGTCATCTTTAGATTTTGAAAAATGTTTTAATGGAATAATGTGGGCTAAGTGAAATGCAGAACACTAACTGAAATGCATAAGAAGGATGTGCTCTCTTGGTGAGTTAACACTATACTTTACTGTCATTAAGATGATAAGAATCACAACAGTAAAATCAACGATTTAGTCCCTAGCTATCTCCTCAGGCAATAAGGTTATATTTTGAAGTGCTCTCAACTATATGGGAGCTAATAATTCAAGTGGCTGATCCAGGAATGTGGGTGGAGCCCACAAGACAAGTTTTATTAGGCAGCTAGCACCCCCACCCTCCTCACAGCGGCATGACTGTCTAAAGAAAAACAACACAATCGTCGTGTAGTGGAATAGATAAGAGATACATAAGAGGAAATTTGAGCAAGCTACTATCGATTTAACTAGCAATAAGGATGAAGGCATAAAGGGTGGGTCTTACTGAGATAGGCAGGAAAAACTTTGGGTAGTGGAATATATGAGGCACAGTTTAGGAGGTTTTTGGGAATTACCAATCTGTGTATATTTGGCCCAATTAAAGCAGTGGAACCATCTCTGTGAATCAAAAGAATGACAAAGAAAAATAATGATAGCTGTCACATATAATGGTTTCAAGCTTCAAAGGTTAAACTTGGATTTTTATAAGCATATAAAAATGCAAAAGTTACCTTCTGCCCATATTTGAAGATCTTAAAGTGTTCATAGAAACTGGCCATGTTCTTTTCACAGTGTCTTTAATAGCAGAGAGATTATTCAATATGTCTATTTCTATTTGTCAGTCAAATAAATTTATCAGTCGTTTACAGAAATAAGCAAATATTTTATCCTCAGGACACCGCTATGCAACAGATCTACTGACAGCGATTGAAACAACATAAGCTGCAATAAAACTAAGATATAGTGTAACCATACATTTCATTAACCTATTAAAGCTTTCTGTTCTACAAAATTTGTTTTTTTAAACATATTTGAGGCTGACCCAGCATTCAGACAAATGAGTATATTGTAATATATGCAAAAATGCTCAGCACCTACTCCTCTTTGCCATATTCTTCTGTCTATGCCTTTAATAAATCTTTGTTACCGATTATACCTTTATTCATCATTTAATTCATGCAAACAATTTGTTTTTCAGAGCAAGCTTGCTGCAAAAACTCAGTATTAAAGAACATGAGAAAGACATTTCTCTGGGTACAGAAGGATAATAGAAATTCCATCTTATGCTATTACTGTTAATTGTCCTGAATGTCAGTATTGTCAGCTTAAAATGTCTTCCGATAATTAGTATTTAAGGCTAATGTCTACCTTCCATAAAATTATATTGTCATGGCATCAAACTCAAAGTGAAAAAAGGACAATGATTCACAAGGAGGTGAGTTAAAAAATCCTGTAAAATGTTAGGGTTTGATGACAGGGGCTGTAGAAATGCCAGTTGCATAAAATCCTTTAGTTCAGTGGTATATGGAAAGGTATGGAGGTATCAAATCTGTATTGATTTTCTCATCCCCTCCCCCCACAAATTAAGAGGGAGTTTGACCTCATCACCTTTTCCTGTTAGCTTATGTTAAGAAAGTAGATTTTGTTACCCCTAATACTTCAAGTATTTGATCTCATGTGTTTGTATATGAATGAACTTGAAGATGAAATTAAATATCCATGATCTTATCTATGTTTTCTCCAGAACCTACATTTCTGTTTCTTTCTCACAAAAACACTAAAAGACAATTGTACTTTTATTGCAGTATTTTGTTTGTTCAAATAAACTAGCTACAGTATAGGGAGCATCCAATAAAATACAAGCATTTCTTTTATGTTGGTGACCTATATAGCAATTACAATGCTTTAGTGACAACTGATATTATCTGTTTATATTATATTTATTTCTTGCTTTTGCTGTAAGAGCTCATGGTAATATATTTAGTTTCCCCATTTTAGCCTCAAACAATTGTTTGAATTAGGGTAGGCTGAGAGAGTGTGAATTTCAGGTCAAATAGTGCATTTCATGGATGAATTATGATATAAACCTGAGATTATCCACTTCTAGTCCAAACACTCTATTATGCTATACCAGTAAGTGGGAAGGTAACTTAATGCCCTCATTTATGAACTTCAATTCCCATCAGTCCAGGCAAATGGTCAATGGCAAGGGATTGTGGGTTATGTTCAAATATGCAGTGATTGATTGCTTAGTTCTTTCAAGAAATATGGTGGAATGTCTGCCTGTTATAATTATATAGGAAAATTCTGCGAGTGGGAAATCCAGGTGGGTTACTGGGTAACTGACAAGCCCACAAAGAGTATGGAAAGGAAAGAGAGTATACCTTGAACTTCAGATCTTAAAGCTGCTTAGTTTGAGAAACACTTTTCTAGACACATGTTTCAAAGAACTGAAATCAGCAATGGTAGACTCAGAGGATGAAGAAAGGATCATGGTGTTGTGGAAAGTTTTGAAACAAAATACAGAGCTCCTCCTCCTTTTTATTGATTGGATCACTATGTGGTCCTCCATTCTTTTTGGTAGGATTATTACAAATTGAAATCTCTATTCAATTTATCAGACTATCTCATGGAAATCATCAAGGATACATTTTGTTTTCATTTATACTGAATCTAATATTAGAACTATTGGCTTGCCTTATCAGAGAAAAAATATTTGGGGCATAATAATGGCTGAGGTGGAACACAAGGTTCTGGATGAAGAAGATCACTACAAATACCTGGGCATCCTTCAAGCTGACAACATCAAGCACACTGAAGTCAAGAAGAAGGCTAGTAGTGAATACATCACAAGACTGAAGAAGATCTGAAAGTCCAAACTCAGTGGAGGAAATACCATCAATGAGGTTAACACCTGGGCAATTTCAGGCATTAAAAACAGAGCTGGAATAGTGGACTGGACTGAGGCAGAACTAGAAGCCTCGGATAGGAAGACCAGAAAAAGAATGACAATGAATCATGCCCTTCATCCATGCAGCGACATTGACAGACTTTATTTACCAAGGACCATTGGTAGGCATGGATTGTTGCAAGTACACCAGACAGTTGAAGAAGAAAAAAGGGCATTGGAAGAATATCTGAAGGACAGTGAAGAAGATGCACTGATGCTAGTACACCATGAAGGCTTACTGAATACTGAAATGACCAAACTGGCCTACAAGAAAGACCAAATAAAGAATAGAAAAGAGACATGACAAGGCAAAGTATTACATGGCCAGTACACACACACACACACACACACACACACACAACTAGTAAGCAAAGCAGATAACAACAAGACCTGACAATGGCTAAGAGCAGGAAAGTTGAAGAAAGAGAGAGAGGGGCTAATTTTGGCTGCACAAGACCAAGCCTTAAGAACAAATGCATACCAAGCCAGAATTGAGAAGACAGCAACAGACAGCAAATGCCACCTCTACAAAGAAGCTGAAGAAACAATGGACCACCTAGTTAGCTGCTGCAAGAAGATCACACAGACTGACTACAAACAACGGCATGACAAAGTAGCAAGCATGGTGCATTGGAATATCTGCAAGGAATACCATTTGCCTGCAAGCAAGAACTGGTGGGACCACAAAACAGACAAAGTAATAGAAAATGAAGAAGCTAAAGTGCTCTGGGACTTTAGAATTCAAACAGACAAGCACCTGCCACACAACACCCCAGACTTAACAATTGTTGATAAGAAAGACAAGAAAGTCTGGATAGTGGACATTGCAATACCTGGAGACTGCAAAATAGAAGAGAAAGAACTGGAGAAAATCACAAGGTACAAAGACCTGCAAATAGAAATAGAACAATTGTAGCAAAAGAAAGCAAAGATAGCACCGATAGTAATAGGCATCTTGGGTGCAATTCCAAAACATCTGGAGCACCACCTGAAGACTATTGGCATTGACAAAATCACCATCAGTCAAGTGCAAAAGGCAGCTTTACTTGGAACAGCTTACATCCTGTGATGATACCTTTAAAACCATCAGACAACAACATCTACCTATCCCAGGTCCTTGGGAAGGACTTGATAGGTAGATAAAAATGCCAAATCTTGTCTAAACTTCTGGCTGACTGTGCGACCACCACCACCACTAACACGAGTAATAGCAGTTGTTGGTCCTTGACAAATCAAAGGTACTCTAAGTGGCTGTACCAGTTGACCTTGGAATCAGTTATAGGGGAGGCAATTCTAGATTTAATCCTATACTGTGACCATGACATAGAATGACATATAAGTATGGTGTAACTGATATGAAACATAACACCATTACATCTGGTATACAAGCAAGTGGAAAGTCATATTTGACAAAAAAAATGGAAACTTCTGAAAAAAATGATTGGCTCAGTGAAAAATAGAGAGAAAGGAAACGTCAAAAGCGCCAAATCATGATGCCCTGGACGTTATTTAAAACCACAATAACTGGACTTCAATTGGAAGATATTCTACAATACAAGAAAAGGTCATCCAAGAGGGGAAATATCTGGCTTGGCTTTCTAATAATGCCCAGGAGTACTATTATTAAAAGTTAAGACAGCTTACAGTGTTTCAGGAAATAGAAAATCTGTCCTAATGAGAAGAACAAAAAGGAACAGAGATTCTGGCAGAAAAATGCAAGGTGGCAATAAAAGAATGCTTTTAAAAAAGAATTCAAGGGTATGGCTGAAAAGAAAAGAATAAGCACTTCAAAAATGTATTTGAAGTAGAAAACTAGTCATGAAAGCAGTTGGATTGTTAATCAGCAAAGAAGATTGTCTATGGAGATTGTAGAGAAAGTGAATGAATTTTTTGCATCTATCTTCACTACAAAAGATACAGGAGAGGTACCCGAGGGAAACAACTGAAACTACTTAAGACAAGTGTAGTCACAAAAGAAGATATCCTCTTGAGAAACTACAACATAATGAATTACTGGGTCCTGATGGCATCTACCTGAGAGTTCTTTCAGAACTCAGATGTAAGATTCCTGACTTTCTTTCATAATGATATAATCTGCACCTTAAGTCAGGTTTGTACCAAAGGGCTGGAATATATCCAATGTGATATTATTATTATTTTTTAAAAAAGAGATTGAAGAAATATCCAGGAAATGATACCTTAATGCCTGTTCTAGGCAAATTTGTAGAAAAAATAATAAAAGAAAAATTGTTAATTGGTTAAAAAGTGGAAAACGAGTAAGTGTAGAAACAATTGGTGTATTTTTTCCTTTAAGAAATGGAATCTTTTAAGAACCAGCACTTTTCAACTTGTTCATAAATGATTGTGATTTAATGGTAAGCAGTGAGATGTGGTGCTGGAAAAGACTCTTGAGAGTCCCCTGGACTGCTAGGAGGTCAAACCAGTCAATCTTAAAGGAAATCAACCCTGACTGCTCATTGGAAGGATTGATAATGAAGCTCAAGCTCAGATACTTTGGTCACCTAATGCGAAGAGAGGACTCTTTGGAAAAGACCCTGATGCTGGGAAAGATTGAAGGCAAAAGGAGAAGGGGAAGGCAGAGGATGAGATAGTTAGAGGGCATCACTGGAGCAATGAGCATGAAACTGAGCAAACTCAGGGAGTCAGTGAAGGACAGGAAGGCCTGGTGCAATATGGTTCATGGGGTCACGAAGAGTCGGACATGACTTAATGACTGAACAACAGTGAGATGATCAAGTTTGTGGATGACATTAAGCTATTCAGGGTGGTGAAAACCTAAAGTGGCAGTAGAGAGTTCCCCAAAAATATCTTTAAATTGGGTGAATGGTTCACCAAATGACAAATGCCATTCAGTTTAATACATGCATATCCTGCACATTGGGACAAAAATCTTTAAGTCCGCATATACTCTGATGGGTCTGTAATTAACTTTCTGTAAGTAACTAGGAAAAGGTTATTATAATGCCATTGTACTAGTCTATGTTACACCTACATCTGGAATGCCATGTATACTTCTGGTAACCACATTCAAAAAAGGATAAACTAGAGCTGAAAAAAGTGCAGAAGAGAGCAACCAAAGTGATCAAGGGCCTTGAATACCTTTTTTAGGAGGAAAGGCTAGATTTGGAGTTCTTTAACTTAGGAAAAAACCAATGATGGGGACACGATTAAAACATATACAGTAAAAGCATGTATGGATGACTGTAAAAGGGATTGTATACATTCATGGAACACAGGTCTATCGAGAGCTATTAGTCTTGATTCAGTGCTATCTCTGGGCGGGAGGGCAGCCTGCTTCCTCATACAGTTACAGAGGAACCACAGCAGGAGGGCAGGTACATACCTGTCTCCTATTTATGAACACCGAGAGTCATTTAGTTGCCCAGTGAGAAATAAAATGCTAAACTAAGATAGGCATTGACTTGATCCAGAAGAGCTATTATTATGACTAACCTATTAGTTCAAACTGCCCAGCTTTTGTCAGTATAGATCACTAAATAGAAATTTACATAAGGAAGCTTGGAAATAGAAATTTACATAAGGGATTTTGGTTAAGGAAGCGGTGATGAACTAGTTTTGCCTGCTTTGCTTTTTAAAAGTCAGTGCATTAAAATGGTAAAAAATGTAAGTTGGATTATCTGTCTATCAATCAATCAATCAATCAATCAATCAATCAATCGACATGAGAGCCAATCTGGTCTAATGGTTAAGCTGTTGTACTAAGAGTGGGGCAACCTGAAAGGCAGCTGGGTGACTTTGGGCCAGTAAATCTCTCTTAACCATAGGAAGAAGGCAGGGGAAAACCACTTTTGAAAATGTTTACTTGGAAAACTGCATGGACTTTCACCAGGAGTCAAATCTGACATTCCTTTCCCCACAATAACCAGATTGGAAATGCTTATAGCACAAGCAAAATTTAATCCTAAATGCTAATTAGTCCCTATTCATTCAATAATTTGATAATTCATACTTACATTACCATGCTTAGGACAATGTTTGAAATTAACCCCCCATCCTTTTTGTGTCAAAAATTAAGGAACATTTAAAAAGTTGACATTAAGGACATTTATGGCTCATGGATTAAAGAACTGGAACAAAGGATAATGAAACATTAATAGTTACAGGCCTTAAAAAAGGTTAAATTTGCTTCAGTGGGTTTAAAATGAAAACTGATTCATCAAGATACTGTAATGTTATAGAATTGTTTTTTTATTTTTCCCCTAATGTAGATTTAGAAATCTGACAATTGATTAATATGTGACATATATAGTTGACTTTTTTCTGGTTTTTGGGGGGCTGGGGGGATTCTGATATTTTGTAATGTTATCGAATACTTTTTAAACTTTTTTCCTAAGTTTGTTGTTGTTAGGTTGGGTAGCTACTTTTTGGGGATTTATTTTTTAATTTCTTTTTGGAAAACATGTTAAGATAAATAAAAAAAATTAAAATATATTTTAAAAATTACTATGCTTAGGGTATCTAGCCTAAAATGAAGTTAAGGATGGTCAGAGATGATAGGTTAGTACTCAAGCTGCCCCATCGTCGTAGGGAGTTCTCATCTGTTTTGGTTATACCTCCTGGCTTGAGAAGATGTCATGAGATTCCAGTCTGTTGACAAGAAGATTTTGCTGCTTCCCAGCTTGCTTTCTAGCTTTTAATTGGTTCCTTTGATGCTCCATGAAGTTATCAGCAGCTGTTTAGGAAACTGAAGTTGTTATAGATAGATTTTGTTCTAAGAACAGTCTCTTGTGTTGAGAAATCTATAATTCTGGGAGATGCTTAAATCATGAGAACATATCTTCTTTAAACACAAGCTTGCCCATTCCAGGTGGGATCAGTTTCTCATACTAGTGTGTGATATTATCGTTGTTGACATTCCATTCACTCCATTCCCATCTGTATGGACGTCTCTTTCTGAAACTTAGCATTTAAAGTAAAGTAAATTTCACCTTAAGTCATTTATAGCTACTGTTTAGGGCCTTCCTGAAAAAATGTTTTTGATCTTGCTTCAATTCTTGAAGCTCCCCCTCATTTCTTAATTTACATTAGATAGCTTCCCATGGCTTACTACCTTAGTTAATATATATTGCCACGCAAGATACTTCTTAACCTATATTGTTTACATTCACAATACATGCTATTACCAAGCCATGTGTCCCCTATATCTGTGCATTTCATTTTTTTTTCCCCCTAAGTGAAGAACTTTGCAGTTGTCTCCATTACATTTTATTCTGTTATTTTAGCTTATTTCATTTTGGATTATATTTCTACCTTCCCAAGTATTACCTACTTTTTCTTTTGTGAAGAACTTTGCAATTGTCTCCATTACATTTTATTCTATTATTTTCAGCTTATTTCATTTTGAATTATATTTCTGTCTTTCCAAATATTACCTCCTCAGTGAAATAGCTCATCTATAAAGTTCATATTTTTATCCATATCACTGATGAAAATAATAAAGAAAAAATGGCCCAGGACTCAACCCTGTAGCACTCCACTTAAGAACTTGTTCTGGTTTAATGAGGAGCTCCGATGAGGACTTTCAAAATATGGTTTTTGAGGAAGCTGCAGATCCATTGAATACATATGCCGTTCAACCCACATTTAACTAGCTTGCAATCAGAATGACATCAGGTACTTTGTTCTTGAAAGATCCATGCTGACTCTAGTAATCAGTACACTACTTTCAAGGTGCTTACAGATCAATAAATGTATAATGTGCTTTAGAATCTTTCCAGGTATTGATGTCAGACTGACTGATTTGTAATTCACTGGATTCTCTGCCCACTTTGAATATAGGAATACTTGCTCTCTTCCAGTTATGTGGTAGTTCTCCAGGATTTCTAAAAGTTAATGAATATTTTCAGTCAGTCCATCAATCTATGATGCAATCAATCTGTCTCTGTAGATTTGAACTCATTCAAGCGAGGTGTTCCTTGAATATGAGCCTATCAAACTCCAGCTGAAATCCTGCTCCTTATACCAGCCCTTCAAAATTGCTCAGTGAGAATGTACAGTATGCTTTTCTAAGGGGAGACTGAATCCTGTTTTTTCTTTGTTACCCACCTGTATTCTTTCATCTTAACTGGGCACTTTATATTCTGATATCTGTCTCTTTTGTTCTCAGCATCCTTCACTAACTTCAGTTTATGTTGAGCTTTAGCCTTCTTAATTCTTTTGCTACACCTCTGGCCTACTTGAATGAACCATCTTTACAAATCCACACAACCTCTTTCCACGTCATACAGTTGCAAGAAAAAGTATGTGAACCTTTTGGAATTTCATGGTGTTCTGCATTAATTTGTCATAAAATGTGATCTGACCGTCATCTAAGTCAAGAGTATTGACAAATATAATGTACCTAAATAATAACACAAAAACAATTCTGATCCTTCATGTCTTTATTGAGAACAACCATAAAAACCTCATAGTGCTAGTAGAAAAAGTATGTGAACCCTTGAGTTGACCTCAAAAAAGCTAATTGGAGTCAAGTGTTAGCATACCTGGAGTCTTGTTAAGAAAATGAGTTTGGAGGTGTGGACTAGAGCCACGTTGACTAATAAAAACCACTCAAACTTTTTGAGTTTGCTCCGCACAAGGAGAGTACGCTTATGTGAGCCATGCCTCGCCAAAAAGAGCTTTCAGAGGATCTATGATCAAGAATTATTGATTTACATAAAGCTATAAAGGCTTACAAAGTGATTTCAAAGTCCTTAGAAATTCACCAGTCTACAGTTAGGCAAATGATCTACAAATGGACACACTTTGGGACTGTGGATATTCTACCAAGAAGTGGGCGTCCAGTCAAAATGACCCCAAGAGCACAACGAAGACTCATCAATGAGGTAAAGAAACAACCCTGAGTGACAGCCAAAGATTTGAAGGCATCATTGGACCTGGCTAACATCTGTGTTCATGAGTCTACAGTACGTAAAACATTGAACAAGCAGGATGTCTATGGCAGGACACCACTATGGAAGGAAGCCGCTGCTTACTACAAAGAACATTGCTGCATGCCTGAAGTTTGTGAAAGAGCACATTGACACTCCACAGTGGTATTGGCAAAATGTTTTGTGGACTGATGAAACAAAGATTGAACTATTTGGAAAGAACATGCAGCACTACATCTGGCATAAAAAGAGCACTGCATATCATCATGAAAACATCATCCCAGCTGTAAAGTATGGTGGAGGAAACATCATGATTTGGGGCTGCTTTGCTGAATCAGGGCCTGGCCAGCTTGCAGTCATTGAGTGGAAGATGAATTCCCAAGTGTATCAAAAAATTCTTCAGGATAATGTGAGAATGTCTGTATGTCAACTGAAACTCTGTAGAAGTTGGGTGATGCAACAGGACAATGACCCAAAACACCAGAGCAAGTCCACAACAGAATGGCTTCAGAAAAACAAAATCTGCCTTTTGGAGTGGCCAAGTCAAAGCCCAGACCTCAACCCAATAAAGATGCTATGGAATGACTTGAAGAGAGCCATACACATGAGATGTCCAAAAAATATGACAGAGCTAAAGCAGTTCTGCCAGGAAGAATGGGCTAAAATCCCTCCTGAATGATGTGCAGGTCTGATCCACAGCTATAGGAAGTGCCTGGTTGAGGTTATTGCTGCCAAGGGTTGTGTGTGTGTGTATGTGTGTGTCAACCAGTTATTGATTCTAAGGGTTCACTTACTTTTTCCACTAGCATTTTGAATGTTGAATGAGTGTGTTCAATAAAGACATGAAGGATCAGAATTGTTTTTGTGTTATTATTTTAGGCACATTATATTTGTCAATACTCTTGACTTAGATGACGGTCAGGTGTTAGCATACCTGGAGTCTTGTTAAGAAAATGAGTTTGGAAGTGTGGACTAGAGCCACGTTGACTAATAAAAAACTAATAAATCACATTTTATGACAAATTAATGCAGAACACCATGAAATTCTAAAAGGTTCACATACTTTTTCTTGCAACTGTAAGTATCCTTTTTGTTTTTCAGATTGTCTCTGGGCTTTTTGTGCAACATTGGCATCTTCTGCTGTGCTGACCTTTTTTTTCCCCACAGGAATTGTTTGCAACTGTGCTTTTAATACATCCTTGCTAAGGAACTCCTACCTATTTTGAGTCCTATTTGCATTAGCTTCTCCCTTTAAGCAAACCTACTTTATATACTATAACCCTAAATATATTATCATCTGCTTTCTTGAAGTACAAGGTATGAATTTAACTACACTTAGTTTTAGTTTCTTTTAATATCAAGAATTCCAGAATTATATGGTTATTTTCCCAAAAGTTCTCACTATCTCCACTTTGTCTATTAAGTTTTCCTTATTACTTGGGGTCCAGTAATTTCAACACATCCTCTTGTGTTTTACTCTGTCCTCTGAAGGAGAAAGTTATCCGTCATGCAGATCAGATATTTCCTGAAAGGACCAATGTCTGACAGAGATATTCCCCAACAGATGTCAGAATTAAATTCTCCCAAAATACTACTCCATGACTTTTTGAAAGACCTGCTGTATATTGTCGGAAAACACCATCCACATCTTCTTACTGGTGGCAATAATGGGCACCTGCAACAGTACTATTTTCATTTAATCTTCCACTTCATGCTCTCAACAGTATCATCAAGTTAATTATCTTGGATTTCTGTGAAGGAGTGGACATTTCTATTATATAGAGAAACTCCTCTTCCCTTTCTTTGTGTTTGTTTTTTTGGGCAAATGGTATCCTTCATTTGCTGTATTCCAGTCATGAGAATCATCCTATCAGATGGGAGCCAGTTTGGTGTAGTGGATAAAATGCTGGACTAGAAATCAGGAAACCGAGAGTGCTAGTTCTCCTTTAGGCATGGAAACCAACTAGATTACCTGGGGCCAGTCACTCTCTCTCAGACCAACCCACTTTACAGGATTGTTGCTGTTAGAAAATGGGAGGTGGGAGCATTATGTACTGTGTACTGCCTTGAGTCATACAAAGTAGCATACAAACATAATAAAAATCAGGTCTCAATAATACCTATTAAATTGTATTTGTTTTCCTGTATTAGGAGTTCAAGTTCTTTTTATTTCCCATACTCTGAGCATTGGTGTATAAATGTGTGTTATGTGTTTTATGTGTTCTATGGTTTTTATATTTTTAAAGCTGCACTGGGGTGGCATTTAATTTCATTGTACGAGAAGTACAATGACAATACAGATTACTTTGACTTAAATAAAGCTCATTAGTTTTATAACATCCTTCCTGATTTTTCCTTAAATAAATAGGCCCAAGTTACTCTCTCACTTACTGCTGCAGTACACAAGTCTTTATTGGAAGTTCTTACTTATGGGTTTCCATCTCCAACCTCCACAGGATTAAATTAAAGTGTTATTGATGAGGAAGACACATTTTCTCTGTCTATGTAAGATACAACACATTATCCAGGTAAAGCAACTCTCTTGTTGACACCATTTCTGTAGTCAGTCCTCCATAATCAATATTGTCCCAAAACTCATGATTAACACTTTCAGTGGCTTCAGATAAATGACTATTAGCACTGGAGAAAACAAGGCCTTGTGAAGCCCCACAGCTTGCTCTCAGTTACAGAGGAGTAATTACCCAATATTAATTTCTGAATCTGCAAATAGGAATGGAACTACTGTGATAGTTCAGATACATCAAATCCCAGCTCATACAATATCATGGTTGCTGATATGAAAAGCTACAGAGAGATTACACATCACTTCCATTCTTTTTCTTGTAGCTAGTCATCTGTTTGAGCTGAGATAGGCAACCTATATACTGCAGGACATCTATGCTCCCCAGCACTCCATTTGTGGCCCAAAAAACATGCCAAGCTGTCTACCTGTCTATAAATCGTGAATGAATGACAGTTCTTCAGCTGAAGAACTTCAGCCACTCTTTCATTATGGTGATCAAGTTCAATTCTATCCTCAGCCCAGGTTGAACCAAGACTGAAAAGGGGTAAGATATCAGTAAAAGTCATAGTGGGTTCCAGACACTGATTGCAGTCAACTGTACTGAGATTCAGCAAGCTTGCTCCATAATATGCCTTCTTTAGACTTCTGTCTTCATGTTCCTGATGTGAGGTTGGAAGATGATGATTTTCTAAAGATTTCTAAAGGCTACCTCTTAGAGGAAAGATTTAAACCAGTTTTCCTGCAGGCAGCACTGACTGTTAATCACTGCTCTATACTTTTTTTCCAGAGATAATATAGTGATAGCAAATGGGCTAAGTAAGCTCACTTTGTCAGAAAGAAACGTAGCACTGAAATGAAAAAGCAACTATTTTTATAAAATACATCAAAGGGAGATAGCATATAGAACTGAAGAATCTGAAAGCGCTCAATGTTATTCTGCTTGTGAAAATATGCCGGTCTGGTTCTGAGTACTGCTAAAGTAGAAAACAGGGCACAGATGTAATTAATAATGATCAGTCCTGATTCTTTTAACTTCTGATTATATTTTAGAAGGAAGGTTATATAGGTATGAATGGTTTCATAGTATGGCATCCTTTTTGTATGATGATTGCATTTGAAGCAGTTCTTTTATGGAGTAACTCTCGAGAGCCATTAAAGGTCCTTTTCCACTTTGAGAAGAGGCTCAGTCTTTAACCAGTAGCTGAATAACAATCTCTCGTATTCTTTTCAAACCAAACACTTTGCTGTTTTACAGGAGAAAATAAACCACACATACAGACACACGTACATCAATATACTATATCTTGTCTTTTTTTCTTTCTAACGATCTATACTCTTTTTGTAAAACTTTTCCAGATTGATTCTGCTACAAAAAGGTAAAGCTCTCTAAGTTACTGTGCTGTCTACAGAGAACATGTAAGGGTTTCAAATCTTGACCTACAAATCTAGTTTTATTTTTGATTAAATACAAGATCATAATCCCATTATCTAGAAATAAGATATATACATTACTTCTGGGACCACAGTTAAGTTCCTTGTTCCAAATTAGTCATTTTGTTCAAAAAAGATAAAAGCCATTTTTAGAAGGAAAATATTGTAAAAACATGAGAACATTTTGAGGCTTAGTGACAGGGTTAAGCTGGTGTATTATTAGCATTATTCAGTGAAACTGGAAGATCTACATTGTAGTGGCCGGTGTTATTTTTTTTTTCTGAAAAGGAGATACAGTATTGGTCTTGTCTGTTCTCAGCTTGTGTACTCTGACTGGAGTACATGTTTTAACTTTAAAGTCCTTCCAATCAGGTTGCAATATACTTGTCATATACTTGTTCTGGGAGGGAAATAGTCCCAGGCAAGACAACACTTTTGGTGAATAACTGTGTTTCTTAGCAATGTGTGCTATAAAAATAAACTTTTGCTAATTGAACAGTGAGGTGCTTGGTTATTTACAGTACGTTTCTATTTCCTGCACATTTTCTTTCTTTTATCCAAACTTATTTACTCTCTATCCTAGAATTTATTTTTTATATGTGAACTTAATTCTGAGTTCTTTTCTTTGTATGTAATTCCAGCTGGTTCTATACTTCACCAACTCCCGGTTGGTTTTTGTCTTTTCTTTTTTATCTGGCAGCAGCTTTTTATCAACCCTGCCTAATTTTAGCTCACTTCCTTAGCCTAACCATTCATTCTATCTTTTACATGTGCATTTATCTTAATTTATTTTATCCCCCCACATCTCTATTCTATTATTATTTAGGTAATGCCGCCAGGCCGATCCTACCAGTCTTTCTTGAAGTTGCTGTCTCTCACTCAGTGTTGAGTCTCTTGGTATGTTTTGAATCCAGCTCTCTGGTGCTCTTCTTCTTATTTAACTGGCACTGCTCTCGGAAGCTCTGGCCCCATCTGTAAATACAACTGGTAAGCTGCCAGCTGCTTGACATTTTGATGGTGGCATTTAAGGAAAGAAAAGAAAGTCTACCCTTTTCTCTTTCTTCTGCTTGCTTCAGCCCCTCTTGGGATGCAGCCTTTCACTGCTAAGCTTCTTGTTCCTCCATGGCAGCCCTTCAAGGTTTCTGCAGATTTCAGCACTACCTTTCACAACTCAACATCTTGGTTATTCTCTAGATCAGTCAGGAATATTTCCATAGGCTTTGTAGACACTTTCTCTGCTACAAATGGCTTTACTTCTAACTTGTTTCTGCTCTTGCCTTTTCTATTTCAGCCTTTTTCCCCCCTCCTTTTTCTGACCAGCCATCACAAAAGGCCTGTATTCTGAATCTTAAGTGCTAAGAGCTTTCCCCTCTAATATGGCAAAGCCCTGCAAACTACATGAGAAACCGGACAGAGAGCTTCAATAACTCAGCCACCTCCCATAATTCTACATGCTTATGTTAACCTTGATCGTAGGACTTTGCTTTCTTATTATAATCCTATGTGGTGACAGGGCTTACTGCACACAAATATTGGAGTTCTCAAAAACACCTCCAAATATAGAAATTTATTTTTTAGTGCTATTGTTTCTTATCTTTTTAGTGAAGAATCCCAGTGTGACTATTTCCAAATACATATCTAAAAAGATATATTATGGCATTGGAAGGATATTTCCCAAAAGGAGATGAGAATTGTAAGCAAGTTGAACTATGGCTTAGTTTAGTTCCCTGTAGATGCCATCTGGATTATTGCACATTATTTTTTACATTATATTTTTAGACTTCTCATTAACCTCCTTTTCTCAAGGTTGTCTAAGACATGATGCTAGTTTACTGTATGTCTCTGTATTCCCTGAGCAATTTGACAGAGAAATGACAACTGAACATTGTTCAATGGCCTGAAGGCCGGGAATAATTTATTTATTTTTCAATAATTTGCAGCCTTCTTGATTTTAAATGTTCCTGTGATTTAATTCCAAGTGACAAAAACTAAGGGGATTCTCAACAGACAGAAAGCTGCTTCTTCTCCTTCAGTCCCTCCATTCCAACACCACTTTGAGAGTCAGATGCTCCCCATGGGAATATCTCCTTGGAGCTGTCAAGACCCAGAGACAAGTATGGCAAGGGTGTATTCACTACACGCTTGCCACACGACTCTATTTTTTAACTTAGTTATTAACTCAATCACTGATGCCCTCCCTGTCATCACACATCTTATAATGGGAATGCTATTGAGCATGTGTGCATTTTTCTAGAGATAACATATTTTATATCTGGCAAGTGTTGCTCATCACTTAGCTCCTCAGCTACCCTGAAATTTTTCCCTCAAGGAGTCCACTTCATCCCTACATTTTGCAAGGTCTTGAGAGTCAAGGTCATCTCCAGCCTTCTTTATGGTGTTCTTTACTTTTAGAAACCTCGATATTCTTGAAGCCATTGAGTCTGTTTATTAGAGATATTCTTGTAGCTTTAATAAACTTATTGCTATAAACCAAGATACATTAAAATGCAGCACTTCATTCAGAGACAGATTTAGTCCCCATGGATGTAGAACTCACCTCTCTAGACTGAGAGGCCCTTCAGACAGTTACTCATGCCCTGGTTATCTCACAACTGGATTACTGAAGCGTGCAGTACATGGGGCTACCCGTGAAGAACACCTGGACACTGGTTCAAAATGCAGTGGTGCAAGCAGTAATGGGTGCCTTTTAGTATGCCCATGTGTCAATGCTGCTACACAAGTTGCATTGGTTGCCAGCTGGCTTCTGTGCAATTCAAGGTGTTGGTTACAGGTGTAAAGCCTTATATGGCAAAGAGCCTGGATATCCGAGGGACTGCTTGTCTCCAAGTGTTTCTGCCCAACGTCATGGGTTCTTTTTTAAACCATGCGTAATTAGATTGACCCAGACTCAAGAGAGACACAAAAGCACTGGACCCTGGACCAGGTGGTTTCTTTATATCTCTTTATAAGGCAGGGTTTCTCAACCTTGGCAGCTTTAAGATGTGTGAACTTCAACTCCCAGAATTCCTCAGCCAACATGCTGGCTGGGGAATTCTGGGTGTTGAAGTCCACACATCTTAAAGCTGCCAAAGTTGTGAAACACTACTATAAGATTTGGGGAGTCATTTTATTTTGCAAACAACACTATAAAAGTGACATGTGAAACTTAGAAATCTATGTGAGTGCCTCCTATTACTTTTATCTTACATTCTGTTCTATTGCTATTATTTCTATACTATTACTATAATTAGTGTTACTATGACAATGTGTCCTCTATACTATATACTATTACAATTACTATCACTATGTTTCTTCTAAACTAAACTCTATATTATTACAACAACTACCTCTATACTATTACTATTATATACTGTAGCAATGTTTCCTTCTTACAAAACCTGTTCTGTCTTAGAAATCTCTCTCTGGGCTTTCTTCTACTTTTTTCTTCTCTGTTAATGCCCAACACATAGAGCTCTTGCACCTTTCCACATCGTGCTTTGCCTTGCTGGGCCTGTATACTTCTTTTTTTCTTTTTGAACTATCTATTCCCTTTGAAGGAAAAACACCTTCTTTCTTTTGGCTGATGTCCATCCATTTGCTGGTGGCTGTGGAGCTCCAAAACATCTGTTTCCTCCCACACCTGTGTCAAAGTTGCTGCTTTATTGGCACCTCTGCTGTGCTGAGGCTGGGAGAAAGGCTCAAATGGGAGGGAAAGAAGGCAGCACAGGTGCCAGCAATTTTGCCAAGCAGCCTGCTCTTCCTCACCTGTCCAATGCATTCTGGTAGAGTGGGTGTGCTCCAGGTCCCTTCTCTTAAACTCTGTCATCTTGTGGGGCCAAGGAAGCATGCCTTCTCTGTCATGGCCCCACCCTCTGAACAGCATCCTCCCAGGAATAAGGACTATATCGTAAGGTTCCAGAAAGCTCTTAAAACCTGGCTTTGGTCTCAGGTCTGGGGTTGATGTATTGCTTCGGCCAAGCTAGATGCATTACCTTCTTGTCCTACTGAGGTGCTATGAAATTGCTCAAATATATCTTTCCAGGCTGGCCAATTTTGCACTTTTTTATTTGATTTGATTTGATTTGATTTGAATAACTCTGTGAACTTTTGTTACTTATGGACTTTGGGCTTTTTTGTTTGTTTGTGTAACTTATCTTCTGCTCTTCAATATGGCAAGCAGATTTTAAGGGTACATGGATTTGAACACCCAGGATATTGGAGAAAATGCAGTCTTTGAGGAATTTGCAAATAATACTACCTCTTCTCAGATGTTTGACAATGTCTTCTGGTATCATATTCTGTAGCTGGCATGTTTCTAAACTAAAACCATTTTGCAATTCATTTTTCCTGCCTTTCCTCTTACTCTGGGTCAAGGAACTAAATCTATTAGGAGATTCAATATTTAATAGCATTTTTAATGAAAAGCTATTACAATTATGGTATGACATAAAATAATTGTATGAATGACAGTTACCAAATGCATTTTAACAAGCTCTGTAGAATTGTATATATCCTAAAAACAATTTATGCTAATTTCTCCATATTAAAAGAGGAAAATTAATCAACAGGCCTATTTATGTATATGTGATATATATAGCACACTCTTGTTTGTTCTGCAAATATCACGCCTCCACATAGACCAATACAATGCTTCAATAACAGCTAGTACAAAGCTGCTTTACCCAATATAGTGTTCTCCAGGTACACTGGATTATGAACCCCAGAATTCTCGGACACCATGGATTATGATTACTGTTGTTGTCTAATATTCTGAGTGGCAATCAATTGGACAAGGTTGGTAGAAAGATCATCATAAGAAAACAAACACGCAGGACATGAAGTATTTTAGAAAAAAGATGCTTGAAGTACAGTTACCACACAAGGGAAGAAACTGCTCTTATTCGCACCATAGTCAGCTATTTGTTTATCTGATCCTACTTCAATTAGTACCATTTTCTGCTGATTTATCAAAATAGTTGACTTGAATTTTAAACTTGCAGAGTCAGCAACCTGATTGGATTGCCTTGAAATTGTGTCAGTAATAGTGTTGAATCCAAGAAGAGCAGGATGCTGGCCAAGGAGAGGAAAGTGATGAATAAGGTGAGAAAAGCAAAACAAAACTGCAGGGATAATGCATTTATAATTAGCATATAAACAACAATGAAGTGTTTTCTAGACAGTTTAATTTAAAATATAGTCTTCATCTGATATAATAAGCCATTGTTAAGTGGATGATATTGCTTTAATATACAGTAGGGACTGTATATTAACTGACAGAGTCAACACTGTGTATGAATTAGCAATGACAGGGATTCATATTTCCCTTAAACTCTAAGATATCAGTGTGCATATCAGATTTACTGAACATATCTTTTCCCCCCTACATTTTTAAAAAAGAGTCGAGAATTAGTAAAAAGTTATCAGATGCTATCTCTTGAGGAACTCCAAGACTCAGAAGTTTGAAAGTTTTTCATTGCAATAAGTTGTTTAGTGACTTCATATATATAAATGGATGCTTTGAAGTGGAAGAGACCAGTTCTTCTAATTTAAATAAAAACACTGTATTACTAAATGTGAATGAATACAGCAAACAAGCTGTCTTTTACAAATATTTACTATCTAGAAAGCCTGATCAAAAAATGTGCAGGTCACATTTGCATAGGTTCCAGTTGATAAGAAATGTGGTCAAAGTCAGTTCAGTTCATTTGGAAAAAAATATTGCATACACACACACACAAACATACACACATACAGAAAATATAAAATCACAGAAACTTAAAGATCCTGAAGAAAAAAAATGACACATTTCAGTGTTTGTTAATGACCAGCATGTTTAAATAAAGCACAGCAATATGCATGCAAGAAAACATGTATTCATTTACTTATGGAAAACAAGACTGATTTAGGTAGTACAATTTCTGTAACCATGATGTGGTCACAATGAAATAATTTAAACCCTATTGATTTTAGTGGGGAAGATTCAAATAAGCATATACATAAATATGTTATGTTGAAATACTGGGACTTAAAGGTGCTTGATTTGGGCTGCATCATGTCATCTGGCCATCATCTATATATCCACAGCACCTTTGCCATCAGGGCAGAGGAGTAGAGGGACAAAATACAATTCAGTGTTCTCCTGCCTTTTTTAAAAAAAGATATCCCTTAAAATAGGGCCAGGCAGGAATAATTATGGTAGGCAGAGCAAGAACACAATGCAAATAAAACTACTTCTTTCTTTCTCTGACATCTGTGTCTTTCTTTTAGCCCTTGTCCAGGATATGATAGACACATTTGACAGAGGTATGAATTGTTTACTTGCAAAGACCTCAAATTTAGGCTAAGAGATGCTTGAAATTAGGCCCTGGGTCACATGTGGGTCTCCAGCCACAGCTGTCCTACTTTTGCTTAAAATGGATTTTGCCCTGATATTCAAAAACTGATCATTTTGAATATGATGGGAAGCCACTATATCTAAATCAACACATCAGTCATTAGTTGGTGACCTTGACTTTTTTCAATTTTTCATGGAGCGCCTTGAATGATCTGTTGCTCCCACTTGAAGCAATACTCATTCTGGAAAGGACTGTGTTCAGCCCAGCATGTCTGAATTAATCTTCTTAATAAATACTAAAGTAAAGTGATTTTGATCTATATGGATCCTTTGTGGCATCTTGAAAGGAGTGAAAGGGTAAATATACAGTTATCAGTAAAAAGAAGCTATCACAGCTGGGAAGGCCTCTTTATGGTGCAAAATCAAAGCCCCAAAAGCTCTCCCAGCAGTCAAGTCCTCTGGCCTCATTAATTAAAACCACATGAGGTCCTCAGCCTGACACAGTCTGTTTCTTGTGCAATGACAAGGGCAGGGAAGCAAATTATTAGAGACACTCATCAATTCATTCCAGGTGGAAAAGAAGAAATAGTGGTGTGAATGGCAGGGAACTGCAGCGTAACACATAGATCTCATTCTTGCAGGACTTCAGATGTCATTTGGGACTCATGTGTCTCAACAGGCATGACAGCCAGAAGTCCCAATTAAAGAGAAGCAAAGAAAACAGAAGCATAACTCATACCCACTTGTTCACAATGCTACTTGAGACAAATGAATGGTCTTTATAGTAAACCAAGCACCTCCTGTAATATGGCTGTGTATCCCAAATTCTAGTATCTATAAAGAAAAAAAATGTTTGCAATCAGTTCCTAAACTCATGTCTTTAATCTTATTCATTTTATGATTCATACATCACGGTTCTATGTATGTATATTCAGTATGGCAAGAAGTGTGGCAAGAAGAGAGATACTTCTCATCACATGAGTTATATTCCAAACAGATAACAAGGTGGCACATGGTAGCCCAGTTTTGTTTTGTTTTGTTTTGTCCATTGTGTGATTAAATGCATTTTGGAGATATGAAATGTATATCCCATTAGAGCTACTAATCTGAGAGTTACTTTCTGTTATTGGACACACCTGCTTAGGTTCATCCATATAATGGTCAAGCATTTGTAGGTGGGGCGTGGTGTACTCCGTTGGTGAGCAAGGCAGGAGACCTCCACCCCCTCTCCCCTGTCTGCCACTACCCCCTCTTGCCTCACCCGGTGATGGAGCACGCCGTGTAAACTAACCCTTTCTGGGAACTCCACCTCCAATGGAAGGCGGGAGAAGGTGGGAAAGGGTTAGTTTGTGGTGTGATGCAAACTAACCCTTTCCTGCCTTCTCCTGATTTCCAGCCCAACTTCTGGCCGAACTTCCGGTTCTGACTTCCAGGTCCATCTTGTTCATATCGGTGAAGGTTCGCAACATGAAATTTTGCAAGTAGGGGACTGTCTGTACACAAATTCCCTAATGAACTCAATCTCCCCCCCCAAAAAAATCCAGACTTTGTGCTACTTCACCTCAGTCAGCCCTATCTTAGGGAGACTGAAAGGTTGCAAGGGAGTGACCTGGTGTGTATCAGCAGGGAATCTGAAAGCAAAGAATGAGAGAACTATAAGCAGAGATAATACTATGAGTTACAGAGAGTCCTTGCTTACCAACTGCTTATTCAGCAATCATTAGAAGTTATGACGGTACTGAAAAAGGAGATTTATGACCGGTCCTCAAACTTCTCCATGGTCACATGATAATGATTCAGGTACTTGTCAATGGATGTGCATTTATTGTGGTTGCAGCATCCCAGTCATGTGATCACCATTTGTGACCTTCACAACCAGCTCCTGAAAAGCAAGGTCAATGGGAAGACCAGCAGAAAGTTGCAAATTGCGATCACATGATGTCATGCTTAATAACTGTGGGGGATTCGCTTAATGACTGCAGCCAGAACTGATGTGGTAAATCAGGCATGGTCATGTGATGTTTCACTATGACCGTGTCGCTTAGTGACAGAGTTGCTGGTCCCAACTGTGGTTGGTAAGTGAGGACTACCTGTACAAACCTTATAGAAGAGAGTGATTATTACTGTCCAGGGCTACTGATTCTGAAATCTCAAGTAAAAGTGCATGTGAAAGCCTAAGCTGTAAATGGAGGAATTTGTATGTCATTTTTTTAATGAATAAAAATAACACATTAGATTGTGTTTTCACATCCACTTGTTGAAAAGGAAGGAATTATAGCACTGCCACCATACAATATTGCCATTATTTGGTGTAAGCATACTCAATGTACAATAGCATCCAAGACAGTGCAATGTGAATGAATATGCTGTGCGTTTTCTGACTATTTTTGGTTATATTTGATTAAATTAAGGTAATGCCTTTGCTGTGAAATAAAAATATTCTGATTGATAGGGGGATATCAGATCAATAAATGCTGGAATTGGGTGGTTATAATTTATGGAGGAGGATGTCACATGATTATTCCTCAGCAGCATCTATACTTCTGGTTACTATGAGATACAACAAGGTTGGGAAAGGGCATGGCTTCTGGAATTCATTCAGTCTCTTTATCAGCAGTGGCTGTGATGACCCTGCTCTCAGTCATAACTTCTTGCTGGCTTTTTATGTATCCATGAATCCATGCAGACGCCCAAACAAAAGAATTTGTACCTGCTTTGCTGATAAGGAGTGACGAGTAGGTGTGAGTTTAGATTCTGATAGAAAATAGTTCTTATAAGAGAAAGAGCGATGGAAGATATGGAGTAGCAAAGGGGGCAGTCTTAAAATACCCAGAGAACTTTGAGAAGAAGCTTGGAATTGGAGGTGATGGCTGGCACATAAGTGGCTAAAATGGATTTAAGCAATTCTAGTGTTTGTTGAAGATGGATTGTTGGTTGCAATCCAGAGAAAGAACTGCTTCTGATCCTAAAATGGATAAGGTGCCATCATATTTGCCCTGCTGAACACTTTTTACTTTGAGGGCACAAACTACTGGAAGAGTACTGAAGAGGATGAAGATTGCCAGGTGACAAATTACTAAAACATGCAGAAGGCATGCCAAGATGCCAGAAGAATGATAGAAGAATAAAGATAAAAAGGTTTTACTTGTCAAAGGATTATCAGCTAGATCAAGGTCAGCTGCCAGTCTGAACTAGAAAAAGAGGAAATCTTATTTGTTTATTAATCACATTTATATGGCTGCCCATCTCCCAAGAATGGGCTCTGGGTGGCCATATAAATGAGAATAAATAAAGATTTCCTCTTTCTCTAGTTCAGTCAGACAAACTGGCAGCTGACCTTGATCTTGCCACTAATACCCATAAGGGCTTTTTAAACTCGCAAGTTAAGAATAATAGTTGGGGTGGAGTTAGAATAAAATAGAATATGTTATGCTGAGACTATAGTCCACACACATACACATGTTAAGGTTTGATCAGTGGTGAAAGTTGGAGTTCAGAAAAAAAATGCTTGCACTTGTAATTCTGAAATATGTCTTATCCACAGGGGAGGCAAAACTGTTCACCCTGGTATGCAGAGCAATTAGGAAGCTGTAAATCATGCTAGCAAAGTTTAGCTGAAAATAAAATGCTTATGCAATGTGTTTTATCAGTCATTTGAATAAAAAGGGTTAGGGTTGGGAATGCTGTTTTGCCAATATTTCTTTCAATCAAATCCTTCAAACACTTAAATATACTTGGTGACGGTGGCCATAGAAGACAACCACATTTCTCTCTATGTAACAAAGTACAGTGTAATGTCTCTCTCTGTGTTTCTGCTTTCCCTTTGTGTAACATCTGTGTGTATTGTGTGTATGTGTGCACACAGAGTGGGCTAATAGACTCCAGTGTGAATCATATACTTTACTAAAAGAAAGACAGATGAACAGAGTCCCAAGCCTCTTTATATAATTTCTTTTATTCTTTCCATTGGGTTGGAAAGAACAGAAAAATTGATATCCACAAGTGCTTATAATATGCAATGATTTTTGCAGTTTAATTTTGATCAGGAGCAGCATTTTAAGGTTTTATATGCATCTTCTTCACTTGCTAACTGAAATATTGATGTTCTGTCCCAAATGTGAAATGTGCTACTAAGTGACAGTGCCAATTAATTTCATATAAGGCAGTCTCAGTTGATCCTGACTGAGATGTTGACAGTCTTTAGAAATAATTAAACCTGGCTTGATATGATGCAACAAAAAATGCTAGTCATCCTCCTGTAATACTACTTGATTAATCTGGGAAAAAAACCTTAACATCTTTTATCGTTCTTCTAATTTAGTGTACAAAAATATGCAAGGAGTAACACATTTTAGCAGGCTTACATTTGATGTAAAATTTTCCAATATACAAATAAAGATTTGAAGAGTCTCCAATTTTAATAAATGGAATCTTATCTGCAATTATCCCCAAAATCCTGCAAAGATATAGCTCTCTGGAGTGGGAAAGATGGAATGAAAGAGCTGAAGAGAATGACCAGCTGCAAGGTGGATGCATGCAATTACAATGGCAATTAGTGCACCGTTGAAAGATCCGAAGAACCAGTTTGGAGATAGAACCTCCTGGAGAAAATCTATGTGGTCACTAACAGTTGACACTGACTTGTTGGCACTTAATCAATCAATCACTATGTCACACTATGTTACAAGACCCTAAAGGAGCCACCTACATTGTATGGAATTAATATTCTGTTTCAGAACACGTGTACACTTAGGCTTCAGTTCCAAAATGCTTCTTCAAACCCTTGCGTGATATCTGCTTGAAACGTAACCGTACATATATTTTGAAATGCCATATAGATATTTTTCCCACTTATTTGGTATTCCTTCTTATGCTTTTCTGTTTGCAGATGGAATGATTGAAAATTTCATTTTTCAAGTCAGTCTGTTGCTCATTGAACTCTCTTGCCCTTTGCCAAAACACATATAATGCATTTGTTAGGATGGGATGTATTACTGTTTTTAAGACACTATTTTAATGGCCAGAGGTCACTCTTAACAACACAGTGGGTGGAGAGAAGTTATAAAGTGGGCAGAGCCAGGATTTTTAATTTTTAAAATATTTCCTTGGATTTGGGGAGAAACTATAGAAAGTCTATTTTAGGAATTCATCCTTCCAACCTCAAGAGAACACAAATCTATGACAATTACAGTGGACATGGGCATACCATCAGAAGCCCTGAAGGGCCAGGTTGGAGACAGATTGTCCTGGAGAAAATCTATGTGGCTGCCAAGAGTCGACACTGACTTGATGGCGCATAATCATCATAATCATCTATTCTCCTTGAATCAAAATGATATATCACGGGAAATCCTACATGACATGAGCTAAAACTGGTGGGGTCTATAGCTTATTAAAAATACTTAAATACTTACATATTCTCAAAACATCTGATCTTGTAAAAAGTTTTACCTATATACTGTGCTTATACATGGAGCTGGTCATCAACACATCATAGAGCTACCAGTAGTTGTAATCATGCAATTATTGTGGCATTTGGAAGGAAATCTGGAAATCAAAATGTACATTCTGGATGTACAGAAGGGTGGGGCTGATACCTAAGTTTTTCCAGAGAACATGCAAAATCTAAGCTGTGTATTAGGGCTGCCTTAAGGTTCATTGTCAAATATATTGGAGCATAAAGTGTATGTTGAGGGACAATGTGTACTTTCTCTGGAATGCTAACGACAAATATATTTCTTATAATAGATTTTATTCTTCTTAATTCCTAGTTGTGTACTGCCCAAGCTCTGGGGATTGGGATTGTGCACAAATATTGTATTATGTGTGTGTGTGTGTGTAAACATACACATACAAACATACACACACACACATAGAATATAATTGTGACAGCATTTATTTCAGAAAAGTAAAAGCTGTTTAGAAATATTTTGTAATGATGGAAACATACTGAAGAGCAGGCACAGGCTGAAAATGACTACATTTTAGCAAATAATCAGATATAGCAAATTACTGGTATAAATTAAATGTAGCATAATTTAGATCAGCTGGTGTCCTCCCAATGTGCAATGACTATTTCTTCCAGAATTTCCAGCTAGCCCAGCTATTAACTTATCTCTCTGGGAACTCAGGGAGTTATAACCCAGATACTGAAGAACACCAGGATGGAGAAGGCTGATTATGATTATACTTCTAAATGTGAGGATATAATCCTTAATTTATCACTCACTATTTAACTAATTAAACTGAAAGCTTCTTTTACACTGAGTCAAGACACTATTTCTGGCAGAAGGATTTTATTTGCTCTATACTGCCTGAAAAAAAAAAATCTAACAACAGCTGATAGTACTTTCCATAACTTTGGTATGATAGATTTTATTTCTGAACCAAATAATATGGATTATTGATACTTTAATTTAGGTTTAAAGTGAGGCCTAAAAGAAATATTTTCTAATACAGATGGAACCAGGCAGAATGTTTGCTCCTGACTACGACCTGATTGTTCTTCATTTCAATGTACCACAGAAGCTTGAATGGATTTTTCATTTTACTTCCTTTTAAAATTGGGGGGGGGGGGGTGCGTGGTGTTGTAAATACTCTGTAAAATCCCAACAGTTAGCACTCATGCTCTCAACTCTGATTGTGTTTAGTTCTTCTCAACATGATAACATGAATAGTGGAATTTTCAAGAACTTTTATAGTTCTTTTATAAAAGATAAACTGATGAATAAATATATCTGATAAGACCAGGATAAATTCATTAGCAATTTAAAACCATAATCAACAAAACACAATCTATTTTTTAATGAAGCCTGCAGTATGAGTTTTCCACCTATAAATGAGATTAATTAATCCTGTACTTTATACCATATGTAGAATCACAGGGTTGCAACTAACCTTCTAGGTCATGCAATCCAACCTCCTGCTTCGTGCAGGATCTACTGCTGCCTCTCTGACTGATATCTGCTGCCTCTCTGACCAGTCTCTGTTTCAAGACCTCTAAGGAAGGAGAACTCATCACTTCATATGGCAGACTGTTCCATTGGTTGACAGCTTGTACATTTTGAATATTCTGTATTCTGAATTAATAGATACTTTCAAAGTTGCTGCCCTAGATAATCATGCCATTTCTACATATAATTAATTCAATCCTTTATCACTCTGTTTTCTTTACAAAAGCAATTTGTGAAGCAGAGGGAGGGAGTAATAGCAGTAATATCACATTATCTCCAGTTACTAACCTCTGCTTACAATTGCATTAAAATTAAGCTATGGACAAATAAAAAGGAAGCGTAAGGCAATGGTGGGAAAAAGAGTGACATTCTCATAAATGTCATACAGAGTAATACCTCTAGTAATCTTAGGTTTAACCAATTTCATTAGGCAGCCAGTTTCTGATGAATAAAATAAAGAATATTAACTCTTTATTTTTCTGAAGCTATATCTGAAGATTCTTGAACCCCACTTCTACCCCGAAAAGAATATCTGACTGTTCGGCTTAAAGCAGCAGAGCCTTTCAGGAAAAAGGGCACATTTGCTTGAACACATCCAATGACCCACCTTTAATTCAGCCTTCTCTTTTCTTCTTCTTCCTAGTATATCATGTAAAACAAAGGTTTTCAGGTTTCATGTCTTAAGTGCCACAACTCATTCTGTCAAAGAATCTGCATTTCCCTAAGATAAAAACTAAAAGTCTACTTTTTAAAAGAGTTTTACAGATTTTTACTATCTATCTAGATTTACATCCCACATTTCTGCTCTTTTATTAATAAAGACTACTTTTTGAGAGAGAGAGAGAGAGAGAGAGAGAAGAATGGGTTTATTAGCCCATTACAGCTGAAAGGATTTTTTGAATATTAGTTAAAAAAAAGACTAGAAGTAGCCAATTCCTTATTTCTAGTTTCTAGATAATGTGATAACTTTCACCATGAGTTTATAAGTGATGGATGGAACTAGGAACCAAATGGGGCCTCACTTCTAATTCATACCTATTTTAAGTTTCCTGAGCCTGTGGAAAAACAGTTGGAATTTACTTTGAGTAAATGTTGTTTTTAGCATAGTTCCTGTGCAAAATTTAAAATTTGTTTAACGTATAGAAGTACAAAATCTTCCTGCACAAAATCAGTGGTGTATGAGGTTTTTCCATGCTAGGGCTGGCCTGGGAGATCTGGGTGAAATTGAACTAAATAGGTCCTGCTAAAAAAATATTGGGAAATCTAAGTAATATCAGGCTTATTTATGACCCACCATAAAAACAATATTCCAGGGTTCCTAGAAGTAATGCTTTCTCATCAAGGTCCCTTAAGCTGCAATAGGAAATATATAAGACTTGAGTACACATAAAAATAATTCAACTTGCAGCTTTGGGACAAAAGCAGTGGATGATCCAGCAGTTGTTTTAAAATAACATAAGAGTTTGATCTGCAGTAGTTAGTGTGAATTATAGTGCAGGTCACCAGAAGCCACTTTTTCAAGCCATGCCCCCTTCAAGTCTGTAAAAGGGGAGAGTTGAATATATTTTATTTAGTCTGTGTTAGAAGGGCTAGTTTGTAAAGATTTTGCACAAAATAAAAGGGAAGCTAGAAAAACTTTTTCATTTGCTGCTTTGAAGCAGGGTTGAGTTGAACATACTGAACTCTAATTATGTCACAGTTGACACTGATGGACAATCCTTTTTAGTCTTTGTTATTATTTTTTAAAACTGATACAAATACGATGATACTGTTGGAAATTTGCTGTGGGTAATTTCCAGTTGGGTTTGCATCCAACACACTCCCAGTCAATCCCTATATCCCAATTAAACACACATATACCACTCAGTTCACCTAGGCAAATATATTGCTTAGTGCTTATTTATTAAATATCAAGAAACATCAAAAACAGCTAACAGGCAAAACAGGACAAAAACAGGTAAAACTAGGGAGAGAGAACACAAACATGAACAATGGGCAAGAATTCTCTCTCTAGCACAGAATTTTCCAGAGCCATGGGAAACAAGATTGTGGGTAATTAGCATGGAGAGTCCCAAAGGGAGGGGCCTTTGGTCATTCCAGCTTTAATCCTTTTATGCACATAACAGCAGCATAATAGAGTTGGAAAATAGGTCACCAGGTGATCCCTCTGCTATGCTGCACAATGAAGGAAACAGTTTGGTGGATGGGGATGATGTATCCAACAGGTACAAATAATCAAGTTTATACTCTGATTTCCAGTAGTAACAACTGTAAACTATTTCATTGAAGATTAAAACTATGGGCAACTCTCATTTCCTTCCAGATATTTAACAAAAATAATATTTATTTAACAATAACTCTATAGCATGAACCAGCAAATGTCCTCTGTCAATATTAAGCTTCCTTCAACTCTTCTGCTCATTAAAAATCTTTGGCAACAACCGAGAGAGATTGAACTATTATTTCTTTTCTTCCTTACATCTCTCCCCGGTACACTCCATGCCTTTTTTCTCAGCTAGCAAAAGTATTTTGAAATTCTGTAGCTACTGAGGCCACATTTTCAGCTGTTCTACTTCATGTAGCTTGTCAGGTCAGCTGTGAAATATACATCTGACCTGATCTGACTTTTAAAAAGTTTGTAATAGAGCTTTTATAGTTATTAGGAGACTGTGTCAGGAACTCAACCCTTTATTATTAGAGCCCTACACTCACTAAATGATCTTTGGGAAGAACTGTAAGTTGGCAGCCTCAGTCTCCCCACACGCAAGAGAGCTGCTGTGATCATCATTAACCTGATGTTTGCATAACATTCTGAATATTCAAGAAAAGTGCCATGTAAATGACTCATTTATTAACAACTACAGTGAAGTCCTATGCATATTTAGCAGGGGGATGAGAGACGGTCAATGCAATTTTATGTATATCTTCTCCAAAATAAATTCCACAGTGTCCAGCCAAGCTGACTTGCACTTTCCAAACTTGAGACTTCCAGATATGCTGAATTTCAACTAATGTAATTCCCAGCCAGCATTGCAGCCAGTTGGGGAATATTGATACACAGGACTACACTGCAGCCTTATAATCAACTATTTTATCAATTGCTATTATTGCCACCACAATCACCATTATGAGGACATCGAAAACAACACAGGATTGCTTTATTTAACGACAACAGTTCTTTTTGAATTGTTATGCCATCTGTGTATAAAATTCACAGCGAGTCTGTTTTCCCAGCTCACTAACAAGCAGCCAGCACTACTAAAAGTAAAGTGTTAAAAGTGGATTTCTGAAAGTTGTTTGACAGGGTCAACAACACAGGTCAATGTAGAAATAAATTCTACAGAGGAGATGAAGCTTTTTTCCTTGGTAAACCTGTGTTTAAATTGAAGGCTAAGCACAAGAGCAGCTCTGCGACATTTGAGAGAGATGAAAATGAGCAAAATGTCTGTGTACAACCATTTTGTCTTGGTAATAACCCAGTGTGCTGTATACAACAACGTCTGTGCTTTCCTCAGCCCGCTCTGTCATTTACAGAAAAGGCGGTGGGTGCCAAGCTACACGAGCGCGATGATATTTAAGAAGTTTCTTTTAATTATTTTGCATGATGCTATGCTTTTTTAGCAAAGCAGTGAAAAGGAGAGATAGGCAACATGTATGATGAAGTTACAACATTGCCTTTCAATCAACTCATTTACATAAAAATCTGTGTATTACGCAGAGGCAAATATTGACAGAAGGCATTTTCTTTTATAGCTTGTGAAGTAGGGTGTAATGTAAGCTGAATAATCCTCTGTAGAAAGATCCTGGTTTATTTGTAAAGAAAATCAAGAAAGAAGATTAGTTTCGTAGAAGACGACAAAATAAGAACTGTTTCAGATAGCTCTGTTAAACCCATCTATTCTTGAACAGAAGGACAAATTCCAAGTCCTTTTGTTCAGGGACTCATCTTTTCTCCTTTGACAATGTCCCTTTGTATGTGGAAAATATGTTTTGCTTATTTTAAATTGTTTTTGAATTATTTATTGGGATTTTTATGCTGCAGCAAGCCTGTGGGATAAAGAAAATAACATATCAAAGGAGCAGGATTGTGACCACCAAGTATACAGATATAATTATTTTGTTAGGCAATCCTGATTCTTCTAGAAAATGGTACAGTACTTTCTAAAAGCAAACAATCAAAAAACAAAAAAGGAAATGAATTTCTATGGTACAATTAAACTGAACTTTCAAACTAATATGTTCAACTTCTCACAGCTTTTTTTTTTTTTTTTTAACAACCAGAAAATATATGTAAAGTGTAAGAACTGGAATGGCACTTTACAGTTCAGGTTTGCTCACAGGTATTTTCCTATGCTGTGACTGTGTTTTCAAGGTGGCATACATACATACATACATACATACATGCATACATACATACATACGTACATACATACATACATACATAAATCTCTTTATGCAGTAGAACTCAAATGTTCTAAGCTGTGTATGTGTGTATGGTGGTGGTGGTGGTGTGGTATTAACTGAACTAGGGTAAAGGAGAAAGGAATTATTGTCCTTACTAGTTGTTTCAGTACCTTTAAAATATCCACCTAACTTTCATACATTAATCTCAAAGCACATGAACGGAAGCTACATCAGTAAAAAGCAAGCATACAGAATGGAAGTCACGCCTACCAAGTATACATCAGCTCTCTGGAATAATAACCCTAACCCTCTTGTCCTTCTGGAAAGCAGTCAAGTCCTGGCTCTGCCAACTGGCATGGGGTGAAAAAAGGGGTAACCAACCCTGGGGGTGGCTAGCACCTTGAAGATGCTCCTGTACATTAATATCTTTTCAACCAGCAGCACCTTGGAAGATATTATGTATATATTTGGTTTTATTGTATTTTTATTGTATTTTTATATTGTTCTTATTGTATTTTAATTAATATTTATTGTTTTACTGTGAACTACCCACTTTTTCATGAGATGGGCAGTATCTAAATTTGATAGATAGATAGATAGATAGAGAGAGAGAGAGAGAGAGAGAGAAAGAAAGAAAGAAAGAAAGAAAGAAAGAAAGAAAGAAAGAAAGAAAGAAAGAAAGAGAAAGAAAACCCTCTGATGCTTACCTGGAAAACTCATAGAATGATAAAGTTGGAAGGGGCTGTTTTGCCAGATGTCCAACTTCCTGTTCTGTGCAAGAATCCAAATTAAAGCATCCCTGACAAATGGTTGGCTAGTTTCTGCTTGAAGACATCCAGTGAATGACATTTAATTCAACCTTCTCTTTTTGTCCTCCTAGGAAGTCATGGTTCTCAACAATGATCCCCAGCTTTTCATGTCTTAATCAGTCTCTCAAAGAATCTCTTGGTGGGTCTCACTAAGATAAAAAAAGCCTTTTTTTCCCCCCAGAACTTTCATACATTTATATGTGCTCTATTATATTTATTAGCATCAATAACTTTTAAGTAAAGCAAAATTGCAGCAATACCACTGACACGTTTACTGCTAAAACTGTAAAACCTGCGAATAAGAAATAATTTCATTACCAGGAATACATGATGATAATTCAAACTTATTAGTGAGAATCTTTTGGTTGCATTTCACTAAACAGCATTTCAGTGAAAAGAAATTCAAATCTCCCCTCGCACTCAGGTAACACAATACATTTGTCTCAGTCAAAAAGAAATCAGATTCCCACAAACTGGAGTAATATAATACAGTGGCATTTATGTTTGTCTCCATCAAAAGAAAATTGCTACACAGCCCTAACTTAATAACCTCCCTAAGACTGTGCCTTTTTCCAACAGCACCTCCTAAGTCCTACCCTCTCTCCAACATTTGTTTCTCTCTAGGAAGCACCAAAAGATTCAGTTGCCAGTGATTGACTCTGTTTACTACAATCTAGTTTTTCAGCACTTGTCAGCATTTTACTGCAGGCATGATGGTCTCAGGAGGAAACAGGGTAGACCAGCATTTACCAGATGGGTAAAATCTGGTGAAATATGGCAGTCATGAGCAGACTCCAGAGGTTTCTCAGAGTGTAATGAATTTTAAAAAATCTTTATTAATTGGCTTAATAACTAATTAATCTACTGGTGGATTTCTGCCTTTGAACTGCTGGGTACAGAGGAACAATTGATTGTTTAAACCAAAAACTCATTCAGTGAGTAGAGTCAATGAACTAGACCTAAATATGTATCCTGAAGCAGGGAGCAATGTCTGTCTTTCCCTCTAAGCCTGAATTCTTCTGGCTATTGCTTTTACACTCCAGTGTAAAAATGCTCCAGGGAGAATAAAAGGAATAATTTCTGATCTTCCCCCCTTAAATATTTGGGTACTTCTGTAAATTGGAGTCTGTAATAAATATTAATGCATGAAAAAGACAACATGCAAGCTTTTCTACAGAGAGCTATTACAGCATTGACATTCTTCCTGGCCTTTTCACATAATTCTTACTTAATATGAATCATTTCTTTAGCAGAAACTGCCAGCTGTGCCAAATTGCATTCTATTACCCGGATAATGAAAAATAAAAATGGAGTCCTACCTTCTTCTGATGAGTTACTAGTAGGGCTACCAAAACTGGCTGAGAAAATTGAAAAACCACAAGATAAACAGCAGAAAAGCATAGAAAATTCCAATTCTTTGCTATCATCTAGCAGTTAACCTAATTTTTGAAGCCCAGTTTTAGGAGCTATCTAGTATCTATCTGTAAAACATATGGGGCTCCCTTCAGGGGAGAACTTACCATTTATTTGAATTATCTACAGAATTTTTTTTTTCCTTCACCTAATTTACAACAGCCATAATACCCAAATAAGTGCTCAGAATGAAAGGGAGATTTGCTTGAAATTCATGGGCTTTAGCTCAGCAATTCAGATTAATACTGCAAATTAGACTGAAGACAATTAAAAAGCCAAATATTGCAACAGGTTTTTGGTTATAGGGAGTAATCTTTTTCTTGGAGGAAAAAAAAAACAATGTATTTTTCCGGTACAGGAATATAAGTTCTGCCAGTATCTGAAAGTCTTGTCAAACTAGGGCACATACCAAGGAGGAATATAAGGGGAAAATCAGATTACTGGTACAGAGTAAGATTTCAACCAAAATTTTGCATGGGATACTTCCTGGTTGCTCTGAAATCAAAATCAGAAACAACATGTAAAATAAAATCCACCTCTGGGAATAAATCTCTATATTGATTTCCTTGCATATTCCTTTTGTACTCTTCAAGGGTGATGCCTAGGAAGTGTTAGCCAGGAATTGGACTGAAGGCCTGCTTTGCCTTTGGGGTAGAATTTGCTGCATGCAGTCACAGCACTGAGGAAATGCACTATAGTGACTTGAGTGTTGGACTGGGGCTGAGAAGACCCAGGCTGAAGTCCACCCTCAGCCACAGCGGCTTGGCGGCTGAACCTGGCCCAGTTACTTCTTTCATCTTGACCCAAAGTGTCCGGGGGAGGGAGGTTAGAGTCGAGACAGTGGCTGCAACTACACGACTGAAGCCCTGCTTTTTTATGTGCACTGTGGACATGACGCCCGTAGAAAGGGCGGAGCTTCAGTTGTGCAATCACTGCTGCCACGTAGACTTTTTGAGCCTCCGGTCGACACCTGTGGCTCAGTCTTTCTCACAGGATTATTGGGGAAAAATGGAAGGAGGGAATGCTTATATCCCACCTTTCCTTGAGCTCTGAAGGAAAGGCGGGATACAAATATAACACATCAATCAATCAAATCAAATTTATATATGATGTAATACAAGACAAGACAGATAACCATGGACAAAAAATATGCCTTTTAATGGTCTTTATATATAGTGGAATCACATACTGTATATAAATGTAAAATCAACTAAGACTATGTTTGGGATATTGTTTGCTTCTCAATCTGTAATTGTCTCTGAATATACTAATCATTTATTTAGTATTTCGGATTTCTTTTCATGCACGCTTTGTAATGTTTCTTACTAACAATAAATCTGAACCTTGATTGATATTACATCTTGCTAATAACTATTAAGATTAATGTGTCTTATGTTTGCATTTTTTAAATGTAAGGCAAGAGAAAGCAACTGCCTATGTGTACTTGAACATTACTGGCCTGAATAACAACAAAGCAGAACAATTTCAGTAGCAGCTGTCCCTGACGCAGAAGACCAAAAAAAAAAATAAAATTTTTTTTGAATCCTGGGTCTGGCTTTGTAAAGATATCAGTAATATATATATTCATTTATGCAAAATCTGTAAAAGATTCCATTAACAATGTGAAATAAAATTGTGTTGAAAACTCATTTCAGTGTTTAGGAAAACGATGTTCATTTTAACCATGGTAACATCTGGGGTCAGATTGTACTTTTGGTGAGCTAGGGGAACCCTATTAGTCTTTTCCTTCTAATTCTTGCAAACTTTAGCAACCAAAGAATTTATTTCAGGATTTGCTTGTAGCATCACCAAACCCTTCTGTGCTGGTAGAGTTCTCCAGGATCATTCCAAACCTTGCAAAGGGACAGCCTGCTGTGGAAATAATGAGCTTTATCTTGATCGGAAAAGAAAGTGGGCCAGGAGACTCATAAATGGATGGATTCCTTTCCTCAGCTTAATCAAGCCAAAGCACTTTACTGCCTATACCCATGCATGATTTATAATGCCAAATTTAAATCAGAGGATATATGCTATTGTCCTCATGCCATTTTCTCTGGATTAGTCCTTGAAAGAAATGACCCAAAGAAAACTAAATCTACATAAATTAATTTTGCAAATCAATTTTATAAATTAATGTGGATTGATCAATTTTGCAAATATTTATTTACTAAACCAGTGTTTCTCAACCTTAGTAACTCTAAGAGGTGTTGACTTCAACTCCAGGATTACCCAGCCACCATGCTGGCTGGGGAATTCTGATAGTTGAAGTCCACACCTCTTAGAGTTGCTAAAGTTGAGAAACACTGTACTAGACTGTATCCCACTCTTCTGTGAGCTCAAGATGCCCTACATGGTGTTGCCTCCTTAAATTTTCTCCCCATAATATTGCAATGTGGCAAGATGATTCAGAGATTGGCCCCAAGTCACCCAGTGAGCTTCTATGACTAAGTCTAGACTTGAACTTGGATCTCCTGGCCCAATCCTAATCTCTTAGCCTAAATTACATAAAGCATTGGTTATATACATTTGATGTTCACCTCATACTGAACACATAGCAAAATCAGTGCAAGAGGACTGTCCCACTCATGGTTTTTCCTTATCAAAACACAATAGCAGTTAAATATAGAATGGAAATCTTTAATTTCAAATGGGACAAAAAAGTCCACAAAATAATTTAAAAATTACATTTATATGGTTGCTTTCATAAAGTAACATTGTGATTCCACATGCTCACAGCGTTGTACCCAACTGCATCTAAAGCAAGAGAGACAAATTAGGATTGCCATTTTCCTGAACCAACTGGCTGCCCACCTTCTAGCTCATCCCCTGCACAATTTTTGGTAGGAGGACATGCGTGCATTCCCCATTTGGCTTCTTTTCTGCATGTGGCAAATTCAGAGTAAAACAGCCATTTCAACTGACACTGAATCCCATGGAGACACTCTGGAGAATTATGCATAATGTATTTAAAAAAAAGACATAATATTAATCCCAGCCTAGGCAAAAAGAGCCTTTATACCTACTTCCTGTACAGTTTCAGAATGAGGCCCAACTTCATAGCCACAAATAACTCATGTATTTTTCATTCCTCTATTTCCAGGCTTTCAAGGGAGTTTTGAAATTTTGAACAGGGGGGAAAAAAAAAAAGTATGCAGCCTTTTCTTTTTGCATGGTAAAAATGTTAACATTATATCACCCCAATAATCTCATTTTCCAATTCCTCTTTCTTAAACTGCTGGCTGCAGCCAATTACAGATGCCTTCAGGCTTGCTGACTCATAATCATAATGTGACAGGTCAAATTTTATTGTTTGTTCCATCCATCATTACTGACATGCTAATTCAGAGTAAGTACGGCACAGCCTATTCATTGCCGCTTCTCTTCTCCCTACGCAACTACTGTAATTTTAATGCAGAGGGTTATTAGGAAGCACATTTGCCTGCTGTCATTCAGGGCACACCTCTTCCATGCATTTCCAGACTCTATAATTATGCTTTCCCTCCCATGATATATCTAGTATTCCTTACAACTACCATGCAAACTAACCCAGAGGCCATCACCAGTGACTGTCATGGGAAACAACCAGTGATAATGTGTAGTATAGAGGAGCGGGGGGGGGGGGGAGAGAGAGAGAGAAGAATGATAGCTGGGAAGTTGCTGTGACAGAAAATACAGAACTCCTTCAGGTTTATATTGTGGACTCAAAATGCAGGACCCAAAGCAAATAATCAAGGCTTCACTGCAGTATTTATTAAACAGTACATACTGGAGAGGACCCCACCAAAGGATGGTGAGTGACACTCCTGCCAATAAAAGAAATGCACTATTTATACATTTCAGAAAAGGGGAAGGGAAAAATGATGCACACATACATATTCATATGATGATGCAGGCATACATAAGTAATAGATATCAAGTTACTTCCTGCCCCTCTACTATCTACAAAGAAAACAATAGTCTTACTGAGAAGAAGAAACAAATCAAAGGGAGGGGGCAATTCAAGGTGCCAAATGCCAGGAAGAACAGATCCTCCTTCAAGACAGATGCCTCGGTTGCTATGGGAATGTTCTGATAGGGTTTTTACAACCAGCCTAGTTCACACCAGCTCCAAGGCTGCTGCACATTCCTTTATGTTTCAATTTTGTTTAAACGCTCCCATTCATCACCTAAAAATGTATTTTCCTCACAATATATCACATGCTAGCACGAGGATCAGAGACTTCATGCCTCTGAGCATCAGTTAATGGGGAACAGTAGCAGGTTGACTGCATTCATGTCTTGATTAGAGTGCAAATGGATACAATTCAAATAGGTCTTTGATCTGATCCAGAACCTTTTTTTTGGAAGCACTGTAATAGTGCTGTGTCAATTATCAACAACAGAATTCTAATGTAACCGTACTAAGAGGTCCAAGTTTCACTGTGAGAAGCATGTGAACAATGATACTTTGCTTCTTCCCCCCCAAAGTTGTGCATTTACATGGCTATATCACCTGTTACTTGTATGTCCATTGTTCTAATAGCGGTGGAATATGTCTCTCTCTCTCTCTGTGTATACATATACACACAAAGGATCCCCTCAGTGTGCTTTTGTGAATACAGTGTATTTAATTTTTCTCCATGGGTAGGAAGAGGACACCTGCAGAGTGCCTACAAAGTTCAATTCCATACATAGGAATGAACAAACACTTTTGTAGCCAGAGATCAATATGACCAAATAATCATTCGTTAAAAATGCCGTAAGGCTTCATGCAGTGCTTCAGTTCTGAAGGAAAAAAAAAATGCTTTGGAGCATGTGCATCTCCTTAAACCAAATATATGTTTTCCCCAGCAACCATGTGATTCTAGGAAAAGACAATTGTTCTAAGGAGTTGTGGGCAGGTGGCATATTATCTTTTAGTCTGAAGCACTGCAGAACTTAATAGTACCCACCTCTGCCAGATGTGCCTTATTCTATATAACTGGAATATAAGCTGAGAAATGATTATTTTTGAATTCTTATCAGGCAAAGGGATACCTGTGTAATTGGTAGCGCATCCTAAGAGCTTAGAACCCTTTGCCCAGAAGGATGGAGATGGCAGGCAGGGGACCTTAGGAGCTGACAATGTTTTCGGAGTCCACTTACTTCGCCTAATCTGCCCTGTGCCCATACCACACCTTTCTATTCGTAGGCAGTTTTATGCTGCCAGGAATGCATAATTCTCAGCTTGTGGCAGTTGGGATCTGGTGAAACGGTAGGGCTAGGTAGAATCTCTATCATCACATAAACAAACAAACAAACAAACATATTGACAAATGGATCATTCTCTGTTCAACATTAATTTCATTTCTGCAGATGTTCTCAGGTCTTGAACTATCATGATAAGGCACGTTTAATATATACAGTAGACTTGCACAGAGCAAATAGTATGACTGCCATCTTTCTTAACTGGTGATTATTATCATTCTTTCTGTACAGCCCTTTGAATTCTAATTTAACACTAAAAATTATGACTCACCATTCGCTGCAAAATAATGTTTCCTAAATACGGTGGTCTTATAATTAAACCCAGACAACTATGAGGAAGTGCTTCCCCTTAAAGCAAAACTTTATGAAAAAAGTAAGCCTCAGTAAACTGACAAAATATTTAAAAATGTATCTAGAAATGAAAATCTACAATTTGCATTTGATTATGTACTGCCAATAGCAAAATAAAATAAGAAAATAGAAGAAAATAAGAACAACCATGTTAGGGCTGGAAAAAGGTATATATTTCCCTATCCTGATGCTTTATTTGCTTCGTTAGAATTTAACCCACATGGCTAGATCAAGTTTCTGGGTAGAATTTGTGACAAACCAAGTCCACATTTCCAATATAGGGTTTTCTAGCTTTATTGGTCCATCATTCTGTATTCTGAAGCTGATGATGGGCAATGCTGGATGCATTTATACACCAATTTTACTCAAACACATCTCAAGCTAATCCGGTGAAACAGTGGAAGTAATGAAAAATAATATCACTTTGTCAAGCAAGCATGTAACATCAAATAAGGTGGGGGAAAAAAACCCCAGAGCCTTGCCAAATAGATTTGGATTTACTGCAGATTCAAATGGCCAACAAACATTTCTCTTACATTCTTTAATACATTATCTTGGAAAGACTCCTGTGGCCAAAACTAACCATGTGAAAAATGTAACATCTGAACTGCAACCAGCCTGGGAATTTTTAAGGAATGATCTATTGAAAAACAGCCATAATCTATTGGAAACTCCATCTGTATTTTCAGTTTTAAAGAGATATTAACTCTTAATGTGCAGTCCAGAGAGTTTCTCATGATAAATATGTTAGAATCCCACCAAAAGCATTCTTGCTATACAAGTGGAGAAAACAAGCATTTTCACTTAGCCTACAATTTGGCAACAAATAAAATTGACTATCGGTGGAATATTTTACTAATAGCCTAACAGGTTTATCAACTGAAGATGAGTAATGGCTGTGTGTGCATGAACTACTACATTTAAAAAGGCAAATGTAAGTAGCAAGGTAATTGGGATAGATTTGAGCTGCTCACCTGCTTAAAACTTTTAATTCTACATCCAGAAGTCTAATTCAACTATTATCTTTATGTGTTGTTATTTAACAATCCATGAACATGTATTCAAACTCTTATTGTGTTCCACAGACTTAGTAAATCACATAGTACAGTACATATAAATTGTTAGTGTTCCCTGATGGCATTTCTACATACACACACACACACATGCATATACAAATGCATTCTTGGTAGACAGCTGTACAGCTCATATAACCATACAGCCCATATAGTTTTAATTTCAAAAATAAAACTTTCAGGTTTTCTGGATTTTTTCTGAAAGGAAAACTATGTCAAGAAGTGTATTTTCAAACAGACACAGCCAATCTTCAGTCTGTGTGATTTTTGGCAATATTAACAGGATTATCAATGCTTGCTGGCTAACATAGTAAGATAGAAGAAAAGAAAAAATATAGGTTTTTTTTCTTGGTGATGGATTGGTCAAAATTCTCTGTTAAATAAATATAATGTTGGTGCTCAAAAACTTAGTTTTTCTTAGAATAATTGCTTCAAGTGTTTCAGCTTTATTAACAAGATACTGAAATGGCAGACAAAGCCAAAAATAACTCATATCATCTGGACAACAGCTCTCTGGTACTGCTAAAATGAACAATTATTCTAAGGACTTGTCCTGAGAGTGTGTTCTCTTTGCCTTTTCATGAACTAGACTGTAGCTCAAGCTAGAGAATAGAACCCAGATTTAGCTTCAGAATTAATTCCAAGGGTTATTTTTATTCCTGTTTCAATAAAACACATAGACTTAGAAATCAACTAGTCTTTTCGTATTGTTTCTTTGAATGGTCTGCTTTTCTCTGAACCTAGGAACATTTCTGTTTTGAGAAATCCCTTTCCAGGACAGAATTCTTCTTCCTTTATAAAGAGAATGTCTCTCCTGACTTGGGACTGTTCCTGATGGCCACACTCATGCAACCCTGACAGCACAGAAGTACGTTGGCCTACTTTGCTCTGCCCTCATGGCAGACCCATATTGTGCTTCAGCAATGAATCCAGGGACCAGTGTTATCCTCACACATTTAATGTGGGACAATTAAGAAAAGAAATGAGTGGGGTCCCAGCTGGCAGGAAAAATAGCCACCAATCCTCCTTAAACTAGGAGGTAAGTTCTGACAACCATACCATGTATCAAAATATAGTTTTGCCTATCCATGGGTGGAGGGATTCTGTTTCCTGCAGATCAAACAGAGATTTCCCCACCAACAGAGATATTGGTGGGTGGTGGGTGGCTCTGCCCTGTAAAGCAAGCAAAGCTCTCTTGCTTTACTAGGCAGAACCACCATCTCCTTTGAGGGATAGATTAAATCTAAAGAGCCACTTCCCCCTGCTTCACATACTGCCCCTTTTGCTGTTGCTCTGTAGGACTGGAGATTTGGCAAGAAAAGACCATTTTCACCCCCTCCCCATCATTTCTCATGCCATCCCTCCAAGCCCTGGCAGCCTGGGGATCTGCTACCAAGTCTGACATAACTGACAGGAAAGTAAGAAATGGTTGCATTGCATAAGCGATGTAAATGCAGTAGAAGAGTGTGTTATCTAAGCAAGTAAGTACTGTATGTAAGTAAAAAGTCAAGTTGCGCTGCTTAATTTCTCTACAGATAACTATATTGAGTAATTTAGATAAAAATGTTAATTTCATTATTATCATACAATATATAAGTAGGTAAGAGCAGTAGCAATAGATATATTTAATCCATTTCAGATGGAAATTTGGGATATTTCCATTATATTAGCCATGGTTTCATAGGCTGGCTAACACACATATCAAACACATACAAGCAAATGAAGAAACATGGAAAGATTTATTTGAAAGCTATAAGAAGCTATGCTGATTTGTTTATGGTGTAAAATATTTATTGCTATGTCAACACATTCTTAACTAACTTTCACTACATTATTAGTAAATTCTGTCTTTCATCTTGGACAGCCAGTTTAAAAAAAAAACCTAAGGAGAAAAAAAAATATGAATGTGAGACCTACTCTAGATTATTACATTTAGCGGGAGTAATTAGAGGAGAGAGGGGGAAGCTTGGTATGATTTAATTCTCCATGTGAGATACTTATTTATTTTTGGTTGTCTTGATCAAACTTGATTTCAAATAAGATTAAAATAAAAAATACAGTACTCCTTGTGGAAAGACATCTGGAATGAAGAAAACTCCAATTTAAATGTATGTAAATATATGCAAGCAAAAAATAGTAAATTACAAGTAAGACATAATAAAATAGGCATTCAAAGCAATACCATTGTAACTGACCTCTAAGTGGGTTTGGGTGCATGATAACATAATCCCACCTACTTCTATAGACCTTTGGATGTAAAAAAAGCTACCTCACCTCAGCTGTTATGACAAAATGAAGAACATATTGCTGGACAGTGAGCTGGAAATTTTATACCACTGTATATCCAGTGCTTGAAGTGGATTAGCAGCTTAATCTCTGCTTCTCCCATTTCAAGTACTGCATATCCCATTTACCATAAGACGGCAATATTCCATCCTATTTTGCTAATAACACTTGCTGTAATGGCCCCGTTTGGAGGCATCTCAAATATTTATTCATATATGCCAACCAGTTAAATTTTGACTTTATATATACAAACCAAAATTTTAAAAATTGGAGTTGGTGTAATTTCTGGTATTAATTTGAATAGAATATATATGTGATGTGCTGTGTTATAAGATTACTGGGGCTAAAACTAAAAATGATGAGATAGTTTTACTGTCCCTTTCTGGATGAGGACCTCTAATTCCCATAGATTTATTGACTTATTCTGAAAAAGAGAGAGAGAGAGAGAGAGAGAAAGAGAAAATAATAAAAACCACAATTCTAATTTGCAACACACACTTTATTCTGTGTGTAAATTGTCTGGGTTCAATCAGCAATCTGATACTGCAAAAATGGAGATGAGGGCTCTATGAAGCCCTAGGTTGCTATTCCTGAACTCAGTTAAAAATAATGATTCATAAACCACATTTCTAGGTTCATATAATGCACTGAACCTAAACCAAACCAGCTATTATAGGTTTTAAAACAATGATTGAATCCAACAAGACCTGTTACAAACTGCAAGGATGTCACATGTGGTTACATGTGAAGATGCCACCACATACATGTCATCATTTGCTTCCCTTGTCCTTCCTGTGGACTCCTACAGGTGAACCCAACCACAGAGCAGTACAATGCTAGTTCCTAGGCCATGGTCTGAAGGCGGAAGAGACATGCAAAGGAGAAGATGCCCTGAGAAGCCTTATGCCTGGTGTCTTGACCTCTCTGGTAATAGAAATGAAAGATGCGTGCTTAATAGGGGATATACAGAGGGTATAGGTTTATCTAGTGACAGTTGGTGCTTTAATTACTTGTTGCTTAAGAGAAGAAACAGCTTTTAGCTCCCCCCACCCCCACCTTGGGAAGATTAAACTGCTACTTATTATGTCTGGGGAGAAAAAGCTGTACCAGCTGAAATTCCCTCCTCTATATACTCCATCCACCTTTGCTTTGTAAATCAAAGCAATCAATAAATTGTGATCAAGGACAAACTGAGTCACCTGTGTTATTTTGTGATATCTCTGTGTATTTGCCAACTGTGATCACAGACAAAGCAAGGTCAGCAGGTGAGTGTTCTTCAGAAGAAAACAAAAGAAGATTCCCCACCAAGGCTTCAACTTCTCTTCTTTCATACTGCCTAGTTTTTGAAAACCCTGTTTGTTTTCTTGTCCAATTAATGACTGCTATAGCTGCTGACACTTTTTGGTCCCTATTTTCAAACGAGAAACTTGATAATTGGATTAATTTGTTTATAATGATCTAATTAAATTTGCCAAACAATGTACATACTTGCAAGCACAATAATTATGTGTACCTTCCAATCACTGGAAGGGCTGTTAGTCACTAAGGAAGTATTTGGTAATTTAAGATTACCCCTATTTTCATTTTCTGATTAGTGAAGAACAGTCATCGTCATGTTCAGGTAATTGCTTTATTAACTACCTTAATTACACATCCTGTAAAACTGGCAGCTATGCTGTTACTCTGTTCAGTGTACTGCTGAAGAAAAAGTGTTAAATAATTGCTTGCAGAGTTTTTAAAGAGCTAGAAGACTTGCTGACTTAATTATTTTTAAAGAAATGCAATGTATTTTTAATTACAGAGAACAAGATTGCGCTCTATCAAACAGATACACTGGTGTCTACATGGGAGGTCAGAATGACAAAAGCAGCATTGCAAGGCAAGCCCTGCCCCTTTGTGTATCCATCAAGATGTTGCATGCCCAAACAAAATGGGCAGAGCTTGCTTCCATGGATTCCACTGACTGGGTATATTTGAGTGCTTTTGATCTGACAGTCATGCCATTCAGACAAACAAGCAAACAAATGGTTCTAATCTTGAAGCATATGGCCAAAGACCAGAGTGGCTGGGAGTTCTGGGATTTACAATTTCAACACATCTGGAAGATATCAGGTGGGCCCTCCTTGGATACAGATTACTGGGGATGTTTATAGAGAAGAACTGGTTAGCAGATGGGAGGCTGGGAGCTGGACCTTCAGGACCTTGTTGTGCTACAATGATTTTATGAAGCAAAGGGAGAGATAAAGCATGTTGTCTTTTATGTATGTGGCTTACCTGATGTAATTAATTAACACAGGATTACATGGAACTAACTTTAAATACATTTATTTGCAATAATGGGTTTAGGTTTTAGCAACATACATATCAAATTACAACAATCTGTATCAGTTCAGTTCATCCCCCTAAAATTAACAGCACTGTCTGTCAACGTCAGCATTTGAACGTTCCTTGTGGCCTTGCAAACAATGCAACTTGTTTTGTTACATTCCCGTCTACATCATTACATGACAGCAATGAAAGCGAACAGTGCATTGCCTGACAAACAGCAACAGCACAATGGCAAGAAGGACAGGAGAACATTTTTCATGCTACCAAAAGAGCACTCAGGTACCTATTCTCCTATCTTCAGCCCCCAGGTAACAGCACCACCATTAATACCTGTATATTGCTATTTACAACAGGTCACCTCAGGTTTTCCTACTTCTTATGTTACCACTCATTTTCATGACATGTGCACAGGCCTTTCTTCCATGAAAACATGTCAGTCTGAAAAATAAGCAGATGGCCATCTTGGCCACAACAGTCTATCTATAGCTACAAATGCAATGGACTATTCAAAGAGCATCATGAAGTGGAATTTAAGCTTGGGCATTTTGTTATTTTGTACTTTGTAGTACCTTGAGAAGCATAAATCTTTTGAATTGAATTCTAGATGTAATTATCAGGGAGTATTTCTTCTATTACCTATCTTTAAAAGGAACACTTTTAAGGCAAAGTCTTCAACAAATTGGTCTGAGATGGGTTGTAGTAGTGGATTCCTGTATAGGGCAGAGGGTTGAACTAGATGATCTCTAAGATCCCTTCCAAACCATTATGTTCTATGATTATATGACAAAATGGGCATGTCTTTGTGGAGTTTTGGGGACAGTATTGTAGAAGTGATGTGCATTCAACCCCAGTCTAGCCTACAGCCCTGATATTCCTTGGTAGTCTCCCATCCAAGTACTAGCCAGTTTTGATCATGCTAAATCTTCAAGAATAGTTTTAACTTAAGACTGGGTAACTTGCAGCATAGAAACAGTAGGCTTTTTCATAGATTATTTTACATAAAATCATTTTTTTTAATTGGAGTTACTGAGAAGGTTGTATTTCAATAGTATTTCCATAAACAAAAATCTAGGATATGCTCTCCAAAAAACTGAATGTCCAGTGAGGAGTCATGGCAAACTAGTTGTCCCTGAAGGAGTGGGGATGGCATTGTGGCAGAGATCAGTGGCCAAATGGTGAATTCTGGCTGGCAAAGTCTGTCCAGAAAAATGTGGACAGACAATGTGAGATTGCCCACTTGCACTCTGAACAGCTACTCCTCATGAGTAGTTTGCAGAAATTGAGGTTTTTGTGGTCGACTTGTGAGTTGAGTGGCTGGGAGTCAAAGGATTTCAATCACGCTCACAGCTGTAATGTACAGTAGCCTATATGGACAAAAGATTCACTGAGCCTCATTTCTTAATCACTTTGGAAATTGCTTCTTAACTGCTTTTCAACTATTAGGAAACTTTGGATCGACAAGTTTCATAGCATCAGGGGACTTTCCTTCAATCCTTGGTGAAAGAAATTTTAAATACAAGTTTAAGGACTTAAAAAAAATTCCTTTTTTGGAATAAACAGCAAAAGGGTGATTAGAATGTCAATTTTGGAAAGTTACAAATGGACTAAGGGTCCAGATGAATTTGAAATGAGATTTTGAAATTAATTGTAGGAATCTTTCTCATGGGAAAATGCTGTTGCTTTGTATTCTTAAAAAAAAGAAGATAGGATAGGATTTTGAAGGTTGGATAATAGAGGGAACCAGAAGCAACTAAAGATTACAATTAAAGGAGAAGAATACTTAAATTTGATTTACTAATACAGAATGGAGCAAAATAATTTAACATTGGATGTATTGAATGATATTTATGAACCATGGACCCAGAAGTTAATTTTAAGAGTGTCTGCCATTATAGATAAACTGTGTTTAAAAGATGTTATGGAAGAGGAACACATTTTACCAGACAAGACTGAATTGATTTGAAAGTGAATTTAAAAATGACAGCATACAAGAATGATATCGAAAAAGATGCTACACTGGACACACAAATGAAACTAGTGATGTCTTAATAATTAAAAGGTATATACAAATAATAAACCAAGAGAGTGACCTGGATAACTTTCCTATACTGGATTTACAGAACAGACCTGTTAAAGCTTTGAAGGATTTTTGAGAAGGAACAAAGAAAAAAAAAATCAAGTTCTAGGATATCTAGGACATTATTTGAAGGGATTAAAGATCAAGATTGTTAAAAGTAAAAGGAAGGAATATAAAGTTGGTTTATCTGGTCATAGTTAAAATAGGTAGGTTGTTATCTCTGGTAACTCTTAATGGACTTTTGCTAATGAGGACTGAATGATGAGGCTTTAATGATTTGTTTATAGATAAGAGATGGGATATGGGAAGAAGAGATCATTTGTTGTATTTTAAGAGAAGGTGATAAGTTACTAAAATTGTTTATGCTTCTTGTGATGAAGGGAGAAGTCATTTCATTATATATGTCTTTTCTTTCTCTTTACTATATTCTTGTTTTTTCTTTGTTTTCTATTTTTCTTTTTCTTTTTTCTTTTCTGCACCTTTTATTTTTTTTATTTTTTTTTGTATTAGTTTTTGTCTTTTAATTATAATGTTTAATAAAATTATATACAAAATATATACTCCCAAAATAATTGCATTTTCTTCCTTTACTCTCTAGCAGAATATTGCTTATTGGCAACTTTGTCATCATGGAATGCAGTTTGAGTATTGTACAAAGCACAGCACGACAACATGTGTTAAATTCCCTTTTCCTGAATTTCCTGCTGTTCAAGACAAATGTTATATTGAGCCTGTAATTCCTTTTACTGCCATTATAATTAATAGAATTTGTTTGCATTCATCACAGAGCCTCAATATCTTATATCAGAGTAGACAGCCATATAATGTTATTGCATATTTATTGTACCAACAGACACATTTAAAAGGGGAAAATGCATTTTGGATCAGAAGCAAGTGCTGTCTCATATTAGATTTTGGAAAGAAAAAGAAGGTATATTTCATACTGAAATTTCCATCCTAAATGTAATTTCTATGCAATGAACTTGGTTAATTTTTATGGATTGAGTATACTTAGAATAGCAGCCTTAATTTCATTGCCAGCATACAATTTGGTCATAAGGTCCCTTATCCCTCCACTAGCATTGCTTATGGTTTTGAGGAATTGTTACTGTCCTGTGAGGTGTGTGGAGAGGGGCTCAGAAGCAAGCATTCTCTGCAAGAGTCTGTCCTACTAGATACATAAACCACACTCTCACTTTTAATTCTCAGCATTAAAAAAAAATAAAAAGGTTCTTTCAGAATGCATTTGAGGACTGAGGTGAGAACGGGAAAGGTACCTGAACTTTCAATAAATCTGGCTGTTTTGATGATCTACTGTGAGGTGTCATGGTTTTTATGGCTATAATACGATTCATGTTGATTGTACCTGTTTGATATATTTGATAACTTTGATAAACGTATGCATTGCATGTTACTGCTATAAGCCATTTACAGTTGGATGACTGAAACAGCATAAAACCATTTGTAATAAATAAATAAAAATAATAGTTATTGTTTGTATGCTCACATTTTGGTTACTCTATAACTTTGTGCCAGATTGGGGATGTACATTTTATAATATTTTCATAAATATTCCAAAATAATAATAATTGTATGAAACAAACTTAATCTCTGGCATCCAAGCCTTATTTTTGTTATTATATTCTGCATCAGAAAATGCTTTATTTCTTTATGAGTCATCAAAAGCTAAAGCCTGATTGCAACTGAGTGCATAGCAAGCCAAAATGTTATTGCTGAGGTCATTTTGCAATGACAAAAAGTGGGTGTAAACCACATCATCAGTCAATGTCAAGAAAGATAATAACATGAGAATGTGTTGGACTTAGTTGCTTATTAGCATAATTGTTGTCGTTTTTATTGTTATTACCACCATCAACAGTTTCTTGCAATCACCCGGCTATCAACAGTTTAAGCCAGAAATAATACAAGAACTACAGATGAGGTTGATCCTCTCCCTGACTTTGGCCAACCTCCTTTAAGAGGTATGTAGGCTTTGTGGAAACTGGAAGGAGTCATTGAAGGTAGAGTGTTAAGGGATAAGCTCCATTACAGTCACTGACTAGCAAATTAAACAGCTGGCTTATTAAAATAACAAAAGAATAGAGCACAAGATGCCATGGCATGGGAAGAGAAACGTGCGCACAGGTCTCAGGTTGTATGAGAGAAAGAAGGGCTGCAATAAAAACGACAACAATTGGCATAAAAGAAGCACAGCCAACACTGTGGTTAAGTCTGGTGGGGTGTGGGTGAGTGGAATTCAGCAGTGAACACTGAATTGAGATATATATATTAAAAAGAAGAGGGCCCAGGATACTGTCCTATTTCACTCTTTTCTGGATAGGAATATCTGCAGGCCATTACTACCACATCTAACTTGTGTGACAGGGTTCTCCTGCAGCATCCATATTAGGCAAAATGGTCTTCAGCCTATCATTGATTGTGACAGCTTTCTCCAGAGCCTTCTCTGAAGAAATTAAATGTTGATTTTAAATCAATAAAGGTGAGATAAAGGGAGTGGAAGTATGCATATGCATGTTTCTCTCCCCAAAACTGTAGAATAGAACATTGATTCATGGTTGATCTGTTTTCCCTAAAGGTTGCTTGTTTATGGTATAGGTTATTTAAGGGAATTCCTCTCCCCAATCACAACTACCCATCCCATTAGGTCCAACAAAAAGGGACCATCCACTAAGAAATGTCATCTGATGGGACCCGAGAGGGTAACCTTTTCTGTCATGGCACCTACCCTCTGGAACATCATTCCCCTTGAGGTCGCACAGGCCGTGACCTTACTGGCCTTCCAGAAGGGCCTGAAGTCATGGCTTTGTCATCTGGCCTGGGGATCTGGTAGTGGTGGTGTGAAGCCTGTAAAATGGCTGTATTGTTAGTGAGATTGTGCTCTCCTGTAGATTATGAGGTTTTTAAAATGGTTTTAATAGTTGTTATTGTTTTAATGGTCTTTTGTTGTGATGATTTTGGTTATTTTTTATTTTTTTTTATGTGTGTGTGTGTTTTTAACCCTATAAGCCAGCCAGAGTCAAATATAAAAGATAGGTGGCTATATAAATGAAATAAGTAAATAAATTAATTGGTAAGCATGTATCTTTTTCTTTACAATCAAGAAGCTTATGTGAAAAGAAAGGTGTATATGGTTTGCTGGGAATACTGAGGAGACTAACTGAGTGATAATTAGAAGGGTCTGTGCTAGTGGCCTTCTGGAAGAGTAGAACAATAATTGAATAGTTCCAGTCTTTGTGCATATGAAAGGTATAATTAATATGGGTAAATAAGGAGACCAAAAGGGGGGCCCACCAATCAAAATTTGATTATGTGCATTCAAGTTGGTGTTCACTCTTAGCAACCACATAGATAGATTTTCTCTATAACAATCTGTCCCTAACCTGGTCTTTAAAGACTTCCAACAGTGCACTCAGCACCACTATGACTGAGACCATCCACCTTGCTGATGATTGTCATCTTCTTCTCTTTCCTTCCACCTTACCCTGCATTAGAGCCTTCCTTGCATAATGCCTTTGCATGATGTGTCCAAAGTAGGATAATTTGAGCCTGGTCATTTGTGCTTTGGGTGAGAACTCTGGGTTGATTTGTTTAATGATCCATTTGTTTGTTTTCTTGGATGTTCACAGTATTTTCAGAAGTCTTCTCCAACCCCAAAGTTCAAAAGTATCAATATCCTTCCTATCCTACTTCTTCAAAGTCCAACTTTTGCTTCCATAGAGTGTCACACGGAATATCATGGCTTGCACTGTTTTGATCTTTGTAGGTGATCAAAACTTTACACATCACAGAATCTGAGTATCTTTTCCATGGCCATTACTTTTTAATAATTTGATGGATATCAAATCAGTAGCAGAGGCTTTTTAGCTGGTCAATTAATTTGACAATTTCTGGCCAAGAGAGTGGTGGCCAAGGAGGAATACTGTTTAAGGAGGTAGGCTGGAATGAAACACTGGTAGGGGGAAGGGTTGATATAATTGACTGTAAAACTCTACCTACCTCTCTGGTGGAATCTTAGCTTCTGGCCAGCATGACCTATGGGTTGAAGTGCTTGCAATTATCTTCCAGAAGACAGTAGGATTTTTGTTTCTTGTCACTAGAAAAAATCATTCCCATTTATTTTGTATGTACATCTGCTTCTTTCTTTTTATTAAGTTTTTATTGCTTCTTTTATTATCTAAAAGCTGATTCCTAGCAACAGTGCAATTACTGGATTTATACAATTTGAAGGCTGCCACTAAGTCTGCTCTGGTTTGTATACAGTCCCAATCAAACCAGTGTTACTGTTCATGGGAAGCTGATGTATTAATAATGACCTCTGAAGTTTATCTATCAATGGGTTATATGTAGTAAGAGCCTTTGCAGAGTTTGAGCTCTCAGTCAGAAGCTACAGAGCTCCAAGGTCGAATCTGAGGCAAGAAGTTGAGTTGCTCTAACCATCTTGTCCAACAATCCTATCCTTGGGGTATCTGGGCCTCTGTTATTATTGTAACTGTTCTGAGAGGTTGTATAAGGGCCAATGCCCAAATGAAATGGTAGCAGAGAATGGTTGCTATTCAGCCATAGTCCAACTCTAAAAGAGACTATCAAATGAAAAAGAATAATTAGAAATTTACATATAATTGAGTCTACTAGACCTACTACCCAGGAGGTATACTTGCCAATAAGGTCACTGTCTATTCTGCAATTTAATATGCAAAGCCTGAATTTTCTGGTGATGCTGTGTAGGTGTCATTCTGTAAGGCTGATGTCCTGATCCTTAGTATGGCATAGTTAGCCTCTGGGATGACCTTTGGGGGTGGGAGTGAGGACTATAGTTATTAAACTGGGAGGAAAGTACTTTCTCATTGGTACCAAGTCTGGCATTACAGTCACCTGAAAGTATAAGGCCAGTAATTGTTTGACCCCAGGTAAACTGTGTCAAGTAATTCTCTAATTCATCCCAGTTGACATTTGTTGAAGAAACCAACCTGCAAGGAGGTAAGTAATGTTTATAATTAGGAAAGCATATTCTAGAAAGTTAACCCTACAGGCTAGTGACATTTGTTCACATGCATCTAAGAAACTGGGGACAACAGGTTACCTGCATTTGATATAAGGATTCAAATACCTCCTTGAGCCCAGCCCTTTCAGCACCAGAAACACCATTGAGGGAGTATACTAAATAACCTTGTAATGGAAGTTCTAGGCTCCCAGGTCTGTTGCAACAAAATGAAATCATATTTATAAATCAAGTCTACAAAGTATGGATAATCTTTTTGGAACTTTCAACCAGGATGTTCCAGGAAATCAAAAAGTAGCCCTTTTAGCTTTTACTCATTCAGTCAGAAGACTGATTATTAAGTTTGGTCAGCTGTACTGTTGGAAAACTTTCTGATGAAGATGGAGTGGGTTTCTTGAACAAATGTGATCATTTGGTGAGGAAAGGGGGTCTCACAGATGCTCTTTATTGATAGGGAATCATAAGGATGGAAAACTTCCAGGATTTATTTGAAAAAAGAAAGAAGGACGCAAGTCACAATGTGTTCGCTGAGAGGCCAGGCTGAGATGGAAATGTTAGGGTAGAGTAGCTGGTGAATATTACCCAAAGGATCCTTAGTAAGGTCAGGTTGAAGGCTGAGGCCAATATCAATTTGTGTAGGTTTGTAATTTGCTATTGAGGAGGATATCTCACATGTGATGGAGTTACCCTTCATGCTCAACTGTAGAAGATTTCCAATGTTATTGACATGCTCACAAGGGGACATGCTTGTATTCATCTAGCTTTCCAAAGACTTCAGTAGGGGAGGGGCAGACATCTTGTGTGCAGATGTTAGATGAAGTGACTATTTGGGCATCTTCGTCTAGATTCCTGATACATATCAGAAAAATCATAGTTGTCCTGGATACTGAAATACCCACAATGGAGGAGTGGATTGTGAAGATGGCAGAATTTGCAGAAATGGCAAAATTGACCTGTCTGATCAGGGATAAAACAATAAGTACTGGAAACCCTTTATGAACTTTTTGCTGAAAATAGGGGAAAAAAATAAGTTGGTGATTTTTGGATTTGAATATGGGAACAGATGAATATGGGAAGAAGGGAATTATATAATGTAATGTTAAAGGGGGAGAAGAGACAATAAGTTGTAACTGCTGTAAAGAAGACTGGAAGTAATTTCTTTAAATATCTTTTTCTTTTTTCTTTTCCTATCTGTACTGTTTCTTGCACCTTTATCTTTCTTCTCTTTCTTAACTTTTCTTCATATACTGTATTTTCTCATGTTTATATTTTATTTATGTAAAAATCTCTAATAAAACTATATGAATATATAATAGTGATGATAATAATAATGATAAAAATGCCAAATCCAATCTAAACATCTGGCTGATTGTGCAAATAATAATAATAATAATAATAATAATAATAATAATAATAATAATAATAATAATAATAATATATATATATAAAAAAGGAAATCATAGTTGTCTTTGGTTGGTGAGCTTTTCCCTGATGTCTTTAACTGTTGTTTTCTATCATGGACAGGATTAATACCTTTGCTTAAATTCCTTAAAGTAGCAAGAGGATTTGCTGTCTCTTGAATCAATTTCATTGCTTGTGCAAGCCTCCAGTTTTAGCAGTTCTAGATAGAATCTCTGACTGTTCTTCTTTGGCCTTTATACTATAAAAGTTAATCAGTTCACTTTCAAATGGGACAAGCAATGTTTCCCTAATGCTGGTGGAACATTTGGATGCACCCTTTTCTGCCAAGGACAGAGTTAAGATAGAAAAAGTGTGGCAGTTGTCCAAGCTGGACATAGCAATATTGTCTAACAGAGGTCTCACATTTAAGTCAATGAACACTTAGCTGGGGAAAATTCCAAAATATTCCATTGATTATATTAATGACTTGCTAAAAAACCACTGGATCCTTTTTCTCCCACCATATTGGGGAGCCAATTAATATACTAATTAATATGTTCATAAGATCAACACCATAAGGCTGGCAGTGGAGGAATTGGCTTAAAGAGAAACAAATGAAGCCTCTAGTAGCCCATCTTCCTGTGTTCATATTATTATTAAGAACAGACAAAACTACAGGTAGTCTTCATTTAGTGATCATAATGGAGACCAGCAACTTGGTCGTTAAGTGAAAGGGTTGCTAAATCAAATTGCAATTGTGCTTATGATCTTATTTCAGCTTTCCTTTGCCTAACAGACTTGTGAAGGTCATAAATGTGAGGATTGATCACAAGTTACTTTTTCATTACCATTATAACTGTGAATGGTCACTAAACAAGGCAGTCACTAAACGATGACTACCTGTAGTTGATTGTATTGATAAGTGAGGGAAAATCCTCTTTATTGTCTGGGCTTGCAACAGCACAGGATTTGCTGCCTTCCGAGTACCTTCTGGTATGGGAGTTTGCTAAAAGTGCTTTACTTTCTTTGTCTTTATCTCTTGGGAGGTGGCTATGTGAACATCAAATATTTTCTTCAAGTTATCAGTTTTACCAGTGATAGCTGCTAGTTGCCCAAAGTTATAACAATCTAAGAAGTTAAAAGACAGTATTAAGTCAGAAAATCTGAGGAGGGTTTTGCAATTACAACCTTATTTAGCTCATCTGCTAAAACCTCATTCAAGGTAAAAATGCAGGTACTATCTTCATAGTGGATAGCACACTTACAGGATGTGATGTTTTCCTGAAAGTCATTTATTGTTTTCATTTCATTTTCATCAGAGAGGAACCTGATAACAATCATCATATCATTCATGGTTACCGAATCTAGATGGCCACTAAATGACTTGTCTGTTACTGTCACGCCAGTAGTCAACTGGATTTTTACAGCACAGATGTGGTAGCCATGCCACAATTAGGCCAGGATACTGGGGGCCAAAATAACCAGAAATGTGATGTTCATACAAGAGTGGCTTTGGTTACCATAAACACACTTTCTCATGAAATGCTCTTTAGTATAAGCAATGTACAAGGCAGCCAAAGAAATTTGAAATGTGATGCTTCCACTGTTACATGTGTTGCTGAATAACACAGTTACTGTAATGAATCATCACCAAGAGAAAGCTCCCTTGAAAGCACACACTTTTATACCCCTTTTGAGATTTTCCTACAGCTTATGTCAAATTAGACAGAGATCTCTTATTTTTGGATTACCTTCCTTTAAAGCAATGTCACTCAGAGCACAACATACAGTTATGCTACTTAACTCAAATTGGCTACAGTTGAGAAGTGGAATCTGAATCAAAGACCATCAGTGAAGCCATGTCTAAGCTGGGATTCTTAACTTAAAAAAAAAACACCCACACATATTCAGGCAGAAAATCTAGTTAATGAGTTGGAACACTATTATTAGAAAGCCAGTAACTGTCTAGGCCCCTGGATAGTGAAAAATTCCCCTTTTTCTTCTGTGATGAGCAATGCTTTGCCAGCAGATCCAATTACTGACCAATATATTTGTTGGATTTATAGGCCTCTGCAGATTCAAAGAAAAAAAAAAACTGCTTCAGGGGACATTTGAGCATGCACAGAGCACCTGTCAGCAACCTCTTCAATCAAACTTGTCTTCTCCTAAGATCAAGCTACAATGATGGAGGACAGCCATGCAATGCCCTGGAAAGACACGGCTTGTTTAAGGAGATGCTGACAGGAACTGCAGATTTATACCCTGCCTTTTATCCAGGAACACATAGATGGCTTATATGGGGATTTCTCATTTTACCCTTACAACAACCTTTTGGGGCAGTTTGGGCTGAATGAAATGGGCTGGATGAAAGTCACCAGTAGGTTTCCATAGCTGAGGCTGGACGTGATTCTTGATCTCTTGGTTGTAGTCCAGAGTTTTGATTACTATACCACAGTGGCTCACACATTGACTCTATGTGAAATTTCTTGGTTTATAATAAGGAAGGAAATTGGAAAACCCTTATGTGAACCCAAGCTATTACAAACTACACGAAGAAAGTGGATGGCCCAGATTAATTTTTTCTTCTGACTATGGAATTTGGAGAACTTTATCCAATACTTTGTCTCAGACACGATGGAGTGAAAATCAGATTCCATGACACGGTAGAAGAATTTCATCGTGACTCAAGATTTAAGAGGGTTAGAAGACAGCGACAGAAAAATATTTCCGCTTTTTCAAGTGGGCACTAGAAATTTTAAAGAAAAAGAAAGTCATGTTAAACCTATGGACGTCTTTATAAATAAATTGTGAAAAATGTATAAAAGATTCTGCACTAGAGTTCATATTAAAAATGCCAATACAATTTCATAAATATTCTAATAAGTTTAGCCTCTGTGGGGCAACTAATTTTCTACATACCAGAATCACGTGGAAGCTATATTTATGATACTACAGTACTATTTTCACCCGGTCAGATGCACTGCCTTCTCTGGGTTAGAATTCAAAACAGCAATAATCCATAAATGCCACTTCTGCTGCTCTGAATTTTGTCAGGCTCATTAAGGTCTTTGTTCACTGAAGCTTAAAACATTCCCTGAAATTTTGGGCAGGCACTAGAATTACCTGATAATTACTTACAATCATCAACATTTTATTTGCTAGGACATTAAATCTTGACCTTTAGTTTCACAGCAGTTGTTTGAAACAATTTAGATTGCAGGGAAATGAAACCTTGTGTGAAGTCAAACAGCTGAAATAAATGCCAAACTCATAAAAGCTAGCAATTCTGAGGCCCACATGGGTAACTTCCAGGTGGGGGGGGGAGGGGGGGGAGGGAGGCTGCATTTCCCTCATCAGCTTTTCATTTCTCCTTGGTGCAGCTTTCCCCAAACTGTTTCTCTTCAGCTATATTAGGTTTATAATCCTAGAATCCTAATTACCCCAGCTACTGGGCGTGCTGATTGGAAATTCTATGAGTTTTAATCCAGAGGGAATCAGGTTGGTGAAAGTTGCCTTAAAAATGGCCTTGAGTCCATTTACTAATGGACTCATTGCAATTTTCAAATGGCAAATGACAGTTTCTAGGACTTAATAGAATTTACTCACCCAGAAAATTGAGCAGTCATGCCAATGTATGCACAGAGCTGCTTAGTAGTCAAGCAAAAATTTGATGTTTTGAGAACCCTGATGCCACTGTCTTAAGTTCTTGTTCCTGTGTGATGGGTCACTGAAATTCTATGTAAAGCCAGGGGCAGTCTACCATCTTCACCTGCACTTGTGATCTAGGAAAAAGGACTGGAGCATGCCTTTTGTAATAATGATTCAAAAGTATAGCAGAATACAGGAGAATCATAGCAATCCTTCTGTACACGCAGATAGTCGGGGAACCACCTGTTCTTGGATTGCATTTGGAAAGCAGTGGAGTTATGATGCGACACTCAGATCTCCTCCTGGTCTTGGAACTGAGGAAGAGGCAAGATTTGTGTATGCCTTTGTCACAATCCACTTCTGAAGTCTCTGAAGTGTTTTCAAAGCATAACTCCTGGGATAGTACCTCTAGATCCAAGACGGAAGAGAGCTCTGCAATTTCTCCTTGGCAAACCGCACTTCCAAATTGTTTTGCAATTCCCGGGAGCACTCCACTCTTGTCAATTCACTTAAAAGGCATTGTGCTCCTGGAGACATCAGTGAGTTCAGTGCTGATGAATGCAGGAAAGAAACCTGGCTTGAAACAATGCGTGTACAGCTACACGTATGAAGGTTTTCTTTCTGCAGATGTTTGTGCAAGATACATGGCCATTTGCAGATACTGACATTACAGTGATGTTGGCAACGGTGTGTGCATCTGTGCACACACAACTACATGCCTGAATTAAGGTTACATCATTAAGGTCTGGTTTGCATCATCTATAATCAGTGTTATTACAGGAGCCCAGTTTGCCATGAACTCTTTTCTTGATGCATTTTAAAAAAAAAGTTAACTGTTGGTAGCTGTGGCTGAGATACCCATCAGGAGATTATTACTCATTACATAGTAACCAGGAAAAAATTGAATCCAAATTTTGAGACAAAGTGCTGCAGATGTAAAACAGAAGAAAAAACAAGCAACAACAGAAGAATTCTGTGTCTGATTATACTGAAAGCAATGGAAAGTATAATTGGCTAACAGATGGGAAATAATACAGGATAATAATAAGAGGAAAATAAAGAGATTTATTCTTGCTTCATTTTGCAAACACTGGTAATAAAACAAATGTTTTACAAAAGTTTTTTTACAACCTTCATGGGTATGACAAATCACTGAAATGGAATTAATTGAATTACACAGAGATACTGAGAACTCAGCTCTGTTTATACACATCAATGCACGAAGCCTCAGCCCTATATTGTGGTAGGAAGAACATGCAAAGACTGGGATTTGCATTTGCTGGCCCCACTTATTTTGAAGGCAGGGATATCACAAAGGCTGTACAGAGAGAGCCTATAGTTCAAGGGTACAGCCAATAGGTGAGATGCTGACATTGTGTCTCCACAATTATTGTATCAACGTTTTCACTTTGCGAGGTAATGTTTCCTATCTCAGTTACCGACATGCTAAATACAAAATGGGAGAAGAACATGAATTAACAATATGCCTTATTATGTCTACTAGATTCAAAACTAAGCTGAAGAAAGCTGATGAACTAACAATGTCAATGATTTCAGATCAAAAAAGATTTGAATTCCATAGTAAATAATCAAAAGGCTTTCTGAAAGATCTGGCACTCCGTCTCACTTGTTCAGTAAAGATCAACTGAGCCCGTGAAATAGATTGCCTGAGTGCAAAAAACAAAGGCATTTGGGATTTATCAAATCAATCCCAACTTGTATATATGATTACGGACTATGTGGCTCTGAAGATAAGAGAGATAGTCAGGGAAGAATAGAAATCTATCTTTCATTCTATTTTCTTTGTGGTTTGCTGGTGGGACTGCAAAAACACCTGCAATTTCTTTGGCAATTATGATTTATATGACAGTAATCAAAATTGATATACCTTTCATCAATACCTGTGATTTTTTTTAAAAAAAATGGAGCTTGTTGAACCTGAAATTGTTACTGTATTGCCCAATAATGCACATATAAGAATAAAGTTTAAGGGTAAGAAAGCTGTTGACAAATGTCTGAAATAAATAATTTAAATAATCTTACAACAAAGAGCATTGGGGAATAAAATAATTTTCCAGAGCAGAAAATATTCCTCATCCAGGACTTTATTTCTTGTTTCTAACCAACAGAAAATTGTCACAGTCCTGCTTCCTGACAGCATTCATGTCAGGGGAATCTGGTGTTGCAACTCAGCCTCCCAACTTTCTGGAGGGCTGCAGAAGGCAATGAGGGTAGTATTATTATTACTTCACTGGAAAGGGTGGATTCAGTGGTATTCAAAAGGGGTGGAGGAAGTGGGAGTCAAAGCAAGTAAGTTGGTGATTGTGGTATCACAATAGAAAACTGACTGCTTTTGCACGTCTGTCAGTGACACACATGGGTACAAAGAAGTAGAGCCTCAATCATGGTGCTGCAACCACCATCTTGCCTGTTTTGATTCTCCTCTGCAGACACTGCTGGGTGAATCAATTTGTGGGGCATGTATTAGAGATTTTCAGGGTGGGAATAAAAACAGGAGGCATCTAAAAAGGAATTAAACTTTTGTTTGCCAAGCATGTGTTTTACCTCTTAGCTATGGCTCATTTCCAAAACTGGAGTTCACACAGAGATTTAGAGTATGATATACTGTATGTTCTGGAATTAATCTTTTAGACAGCCACTGATACTCAGAGAGAAAGTGGTTTGTGGAAGCATTTCTATATTTTCTGAGCTTATGCATTTTACCTTTTCATCTGTATTTTTATGGAATCAGGATTATTATTGTAAGGGATTGTGCACAATGAAAGGCTTTGTGTATAGGGCAGATCATGTATATTATTTATTGAATATGAATAACTAACTCAACATTACATACAGCAGAGAACCCAGAAGTCTTAATTCTATTTATAAAGTAACATATCTGTGCCTAAATTGCATATTACTAAGAAGGTGATTTTCTTTTGCTCAATCAATACCTAAGGCATGAATAATTTTATTGTTTTTAAACAATCTACCGGGCACTCTAGTCTTGGATATGAAATTCCCTTAATTGCATAGCTATTTGGTGTATGCCTAACCCTAACCCTAATGTCCATAACTCAAAAACAGCTACACAGTATACACTAGTATTGAATTATATATTCACCATAAAGTTCATTTTTATTTATCATATTTGTAAGGCTGCCCAACTCCATAGCAACTCTGGTGGCATGCAATATTAACAAATTTACAACCACAATGAAAAAATAAGGTAGATCATGTAGATACTAAACAAGAAAAGGGAGATTGTTACGCCCCGTATCACTTCACCCATTAGGGGGGTTAGGTCAGTCTCTCTCCTGCTTCCATGACTGATAGTATCAAAAGCCACCGAAAGCCAGAGTTCATCCATAAATGCCAACTGTATATTATGTCCTAACCTGAAATGCAACTGAAACAGGTCCAGATAATCTGTTTCCTCCAGGGCCCTCTGAAGCTATAGCCCAACTGCCTTCTTAGTAACCCTCCCCAAAAAGGGAAGGTTGGAGACTGGGTGAAAATTGTCCGGAATTGTTGGATCCAGCAACAGCCTCTTAAGGAAGAGGCATACCATCAGCAGAACCCTCTGCAAAGCTGATATTACTACTTGGAGCCAATTATACACCACCTCCTGGGAGGACTTCACAAACCAAGAAGGCAGGGAAACAATAAACAGGTAGTCAGGTTAACAGTCCTAAGGATCTTGTCCACTTCCCAGGAGTTTCACATTCAAACACATCCCAAGTAACCACATAAGACTTCCATCACCTCAATAGAAGTTGCTCAGGGTCCAATTCTGAGTGAATCTGAATGATTTTATCTACCAGATACCTAGAATATTCAAGCCAAGACCCTTGTCACATGCCCAATCCAGGTAGCAAATAAGATCTCAGTTGATATGCCCACCAGATCCTCAGGGAAAATATCAACTTTCCTCTGGAACCCGTTAGAGTCCATTAGTTGCCTGGGGCAGACTAATCTAATAGGTCCTATCCCCCTGAGGGGGAAAGGGCAGTGCCAGTAAGCAGTACAGCTATCAGAGAGTGACTGGACAATGGCAAAGGACCGATGGGTATCTTCTCCATTACCAGATTATTTTTACATTTCCAAGAGTTTTAATCTTGGAACAGATTAACAGCAATGCATATGGTCAATATGAATGCAGTACAGTATCATACCTTTCATGTATTAAGCTGCATCAGAAAGAAAGTGAAATGTAGTGCAAGATTAAGTTAAAGATTCATATAACATGTACATTCAATCAATTCTTCTTTCTTTGCATCAATATTATTCTTGTTGTGGCATCAAATCTGGTAGCTTTGCAAACCCTAAAAAAACCCTTCCACTCCCATGGTGCTCTAGAAACATTAAAAATAGTGTGAGATACTGTACTTCACTCAGTGATCTGGTACAGGGGCAGTGCCAAGATAAGCTTTTCCTTATCTCCAAACCTTCATAAAACAAATTAATAAAGTAGTTCAAGCCAAAAGGCTACACACATACAGTATATGTTTAAATTTCTGATGTTACTTTCATGGACAAATTACCATACACATTTTCATTATTATATGATGTTACCTTGGTGGTATAAGTGTGTCCGTCAGAGCCACAAACAGAGCTGGCGTGCATCAGAGGGCATGGCTTGCATTTTACTAAATTAGATGATCCAGCCCAATGTCTCTGGGGAAGGTTTCCTTTCTTTTGCCGAAGGCTGTGAAAGATATGCAGAAGAGAGATTAGAGACTGAAAAATGATTCTTTGCAGTAATAGCCTCTACATAACTGAAAACGATCTACATTTTGTGTAGGGTAATATCCATTACAAATCCTGGTTTCTCCAAATACATTCCAAGCATAATTAAGGAGTAACTTGACAGTTATTGTTATCATAATAATAAATGAAAACAGCTCTAGCCACAACAATACTAGTAGTAATTTTCTAGAATGCGACAATATGACTTATCGTATTAAGACAGATAACACAATATTCTGTGTAGTATTTTTGTGGGGCTGACTTGTTGATACACGGAAGAAAGTTAACATTTGTTGTATATGTCTAAATCTGGATCAAACTCAACATTTTGATTTCTAATTTTGCTAATTACCATTTCAAAAGAGACATTTGAAATACAACAGAGGGAATTAGAGAATATTGGTAGTGCAAGTAGAAGCGGTAGAATTATAGGTAAGATTTTACATCACAATAAGATGCAAGGATGCGTGGGAGCATCTAATATAACATATATATAATTTGTATTCATCTGTTATTTATTTATTTGATTTCTAAGGCTGTCTACTCACCAAGCAACTCGGGTGAGGTTTAAAACAGTTATCACTACAGTTATCGTTGTAAAGAACAAAATTGAAAAAATGTTACGTAACGATAAAAACGCAACCATGCTGGGGACAGATACATTCCAAATACACATTATCAGACAGGTTCACAAAGCACTCTGGCCCAGGTCTTTAAGCCCCTCGAAGGCTGGCATGCTCAGGGCTATCTGGATCTTGGCTCCAAATAGGACAGATAGTTGGTTGTTCAGCATATTTATTTATTTCTTCTTAAGTAGGGAGGCACAAAACTCAGTGATTCAGGAACAGAGTCAGAATGTTCCTGGAAACCCCAAAACATTCCATTCCTACTCCAGATTATCCCATGATGGGGTCACTTAGGCAGTTTGTATAGGTAAACATCTTCTTAACAGGACACTATTTGAGGTGTTCCTAGGGCCTGCTTAGAATTGGAATGGCACGTTTGGGATTTGTCATTGATTTACTTCCAGAAACTGCCAAATGGACCCCATAATGACCTCCACAGCCTGGAGGAGGTTCAGCATGGTACACAATGGAAATGGAATGTTCCAGACTTTTCCAGAATGTTCTGTTCCTATTCTCAAGGTTTTATAAATTTAGAAGAACTGCATGGATGAGGAATTCCTTTAATTTTTTTTTTATTGGTAAAAACTTTTGTATGTTAATCACACATATAACACACACAAATCTCTATCATGGATTAAATTGTATTAAATGCCATAATCAAAGTCAATCTTCTGCAGTGAATTTCCCCTATAGGTCCTATATGTTTTCTCCTTTTTCCAGATTTTGAAAAGAAAGACTCCTTCAGTTGATCTTAGTTCCCAAGGCCATGTAGTTTTCTGGGCAACCATATGGAAGTGTTGGCTATTGCCTCCTTCTGGAATATTCTTTTACCTTCCTAGACATGCTGAAAAGTTTGGGATTTCCAGGTGCCACTCCATCCAGGTACTAACCTGGAGGGTTAGGTGTTACATCTGTGATTCTTCCAGGTTTAGGGAAGAGTTAGATCTTTTAAAAAGTTCTGTTCATTCATCTGAATGATGAATGAACTAGTTGGCAACCTTTAAATGGCCCAAACTAGCAGCAACAATAAAATACAATGACCAGTGTTACTAGTACATAATTTTAGTCAATCAGTTAATCAAACAGTCAAGTAATCCATTATTTATGATAAAAAAGTAAACTTTTATATAAAAAAAAGATAACCTAAATGAAAAATAATGGGTAAATAATAAATCATACAAGATTTGGATTTCCAGAATTGTTCAGCAAATATTCTGGTTATATAAGGGCAATAGAGCAAAATTTTGCAACTTCCTTTGATAAATATGGAAACTGATATCACCCATTCTAAATTCATACATTCTATTTCTGGCCTACTTGGGTATATAATAATAAATAGTTGTATTATATAATTTAAAAGCCCTATGTAGAATGTACAGTAAAGTTATGCATGGTCTACGATTTCAATTTCTTTTCATCTACATCAGCACATTTGTTCTGTTTAAGGGATATTATATTTTCCTTTGATCTAATCTGTACCTTGGCAAAGACATGTAATAAGTAATAATTTAATTATTTATTCATGTCTTTAATTTATAGAATTACAGTTTCTGTTTCCAAGAGTGACTGATACAAGTTCCTGAACTGGAACATTAAGTAATATTAGTATTAGACATTATGGATTATATAGATTTTTCTAGATTATACAGATTGGAAAGATTATATTTCTCAGGATTTCTGGGATCTATTTCTTTTTGGATATCATGTGATAAAGAACTGTTGGGTGTTTTTATTCAAAAATGAAATCATTACAAAAAGATTTTGTAAAATGCAAACCATAGCAGTAGAGACTGAATTCATGCACCACATAATGTAGTTTATTTGTAGTTAGCCATAATGTAATTAATTTATCTAAAACAAACTGTGATCCCAGACAATTGTAGCTTATTTAGAAAACAAGTGTTAAGCAAACCACTGCAATCTATGGAGCTTTACATAAATCTACACATGGTTAAAAGTATTAGATAATCTGCATGTTAGAGAAGATCCTAAGGAACTGCAAGGTATAATGGTCTGCCCTTTTAACCCTGGTGAAGGACAAGAACTATAATGTATATATCAGCTCCTTATGATATTGGAATTTAGCATATTGTAACAATGGCTAATATAAATCTCATAACAAGCATTTGGAGAAAAAAAAAAAACACCTCAGCAATTCTACTGATTAGCCATAATAGCTCATCAGACCAGTTTAGGGTAGACAAAGAGTTTGTTTTAAGGTAGCAGTAAATTATTTCATAATACTTTAGAAAACACACATAGGGATGTTTTCTAAAGCAAGATCACCTTGATTTGTAAGATGCAAATCATAGCTATACAATTTCCCTATACAAGGTAAAGCCATATTCAGTGGCTGAAGTGATCAAAATTCTACTTTTTCATTTCATTTCAGCTTCTTCTATTCTCGCCTTTGTCATAATGACAAATAGCACCATTAGACGCTTGTGTCCACTTATGAAACCCCCTCGCAATATCATAAACTGCAGAAAGTGAAGCCTGCAGTTAGAGCCATTGGTCCCTTGCTATCACACAGTATCTCTCAGTATATGACAGCAGGAATCTTCTTTCTTCAGAAACCATTATTAATGAAGTTGTGGCAAACAAAGCTTGATTTGTGGGGTCAATCTAAAGTCAAGGAGCTGAGGGTGATCCTGTGTTATTTCAAACATTATAGAGTATATCTTTATACTGGAAAACACTTGTAAGGTTTTTAAAAATAAAATAAAACCCATACTCTATTAGCAGGAGCACAGGTAGCTGTTCTGCTGGGGAATAAAATGAGAGCAGGAGTAGATTACGTCAGGAAAAAAGTGTTTACAAGCCATATGTGCAGCCCACACATAGTTCCCAAGTATAACGTACACATACAGTTTCTACACAATCCACAGAATATTTTCTTTTTTTTAAAGTAAATCCAATCCTCCTATGGTTGCAGGGATGGAATGAGTAACATTCACAAAATATAATTTGGTAGCTAAAAAGTTGTACTCCCCATACACTAGCAGAACATTCTAGTTTGATGACTGAGCAATTTTAGGCTTTTTCATGGGGTGGTTGGGGAATGTGGGAAAGGAAACAGCCAAATGCTGCTTGTAACCCGCTAGATGCTCCTAATCCCTGATTGCTTTCTCCATGTGGAAGAAAAAAGACCTTTACAGGCAGATCTTTGATAAACTAATTGTGTGTGTGCATGCATAGATGTTGGTCAGAATCTGACCACATGTAGAACACATACTTATTTCCAAATATGATTTAAAACTAGGGAAAAAATGCAATAGATAGCCTCATATTAAAGAGATTAAAAATTGAGTGCTTCTACCTCCTGAAATCCAACTGTGAATCCTGGTCTTCTACCTGTACTTTCAATCTGAGGATTGATTGACTCTTCCTATGCACCATCCATCTCTTTCCCAGCTCAATGGTTGTAATTACTTATATTGTCTGCTACTCATTCATCCACTCTTCTATTTAATCCATCATTTTTTATATTAATGTGGCTCTCTAAACACCAAAGGATAATCAAAGGTGGGTATTATTATAGCACACCCTAGCTGAAAATGTAAGGGAAATACAGTCAAGTTGCAGCCTAGCTGCAGGAAAAGGAAAAACAGGATGAGGAGCAACCTGCCAGGGGACAATTTGCATAGCAGATGCTAATTATACTGTGTGTGCTTGAATAGATAATCAAAAATATGTTTTATTGAAAAAAAGTTTTTAAAAAATAATTGAAGCATAGCAAATGTTCTAGTAGCATGTACTACATTCCCCATAGGCATTTTAATCCAAAAAGAAATCAGATGCAGAAATATGGCAAAAACAGCTACAGTTGCCATACTAGTTTCATCAGACATGTCCCCTGAGCCTCTTCACCAGAAATGTTTCATAGCCTTCTAGTAGAAATCCATCTAATCTGAAATTAAATATCCAGATTAAGCATTTTTATCATTCAGCCTAACAGTAAAGAGCCAACCAACCCTGCAGTGCTTGTGGTAGAAAATCAGCTCTTGACTCCCAAGAAGCTTTAGGCTTAAAATAATACCCCATAAAGCATTTACTCAGCTTAAACTTCTCACAGAGCTTTTTTCAGTATTTTACTTTTTCCAGCTGTTAAACATTTTCTTGCTAAGCCATCTCAGTTCACTAATAAGAGACTTTAATCAAGGAAAAATGTTGCAAATCTTTTAATTAAAAATGGCATTAATACCTTTTTCAACATAACTTTGAGAAATGTAAGTTTTAACGTTGCTCATATTATAAATGTTTTGTCTCTTCAGCTTGACAAAAATGTTCATTTTGCCTTTATCTCTCTGGCCTGCTCAGTTATAGTAATGCAAGTGCTCTGACTCAAAGTATGACCTGTCAAAATCCCAAACCCAGAGAGGAAAACCCAGAGAATACTTGTTATTAGTATCTTACTTCTGTCTGTCTCTGAATTTTATCACTTTTGCAGCATTCATCTTATCTTTCTGGTTTAAATTTTAGACTATATTTTTAGACACCCATAGCAGGTTCCTATTGTATGTCTTAACAAAAAGACTGCGTTCAAGTTATAATTGCTCTTGGAAGTTAACGGGATTCATGTAGCATTATTAGAAACACATAGGTCAAATTGTACTGCCTTGAAATGTTCAAATCTATAATACTGTAGCTCCGAGAAAGTAGATAATGCATTGAGATATACAGTACTACACAAGAATATAATGTATTTAAGTGATTACCTTGTTCTTGAAAGAAACCTAACTGGAATTGTCAGATTACAATATGGGGTTCATTGTTATACCTTCAGATTCCTTAATGAAGACAGAAACTCTGCAATAATATCTTCTCCAACCACTTTTCCATTGTCCTATCTGCCCCCATCAGTACAGCCTGATTTCTAATTATATCCAACTAAATGGGGGGGGATTAGCTCAAGAATCCAACTAATAATCCTCACAACAAAAAGCAAGAGAAGCTCTAACTGCTGAATGTCAATAAGAAGAAGCCCTCTTCTGAGTTAAAACATTTCCAGTGAGGTCAGAATAACCTGTTTCAAACTCTAAACAACTGTTTCATATTAATAACGTTTTGCATAACTCTATTGAAAATTAGAAGTTCGTAACAGACCTAATAAAAACACTAAACAAAATTGCAGCCCATCTAAGGATATCAAAATTACCCAAGTCAGACTTGGATACATATTCCTGAGGGAGATATTTTATAGAGAATTATGAGAGATACCATGCTTTCCCACCTTTAGGGAGTTTTGGATCTGAACAAGCAATGAGGTACACCAACTTCCACTTTAAATCATGATATATTCCTGAACATGTCATTGAGAACTATGTTGATCTTTGACATTCTTCTCAAATCTAAAATTGAATCAATGCTTATTGGTAATTATTGCACCACCAGTAAAAAATACTGTTCCAAAATTCTTCTAACTTCCAAATCTCTATCCCTGATGACCCACTAGTTTATTTTTCATACAAGACTTATACATGTTTGCCTAAGACTGTTTTTACTCTGTGCATAGATACATTTTCACTTGGTTCTCTTTTATTTATATTCCAACTCAATTGCTTTGTATGGCACTAAGCTATAATGTGTTCTGTTTAGTTTAGGCTTAGTACCTTGTGTGGACCCCAACAGTGTGGTTCATAAATTATTGTTTATGGCTTAGTGCAATATGTGAACCCAAGCAACTGTAGCTGGTACAACAGATCATGGTTAACAATGGCTTAGAGTGATGAATGAACTTAGCCACAATAGTTATATAACTTCAACATTCTATTACATCTCATATAAAAATAAAAAAACTTTTAACAAATGAGGAAAACTCTATTTGAACCTAACTGAAATGATTTCTATTTTTATTTCTACTGGTGATTTAATTAGTCCCACCCAGCCTCCCCATATGCCCTAATTTATAATTTATGCTTCATCCCATTTATATTTCAGAAATTACTTAATAGATGAACTTTAGTTTAATAACATTTTCTCTTCCCTGGCATTCTTGTCATTTTGAAATACAGTTTTAGGAGTCATCTGGAACCATTTGAACAGTTCATTGAATTTGAAGGTCTTTCCCAAGAAGTAACAGTGGATAAAGAGAAAGTGTAGAGGTTGAAACTGCCTTTGTAAAGCTGTTTGAAAGAAGACTTAATGATATAGAAGTACTGATGTTAACAACAGAATGGCCCATCTTACAGGATTCCTTTAGGGCACATAAATTCTTACTAAAGAGGCTTAGCAGTGACTTCTAAAAGGGGACCAGAAATGTCCCAAAGGAAGAGGCTGCCTTTTTGTCATGAGACAGAGGTAGAAACCCTTATAATTTAGTTGGCCGGAGATCCTGACAATGAGTGTTTGCAGTAGGTCAACATTTTGCTGGGCATGTTGTGTACAACTGATCCAGTCTTGACACCACTTCCATAGCCTACGGAGGTCAGTCTTGCTCTTCTCTTACAAAGGGGCCTGAGGCATAGTGTCCCTTTAAGCAGCAGCAGTTACTTCAGGGAGAAGTGGAGTCAGGAAACAAAACCTGTCACAGAGCTATTTAAGCACTTTATTTGGTCAGAACAAGTCAATAGGACCTTATTTAGGTAGAAAAACCTAAGTGATTTGTGTGTTTATTTTCTGCTTGAACTCCTGTCTCATGAAGCAATTTCTCTTCTAGACTTTGCTGAATTGCAGCATGAATTCCATCAGTTCCGTTTAGAACTGTCCATGGCTCTACTTCTTTCTCTGGACTTCTCTCTCTGTGTTTCCGTGGGTATGTATGACTTTTGTTGTTGTTCTTCTCACACATCCTGTTAGGAAACATGATACTTTGAAGCTTTCCCAGTTAACCTGGGAAGATGAGAAGCTGGTTCCTAGATACTGCTGCATCATTCAGATCACAGCTGCTAAATGACAATCATGTTCATGTGTCTGCATTATAAAGTGGGCTGGATTTACAATATCCTGCCACTCATTTTCTCAATTTTTTATTTGTCATTAATAAACATATTTATTTTACTTTCATGAAATTTAGTACACATGAATTGGAAGGATCTATAATTGTCAGGCCAAATACAATGAAGATTGCTTAAAATCGGGCCAAGATATGGTGATTTACAAAGCTAGCTGCACTTTGTCATATTGACAATCTTTTTTTAAAAGGAAATCTATTTTTATTTTGTTTTTTAGTTAACAAAAAGTTCTTATAAACATTATTATTATTATTACTGTTATTATTCGTATGGCCACCCATCTCATCTAAGCAATTCTGGGTAGCTCACAACAGGTAAATAAAATAGTCTTGAGACATTCTCCTACACAACAATAAAAAAGTTTCTCAAAAGTATAATGGCAGTTGACTCAGAAAAGGCCATTTTAATAGGAGTAAATTATACTGGCCAGACATAGGTGCACATGCTCAGATCATGTGTGTGAAAGTAATCTGTATGCACTGTTAAAAATTTATTTCCCAGAATACATCACTGAAACTGCTATATAAGTTATCTTCCTTTAGGATGGAAGAAGTGAGTGCAAGAAGAAGAGGAAAATGTTACATTTTCTGCCATTTTCCTATGGTGAATGTGTGAGAGATAGAAATATTGGCAAGCAGATCTGTTTAGGATATATAAATTAATTCTGTTTACCCTGAAGTTACCCTAAAGCCTATTGACTTTAGTGAAAGGATGGCAACTTTCCTGGGGCTGAACCTTGCAACCCTAAGAAAGAAATCAGCTGGAAAGCCATACAACTCATCACTGAAATTTCCTGATATATTTTGGGGCCATGGAGGGTGGAATTTGCCTCCTGTTTACACTTTTTGGGGGGAGGGGGAGGGGGAGGGGGAGGGGGTAGAAAACAAAACAAAAGGTGTGCTTTGAAAGATTTGCCTTTTTCCCAGCAAATTTCAAGATCCTAAGGAGGGTCAGGTAGAGGATTGGGGGCTGCATATGTGCTACTAGTTACCCGTCCTGCTTTAGTGCATCTTGGATTTTGTATGCAACACATGTTGAACATGATGTCATCTCACAGAAGGGCATTTAGAAAAACAGGGTCATAAAAATATGAATTTCATTCCAGTGGTAAGTTCAGCTGGAATCTAGTTTTAGTGGACTTTCATCAGCCAATGCATATTTGCTCTGAAGCAGCCCCATTGCAATCATCAGACTGAATTCCAGGTAGATATGTGTTTAATCTGGGCCATCTTAATGCTGAATGTTCAGTTCCTGTGGAATAGCCAAGTTGCTGATTGGAAAAAAAGGGGATGGGAAAAGAGAGGAAACAAACCCTCTCAAATACAAAGATAGTGTATGAAGGCATAGCCAAGAGGAGAGGAACAATGGCAGTTTGAAACCAACCATCTGTGAAGAGGTCAGACACCAGCCTACTCATGAGAATGCTTGCTTCTCTGTAGCCACTTGCAAGAGGAGCTTTAACAGACTCAGCCAGCTAATTTGCTGACAGCTGCTAACAAGGCTACAGAGGAATAAAAGGAAGGGGGAGATGAGTTCTTTATGGAAGGAAGGACTTATGGACCTTAGTACCTTGCTGCAGGAAGAACTCAGCTTGACTGGATGTGACAAGGCAACTCCTGCTACCAGATTCAGAGCAGAGAATTTCTATTCTGCCTGACTTTGCTGGTAAAACCCCTCCAAGACTGCTGGTGAAGAATCTGCTAAGTTCTCCTTAAACCATAAAGCTTCCTAGTTGGAATCAGAATTACTTCCTGAAAGAGCCTGTAGAATTTTTCTACAAAAAGACTAACAATTCTACCTGGGTTGTGTGTGTTTTTTTTCTTTCATACTTCCTGTTCCCCTTTGATTCTCTGCTTATAGCTGAAAACCCTAAAAAGTTACCCAAACCTTGACTGTTGAACCTAAAGGGCCAGGATCAAATAAAAAGCCAATTGCAATGTTACTCCTCTTTGTATGGCTTTGTGAGAACCCTTGCACTTACAAGCCAATCCACCACCTCTAGAATGGGAAAGAAGCAGCGGTTCAGGCATCACTCTAAGCAGAAGCAGCAAAGAAAAGGTAGTGCTTCTATAATTATAGTACGGGTTTAAGACCTTCCTCTCCAGGAAAAAAAAATATTTTGTGTTAATTTTTTGCTACAGACTGTTTGTAAGGCAGCAAATGTACTATACTCAAGTTACTGTATAACTGATTTGTTTCTTTATTGCATCTTGCTGTAAGCAGGGAATGCTGGTGGTTAACATAAGCAGGAACATTAACACACATAAATATAAACTCATAAAACATGGCAATACTCCATAAACCCAAATGGCACCAGCCATCACTCATCAGCTTCCAGAACATCATCGGGGGGGCCCAACCTAATCTGTGCTAGATGGGACTGCTTATTGAAGAAGCTTGGCTCCTTTCAGACTATACATTAAGCCATTATTTGATTACAATTTGTTGAATAAACCACAGTATTAATAATAGTGGAACATGCTGGCTGGAAAATGCTGAACAAAAAGGACAGACAGAAATAAAGTGAAGACGGTACAGGCCATAAGAAGCTTATTCAGCAGCAGCCATTTACAAACTGTTGCTGGTTGTGTCATAGACACTATTGTGTAGATAGGCCGATTAACATGTGGTAATGTTTAATGCATGTACTTGCATGCCTGCAGAAATTTTTCTGGAAGCAAGAGCTAAAGCAACAATATAACACACACTATTACCGCATGCTATTTTAATTTTATGTATGCTCATGGGTTTGGTTTTGAAAGGCTATCTTTTTCATAAAATGAACAACTTCATATTATATGTCAGGAAAAGGATCCCATTTTCTATAGGATGCCTAGCTCAGAATTGCCCTCAAGACTGATAGGAACATTCTAGGGTTGCAGGTAGAAATTTAACTGGGAAACGATAGCAGAAGCTAGTCTCGTTGAATACCTGTATGTTTTGGCAGAAGCCAGGAGGGAGTGGTGGTTCTTCCCCAAATGCAAGTATGCTTTCCAAAAATAGATCAATTGGTGAACCACATCTGATGCTAAACTTGAACTGTATGGATAAATTACTGCTATTTAAAAAAAAGTATGGGAGTTAAATTTTAAAAATCTGCAATTGAAGGAGACATTATGCAAAGTAGAATATACTGTTAATATACTGTTTATAAGTTGTACAATCAAACTGTACAGACTTTGGTCAGTCTTGTACACTATGATGGCTTCACAAATCAGAATTCATCTATCCATAGTTTGTTTTGCAAATCAACTTTGGGCTGGGGAGAGACACATCCAGGCAGGCATATCACAATTGTAGCTTCCCCAGTCTCATGAGGGGATATTCCTGGGGACCATAAGTCTGATGGATCTCTACGAGATATTGTCCATCCCCCCAGATTCTACCTACTATAGTAACTACTTAGGTAGAAATTCAACTGACCAGCACTCTATCCATAATTGCTTCCTTTAGATATACTGTATCTGATGGATTTCTGTAGATGCCTACTGACATTTTTTCACAGCATCTCATAGAAAAACAGAATATGTCAGTAGAATAAAATTAATTTAGGAACCCTCTGGAGGAAGTTGTGACTGACCAAAAGAAGAAAAAAAATCTGCTTCAGCATGTAGGGGAATAGTTTCTCATCTTAACTGATTTATTTCAGCTGATGTCTTATAGAGTTCAGTTGCTATTATCAGCTGGAAATTTAGCAGGGCATTTTACACACATGAAAAAAACCCGGCAAATATTCACTATTTTTTTTTTTCAGATTCATTAGAATTGGACTATCATGATGTTGACTTCTAACATGTTGAAAAACATAATTAAGAGGCTACATTAATGCAATTAAGGTGAGAATGCTGAATGCTGAATTTTTTATTGACAATATTAGTTTATTAGCGTTTAATCTGTTAAACCAGAATTGTAATACTTTTCTATACATTATTATATGTAATGATTTAAAATTCTTTTGAGGGAGTGGGAGAAGTTGCCCTCTGTACTCATGCAACTGTACAAATAGGCAATGTTGCTATGTTATTGCTTTACATTTGCCATTAAGGTATAATACAATTTATAGGGCAAACTGATGACAAATTCCAAGAAGGGAACATCTGACCTCTCCATAATTCATATAGTGCTTAGGAAGGTAAAATTTTAATTATAGATCTTGAACAGTTCACTATAAAACTACTAAATGATGCTGCTTCACTTCTTGACATTCTGAATGAACATTATGTATTGTACGTTCCATTCTACAGTGCTGCAGTGTCATCTTGTAGTGAATTATGGAGAAAGACTTCAGGTGTAAGCCATTAGTTATCAATTATGGGCCCATTCAATTACATTTTTATGCCATTTCTAATGTCACAGTGCATCAGGCAGAAATCCATCAGATATATCTGTAGGAAATCATCATGTTTTCCCTGGGTTTTTGAAGCAAAGGTAGACTTTGGAAAATCTTGACTATTACCTTAAACAGAATTTTTAAATTTCTGATTATATAACAGAGTGCATTATTTAGTTTAGTTTGGTTTGGTTTGGTTTGGAAAAGTACAACTTTTTCAAATTGTTGTGCTTTTTAGTTTAGTTTAGGGCCTACCAGATCTGGACTGAAAAATACAACAAACAAACAAAGAAAAACAACTCCCCACCCCCGAACCCTGCTTGATGGCAGCAAAGAAGCATAGAAAGCTCTAATTGCTACCACCCAATTGTTGTCTAGATTTCTGCAGTCCAGATAAGCCAACCCTATTTTAGTCAGATCAAAAACATCTTTTTGAAACCCTGTTCCTTCTAGCATGAGACATCAACATATTAACCCTTGGAAGCTGATTTAAGGAATGCAACATAGAATTTGGGATATGTTGGGATATGGGATTTATAGGGGATAGCTAGATTGCCAGTGTACAGGTGAAACTCGAAAAATTAGAATATCGTGCAAATGTCATTTATGTCAGTAAGGCAACTCAAAAGGTGAAACCAATATATGAGATAGACACATTACATGCAAAACGAGATATGTCAAGCCTTACTTTGGTAATTGTGATGATTATGGCATACAGCTTATGAAAACCCCAAATTCACAATCTCAGAAAATTAGAATATTACATGACATCAATAACACGAGGATTGGAAATAGAACAATATTGGACCTCTGCGAAGTATAAGCACGCATATGTACTCAGTACTTGGTTTGGGCCCCTTTTGCAGCAATGACTGCCGGAATGCGGCGTGGCATGGCTGCTATCAGCCTGTGGCACTGCTGAGGTGTTATGGAAGACCAGGATGCTTCAATAGTGGCCTTCAGCTCCGCTGCATTGTTCGGTCTCATGTCCCTCATCTTTCTCTTGGCAATGCCCCATAGATTCTCTATGGGGTTCAGGTAAGGCGAGTTTGCTGGCCAATCAAGCACAGTAATCCCATGGTCATTGAACCAGGTTTTGGTACTTTTGGCAGTGTGGGCAGGTGCCAAGTCCTGCTGGAAAATGAAGTCAGCATCCCCATAAAGCTCGTCTGCGGAAGGAAGCATGAACTGCTCCAATATCTCCTGGTAGATGGCTGCGTTGACCCTGGACTTAATGAAGCACAGTGGACCAACACCAGCAGATGACATGGCTCCCCAAATCAACACAGACTGTGGAAACTTCACGCTGGACTTCAAGCATCGTGCATTGTGTGCCTCTCCATTCTTCCTCCAGACTCTGGGTCCTTGTTTCCCAAATGAGATGCAAAAGTTGCTCTCATCAGAAAAGAGGACTTTGGACCACTGGGCAACAGACCAGTTCTTTTTTTCTGTAGCCCAGGTAAGACGCTTCTGACGTTGTTGTTTGTTCAGGAGCGGCTTGACAAGAGGAATACGACATTTGAAGCCCGTGTCCAGGATCCGTCTGTGTGTGGTGGCTCTTGATGCACTAACTCCAGCCTCAGTCCACTCCTTGTGAAAGTCCCCAACACTTTTGAATGGCCTTTTCCTGACAATCTTCTCCAGGCTGCGGTCATCCCTGCTGCTTGTGCACCTTTTTCTTCCACACTTTTCTCTTCCACATAACCTTCTATTGATGTGCTTTGATACAGCACTTTGGGAACATCCAACTTCTTTTGCAATTACCTTTTGGGGCTTTCCCTCCTTATGGAGGGTGTCAATGATGGTTTTCTGCACAACTGTCAGGTCAGCAGTCTTTCCCATGCTTGTGATTCTTACTGAACCAGCCTGAAAGACCATTTCAAGGCTCAGGAACCCTTTGCAGGTGTTATGGATTCATTAGCTGATTAGAGTGGGACACTTTGAGCCTAGAATATTGAATCTTTTCACACTATTCTAATTTTCTGAGATTGTGAATTTGGGGTTTTCATAAGCTGTATGCCATAATCATCACAATTATACCAAAGTAAGGCTTGACATATCTCGCTTTCCATGTAATGCGTCTATCTCATATATTGGTTTCACCTTTTGAGTTGCCATACTGACATAAATGAACATTTGCACAATATTCTAATTTTTCGAGTTTCACCTGTATAATCATATGGAGACTGGATTATGAGCCAGAGATGGAGGGTGAAATTCTACTTTGGTGAGGGCCTGTATGATGTCATTAATATAGAAATGAAATGGTAGCAGGGAGGATAAACTTCTATGTCCCTGTGATGTAGGCAGCAATTTCTGGAGAAAGGAGAAAAACAGTGCATCATACCACATTCTCTTTAGAGAGGAAGAATATATGTCTTGAGTTTCTTGGATGACTTTCAAGTACACAAACCCTAATAGCAAATCAAAATTCAAAACAAACAAATTAAGATCTAATCTGAAATGCCAGCTGCAATAAACTGGGACTGCAAATCTCTCCTCAATGGAAGGGCAAACACATGCTGTGAATCTACTTTTGTATGCCACTCATGCTGCATATAAGCAAATGTACTGGAACATCACAGGCCATGGAAAATGAACCTTAATTTTGCTGTAAATGTAACAGCCTGTAATCTTTACTTTAAGATCCACAAGCTGAAAGACCTACTGTCATTTATTAGGAAGCACAATGGTGAACAGCAAGCAGATCAAGGTATCCAACCAGATTTATCTGCAGCAGGAAATGCTTGCAAATAAGCAGGTGAACGAGTAGAGTGGAAACATTCTTTCAACAGCAACTAACAACTTGTAAGCACTTATCTCTGGTCAATTTATTTTCAATTTCATCAATATTGGGAAAATACATTACCACTATTCAGTATAAAAGATCTCATGAGTTAAAAAGAAAACCAAGGCCATTGTCTTCTTACTGCTTTCCTGCCACATGAAATGGGATGAGCGCCTAATACATTAGCTTCTGCTCAAATCATTAAAAAGGCATAGCATTTTTAGATTAGACAGAAAGTTTTGTTAATAGTTCATTCTGACTTATATTCCACTGGTCACTTTAGTTAATTATTGAGTATTGAATTGATCTTAATAATGGTTAAAAAATCTCAAATTAATATGCAACACTGTTGTAATGTCATCTTGAAAAGTGCTTGTATATCTCTTTTCTATTTGTTTCCATCTATTTTTCCTTGTATTTCATCTTAGTGCTGTTTTTAAATTTCTATTAAAGTAAAAAGAAAAGCAGAAGAAAAGATGAACAAAATTGGATGAAGGACTATGAAGTCTTTTGTAACTCTAAAAATGAGAATTGGAACAGGACCACATTTTGCATGATGTCTCTCAAGAACAGTCATAATTATTGGTGAGGGTGACTGAAGGCCTTTTTAGGTTATGTGGGATTATTTTTGCTCCTGCCCAGTTTGCTCTCTTTTATTCCTTGTTCTTGTTTATTATTATGTTCTTATTTTATTCTTTTTAATGTTGTATCCCTGTGAACCATCCAGAGTTGTTGGAAGTTGGATGGCATACAAATTTAATTAAATAACAACAACAACAGATTCTGTCAAGCAGAATCTCCCATGTAATTACATTATATATTTAATTATTATGTGATGCTGAGTCATTCGGACTCCTGACAGCTTACCACAAAGTCAAATGCAATAAAAACATCCATCATAAGGAAACAAAAAACCAAATATAATAAAAACATAAGATGATGATGATGATGATGATGATGATGATGATGATGATGATGATAAGAGGAGGAGGAGGAGGAGGAGGAGGAGGAGGAGGAGGAGGAGGAGGAGGAGAAAGAGAACAAACTGGAGAAAATCACAAAATATAATGACCTGCAAATAGAACGACTATGGCAAAAGAAAGCAAAGATAGCACCAATAGTTATAGGCACCTCAGGTGCAATCCCAAAACATCTGGAGTAGCACTTGAAGACAATTGGCATTGACAAAATCACCGTCAGTCAATTGCAAAAGGCAGCTTTACTTGGAACAGCTTATATACTTTTAACACCATCAAACAACAACAGTTGTCTATCCTGGGTCCTTGGGAAGGACTCAATAGGTGGATAAAAATGCCAAGTCCAGTCTAAGTATCTGGCTGACTGTGCGACCAACCAGAATAATAATAACTCCATAGTCATCGTAATGCCAAAGTCCAAAGCAGCTCAAACAAACAAACAAACAAACAAACCAAACCAATGATTACAATTATGGTAAGAAACAAAACAACAACAATGGTAACAAATGGTGATGGTGAAGGATTACATCCCCACTGCCCTCTGGATGAGGTCAGGTTTTGCTACCTTCTAAAAGGCCATTCCTGAGGTAAAAGACTAACTTCTAGAGCGAGGCTGTTCCATGGATGGGTACTTTCTAGCCTCAACCCCTTCACCTCACAAAAATGGGGCATCGCCAGTAACATTGCCCAGGAGGACCTCCTTGAAAGGAGTTGGCCAGGGTGGAGTAAGTGGTTCTGTTACTACCTTGCTGCTAAGCCAGAGGGTTTCCTAAGTCAACAGTAGCATTCTGAATTACACTGGAAACTTACTGAACCCACAAGTTACTTACTGGACTTGCTGCGCAGAAAAAGGAGACAGAGAATAGGAGAGGTTTTATACATGCTGTGGGCCCCACCAAAGTTAAGGTAGATTTTAAAAATCATTTTGTCAGACATGTCATACTGAGAATATAGAATAGATATAAATTCAGGTTGTGTCCGAAAATACCTTTGTGGATTTCACCACATGAAGCTTATTATAGCAGAGAAATGATAAATAAATATAAATGGTTAACTTATGGTGACATATTAGTATATTCCCAGGGAGAATTCAAAATAAAATCAAGAGAAGATCTGACATTAGAAGGATACACATGTCAATGGTTTTCCTGTGTACAATTATTAGAAAGATTCAAAGTAGATAAAAGGACTTTTGGTTTTGACTATTGTAAGACTGAAATTGAAACAGAATTATATACAAATGATGATCATACCTTTTACTGAAATTTGAAACAGAATTATATACAAATGATGATCATACCTTTTACTGAAATTTGAAACAGTAGAACAACAAGTGAAAGAATGTATGATAAAATGGCTAAAATTTTTGGTTATAACATACAAATGGAATAATGGGAGAATATGCAGATGAAAGAACTGAAATTTATATTATGTTAAAGAGAATTTTTATAAAATGCTGTATCGCTGGTATTTGTCACTGAAAAAATTGTTTAAAATGTATAAAGGTACCTCGAATTTATCCTGTAAATATGAACAAGAGGGGACTTTTTATCATGCCTGGTGGATATGTGAAAAAGCTAAAATTTTGGATCTAAATACATACATTAATTCAGAAGATTTTAAAGATTAATATATAACTGAAGCCAGAGATGTTTCTTTTGGGACTGATTGGCAAAAAGTTGGAAAAAACTCATGGAACTTTGTTTTGCTATATGATAACACCAGCAAGACTTTTATATGCACAACAATGGAAAGACATTAGCTACAATGGAAGAGTGGATGAAGATGATGGAGCTGGCTGAGATAGCTAAATTGACAGCCTTGTTTAGAGAAAAGACACTGATTAACGCTGATTGGAAACCTCTTATGTACTTTTTCCACGAAACAGAAAAAAATGAAATTACGATATATGGATTTGATGATTAGAAAAAAATAGTAGATGATAGAAAAAATGAAAGTTATGTTGTAACCTTAGAGTATGAGTTTAATTTAAATCTGTTGTAAAAGAAAATCAGAAGTCATCTTTGTTTGTTTGTTTGTTTGTTTATTTGCACTTTTGGCTTCTTTCCTTTTCCTTTTCCCCTTATCTCAGATATTAGCTTCTGTTAGCTTTTATTTTTCTTGCTTAAAATTTTAATAAAAGTATTACAGCTCCACCGTGTTAAGTAGAAATATGATCGCCTATACAACAAATGCTCTTTCCCTCAGACTCAACAGAGAGACGCTGCTGTGAATGGTGCTTTGCAGGCATTAGAGAGAAGAGAAAGGAAACCACCAGCTACCTCCCTACTCAGTTAGCTTCCAAACTTGAGGAAGACACTGATCAGCATGCTGGTGAAGAACGAATGCTTTTCAAACATTCAGTTAAAACTAGAAAGAGACAGATAAGAAAAGCGCACTCATAGCACCCTGCCACATCAAAATCTGGCTTCACAAACTCCGCTGAAACGTATCTGAGTGAATCTGTCCTGATGAGGATGGTGTTTTTCCTATTGTTTCCTGGTCTTCTGAAGTTTTAATTTTCCTTTTTATTTCCTGAACTTTTCCTCCATAAATAAAAGCACTGACATATACCTAGGATAAAGGAAGGATTATATCAGTCTTGTGCAGATGTACTCCATTAATTCCCAATGAAATCAAACGGAGGAAAGAAATAAAACTGCAAGGAAAAAAGGGGAGAACTGTAAGTTGGCAAGACATTGGAAAAGGCTGCTGCTTCACCTCCATGTCCTAGAGATAGTTATGCCAGCAATAATGTAAATGTCTAATTTGGGGGTAAGTGCTTACTACGCAACATGAGTCAATTAAGTTTTAACAAGGTGAATAATTTCACCCTCAATATAATGCTTTTGATCAATCAGAAAACAGAAATAGCAAATAATATCAACAGAAATTATTTTCTTTTCCATTATTCTTTTCCACTTCCTGACTTCAAAATAGCCAAAACATCAACGAACCAGCAAATGCAAGGTTGTAAAAATGCAATTATGTTAGCTTTTTTAAAAAAAATAAATTGAATCCACCTTATAAAAGAACACTTAAATGTTAATAAGCAAAAATGCATGTAATTTCAATATTTATAAACAAAGCATAAACTTTTAAAGTGGAAGGAAGTTAGTTGTCCTTACATATTTATTTTTATTGAAAAGTTATCCAAACTTTTGAAACTTGAAATGTTATCAGCAAAGTGATTTGATGCCAAACAAGCAGCTAAGTTTTAAATCAAATCTCTATTACTTGTGTGTATTCCTACAAGGAGATATACCGCTCTAAGACAGAACCAGCAGCTTGGACTGATTCTATTTCAACCTTGTATAAAAGGTTTCCTACAATTTTTTAAAAAGGAAATGATTGCTCTTGAATTGCTAGGATAAATGTCAGAGCAATATTCTCTTGTTACATACATCACTATTCTGTCCATTTACTGATGCAAAGACATTTTACACTCTTCTCTGTTTTTAACACGAGCAGCACAGATCCACAACTGCTATAAAGGCTTTCCCCTGAAATTTCATTTTATGGGGAAAAAAGGATCTACAGCGATATTTTAGTTATGAGAAATAAAACTTACATTTGAATAAATCACAAACCCTTCATTTAAAATGAACATTACAAAGTGAAAGGCGCAAATCAGCCCTTTCCTTATAAAGAAAAGAATGGGACAATTTAGTTTGGCTTTCGACATCATTCCAGACAATTTCCATGATTTAATTGGGATAAATGACTTTGCAAATTTAGAATGCTTTCAGACAAGTGAATACTCTCCTTGTATTTTGTCCTAGCCACGTCTAGCATAATAAACAGCATGCATGTTAGCGGGTACATGAATTGCTTCCAATGACTAGGAATGGCTTTAACTAGAGTAAATCATTGATTAGCACTCTGGTTGCTCTTTCTAAGCCTCAGCACACAGACCAAATCCACCTCTGCTGAAAGCTTACAAATGGGATTGGAATGACGTTAGTCTAACATGGAGAGAATTATTCAGAAGTTTCTCTAACATATTTATTCAGCTTAACAGATAAGGGTAAGAGAAAGTCAAGCTTAGGTAATAGCCTGAAGGAAAGAAGAATGATATTTAAGAAAGTTTTTTTTTTTTTAATCCAAACGAGAGGATGGAAAGAGATCAGGCTACTTATCTAGGGTAGTCCTTCCTAACTAACACCTTCCAGCAGTGTTGACAAGCCTCTCAGCATTCAATCATGAGGTCAGAATCATATGAAGGTGCCTCAGGGCTGGACTTTCTCCTATTTAACATGAAGTTGATGGGTGTGTGGGTTAAGTGTCATCAGTATGTTGATAATACCCAACTATACTTCTCTGTTCCTGGCCTTCCAAGTAATGCTATTGAGGATTTTTCCCGGTGCCTGGAAGCTACGAGAGTCTGGATGGAGAGGAGCAGGTGTTCACTCAACCCTAGCAAGACCAAGTGGCTTTGGGTTTTAGGAACCCTTGGAATCAGGTTTTAGAGTCAGGATATTAGTGTAACCCAGTTGTATTTTTGCCTGTGCTGATTGTAGAGCTTATTTTTTAACCTGACATCTTTTTTCTCCCTATTACAGGTAGTCCTCGCTTAACAACCATTCATTCAATGATGGTTCAAAGTTACAATGCCTTGGAGAAAGTGCTTTATGACCTGTACTCACACTTATGACTTTTGCAAACATCTCATTCCCCCCGCGGCCACATGATTGCAATTGGCAACCTTTTGGTCGTTAAGTGAATTCTGGCAAAAAAGTCCACTGGGGAAGCTGGATTCGCTTAATGACTACGTGATTCATTTGACAACCATGTGTTTCACTTAATGACCATTGTAAAAACGGCCGTAAAATTGGGTCCACTCAAGTGGTGACTTGCTTAATGACTGCCCTGCTTAATGACCAATTTTCCATTCCCTATTGTGGTTGTTAAGCAAGGACTACCTGTAGTGAGTTTCATGTACCAACTGATTAGGTCTGCTTATTTCAGTTGTCTTGCACTTTCTCTCCCCAAATAGGTTAGAGTTAGGGTTTATGTATCCATGTCTAATCACAACAAGGATATTGCACCAATTGGCTAGGTCTGCAGCCAATTCCAGAAACTTTTCAGACATGAGATTTTAACCCTGATAGTGGGAAAAAAAGGAACATGAGCCAGTTAGAATCATTTGATTAAGGTGAGTGTCAGTATGCATTCATGTACGTAAGTAAGTATATTTTCTGACTGTGGGCCACTGAGTTATCAGAGTGATCTTTCTGCCCTGCTCAAGTTTCAAAGGAAAACACTTTAAGGAAGCTAAAATGTTGAAGACCAACTTTCACCTACATCTTTTTTCAGTATTGAGAACATATAGGATTCCACAGGTTAAGGAAGTGGTGTGTAAGTGCTCACTGCTTATTGGGCAACTCTACTGCATCAGAAATTCTAGTGGCAGAGGTTGTGTACTCCACCACCCTATCAACAGGGGGCCAAAAATCAAAAGTGAAGACAAAGATATATTTGTGTTTTTTCCTCTCCTCTCCAGATTTTTTTAAAGACCTTCCCGCTGAGTATACCAATATTTCACCTTGAGTTTTCCATCAGTCAAGAGTATGTTAAAAGGCTGAAAGGGCTTTCAGATCCAAAGCCTCCCCCATCCCATTCCTAAATCCCATTTTGTCCTTTCCCCAAAGTAGAGGTCTGACACTGAGGAGGGACAGAATGCAGATATTTTCATAAATACCTACAGTATGAGCTTTTCTGAGAGCACAGCAGACTTCACAGGAAGAATATCAAACATATTAGGAACTCAAGAATATTGTCCAAGGGGTCACAAATTCTCCAAATCTTCCTAGATTAAGCAAACTAAAAGCCTCTGTTGTTAGCATAGAGAAAAATAAGCAATATTCATATTTATTATCTGAAGCTGTCTAATAAAATTATCCCCCCCTTCCCATAGTCAGAATGGTAAACCCAACTGTCCTTCAATATGAATAACTGCAGTTATTCATATCCACAAAACTTTTAATATAATTAATATAGAAGTAACACAGGACTGCTGAGGTGTGGGAGACAGCTGCCTGTTTGTTGTTGCTGCAGGGAGGTGAGGTGAGGGTTTGCTGTGGTGGATGCAGGAAGGTTTAGGCTGGCTGTGGCTGCTGGACCCCCTGCAGCTGCAGTCCCCCCCCCCCACCATGTGGCTGGGCAGCCATTTTTGCCTCCACTTTGATTGGAGCTGGAGGGCATTTTCAGGATCTCCTCGTGGATTATCTTGATGGCAGACCCTGTAAATTAAAAAAGCCTTGTGGAGAGGACTGGATAGGAGGAGAGCTGCATTTAAAATCAGGTGGGAGGTTTTTAAATTTGTGAGCTGGCTGGTTATACTGCAACAGTCTAGTGATAGGAGACTGTGTGTATGAGGAAGAGGGACAGCGGGCTGGGACATGGACCTATATAGACAGGGGAGGGCTCTGAAGGGATGAAGGCAGGTTTCAAAATTTCAGTATTGATGGGTTGAGGGAGATACAATGGGAGATAAGCAGTGGGCCACTCACAGGGATCAGGCCACAGGTATATTGTTTGAGTTGTTCCAGCTTCTTCAACTCACTCCCTGGCCCTGGGTTGTTGGCTGCTGCTGCTGAACCACAGATTGGTATGTAACAAAGCCATCTTGATTCATGACTTGTTGATGAAAAGGCCAATCTGGCGTGTATTACCAAGACTTGGTTGGGACAGGAGTGGAGGTTTTCCCTCTCTGAGATGTGCCTGGCCAGTTTCCGGGTGTGGCACCAGCAAAGACCCCAGTGTAGAGGAGGTGAGATGGCAGTGGTCATCTGAGAAACTTGAGAGGTATCCAGGGGCCTTACTCCTCAGATTACTGGGTGTGAGACATTATTTATCAAGTTGGGCATTAATAGGGATCAGTTGGGACTGTTGCTAGTGTACCAGCCTCCCTGCTGCATAGCAACCTTGGGGCCTGATGATCTTGATTCCATTGCTGGGCTGGCAGTGAAGTTCCCTAGGCTTATGGTCTTGGTGGGCTTTAATCACCATGGCTCAGGAGTTCATGGCAACCATGGCAGCCATGGGCCTGTCCTAGGTCATTCAAAGCCCAACACATAACAGTGGTAACACACATGATCTGCTTTTTCTGTTGGAGCAATGGCATGGTGCTCTGAAATTGGGGAGATATTAGTTTCCCCCTTGCCATGGTCAGATCACTCCCTGGTAAGCCTCCAATTCTCTGGTGCCACCTCTTTCCGCAGGGAGGCTGGGGCTATTCGATTGGCCCATCCCAGGTGAGTAATGGACCCAGTTGGGTTCCAGAGGGAGCTTGGGGTTGTTCTGGAAACTCTACTACTCATGACTGAACATTGGTGGCTGCTTGGAATGACAGGGCGGCTGCAGCTTTGGATCAGATCACGCCTGAGCGGCCTCTCTGCATGCATGGCTCTTGCAGTTCTCCATGGTATAAGGAAGAATTGAGGGAGCTAAAAAAGGCTAAGAGACACCTAGAGTGCTGCTGGCAGAAGTCAAAGAGCAAAGATGACTGAACATGAGCTAGAGCTGCTAATAGGGCCTACCTTGTGGTGGTAAGGGTGGTGAAACGTAATTATTTCTCTGCCCTTATTGCATCTGCAGATACAGTAGTTGTCCAGCAATGCTATTTCAGATTATTTGATCCCTCCTAGGAGGGAATAATACTGAGTTTACCTATGGGGTCACTGTGAAGAATGTGCCAGGCATCTGGCAGACAAAATCAGTCGCATTCACTCTACGTTGGAACTCAGCCCTGGGGCAGATCTGGTGGAGGTGATGGGAGCTTCATCTGGGTCCATTATCTGGGGGGAGTTTGAGCCTTTTGAGCCTGAGGAAGTGGACATGGCCCTTGTAGCTGCTACCTTGGTCACTTGTATGTTAGATCCATGCCCCTTCTGGCTTGTTAAAGCTGCATGGAAGGGGATGCAATAGTTGGGTATGGGGGGTGGTTAAGTTTTCATTAAAGAAGGGAGTGGTTCCATTGGCTCTTAAGGAAGTGGTGGTGTGCCCCCTCCTTAAGAGGCTTTTGCTGATCTGGACAACTTTCATCCATTCTCCAACCTCCCCTTTTTAGGGAAGGTGGTGGAAAAAGTGGTAGGGTGGCAGTTGCAGAGAACTCTGGATGAAGTGGATTATCTGGACCCCTTTCAGTCAGGGTTCAGGCCAGGTTCTGGAACTGAAATGGCCTTGATTGTGCTCTTGGATGACTTCTGGTGGGAGCAGGATGGAGGTAGTGCATCCATCCTTGCTGTTCTTGACCTCTCAGTGGCATTCAATACCATCTATCATGGTATCCTTCTGAATAGGCTTCAGGAGTTGGGGGTAGGCAGAACTGTGTTGTCCTGATTTTCTTCCTTCCTCCAGGATCGATTTCAGTCAATGTTGATGGGGGCAAATGATCAGCCCATAGCCCCTATTGTGTGGGGTGCCTCAGGGCTTTGTTCTCTCTCCTCTCCTATTTAACATCTATATGAAGCCACTGGGTGAGGTGATCCAATGGTTTGGGGTATGGTACCATCAATATGCAGATGATATCCAGTTATATATCTCTACCTCAGGCCCGTTGAGTGATACCATGGATGTCTTATCCCAGTGTTTGAAGGCTGTAGGGGCCTGAATGGGGCGCAATGGGTTTCGACTCAACCCAAGCAAGATGGAGTGGCTTTGGGTATTTGGTTCTCTTGGGGACAAGGTTTTTCCATCTTGGGTAATGGATGGGTTAGCACTGCCCCATACAGACCTGGTGCACAATCTGGGGGTCCTCATGGACTCACAGCTCCTGCTTAAAGAGCAGGTGGCAGCTATGGCTAAGAGGGCCTTTGCACACCTTCGGGTTGTGCGCTGATTGTGCCCATTCCTGGACCGGGAGGTTCTCCTCACAGTCACTCATGCCCTCGTTACCTTCTGTTTGGATTACTGCAACATGTTCCATGTGGGGCTGCCCTTGAAGAGCATTTGGAAGCTTTAACTGGTGCAAAATCTCAACCCCATTACACTGACCCGTCCCACCTGGTCCAGCAGAAAAGGCATGATGTGGATCCCGTCAGAGAGAGAATATCGACTGGTGGGTCCTAGGAGGAGAGCCTTCTCTGCTGTTGTCCCCGCCCTATGGAATACTCTCCCCCCCCCCCAGGGGAGGCAGGCCCCTACCCTCCCAATTTTTGGGAGGGAATTGAAGACTTGGCTCTGCCAACTTGCGTGGGGCGAGGAAAGATACAATTGATCCTGGGGATGGCTGGCACCTTGATGATGCTCTCTGAGTTTATTAACACCTAATTAACATCAGCCTTTTGGAAGTATCATACAGGAAGTTTGTCTTTTAGCATATTTTAATTAATTTTTATCTATTTTAATTAATGTTTATTCTGTTTTTACTGTAAACCATCCAGAGTCACTCTGCAATGAGATGGGCAGTGACAAATTTGAAATATAAATAAATAAATAAAATGTGGCTGCATGGGTAGTAAACAGTGCCGGATGTACAGCACATGTAACATCGCTACTGTGGGAGCTGCACTGGTTAGCGGTATGTTTCTGGGTGTAATTCAAGGTGCTGGTCGTCACCTTTAAAGCCCTGCATAGCTTGGGGCCAGGTTACCTAAGGGACCGTCTTCTCCCAATAGTTTCTACCCATCCAGTTTGGTCTGGTAGACTGGGGGTGCTGCGAATCCCATCAGTCGAGGAACGTTGGCTGGTGGGGACCAGAAGGGGTGCCTTCTCAGCAGCAGCCCCTCCCTTTGGAGTTCAGGATGGCCCCGACCCTGCTAGCCTTTCACAACGCTTTAAAAACCTGGCTGTGTACCCAAGCCTGTGGTCCCGAAAGTGCTAAGGCCCCCGTTACCTGGTTGCACTGTTGATTTTATGTAATTTTTATGATAATTCTTGGCTGCCTATATGTATAATTTGTAATCGTTTTAATAGTTTTAATTATTGAAATTGTTCGCTGCCTAGAGTCACTTGGATTGAGATGGGTGGCTATAGAAAATGCAGAAATAAACAAACACAAATAGCTACTTAACAAGTCACTGTTGTCATATTCTTCTACACTATAGTTATGAACTAATTTTCCTAATATAAATGTTCTTCATAGTTACTTCTGTTAGCCTAGTTACAGTTCTGTTTTCTGGACTAAGAAAACTGACCTTCAAATATAAAAATCTGTTTTTATTAAAAGGACTTTTACTTTGCTGTTAGCATTTCAAGCATTTTTTTGCTGTTTATTGATCTGTATAACTTTAGTGGATCAATTTATGCTCAGAAATTCAAAATCTTAAAAAGAGGTTAATTACTTTCTTTTCCCACACCAAATCTTGCCTTTTCTTTTCATGCCACTGTGGTCCATTAAATAAACATCCAGCACAAATTCACAACTTTTCTGGATCTCATGTGTGTATCTGTGTGTGTGTGTGCATATGTTTGTGTATGTGTATGTTTTCTTTTTATCACTACTTTTACAGTAACATAAAAGAGAATTTTAAACACAAAACTATTGAAAAATACCACACAGAGCTTACAATTTCAAAGAAATTGAAGGATGGGAGAAATGTTAATAATTAATGTTGAAATCCTTTTTAACTCCCCCATCTACAATAAATTCAAAAGGGCATTTCATAACAGAAGCACTTGAATGTTATATCTGTGGATGTATGTGAGGATGTGAACCTATATTTTTTGAGCTGCCATGATAAAGGAGTGGCTGAGCACGATAAAGGAGCGGCCTACAGATGTCTGGGCCAGAGAGGAATCTGCACTTCTAAGAATGAAATGTTATACATTCTTTCCTTGGCAGCCAGAAAATACATATATTTCCATTCCAATTCCTGGGCACTGTTCACCGATAAGTTCTTATCATCTTGCCTGGAATGACTACCAAGTTATATATTACAATCTGGAGAAAAGTTTAGCAATATTTTCTGTTGAATGATGCTTGTCCCTACCACCATATCCAAAATCTCATGAAGTACTGGCAATCTTACACCAGAATCCATGTGCAAACACTACCATTTTCAAAATTTTGACTTCCTTGTGAACCGTCATGTGATCTCATATAATAATGCTGAAATCTTACAAGATTTGGAAATCAGGTAAGAAATGATTTTCATTTGAAGTCAATTGGGCAGTTGCCATTTACAGGTTTTCTGATACTCATCATACTGCTTGGCCAACGCTTAAGTATTTCGATCAAGATGCATACTGACCTCAGTAATAAGGAGTTATTATGAGCTGGCTGGCCTATAAATTTGATAAATAAAATGAATGGCTTTTATAAATTCCTGAATTTATAAAATTTGGCTTCTAAGAATGAATGCAACAGAACTATTATTCAAACCTTTATCTAAGTGTCTGGATTGATCCAAAGTGTGTGTGATCTGATCCAGAGCTTGACAAGTAGTGCAATCCAGGTCAAGTTGCTCCAGACTGCATTACTTTGGATGTTACCTGATTCAGTTAAGTGGTCAGACTGCATGAGAGATTTGGAAGAACAGGACTCCATTCTCTGATATTGTAATCGGGGAAAAACAGAGACGCTTGTAACTGATTTTTTCTTTTTCTTTTCAACAGAATTGGATGAAATCAACAGAATAGACTTTCACAAACAGGTGAAGCCTGCCACATTCCACAGAAAATAGTGCAGAGTTTGTTTTGCTACATTCCTTTGAAAACTTTGTTCTAAAGTGCTTCAGTTTCATTGTTTGGGGACAGAAGACGATGACATTTCAAACAGACTGATTCAGTCGTTTCTGTGCAGAGAAAAGTGGTGCTTAAAATAAATTATGATGCCCCTCCCTGAAAGCAGTGGAACGGATTCTCAGCCTTTTGGCCAAGTTCAGGTTTAGAGTAGTGGAGCTGATTGTCAGAGGCTGTGTCACTCTCCTAGACACTGCATTTGAGGGCGGTAATTGAGTCCAGTACTCCCTTTCCTTTCCACCCTCACACCATTATGGCCTCAACAACAAAAACAATTTATTTTATTTTATGTTACTGCAGCTTTTTCTCTTTCACCCTTTATACCATACAGAGCATCACAGCAACAGATCAGGACGCAAGCTCTGTGGAGGCCCAAGATTTGGATAAGCAGGTTCAGACTATGGAACGTGGGGTTTGGTTCAATCCAATGTACACCCCTAAGGTTATTGGAAAAGATGTGTATTTGTTTTGCACTGCTTAGGAAATGTTGGCATCTGTCCTTAGGACTTTCACTGTCTGTTAGTGACATAAGGGGTTAATTTGGTTACTATTCCAAATACATTGCCAACACTCTAAAATCTTTTGTCAGAACCTTTGTTGTTCAAATAAATAGTCTATTTCCTATAAACGTTATTTTATCTTTTGTGAAGGCAGCAAAAGATTGAGATTTTTTATCAACAAAGCACCATGAATTATGAACTAAGGAGACTTAAGAATTATGTATTTGCTATTAATGATTGCTACACAAGACATCTATGATGTGCTATAAAATGTGTGCTATCAATGTGATTGCAAAGGCTAGCAGTGCCTGTCATTAGCTCCTTGTCTTTTTTTCCCTCTTATTTCTTTAATTATAAGATTAAATCAATAATCGTTGCTGCCTAGTTCAATTTAGGAAATGAAAATCATGTTCTGAAATTTGGAATGAACAAGTATGAGTTTCTCACGCAGTACGGGAGGTGGATGAGCCACATTTATTCATTTATTTATGAGTTTTAGAGGCTGCCCAACTCCAAGGTGACTCTGGGTGGCTTATATTAAAAAAGGAGAAAACAATAAGAAGAAAATTGTATGTGCTCAGGCAAGCACACTCGTTATAAGATAAAGCACAACCAACAGGGGTTCCGCAACCCTGTAGTCTGTAGGTTGCCTATTCCTGTCCTAAACTATTTCTTGCAAAAGTTTAGAGCAGTGTTTCTCAACCTCAGCAACTTTAAGAAGTATGGACTTTAACTCCCAGAATTCCCCAGTCAGAATTCTGGGAGTTGATGTCCACACATCTTAAAGTTGCTGAGGTTGAGAAACACTGCTGTAGAGGCAATACTCATTTGAGAAACAAAAAAGAGCCAGTTTGGTCTAGTGGTTAAGGCACCCTAACCCTAACCAGAGGTTCAAAATACTAAATTAAAAAACCAACAATTTAAGAATGAGATTTCATTCAATGAAGGGACTTCCCCTCAAACAAAAGATTGTAGCAAAAGCCCAAATGGTAGAGACAGAAGTACTTACATCATTGTGCAGTACAGATTGTCTTTAATTAGGAAAATCAAATTAAGGATTACATGCTTTATATATAAAATTTCTGATTTTAGATAGATGGCACAAGTATAAAATACATCTAATTATATTCTGTTCTGGAATTCATTTTTTTTTTTTTTTTTAACTAAACAGAACTAGGATGCCCCTATTTTAGAAATAACGAAGTAATTACAAAACACAACTGCAGAAACATTATTTAAATTTAAATCAGTTTCTATTATAATTACATCTATCATATTTCATTACAGTATTATAACATCTATCAATGTCATATATCTAATAATGTTACATTGCAAGGAATCTAGCTTTTTGTAAAATATGAAAAATACAAATAATTTGCTAATTTTCACTAACCTTTTTAATCGTTAAGGTGCCAGAAAGTGTTTGCAGGAATTTTGCAATTTTTGCGAATTTTCTGCAAACATTTTTCTACATCCTATTTGTTCACAATAGGTGACAATATATGTGAAAGCATACTGAAATATTCTCTAAAATACGGCTATGGATTTCCCATGAAAATGGTATACAATAGATTTGATTTAAACTTCAAAGAAAGTTGAGTCAGCCTTGATCCTAAAGGTCCTATTTTATTTTGCTTTAGATTGTCATAGGTTTCTAGAAAAGCCCATGTATAAATCCTGACTGTAAATTATTCTAGCTTTGGGCAAAAGTTACACCTTTACCACTTGAGAATAGATGATAATTTTAATGAGAATATTCCCCCAAAACCCAAAAGTTCTATTCACAATGTTAAACACTGTCAAATTATTAAGCAATCTTCTTTGATTTTCAAGTTAGGCACACCATGTCTTAATGCAGTATCATAACCACTTTATTATATGTTGCTACAGATGTCACTGTAATTTTACAAATACTATATCCTGTCAAAATATAATATTACCATATTTATGCACTCAGCATGTTATCCTTTATAACAGCTTCCACATGTGCATACTTTATTATACCAAAAGAAGCTGTGAATTAGTGGTATATTTAGATAGAATTTTTTACTTTTCACTACCACTTTCTTCCAAAGATCCCTATTTCAGTGAGGACTAATGAGGCAGCATTGTGATAATAAATGGTAGATGCTATTGACTGGCCCTACACACTTAGGAGTGACACCAGTCTTAATTATCACCAGCTGTAATGCATATCTCTCAGCAATGAAATACTTTTTTGAAACCAGAATTTTCTAGATTTTTTTTGTATGCCCACCAAACATAATAAAATGTACCTTTTTTTCCCATACGGAAAAATGGAAACCTTGCCAAAATCTTCCCACTGCCATCATATCCATGCCAAATCAAACACAAGTGAACTTTGTAGGAGATCAGAGGCAAAGATGGAAGATGAAAGAACGGAAGCCACTAAAACTCTTTTGGTAAAGTCCATAGAATCAGAAGGAAGAGATCCCAGCACACCATAAATCATTGTAACTTTCTTTTTATTTACTTGAGAAGCCCCAGTAAGAAATTACATTTACCAAAGTTACCCCCCCCCAAAAAAAACCAAAGGAAGGCAAATACTTTGCTGAAATTTATTGTAAAAAAAATCAAACAATAATCTTGAAAGTTCAAAAATAATTTTAAAAAGGCAGAATGCAATACAAATCCATCCATCTTCTTGTAGTAATGGCTTGATGATTTTATCAGTTTGCTCTCACTGGAAAGTGACATCAAGATTGTTGTTTGCTCTCATTGGCTGTCATGGCCACAACTCTTTTCTCCGTATCCACAGGGGAAACTACCACCCTCGCTTTTTACACAATGGTGGCAATTCTTCTATGAGTATTAGAAAACCGACTTCATGAAGCACAGATATTCCCAACCCTATTAGTGAATAATGGACATATCTGAAAAAATATTTTCAAAAATGTCTGGAACATGCTTCAGGGGAAGCTTTATATTACTAGAATATCTTCTGTTTGTGACACTCTAGGTTTCTCCACTGCAGCTCTCACTTCTGATATAGTAGCTGCTTATAGTTCCACTGAGACTTCTGCAAGGCTTCACAGGTAACTGGATAAGTCTGTGTGCTTATAACCAATCTAAATTAATAGACTTAAATTTAAGGAGAAACTGTAGGCATTAGGAGGGGGCACATGTGGTAAAGAATATTGTTATCTTCAAAACTAGGGCATAACTGTATTCCATAAGAATGTTACCTTCCACTGGATGTGTGTGTGTGTGTGTGTGTGCGTGTGTGTGCGCGCACCTTCCCTCTTGTGTTTCTGACTCCTACTTCTCTAGTGGTTTTCCAGGATATGCTGTCTTACAACTCCTCATATCTATAGGTTCCCTATGGCATGTATTTTAGTCACCTTTACAGTGATGAAGTTCAAGTATAGCTTTTTACACACTCTAAACTTTTCATATGCTTCAGTTATACATTGTAATCTTTTGGGCCAAATGTTTAGTTTCATTTTCCTTTTTGCTGTTGTCAATAGCCTCTATTAACTGCTCCATTCAGAGTTAGTTTTTGGTCTCAATCCAATGTATAATTTTAATTTTTTTTTTTACAGTTTTAAATAGCTGGGGTTTAGATACCTCAAGGAAATTACTAATCCTATATAAATCTCCCCTTATATTTAGGTCATCAGAGAGGGCCCTGCTTCAAATCTCATATGGTTCTGAGCCTCAGAATGTAACACAGCAGGGCTTTTACAATGGAGGCCTCATTGAATTTGCTGCTTAAGATTCCTAGGGTACTTCTAGATAAACAGTCCCTACAGTCAATAAATCTTTGCCATGGCTTTTTATTATAAACTATAAGTAGAATGGCAATTGACTTTTCACAGTATTCTAGGAACACTATGCATTGTCAGACTGTAAATATTCCACTCCAGGTACATTCATACCCTTAGTGCTCCTCTTGGTATACCATGATTTCATAAATTAGAGTAAAAATTATACATAACAAAATAACAAATACACACAATAAAACTCATTTCAAACATGAAAATCACCCAATGGCTAAATTCCTTTGAATCACTTCATAGTTTGGGAATGAAAGTGATTGAAAAATAAAACAGAAGGCATAGTTCAGACTTCTTATAGTTCTAAGCAAAATGAATCAGGAATGCAGAAAGAATGGAAATAGAAAATCATTCAGAAGTTCATCATTTCTAGTATTTTCCTTTTACATCTTTAAGGTGCTGCAGAGTCCCAGAAGTTATTGTTTTACCAACGGGACAAATATAAATTAGTTCTTAAGCAATCCATTTGACATTCAACTCATTTGTCAAAAATGCAATTTCACAATAAATTTAATATCCTCATTTGCTTCTGAGGTTAATTAATCTCTGATAGTTGATTTTAACTAATGGTTACTGGTAATTATTCAGGCTTAGGGGGAGCAATGTTAATGAAAGAAGTTAGGTTGCATGGTAATCAAAAACTGGAAGATAGAGGTCAAATAAATTAGCAGGACAACACTCCAACCTATCATCTGAGCTATGTAATGTATTTAATAGGTTCTTCTTCTGACTATTACAGTAATAAAGTTATGATAGGCTTACAAGAACAAAACTATCATGACTAATTAATAAATGTTCCATTTTTAAAGAAAATTGCAATCCTTGCTAGGAATGTTTTTGAGGATACAAGAGTGTATTCTATTATTCTATTCTATGCTACAATATGGCCTGCATTTGTAAGCTATTCATGCACAACGTAAGTCATCTGCAAGAGAGGACATACACTGGCAACAGGTAACAGAACCACTCTGGTTTGCAGTGACTAGAGCTAGCTCATAGTCTTACTACCTAATACCTTGCATTGTATATGTGATGGACCCAAGACTGTGATTGGCATTTCCTTCTGCTTCCCTTCCTTCCTCCCTGAGCCCTACAAGTGAATGAAATGAAGGAAAGGGAAGATTACACACACACACACACACACACACACACACACAAACACATTCTTCTGTATGGAAGGAAGACAAGAGGAAACAGCATAGCCATCAGCAGCAGAAACTGAAAAGTACTGAAAGAACATATGGGAGAAAGAGAAGACACATAACACCAGTGCAAAGTGGCTGCAGCACTTGAAAGCAGACCACATCAATCTCCCAGAACAGGAACCAGTCACCATCATAGTAGCAGACATCCAACAGCGGGTCAAGAACATGAAGAACTGGACAGCACCTGGCCTGGACATGATCCACATCTACCGGCTAAAGAAACTAACAGCAGCACATGAACACCTAGCAGCACAGATGAAGCAGCTGCTAGCAGCAGGCTCCCACTCAGACTGGCTAACACAAAGATAGTGCTGATCATGAAAGACCCTCACAAAGGAACAGCACCATCCAACTACCGGCCAATAACCTGCCTCCCCACAACATGGAAAGTTCTATCAGGCATCATAGACGCCAAGCTACAAGACCATATGGGCCAGTACATAAGCACAGCTCAGAAGGGCATTGGGAACAACACCAGAGGCTCAAAACACCAGTTGCTCATAGATAGAGCAGTCACCTGAGACTCAAGGTCTAGGCAGACCAATCTGAGCACAGCCTGGATTGAGTACAGGAAAGCCTATGACTCAATCCCACACACATGGATCTGGGACTGCCTGGTGTTATACAAAGTCAACAGGACACTAAGGACCTTCCTGAAGAACTCAATGGGACTATGGAAGACAACAATGGAAGTCAACTCAAGAAAGCTCACACAAGTGGCCATCAACTGTGGCATATACCAAGGTGATGAACTGTCCCCGCTGCTGTTCTGCATAGGCTTAAACCCCCTCAGCCAGATAATCACAGACTAGATACGGGTACAAGTTCAAGAGTGGAACTACCATCAGCCACCTCCTCTACATGGATGACATCAAGCTGTATGCTAAGAGTGAATGAGACATTGACTCACTGATCCACCTGACACGGATCTACAGTGAGGACACTGGGATGTCATTCAGACTGGAGAAGTGTGGCAGGATGATAGTAAAGAGAGGGTAGGTAGTTAAGACTGATGGGGTGTAACTACCAGTGGGCCACATAGCAGACATAGAGACTAACTACAAATACCTTGGTAGCCCACAGTCACATGGGAACCACTATGAGGAGGCAAAGACAATAGCAACATCTGAGTACCACCAAAGGATAAGACAGGTCCTGAAGGGCCAGCTCAATTGGAAGAACAAGATTCATGCTATCAACACATATGCCCTGCCAGTCGTCAGGTATCCTGCCATTATAGTGAGCTGGCCAAAGAGGACATGGAGGCTGATGTAATGGAAGGCATGTGCGAGGAGGATACTGGAATGGAAGATCAGGCTATCAGGAGGGAGGGAGTGCATTCCAGGAGAGGGTACAAGGCAAACGCTTTATCAGCCCACAAGAAGACTGTGAGAAGAAGAGACTTAGGCTAGCCCCTCCCTTGAGTCGCACAAGGTATATCCACTAGTTGCTTTAGCATAGATTTAGTCTGGTAAGGTGTAAGCAAATAAAGGAACTATACTGGACTGCGCTGCCTCATCATTGTTCTGGGCCTGGGCCTGATAGCTGCTGATGTGAAGACCCGGAAGTTCCTTACAATGTACGGAGGTTTCCACCCCAAGTCCAATACCCAGAGTCTGTACACCAGCTGGAAAGGGGGTGGCTGGGGTCTGATGAGTGTCAAAGTCACTGTCCTGGATTAAACTTGGAGCATCCAGGAGTACATCACTAAGATGGCACCCAAAGATGAGTTGCTGAGAGAATGCCTGAGGCAGGAGCAGATATGGGAGGAAGTTCAAGTGGAGGAAGTACCATGGCAAGACAAGCCCCTGCATGGGATGTACCTTCAACAGATAGCTGAGATGGCTGACATTGGGAAATCCTACCAGTGGTTGGAAACGGCTGGACTAAGAGACAGCACTGAGGCACTGATCATAGCAACACAAGAACAGATACTAAGCACCAGATCCATAGAAGCAGGGGTCTACCACACTAGACAGGACACAAGGTGTAGATTGTGCAAAGAGGCCTCAGAGACAGTCCAACACATAGTGGCAGGGTGTAAGATGCAGGCAGGAACAGCATACACTGAACGGCACAACCAAGTAGCTGGCATTGTGTACAGGAACATCTGCACAGTGTACGGACTAGACCCTCCCAAGTCCAGATGGGAGATCTCACAGAGGGTGATGGAGTATAACAGGGCTAAGATCCTGTGGGACTTCCAGATCCAGACAGACAGGCAGGCACTAGCCAATCAACCAGGCATCGTGGTAGTAGACAAAGACCAGAAGACAGTGGTAGTAATAGATGTAGTGGTGCCAAGTGACAGCAACATCAGGAAGGAGGAGTATGAGAAGCTGGAGAAGTACTGGGGCCTGAAGGAAGAACTAGAGAGGATGTGGAAAGTAAAGGCCAAAGTGGTCCCAGTGGTAGGACCCTAACCCTAACCAGGAAGAATATCAGAGCTCTCTGTCCAGAAGAGGGCAGCTAAGATACTGCACAGAACCCTCAAACTCCCAGGCCTCTGGTAGAGGTTGAGGAAGACACATACCACCCACAGGGGTGAGAGGGGAATTTTTTACACACACACACACACACACACACACACACTCTTCTGTATGGAAGGAAGACAAGAGGAAACAAATAATATCACTCTCCAGACAAGCCATGTTTCCTAAGCAACATTTTCTAATCTTGCATATCAAGATCTCCATCTGCATTCCCATAAGTCGTGATCAATTAACTAGCATTGTGGCAAGTAGCAACTACTAACCCATGGGATCCTAAAATTGGAAAAATTTCCATGTGATCTGGAGCAGATTACTTCCCCCCCCCCGGGCTTTTTTTCAATTATCCAGGTCCATAGAATTCAATTACTACAAGTAGTTGCCTGTATTGCCTATTTAGTTGGTCTGGACCCAGCGAGGATGATCTGTTAAAATAAGCATTTAAAATATATTTTAAAGCATATGGACTGCTAATCTCTAGACTATATCACAGAAATGTGTTATTTGGGGCAAATCTTAAAAAGAATGCCATCTTTCTTTTGCATCTGACCTAGTGTGGGTAGGGAGTGATATTTTTAGGGAGTGCCACATTATACCCAAATTGAAACAGGTACTTTCCAAACTCAACCAAGATACTGTACAAACCCAGATACAGTCTCAAATTACCAGGTGGATGGCTTCCTCCTGTACAGTCCACGCAGTACACCTAGTTCTTCACCACCATCTTTAGGTAGCAAACTCCAAAATTTAACTATGTGCTATATAAAAAATGCTTCCTTTTATCTCATCACTCAGCTTCAGTGTAATGGGTATTATGAATGAGAGAGTTCTCTTAATACGGTTCCCTACACTATACATAGCTTTTATCCAAGTCTATCCTCTTGCTGTTTCCAAATTAAAAAATGCCAACCCTTAAATCTTTTCTCAGAGGAGAACTGCTGTAGTACACAACAACTTTTCTGTATCTTTTCCTAAAATTATTCCAGGTATGTTTGCACGATAGTTTTCTATAATGGTATTATGACACTGAACATTATATTTCCAATTCCTTTCCTGTGACTTCAGTTGTGGAATTTTCACAGAAGCTGCAGAATAGGTCTACATTTTCATGGAGCTAGTGATCAATTATCACCAGCTCTAGGACTTTTAGACAATAATTGAAGATTCTGCATCACTTTTTTGGTTGTTTAAATTTGACATATTGTAGATCTGTTTCTCCAGTTTGCCCCCTCACTGCTTAGCCCTAACCCCATAATTTGTTAATTTATGAACAAATTAAAAGCAGTAATCCTGTTTATGATCTTTCAAATGCTCTACAGTTTAAACTCATCATTTGGAGAATTATTCATTTCTATTTTCTGTTCTTTAACCAATTACAGGACACCTCTTAGCCCTTGATCGCTAAGTTTGCTGAGGATTCTTTTATGAGGGCTTTATTATATAGAATCATAAAATGTAAGGGTTGGAAGAGATGTTGAAGAACATCTAGTCAAACCACTAACCAGTGCAGGAGTTCATTATTACAGCATATCTGAGAAAGGCCATCCAGATTTGCTTTAAATGTTTCCAGCAAAGGAGAGTCCAGCACTTCCCAAGGCAGCCTGTTCCAACATTGAACAGTTATTACCATTAGGAAATTCTTCTTGTCCAATCAAAACCTTTTTCATTATAAGAAATGAGCCTGTTTCTTGTCTTGTCTTTTGGACAAATCTTGTCCCTATAGGACAGCCCTTCAGATACCTGAAGATAGCTATCATGTCTCTCTGTAGTCTTCTGTACTCCAGGCTATATGTATCCAGTGCTTCCAACTGTTCCTCTTAAGTTTTTTTCTTCCAGTCCCTTTATTATCCTGAGGTTGTTCTCTGGACATGCTCCAGTCTGTCAATGTACTTCCCAAAATGTGGTTCTGAGAACTGGATGCAATACTCTAGTTGCATGTGGAAGAGCAGGCTGCTTAGAAAAATTGCAGGCACCTGTACTGTCTTCTTCCCCTCCCATTTGAGCCTTTTTCCCCAGTGTCAGCACAGCAGAGTTGCCAGTGAGGCTGCAACCTTGAACCAGGTGTGGGAGGAGACGGGAGGAGAATGGAGGAGATGCATGTTATGGAAGTTCTGTAGCCACCGGCAAACAGAGTAAAGCAGATGAATAAAAGAAGGTGTTTTTTCCTCCAAAGGAAGTAAATGGTCCAGAGGAAAAAGCAAAAGCAAAGCAAAGCAAATTAAAGCACAACATGGGAAGGCACAAGTGCTTTACAGGCTGGCCTTTAACAGAGAAGAAAAAAAGTAGAGGAAATCCCAGAGGGAGGAATTAAAGACAGAACAGGGTCTATAAGAGGAAAACATTGCTCTATATTGGTAATAGTATAAGGAGTAATATTAATAGTATAGAAGTAATAGTAGTATAGAAGTAATAGTAGTATATAGTGTAGAGTAGTATATAGTGTAGGGAAAATTGTAATTGTATAGCAGCAGTAGTAATAGAAATAGAATATAGGGAGATATACAGTGAGATATAAAAACCACCTGTCAAGGGTCCAGGGCTTTTGTGGATCTTTTGAGTCTGGCCAACTTAACTGGGTACAGTTTAAAAAACAAACAACAACAACAACAAAAAAACAGTGACAGTGTTGTCTGACCAACACAGAATAGAGAAAGATGACTTTTCTTGATCTTGATACCATATTTCCACTGATGTTGCCAACAATTGCATTTTTTTGCAATCTCTATCACTCTGTTGGCTCAAATTCAATTTATAAACCACCAAGACATCAAGATCCCTTTTTCCATATATTTCTGCCCAGTATAGTGTTCCTCATTTTATACTCATGACTTTGTTTTTTCTACCCAAATGAAAGACATTACTTTTGTTCCTGTTGAAATTCACCTTGGTGGATTCTATCCATTATTCCACCTTGTCAAGATTCTCCTGAATCTTAATGCTGTCCTGTAATGTCTTTTCTATTCCCCATCTTTGTGTCATCCAGAAAATTGATGATTTTTCAACACTTCATTCAAATAATTTCTAAATATGTTGGACAGCACAGGGCTTAAAATGGATCCCTGCAGTATATCACCTGACACTTCTTTCCAGCTTGATATAGAGCCATTCACAAACAACTATTCAACTAGCTCCCTATCCATTTAATGGTAGCATAATCTGGCCCACACCTTGCCTTTTTCTTTACTAAGGTTTCATGGGCCTCTTTGTCAGATTTTTTTTTTAAAAAAGGTGTTTTACATTGCTTGCATTCTTTTAAGTATCTGGGAAAAAATATTCATTTGTGGCTGTAAATATATGATTTTTAAATCTTAGATTAAAATCAGGGTCCTGCTGGCTAGAAGTATCTACACAAATGCCTCGCTCCTAAGGTTCATTCCTCAGAGCAGAACATTGTGGAGAAGTTGGCTTGGAGATTGCCTAGGCGGCGGCAGCACAAATAGTCTTCATGAATACCTCATCAATTGTGCTTCTCTGAGAAAGGATCCCTCAGAAAGTGGGAAGGTGGCTTCCTTTCTCAGACTGTGAGATATATTAACTCATTACTGAAAATTGCATTTTAAGGTATAAACAGACCCAGACTTGGGTTTCTGGCATCCAGCCTTCTGCTCCTACACCTTATAAGAAGCAAGAGCTTATAAGAATCAGGAGTCTATGCTGTCCTCAGGATCATAGTTGCAGATGGCCAGAGGAAAGAATTGTAATCCCTATTTCTTCACAGGCCATGTGGCTGAAAGAGTAAGTAATTTTAATTTATTTTACACAATTTTATTCAACTTGGTTTTCCTTTTGCTCTTTTTCTCCTAAGTAAGAAATATACTGCCTTTGTTTGCCTAAGATTCAGAATGGATTATTAATCTTTAAAAAGTAATATTTAACCAAAGTAATGCCATATTCATCCATTTTTAAAGCACCCCAAAGAACCTTACGGTCAAATGTAGACAAGCATTAGTGAGCCTGAAACAGACTGTACTTATATGGCTGGTGCCCATAAATAATGTCATTCGTGGTTCATTGGTCAAATTAATCTGATAGAAAATGACTAAATTGAAAATCTGTGGGTTGAACTCTTGATGAGTTTTGGCAGAATGCTAAGCAGGCAATTGCAGACTTATTAATGAAAAAGGAGAAGGATGGATACTGAAAAATTAAAGTACCAGGAAGTGAAAGATTAAAAAGTAATGGAGTAAGATCACTTGCATTAAAGAAGAAAATGTTATTGCATTATATTCTTTTATTTTAATATAGACAACTCAAAATTCCACCATTTGCTTTGTAATGTTTGGCACCTCCCAATTATTATTTTTCTAGGAATCCCATTACATTACGAAAACTCACTTGGAAAATAATACTTCTGGAAAAGAGCTTTAAGCAATTTCTGAGGGCTAAAGTGGGCGAGGGTGAAAGCAAAGACCCTGAGATCAGACAGGACCATTCTCAAAACACAAGGAAGGTTTTGTTTTCAAGGCTGACAAACAAGCAGCAAGAAGATTATTATTGTGTAAGTGCAGGAGAAAAGGGAAGATTTATACCTTGGGGCTATTATCAGGCTTCTTTTATCTGCAATAAAAGCAACTTATCGTATGAACCGCGTCCTTGACTCTTCCCTGCTAGCTCCTGAGTACGTGTTTGAGTTTTGTGAAAAATGCTTATTGCTGAATCTTCATAACCTCAAACCATAAGCCTACTTTGACACTAACCTAATTTTTGCTGATCGAGCCTTCTGAGAGGGCAGCCACAAAAATTAAGATTCCCTTATCCTGCCCCACTGAATTGTGTACACTGCAGAAAGTCTGAAATGAGAAACTCCACCTCCCCTTTGTATGATTCTTTGGTTTGAACTACCCCAACATTTTATGTCACTCCTACCACTTGAGGAGAACCATACCACGTGTACAGAATTTGATTTGTCCCTCTTATAAGTACTGATGACAAATTTCCCTTTCTGCTTTGTGTATATTTGAACTCTTGATCTAGAATAAGGGCAAAATTGGAAGCTGTTGCATAAACCCTGCCAAATATAGGTATGGTAGTCTTTTCCACCCTTTGGAGGTGTCCCCCCCCCCACACAACTGGCTGGAGGTTCTACAATCAATAGTCCCAAAACATCTGAAAGGCACCAGGTTAAAAGTTATGATATGAGCTCTAGAATAAACTAAAAAGCAGAAATTAGGCCACATTATCCACAAATGATAGACCATGGTAATTTTAATGAAATTTGGATGACTTACGCACCTACTTAAGTCAAATGAGAAATAATGAATATTAATAGGGTTAATGTATAATAATATAATCAGGCAATGAATTCAAATGAATGGGAGCATACGTCCTAAGGGTCCAATAACAATCTTTCACTTGGACAGCATCATATGAGATTTAAAAGATATTGTGGCGCTTGAGAATAGGGTCACCTTCAACTCTCTGCCTCCTGGATGCTTTGTTTAGTCCCCAAGATGCAGCAAGGAGTTTTTCCTCTTTTTGTATGCTTGTTTGGCCTTCCAATGAATTCAGTCTTTGTTTTCTCTTCCAATGAATTCAGTCAATGGTCAATAAGCTTTACTTAAAGAAAACTTGGGCATAATTCTTCTACTTGGAAATTTGTAATTTCCTTTTCCTTTTATGAACATTTGTATTAGTTATTCCTTTGGCTTATATGCTGCTTCAGATAGATGTGAGTCTAAGTGGCTGATGCTCCCAGTTATAGTAAACGAGATTAAAAATAATACATGTAACAAAATAAATACCTAGGAACAATATAATTCAAAGAGCCAATGTTCAAAAAACAAATTGACAGCCCCCAATGTAGGAGATGCTTCAAGGACTTCTGGAACATACACATTTTAACCTTTTTCTTGAACTCTGATAGGGGTGGATCTTGGGGGAACACTGTTCCAAAGTACGGAGCAATGGCAGAAAAGACCTGTGCACAGTGGACTCTTATGGCAGCACTCCTTAGGAGTAAGGACAGAGGGAGGCAGGTGGCACTTATGGGAGAGACAGGTACCATTGTTAGTAGGCAGCCAGTGTAGATACCCAGGTCCTAGGGGTTTATCTGTTATTGATTAATTTGCTGGAAATTGGGGGATTGAGGTATAAAATAGTTCAGCCAGACTCCAAAGAATTAGCTTCACAGTTAGGTCTTTTCCAGTTAGGCTGAAATAGGCTGCCTAAAATGGGCCATGACAGTATTAAATTGCCATTCTGAAGATCCTAGCCATATTATTTTGTTTAAAGTGTTTTTATTCTATTCCTCTACTTAAAAAGTACTTAACACAGCTTGATTTTTCATGAAATCAAGTTTTGCTGCCATTTGATTATATTAAAACTGAGAGGTGCAAGTGTCTTATAAATATTAGTTATTAAGGTATTTAATAATAGTTACAGAATTGCAGAAAGAATTTAATATACTAATCATTTCCAAATTATCTTCAGTCCTTTTGAAAAGATAATCTGAAAACATGATATGAATTTTTTCAGGTTCGTAATATACACTGAGATTGGAATTCACTCTACCTCTGTTAAAACTGCTATTTTACAAGGCTGCACATTTAATACTTTTCCCCAGTGTAATAGGGATACGAGAAATTGAAGAAAGGTTTTAATAAAAACTTTCCCCCATAAACATAAATTCTAATATTATGAAAGCATGAACTTTTATTAGTGCTAAGGAGATCTTCCTATTCCACATTTATCTCCTGCAGCCTTTATTCCAAATAGAGCATTATATTTAGTGTCTCTAGTATGTAAATTATTGTACAACTAAAAAATAATTAAAGAATATTACTGGTGATTTGTAAATACTAAATAACAATTTCTGGTTGAATAGATTGCTCGGTTAATCTAAGATGCTGATGAACAGGAAAAATAAGGAATGATTTTCAGGAATGTAATAGTATTCGCAGCTATTCCATATATATAATAATAATTAAGGAACAAAGATGTATTATTATTGTTGGTTGCATAGTCAGCCAGATGTTTAGACTGGATTTGGCATTTTTATCCACCTATCAAGTCCTTCCCAAGGACCTGGAATAGGCAGATGTTCTTTGATGGTGTTAAGGATATCATTGCAGGATGAAAGCTGTTCCAAGTAAAGCTGCCTTTTGCAATTGACTGATGGTGATTTTGTCAGTGCCGATGGTCTTCAAGTCGTGCTCCAGATGTTTTGGGATTGCACTTAAAGCACCTATTACTACTGGTGCTATCTTTGCTTTCTTTTGCCACAGGCCATCTATTTCTATTTGCAGGTCTTTATATTTTATTATTTTCTCCAGTTCTTTCTCATCTATTCTGCTCTCTTCAGGTATTGCAATGTCCAGTATTCAGACTTTTTTGTTTTTCTTATCAACAATTGTTAAGTCTGGAGTGTTGTGTGGCAGGCACTTGTCTGTTTGAATTCTAAAGTCCCAGAGCATTTTAGCGTTTTCATTTTCTATTACTTTGTCTGTTTTGTGGTCCTACCAGTCCTTGCTTGCAGGCAAGTGGTATTTCTTGCAGATATTCCAATGCACCATTCTTGCTACTTTGACATGATGTTGTTTGTAGTCACTCTGTGCAATCTTCTTGCAGCAGCTAACTAGGTGCTCCACTGTTTCTTCAGTTTCTTTGTAGAGATGGCATTTGCTGTCTGTTACTGTCTTCTCAATTCTGGCTTTATATGAATTTGTTCTTAAGGCTTGGACTTATGCAGCCACAATTAGCCCCTCTGTCTCTTTCTTCAACTTTCCTACTCTTAGCCATTGCTAGGTCTTGTTGTTATCTGTTTTGCCTGCTAGTTTGTGTACTCGCCATATAATAGCCCAGTTTTTATAGTTTTATAGTTGTAATAGTTTTTCAAGGACACTCCAATAACCTTGAGCTCATCCCCCACCATATACACTGTCTTACTTTTCCAAATCATCTTGGCATAATGGTTTTTACTAGTCCACCATCTACTTGCAACACATGCCCAAAGGATGTGAGTTTCTGATGGCTTAGCAACCTATAAGACAAGCATGTATATAGATCTGAGTAGCTTTCATAGCACAAGTATTTCATGAACAGAGATTGCTTGACTATGCTAAATCACACTCAGGTAACATCCTGTTGGGTTACTGCCAGGTACTATGATGGAGCTGACATTCATCATTTTGCAAGTATTGAAAGAACTGCACTAATTCTCAGATACCTTTGCCTTGAAAGAGTTAGCACTGAAATCCTGTGCTTGTTTACTTAGCTCACTGAGTTAAAAGAGTCTTTCTTTCTCAGTGAGCTATGTAGAAATCAGACCAAAGTATCTGAAGGCTTCCCTATCACATGAATCTGATATGATTATTCTATCCTAAACTGTTCTTCACATGCTTGTCTTCAGGGTTTCAGAATAAATAGTGCCTTTCAGCAACAGTCTGGAATACATATCTAGGAATGTGGCCAGAATAATCTTTCCTTTAAGTCTTCCTAGGCCTTAATGCCTTTGGAGCACTGAATCAGGTTTTATGCTTGGTTTTAGAATCTGTGATATTTCAGACTTTAAAGTATTATAAGGGTGGCATTTTATTGCTATGTATTTTATTGATTCTAGTATAAACTATATGTAGAATAGCAACTAACTTTCCTTCAGCATGGGGAAAACTCAAAAACTCCTTGGTCAAGTTTTTTTCCAAAGAGAAGAGTTATAGGGTTTAACACTGAGATCTTGGAAGAAATATCCTCCACTGCTCCTGAATTTCCAAGCCTGCAAGAGCATCAACTCACCACTTAAAGAGGAGAGAAATAAAGGAGTACTAGATTGCTTCAAAGAGCATCCTGGGAGTAATAGTTTACTTTGGAGGAATATTCTAGACAGGTTATCATTTCAAGTAGGCCCTCTTCTGCAATCAGCTGTGATCACTGCCAGCCAAACCTTCCACTACAGAATTCTCTCTTTGAGAACAGTAAAATGCTGGAACAACTTGCATGTTAGCCTGATCTTGAGCCTTGATTTCAAGCCTTGTATGGCTTCCCACTGATTTGAACCTTGAAATGAGGTTAAACTACTGCCTGCTCTAAGGACCCTGAGCTAGTTTTTGCCCTTGAATTGTTTGATTATAGCTCCTGTCTGGTTGTGTGAACTCTGGGACAGAACAAAAAAGCAAGTTAACATACTGTAGATGAGAATGCAAAAGTAATGATAACTTCAATGTAAATATACCAGAAATCCCAAATGTTTTAGTCTTTCCATTGGTATCCTTCTAATTCTTGTAAAATGTTTTGGTTACTTTTTTCCTGCATCTTTTCCAGACCTATTTATTTAACTGGATGATTTGGCATTGTGATGGAATGGAATTATGAAGGCTGGACCCGGGGAGAAAAACATTTTCTTAGCTCGCTGGAGGAGCGTGGGAGATACAAGAGGATGAGACTGGCACCTCCCTGAGGAATTCACAATGTTGTGGCTGGCATTACTTGGGAGCTGGGGTTTCAGTCTGGGAAGATTCTTGCTAGAGGCTGTAGCTAATAAACATTGCTGGACTGAATTTACATGGTCTCTTGGAGTTCCTTGGGCTAGCCCTGACAGGTATATTTCTAACATAATTTCACTATGGATTTGTATATATGCACTATAATGGTCTGTTTGCATATAAGCAAATATACATATATACATGTACACATACATACAAAAAAAAAAACCCTCTCACCCCTATAGGTGGTATATGTCTTCCTCAATCTTGGGTCCTCCACCAGAGACCTGGGAGTTTAAGGGTTCTCTGCAATATCTTAGCTATTCCTAGCACTGCACTCTTCTGGACAGAGAGCTCTGATGTTGTTCCTGGGATCTGTTGGAGCCAGTTTCCCAGCTTAGGAGTCACAACCCTGACTGCTCCTACCACCACTGGTTCTACTTTGGCCTTGACTTTCCACATCCTCTCTAGTTCCTCCTTCAGGCCCTGGTACTTCTCCAGCTTCTCATACTCCTTCTTCCTGATGTTGCTGTCACTTGGTACTGATTTATCTATCACTACTGCTGTCTTCTGGTCCTTGTCTACTACCACAATGTCTGGTTGATTGGCCAGTACCTGCCTGTCTATCTGAATCTGGAAGTCCCACAGGATCTTGTTGTTCAGTCGTTAAGTCATGTCCAACTCTTCGTGACCCCATGAACCATATCGGGCCAGGCCTTCCTGTCCTTCATGCGTCCCTGAGTTTGCTTAGTTTCATGCTCATTGCTTCAGTGATACTATCTAACCATCTCATCCTCTGCAATCCCCTTCTCCTTTGCCTTCAATCTTTCCCAGCATCAGGGTCTTTTGCAAAGAGTCCTCTCTTCATATTAGGTGACCAAAGTATCTGAGCTTGAGCTTCATTATCAATCCTCACAGGATCTTAGCCCTCCATGACCTTCTGTGGAATCTCCCATCTGGACATGGGAGGGCCTAGCCCATACACTATGCAGATGTTCTTGCACACAATGCCAGCTACTGGGTTGTGCTGTTCAGTGTATGCTGTTCCTGACTGCATCTTACAACCTGCCACTATGTGTTGGACTGTCTCTGAGGCCTTTCTGCACAGCCTGCACTGTGCAGGTGTCTAGAGGTTCTGTCTAGTGTGGTAGACCCCTGCTTCTATGGATCTGGTGCTTAGTGCCTGTTATTGTGCTGCTATGATCAGTGCCTCAGTGCTGTCTCTTAGTCTAGCCATTTCCAACCATTGGCAGGATTTCCCAATGTCAGCCACCTCAGCTATCTGCTGATGGTACATCCCATGCAGGGTCTTGTCTTGCCATGGCACTTCCTCTGCTTGAACTTCTTCCCCTGTCTGCTGCTGCCTCAGTCTTTCTCTCAGCAGCTCATCTTTGGGTGCCATCTTACTGGTGTATTCCTGGAAGCTCTGGGTTTCATCCTGGACAGTGGCTTTGACACTCACCAGACCCCACCTGCCCTCTTTCCGGCTGGTGTACAGTCTCTGGGTGTTGGACCTGGGGTGGAAACCTCTGTACACTGTGAGTAGCTTCTGGGTTTTCACATTGGCAGCCTCCATGTCCTCCTTTGGCCAGCTTACTATACCAGCAGGGTATGTCATGACTGGCAGGGTGTATTGTAAGTGTTGATGACATGGATCTTGTTCTTCCAATTGAGGTGGCTCTTCAGGACCTGTCTTATCCTTTGGTGGTACTTGGATGTTGCTGTCTTCCTTGCCTCCTCATTGTGGTTCCCATGTGACTGTGAGATACCAAGGTACTTGTAGCTGGTCTGTAGGTCTGCTATATGCTGGTAGTTCCAACCCATCAGTCTTAACTACCTTCCCTCTCTTTACTATCATCCTGCCACGCTTCTCCAGTCTGAATGACATCCCAATGTCCTCGCTGTAGATCCGTGTCAGGTGGATCAGTGAGTCGATGTCTCGTTCACTCTTAGCATACAGCTTGATGTCATCCATGTGGAGGAGGTGGCTGATGGCAGTTCTCCTCTTGAACTTGTATCCATATCCAGTCCTTGTGATTATCTGGCTGAGGGGATTCAAGCCTATGCAGAACAGCAGCAGGGACAGTGAATCACTTGATGGCCACTTGTGTGAGCTGTCTTGACTTGACTACCAGTGTTGTCTTCCATAGTCCCACTGAGTTCTTGAGGAAAGTCCTTAGTGTCCTGTTAACCGTGTATAGCACCAGGCATTCACAGTGTGTGGCACTGAGTTATGGGCTTTCTGTAATCAACCCAGGGTGTGCTCAGATTGGTCTGTGTAGACCTTGAGTCTCAGGCAACTGCTCTATCTATGAGCAACTGGTGTTTTGAGCCTCTGTTGTTGTTCCAAATGCCCTTCTGAGCTGTGCTTATGTACTGGCCCATATAGTCTTGTAGCTTGGTGGCTATGATGCCGAATAGGACTTTCCATGTTGTGGGGAGGCAGGTTATTTCCTGGCAGTTAGATAGTGCTGTTCCCTTGTGGGGGTATTTCATGTCTTTCCTTGTATTCTGGGAAATCTGAATGGGAGTCTGCTGCTAGCAGTTGGTTCATCTGTGCTGCTAGGCATTTCTTTAGCTAGTAGGTTTGGATCATGTACAGACCTGCCACTCCAGCTACTCATGTTCGTGACCCACTGTTGGATGTCTGCTACTGTGATGGTGACTGGTTCCTGTTGTGGGAAATTGTTGTGGTCTGCTTTAGGTGCTGTAGCCACTTTGTACTGGTGTTATGTGTGTTCTCTTTCTCCCATATGTTCTTCCAGTACTATTCAGTTTCTGTTGTTGGTGGCTCTGCTGTTACTGTGTTGTTGTACTGCAGTTGGGAGCACAACTTGGATGGTTCTTTGGAGAACAGGGCATTTATCTTCTTGGCCTCTGCTTCTCTAGTGTATCTCCTTAGCCTGGTAGCTAGTGCTGTGAGCCTTTGTTTAGCAGTCTCTAGGGCTTCAGGTGGAAGCAGGCCCTTGTATTTTTTCAATAACCAAGTCTCATCCTTAATCTCCACATCCTTCTGTTGTTCCACCAGCTGACTAACTTCTCTCTGAGTTGCCTTGATTTTAGCCTCCAACCTCATTGTCCAGGGGAGGTATGTACTGCTATTCTTAATTGTGTAGCCAAGCATCTCCAGGATTACAGCAGCTGTAACGTATTCCAGTTCATTGGTTTGAGTTATGGTGGTAATAGGGACTGTCATGAGGGCTCTATTGGCATCTTCCAACATACTATCTGATGGTACTTCTCCACTGAGCCTTGGTAATCAGGCCTGAGGGTTGATTGTAGCTGGTTATTCATGATCTTATGCCTCACATCAGCTGCTGTGCTCTGTAATGGAGGGGGTGGCAGTAACGTTCCAGCTTCAGGTTTTGGCAGCACATCCAGTTGTTCTTCTGGGTCTTCTTGAGTCCAGGATGTAATGTGGAGTTGGTCTATCTCAAGTTGTGAGACCAGCTTCCTTTTCACTATCTTGAAGCACTGGGTAACTAGCTACAGTATTTCTCAGTTAGTGTGGATGTAGGTCTTCTGTCCATCCATAGTTCCCTCATACATTTCATATATTCCCTCTCATTAGGCCTACTGTTGTAGTAGCATTCCATCAATTCCAAGTTCTCGACTCGTTCATGGTTTGTTTCAGTAGCCCACTTATCGTCAGATTGTCCTGGTTCCCAAACATCTGGCGTGGACCTTGTTAATACAGGCGATGCCTGAGCCAGCATGACTTTCTTAGTTTGTGTCACTCTCATAATTGAGGCAGGCAGGTAAAGCGTTAGGGGGTCTTTGCCCAAGGACCACTACTGGTAAGATAGGCACCAGCTGGGATTCAAACCCTGTCTCCTGTGTCAAAGAGTGGTGCTGTCACCACTATGTTATGCAGCCGCTCCATAATTTGTATATATGCACTATAATGCTTTCAGAATTCTGCCTACCTCCCATTAACTATCTTTTCATAGCCAATACACAAGATTGAAATTTGCACTACCATTGTAGCATTCCCGAGTTCAGGTCCATTCCCTGTAAATGGGAAGCTAAGATTCCATGCCTTAATGTGCATCACTTTCACTTATTTACCCAGTATTACCTTATTTGCTAGTTTGTTGCTCATTTGCTCAGACTGAAGATATTGCTTTTAAGCTTCTAATAGTTCTTCTAGTGTTACATTATGTGCTTAATATTGCAATCTTTTTTGCACCATTTCCTCTTATTTTATTTATTTATTCTTTAATCCATTTTACATTAGTTCCTATTTCTAAGATTAGCCTCAATGAGTCATGCCTGGCCAGCCTAGATTCTAGAAGAAATAATATTATAAAGTGTTGTTTTGCTTTTTAAAAAGCCAGGTAGTGCAGAGATAGGTATCCTGGGAATAAATAAAATGTAAGATGGTGAGCGTCAGGATTGTGTTACGAAGGTCTTGATGTTCATTCTGGGAGCTACTTGGTGATGTTTATTTTATGATGTTAATAGCAATGTTTTCAAACCATAAATTAATGGAATATGAAGTTTGTTCAACCTTTTATAAGTCAAGAAAATGTCAGTGTTATTGCATCAGGTGCAATCTTTCTACCTTCCCTAAACACAATGAATGCTTAATGTTCATTGTTAGAATGTTAGTGTATATTTAATAAAAAAAGCTTTTTATTGGTGTTTTATGAAGTCTCACAATCTGTCTGAAAATAGACACTAATGCATGTTTCTCCTGAAAAGGGACTTATATGGTTTTATTCCTGCTACTAAAAGATGAAGTGAATAAGGCACCACCTGGAACACCAGAATTATGGAATAAATTTAGTGACTTAACTGAAGTGCAGACTTAGTTGATTAGAGTTGTTTGCAAGATGGGCAGCCATTTAAAGTTGCTGAATAAATAAATAAAGTTTATTATTTCACCCTAGGTGATACCTAGGTATGATTAAAAAACAAACTACTAAATAATTCTGAAATAAATAAAACTTGTCCAGATCAATAAGCAGTATCTAAGACTAAGAATCAGATGATAAAAATATGCTAAAAGAACATAAACTAACACTGATGTGTACTTTGCAAAGTAGGATAAATGATATTTTGGGATAAATTGAAATACAAGAAAAAGAAAATATCAGTTATTTTTATAATATTTCTGCACTGTTAAAATTGACAACAATGTATTTTCTGATTTGTTTGCACATAAGTTCATCATGTTTCATTAATAGAACATTTCCACTCCTACAAGCCTAAAGGTACTTAGCTTCTTACTTTTCCCTCTTGTAAAAAGGGTGTGTTTTTGATCATAACATTCTGTATAGAATTCTGTACAATTCTGCTGTAATTGTTAATATTTCCCACTTGAAATTGTAATCAACCTTTTATTCATCTTTTTCCCTATTTAAATTTTTTAAATGTGTACACTTCATTTAAAAACAATCCACCTCCCATTAAAGAGAAATTAGTAAACTAGACTAATGGCTTATTTGTCAACAGTTCTTTTCCCTATGGATGATTAAAAAAAAAAGGATGTTTATGCTAAAATTACTTTTGTAAAATAAATGACAACCAGTTCAAATAATAATTCTACTTTGCTTATGTACTACTACATTCATTCATAATATAGAAATAAAAAGAACTAGTTCACAACAAATTTTAGAGTGATACTAGTAGGAGATTAAATAGAAGTATCTTCTGTGACCATGATGTTATACCTTAAATGCACAGAAAACCTGAAAATTCACAAACAGCCTGGAATTGGTGAGGTAATGTCATAAAAACTGTTACCTAAATATTAGGATTTAGAGAAAGTTGAACTGAATTCAATTTATTTTTTTAAAAAACAGTAATTCAATGGAATTTCATCATTGGATAATTGAATCCAAATTTCATTGCCCATGAATGCTTTCAATCTTTAATAGTCAAAGTGTTCTTAGAGCCACACTTTTTTACTTATAGCTAATTCCCTTCCTGATGTTAACTTCTATTCATAGGATCATGAATGTTAAATAAATATGTATAGCATTATGCATGGTGTGGTGAAAATCCCCTGACTTTCTGACTTGAATTAAAATCCAGAACTAATGAAAGTGTATGGAATGAGAATTTGAAATGATTAAAGAAAGCATTTGACTTGAATGCCTTCAAACAATGATTAGACAAATTTATGGGATTATAATTGCTAAAAATAATTATGGTTCCATAGAATGTTTGGGTTCATAGCATTCTATCAATGGAAAACTATTGCTAGGAGTTGAAAAATGACAATAGAAGAAGCCTGTTAGCAAGATATATTAGTGGGCTTTTGTAAGTCTCTGGTTTTCTGCTGTTAGAAAATGAATACTAGACCAAATTGACTTTAAATCTAATCAAACAGAGATTCATGCCAAAATGCTTTAGCTGTGCCTTGATAAAGGGATTTCCAAAATTCCTGGCCTTTCACACAATAAAACTCTTTTCATTTCATTTTTCACCATTCTCTCCTCTTTTTCTAGTTTTTATTGCCTGCCCTCTTTTTCCCCATTTTTATCATCTAACACATTAGTTACCATTCTCAAATGTCATTAAGTTATAGTACATTGTCAAGAAAAGAATATAGATTCTTTTCATACTTGAAGTATCAGTGGCATTCTATATACATTATTTAGAGAGAGAGAGAAAAAAAGAACTGCTCAAGAATCATACCATATTTGACCTTGTCTTGGGTATAAATTGACAAAAATCAGACAATGAATTTATTAAAAATTATCCCCAAATGAATAGTTGGATTCAACCCAATTCTTAATATTCTCACAAACTGTGACCATAAAAGAGGGAGACGTGGAGATTTATAGGAGATAAAAAGTAGATGAGTGATGCATTGCTCAATTTTATAGGCTTTATGGTAATGCATCTTAAAAGAAAATGCAAATAGAGCTTCTAAAAAGAACACTGAATGCATGGAAACAATAAATGATAACATACATTTAAAATCCAATCCAGAAAGCCTAAACAGGGCATAAAGATATGGCTTTGTAACACCCAAACTCCCAGTTCAGGCAAGGACTAGAAATGAACGCAACATTGTTCCCTCCTGAATTTCTTTTTAGATGCAGTGAAAATCAGATACCCTGAAGATTAGGAGTGATGGAGATATTTTGCATGCTCACAAGAAATTATTTTACCACTTTTATTTGCCATAGGGAACTGACAAGAGGAAATAGTAGTCCCACTTCTCCAGATAAATGTAGTTGTCAGTGCTGCAGGCTGCCCCATCATAGATTTCCACAAATGGAGGGGAATGATGAAATGTGCACAAACCCCAAGACTTATGTGCTTTCCTCTGACATCAGGACACAAGTACAAAGAGCTGGGATTTGTACTGTGATGTTGCCACACACATTTTGCTTTTTTTTTTTTTTTCTCTCATTGCTGAAAATGAGACACCTATGTGCCATATGTCAACTGAAAGCTCTGATCTCTACTTTAGAGAGGCAGATACTTTATCTGGGAACTTAGCCAAACCTTTTAATATGCCTGTGTGTACAATGCTCATAAACACACAGAACGTTTATTCAGTGAATTTGCCTTTTTGGTATGTAAGAAAGGCCTCAGATGTTTTGCATCGATATAGGGAATAGGAACTACAATGGGAGTTCCGTTCTTGCGACCTCTGGCAAGTTTTCCATATTATGCCTAGAAGCTTCTTTCATTGAGAAAATGTACTTGAAAGCAGAACTGAGCCAGAAGTGATGACATTTCATTGACCTCTTTGCTTGCTGCAAACAGCACGTTTCACTGGTAATCATTTGTTGAGGGTAGAAAATATCTCAACACATAGCTCTGCTCAACACCCAAATGTACGTCCACTCCCAGGCAAATATTTTTCACCTTCCAGAAATGATCACTGACACAATGTGTCTCCGTGTTTCAGAGTAGCGGTACTGGGGAGGCAATAAGCTACAAGACCAATATAGAAAGCCTTAGCAGGGCTTAGCACTGTAGCAGTTTTCATGAGGTAAATCAGTTTTCAGTGGCAGGGGAGCATCCCTTTAGTCTCTCTCTTCCCCACATAATATTATCACCCAGATAGGCTGAAATCTGGGATATTATTCTGAACAAAGATACTTAGCTGAAACCATAAATCACAGCTTACCTGTGTACCAATTGTTTGCGGCTTACACAAATGGCTGTCTCGTAGTCATGAGTGACACACACTTTATGAGGGCTGCACTTTACCTTCAAACATGGATCTTTAGATGGGTCAAGAGCTATCAAAAACAAGATATAAAGAAGTTTAGAAACTTACTCCTCTGTTCATTAGTCAAAATATTGAGTTAGAAATCAAAAGCACTTTTCAGCTATTTGTGAAATGCTCTAAAATATTTACCCCATTTAAACCTCACCACTCTGTGTGATGGATGATGTTCAGATAGGGTCAGTTGATCAAGGTCATCCAATGAACTTTAGAACCAATTATTTATGACATTAAGCAAGCCCTGTGCTTTATATTGTGCCTTCAGGTCACATTTTACTCCTAGCAACCTCCTGGACAAATCCTTGCGGTTCTTTCAGCAAAATTTTCGGAAGTGGCTTGCCACTGCCTTTTTCTTATGGCTGAGAGAGAGTGACTGGTCCAAAGTCACCCAGCTGGTTTCATGTTTAACGCAGGACTAGAACTCATGGTATCTTGGTTTCTAGCCTGTTACCTTTAGCCACTACACCAAACTAGCTTTCAGTCCGGAGCTTTAGTAGCTGCAATATCCTAGTTGCTGTCCTCCTCCCAATACTACTATCTAGGAACAGCTATGTGTAATTATTGCCAACATATATGAAAGAACGAAGAGTCAATGGTTATCTAGATTGCAACTAACGTGGACACAGGTGTATTAATCCTGAAGAATAGATAAACAAAATACATGTTACTTAAAAAAAAAAAGAATATAGATTTGGCATGAAGAAAAATTCTCTCATTTATCACCTCCCTTAGCCAAAATTGCAGGAGACATTTTATCAGTTCCGCTGTTCAGTTTTCTATGCTTCTGCATATTAGAATTGCTTTTAACTAATTTTAATTAAGAGGAATGCTACATGGAACATCTCAAGCCTGTCATGCATGGAATTCTGGTCTGCATCCAAATGTTGCTATATCTATTGAAATAACAATTACCTGACAAGATATTTAATGATTACTATTGTGCAACAGGACATACAGCAATTCCTGAGCCCTGCGTGAAGTTTAGCAATATTGTGTTACTAGAATATATGATTTTCCTCTATTGATCCAACATAACTCTGAAATCAACAAAAACATAGCATGCCAGTTTCAGCTAGTGCTAGCATGACAAACAAATGCTAGAAAGGAATGGGAATGTTATCCTTACTGCAATTACACTTAAAAAATTACCTTTCATTTGGAAATTATCTTTGAATTTTTCTGTATAGGTACACTCATGGATGATACTGTATTCACTGATAAAACACAATTAATTACCTTTGTGTTACAATACTATCTTTATGGTACACTGTAGCAGTACATTGTTGTCGATTTGGAGGAATTAAAATCATATTGTACTGAAAACTTGGCCTGCTATTTTGATTTTAGAGAAAGAAAAATTACTATTGATTTGGATTTTTTCCAACACGTAGGAATAAAAATATTGTCACATCTAAGAAATGTCATTTAGGGCTACAAGCAACCACTGAAGTTTTGCCAATACTATAATCGCAGGCTTAATATAAAAATGGTTCATTTAGCTTATGCTACACCTTTAGGGTATAGAGTATGAATGCAAACAAGAACAGAAGCATGTCAGCAGGGATGGGTCTGAAATGAAAAGATACATTAGCATCTTCTTGAAATATTTTTTAAATGGGACAATGCCAAAGAATGGCAACTACTCATTTCACAGAACCCAACCTCCCAACCAACACAGATGTTAGAAAATAAATAATGCCTACTTCGGACACATTATGCAAAGACCTAGCTCTCTGGAGAAGGCTCTAATGTGGGAAAGAAGGAAAGAAAGAGAACAAAAGGATGACCAACAGCAAGGTAGATGGACTCAGTTACATTGGCAATGGGAGCACCATTGGAAGAGCTGAAGGACCAGGTTATAGAAAGATCATCATGGAGAAAATCTATTTATGTGATCAGTAAGAGTCGACAATGACTTGATGGCATGTAATCAGTCAGTAGTTTACTAGCCATCTAAGCTGTTAACATCTAAATTATTTCATAACACAGAGTCCCTTGCATATATTGAATAGGGACTGGAACCTAGTCTAAGTTTGCTGCTTAGACATTGATATTGTACATTCAGCAGGGTTGTTGCTGTGAAGGCAAAATTGGGCTTCAGAGCATACAGGGGTGCATATGTAGCACTTGTCTGCAACTCCATAAACCAAACACATCCTTCCCAGAATCTTTCTGCATCTGCAAAGGGCGGTGACACAATCCCAGGAAAAGATGCAGCTGCTTTAAGAAGTTGTACTTTGGTGCCAACACTGTCCCTGGCTATCTAAATTGCAATGCAAGTAACCCAATCCAGATTGGGTAGATTAAACCACCCTGTTTTACATACATCAGAATAATCGGGTCTTTCAAATCAGCTGTTACATGCACCTCTATGGCTGGTGGATCAACACAGTAACAAGGGTCCTAAAATCTGCAATACACAAGTGCTCACATTATCATTTAGACTAAATTCCTTTATTTTCTAATATTGGAAGTCAACTCTGAGGTCTAATAAACAAGAATAAACAAGGGAGATTTAATTTATGTCTTTAATCATAAATAATTTCTATAATTATTCCATACCCCTCAGTAGCAGCAAAAGCAGCATCTAGAGGCTATACTGCTCTCATGTGCAGTATAATTACACTAAAAAGTAAGATGAAGTTTCTTAAAAATCAGCTAGCTCAACCTGCTGCACTCCAGATGTGTTAGCTTTGTTGGTTCGGAATTCTGGGGGTTGTAGTCCCAACACATATGGAGGACAACAGATTGGGGAAGCCTGAGTTAACATAATTGAACTAAAGATTCATTTAATCCATTAGTCTACTATTGGGAATCACTATTAAGTTGTACATATGGCCAAATCTGGTGGTTTTATATTTTAAAATATTTGCATTATTTGAGCAGTTTCATTCAATTCCACTTTTAGAATCATCTACAAGTTTTTAATATATGCACTTTTCACTAATATACATCACAAAACTTAGGGAATTGTTAAAATTGATGCATTACTGTATTCCAATCTGCATATTAGTGTAGGAAGTAAGACTAAGATAGATGCATATAAAAGCCATTCAAACATTGTTAGACCTTCCATCCTTGTTAGACCACATTCTGACTGAAGACAGATACAATAACAAAACTAGACGAAGGCAGGCTAGTGAAAACTATGCCAGAAGCCTTTTTCAGCTCGACTTTTCCCTCTATACCTGTGAGGTCTACTGATAAGAACTTGGCAGTGATTCACAGACACTGGATTAAATAGACTCTCGGATCATACTTGACTTAAGGATCTCAGACACAGAACACAGCACAGCTGGATAACACCTTTCACTCCATACTAGGATGAAAGCACTTCAGACAGTTGATTGCCCTCCATCAGCATGAAAATGCAGCTACTTCTTATATCCACTCCAGTTTAGTTCTGGTTCTTTTCCTCCTCTGCACCACCCATGGTTTAATGGAGTTTTTGCCTTGTAGTTTTCAGCCCTGAAGCTGGGCAGTTGTTGGTTGTGGACATAAATGTCAAGTCTGCTCTGAGAAACTCTATCTTCCACAATATAACTCCACAGGACCATTAACCCCAGCTTCCTGTGGGATGGATGGAACAGATGTGGTCATTGTTGTTCTTATTTATGATTGTTGATATTGCTTGTACAATGTTTTGATTAGATTTATATAATTGACAATGGAATATAAATAATTGTAAAAACCACCACAATCTTAAATCTACCATTGTTGGCATATGTAATAACAATGAAGAAAGGAGTCCTTAGATGCTTGGTTGCAAAATTAGTGGTTTCTACACTTTAAAAAACTACACATCTTCTTCTGCACTCTGTTTCAATCAACATGCAGCCATATAACTTTGATAAATGCACAAGCCCTTCCTGTTATTTATTTCTAGTATCTTAAATCTCTAGTATTTAGTATTGGAGTATATTGTTGGTAAACACTTTCCATGCAACTATTAAAACTAATAAGTAACAAAGCCATGTCTCCACAGTCTTTGGAGGCACTGAACATTTCTTTCAATTGCATACTGGTTGGTACATGTTCTACTGGACAAGTAAGTATAAAAACTGATTTGCAAAGCTGAGAACAAACTTAAATTATATCTCCTTAGCAAGTTGGTCAAATAGCCTGGAATATGCCTTGACAGAAGCAAAGAATAATGCTCTACTTTTCTTAGGATTGATATTAACTGGTACTTTACACCTTGAAGGACTATGCTAGGATACAGATATATAAAACAATAACTTACACCCTTCTCCCCCACCTATGACAGAACCTAAGACATATTTTCTGTAATATGCTAATAATAAATCACTCTCCATTAATCAGTTTGTAGGAGCAGATGTTCATTATCTGTTGGGGAAGAAGACCCATGGGAATAAAATGAAAGAGAAACAAATCCTGAATTTTGTTATCCTACTTCTTATAACTGAAAACAGTGAGTGTGAAAGTTCTGACATGAACATTCACAAATTTATATGCAGAGTAAGAAGTGGAAAAACAAGAGCTAAAACAATTATTCAGGCAGACCTTGCTCAGCAATGCAGATAAGTGCTATTATGAGATGGCATGGCAGCCTATCCATGCTATGATACATGGCTCACTACAATTTCTTTTCTATCTTTCACTCTTATGAAAAAGAATAAAATAAATTTTGCCATCTCACGCAAAAGAAATGCACTTTACCACTTCACCAGGCTAAGATTTCATTAATTCATCTCCCCCATATCCATATAAGTTTTTTTCCCCCATTAATATCTTTACTGCCTTCAAAGAGGCCATAATGTCTCTAGGAGGGACTTGTGTATGTCACCATAAGATACATGATCAGTCAGACCCAGTCAGAACAGAACCGTTCTCTAATATCTGTAGACAAGCATTTATTTGTAGAATAAAGGAAAGCACAAGGAAAGCTGGCTGGGAAATATTGCAAGTTTTAGTCCCTTTATATTCTAAGCATACATTGGAGAAGTCTGTTCTATATGCACCCAGGACATGACAGCCCTCCTCCCCCCGCTTTATTTAAATGCAAAAATCCCAATCCATAGTAATTTTCATGCCAATCTTCGTTTCAGTCTTAAATAGGCAAGGAGTCAGAGCCCTTGAATGGCTTCCTCAATATTTTAGACAAAAGCCATTAGCTACATTGTGTTCTCTGTTCCAGTATCAGACCTTAATCTGTGACTGGTTGCTTTCCATTCAGCTTTCTCATTTCAGTCCACTGAGGCCCTGAAGACAACTCTGTACGTGTAAGGTACAGAAGACTTTAGGGACATTAGATCACTGTGCTGGATCAGGCCAAGGACATATCGAGCACAGTATTCTGTTGCCGTGGGGGCTGATCAGATCCCTGTAAAAAAAACAGCATGCAACTGCCAAGCACAATAACATCTAGTTCTTGCTCCCAGCAACTGATTTTGAGAGAAATACTATCTTTGTTATGGGTGAAAATACATACCCATTGTGCCCAGTGGCCATCACTGCTAGCCTTATTTTCATAAATTGGTTTACTCCCATTTTAAAATTAGTAGCCATTGCCAACGTCTTGAGGTAGCACATTCCACAATTTAAGTATGTGGAACTGCACGTTTTGCTGTTCCAATTATTTGTAAAGATTTTTTTTTCTGGCATTTTTTCCACACATATGTAAGTTTCCATATCCATATCCATATTCACATTCTCACTCATCTTTTTTTCAAAGGTAAGGAGACCCATCCTTTTGCAGTATTTTCTCATGGGAGAGCCACTTCAGCTTTGGATTCCCCTCTCTGCCCATTTAAACAAATGACTGGGATTTAAGGAATCCTTCATAGCTGTTTTTGTATATATCTTATACAAGGACAGCCTCTGTGGGGTTGGCTCTATACCCATCATTGTATCTGTCTTTCAACCAATTCCTGCCTGTCACAACCAATAAAACTCCTCACAACTTCAGTTCCATTCAGCAGCTGTAGAGGGGTATTCAGAAAAGTTCACAATAAAATCTTTAGTATCTCTTGGCTTGGCAAATACTTTGATTCCCTTTTCTGATTCAAAAGCAATAGATCAGACAGTCATTCTTTCCCAGAACAGCTACACTGTGCAAAGAATGAGTCACATATGGTGGTTCAAGGCCTCCTAGGCAACTCCCATTTTGCTGGGAGAAAGGACAAGGGAACATTTCTGCTATATAACTCCTATCAGGAAGTCATAAGGAGGTGGGTGGGACGTAGGACCATAACATTCAGTTGTGCCTCCCAAAGTGTCAACTTTTCTCACCCTTCAGCTCAAATATACAGCTTGCCTTGTCAAGGAGATCTCACTGAATAGAACCAGATAAATATCTAAAATCTGATGGCAGCCACCAGAAAAAATCACAAATATATCAAGGATGGAAGCAAGGTCAGCAACTCACTGATAACAGTTTTTCTGTCTACCAAAACCTACTGAGTGGTACCATGGCTCAAAGACAAGAAAAGGTCACCTATGTTACATGTTTCAAATTTCTATCTAAAATAATTAATTCAAACTATCTGACTTCAACATTAAAAAGTGAAATGCGCCCATTATGAGTGTCTCTTCTTTCATTGTTTTCCAGCTGACCTTTTATTATTCATAACTTCCTAAGCCTTTTATTAAATCCATAAATCCTCTGTAGCTCTTCCCAGAGCTCTTGAAATAATTAGGAAATAAACACCAACGAGTACGTCTCATCCTCAGCAACAGCACGTTGAAATATGCATGTATGTATATGTATGTCTGCATGCACAACACACATAAGCTGCATTATAAAACTGCATGTCTTATGAATCCCTTTTCCTATGACGAGAGAGCAGACCGTTTTGCTAGGGAATAATATAGACTGTTTTGCCCACTCCTCCTTGGCTGCCACATAAAGCTATAACTTAACAGTACTGAACTCTGTGGGACAAGAACTAATAATAGTGGTTGAGAGACTTTTCTATTATATTTTATACTTATGGGTCATGACTATAAAAGAAGACATATGAACTGAGAGAAAAACTCTCACATTCAGATGGTAGAAATCCATTGGAGAGTTGGAGCATAGGACTATGCTGTAGCTCTAGGTTATGTGTTAAATAGCACAACAAAATTTATTCTTCATCCATGTGAGGGTGATAATAAATAAATACTCCCAAAGGCTTTCTGGAATGGATGTACATTTCAACAGAACTTTATAATGTCCTTGCAAGGTGATTTATTTACTTGATTTTGCTTCACAGCCACTGTTTTATTTATTTTTTAAAATCAATCCAACCTCACAAACATTCAGTAAAGCTGTTATTTAAAAGGTCTATTAAAAGTAAAATGACATTATGTGAACACCCTTCATTTTCAATACTAGTCTTTTGTAAGTACCATTAATATTCAAAAGCAAAAGTATGTTTCTGTAGTATGCGACAGTCTAGTAACGTTGACCTCCCTGTGGAATTAATGTTCTCCTACTGGATGCCAAGTGGGCTTTCAGAGGCAATTTCATAGACACATTTCAATTATTTAAAAACATGAGAATATAGCATCAATAAAGGGAGACAATAACTGTAATCCTAGCAACTGCCTGCTACCATGTATTCCATCCTCAGAAAGAGATACTTGCACACCAAAATGCCCTTAGAGCTATCTATCTCTCTTCTCCTTCTGCCTCCAAACAGTTTCCACAAACTTTCATATGCAGATCGTAAGAAGGCCCTTTAGTCGGGAAAGGTGATAAGTGAGAATTCATTTTTCCCAAATGGCTGTTGCATTTTAAGGATCATACAGTTTCTAAACATTAAGCTCTTCTTGAGGAACCATCTGAGCAATTGGCCTTTTTCCTAACAGAGGATGAAATTTACTCAGCAATCTTGTCAGAAACACAGAGATTCATGTGTAAGCCATAAAAAGCCATATGAAAATATAATTGTCCCTTAAGTTGAGGAGGATGGACAACTGTTTCTGACAAGTTGGTGCTCTATTTCTTTTTGTGGATGAAAGTTGCAATGGGCATGGACATCATGTATTGGCTATGGTCACATCGTACACATGGTCAGGATCTTCTATTTCTTTTCCCAAGTTTTTTTTTGTTTGTTTGGCGAGGAAAATTGGGTATTTTCTTTATTTTTAAAACTTTGTGAACTCTATTCTAAGGTTTATCCTATATTGTTCCTGTAATTCCTACCTCAAAGGTCACAGGTTGCCCAACCATATATGGACTCTATAGCAGAATCAGAGATATCTAAATATTTTGGATTACCCAAGTCAGCTTGTCTAATGAGAAAGAAATTGTAGTCCAAAACACCTGGAGATTAGGTTGTCTCTTCTGATCTACAAATTAGGCCTGAATTTTGTATACTGATGTCTGTCCTATGTTTCATCAAATGCAAATGTTATGAAGAGAAATTATAGAAAGTGAAAATGATGGCTAGTAAGGAAAAAAAAAAAGTTGGTTTTAATAGTAATTAGCTCCATTTATTATTCTCTTATATGATTCAATAATGTATTCATGATCTATGCAGATCCACCCTTCACTCAATGTAGCTTTAAATTTCTTCACAGTAAAATTGTCATTTCTCTGATATATCATGATCCCAGAGTGCTGAATTAATCAGAATATACGCATAAAGTTGTATTAATCAACTCCTAAAGTTGCACAGACATACACATATCAATGTAGCCTGATATGTGATGACATAAAAGGTAATCCTTTTCAACAACTTGCTTTTGTGTGAATGGATCCTATGAAGAACTCAGTGTAGAAAATGTTGACATTATCCTGGTTAGGAGAAAAAAGTTTCTTAAAATATGGACAATCTTAGAATCCTCAGAAGGATTTTTTAGGCCAAGTTCAACCCAGTGCTTGGTGCAAGAATCCAAATTAAGCAATCCCACCCAAGTGGTTGTCCAGTTTCTACAAAACATTTCCAATCCCTCAGTAATTGGTCCCATTGTTAAACTATTACTGCCATTAGGAAGTTTTTCCTAACATTCAAAGTAGAACCTTCCTTCCTGTAACTTATTCCATGTCCTGTACTTTGAGATGATAAAATACAGGTCATGACCTTCTTCAGTGAAGTTCCCCTTGAGATACCTGAAAAGAATAATCACATACTCCTTCAGTCATCTTTTCTCAAGGCTAAACATATCCAGTTTCCTCTCCCTAAATCCCCTGAGATTTTGTTTCCAAATACCCAAGCAACCTCATGTTGATTATTTGCGCCTGTTTTCAGTTGCTTACTCTTAAAATCTGGCACTCAAAATTGGGCATAGCACCTGAGGTGGATCTCACTAATACAGAATATATTGGGACTATTACTTTCTATGATTTGGAAATTACACTTTCTGTTGATGGATCCTAACGTTGATTTTTTTAAAAAGTTTTTGGCAACAATGTCACACTGCTAACTTGTATTTGTCTTGTGATCTACTTCAGTACCAGGATCATTTTCACACACAGTCTTAAAAAACTAGATATCCCTCATCCTATACTTGTACATGTTTTTCTTAACTCTAGGTAATATGGTCCTCCAGATGTTGCTGAAGTACATACTAGCCATTCTGACTGGAGCTGTTGGGGATTGTATTTCAATAACCTCTGGAAGGCCATTATGTACCCATACCCTAAGTAGAGAACTCTGCATTTGCAATTTAATTCTGTTGTTTTTAGCTGACTTCAACATAGCCAAGGTTTCCCCCCCCCCCCATCAGCTACTACAATAGCTCTCCCTACCCAATTTTGTATCACCTGCTTTTTATTGAAATGATGAATACAAATGTTGAAGAATTCCAAGACCAGGATTAAACTCTGTGGCACCTACTTGTTATATCACTCTAGTTTGATGAAGAACCATTGTGGAGCGCCCCTTGATTAAAGTTTTCATGCCAGCTATTAGAACCAATATCCAGTAAATAAATATGTCATCATGCTCATATTGAGATAGCTTGCTATTCAAAATGCAATGGGATACCTTGTTAAATGCTTTGCTGAAATCAAGGTAAAATTATATTCACACCAAGGGTGTCTGCAATGATGGTTTCAAAATGCTGGGCATGACAGAGCAATTGAAGACTTGCCCCTTTTTAACATGCATTGCACACATATAAAAAGGAGTAGGGCTTTGCCCAGTCATGTCCACCATTTTGAAGCTAGTGACCATTGCTGCAGAAGGCCCTGGCCCGCAAAGCTGCCACCGTCTATTAAGGAAGTTACCATTTCAAAACATGAAATAAGATTAGTCTGAAAAAAACTTGTTCTAGACAAATCCATTCTGACTTCTAATAGTCATTGCATTATTTTTAAGGTGCTTTTATAGCCTGATTGATTTATTATCTACTCTTCAACCTTTCGACATATTAGTCCTCTAGATCCTCCCTCTCCCCATTCTGCAGATAGAGAGAACATTTTTTTGCCTCTAGACATCTGGTATACCATTCAATCTTAGGATTTTTCATGGACTATAAGCAATTTCCTTCAATACCTTACATCATTTCTGAACTCACACTCACTTCCTTTGCTTTTTTTTTTCCTTGATAGAATTGTTTGTGATTATGCTTTCAGTATCACCTTTTTTTAGGAAGTCCCACTGGGCTTGAGCTCCTTCTCCCATGAGCTTTTCCTGCCACAAAATCTTGCCTTCTGCATTATTACCCTGAAATTATTAAGACTGGGGTTTTTTTGAAGATCAAGGTACACACTGTGATCATGTTTTATTTTCCCTTAAATTCAAGAGTCTAACACTAAAAGTTGACTTTCCACCACCGTTCTTACTATTTCCATTTTGTCTGCTAATGCCCCTTCTATATGTATAGGCTAGATACTGACTGCCTTATATTCCTTTCATAGTTTCTGAAACAATATCTGCTTGTTACAGACTTGGCTTTAGATAAACTACAGCATATGACAGTAAATTAGAGAGATTGTCCTAAGGAAAAATGTACTTCTTATCATTCACATTGGCACTTTTCAAAGTCAACATTCAAAGCCGAAATACAATGGGACTGGTAGATATCCAGGCTCAAGATACCATAAAAGAACTGGGCAGATCTGCTTTTCAGGTCTGATAAAAATGCTGAATAATGACAGCCTGCTTGACAAAGGTTCCCAGCTGCAATAAGTAATGAGAGAGAAGGAAAACCAGGCTGGTAAGAAATATATAAAGTGGCATTTCATTTTGATACAAGAATTCATGTGCTTTAATAATCTCTGCATTGATATCCTATTTAAATTCCTAGCATTCTGGAAAGGAGTTATTACACTTTTTAAAGCAGACATTAACCCATAATCCAGCAGTGACTGTGTGGCTATTGTGGGTTATGTTTTTATATTTTGAGTGATTGGGTTAATTTTTGTGGGGAGTTGATGGGTGTTGGTGAGGGAAATTTTATATTGCTGTTTTAAACTCCTGGACTTGTTTGAGTGGGCAGTATAAAAAGTGGTTACTTTGTAACTTAAAAATAAACAAATACATCCTATTGTCCAAAAATACCTCTTGCTTCCTGAGAATAAATTTCTACAAATTTAGACACTTCATATCTATATATCAAAGAGAATAATTTTTAATCTTCTCTTATATGAAGAAATGTTTTCTAGAAATTGGAACTGAACATGTAGTTGCAGCCCATTCATTACTGAGAAGAAAATCATATTATGTAATAAAGCATTTACTTAATTTCACTATTACATTATATAGTAACTACAATTAATATCAAAGTAGCTGACAAAAAATAACTCTGTAGAATTTTTAGTAACCTAAAACCAGGTAAGGTTTCTGCAGCCAGCCCCAAGTACTAAATGCACACATTTAACTAAGGGTTGCAGAGATTATTCTTTTTAGTAATAATCTATAATTTGATATCTGTAGCATTTTGCTCCCTTAAGTCCTAGTTACTGTCTGTGTGAGTTAATTTATTCTAGGATGCATCTCTCTCTCTATGGCAGCTATTCCACATGTCCTGATAAGCTCAAGCCAAACTCTGTTTGAAACTAAATAGCTTTGAATCAAGGACAGTGGTAGGCTGTTTACTCAATTATTAACTCTAGGAAGAACAAAGAATACAAATGAGAAATTACTTAAACTGTTGGACTTTGGCTCTGCTTCTCATGAGAACATTTATACTACTCTTGTGATGTGTCTTTATTTATTTATACTACTCTTTGAGATGTGTCATCTCAAAACGTGTGTCTGGGTCCCAATTTTCAGGTAGGACTCTCACTATTATACCAATTCATGCATCCAAGTAAGCTTATGAAGAAATCCTATGATTAGATTGGACAGAGTAAGAAAACTACATTAAATCAGAGGTAGTCAATGGGCATCTTAGAAGCCACTCATGACCCTTTAGAATACAGCTACCAGAAAGAAAGGTTTGGGATTCACTAAAAGGGCTATCAGACCTAGCCAGTTACAACACACACTCTTTACCAGACGGAAAATGGGAGTGATTGCATCCAGGTCATGGCTCTTTACTGCCTTTCCAAAACTGGAATGTAGCTACCTACCATTTTTATTTTCTAAGAATGCCTATGGCCCAAATGAAAATAGAGGTGATACCAGAGGTTGATACCTCATCTCTGCACTGTGATCAGCTTTCCACAATTTTTTTTTTTTTAGTCAAAAGAATCTTTAAAAAATTAGTGAAGAGGAGAGCTTGGTATTATTCATTTCTGTTTACTTTCAATGAGTATACTTCTGGGACTTTAAATATTCCTCCTTCTTCATTATATGTAAAACATAAGTCACAGTTTGATCAAGGGTAAATACTTTTTGGGAAATCACCAGTAGTTACACGGAGGATGTTGGATGTATTCTTTATAGAGAATATTATCTGAGAAAACACACTTCCTGAGATTCTCATTTTTATCATCTTAATAAAACAAACATAATTTATATGAGAGTGCTGCATATGAACCATTTTTCTCTTCCTGGGATCCTATATCACACAAAGCCACAATACAGTCTCTTTGGTGTTGTCTTCGTGTGAACTCAGACATTATGGTAAATCATGGCTTATGTGTGAATCCAAATATACTGACATAACTCAGTAAGTGATGGTTAACATAAAAATGGCTTAGCATAATATCACTGCAGCCACTGCAACTGGAATAAATTACTATAGTTATGCAATTTCTAGGACTGTGCAGTGCTTTAGCTTTGATTTAGAAGATCTGCTTTGGAACATGCAGGAGCAGCAACACAGTGCTTGACATCAGCTCATTAAACCAGCCACTTCTGTCTCCAGTACTGCACAGCTGTTGCAGGAGGCTATTGTATTCCACTCGGCAGTCCTAATTTATATTGTTACATCTCTTGAAAATATATGAACAATTTGAATATTTAATTTCCAATCCTACAAGCAAGTTGTAACTCTTAAAGGAAAAAAAAAAAAGTCCTTATTTATAACTCTGAGACCATTATCATTTACTGAAAATTAGGCAGCAGATTATCAGGTTTATGAATCTGGATTTCAGCCAAAATAATAAAACTGTTTCCTGGGGAATATTATCCCACTGTAAGTAATTGCTAAAAGCTTCTGAAACGAATCTACCCAAATGCTGAGTCACATAGATAGAAAGAAAATGCATGGTGCCCCAACAGGTATAGATGTTATTGTGGTTATAATGTGTATTCAAAAAATCAGTAACACATGTGTAGAACACCCTGAGTTTTACAAAAAGCAATTAGTCACGATGATAGGTTGAGTTATTTTCTTAGCTGTATGCAGGTTAACTGGAGGAATTCACATTCTTGTAAGTAAAATAAATTTGGTCTTGTCATTTTCAACTAGTTAACATGTTACCTCCCTTAAGATCTGCTATCGGGCCTCATAATGGGGTGTGTGTGTTCCTGGGAGGGATGAACAAAGAATGATGGGAGTATATGCCAAGAATGTATACTCCCATAATGGTCACCCAGCTGCCCATTGTACTTACATCAGCAATATAGGAAGATGCTGGGGCCAGATATCACTATAGAAAAGTGATCATTTCATATTGCACTGGAGAAGGCAATGGTAAACCATTCCTGTATTTTATCAAGAAAACCACATAGTTAGAAAACATAAAATGAGTGACGATATAGTGCAGAATGATTAGGCCCCTCAGGTCAGATGGCACTCAACATGCTGCTGAAGAAGAAATTAGGATGTTTTGGAGTTCTAATGGGTTTATGATGTGGCTAGATTAAAGCCTTCAGGACATCTAGTTGCGGATGTTGCCATGCAGGAAAAGAAAATGTGAAGCTGCAAAGACAATTGTAGTGGAAATATAGAATGTAACAAGCATGAACATGGGAAAGTTCAACACAGTGAAAGGGAAAATCAATCAACTAGACTTTGTCATCTTAGGCATCAGTGAATTGATATGAACTGGAACTGAACACTTTCATCTCAGAAAATTATACTGCTTACTACTCAGGACATGAAAGAGAATAATGAGGAGGAAAATATAGCTGGATTATGGTCTAGGAAAAAGAAATGAAGCAGGATAACAACTATTAGTTTCTGACAATCTTACTATTTCTTCATTGTTAAGACAGCCTTTGAACAATCAAAATGACACCTATATTCATCGATATCACTTAATTATTACAGCAAAGACACATCCACTGGCTGACTATGAAAAGAATTATGAACTGCTCATGTGCAGGTTCCAGGTCAAGTGACAACAGAAGAAGAAAGCCAGCTGGTTTTCATAATACGATCTTGAGCATATACCTGACAACTTCAAGAAAAACATCAGGAACAATTTTGAGGTCCTGAACTTCATTGACAGAAACCAATAGACACAGGAACTGCAGAATGAAATCAAAGAAGTTGTTAAGGGAGAATATGAAAAGACACTGCAAAAGATGAAGAAACAGAAGAAATCAAACTGGATGTTAGAACAGACAGTAGAAATTGCCCAGAACTGAATAGAAACCAAAGCCAAGAAACACAAAGATCTCAGGAAGAGATTTAACAAAGAATTTCAGACAACTGTTTGAAGAGACAAGAGGCACTATTACCATGACATCTGTAAAAATATTGAAAAACAAGGAAAGTCTTCAAAAGACCCCTGAACGTAGAAGAGTTCGAACCTCCAGTTGGTACGTTAAAGGATGCCAATGGACATAGAGTAACTGATTTAAAGATGATCAAACAAAGATGAAAGAAGTATACTGGAACTGTACAGCAGAGAAGTCAACATCCAAGAAACCTTAGAAGATATTCCCTATTTACAAGACCCTTTAGTACCGGAAGATGAAGTCAGGACAGCACTACAGTCATTCCCAAGTCAGAAGGCTACAGGAATTGATGGAATATTTACAGAAAAATAGCAAGCAGCAGTAGTCTAATTAATAAAGGTCCTAACCAAGCTATGCCAGCGAATCTGGAAAATGACACAGTGGCCAACAGATTGGAAGAGGTCAGACTTCATACCAATACCAAACAAAAAGACTTAATAGAGTATGCAGACTATCATACAATATTTTTAATTTCACATGCTAGCAAAATAATGTTGTGAATCACCCAACACAGATTAGAGCCCTACATGGAAAGAGATATAAAGATCAGAATCCTGCTGCCAGTGCTTTTCCCTGTGATACTCTATGGAAGTGAAAGTTGGACATTGAAGAAACAGACACATTCTAAAAGACCTAGCTCTCCTGAGAAGACTGTAATGCTGACAAAGATGGAAGGAAAGTGAAAAAGAGGTTGGCCAGCAGCAAGATGAATTGACTCAATTACAGCATTGATCAGTGCACTGTTGGAAGACCTGAAGGGTCAGGTTGGGGATAGATCATCCTGGAAAAGGTCTACTTATGTGGTTGCTAAGAGTCAACACTGACTTGATGGGACATGAATCAATTAAAACATGATAAAGTGATAAATCAGTCTTTCTGGGGCTACACCTAGTCACTTAGGAAAAAAAAATAACCCCACCCAATTCATTGCAAGTAAATAATTATTTAACTATTGACCATACCACAATATACAGCAGAATACAAATATTTCAGGAATATTTGTGCATTCATGATGGGAAGGAGGAAGGGATTCCAGTAACAGAAATTGCCAAACAAGCAACATGTAGACTAGGGGTGGGGATCCAAGTATAGAAATACAAAGCGAGTTTGATAAACAAAGTATTAAGAATGGGATCATTTAGATCTTCACTTGGCTTATGTTTAAAGGTGGAAAGGTGAATTATACAGTTTACCTCAGAGAGTACTGGTTTGACACCTAGGACACTAATAGGGATTATATTATATTTTATTTTTATCATTTGGATACTTTGAACTTGGCCTGCCAGAAGATGTAAAGTAAAAATGGGAGAAGCAAAATATTAGTACACTATATTGGAAAATCCACTCAAAGTTTTACTTTTCATGTTTCATTTTAGACTTCTGCAGTTCTTTTTTCTGGTTCTTTATTGTTCAGCTTTCCAAACAAGAATAATGACTACTTGTAGCTTATTTTTTCTCACAGGGCACCGTGTGTTGCACATCCCCATCTAAACTCTGAGTTACTGAAATCAGATAAAGAAATTATACAGTACAGCTGAAACACCCACAGAGCTCAAAGCCATAATAATATTCACATTTGCAAGAAAATGGGTAGAGGCATTTTATCCCTTTATCAACAATTAAAAACTTGTTTCCATATTATGGTAATGCTGGTCTTCACTGAGAACACTACACAAAAAAACTGAAATGGGGAATTTCAAAGACTAATCTTTTGCTTCTTTTATATGGAAATAAAGCATAGTTTTGAAATCGACATGACTAAATAAATCATTCATATATCTCAATGTCTCTCTCTCCCTCTTGAGTACTACAAATCCTTTCCAGAGAACCATGACCATTTATTTCAATGGATCAGACTGAAAGCAGAAATCCAAATTCTCTTTTCAGCCACATGCAAAAGTTATTTTCTACAGCAGAAAAATCTATTCTTCCATGTGAGGCTCTTTGTGAAGCAGCATACTGATATTTGAATGGGAGTATGATTTTGTCCATACCTCAGTTTGGTGGATTTCAAGTGTACCTTCAGTACATGAACTACCAAAATATGGTTCTAAAATTTCATCTAAATGGGATGTAGCATTTTTTTATTTAAATATTTTCACTGCAAGTTTTAAATAACGTGACGAAAAAGAATCAAATGGCCATCAAGCTGTCATTATTTTAAGATATACATACATATCCATCATACTATGCCCTTTCAGAGTAAGCTGAATTATGCAGTGTGGACGAAAGAAGAAAGAAATAGTAAGCCAAGAAATTACAGGGATGAGATATGAAAAAGGAAAGGAAACACAGCTAAAATTAGTTTATACCAACACGATTCACTATACTTCTCCAGAGCTTTCTAGCCTTGCAAACTATCTGCACTTCCACTATATCCATATACAGTACCACATGTTCATACATTGCCATATATTCCTTAAGTTCCCACTTGTCTTTCTCAAAATATCAACTCCACGCAACAACTTCTATCCCCTCAATATATTCCCTCTTCCTTCATATATTTCTTTTGCAATTTGATTCTCGTTGATTGTTTCTACAGTATATCACAAAGACATCATAATGTACTTTTTTTGTACTGATCACTCATTTTGTGTTCACTCCATATTTTTTCTTGACCCGATTTCTTATTTTACCACACACATTTCTGGATTTCTTCTTCTCTACCCCACTCCCACTGCCTTCAACGAAGATTCATGTTTGTTATCTCACTTCCAAATAAACAAAGTGGGAAAAGGCACATACATTTTGTGGTTGTTGTTTTTTTTTTTGAAGATAAAGGAAATCTATTTTCTTTTTGGATGAGCCAGGTTTTACCAGTGTCATTCTATCTTGTTCATAATGTCCTTACATAATAACCTGCTAGTATAATATAACTGATATATTTAAATCTGCCAGACAAGGAGCATTTATAGTTTTTAATTTTTTAAAATTACAACTACTTGTATACTTCCTGATTTACAAGACTTGATCAGACCAATCAGCTGATTTAAAGCTACTGAAACCCAATATATGCACATATTTACATTATACAATTCAATATATACATGTTACATGTACATTTATCTACATTACTTATATTTATATTAATATCTCCATATTTTATAATTTAAGATGACTTTGGAAATTAAAATCATGGCCAGAGTTTCTGATGGATATATTAAAAATACACAAAAGCTTGGCCACTGCTTGGTGATAAAGGAGATACTTGCAAAGGTTGTCTATCTCAGACTTGAGTTCTCCAGAAGAGGTAAGAAAAACTCATGTCTGAAACTCAGAAAACCCTCATCTTTAGAAATACATACCTGCAGCCATTAGAACTGCAGATATATCACATTCCAGTTAAAGCACCTAGGTATGCACGTCATCAGTGGAAAATGGGTTGCTTGTAACAAAAGCAGTTGGTATGGATGGGACAGTCATTTCTGTTGCTTTTTTCTTTCTTTGGTTAAATAGTTTTTTCTCTATTTCTAACACAGAATAATCAATAATCCTGGGAAACAATATCCTGGTCCCTGAGTTCTCTAATAATTGCAGATGAAACAGGAAGAATTGTGGACAAACGAAATATTGGTAACTGTTAAAAAAAAGACAAATGCTTAATTGTGTTAATGGTAGGTTTCAGCATTTGCAGGATAGTGGGTGGCACGAGTTCACTGGCAACACATCTTTAAAGTGTCATTTAGAAAAGCACTATCTAAAGTTGATCATCATCACTAAAATTGATTATGGCTGCCCACTCCAAAAGATCTTGGAAGGTTTACAATATCCAAAAAATAATTAAAAACAGTTAAAAACACATAAAACAAGACAAGGCAGCCTGAATAAAACAACCATACCAATAAAATTGATGAAAACATAATAGGGCTACACTGTCCTGTTTCAGGACTCAACTCACACAAACACAGTTGCTAGGTGAGGAAAGCAATTTACTCAAAGCTGAGTAGATATCAGCAGACAAGGGAAGAAATGTAAATCAACAAAGTCTCTTGGGAAGAAAGCTTGCCTGGGTGATTTCAATTTCAACAGGATCACACAGAAGAGTAGTCAAAATCCAGTCCAAAGTTCAGAGAGCTAAATCAGCCAGTCCAAGTTTCATGAGCAGATTCAGAGAACACCACACCAAAGCAGGAAATTAGATGATTGTTTCCAACAAGGGGACATGGGTGAGAGCTGCCTCTTAAATCAGGCTGCAGCAGCTGTCCTTAATCAAGAGATTTACTCCCTTGCTTAGCAAGGCGTCTCAGTGAATGTCTTTGTTCAGTTCTCCACTCTACTCACCAGGTGCGAGGGCTTGGAGGCTTTATGTCATCAACATCTGACAGCTCCAACTGTTCAGGTGGTGCCTCTGTTTGATCAGCCTCAGGTAATTCTTGGCTTTGTCTCTCCTGAGGCTGACATTCCACAGGTTCAGCTGGAGCAGCTTCACCAGAGTCAGATTCAGAGTCTGAGTCCTAGGCCATGACATACCCAGGCACACTACTCCCAGGCCTGGAAACAGAACCAGGTATTAAGGGCCTTCTGGAACCTGAAGACAGTAGGTGCCATATGTATCTCTGGGGGGATGGTGTTCCAAAGAGTAGAGGCAGCAACAGAGAAGGCATGCTTCCTTGGTCCCAGTTGAGGGGACTGGAGCATACCCACTTAGCCCAAATGTACTGGGTGGGAAATAACCAGAGATAGGCAGTCTCTCAGATAGTAGCCCCTATCCCTGAAGAATTTGACCAGCACCTTGAATTGCACCTGGAAGCCTATTAGCAGTCAGTGCAGCTCACAAAGGAGTGGTGACATATGTTCATAATGTGAAGTGCCATTACTGGTTGTGTCACCACATTCTGAACCAGCTGTAGCTTCCAGATGGTCTTCAAGGGCAGCCCCACATATACTATAGTGTATTTAAATAGTCCAGGTATTAGGTGACCAGGGTGTGAGGAACCATCTGAAGGGCCCTCCAGTCAAGGAAAGTTGATAACATCACTGTTATGAGAGATGAAAGTAAGTGTGAAATATGTTATTGAGATGTAAAAAGTCAGAAAATTAAGTCCTAAACTGGACTAAGACAAAAGTCAGACTGAGCCTGATAATCAAGTAAACAATGGATGGATAATAATCTGTTCCCCACCACTGATTTTTAAATCTGCAGTTGTTTGTCAAGGTGCCAGCAAAAGAACCAGTTCCAGGTACCTTAGTAAGATATTGTCAGCCATACAAGGTAGTCCAGACCAAGAAAGAGGCCTAAAACTACTTTTATTTGGATGGCTATATTAACAGAATCTTGCGAGTCTGAATGCATTTTCCCTTCTCCCTCTTCTATCTTGAGATTTAGGGAGGGTGCCTGAGATGTTTTTCAATTTTTTTCTCTTTGTATGGGCTTAAGCCATGTTTATCTGTTCACTGCCTTGACAACAGATCTTCCTTCTCTTCATCAAGGCCATCCTCTACACTGTCTATAGATGTTATTTATTTTAAAAAGAGATTTACATTTTATAAACATAATCTCTGTCCCCATAAAGGGGAATACTATCCCATCCAGAGACAAAGCTGGATTCATAGGCTTCTGAATTAAGCATCACTCCTTCCTTGGGTTGAAACTGATCCTATTTCTTCCCCTCCAGGTCCTTATAGCCTTCACACTCTGGATTGGGACTACCATTGCATCTCCCATCTAAGCCAGGATAGAGGCTCAAGATATAGATATAACTGGGTATACTATATAACTATAGTATACTGATGGAGAGGACTTAGCCCTGGGGCATACTAAGCTGGAGTGTCTGAGGGCTCAACCTCTTCCTTTATAACCACTGACTGGAATCACCTGCTTAGAAAGGAGTGGAACCACTATGCAGTGATGGTGCATGGTGTCTCCGCACAGGTGTCCCTGAAGGTACTATGACTAACAGTATCAAAGATCACAGAGAGATGCAGCAGGACAACGATGTCGGTACTTCTCACATCCAACTTCTACCACAAGTCACCCATGAGAATAACAATTCAGTTTCAGTTCTGTGACCAGGCAATAACCCTGATTGCCAAGGGTTAAGGTAATCAGCTTCTTTCACAGTCCTTTGCAGTCACTGCCTCACCATCATTCTCAGAAAGTGAAGAGTTGTCAGCCCTTCAAGGTAGACCAGACTAGGAAACCAAAGTTATGAATACTAATACTATTTTCATTATAGTAACAGTAACAGAATTTTGCAAGTCGGAATGCACCTTCCTGGCCTTTATCTACAAGGGAACTAGGGAGGGTGAAGTCTGAGATGTTTTCTCAAATTACATTCCTGCTTTGGGCTCAGATTTCTCTTATCCGACCATTGTCTTGGCTGCAGTTCTTCTTCCTGTTCCTCAAGTTATTCTCACAGACTGATAGTGGTAATAGTGGTAGTTATCTAAGGCTGCTGGGTACAACTTAGCCTCTTGAGGGGCAGATTAGTAGATCTTTCAAGATAGGCAGTACCTCCTCCTTTCTCACTGAAACATTCACCACCGCAAGGACCCATTTCCCTGTCCCCTTCCTCAGTAGCCTTGACCAATCAAGTGGATAAGGGGCAAACCCATAAGTGGCATTAAAAATGATTCTGTCCACTTTCTCAAAACTTGCAGGATCAGGAATCTCCCAGGTAACATTGCAAGATAGCATCCCTACTACCTCATTGGACCATTCAGCTTGCAGCTCAGAACAAAATCCACATAATGACCAACTAGGCAATAACAACAAACACTAAGTAGATTTTCTAGCCCACGCTTTCCTAATAGAATCAGAGTTACTTTAAGCAGCTCTGCTGGATGGCATTCCACAAATGCAGCAACGTCGTAGCAGTAGTAGTTATCTATTAACTGCCACAGTTAGGCTGAAATAGAAAATGAAATCCAGTCACAGAAGATTATGACTAGTCATCCTCACTTCTCATTTTCCAGCAGCATGTCTTGGTTCACTTCATCTCTAGAGGTCCTTGTTATACCCAGGAGTGTCCCAGATGAGCAGACAAGGAGAGGCCACTTGGTTGCAATCCTATCTACTGTTAGTTGTCTCTCAATTCTTCTGCTGGGTGCCTAGAGAGTGATTCGGCACCCAACAGAACTGATGTACAGATTGCTGGGAAACTCTGTAAGCACTGTCTGAAAGCACACATCTCAACTGCTGCAAGATAAAAAGAAAACATCTAAAACGTGACTGGCATTGTGGACTGAGCCAGCAGTCTTGTGGGAAAAGCCTATAGTTGTCATGGAGGTCATGAAATCTGAGTAACTTCCAGTCCTAAAGAAGTAAGGTTAACATTATCCAGAACTAACACCTTAGTAGAAGCCATTACTACCCTGGTGATGAGTCCAACAGCTCAAGTAAGGATACTGCTGTACAGCTGGGAGAAGAGTACAGAAGCAGCATTCTTAACTTATTCTTCTAGACCAGGGTTCCTCACCCTTGGCGACTTGAAGATGTGTGGACTACAACTCCCAGAATTCCCCAGCCAGGCTTTGAGTTGAAGTCCACACATCTTCAACTCGCCAAGGTTGAGGAACCCTGGTCTAGACTAACTACATAAATGAGGCCGCGCATTTGGTCACCTGTGGAACAGTTCTCCTCATGATCTTTGAGGACTCATTCCTCCTTCTGGCTATCTGGCTCTAAAGCTGAGACTGGGCAACTGGAAGCAAAGATGTAAATTTCCAATCTCTCTTCCACTGCAACAGTTCACACCCCCCCCCCAATCACCTGCTACAGATGTAAATGTATTCATGGTGAGAACCGTAGAAGGTACAGGACTAAGAGGTGCTGGAAGTATCTTGTTCTTAAGCCTGTAGGGTTTATACACAATTGCAAGACTTTGAATTAATGACATTATTCTAGAAATTCAGATTAATATACTAGCTATAATAAAAGTTTCCAAGCAAGTATTTGAGTGGGCAATTTGAAAAAAAAATGTGTCAGTTCTTATGATGTACATTTGATATATTTTAGTTATTAGCAGGTTAAGCTAGAACACTGTGATTACCTTGATCTTGTTCAAGCCATTTCAAGCACACGGGTCCTCTTACCTAGCTTGTAGATTCCAGGGTTTCTCATACAAAATGACTTTTGGGAGAGTTATCATATTAAAAAAGCTATTTATAAAGTGATAATTTGTCATCTTTAATCATATTGCACATATGAGGCTGATAATGACGACAAAGCAGAAAACCAAGAAAACATCTGCTCTTCATATGCGGAGGCATCATCAATGAACGCTATTGTGAAGAAAGCTCACAAACATTTACATCAAGTTACTTTGCAGCTGCTAGATACTTCTTACTTGGAGCTGATTAGAGCCACTTAGCTCTTCCCTGAAAGAATATTAATTTCATGCCTTGCAGTTTTAAAAATGAGCCACAAACGTGGCTTGTTTCTTTCTCATCAATTGTAAGACTACTACAGTACCTATTATCTGTTGTGTAAATGGAACTGATGACTACAAAAGACATGGTAGCAACCATAACAAATCCTCTGACCGCACAAACTGCAGAGTCACTTATCTATTTCTGAGAAAAGCTTAGTGCTAGTTAAGGAAGTTCTGTTTTTCATCCAGGGCAAGTTTTTATTAAGCAGAAGAGGGGGAAGAAGGAAGTAAACTGCAGAAGGGCTGATTCTAGGCCTAGGCAACCTAGGCAGTTGCCAAATTTTAGGGGATGCCAAACTTGAAAAGACTTCTGAAATACACCGCAGGAATATAAAACCTGATAATCTTGCCTCATTGCTTCAGAACTTTTTCTTTCTATGCTTTTTGAAAACACCCACAAAGTTGGTCGAGTGGTAGTGAACAGCCTGCTAACCAGACGTTCAAGTCACGAAAAATGTTATTATTGCAGCTATGGACCTCAGGAAGCTGATAATATTACTGAAGCAAGACCGTGGTCTGATAGTCCTCAATCACTCAGGACCTTCCTATCAGCTTATTGAAGTTGTACCTGGGAAAGCAATAATGGCGTATTCTGTGTGCCAGTGTGCCCGCTGAAGAGTTAAGTATAATTTTGCAGAATTGTTGCCAATGGGTGATGTAATTAAAATTATTGTGATTCACAATAAAGTACAGTGACCATATGTCTTTTATTATAAAGCACAGCCCTTTATGTCAGAAAGTTGTCCTTTAGATTTATTTATTTTTCAAAAAATACACTTTTGTCCTTTATGTGGATCATTTAACTTTTACCATACAAATGGTACTACTTAATGCAGAGTCTTTCACATTCATGTGAAAAATATGGAAATTGAATTGTCTTTTTAAAATAAATTTACATATACTGTTTGGTTTTAGATATTTTTATCAGAATATGCATTTCTGTAAAGTTTTTCTTGGTTTTGCTCTTCAATTTTCCTTTGTAAAGCAAAGTTATAAATAAAAACAATTTTTTTAAACTTACAAACCTCCTCTTTCAGATTTGCCCCTTTTTCAGATTTGTCCTTTATTTTTTCCCAAAAAATATGGTCACCATACAGTAAAGGTGAAATTGTCCAAGAAAATTTTAAAAAAAAATTGTCCAGGTTTGAAATTTTAAGCATAAAATTCACAAATGTGAAGAAAAAAAGAGAGCACCTTTTTGAAGTTCCTAACAAAATTGGAGAATGAGCCAAACCATGGGCGTGCCAGAATATGACTGCCTAGGTGCCAAAATGTCTGGAGCTGGCCCTGGTTGCAGTGGAGGCCATTTTCTCTGTATTCCCACAGAGAAGATAAAATCATGAAATGTATCGCACTACATTCTTTTTCTCTCCTCCCAGCCTCTGCTAGTACTGGCAGTACCCAGAGGAGGGGCTGACTGGTGTTTGTGAGTATGCTCGCTCACTCTATCCTCTTTGCTTCGTTGCCTGGAAGTTATTTGCTTCATTTTGCCTTTTTCTATTCAGTGAGTTCCTGGTGAAGCAGAAAAAAGAGGTTTCAAAGGAGTGCTTTAATGTTGTTGCATGTGTCAGATTCATCTCAACACTTGTTTCCACACTCAATCTCACATCACTTGCCTCTTTTTCTGTGTAATAGATTAATGACAGAGTCTTGGATGTGGGCTCAAAGGAGTGTCATTTGGTCCTTTAAGGGTCAGATCCCCATCTGCAAATTTCTGTTTTGCATGGACATTGTGTTTCCATTAACAGAAGCACAGTTTGCCCATGAAATTGGTGAATATACGTATAATACTCCATATTCCCTTGAGAGCTGCTCTGGAGGATTCCCAAGTCCAGTTTTTAGGGCAAGTGGGAGGAAAGCTGAAAAAAAAGAAAAAAGAAAAAAAAGAGGAAAGAAAAGGAAAGGAAAGGAAAGATGCCCATTTACATAATACTGGATTCCATCCATGATTCTTCTAACTCCTGATTCTGCCTATAACATGTCTCACCTGCTGTGACTGCTAGTCCTACTATCATGGGTTCTTTTTTAAACCATGCCTACTTAGATTGACCCAGACTCAAGAGACACAAAAGCACTGGACCAGGTGGCTTCTTTATATCTCCCTATAAGGGTCAGGGAGATGTTTTATTTTGCAAAACAGCACTATAAAAATGATAAGTGAAACTTACAAATCTATATGCTTCCTATTACTTTTATCCTACATTCTGTTCTATTGCTATTATTTCTGTATTATTACTATGACAATGTGTCCTCTATACTATACGCTAACAATCACTATTACTATGTTTTCTCTATACTAAACTCAACTCTATATTATTACTACAACAATTGCCTCTATACCATGCTCCATACTATTACCATTATATAGAAATGTTGGCAATTTTACCAATCAGCCTGTTCTTCCACACCTATGTACTTTAGTTGCTCTGACTCCACCCCATCAGATCAAGTGGGCACCGATTGTTTTATGATAGAAATGGAAACCATAACAATGTCAAAGGACTATTTCTGAGCAAAGGGCTATTTTATGTACTCATTTCAGTAGGCCCTGTGGCAGAGAATCATGGAAAGGGTACTGTGATGATTAACAGTCTGAGAATGTGTCTACAGGTAGCCAGTTTGAAAAGGGCTTTATGATACCCTCAAAGAGATATGAATAATGGGGAAAAGATGGAATTTGCATTTTAGTAAGAGTGAACTTTAGAGAAGGCCAGTTAATACAATGCAAAATGACAACAGGAAACAATATGACAGCCTATAAAGGCCTCAGGCAAGGGTGAAATATCAGATCATCTCACAGGAATAACTAAAATTCCTAAGGCAAATTTCCAATAAGAAACATAGAAATGGGCTAATTAAACAGCCACCAACATATGCCAAGTTATTTGTAAAGGATTTACAGCCTCACATACAGTTCTTTGCCAAACTCACTCTGAGTCATTATTTCAAAATGGGATGACAGAGATTAGGAGAACTGAGCAATTAAAAGAAGAACATAACAGAAATACAGGAAATTAGACAATATAAATCCATTGTGGTGTTCATAAAAGGAAGATGTAACAACATTGGAGAGCATATATCACACCTCCAATCCTGAGAAGGACAGGCTATCAACCCCCCCCCCCACCCTTTGGACCCATTTCTGAGATAGGTCTGCTGCTGTCCCTCATGGCATTTTCATCCCTTGAGAACACCAGTTTGGCACATGGATAAGAAAGACGACTTCCTAAATTTGGCAAATCAATTCCCAGTTGCACCTGTAGGCTTCTGGTACAGTTCAACGTTTTGGGTATCACCTTTAAAGCCCTACATGGCACAGGGCCTGGATAGGTGTGGGACTATCTGCCTCCAAGGGTTTCTGCTGGTCCCCCACCCCCACCCCCAGATCCAACAGGGTGAACATGATCCAGGTCCCTTTAATGAAAGAGTGTCATCTAGTGGGATCCACAAGACTTGCATTCTGTGTCACAGCATCTGCCCTCTTCTTACTGAGATCCAGGGGGCTCCAACCCTCTTGGTCTTCCAGAAGGCCATGAAGACCTGCCTTTTCCCTCAGGCATTAGGGCCAGGATATTAATGGATCACATTAATACCCCCATTAATGTAGGGTATTGTATTATAAGTTAGTCAGTGCCTTTGTCATTGTATTACAAATATTTTTAAGTGTATTTTTTTGTTTTATTTGTAGGGGTTTTATCATATTGTTTTTCACTTGTGTACTGGTTGTAAGTTGCTCAGATTTATTTATTTAAGATGAGTAGCCATATGCAGATAGTCCCCTACTTATGAACTTGTGAGTTGCAAACTTATACCAATACAAACAAGATGGATCCAGAAGTTGGGAGAAAGCAGGAAAGGGTTAGTTTCCGACATGCTGCAGATAAACCTTTTCCCACTTTCTCCTGCCTTCCGGAAGGTTGGAAGTTTGTGTTGGAGTTTGTGTTTGTGTTGGAGGGTTAGTCTACCAGGTAAGGCAGGAGAGGCGGTGGTGGCATGCCACAGCTTCCCCCTTCGCCCAGAGAGCCAGTTATTATCCTAACTTCTTTCAGGCTTATACAAAAGCCTAAAAAGGTACCACTTCCTGAAGAGTTACAACAATTCTTGATTAATTCAGTGGATTCCTTAAAATTAAGAATTTCAAAAATTTCCAGTGATACAAAGCTTGAATTTTGCTTGAAAACATCTGAAGGTAGAAAACTTTGTACTTCGGTATAATGATGAAAGATTTAAACTAAAAAATGTAAATCTGAATTATAATACAGCATAAGGAACCTGAATATATTTTAATGTATGTGATGTCTCATCAGTCAGATTACTGCGAGAAAAGGCTAGCAAATAAGAACAGAAGCCATTGAGGGGGGCTACCAAGCGTTAAAAAAAAAAAAAATCAAGACAGTGGGGGTGACCATGAAATGAAAGACCCACCCCTGTTTAATGTGTGTTGCACATGCATGCATATATAAAAGGTGAATAGCTCCAAATGTACCATTTTATAGGTAAATAATTGTCTTTTCACCAATGCTCAATATTGTCTTTTCTTACTACTTTGTCATAGAAAACATTTGCTTGCTTCAATAGTTTTATTCACCAGTACCAGATAAATGTCCTGTCAGAGTCAAAAACTACATGTGAAAATGGCAGGTATTGAACAGATGGTTGTAAAAGCCTTAAACTTTTAAATATTCTATATTAATGGCTGTTTCTTGGGAGATTTTCTTTCCCTGTGAAGAAATGTGAAGATCATCAATATTAGTACAAATAGATTGGACAAGAGAATCTATGTTTTTCCCAATAACAGTATTGCATGTTCTAGCACAACCTAATGTGGTTAATGACTATTTAAAGAAGGTCTATATCACTCTTTTTATAATTACTTACCTAAATGACATAGGTAGAATTAAATATAGCCCTTCTATGCCCAAGCAATCTTTGAAAGGGGTGAAGAACAGCCGTCCAGGAAATAATAAGAACTTCTGAATGACTATTTGATCACTTCACACCTAACATGACTCCACATACAGTTCCAAAACCTGGTTTTTCCCATCCTTTCCTGAATCCAGTCAGGTTAAAAAAATGGTAAGTTATACTTTTCAGGCTTATGTTCTTTACAATTAAAGGTAGGCAAAGTATCAGAAAATAATTTGCAATATATAGTTGGTGAGAAGGGATATTAAATGGAACTGGTATGAAACAGATTCTGTGGTGCACCTTAAAGGGAACACATAAGAACTGCCACTGCTTCCTTCTACCCAACTGTAGGGCCAGCCCTGCTTGATACACAGTATGTTTATAGATAGCACAAAATGCCTCTCCTTAATATAACAATTTGCTATACATAAGGAGAAGCACTGATTTTGGTTATGCATTTTTGTTTCCAATTCTTATGTATGAAACACTTCCAAAGTGGAGGAAAAAACAATAGCAACAGGATAATTGAGCAAACAGGTGCAGACCATACATATCTGTAGCTTATTCACCCATATGCTGCAATTAATATAAAAACAGTACAGACATTCATGATGCTAATTCACCATTGCAATGAATTCTCTCTGTGTATGAGAACCAGTAGGGAATCTCTTGTGGTATGATTCCACTGATTGCTAACAGACTATATTTGGAAAATTCAAGGATACACTGGTAAAAAATCTAACCTTATAAAGTGTTTTGTCCTTCCCAACCTCTATGAGAAGAGATACAACTATTTTGACAGCCTTCAAGTTATACTCCTGCCCACAGTGAATTCTAAGAATTATCATTGTGATGTACTGAATAAAGGATGATCTTCTTCATTAATATAAATTGGAGTTCCATTTTCTCACAGCTCAATGTCAAACTGGAGAAAGTCCAGAGCATATTCAGCTCTCACTGAAACTATACAATAGATACATTCAGTCACTCTTGAAAACCTACTCTTTTTATAGTAAATGTATTAAACTTTACTATAATTTTACCTAAAGGAATTAAAAAGATAAAAACTAATACAAATTAAAAAGGAAAAGAATAGAAAGAATGGAAACTGCAGAAAAGAAAAAAAATAGAAAAATAGAAAAGAAAAAATAATATAGTAAAGAAAAAGAAAATATATAAAGAAATGATTCCTCCTTCATTACAAGTATAAACAATTTTAGTAACTTATCACCTTCTGTTAAAATACAACAAATGATCTCTTCTTCCCATACCTCATCTCTTATCTATAAACAAATCCTTAAAACCTCATCATTCACTCCTGATCAGCAAAAGCCCATTAAAGGTTACCAGAGACAACAACATATTTCTTTTAACCTTGATCAAATAAACCAACTTTATATTCCTTCCTTTTAACAACCTTGATTTTTAATCCCTTTAAATAATGTCCTAGAACTTTATTTCTTTTCATTTTTTCTTTGTCCCTTCTCACAAAATCCTTCAAAACGTTAAGCCTGTTTTGTAAATCTAATATGAGGAAAGTTATCCAAATCACTCTTTTGGTTTTCTATTTGTATATTCCTTGCAATTATTAAGGCATCAACTGGCTTCATTTGTATATCCATTGTAGCATCTTTTCCCATATCATTCTTGTAGCCTATCCACTTTCAGATCAGTCTCAGTCTTGTCCAGTAAAGCTTGTTCTTCTTCCATCACTTCTTTTAAACACAGTCTATCAATAATGGCAGACGTTCTTAAAATTAATTTCTGGGTCCATTATTCACAAATATCCTTATTTGTGTTAAGTTAAAGTATTTTGCTCCATTCTGAATTATTGAGTCAAATTTAAGTGATCTTCTCCTTTAATTGTAATCTTCAGTTCCTTCTGGTCCCCTCTGGTGTCCAACCTTCAAAGTCCCATCCAATCATATTTTTTTAAGAATTCAAAGCAACAGCATTTTCTTATAATTCATTTTCAAAATCTTATTTCAAATCTATCTGGACCCTTAGTCCATTGATTACTTTCTAAAATCAATGTTCTAATCACCCTTTTGCTGTTTACTTCTCCCACAAATCTATTCTTACTTAATAATGTGTTATTATTTTCTTTATAACATTCAACTCAGGTTTTTGCATTCTAGATATACTATAAACATAATGAAAATACTAATTAAATATTTTTGTTTGAAATGTGACAAATCCTAAGAGTTATATTTAAAAGGTGGAAATTACAAAGGATTAACTTGAATGTTTCACTTTTTGTTTGGGGTAGGGAGAAATACAATTTAATTTATTTTTACCGTTGAATTGCATTTTATTAATTGGACTTCAAGACATCTTGATTCTTATTTACATCAATTGATGCTGAAAACTTGGTTGAGATTGTTGAAGTCAGACAGTATATTAAACCAAACCTCTGTTAACAAAACACAATTGCTGTGTTCACATAATATGCTCTGCCTAAACAAATAAATCACATTATGGCCTAGTCACACAACGTAATAAGACAATGGCTAGGTTACTGCAACATGTTGAATATTAAATGCTATTTTTAGCCTACCCTAGAGTGTTGTACAAACCTAGCCATTATATCTCTACTTGGAGATGTAACATTTCCAGATATGTAGCCAAGTGCTCTGGTTTTATTTAACAAGTTAGGAAAGGCATGGAAAGTGTAGCTTCATGATTTTTTTTTCAATTATTTAATAATAGTATTACTCTGGGAAGGTAGGTTTCAACAAGAAGCCAAGCTGCTGCCCATCTGCCAATCCCATAGGGGTGCGTAGGGTTAAGGTCGATATAACTCCTTTCCAACTTCTGTTGTGTGAGAAAGAATAAGAATGATTGTCTCTGAATGCTAATTCTCCTTTACACTTAGTAGTACAGCAAACTGTGCAGCTTTTGATATTGATCATGTTATTAAATTAATAAAATTAATTTCAGAAATTACCTACAAAAAATAAAACCAGGTATAGCCGTTAAAGACTGGACGCTTTCCAGTTTGATGAGACCTAAAAGGCACATTTAAGGAGCCGGAACGCCTGTGCTATTACACGGTAAAAATATTTTCACTTTTTTTTAAAGCAGCTTGCTGCTGGCAATGGAAACGTTCAGTAACATACTTAGATGAAATTATTGTAGCCTTTGAAAAAGAGCTATCAAATTGCTTATAATAATTTGTGAAGGGGTCTAGAAGAACGGCAACAGCTTTAATTCTTTCCTTTTCCTCACCTGTCCCTTTCAAAGCTGGGTGAATAGGGTATGCAGATTTTTTTAAAGTATATTTTTTAAAATAGAGTTTATCATCTATTTTTCTTGAACTGTTATTTGTTGCTTCCCATTATAAAACACTGTTAGAAAAAGTTATTCAATGCAATTGTATTGACATTTCTTCCTAAACTAACATGAAAGGATTTTATCAGGAAAGGTGGGTTCTATATCTCTTTGGCTACAGATAAATACTGACGTTTGATAGTGTATAACATGAAGTTATCTTAATTTGATCACAATATCCGTGGCCAAGGTTTTCTTGCCGCATCAAGCACTTATCCATGAATAATAGAAAAGGAGGCAATCCCATCAGAGGCTGGGCATTGGTATTCTCAGTTTAACAAATTCTGAAATGATTATTGACAGAATGGAAGTTGAAAATATGAGGTATCATTGGGCAAACATGAAGCATGAAGCAATGCCCAGGAAACTTACTGATAATAAAATGAGGCCTAGAGGAGGAGAGGAAAATCAGGATGAGTTCAGCCAGGTTCCATATTAATATGCATTAGTTGATAAGTCCATGGTAAATACTAACAACATTTCCATGCTATCTTTGCTACCATGAAGTGAATCCAATTACAGAGGGGTTGGCAGCATTACCTTTGCGGTAGAGATGAGAAATGAATAGGCGTTCCATATACCTTGCAGCCTAGATAACGTAAGATGTTTTCTCTTGCGGATTGGGTCACTGTTATTAGCTATGATTTAAAAAATGCATACAGAATTAATAACTAAGGTCAACTTGAAATGTATGAACATAGAAAACGGCCTAAGACTGAATCTGGCCATCTGTCTTATTATGACTATCAGCCTTGGGTGCCCTTGTTAGATAAGCGAAAAATATGTTTAAATAATAAATTGCAAATATGCTAATTAGAAGGTTTCCAGTGCAGTATCTTCCTATTACTTGCTACATGTTTCTGTTGCTTTGCTACATGTTCCTTCTACTTGCAGATATTAGAAAATGAACCTAGGACTTTTTGCACGGACTTATGGACCTTTTTGCATGGACCGTGCACTTTTCTCCAGGAATTATAAAAGAGAAGCTTATCCATAGCCTTTCTCCAAATAAAAGAGAAGTGCTATGGCTAAAGTTTCTGATAAGGAGGATCCAAATGATATTGGATAGGGTTACCTTAAAGTCTATTGTTTTGATCTTTTTCTAGATCCAACACTGGTGGAAGCATTGGTATAGAGTGAGTTAGTAGGGTTTGTTTTACCTTTCTTAACCAACTGTAACTGGTATGCAGCTGTGACCCTATTTAGACACATCAGAATGACTTGAGTTACACAAGCCTTCCTGGATTATAATAATGTAAACTACAAGCAGCTACTGTTGAAGACAAGTCATAAAATTCATCTGTTAAAGGACACAACAACTCATGTCTTTGTTGAGCCTAGACAGCCAGCTCAGACTACAGCAATACTGTATGCCCTGCACTGATTGCCAGCCCCTTTCAAGGCTTAGATCAATAATGTGAACATTCAAATAATACCACTAACATTTTTTGAGTTGAGCCTTGAACGTATTAAACCATTTAGATAACTGGAAGATTGGTCTATATCAGTTGCTTTGAAATGTGTCTGCTCTTCAAAACATACTTGTTCTTTTCATCTTCTAATTGAGGAAGCTTGATATTCACCCCATGCTATAAGCTGGAAATACTAACTAAATTTTAAAATAGTTTAAATTAAATAATTATATAATTTAATACTAAATTTTGTTTGCTTGTACTGCCCAGCTTGAGAGGTGGCTAAGACATATATTAAATAAATATATGCGAGGTAAATGCTTGACTACTGGCCTATAATTCTCTGTCTAAAACCTCAGCAGAGCAGCTGAATGTTTGTATGTAAGTGAAGAGCTATTCCATTAATGTACTCTCAAAGCATACTTAATGATTATTTATGTCTTACCTCTGTATCCACCTCTTTTTTTCCATAATGAAAATGCCAGATGCTGAATTCCCAGGTTGTCTCCCATCCAGGCAGAAATAACACATAGCTCTACCTAGCTTCAACTAGCTAAACATCTTTTATTTCAACATTTCAATTTTAATATATATTGTTCAGTTTTTCTTTTGCAATTAACTGACCCAATAATCAGAGTCAACATTGATCTTTTCTGTTTTGGTACAGTTCTCTACTTCAAACCTCATGAGTTAATTTTCGGAACAAGACTTCTAAAGGACAGAGGCTGTGTAAAACTGCTAGTGCCCAGCGACCCTACATCGATTTATCAGGTGGGGAGAGGAGCAGAGTTGACCTTCTCAGGGCTAATTTCAGGACCACTTTTACTGCTGATGCCATTTCTCATACATGCTCCATTTTCCAGGGAGCCGGTCTATACATATGGAGGGGAGGGAAGGCATTTCCTGCCTCTCATGATCAGGAATTCCACGTTTGTTCCAAAGCCAATTCACAACTCTCAAACTGAATCTGCAGTTCTTGAAAAAGCTGAACTCTTACAGCACTAAAACTGCAGGGTAGTTTACTGGTTGCTTCACACTGAGCTTAACACAAGAAGGGGGAGGACCCTTTGTTCATTTACAAAGATATGAATAATGTTGCAATTGTGACACAGTAAATCTTAAAGGAGGTGCTGACTGGACGCCTGAGCTGAAAGCACCCTACTGATCAATTACAAAGATGTACCGTAAGCCAATATCAAAGCAGGCTTTGTGTCTTGCTCTGCCAGTCAAGCAGCAAATGTTACAATTTAAGGCAGTCAGACTTGGACTTAAAGAAAACAAATGCACATACACTATGTTAAAAGAATTCTTATAAAATAGTAGTACGGTAAAAAGCTATCATAAAATAATGTTATTGCCAAGTTTTGGAATTTACTCTGTATCCTCCCACCCAAAGAAATGAGTAATTCCTTGAAAAGTGATGCAGCTTTTGCACTTGGGGTATATTAACTTTTAACTTTTTACAGCAGTTCACAACAATAGCATACTAAAGTCACAAGAAAGCAACACGTACAAAAAATTGAGCATATAATTGTGCTATTTGTGCTATTAAAGCTACCTTGTGAGATACGGGATGAATAGCAGAGACTGCATTAGTAGCAATGATTTACAGATAAATGGTCTTTATTTTTTAAAATCAGATTGAAAATGTAACATCCATTTCAATCCTCCTTGTATTGCTTTTGTATAGCAACTTTGCATGACCTACTATACAAATATCATTTACCTTTTGAAAGAGGCACATTATTTTACCATAAGCATTTTACTGATAATTTCTACATATCTTTTTATTTAATTTATATTCCAGTGCAATCTAAAGTAACTCTCATTAACTATCTTACACTATATAAGAAATTTCCATGGCAAGTACTGAAATAAAAATAAACCAGATAGAAACTGACATGATCACAAAAACCAGATAAACCAAATAAAAATAAGGAACAAAAGATGGCCAAGACTGACAACGTGTTGTGACAATATGGGTGGCAGGAAAGTTTGCTGCATTTATCCAGCAAATTAAAGAACCTTATTAAATAAATTATTAAGAACCTTGGATGCATGATGCATAAATAAATGCTTTCATAAAAAAACAAAACAAAAATCATAAATACCAGCTCTGTTATTTCCTGAAATATTCACACACGCAGCCATGTGTGCACACACATATCATCTGTTTTTACTGAAAACTGTATCGCAAAGTTCTGAGAAATATAATTGTATTCCTACCTACATACTGATCTGAGAACTGCAAATCAGGTTCACTGTTTTCAGAGTAGGGACTGAAGAAACCCTTGACTGTTCTTACTTTCAGAGATGCCTCTAATCTGAGCTCGCCATTCTAATAAAATGCATATATACTGTGCCACTGAGTAGTATCAGCAGTTTGTTTTGCGACAGCATATAATCATACATACATTACTCAACATGCCTAATTTGCATCTAAGGCTTTTTGTAGAGAAGTAACTGAAGATTCATATTCCTACAACACAGTTTAATATGAATGTAACTGTGATACTGTCACATTTGTATAGTGGTTTTCTACATACAATATATATTTTTTGATGTTTCTTAGTGATGAGACATTCTAAGTTATGATTGCTTGTAGTGATCTCCATAAAAAGGAAATTGTGTTTATAATGTTTGCTTTATTTACAAACATAAAGGATGACTTCTTACACTAAAACAGGCCATCAGGTCTACTAGTTCAACAGTGTTTATGTGGGGATTATGGGTAACACTGTGAGGGCAGTCATCAATTCATGGAATAAAAATTTCCCTCAACCCACCTGCAACTCTTTCAGAGGGCCCTCCAATCTTTCAGAACACATTTGGGGAGCTGTGAAGGCTTTTGAAGGAAAAGGAAAACCTGCTATGCTAACAGGGTCCATTTAACTGGTGGATGGAATACCTTGGATATATTTTCCATTCTGAGTAATTTTATATGTAGATGTCAGTGACTGAGCCTGAATCATTCTTCATGCAAAGTGTGTGCTTTACTACTTCATTAAGGACCTGAGTGAGAAGTCATGCATTAGGCACGAAAGCCGGCTGGGGGACTTTGGGCCAGTCACTCTCTCTCAGCCCAACTCACCTCACAGGGTTGTTGTTGTGGGGAAAATAGGAGGAGGAAGGAGTATTAGGTATGTTTGCCACCTTGAGTTATTTATAAAAAATAATAATGGTGGGATAAAAAAAATCTAAAAAAGTATTTCTGAATGGCACACCTGCAATGTTCTTTGTACCCGTTGCAAGGTGTGTAAAGAATCCCTTGTCTTGCTACTCTTGCATTGTGTTTGTTGTCTCCAAACTGCTGAGTTAACATGCGGCAAACTTTAACCACGTAACATGGCTTTCTAATTCTGTCAGAATGATCCACTGAAGCTAACTGACATCCCTTTCTTCATCTCAACGGAAGTAATAAAAAACTAAAGTATGTAGACTTCTTTTTTTAGTTCCTCATAATTTGCAGCTTCTGGATTTCCCCTGGGAAATCTTTTCTCCGTTGGAAATATTACTCTTTGGGACATATTAACCGCAGACACTCTCTATCCGACCATGTACTTGTCCATACTTTCCAGATTCTGCTGGTTAAGCAACTAAGCATCTCCCTTCCAATATATATTATATTTTTCCTGTTTCAGTGTTTGCATACTTTTCTCAGCATTTCTCCAAGTTCTGCATTTTTACCAATGTTGCTAGACTCCTAAACTTAAGAAAGGCCTTTAATTCTGGGTTACTGAACACAGTGTTACCAAACCAAGCCTGGGAATGGCTCATTCACCTTAGTCACTGCAGCTGTATTTTTAGAACTGCTCAACTGGAAAGGGGATGGAAAAGGGTAACTTGGTTGTATGTTGGTTACCTTTTTGATCAGAAGGTAGGAAAAGTATTGGCTATAACTTTATGTATATATCTATAAATGCTTTTCTAAATAATGTTTACATGCATTTAGCAGTAACATTTTAACTATTAAATAAATTATGATTTATATCCTGTTTTTCTGCCCATATACAATTCTTGAGGCACTGTATAATACGGCAAATAACTATGATTAAAAATATTTGCCTACCGGTTCAATATGCCTTAATATTAATCACAGTGTATATCAATATCTTCAAAAAATATGCTATGTAACACTGAGATATAAAGCTATCCAGTCAGTAAATACTGATGCTGTAAAAAGATCTTTACTTTTTGTAAGCAGTGGCCTGAACTGTTCTATTAATTTTCTACAATTGAGCCTGAAGTGAAGTTATTGACAAGGGACAAAGCATCTCTTGTCATTATTCCCTGCAAATGGAAAGCATATTCCTAATTTTCTGTTGATATTTCACTTATTTTCACTTATGAAAGGTCTTGTTCTCTCATCATAAATAAAGGGCAATACTTTAAATTTCTGATACCAGCTTTTACTATCAGTAGGTCATCTTATTTTCTCACATACACAGAGGATTTTGATTTTAATTTGCAATTGCACAAAAGAAGTGTGTGTATCCTTGGGGGCTGGGGGTGGGGGGGAGAGATGATAATTTGCCAGATGAAGAAATACCTGCCTAGCAGTTTGTTCTTTTTCCCTTTTTTAAAGACAATTTAAATTTAACTAATAAAAACTTACAAGCCTACAATCCAAAACTCAGAACTCTATTCAAAATTTTCAAATTTGGCTTTTGATACATAGTACAAGAGATATTTAAAAAATGGTTATCTTCAATTCTGCTAGTAGACTGTAGCCACCAGGAATCATTGTTGAGGTTAGAGTTCTTTAATATTTGCTGGTCATTGACTGAATAAAGACATGCTGCTGTTGTTGTTCTTTAATCTATTTACATTGATCTGAAGTCACAGATGAGCAGTGAAATACCTGTATTTTGTGCCTGACTACAAAATAGTGAGGGCACTAAAATCAAAAGAAGTAGTACCAACTCAGATATCTATCAATCTGCATCAGTACCATTTACATTGTAAATGTAAATTTTATGGTGTCTGCAGCAACTCTCCAGAGAAAACTAACACATTCCTACCTGGAGATGCTGGAAATTGAATCTGGGAGTCTTGGCATACAATCATGTGTGGTATCAGTTATGATCCTACAATCTGATGGACTACTTCCTTTGAGTGATGGGTTCAACTGATGCAGAAGGCTTTCTAAGAGAGGAGGTATCATCATCAAAAAGGGCTGTCAGGCTTCACATCAGGCATAACTGTAAATCTTGACTCTCCTACATATAGGAGTTGGCTTATTTTACAGAAGATTCACAGACAAAATTTGCCAAAGATTATACTTATTACAGACAAAAATAAAGTCATCTGCAAACAGAAGACCTGCCTATTACAGTACATAGAAGAAGTCAAAGGCTATATATAGGTGTACAGAGTGATGCTGATAACCCCTATATAATTCTCACATCTATTTCCTAAGATAGGGTTATCAGCCAAGACCATACCTACATGGCAGCTAGTAGGATGATCTGCTAAAATGAAATCGTGTTGATGGTAGCACCTAGTTGATCTGGGATGATCTGAGAAGCTAAGCAAGACGGGGCTGATGATTAGTCAATGGGCAGGAGAAGATCTGGAAATTCCAGGACTATTGGCTAGATTGTGGAGTTGAAAAAGGATCCCAGAAGAAAGCAATGGCAAACTACTTGTATAATACTGTCACGGAAACTACATCAATGCTGTCAAAAGGAGACAAGTTCAACTCGAAGGTACATTTACCTTCCTTTTGAGGACAATGTCTTAAATTCAAGATAAGCTTCGTTTCAAGTAAATCCAGTGTACGTGTGTGTGTGTGAGTGTGTGTGTGCATGCGTGCATGCATCTCTTTCTCTGTGTATGCATGTATATGTATATATACATACATGTATGCGTGTGTGTAAAAACACACACACATGAATGTGTTCTTTTCTGCTTTAGTGTAGAGGGGGTTAAGAACTAGTTTTCCCCCAGGCATGAGGGGGCAGTTGAGTGGAATCCCCTTTTGGTTGTTTTCTTATGGTGTGTGGTCACCATTTTATATTTTGTATCTTATATTTATATATTGTATATGTTTTCATATGACATGGTTTTTTGGTTGTTTTTTATTTTAATTTTTGTATGCCACCCAGAGTCATATTGTTTGAGCTGGCTGGTCTTATAAATCTAGTTAATAAATAAATAATAGTGTTTTGTTGGAGAAAGACAAAGTGTTAACCTGACCAAGTACAAGTAACAGCCCACATTATATTGTGGTTTCAAAAGTGGCAAAGCATAGTTGTTTTTCTGCTCTTATTGTGCCTGTTGATAGCTGTTCAGCAGACCTATTTAAGGCAATTCACTCTTTGCTGGGGAGGGAGAAGCCACAAGACCATCTGCAGGGTGGTTGTGAAGAATATTCTAGGCATCTGGTGCATAGAGTCACTCAGAGTTGCTTGGAGTTGGACTCTGGCAAATATTACTGAGGTGACTTGAGGCATGGTTTTGTATCATTAGCTGGGATGAATTTGAACCTGTAGCTTCTAAGGAAGTGTTCATGGCCAGGTCTTGACCACCTGTTTATTAGATCCATGTCCCTCCTGGTTGGTGACAGCTGTCCTGGAGGTGACATTCAGTAAGGCCCATGCAATAGTGTCAGTTTCCTTGAGAGAAAGGGATTCCACATATTTTGAAGAATGTGGTGGTGGGCCCCCTCTTCAAGAAGCTATTACTGGATCCAACGTTCCTAGACAATTTTCATCCAGTTGAGAAGGCGGTTGAGCTGCAGCTTCAGAGGGTCTTGGAGGAAATGGGTTTTCTAAACCTTTTTCAATCAGGTTTCAAATTGGGGCACAGTACTAACAGCATTGATTGTACTTGTTGATGACCTCTGATAGAACTGGGATAGGGGAGCTACAATCATCATGGTTGAGAAGGAAACTATGGTTGATGCTATCAAGAGCTACTAGTAATGTTGCTCCCAGTTGGCCTTGTCAAGCCTGCAACCTGAAGCAAAATTTGAAGTGAGTCTTGATACCACTCCTGCTTTACCTGCTCAAGCCATACCAACTGAAAAGCAGAGGAGTGCTGTCAAACTCATTCCCATTTTGATTCATGTGTCTCCCACAAATTCATTTATCATTTAATGGAATGTGAGGATTTGAGCTACAAAAAAACTCAGTTACTCAAGCCTATTGTTTCTATAAACAGTTTCTGTTTGCAGGTAATACAATAGGCTGGGAGGACAGAATGCATCTGAATGTTTTGTGTGACACAGAAAATGAGAAAATGAAATGTATGTGGGAGAATTAGATGTGAGTGGATTCAGTATGTGCATGAGAACATAAGATGAGTGTTAATATGGCATGCATGGATTTTTTTCTAGATTAAAATATGTTGTTAGGTATAGTAAAATGGAATTATGGACCTTGATCTCCAAGATAAATGGAGAACAAATATAGACTGTTATAAAATAAGACAGTGTTGTCATTTTCCATATTACATTTGCTGGGATTAAATATGAGAATGAACAGTTGCCTGAAGTTCTCTAGCTATGCTGGTTACAAATTCTTAGAGTTCAGGTCCAGCATCCTTGGTCAACAATAAGTAACAGAAAGCAATGTTATGGACAAGCTAGGTATATGGGGAGTGTATCATGTGAGGAATCTAGTAGGTATATTGGTAAGTACTAAGATGTGATTTTAAAATTCCACTTGTTTTCCAGCAACTATGATCGTGGAATACATTGGCTGTTAAATTAAAACTCCTGTTAACTGCAGTCACAATAAGCATGTTGTGGATATGTAGGACACAATTTAACAGAAAAGACAAGTTCTCAACTCATTCTGCACATCTATATTGCTATTATGAAAAAATGCAAGTTCAATAAAAAAAGCTTTTAGTTTGAGGTGTGAGCACTCATGCTTCAAAAAGCCAGAAAATTGGAAGCAAGATTGTATATGCTGTGCAAGAGAAACTGGGGAGAGACTGTTCAGCCTTATATGCTCTAATCAGAGTCAGAGTTCCTGTATCCACAGTGTATACTGGTCTTTCAATTCATGTTTTAGACAACCAAATCAGTGTTCAACAACTGGGATGTGATTGCATTTCCTTAGATAACATTTCAATATTTGGAGCAATTAATGTTATCTGTAAGTGAAGACCTTCTATGTCAGTCTATTTCTCTACTTGGCTTTAGTTGTTGCTACATGCAAAGAGAAAAATCTCAAGAATACTTTATAAATAATGTCTGGGGAAAATATTTATTTATTTATTTTATTCAATTTATATAGCCACCCATCTCAAACAAGTGACTCTGGGTGGCTAACAATAATAAAAACAATCAAAGAAATAAAACAATACCAAAACAAAAGACAAAAACAAAAACAAAAACAAAAAAAAACCAAACAGCCAAGAGATCTTTAAAAAAACCATTGGTGTCAACGCAACCATGAAACGGGGCCCTTCACACACTTGGGGCCCCAGGCCCAGGCATAAAGACAGGTCTTCAAGGCCTTCCGAAAAGCCAAAAGAGTCAGGGCCAGCCTAATCTCAGGCGCCACAGCAGAAAAGGCACATCTCCTGGTCCTGCCAGCCAACATTCCTTGGCTGACGGGACCCAGAGCTTGCCCATTCTGCCAGACCAGGTTGGATGGATGGACAACTGGAAAAAGATGGTCCCTCAGGTAACTCAGTCCCAAACCATGAAGGGCTTTAAAGGTGACAAACAGCACCCTGAATTGCACCCAGAAACACACCGGCAACCAGTGCAGCTCCCGAAGCAATGGTGTTACACGTGCCAAGTAGCCGACACTGTATACAACCTGGGCAGTTGCATTCTGTACCAGCTGAAGCTTCTGAATGCTCTTCAAGGGCAGCCCCATGTAGAGCGTGTTGCAATAGTCCAAACAGAAGTTCACGAGGGCATGAGTGGCAGTGAGTAGATTTCACAGTGAATCAAAGCTTACAAACATTCTAGTTGCATAACGCAATGCGGTACATGCAATAATAAATCAAATGCCAAAGTTGTTGTTCTTAGGTTGTACCTTACACTCAAAATCGGAGTTTTTCAAACCCAAGAGTTCAGGGGAAATAGCTGAAACAAGTGGAGCAGTCTTCTCATACTGAAATGTGGCACTTCTCCATTGAACAGGCTGTACTAGCAAGCGATCGTAGAGGCAGAGGAAATGGACCATCAGAAAAACTGAAGTAATGAGTTATGTGGTTGGATGATTCTCAAGTTACCCCAAGGAGCATCTACCCCTGAAGAAGACACACAAACAGTGGTTGCTCCATAGTTGCCGGTACCGCTGGACACACTAAGTATTCCTATTTGGGATAACAAGCACGATCCCACATGCATGGAAAAAAAGCCATCATAGTGCTTTAATTTTTAAATGTAACATAGATTTTTATCATGATGGGGGGGGGGATAGAATATTGATTATTGTTGTTGCTTTGATTAAACATGCTACTGATCTTGTATTGTTGCTCAATAGCCTTGGGCTGCCCGTGTATGTTGTGATTCTTGCACACTCCCATGAGGTTAGATCTTCTAGAAGTGTTAGTAAAAAGCAAGCAGAAAAAATAAATTCCTGCCTTCTTGTTTAGTACTGTCAGGCAAAAAAGATACAACAGATGTGATATGATCTGATGAACTGAATGATTTAATTACCAGATTAACTCAGAAGCAGAACAGAGAAATGGGTTTTATTTTAAAATGACTAAGTTATTTCAAACCCCTTTATTCAGACAAAGGGGGAAAGAAAAGAAGAGACAGAAGATAATGTCTGTTAGAATTAATATACATAATTTCTTGGCTGTCAGTTAAAAGTAAAGGTCCTGTTTCAAAAGAGTAATCGTATTTATCTGTTGTTGAAATATGGCCTTTTAAGCTTCTCTTGATAACTAGATTAGGACATGTTAACCTTGGAAATAATACATGGAAAAAACTCAAGCCATGCTGACTTGTTATTATACCACTAACAATGTAAGTAGCACTTCACAAAGCAATGAAAGAAAAAAAAAGGGGGGGGGGAGGGGATCCAGAGCACAAAGAATTTATATTCTGAAATTTAATAATGATAAACTGATTGGTCTTTGATAGGAGAGGACTTGGAATCTCAGGAAGATTCCTGACCTTTCTGAAATCAAAATTAATTGGGAAAAAAAACAATTCCTAACCAGTTGTCTCATAACATTCATAAATTTGACTTAGATAAAGTTACATAATAGCATTGCTTGACAGATTGTTCCCTTCTAGTTTTTAACAAACCCTCATATAAAGTATCAGATTGAGATAAATTTATCCCAATTATTTAGGATAAGCTGTTCATAAGGATTTGCATAATGATTTCATTAATTCTACTAGTGGAGCTGCTGACTTTCATTGATGAAGTCTTATGATGCAAAACAGATAGATACCAGTGGTTAATAAACACACTGTTGGCTTCCTTAAGTCTATAATATGCTTTTCTCATGATGCTTCATCAGACATTGCTTCTGAAGAGCCAGAAAACATTTTCCTGTTTAAAATGTAGGAGTACTCACTATTGGGTAGAATAACATCTGTCGGCCAGGGTGTACAGAAACAAAACTCTATGATACATGTAATTCTGCATCATCAAAAACCATTTCACAACTGGAATTACATTGCTTTTTGCAACAGAGTGTTAAGTGCTAACAGCAGCACAGCAGAAATCTCTCAGGCATCAGTTTTGATTCTGAACTTTGAGACAAGAGTCACTACCGGAAACAAAGAAAATTATAGCGTAGGCAGCCCAGCAACGTTCTGAAGCTTCTCTAATCACAAGAGGTTGTAACATCAAGGAAAACTGACATGTTGCCATCTCTCTGACAGCTCTGTAACTATCCCTCCCTATTATCAGTGCTAAACAAGCTGTTCAGGAGAAGGTCATCCCCGAGAGCAAAAACAGACTGCCAATTCTGAATGCCCTGTAAACAAGGTCCAAAGCCATTCATCCCCAGCACCAACAAAGGAAAGGAGTAACCAAAGTGGAGACGTTGAGGACCATAAGCAATATAAGCCTCCGTAGTTGCTATAGAGTTATCTGACTGGTTGAGGTCTCAGCTGTTTGAAAGAGGTCGCTGACACGTGCAGCAGAAAGAGGGGGCAAGGCTAGGAGTTTTAGAACTGACAGTAATCTCACAAACTATCATTTATTTGATTTATTTATATCTTGTCTTTCCTCCAGGAGCAAAGGTAGATATATAAGACACCTGCCAATTATCCTCAGAACAACAATCTCATGAGAAAGTTCGGCTGAGAGATACTGACTTACCCATAGTCACCCAGTGACCTTCCATGACTAAGGTTGGACTTGAACTCTTACATCAAGTTTGAATATTTCGTATATTTAAAAAAAAATTGAAGCTCTTCTATATACATAAACATTGCAAGATAGGCAATCAATTATTTACACATTATGCTGTCTTTTTAAAAACTTTGTTGATATCGCCACCAGCCACAATAAAAGATCTAAAAACAAGTGAAGATTCCAATAGCAACTCTCGTATGTACTGGGAAAACAAAAAAAGGAATTTGGCCTATTATGCTTTGCAAAAAGGATTACTTTTCCTCAAAAATATAATTTTTCTGGTCTACTCCAACCCTGCCGCTCCATCTGTTATATGTCAATTTTCCCATTACAACAATTTCCCCTGATTTTTCATAACAGAGAACTAGCGATGCAGCCTGTGGTTATTTCCAATATTGTGCTATAGCACAGTGTTGTCCAAACTTGGCTACTTTAAGATGAGTGGACTTCAACTCCCAGAATTCCCCAGCCAGCCATGCTGGCTGAGGAATTCTGGGAGTTGAAGTCCACTCATCTTAAAGTGGCCATGTTTGGACAACACTGTGCTATAGCCAGCCTTGCCACAACCATCACGAATCGAACAGTTATCTTATTTTCAGTTCTTTGAGTTGCCTCATTACATAGTGACAGAAAATACATCTCAGGACTGTAAATGAATTTTATGATAACCATACTATCATCTAATAATTTCTGACCAAAATCTGTGTACCACCTCACAAGACCACCATACATGCATATAGGTGTCCTTTATTTAATCACACTTCCAACATTTATCTTTCCCAGTAATTTTAGTTATTTCTATGAGGGTATAATATCACCTATGAATCACTTTTAAGTTATTTTCCCTGATCCTTACTGATATTGATTGTAAGGGAGGGTTCCTTCAAAGTGTAGTACATTGTGTGTCAGAGATATTATGTCTTAAATCTGATTCTCATATTTCTTTAAAAGATGTTGGTTCCACTCCAACAATTTCTAACATATTATAGATTTTTGACATTAGACCTTTAGAGGACTTTGAAGGTTCTAACATAAGATTTTCAAAGGCTGTAACAGTCATAATACTGTCATTTTATGAATTACATTTGTAACAAAAAAAATCATTTTATTAATGCATAGACAATTAAGGTTTAAACATGCCAATTTCTACTTTAAAGTATCATTGGCACTACTTGATTATTTATAAAAAGTCCCTTAATCTAAACCGATTTTGCTGTGTCCAGATATTACTAGACATTCATTCTAAATTATATGGGAAACAATCATAACCCATAATTGGCACTAAGGGCGGGGGGAGGGGGAATGAAACTAATTTTTTCCTCCAGTATTTCCATGTCTTCAGAGAACAGTTGAGGAACCTATTGATATGTTGGGTTTACTCATAGTATATGCCTTGCTTTCATAAAGGGTATCAATTCTTTTCTTAATATCTTGGCTTTCATAGATGGATTATTCACAACTATGAACCTCACTCCATGCAGTAGAAGGAGTTATTTCATACTGAGGAACACCCATGGCCTACTGAGATCAGTATTATCTACTGTCAGGAACTCTAAAATTTTAAACAGGAGTCTTTTCCATTGTTATTTGCCAGATATTGAATTTGGAAATGTTTGCATACAATGTTTGCACTCCATTCTTAGCAACAAGGAAGAGCCCTTTTCACTCTATATAGGAGCAATCAAGCCCATTCTGTACCGCAACACTGTACTGCTTTGTTAATATACATAGTCTAAGCCAGTTCCTGTAGCTTAGTATCCTCATATGTTTTGGGACTGCAGCTGCATAGTAGTTACTTATTTACTTATTACTTGAATTTTGAAACTGCCTGACTGTATAATGACCCTGGGCACTTTATGGATAAAAATTAAAAGAAAACAGAATATATCAAGACAAAAAGAAGACAACTGGCTAGAGACCAAAACTCGTAAGCAAAAAATGACCAAAGGGACTCAACCCCCATCCTAGCTCACGGCTTAAGAGAACAACCAGGTCTTAAGCAGTTTGTGGAAAGTCAGAAAGGTGGGAGCAGTACGAATATCCAGGGAAATAGGATAGAAGCCATCATGAAGAAGGTAAGTTTCCTGAATCCTGCAAGATGACACTGGGGAGAAGTTCCCTCCTACCCTTTCCATGTTCCTCCCAGGTCAAAGCATCCATTCACACACACCCCACCACACATACACTACACACCATCAAGCACCTAACATACCACTCAATCAAAAATTCACGAACACACCCAGACCTCCCAGAAAGAGACACCCCCCTTTTCTTTGGTCACAGCTGCCATCTGCCACTTGGCAGCCTATGGTTCCAGTGCTTGCCAACTGGGGGCACCTGGTTGGAAAAGACTGACTTAAGCCATGTATAATTATTTACTAGGAAGTAGAGTTGAAACTGCCGATGGTGAATTAGGCTGCACTAGGATAGTAGGAGTAAACTTGGCTTACAAATACATGAATGTATCAGCCTTGTCCATAAGCTCGACAGCTATAAACTGTGTGTTTATTCCTCTCTCATCTTCCCTGGAAGAAAATGTTTTTAACATACCACATCTTTCAGTAACAATCTGATGTTCATATTGGCCTTTTCCATTGGGCAACTATTATTGTATAGTTAGAGGTACTGGTTTACTTTCAACAAAGGCAAAAAGGAAAAGGAAAAGGAAAAGGAAAAGGAAAAGGAAAGGAAAGGAAAGGAAAGGAAAGGAAAGGAAAGGAAAGGAAAGGAAAGGAAAGGAAAGGAAAGGAAAGGAAAGGAAAGGAAAGGAAAGGAAAGGAAAGGAAAGGAAAGGAAAGGAAAGGAAAGAAAAAAGAAAATGGTCACACAATTCTGCACAGAAGCCCAGCCTTACTTTAAGAAATTTTAAGGCGTACATACAAGTTTTTAAAGGCAATTGCTCAATTTTATCCATAGAGGGATCTATGCCTTGTCACTTTCTCCAGAACAATCAGTGGAAAAGTGTCCATCATAGTTCGTGAAATATAAATGTATCAAAGCTATAATTTTAAAAGTAATGTTTTTTTTGCATTACTTGTATGAAGGTTTCCAATTATGATTATGTTTTTATTTTATCAGTGCATAATGCATTATTACTGAATTATTGATCTGTGTGTTTTTTGGTTGTTTTTGAGGTTGATCATTGCTGTCATGAAACTTTACGTAAATTATGTTCTTTTTTGTATTACTATTAAATGAATGTGGGTCATTCCATTCCCAGAATGTGCTCATTCAACAAGCTCAAAATGAACTTTAACGGTATGCGCTAGAAATTCAGAGCCATATGTGCAGCCCCAATCAATCCATCTGTAGACCATGCTGCATGCCAGCAATTTTAGACACAGTAAATTGGAAGAGGGACCCATTAAATATCTGAATTTAATTAATAAACTTTTTTCCCCTTTTTCTCTCTTCTGCTATTCATCTAGGGAGGCTGCTGCTACAGCAGCTGCTGATTTGGCATTAAATATAAATGGGTTTGGTGATTTAAACACAGATCTACAAGCTAGTGTTAAGAATTATTAGCTTATAAAGCGTTTTGCTCACCTGTTTACTTACATGAATCTAGGAGGACAAAGTACTCACAAAAGAGATTTTTTTGATCCATAGATTGGCAGATCAAGGGATTATAATCACTGAATTAAATCTCTTGGAAAAGCACTGGAGCACGGATGCACTCAATCAATTATAATAGTAATGCTTTCTTAGCATCTAAATAAAATTTGGAAACAAAAATATGTAATGGAATTGTCACAAGATAGACCTTAGAGCTGGGGACTAATACTAATCTCTCTTAGTCTTTCCCTAGACTGAATTTTAATTTTTAATGACTGTCAACATTTTTTCTTTTCTCTAAGAAAAACAATGATGTGCTATCTCTCTCCATTCCTTCCTCTTCTTCCATTTTTAAGATCTTCTATGGCTTTGGAGCTACATAGTTGGTTTAAATTTCAAACTCATCCATGATTTATTTTGTCATGGTTTGTTTAGTAAACAAAACTAGTTAAGTTCCAACACTGCATTAAGTCATAAACTTCAGTTACTAAACACAATGATTGGGTCACATAACACAGTAAGACAAAGTTAAGTAGACCACATTGTTGTTCAATCACCTTAATCTGATCTTGATCACTGAGAAGGCAAAAGCCTTCCTAAGAGAGAATGAAACCTTAAACAAATTCAATTTTCTACACCAAAACACAAGCCACATTTGTTCTTGGTTACTTTTCAGCATACCCAATCAAGGGCAGCTTGAAATTCTAGAGAGTCTTCTAAACTGAGGCAGGGAAGAGTAGAGAAACCTAAAAAAGGGAGAGAACATAGCACACAATCTACAGATGATTTCCCGTTGGTTGGTAATCCAATCTAACATGCCCTTGATTGACTATTCATATAGAGAGGGAAAGTTTCCATCGAGTCTTTCTATAGATTTGTTAATATACAGTTGCTTAGCTGATATGTCTCCTGCTTTCTGCTTGCAAGGGATCTGCACATCACACAACAGATAGAAACAGGTGTGATTTTAACAGCTACATTTTATATCTCCAAAATATGAAATACCAGTTACCTATTAATTCTCTGAGATGGTCTAAGGATTTCAACCTGGGGGGTTGAACCAGTGGTGTGCTGGAGCTGACTCGCAAGGGCCAATTGTTAAATTTTCTGGAATTTTGCAAATCAGTTGACAGCAGAGATGAGCCTTGATGCCTAGTGCACCAGTCAGCTGTTCCATGGCTAGCAGTGTGGCGCAGCAGCAGCAATGGGGCTGGTAGCGCCCGTTCTGAAACATTTAACAGCATACCACTGCTTCTAACCCTATGGTTCTATTCATGCAGTCTTCCCAGCAAACTTTGGGAGGGTGCATTTCTGTTGCAGAAATGTTTCAGCTTGACTGTCTGGAAATTCTCTATTATTTTGTAGAAAAAAGTACTGTACTCTGTTATTGTCAGTTCTTTGAGGTAGACCAGGTCAGGAAAAAGATACCAGAAGAAATACTATACTCCATTGATTTCAGGCTTCAATAACAGAACCTTAAAAGCCTGATTACATTTCTCCCTCCCTCTTACACTAAAAAAAGTCAAGACAAGGCAATTTTGAAACCCTTTTGCAGCCCTTCCTGTTTTCCCAGGCTAAATTCATGTTTTCACAATGACTGCCACATATTTTCTTCAAAACAATTCCGTACTCCTCTACAGCTATAGACACTAGCCACAATTACTTCCTTCCCTTCAGCTATTGTGAATGGATTTTTAACCATTTTGTTTGATGAAGAATTCCTAGAAGCCAAAATGTATGAAGTTTGTAAAACTTCAGTTGAGCTAATATTATTTCAATAGAGATTTTAGGTTGAGTGTAGTTTCTTGTGGTTGTCTCCCATCACTGATTATTTAAAACCTCACAATGAGGCATCAATTTAAGCTACTTATATTTAAGCAAAAGTGGGGAGCTTCTGTCTTGTTGATCAAGCATGAATTACCTGGGAATACAACTCATTTAACTAAAATGCAGGCTTTTTTTGTCTTTATGAAGCACCTATTTCAATATATTGCTAATATAAGAGACTATATAATCTAAATTATATAGTCATATAATTATATGAGTTAACTGAATTAACAGGATAACTATATATAGTTTTTAAAAGAAGAAAATAAGTAACTACAGGTAGAACATCTCAAGGAAATTTGAACTTACTAAAAAAATTCTGTTTCTTGCATGAAAAAAACCTTGAGAAAAAAACTTCACAACATTCCACTGCTGTAGATCAGAAATAATTTTGGCCTTTCAGTGTTGTATTGTAGATATTGTTTCCTACATTTTCTCATTAAAAGCTTACACTATGGCAAAAATTCCCTATTATCTACCCCATGCATAAAATGATTATTTTAGCTACACCCCCATGTACAATAGATTCCACTTTCTAAGAAGCTTGCTTAGAATGACATCTATCTATCTATCTATCTATCTATCTATCTATCTATCTATCTATCTATCTATCTATCTATCTATCTATAGGAGCATGTTCATTGTAGGAGCATTTTTGACAGGCCAATTAATTGGGAACAATACTATGGGAGACACAACTTGCTGCCCCTATCCCCCCCCCCCATTTGTAATTTATTATCAATCTGGAATTTTAGCCTTAGGATCAGCTTTTCATGAATAAAAAAATAAAAATATTTACAATACAAAATGTTCTACATATATATTTGTGACATCAAGCACTGATAGTGAAAGCTTGGTATTTCCATGATTTGAACTGAATCAAAAAGTGACTCTCCAACTGAATGCAAATAGGCACTTGCTAGGGAATAAGCAGTAAGACATCTTGGAGGCAAGATTTTCACTGAAAATCTTAGTCTATTTCCAGTTTAACTATTATTAGGAAAATGACTGAAAATAAAATGTTTAATTTATGCTATAACATAAATCTATGTTATAGAACGATGTCACAGTTACACTTAGAGTACTCTGAGAAGTTCTAATAAAAAACCCCCACACCACTATTAGCTGAAAACAAGTCAGGAAACAGCTATCAAACTGATCAGGGGAGCACTTTTTGGGAACGTTTTTGTTTTGTTTTAGTGAAGCAGGAACATGAATAAAAAGGTACATAACAGAGCTTAATGAAACTACGTGTGCTGCGGATAAAGATGATGAGAAATGCTTTTTTCCCATGTTACTTACTATGATAGAACTCACATCATTGGTGTCATCCACTGAGGTTGGATGGTGGGAGATGGACATTACACCTGCCGGTGTTTTGAAGGGGCCCAGGTCTTTGGTGAGGATGACTGAAGCCTCCTTTTAATCTAGGTTGTTTTCTTTTGTTTCGACCTGATTTGCTATTCTGCCAACTCCATCTTTTGTTTCTTGTTGTTTTTATTGTCTTGTTTTCATGTTTTAAATTATTTGTAAGCCACCCAGAGTTGCTGGGAGTCAGGCAGCATAAAGATTTTAATAATAATAAAAATAGATCAAAGGAAATACTTTACATAATGTACAGATTAAACTGAAAACGACCACTGCCATGTAAGGTAGTGATGACCACCAACCATGAGAAATTTAAAGGTGTTAGGCCATAAACGGCAACTAGGAATTTGTCTTCAAAAATCTACTTCATTCTAATGTCCAGGTTGTCAGGACAGATTTCCTATTAAACATGTTTTCCTAGAGGTGTTCTAAGTAAAAAAAAAAAAAGAAAAGAAAAAAAGACTAGATGTTCCATAATGGTTACAACCAGTCCAGGAAGTATTGCAAAAACTTTCATATTAAAACAAAATGAAATTTCCCAGGTTATGTGTTTGGGTATATATATACATATGGAAAGACAATTGTTGCTAGCTTCATGTTGCTTATAGGTGTTCATCCCATCATGGATTTCTCAGTGGACAAAATTCCCAGCTCTGCTCCCAGAGGCACATAATTCATTTAGTCTGTTGATAGGGATGAGCAATCTAAGATTGAGAACAGCATGCAGTTTGCTAAGCCCTTCTTTTGGCAGACCCTGAAACCTTCAGAACACAAATCAGTGGGGTGGTTTTCTTCTATTTTGAGACAGAAAAGACAGAAAATGCAGAATAACTCCTAAACCAGGCTTAGCATAACTGAATTCCTCATATTTTGCAAGAAGTCTCTTTCAGCTTTGTTTAATCCTTAAAAGTCCAGGGTTTTTTTTTTTTTAAATAAAGAGATCTATATTTTCCCAATACCTCCTGGATTGATTGTAACCATTATGGATCATCTAGTCTTTTTTTTTTTTTTTTACTTAGAACACCTCTAGGAAAACATATTTAATAGGAAATCTGTCCTGCCAAACTGGACATTAAAATGAAGATTATGTTACAGTCCTGCACACTTTGCATCATTACACACCTACCCCAAATGATCAGGTACAGGATCTACTTACCAAATGTTTCCCCATTCCTGCCTTATAGCCATTAGTCTAATCAATTCAAAAGTACCGTTTGAATCCTTCGAGATTCAAAACATACTTTGCTGATCTTCACTGCACTTTTCAGGAGATATTAGTTGCTACCAAAAGTTTTTCTCTCTATGTAAAACATTATACAAGTTTTTCCCCAGTGAGGCAAAACCCATTTAGCTAGAAACTGGCAGAAGAGAATATTGTTGAATGGAACTCACTGAGAAATTGCATTTTTCTTTCCAGTAATGGCAAGAGGAAAAAGCATAGGATTCAATAGACACAGGTAGTAGAAGTAACAAAGAAAAACAGGAGGTAACAGGCTATTTTGGAACAGATGGGAAGTCCTGCACATCCATAGTTTGCAGGATTTCCCTTCTGTTTTCAAATAGCCATGCAGGTTTATTTGATCATTACTAGAGTGCTCCTCATATCAGAAGCAAAACCTGACATTTCAAGATGACTGTGAATGGCAATATCGGCAATTTCAACTTTTATGACCAGCTTAATTTTTTCCCTATTATGTGTGTGATAGCATGACTACAGAGAAAAACACTGATATGAATCAAACTACATAGATATTCACAAACCTCTAGTCTGAGTTTCCTATGCCTGGGAAATGGGACTATGGGCTAAACCAGGGTTCCTCAACCTTGGTGACTTGAAGATGTGTGGACTTCAACTCCCATGCTGGCTGGGGAATTCTGGGAGTTGAAGTCCACACATCTTCAAGTCACCAAGGTTGAGGAACCCTGGGCTAAACAGGTTACAGAGTAGTGGCAGAAGATAAAAAATTATTGATGAGTTCATTCCTGTAGACTCCAGTGCATGACAACTCATAACACCACCATTTGCCTGTTCATTTTTAATTATTAATAAAATCCAAAGACCTGGGCCAAAAAAATCACAGCAAATAGTCCCCATAGTGTTGTTGAGACCCAATGGCTACTAAAAACTGAATACCCAGATTGTCCTGCTCTTCTTATTCAGATTCTAATTCTATTGAGTACTGAAGCAACTTTAAGCCTCTTTATGTGAATCTCCAAACTGAACTCCACTTCAATCTAACTCAACTGCTAACTGGAATACGAGTCCTTGCCTTGCTGGCTTTTCCTGGATCAGAGTTGACCTTTTAGTACAGCATGACTTTTGCTGCGTTTAAAGCAATGTTAGTTGCCTATGAACTTCAATCATTTGTGTGTAAGTCCTTGTTTGCAACTTTAATGCTAAGAGGTGCTGACTTCACATGAATGCACGAGGCTGAAGAACATCAGGTTACGCCACTGGTCCATATAGGAGGCAGCTCTAGAATATAGATGCTGGGATTGAATCTGGGATGATTACCTGCAAGCTTCATGCTTTGCTGGGTTACAGCCTTCCGTACATTAAGGATATAATTTTTTAAAAATCTGTGGAACTACTGAGGTGAACACCGTAACATGGTTCTCCTGATTGCATTCTGGCAGAAAATGAAAGTACTGTATCATTATAAGATATTGCATTAGTACAGGAGCATATCCTGACCAATAGTTCATTAGTAATCAGCTGAAATTCTGATTTTTTTACATCTTTTTTCCTACGGAATAAATATTTGTATAAATTGGCGATCATCTATCATCAACATATGAAAACAGTCCTGAATTATTTTGCCTCCTGGAATCCTTTAAACTGACTTAAACTTGTTTAGCTTAAGACCTGTGAGTGGCAGCTGTAGCCCCAAAGCTCGGGCTTGATGCACAAATCCTGCCCCAAGTCATATCTACAGGATTATATTCGATGGCAAGTTTGCCAACATAAGAGGGATAAACAGGTTTCTGCTGCAGAATGTCATTTTGGGGGAAGGAATGATCAAAAATTCAGAAAACTGTGGAAATTGAATACCAAACAGATTCTTTAAACCCTTCTCTTTTCCAAACTGGTCCTATTTTCTAGCTCCTTTTGGGCAAATCACTGCATTAGCAGATGAATATCAGAACTTCTCATATTTGTCCATTTTGCAAGTGCAATATACATGATACCACTTGCATTCATTGGATTGGGTAGAGCTTGGAAATCTCCTGTGATATCCTCAACTTCGTTAACCAGAGAAACCAAAAAAAGGTCACTTAACATTCTCTTCCCTGCTTTTTATTTGAGAAGAGTAACAAGAATTTTCAATATTGCACATTTATCCAATACAAACTCATGTATCTCAAAAATGTCAGGACACCTAGCTCCTATTCACTGAGATTCAGCTCACTTGCAGACTCACCCCTTTTCTTTATTTTGAATGAGTGCTACCCCCATCTCTTGTTGACCTTTCCCTCCCTCTAGGAATCAAGTACCTCTGCCCTTGATTTTGCTGCGGACCGTGTCTTCCCATGTCAATGAAGGTTGTTAACTCAGCTAGGAATAGTAGTAACAGGAATCTATCTAGAAAGCGGCTCCTTTACTGTTATTTATATAATTGCCTTTTTCTAGTCTCATTCATATGCAATTAGTTTTAATGAAATACTTAATTTAGAACTCTTGGGTTGATTAAATGTTTTTTCATTAAACTTCATTATGTTTTGCTATACTTTCACCAGGAGACAAAACATTTTTATTTGGTTATTAACAGGTGTTTGATTTATTGTTGTATATTTAATCATACACACATCCTCTAGATAACATGCTAGATATACGTACTTCATGGCACAAGCTTTTAAGAGTAATTGACTTAAAACCAAGAAAGAAAAAAAACTATTTTCTTCCAGATTCCTTGTAAAGCCCATAGGTAAACAATTGGGTGATGGATAAATAACATGTGATAGTGTGTTTCTTATTAGGAATAAAGGGCTTTTTTACTTTCGCTTCTGCATATTTATTTATTTAAAATACTTATATGGCCATCCATCTTAATTAAAACTAGAACTCTGGGGAGCTCACAACTATATAACAGAAACATATACCCCCCCAAAATTAAAAGCAATAATAATAATAATAATAATAATAATAATAATAATAATAATAATACAATGAAAACACCCTGCTGCCACACCCAGACTCCCTTGATGCAGCATATGACACTCTCTTCCAACTCCAGCTTTACCCTATCACAGCACTTGGGGAGAAAGTCAGCTCTTCACAGCTTTCTGGAAGGTTAAAAGGGAAGAATCCTGCTGGATCTCAAAAGTAAAGATATTCCGCAGAGCAGAGGCTGCTATAGAAAATAAGCACACTTAGGTCTGGTCTTCCTACCTTTATATTGTGATTGTGCTGGTTCATGTAGATGTTGTGTCTCACAATGGTGCAACAGTAACCACAACACTACTTCAATGCAACCCAATTAACTGAAACAAGCTTTAATGCAAGTTAATGTCCTGTTTCAGATCTTAAACTCACACACAACACAGTTGCTAGGTGAGGAAAGCAATTTACTCAAGGCTGGGGAGATAACAGCAGACAAGGGAAGAAATGTAAATCAACCAAGCCCTTTGGAAAGAAAGCTTGCCTGGGTGGTTTTGATTTCAACAGGAGCGCACAGAAGAGTAGTCAAAATCCAGTCCAGAGAGCCAAGTCAGGTTTGTTGGCCAGTTCAAGGTCAGAATTCCACAAGCAGAATTCCCAGGAATGACACACCAGACCAAGAAATTAGCCAGTTGTTTCCAACAGAAAAACATAGATCAGGGCTGCCTCTTAAATCAGGCTGCAGCCAGCTGTCTTTAATTAAGAGTGTTACTCCCTTGCTTGGCAAGAAGCCTCATTGACTGTCTTTGCTCTGTTCTACTCACTAAGTCTGAGGGCTTGGAGGCCGTAGATCATCATCTGACTGCTCCAGCTGTTCTGATGGTGCCTGTGTTTGATCAGCCTCAGATGATCCTGGCTTGGTGTCTCCTGAGGCTGACATTCCACTGGTTCAGCTGGAGCAGCTTCTTCAGTCAGAGTCTGAGTCCTGGGCCATGACAGTTAAGTTCTATAAGTGCCCATGTTAGAAGATGGATTTTAGACTTAAAATGTAATTCAACTTGCACATGATTGCTTCATTTAGCAGTTTTGATAATTTTACCAAAATAAATGTTATTCTATTTCTTTAGATAGTAAAGTAGAAATCTACTTTACTATAGATTTCAAGTTAATAGTTAAAGACAAAATTACAAAGGCCAATAAAAGAGGAAACATTGCTTTAAGGGAGACAGTATCCTTGAGGGCTACACCAAATTTAATGCAGCCTACCAAGGACTCCAAAAAGGGGACCCCCAAAATGTGAGGAGGCTGTAGAAAATTTCTAAATTAAAAATAAATACTGTGCACAAAAACAATTCTATTTATTTTACTGAAGCTCTGATAAAAAAAGGAAAAGGCACTTGATCACTCTTCATGTGAAATCACCTTAATGATTAAGATAATAACAAGACTGCTCCTTTCTTAACATGAATCCTAATGATCACCCCTTTTATAACAACTTATCCCCCAATTTCAGATTATTAATAAGAAGTAAGAGCCATGGACACACTTTTTGCTGACCTTCAGTTGATTGTAATCTGCAATTTGTAGGAACTTGAAGTGCCAAGAGACAGCCAATAATGAGGTGCTATGATAAGTGTCAGCAGGCAGTGCTGTGAATGCTTTTATATAGGGACTGACATAAGTGGGGGTGTTATGACTTATAAGTATTGCAGAACAGTTGTTTGGAAAGCATTGGGAGGAATGAGGGGGAAAGAGAAACACAGGTTGGGAAAGCATAGAGTAGATGAATAGGAGAGAGAGAGAGAGAGAGAGAGAGAGAGAGAGAGATGCATACAACTGCAGAAGGCAGACAAAGAAAAAAAGGACATATTAGAGAGGTCAGAGAAGTAAGCAGGGAAGGATCAACTGAGCTTTGGGAAAAAGGCATTACATATAAAATAGAGAGAAAGAGACAGAAAGCACAGCTCTAGTGATGAGACAGATGAGTTAGAAAGTTACAAAGATGGGAAAAGGAGAGAGGAGAAGCAGTGGATTAGGTAAGGTAACAAGTAGATGGAGAAGACCATGGGGAAGCAAGAACTACTTCTTACCAAACTTCACATGGCCTAAAGATCACAGTTTTGTACTACTGCACTACTAGTTCTTTAGTGTCCTTTAAGGAAATTTAATTAGCATACTTTATTATGCTATTAATCATTAGGGCTGATGTTTCCAAATGCTCAGGAGCGCATATAAAATTCCTGTCTTTGAATTATTCAGACTCTTCTCTTTAAATCATTCTCTCTGAATCTTCTTCTAGCTCACATGGCTGCTCCATAAAATGTGCCTGGCTTTTCCCACATGTGTGTGCATGCGCAATCATTTCATTTTAGTACCTTCCTCCCTTCATTTATACAATATAAAGGGTGAGTCATCAGTTTTTCTAGAAAGCACCAAAAGAACAGACTTTGAACAATTACTGAGCAACAAAGATGGATAATGAATATTTGCTACTCCAAAGAGCATTAAGGTTTTCTTGACTATGTACATAAGTATAGTATTCCCAAGAAAATCAATTACACTCACTCCCCCAACCCAAAATTATGAAGGATCCCTGTTGTATGGAATCCTTTCTGAATTAACACATTCTCTTGCTACAATACAACATTATTTCAATTTCTTTTAATAGTAATAATACAGTATTTCCCTTGTCAGTATACAAAATTAACTGATAAATTATTTCATGAGTTCAACTTTAGCATGCTGTACAGAATGATAATTTATCATCTGACATTTATAAAAATAGCATCATGTTGACAATGCAGTATCAGGCTCTATTTATATTTTCTCTGCACAACAGGCACCAGGCTCATAAAATTCCATCACAAACGAGAGGCGAGCTTTTGAAACTGCCACGTTTGTCTCTGTCAGTATCGGTACCAAAACTGAAGAAAAATTACTGGCTTCCTCCTCTCAAATGCTTATGCAATGGAGAGGGAGATGTGAAGAAGTGGTATTTCGTCTCTCAGGCATCCTGGGCAGTCTCATTCCTTTCCATCAGATGCACCTTTGCTCCCAGTAGACAATCAGTACTGCGGTAGAGAGTTTTGTCTCTCCTTTCTAAAACTATTTTCTAGACCAGGAAACTGAATTAAATTTGCTCTTCCCCCCCACCCCAGAACCACTATGATTGTTTCAGAAATAATCTAAGGCAATGTAGGGAGACATAAAAAAGTGCACTTTCTGTTCACCCTGACACTGTAGGGCTTTAGAAAGGGAGCAAAAACCTAGCCCTTTGTTTGGGCCTGGATGATTGGAGTTCCTGTCTGAAGGAATGCAATAAATATGAGTCTCCAATTGCCAATTAATGGTTGTACCTTGTTTTAGCTGGCATTGTTGACTGTGTTTCTGGTTTATTGTATCGTTACAGTCACATTGTTCAAGTGGGACAGCCATATAAATACCTTAAACAAGCAAACAAAGTCTTAAAAAATCATGCAACCAGTGAGAACGTATTGGAATTTGTAGGGCAGAAGGCATTTTCTCTAGCTGTATAGAAATCAAAGGAAATTATAACCCAATTTTATATAAAGTATGCTGAGAGATCCAGTTTTCAGTTTCTCAAAATATCAAAAGTCAGGAGGAGACTCTTATCTCTAAAGAGTTTGAACTTTCTGATGATCTAAAAAGAGTTTGAAGATATGGTAAAAGCTCATTGAAAACTCTACTAAGTGTGCATAGCCAATGGGTGGTGAACTGCCATACCAATGGTAAATTATTATGAAAGTATTCTTTTAAAAATTGTAATTCTCGGTGGGTGAAATAAAAGACACACTGAAATAGAAACTAGTACAAAGATGCTATTTCCCACAATGCATTATTAATATTGATATAAGTAAGCCTTATAGTGAGACAGCTGGTTCAGAGAAAGGAGACACATCTTACATGAAACACATGCTGGTTTGAGGGAAGGAGCCCTTAAACCACAATTTTGTAGGTTGGATATCATGCTAAGCGTATAAGAGCAGAATGAAGGTCAAACTCATTGTTCCTTTGTATGCAAACCATGGTTTGCTACAACTTCTGAACAGGGTTTCTCTGTAACTTAATTTAAAGATTAATAAACAGCTAACGGAGATGACATTCATCTGAAATGAAATCATAGAGAAGAAATCTGACAGTAGTTATCACTTTAGGACAAATATGCAGAAAAATACAATGTTTGCAGGCTAAATAATGGAAAAGTGTAAAGAATGTGTTTCACTAAAGCATGCACAAATAGGGCTAAGAATAAGGCAACTTGATGTAAGCTCAAAATAAAAGGATCTATGAATACTGATGAATTGTAAACCTTTAAAACCTCCTGGACAAGTTGTTTAAAAGAAATAAGCTCACTAATCTGGAAATGTTTGTTTTAGAAGTTTCACCCATATGCAGTATGGAGATGTTTAATCAGCTAATCCAAGCACTTAAGTAATTTAATGTTGATTACCTAATGCACTGAGGGTAAAGCCAGCTATCCAACCCTGGCTGAAGATGATTGTCAAATAACTAATAGGCTTTCTTGTAGTAAAAAGATTAACCTCCTGAAAATATTGTTCTCACTTATTCTTGATTCATCAATTATCCCCCCCCCCAACATCAATGCTTTAAAGGTTCAGAAGCCATGACTGTATTTGGTTACTTGGAAAACTTTTGTCCAAGAAGGTATGTCAGGAAATTTTAAATTTTTGATCCAGTCCACTTGCTTCCAGGAAATATGACTGTTTATCCCTTTGGGGTAACTGAATCTTTTCATTCTCAGGTAGTTCTGCTGTCTTCCAGAACTTCATTCCTGAAATGAAGCATGGAGTTTATATGAAACTGCTATGGCATATAGGGTCATATTATTGAAAACCTGTACTTTCCCTCAAGCTTCATAGAATGATAGCTTGTCCTTCTCTTTACTATGATAGGAAAACTGACGCAATCAATTGTTTTGCAGTCAGGAAACTTTATTTTATTTTTTTCAAGCTTCAAGGACCCCCTGAGGCAGGAGTGAAACCATTGGGGTGGGTAAGGTCATTTTTTCCCTCATAATTTGGGGAGTTTGGTGAATTCAAAAGAGAAAGTACCATTTCTGTTGGTGCCTTAAGCCTTGTAGAGGATTATAACATCCACTTTACCCTCCCCCATTTTTAAGCCAAAATACATTGCCAAAAATCCATGGGTTTCCTATCAAATTACAGACACATTTTGAGTGTGCCTACTGTTTGGAGGCCTACAAAACAGGGCTTAAGGGAGTCAGCTTGAATGACTGTCTACACAAGAGCTGTGTTCAGACAGACACACATGGCATAAGGGCTGGATACTTGAGGGACTGCCTATCTCCCGCACTATTTGCATGACCACTTTGGTCCTGCAAGGTTGGTGTACTCTGGATTCTTTCAGTTAAACAATGTAATCTATCAGGACTCTGGAAAAACGCCTTTTGTGTAGCAGTGCCTGGCCTCTGGAATGAAGTCCCCGCTGGGATCTAGATGGCTTTCATACTGCTGTTGTTTAGAAGGGCCATGAAGACCTGGCTCTTCACCCAGGCCTTTGATGAAGGAGAGAGAGACCCCTTGCTTCATTCTATCTGGTATGCTGCATTTGCCATCTTTCGATTTTATTGCAATTTCTTTGTTTAATTGTTGTGAGCCACCCAGAGTTGTTGGGAGTCAGGTGGCATACAAGTTTAAATAATCATAATCATAAGCATCCACTTGATAGATGGATAAAAATGCCAAATCCAGTCTAAACATCTGGGTGACTGGGTGACCAACAACAACAATAATAATCCCACAGTGAGGCACTACCTTGATGTGGTTGTGGGGCTTGCATGCTCCGAGGGGGATGACAGCTATGACAGAGGTTCAACTGTACTGGACATGTCTCATTGGAGGAACCAGACGAAGAGTGTCTCTCCTATAAACAATGTGGTGAGATGTAATCTACAGAAACCCATACCAGATTGGTCAACACCCAGGTCAACAAGGACTGCACTAGGTGTTCTAGTTCCTGCACGTCTGGTGACAAGTGGGTTACAGGACCCAGGACTGCTGGCTGAGCAATCAGTGCCAGCAGCTGCCAAACTACTGTAAGAAAAGTTGTTTACTCATCACAAGTATACAAAGACTGAAAATAAAGAAATAATGATTTGCTATTACAAATCAAGTCCAACAAGAAGAAGATATCTGAAAAGAATGCATCAGTTCTGGTAAGAATAACCAGAATCAGAAATAACAAAACAGAGGCTAGCAGATCAACGCTGATTTATAACATGAAATAAAGTATTCAAAGAAATAGAATTGGGAGAACTGCAAAGATCTACCCAGGGCAAAGAAATTGAAGCCTTGCCCGAAGTAGCTCAGACAGTAGAGATTTCTCCTCAGAAAGAACAAAGCCATCTAACTAAAAAACAAGAGGAATTGAAACAAAGAATAACTGAGCATCTAGAACAGCACAAAAACAACAGAATAAGGTTGCCTACATTGAAGCTTGTTACAAAGAAACAGCTAGCACTAGTATTAAACGATGCCAATACTGTAATATCAAATATAAGCACCAGCTCACTGCAAGAAACAAACCAACTGATGTACAGCACAACTCCAGTAGTAACTGAGTACCTCGGATGCAAAATGAACAAAGAAGAAAAAAAGCCAAACAATGCACCACCAAAATGGAAGCTCAGGTTGGAAAATAAGATCAGCATGCTAAGATCAGAAGCAAGCAAGCTAGAACAGATGAAAGAAAAGAAGCTGAAGAACAAAAAGACCAAAGAATACCTGATCAAGAAATATCACCTAGAAACAAGGAAGATCAAAGAAGCAGTGGAAATAATAAAGCAGCAAATAACAGCCATAGCCAAAAAGATCAGCAGATACTAAGCACAAATTGCACACTATAGGCAGAATCTCCAATTTCAGTCAGATCAGAAACGTTTCTACCAATCCATCAATGAAGAGACTGCAATGAACCAATCAACACCTGACAAAGAAGAAACAGTGCAGTTCTGGATGCAGCTATGGGGCAACCCCAAAAAGTACAACAAGAATGCAGCTTGGATAACAAAGGTAGATAAGAATAAAAAAGAAGCTGAAATGAAAAAACTTGCAGAAATGGTGGAGAAAAGGGCAAGAAAGATCAAGAATTGGTCAGCACCAGGTGAAGATGAACTGCATGGTTTTTGGTTGAAACATCTGACTGGTCTGCATCCACTCATTGCCAAGCAGTTTAACAACACACTGCAAGGAGGTGAAATTGAAGATTGGTTAACTTCTGGCAAAACCTACCTGATAATGAAAGATCCAGCAAAAGGGGCAGCACCAGGCAACTACAGGCCAATTACCTGCTTGCCAACAATTTTCAAATTGCAACCTGGTGTGGTAGCTGATGCAGTCCAACAGCATCTAGTTGAAAACAAGCTTTTTCCATCTGAGCAGAAAGGAAACTACCCAAACAGCAGAGGAACAAAAGATCAGCTCCTAACTGACAAGATGATTTTGGAAAACTGCAAGAGAAGGAAGACCAACTTGCATGTAGCTTGGATTGATTACAAGAAGGCATTTGACTCCCTGCCACATGATTGGATAATCAAGTGCCTAAAAATAACAGGAGTCAGTAGAAACATCAGAAGCTTTGTGCAAAGATCAATGGCACAATGGAAGACACAGTTCCTGGTCAATGGTGATAGCCTGGGAGAGGTTAATATCAAGAGAGGAATTTTTCAAGGAGACTCACTATCACCAGTACTGTTTGTCATTGCATTGATTCCTCTGTCAACAATACTGAACAAGTCAGACCATGGCTATCAAACATCAAAAACATCTGCCAGGTTATCCCAACTCCTTTAGATGGATGATCTGAAGCTGTATGGAAGAACACCACCTAAAATGGAATCGCTGCTCAACACTGTCTGTATATACAGCCAAGATATTGCAATGGAGTTTGGGCTGGAAAAATGGGCCATCCTTACCATCAACAGGGGAAAAATAGTGAAAACTGAAAGAATCAAGATGCCCTATGAAAACAACATCAAGAGTCTGGATGAAGAACATCACTACAAATACCTGGGCATCCTTCAGGCTGACAATATCAAGCACACTGAAGTCAAGAAAAAGGTTGGTAGTGAATTCATCAGAAGAGTGAAGAAGATCTTAAAGACCAAACTCAGTCGAGGAATTACCATCAAGGCAATTAACACCTGGGCAATTCCAGTCATTAGATACAGAGCTGGCATGGTGGACTGGACTCAAGCAGAACTAGAAGCCCTGGATAGGAAGAGCAGAAACATAATGACAATGAATCATGTCCTTCATCCACCCAGTGACTTCGACAGATTCTACTTACCAAGGTGCATAGGTGGGCATGGCATGTTGCAAGTACACCAGACAGGTGAAGAAGAAGAAAGGGCATTGGAAGAATACCTGAAGGACAGTGAAGATGTACTGAAGCTAGTACACCATGAAGGCTTACTGAAAAGAGACCAAACTGGCCTACAAGAAAGACCAAATGAAGAATAGAAAAGAGACATGGCAAGATGAAGTATTACATGGCCAGTGCACAAAAAAACTAGCAGGCAAAGCAGATAACAAGACCTGGCAATGGCTAAGAGCAGGAAAGTTGAAGAAAGAGACAGAGGAGCTAATTCTGGCTACAGAAGATCAAGTCTTAAGAACAAAAGCATACAAAGCCAGAATTGAGAACACAGCAACAGACAGCAAATGTCACCTCTGCAAAGAAACTGAAGAAACAGTGGAGCACCTAGTTAGCTGCTGCAAGAAGATTACACAGAGTGACTACAAACAACATCATGACAAAGTAGCAAGAATGGTGCATTGGAATATCTGCAAGAAATACCATCTGCCTGTAAGCAAGCACTGGTGGGATGACAAAACGGACAAAGAAATAGAAAATGAAGAAGCTAAAGTGCTCTGGGACTTTAGAATTCAAACAGACAAGCACCTGCCACACAACACCCCAGACTTAACAATTGAAAGACAAAAAAGTTTGGATAGTGGGCATTGCAATACATGGAGACAGCAGAATAGAAGAGACAGAACTGGAGAAAATTTTAAAATATATATATAAAAGCTGCAAATAGAAGTAGAACGACTATGGCAACACAAAGCAACGATAGTACCAATAGTTATAGGGGCCTTAGGTGCAATCCCAAAACATCTGGAGCACTACTTGAAGACCATCGGCATTGACAAAATCACCATCAGTCAATTGCAAAAGGCAGCTTTACTTGGAACAACTTATACTGTATCCTGCGACAATACCTTTAACACCATCAAACAACAACAAGCATATCCCAGATTCTTGGGAAGGACTCGATAAGTGGATAAAAGTGCCAAATCCAGTCTAAACATCTGGCTGACTATATGACCAACCATCATCATCATCATCATCATCATCATGATAAAAAAAAAAAATTGGAAAGCACAAACAAGTTGAACTAATACAGGAAGTAATATCCAGAAACATGAGTATTGGGGAACACACTGAATGGGAGAAGGGAGTAAGATTCAGTCTCCTCTGAGAGAAGTATTTTAAGATTGGGCCATCAAACTCTCATTTGGATCCCTTAGACAATTATTTATCACAGTAGAGGGTTTACTCTATTACTGTACATTGTTACAAAAATGTAATGCTCTTTAATGTTCAGGGCTACTTCTCTGCAATTCATCATGTTCTGAAACCAAGCAGCACCTTGAAGAACACTGAATAATAATTATTCTAATTACACAAGATCAATGATTGTCATAATGCCAAAACTAATGCTGCTAATTATTAGTGAATGCAAATGTCCTGTTGCATGTTGGCTATTGGATAATGTCCTGGGTTGAGTAATGCATCTCAATTATCATATTATGCTCCTGGCTGCAGTGTTATCCTTGGATGAGAAAAACCAAAGATGAGGCAATCAGGGAGTTAGATTCTGGAAGTGCTGGCTCTGGCAACAGGAAGGGGGTAGCATCATGACTCTCTCATCCTGGCTTTTGTGATTCAGAGCTTAGACTGAAGGCTGATCCACCTAGTCTGTGGGAATACTAGCATTTTTGTGTAAAAAATTACAAAGCAGGAAAATGGAGGAGCGCTTGCTCACACAGAGAAGCATCTGATTCAGGGCAATCTGGGGTTGGAAATCAGGATTGATTAGTGACAGCTCTGCTCAGGTGGAAGTTGACAGCTTCCTGTTTTTAAGATCCCACTTGAATGTAGTCTGGCACTGGAGCAGATTTTCATGACAACCCAGTACTCTCCTCTAAGCCATGTTCTCTTGCTCTATCAATATTTTCTCCAATAATGAACACTGTCATGCCCTGTGAACTACCGATAAGAACTCTTTCTTTGAACTTGGACTTTATTTACAATCACATATTTGGCTGCTGGATTTATAACCATGTCAATACAACTTAACCCCTTCATGGATCACTGCCTTGTCGTGGCGAAGGGGCTTGCGTAACTCAGTGAAGCCATGAGCTATACCGTGCAGGGCCACCCAAGACGGACAGGTCATGACAGAGAGTTCTGACAAAATGTGGTCCACTGGAGAAGGAAATGGCAACCCACTCCAGTATCCTTGCCAAGAAAACCCCATGGACAATGTTAAAAGGCTAAAAGATATGACGCCGGAAGATGAGCCCCTCAGGTCGGAAGGTGTCCAATATGCTACTGGGGAAGAGCGGAGGGCAATTCCAAGTAGCTCCAGAAAGAGTGAAGCGGCTGGGCCAAAGCCGAAAGGACGTTCAGCTGTGGATGTATCTGGAAGCGAAAAGAAGGTCCGATGCTGTAAAGAACAATATTGTATAGGTACCTGGAATGTAAGATCTATGAACCAAGGCAAGCTGGATGTGGTCAGACATGAGATGACAAGATTGAACATCGACATCTTGGGAATCAGTGAACTGAAATGGACGGGAATGGGTGAATTTAATTCGGGTGACCATTATATCTACTACTGTGGGCAAGAAACCCTTAGAAGAAATGGAGTTGCACTCATAGTCAATAAGAGAGTGGGAAAGGCAGTAATGGGGTACAACCTCAAAAATGACAGAATGATTTCAGTGCGTATCCAAGGCAAACCATTCAATATCACAGTCATCCAAGTCTATGCCCCAACCACTGATGCTGAAGAAGCTGAAGTTGACCGCTTCTATGAAGACCTACAACACCTTCTAGAACTAGCACCAAAAAGATGTCCTTTTCATCATAGGGGATTGGAATGCTAAAGTAGGAAGTCAAGGAGTAATCGGAATAACAGGCAAGTTTGGCCTTGGAGTACAAAATGAAGCAGGGCAAAGGCTAATAGAGTTCTGTCAAGAGAACAAGCTAGTCATAGCAAACACTCTTTTCCAACAACACAAGAGACGACTCTACACATGGACATCACCAGATGGTCAATACCGAAACCAGATTGATTATATACTTTGCAGCCAAAGATGGAGAAGCTCTATACAGACAGCAAAAACAAGACCAGGAGCTGACTGTGGCTCAGATCATGAGCTTCTTACTGCAAAATGTAGGCTTAAATTGAAGAATGTAGGGAAAACCACTAGACCACTCAGGTATGACTTAGATCATATTCCTTGTGAGTACACAGTGAAGGTGATGAATAGATTTAGAGGATTAGATTTGGTAGACAGAGTGCCTGAAGAACTATGGACGGAGGTCCGTAACATTGTACAGGAGGCAGCAACTAAAACCATCCCAAAGAAAAAGAAATGCAAGAAAGCAAAATGGCTGTCTGATGAGGCTTTACAAATAGCTGTGGAAAGAAGGAATGCGAAAAGCAAGGGTGAAAGGGAAAGATATAAGCAACTGAATGCAGATTTCCAGAGAATAGCAAGGAGAGATAAGAAGGCCTTCTTAAATGAACAATGCAAAGAAATTGAGGAAAACAATAGAATGGGGAAGACTAGAGATCTCTACAAGAAAATTGGAGATATGAAAGGAACGTTTAGTGCAAAGATGGGCATGATAAAGGACAAAAAAAGCAGGGACCTAACAGAAGCAGAAGAGATTAAGAAGCGGTGGCAAGAATACACAGAAGAACTATACAAGAAAGATCTTAATGTCCCTGATGTCCATGCTGGTGTGGTCACTGACCTTGAGCCAGACATCCTAGAGAGTGAAGTCAAGTGGGCCTTAGGAAGCATTGCTAACAACAAAGCTAGTGGAGATGACAGTATTCCAGCTGAGTTATTTAAAATACTAAAAGATGATGGTGTTAAAGTGCTGCACTCAATATGCCAGCAAGTTTGGAAAACGCAACAGTGGCCACGGGATTGGAAAAGGTCAGTTTATGTTCCAATTCCAAAGAAGGGCAACGCCAAAGAATGCTCAAAGTATCGCACAGTTGCACTCATTTCACATGCTAGCAAGGTTATGCTCAAAATCCTACAAGCTAGGCTTCAACAATACATGAACCGAGAACTACCGGATGTACAAGCTGGGTTTCGAAGAGGCAGAGGAACTAGAGATCAAATCGCCAACATTCGCTGGATCATGGAGAAAGCACGAGAGTTCCAGAAAAATATCTACTTCTGCTTCATTGACTATGCAAAAGCCTTTGATTGTGTGGATCACAACAAACTGTGGCAAATTCTTAAAGAGATGGGAGTACCAGACCACCTTACCTGTCTCCTGAGAAATCTGTATGTGGGCCAAGAAGCAACAGTTAGAACCGGTCATGGAACAACCGATTGGTTCAAAATAGGGAAAGGTGTACGACAAGGCTGTATACTGTCACCCTGCTTATTTAACCTATATGCAGAGTACATCATGAGAAATGCCAGGCTGGAAGAATCACAAGCCGGAATCAAGATTGCAGGGAGAATCATCAACAACCTCAGATATGCGGACGATACCACCCTAATGGCAGAAAGTGAAGAAGAACTAAAGAGCCTCTTGATGAGGGTGAAAGAGGAGAGTGCAAAAGCTGGCTTGAAACTCAACATTAAAAAAACTAAGATCATGGCATCTGGACCCATCAATTCCTGGCAAATAGAAGGGGTAGAAATGGAAGCAGTAACAGACTTCATTTATTTGGGCTCCAAGATCACCGCAGACGGAGACTGCAGCCATGAAATTAAAAGACGCTTGCTCCTTGGGAGGAAAGCTATGGCAAGCCTAGATAGCATATTAAAAAGCAGAGACGTCACCTTGCCGACAAAGATCCGCATAGTCAAAGCTATGGTTTTTCCAGTAGTAATGTATGGCTGTGAGAGCTGGACCATAAAAAGGCCGAGCGCCGAAGAATTGATGCCTTTGAACTGTGGTGCTGGAGAAGACTCTTGAGAGTCCCCTGGACTGCTAGGAGGTCAAACCAGTCAATCTTAAAGGAAATCAACCCTGATTGCTCATTGGAAGGATCGATAATGAAGCTCAAGCTCAGATATTTTGGTCACCTAATGCGAAGAGAGATCTCTTTGGAGAAGACCCTGATGCTGGGAAAGATTGAAGGCAAAAGGAGAAGAGGACGGCAGAGGATGAGATGGTTAGATAGCATCACTGAAGCAATGAGCATGAAACTGAGCAAACTCAGGGAGGCAGTGAAGGACAGGAAGGCCTGGTGCAATATGGTTCATGGGGTCACGAAGAGTCGGACACGACTTAACGACTAAACAACAACAACAACAATACAACTTAAGGGCATCCAGGCATATAATCAGATATCAAGTGTTATCATATATCAGTAATTATCAAAAAATGACTGCCATTACATTTTTTAAGATATCAAATTACAGATTTTGGCAAATATTTACATAGGTACAACATAATAAAAATTGAGACAAATATGTCAATTTTTTTTATCATAGTTTATTTTTATTGCACTTATATCTGGCTTTCTTTTTCCCTTAAAGAGCACAGGGTCTTTCTTTTCTAATTTTATTCCAAATAAAAATCCCATGAGATAGATTGGACTGAAAGAGAATGAATGGTCCCAAATCACCAGTGAACTCCATGGTCAAGTGGGGTCCTAAGCTTCAATATCTCATGGTCCAATATGTAAGGGCAATCTAATAATGTAAAACTAAATTATAACAACAAAAATTATAAAAATTTCTTTTCACTGCAGCTTGCTTTAAAAAGGAAAAAAATGTTTGTTCCATTATAGCAGAGAATATGCACCAACAAAATTTAAAAAGAACTGTGCAGGGAATTTTAATATTTGAATAGATTTATTGTTAGATTTATTTAATGAAAGACTAAATGTTTATTTTCCACCATTCAACTGATTACATTCAAATTCTTTCACTAAACCTAGGACTTCAGAGATGTCCTCTGGTCACTGACTGAAGAAGCTGGAGGATGACCAACTATAGCTTGAAGATTATTCATAAACATGGATTCATTAGAAATTAAGTGACAAATTTAACATGACTTAATTTCTTGCTTTTGTCTCTGATTTCACAGGAACTAGTTCAAACATACCACCCACCAGGATTTTTTTGTGTAGAGGAAAAGTACATTGTTGGCAACAGATATAAACATAAATGTTGGCGCTAGATCACCAGGCCAGGCTGTGGCAAGGATGGAGAAGCTATAGCAATCCAGATGTTATTCTCAGAAACTCTCACCACCAATTATGTTGGCTCACCACTCATGTATAGAGAAAAGCAGACAGTGTTAAATGAACCAAGTCTACAGTGGCCCCAGTCAGTTATGTGATGATTGTGGCTAATAAAATTGTGTAATTGCAGAAATGCCTATTAGCTAGTATGAGCTACATTATGCTGCCTGATTTATACTAAACTGAGGAAAGAATTACATGGAGAAATTAATATGGCCCTTATTAGTGAACTAGTCAAGGTTATACAAGGCTTAGTCTGGGAATTTTGAAGTGAAGTACAAATGATCCATTAAAGGTACATGGAAAGATAACTTGAATCCTTCATCTAATCCAAAGTCATATGATGATACACAAGATATATGCACAACTGGATGTCACAAGTTTTGGCTTATTTTATATAGTTATCTGTTATTTCCATCTGAGCAATGCTTAATTTTTGTCCCTCATATAACCAGGTGTTTACCCTAATTTAATATATTGGACACAAATCTCAAAAGGCTTTCCAGTTTTTACAAGACTTTTACATCCATATTTCCCAGAAATGAAATAAAAATATCCTATGAGCACTTTAATTCACTGAATAGAGCTCTTGAATAGAATACAACTTCCATCTGTAATAAAAATAGTATTGATACTTGTAAAAGTACATTTACAGAAAAAAGTTCAGCAAACACCAAAGCTTTCTTACTTGTTTTAATGCCTCTCCCATATCTAATAAAAAGTACACATCCAGCCTGAAATTTGTAGCTTCCCTGGAGCAGTTAATTTCCTTTGTATGATTGTATACAATTCCAAGGCTAGTTGTTTCATTACTTCTTTCCAATTCTGCTCTCAGCTACCTAAAACCTTTGCTACCACAGACACTACAGTATTTTTTCTATTTATTTAATTATCAAATTTACATGGTCGCCCATCTCACAAATCTACAATAAAACGAACAATGAAATCAATCTTTAAAAAATATTAAAAACAATTAGACATAAATAGAAACAAGATCACAACAGAATTTATCAGAATCTTACACATAATACAACCGACATGTGGATTTCCTGTTATCAGGAGTTCCCCAAGCCTGTTGAAAAAAACCACATTTTTGAGGGCTTTAGAGAAGGCCCTAAGGGTTGGGGCCAACTTCACCTCAGGGGGGATGATGTTTCAAAGGGCAAGCACCACAGCAGAAAAAGCTCAACTCCTGGGTCCCATCAGATGGAACTCCTTAGCATACGGGACCTGCAACATGCCTCTCCTGCTGGACATGATGGGATGGGTGAATGTAATCGTGGAGGTAATCTGGCCGCATGCCATATAGGGCTTTAAAGGTCAAAACCAGTACCTTAAATTGGACACAGAAGCAAACTGGTAATGAATGCAGCTCATGGAGCAGAGGTATAACTATTAACTGTTATATCTGACCAGTCTCTTTTACTTTGCAGTAGTAAAATTATGATGGTATTTACATTGGAATTTCATCTGTTTGTGTATATTTTGTGCTACAATTGGTAGCTTAATTAGCATATCCAAGACTGAATTGGATAAATAAAAAATTAAATAAAATCAGTCACTAATATACTACTTCTAAAATACATATAAATATAAGTTCTACATGAGCAATGATTAGTTTATTACTTAATATGATTTGTTAATAAAATGGTGGGCATATGTGCTTGTGCATATGGCTCTGAGGACCAAAGAGTATATCATCCCTATTTTTAAGTTTTTAACCAGGTTTCAGCTTTTTAAAACAGATACAGAGGTTCTATGAAGTGGCAGAAGAACAATAAATAAATGATAAAAACAGTGTTCATTCTTTTCAGGCATCTGTTAGAAATACGTTTGCATAATATTATTAAACTACTACTTTCTTCTTTAAAAACAATAGCAGAATAAAATGAGAAAACCTCTGAGTACATTAACTGAACATGGGAAAGAAAGCTAACTGGAAAAGATAAGCCATTTCTAATTCATATTAAATTCTGAAAATGTATAATATTGCAACTTGTTCCTGCTTCAGATTATTTTCTCAAAAAGCCTTCCTAATATTCCATGCACCAAACCCTTCTTTCAAAAACTATGCAGGCTATCACTTGCTTGTTCTCTTCCCCACTGAATCACTTTTCAGTTTCCACTATTTTTATATCGGTGAAATATTACATTTTTCAATTTTTTGTATGTTTGATTTTTCTGTCAAATAAAACTTGGTGCAAGATTCTTGATCAGATCTTTGCAATGGAGAGGCATAGACATAACATTATGCATTCCATTCTGTAAAAATGTAACGCTCAGAAGTGGGTAGGACTCATATTTGGTTAAAAGTTGCTTTAGTATCTAGCTATCCAGAATCCAGTGCTGAGAAAATGGACCTCTATTACACGTATCACATGTGGAGGACCAGTCCAGCTGTAGCAAAAACTTGAAAGGTATTCTCTGCAGGAACACATGGTTTAGGACCTCTAGACTGCTTAAAATGCAAAGAAATTAGAAGAACTACAATGTGTGCTGCAGAGGTCACAAGATGGAATTTCCCAGCTGTTAAAATTCAGAAGAAAATATCTTTCTTACTCATATAAAGCTGTATGGAATATACTAAAAAGTCTAATTACCCTACAGTAAGTGGCTTAAGCAATAATACTGTGGATTCATAACAAAGAAATCTTCAGAAAATAGGGCTAATTTGTTGAGGATACTTCTATTTTCATGTCAGTACCTACTGCAACAGAATAGCTATTCAAAATTACAGTGATTTCCAACTATGAGAAATATGTAAATATATAAAAACACCGTATTTGAAATCATTTGTTGAATCAGACGTATGCTTTTTTTCCCCCTTGTATACCTGTTATTTCCTTCTTATCGTTAGGAAACATTAAACATGTTTCTCCTGACTTTACTTTTATGTGTGCTAGATTCAGCTTAGAATTCTACCAACTCTTTACACCATTTTCTCCTTTATTTCTTAATTGCAGATGCTGCTATTAAAGCCCTGTGTTGAGAGACATTATTCAGCAGATGGACGACAAAGCAGATCTGAGGGGGAAAGGATCTCTCTAAAGTTGTGTGTCCTGTTGGCCTACTGGTAAGTAGGGAAAGGAAAGAAAGCAGAAGTTCTGTAGACCATGTACCCCAAACCTCTGGGCTGATTCGGTCCTGGGAACTCAGCTCAAATACGTCCTGGAAAAGATAGGATTTTCTGTTTTTACTTGATTGTCAATTATACGCAAATGATATGTTCCCCATCTCATTGCTCCAAAGGTAAGTACATGGGACTAGTTGTTTCTCTAATTACCACTAATGTGATTAAGGGAATTCCCTCAAATATCCTTCTGGGAATTGAAACAGTATATAAGACAGTTCCTGAAATACTGACTTTGGGTGAAATTTAAACTTAGAACAGACTCAGTGAAATTCAGTGGGTCTTAAGCTAGTCACAACGGGTTCCATTTTTTAAATATTAATAAATTTTCTCTAAGTATGGAGTTTACCTGCTATACAAAAGCTTCTTTCTCCTAAGATACAATGACTTTAGACAAAAAGGAAAGGAAAGGAAAGGAAAGGAAAGGAAAGGAAAGGAAAGGAAAGGAAAGGAAAGGAAAGGAAAGGAAAGGAAAGGAAAGGAAAGGAAAGGAAGAAAATGAAGAAATTTATTGTAATAACTCAAGCTTCCTTTCCATAAGATGATCTGGTTAATGGATTTATCATTGACATGCATTCTTTCAGATATTTTTATTTACATTTTATCTACCCCAGGCTGAAAGCAATGGCAAAAGCTTTCTGATTACATTCACTGAATCATATTTCTAGCAATAAAAGAAGAATTGCTCACGGAGAGTGTTTATTTCATATAGTGAATGTTTAATCTCTTCTCCAAACTTACACCAATAAAAATATTTAAGACAGTATGTTCAATATACTATAATATCATATTTTCAAATATAAAGAAATGCGATTCCTACTACATTTTCTCAAATAGGTAACAACTCTACAGATTTACATATTATAAGAAGATGAATATTTCTGTAGGAAGGAAAAACAAATAATTTTATAACAATTATTTTAATCAAGTATCAAGCGACTCTATTTCTAGCCTGTGAAATAAATAATATACTTTGACTTAATCTAACAACAAAAACAGCTTTACTGTACATAATGTATAAAATAAAAAGCTTATAAAGGGTTTATCAATCAGAATGTAGATATTTAACAGAACACAAAAAGAGATACTTATGCGTCTGAATGAAACAGAGTTATAGACTCAGTTATATACAACTAAGGCCACAGTGCTCTGTTCAGAGGGCTGACAAAACTCCAACTGCCTATAACCTACTCCTGCTATCTAAAATATTTTGGAGGATTGCAGATAGTTAAAAGGGCATCCTCGTGAAATGAGCCTACATATAGTTGAAGGGTATCTTTTGAAACTAAAAATACTGACTAGTAGTTGAAACATATATCGTATCCTAAAAAAAGGAAGCAGCAAAATAAAGAGATTTTATTGGGATTTGCTCAAAATCCTTTAGCATCAGGGTCAGCATCTGGCAGGACCATAGGATGCCAGAAAAGCCCACTCGTATTCACAGTGCATTTGGAAAGTATTCAGACCCCCTTCACTTTTTTCAATTTTGTTATGTTGCAGCCTGATACTACAATCATTCAAAATCATTTTTTTCCTCATTAATCTATATTCAGTACCCCATAATGACAAAGTGAAGACAGAATTTTAGAAATGTCTGTAAATTTATTAAAAAGGAAAAACTGAAATATCACATTGGCATAAGTATTCAGACCCTTTACTCAGTACTTCACTGAAGCACCTTTGGCAGCAATTACAGCCTCCAGTCTTTTTCGGTATGACGTGACAAGTTTTGCACACCTGGATTAGGGGATTTTCTGCCATTCTTCTTTGCAAATCCTCTCAAGCTCAATCAGGTTGGATGGGGACCGTCGGTGGACAGCCATTTTCAGATGTCTCCAGAGATGTTCAATAGTCAGGGCTCTGGCTGGGCCACTCTAGGGCATTCACAGAGTTGTCCCTAAGCCACTCCTGTGCTGTCTTGGCTGTGTGCTTAGGATTGCTGTCATGTTGGAAGGTGAACCTTCGGCCCAGTCTGAGGTCCTGAGCGCTGTGGAACAGGTTTTCATTGAGGATATCTCTGTACTTTGCTCCATTCAGCTTTCCCTCAACCCTGACTAGTCACCCAGTCCCTGCTGCTGAAAAACACCCCCACAGCATGATGCTGCCACCACCATGCTTCACTGTTGGGCAGGTGATGAGCTGTGCCTGGTTTCTTCCAGATACGTTTAGAATTGAGGCCAAACAGTTCAATCTTGGTTTCATCAGACCAGAGAATCTTGTTCCTCACAGTCTGAGAGTCCTTCAGGTACTTTTTTGCAAACTCCGAGCAGGCTTTCATGTGTTTTACACTGAGGAGAGGCTTCTGTCTAGCCACTCTGCCAGAAAGCCCAGATCAGTGGAGGGCTGCAGTGATGGTTGTCCTTCTGGAACTTTGTCCCATCTCCACACAGGATCTCTGGAGCTCAGTCAGAGTGACCATCAAGTTCTTGGTCACCTCCCTTACTAAGGCTCTTCTCCCCCAATTGCTCAGTTTGGCCGGAGAACCAGCTCTTGGAAGAGTCCTGGTTGTGCCAAACTTCTTCCATTTGAGAATTATGGAGGCCACTGTGCTCTTGGGAACCTTCAGTGCAGCAGAAATGTTTTTGTAGCCTTCCCCAGATTTGTCCCTTGCAATAATCCTGTCTCTGGGCTCTGCAGGCAGTTCCTTTGACCTCATGGCTTTTGCTCTGGTACAGTATGCATTGCCAGCTGTGAAGCCTTCTATAGAGAGGTATGTGCCTTTCCAAATCATGTCCAATCAATTTAATTTACCACAGGTGGACTCCAATCAAGGTGTAGAAACAGCTCAGCAACTATCAAGAGAAATGGGAGGCATCTGAGCTAAATTTCAAGTGTTGTTGCAAAGAGTCTGAATATTTATGTCAATGTGATATTTCAGTTTTTCCTTTTTAATAAATTTACAGACATTTATAAAATTCTGTTTTCACTTTCACTTTGGGGTACTGAGTGTAGATTAATGAGAAAAAAATGAATTTGAACTATTGTAGTATCAGGCTGAAATATAACAAAATTGAAAAAAGTGAAAGGGTCTGAATACTTTCTGGATGCATTGTATATTTGGCTATGGTGCCTTGTGTCAGATGTCTCTGAGTTATTATTTCTAGCTTCTCACAGTGACCCAAACAGTGGTTTGCTTTTCACATGCAAACTCTTTTCTCACATAGGCACATACAATCACCCATATTCCCTTCTCTGATTGGAGCTAAAACAGTGATGGGTTAAGGGGAAGGGTCAGCTGCAGTGGGAAGAGAAGAACAGAGAAAGAAGGAAGGAAAATGAACAGTGATAAGGGAAGGACAGATATAACTATACAGGGAAAGAAAGAAAAGAGAGAAAGAGACCCTGTTCAGGACTTAAACATAGAAAAAATGTATCAGGTATGAGCCAAGGGCTGTACCTAATGCCAAACAGGTGTATAAGAAAGTGAAGAGGGAACAGCAATGAAATATTTGAAGGGAGACTTTTCTATTTGTAATAAAAACTTTTAGCTAATATGAGATATTTTATTTTATTTTATTTTGTTATTTGTCACCAAGGTAATTTGACTCCTGGTATCTACATGGACAAGTCCATGAAATTTTCTGGGCAACATTTTCAGAAATAGTTTGACATTGCCTTCTTTCTAAGACTGAGAGAGGGTGACTGGCTCAGAGTCACCCAGTTGGCTTTCATGCCTAAGGCAGGACTAGAACTCAGCTTTCCCTGGTTGTAGTCCACTTCCTTAACCACTAGCCCAAATGACTCTCATAAATATCTCACAAGACAAAATACTTAAATCATAATTAAGATAGTGTAAGTGGATTAATTCTACTAGAGAGACATGGAAATGATGGGGAAAGAAACTTCTTGTCCTTGAGTAAAACATCACTTATGCTTCAAAATAAATCTAAATGAAATACTTTATCTAGAATATAAAGCAAAGCACAGTGCCATATTGCCTTCCTGTTACTTGTATGCAGGTTAAGCTGATATGTAAAATATGAATTATGAAAACCTAGACCTTCAATAAAATGTTGCAGAATGCATTTATTCTCTGCTTTTGTCCCTATCCCATCCAGTTTTGATACCAATTGTCAGTGTTCTGTGGACAATGATTATGCTTAATTCCCATTAGCCTTACATTTTCCCCAAATATTTCTGTACTTCTAAAAGCTTTTTCTTAGTTTGCTAACAATCTCTCCTTTCAGTATGCACCAATAGTGACATTTTGGCAACATAAGACATCAATCACTTCTGAACACTGAAATAGAGGGAATGACTGAAAATGTCTAATTAATAATTTCCATATTCAGAGATGTGCGGCTTTTTGAAGTTTCTGTTTACTATCACTGTTGCTTTTATCTCCTAAATAATCTAGTTTAATAATATATTATTGACAGCTCCGTTATCTTTGCTGGGTTTCAGAAAATATGAAATAAGATCTTCCAATAATATTGTGTGTGCATGGAAAAATGTAGCTCTGTGCAATAAAAAGTCCTTTCTTTCACTGCTAGTGTCTTCTTAATAGCACTACCCAAGATTTATTTAGGAAAACATAAGAAATGGTTCTAGAGGGATGGCCAGAGGACTGACATCTGAGGTACTGCCTTATTATTTCTAAGCATAAGACTACCATGACAGCCAACCTGATTACAACTCATTGGTTCTACAAGTATTTCTAGAATGCAGCCAAAAGTACAATCATTTTATTGCTTGCAGGCTAATTACCATCTTCATGCATTCAACTTATAGCTTTCATGATGTATGAAGCCACTGCTCCTCTATGTGCTCATTTGAAAACCATAATTTTAAAGAGATCACTCTGATTTGAAATATCATATAGTCATGGGATTATTTCAGGCCAGTCTTCTAAGAATTCATCTGAATATGCTTGATTTCAAATACAGTGTAATAGAAAGTTAGAATGCTTCAGTTTTTGACTGCACTAAATAACCATATACAGGTAGTCCTTGACTTATGATCACAATAGGGACTGTAAAATTTGTCATTAGGTGGTCTGGTCATTAAGTGAAGCATCATGTGCCCGCACCCAATGTTATGACATTTTTTGCAGCAGTCATTAAGTGAATCACACAGTTCCCCATTGATTTTGCTTGTTGGAAGCCAGCTGGGAAGCTTGCAAATGATGATCACATGACCCCGGGATGCTGCAACCATCATAAATACATGCCAGTTGCCAAGCACTCAAATTTTGATCCTGTGACCGTGGGGATGCTGCGGTGGTCATAAGTGTGAGGACCAGTCATAAGTAACTTTTTTCAGTGCCACTGTAACTTCGAACAGTTGCTAAACGAATGGTTGTAAATCGAGGACCCCTGTATAATTTTTTTAAACTGGATTAAGGTTTTTCACTTCACGGATATTACAGAATTGATTCAAGGTAATCAGACAAAATGTAAATTCAAATTCATCCTCCATTACTTTCTATACTTTTCTGACTAGAGAGTATTTTGCTGCACTACATTCCATAGCTTTTACAAATTTCATATAACCTGCGTACTTGCCTACAGGAAAAGCTTTCATCAGCCTAACAGTCTGACCAGCAATCTGCTAACATAAAATATACTCCTTTTATGGAACCAAAGGTGATAATGTTCAAGTTAAAGAATGTGCCATTCCAAATTAGTTGCACAGTAGTGGATATTCACATTCTTGGCAATACCATTTTTGAAAAAAGGAAAGGCACTTTGAATTTTAACTAGCAATCGCATCAGAAGACAAGTCCACAAGTATGGTCTCGACCTGGATCGAGCACCTGACTACTTTCAATAGTCCATGCTATACCAGACAAAGGCAGCAACCCCCCATATTTCTCAGAAACAAGGACAACTATATTCATATTGGTGTCCTAAGAAGGGGGAGAAACCTTTCAATATTCGAACATGATTTGGATTCAAAGACTATATTATGCCAATTAATAATTTGCATTAAACAGATTGGTTTTTTGAAAGACCTTGTCCTGCTTTACGTACCAGTTCAGGTTTTAAGATCACAAGTGTAAGTGATGGGTGAGAGAGGACCTTCTCAGTGGCCATCCTCAGATTCTGAAACTCCCTGTTAACTGTCAAGGGATAGCAGACTAGATCACTCTGTCTTTATCTTTCTGCTAGCAAGCTTATGATGATCACGTGTCACCACTGATGCCTTTTATGACTGCTGAATTTTATTGATGCTTTTAAATGATATTTTAATTAGAGTTGTATTCATTTAATTTTTTGTTGTGCTGTTATTATCATTAAATCTTCTTGAGTGCCATTCTGGAACAGAAAGGCGAAATATACATTTAATAAAATAAGAGGAATAAGTGTATATATTTTTAAAAATATGGGGAAGAAAATGCCATAGTAGATTATTAAATTAGCTATAAATCAGTTTCCACCCTTAACTCAACAAAGAACTTGCTTGGCCACTATTTCTCTTATCTTCCTCTTTATAAATAAACAATTATGTTACTGCTAACAGGACAATAAGAACAGGGTAACTGGGAAAAATCTTTGGACCATTTCTTATATAAAATTAATGAGAATGAAGGCATCTCAAATTTCCATCTCTGAGTGCAAGTCATAAGTAGCCAAGCCAAGTGACAATTAATCACCTTTAAAATAATTAAAATGTAATGATGTTTATGTAATAATAATAACAACAATAGTAATAATAGTAGTAATAATAATAATTATTTTATATATATATATATATATATATATATATATATATATATATATCAGCAATTCCACATTCTGGACCGGATGCATAGCTAGCTAGCTAATAGAGGGGCAGAGTATCAAGAATGTCTTCTTCCTTATAAACCTGCCAAGGAACTTGGATCATCTTTGGAGATCCTCCTCTGGGTGAACTGAGACTGGCAGCTGCAAAGAAAAGATATTCTCACTTATCAGACTTTTGATAGCTAACTATAATAATAATAATAATAATAATAATAATAAAGATTCTAAATAACTCTTCTTTAACTGGATTTATTAAACAGGAAAGAAGTTAGGTAACTGACATTTCACTAACTGGATTACTTTCATTTTAGAACCTACCTTATCTTTCAGCTTGTTAGAGTGGACATATTTTCAGGTTCTTCCTAACACCTCTTCTCTGAACTCTTTTGCCAGGCAACTGAGAAACATGCAAGTGTCTATTAATGTTTTTCCAATGTCCTCCTGAATTCTTATCAAGTTACAAACATACCATTGCAGTTGTGGGGCCCTACTTCCAAAATGTATTTTGGATATTATGCTAAGACTAGATTTGTAATCAGATTGATTTGATCTTTTCATCTACAGGTAGTCTCCGGGTTAAGAATGCCTGAATTACAGACAGTCCATAGTTAAGAATAGAGCCTATTGTAGCAAAATTTGAGTTAAATACACAGTGATTCAAGTTCATTAACAATACTATTTATACCGTATTATACAGTAATACTGTTCCAGCTTACATACAAATTCGACTTAAGGACAGAACTTGTTCTTAAACTAAGGATTACCTATATACAAGGTTAGTAATTTTTATATGGCGTATAGCTTACCTGCACTATTTGATAATATATCTTTGCTTTACTTTTTTCTGTTATTATTTTTATTCTTTTTTTTTTTTAGTACTTTGTTATCAATCCAAGAACTTCAGCTTTAGGTTAATATTAAATCTGAAAGTTATTCACACTGCCTTATAATATATGAAAATTTTTAAAAAGTATATCAGACAATATCTTAAAATTAAAACTTTTGTGAAGCATGCTGGAATAAAATTTGATCAGAAGGGAACCCTCTGAGACATAATATAATAATGCTATTGGGTGTTGCTTACTATAATCTTATCACCTGCTTTTGATTTCAGAAGAATAGATAGCTGTCTTCTTCTAATTAAGCACTCTTTTTCTACCATGGAGTCAGATAATGGTTTCTAGGTCTGAGAATAAGAAGATTAAGGTTAAAATTAAGATTATTTCTGGAAGTTTTTTTTTTTTTAATCAGACTGAGATTGTTTCATGTGAAACAGTAGAAATATGTGCTAAAAAATCAGCACAAATATCCCCATTGGAAACACTTAATTAAAGTTAAAATTTGAATCAATAAGAAATAAGCTACTCTACTTTGTCCTTAGCTGGACTATGGACAATAATGTAGAGCAACATTGTCTAATCATGTGCTCTCCATCCAGCTTGGACTCCCCTTCCCATCAGCTCCATTTCCTGGAGAGAAAATGGGTTTAAAATTGTGTCACATTCAGAATATATCCAACAGAGTTTGGACATATTCCAAACTTTAGCACAAAGAAACCAGGTATTTCCAATTATTTTCACAGAAGATTTCATAAAGTACATGTAGTGGGTACATTTCATAGATCAGTTATTTTAGAATAATTATTTTCTATAGTGTAACTGATACTATTTTGAAGATATATATGGCAACTAAATAATATTGAGAAAAAGCTTTATCCTATTCTAACAACAGTTAATCAAATCTTGATCTTAAAAATGCCTCCAAAATATTTTATAATATAATAAAGAGTAGTTATTTTAGTAGCATATTTTAGGAAACAATCTACCCTACAATTCATTATAAAAATGACTGGCAATGTATACAAATACAAGAAGAAAAATGCAAGGGAAAAATTAATTAAATTCTGGACAGAACAAATGTAGGATTGAAAAGAATTTATCATTCCAAGGCTATCAGTGATTGCACACATTTCTGTTCTATTATGCCACTTATACTTCAGAGTTAATATAATTCTGCAAAAAAGCTTATTCACTGAGATTGATGGACATGCTTCATGCTAATTCTCCCCACTGTTAGTAAGCCTTTGTTTTCCATGTCAAGGAAACAAAATGATGAGAAGCAACCAAGCAGATAAACCACTGCATATTTCAGAACATCATAATGTTGCAGAGTAAATTAAAATGTTTGCCTTACACATTCAGACATACAATAGGGACTCCACGTTTGTATCATTTGAGCTATGTTGATAATACATGGAATTTATTTGGCAGATGTAATGCATGACAATAGTGAATGTTGAAGAACTTATATTTCTGGGGCGAAAATACACCTCAGTTTCATTATGTTAGATGGCAAGAAGCTAAAACACTAGGGGAAAGGTTAAGCTGAAAAAAAATATCTCAGTGCTTATCTATATCAACATGTTTAAGTTACTCCAGAGGACTGGAGGCAAGTGGGATTATGGCCAGTGTTTGTTGTTTAACACTCAAATTAACATGCTTACACCCTTATACAATAATATTCATGAGCTGTAAATGAGAGTTTGAGGAAAACAGACTTATTCTATCAGTAGTGTTAAATACAAGTAAATAAAGAAGCACAATATTCATGACTCTCGTTATCTGAAACAAAGCCAAAACTGTCTTCTGTAATGAACTCAGATAAAGCTCCAACTTCATAAAAATATTGGATTAGATTTTACAAGACATTCCATGTAACTTCTCAAGACCATTGAAAGCCAATGTTCTTTTCATTCTACAAAAATGTACAGTCTGCTGTAAAAATAGGACGAAAGCAGGAGCTAAAGCCTCCATACCCCCAAAAGGAAGAGAAACACCCATGAAAGCAGTCAAAAGGAGCCATTAAATAGCAACCACATTCATCCATGCTTATCAGACAACAAAAGATAGGCTGACATTTCAAAGAACACATTTTTAGTCAATACAACTTGCTTGCAAGTAAACATGTGGCCACGGGAAAGAATTACTGGGTAACATAGCTGTATACTAAAAAGCAATATAAAACTGTCTTTTAATCCACATAAATATAGGAAAGCACTAGTGATAAAAGGTTCTACTGCAGAAGGAACTTCAGCTAATTTCTTACTTTAGTCTGATGCCTCCACCTTTACCAGAAAAAAAGTTTATGTGAGGAAAGGCTGTATCTTGTAAGTGCAAGATTATGTTTCTATTGGTCTCTAGTTGCATCAAAGATAGGGGATAATTCATATTACTTGAGAACTTTCTGCCCTGGAAATGTATGAATCTTAATTTGGTAGTGCTTACCTAAAATATACGTTAAGCTTGGGCTTTGTAATAAAAAAGTAACTAGACCTGAAAGGTAAAATTGCTGAAGGGGGAGGAGGAATTGCAGAAGTATTGCAGAAAAGGGCAGGAGTCCTACAAATTTTGGAAGAAAAAAAAAAGATTTTAAATGTTTCCAAAGACATAGCCATTTAAGATTTTGCAGCTAGAATATAATAGAACAGACAAGAATAGACAAGGTCTGATATTGTGGTATTTTAAAGACTGTTATATTTTATCATATATATAGTAAGCTTTTATTTCATCAGATGTATGGAATATAGTCCTGGAAAGAAAAATTTTATTTGCACATAATTTTTTTGTGGAAGAGAAGAGAAATGAAAAGGTACAACAGTGAGAAAATAGGGACAATGTGATGGAATGGGAGACAGAAATGAGACAGTAGGAGAAGGGGAAAAATGGTGGAGGGGCAAAATTGTATAAAGCAGGAACTAGACACAAACATTCTTGCACTGAATAGATGATTACAATTATAAGTTTTATAATTGATAAAACTAATTTTCTAATTAATCCATGAAAAATAATGCTGGGTCTTCTGCAATCTTAAGGTGAAAGAGAAAATGTTCTGTGGAGATGAGGCATGACCTATTGCTTTTTTGGGTATTGCCATTTCTGATGTCAGAATTATGCCCATTTATTCTGTTGAGGAGAGCTTGAGCAAAAGTGCAGTGGGACACTGCAGAAAGCTGATGGCAGATACCAAAGTGGAGGATAAGAAAATCTATGTTCTTTTGACTTTGTGGATGATGTTATGTGGATATGAAATGTTGCCAGAAAAACAAGTAGACCAAGCTGGCATATATATCTGCCACAACCCCTGGCTTCGATGTGTGCATCCTTACGGCATGGTTTGTTGTTGATGATTAATAGCTCTTTCATATTGGATGTAAATGTCAGTAAATCTCTCCCACTAAGATTTGTGAACAGGAAGAACCATTGCACAAGCAGGCTTAGATTATTGATGGCGAGTTGGGGCCTAAACTAAACAACAGAATATGATTAATTGTTAATTAATCATATTCTGTTATTTTCTCTTCTGGGGCTTTTATATGGTAGGTTATTCCATTGATTTTATTTATTATATCATTAGAAAAGCAATTCTCAAATGCCTAACTAAAATCTCTTAGTTGTCTACCTTTATTTGTAGGATCAGAACAGATGTGGTTGTATTATGGGACTTATCTGCATATAATGAATTTTGTGGCATGTCCTGAAATGCATTCTGGATGGAAGTTGGAGGCATGTAATATATTTAATGATCAATTGGTTTCCTATATGATGTATTTATTACATATCCACTGTTCAGTTTTATAGTACAGTAATGCTCACAAAGTGTTGGTTGGTCTAGGCTTCAGTTGATGGTCAGATACAAATAACTGAAGATGGAACTTTGCAAAAATGTTATTGTGAGCAAGAATCAGTTGCAATTTTGCTTCTAACTCCATTATGCTGGATGATTACAAAAATATCAAAAATGCACATTGCTTTGTATCAAATTTGACTTCATAAATGGTTCAAAGAAAGAAAAAAAAACTTAGGGGAAATTTTCTAAGCGTCTCATTTTAGAAATAACATATTAAAACTTATGCATTTTTGACCACAGTCCTATTCATTATTATGGATGAATAAATATAAGGCTGATTGGGAGCATAAACATTCCCTTTGGGAAGCTCTGAAAAGGCATGAATTAGATAAAATTGCTCTTGTCATTGTGTTTGAATACAGAAGCAACAAAAAGTAATTTCAGTTCAGAGATGCTTAAGGTAAACAATTGTAATACTGAGTTTCATTTTCATTCCACTGTGTCCTCTCATTGATGGTATTCTTTTAATTGCTTTTCTAGGTATCTAGTGGAGCATAACTGTGTGATAATATTCAAGCTATTTCACTTTGTTTTATTAGTTCCATGGGGAGTCTGTCCCCCCCCCCCCACTTTGCAAAGTAATGTGTAACATCCAATGCCAAATAACAAAAGGCTAATGTGCTACTGAACTAGATAAAATTGTCTTCTAACTATGTTAAGTACTGGGGCTTTTTATATTGCTAGCTATTCCAATTTGACAAGTCCCAAAATGGTTTAATATCACCAAGCCCTTGAATAGTACATAGTTGTCTATATTACTCTGAAACACTTCATAGGCTACTGACAATAGGGAACCAGCTAAACATGGTGTCAAAGATTGCATAGACTGATCTGATCCCCCCCCCCCATCCTGCAGCCATGAGAAATCTTTACAAAAATGTCCATAAAGTGATCATGCCAAACCCCTTTCTAATTTCTTGGACTCAAGTAAGTTGATTGGTCCATTTGGGTGATAAAGTTCCCTGCTCCACCTTTGGGTATGACTGGCTTGGAGTCCAACATCTTGTTACTCAAGACATCTTCTACTGGCTTCCCCTGCCTCAACAGCATAAAGGACAGCCTTGCTTCCAACACCAAACTAGTTATTCTATCATGCCTGGAAGTTACAAAGAAACATAGCTTTTGAATTTAGCACTACTTCTGTGCTAAAAAGAATTTGTACAAAAAGAAGAAAATGGTGCATCGTGAATCGTCTGTCTACCTAGCTCTGACCACACACAAACAACAATTCCTGTTAATAGACAGACAGAAAACTTGAAAAGAAAAGAAAAAAATACTGTGGGCTGCCCTCTAGTGTCCACTTATCCCACTGTTAACACAATGTAGAAGACAGCTACACTCATAGGACGGAAGGCTACAGGTCTCAAATCTTCCCCCCCAGAGCCATGCATGATCCAGAGAAATGTCTACTGTGGATGTCTGAGTCTCAGGAAAAAATGAAACAAAACACACAACTCTATGTATAACAATCCCAATTACAACAATGTCTATTATTGCTGCCCCCGCCTGGATTATCTGGTATGGCAGGGCCCACCTGTAAAAGTCAAGCTCATTGAAAATGCTGAGTTCAGATGATAAACACTGCAATCTATGTGGTTATTAATCTCTTATTACCAGGTAATGCACCCAAATAATACCGTACCATGAATTCCTAACATTGAAAACAATGTAAGGTCATCTAAGGAAGCAATTTAAGCTGCCACATTCAGACAAAATAAATCCATGGAGAGAACTCAAAAGACATGTAAGAGAGAGGATTAAAGTGAACTGACTCATCTACAGAATACAGTTGTAGCTATAAGCGTTAAGTTAACATGCATGATGTATTGTTCCTACTCCTGCTTACTGTAAGAGTCTTGGACTGGAACCCAGAAGATTTAAACAGTGCTAATATGGCATGCTGTGGAAATTGGCTGCAGAAGACTGTCTGCCCAACTCGATTTCTACACACTGCCCCGGCTGCTGTTTGAAATAAATCCGAAAATCTATTGATGCATCTCACTGCCAAGGGACACAGGGAAGCTGAACAGTCAGGCACAGTGCAAGGCAGTAAATTCATCTACTTCCAAGCTCGAGGTGTCCAATACATAAAGCAATCCTAATAGATACATAAATATTGTAGCATCTTCAAGTTTTCAGCCACTGGATTTCAGAATAACATCCCTCCTCCTTCTCCTCTTTTTTTTTTTTTTTTTTTGATATAATCGTAGTTTTCTTCATAAATTTCAAGCAATTTGTCCTCTGGCTACTCATTTATGAAGGAAATGCACTCTGACCTTTGACAGGGGCAATCTTGAGACGCATCCAAATATTCTAGATCTGAGCCACATCAGGTGGAAGATTTGTGATGTTAAAAGAATATTGCCTGCAGCAGGGCAGTGCTTTTAAATTTAAAAACTATTTCAATATATACTGCTTTAAAGGAAAGACATTTATTTTCCAAACTATTATTTCAAAAGAAAAGGAAATATAATTTAAAGATGCTGAACAGAGACTATTATTCTCTTTTCATAGCAATTGTCATGTTTTTAAGACAACAATACACTTATTTAAACATATTATGATTTAATGCACTGCTGGTGATGCTGATTTGATTTTCAGACTGGATAAATATTTTTAAAACCCTTATAACAGAAAAAGATAGTTGGTCCTCAATAACCAGAACTAATGATTGGGTAATACTCTGTCATTGATAAAGAGATCAATCAGACCTCATGTAGTATAACATAGCATCAATTAGTAAAAATCATTTAATAAGATAAGATCTATCAGCAGCGAACAGGATTAAAGAATTATTTCACTGGACAGAAGTTACAAGAGTGAGATTATTTGAAACAATCTGGAAACTCTGCTTACTGAAAGCTGAAGCCTAGGCATCCTTACATGTATTGTAATCTTGTAGTGGTGAAAGGGCTTGTGCATACCAATTATGCTATGAACGGGGAATACACATTCTCAGATGTGTCACTTATGATAGGCAGGTTTAGATGTGGGATCAGACTAAATATGATCCAGAAGAAAAGGTAATGGCAAGCCACTCCTGTATTCTGCCAAGAAAAACAAATGGACATTAATAAACAGGACAATGTCTATATCAGAACTTCTTAACCTATTTTGTGTCACGGACCCATTTGAGAGTCTTATGAAACCTATGGACATGAGAATCAATAAACCTTTATTGAATTATAAAGAAACATGCACACACACACACACACACACACATATACACACTATTAAATCAATAAAAAGGTAATATCCTACTTTAGGGTATAATAATTTTAGATAGTGAGATTTAGTGATGTTAACAAACACTTTTGGAGTCTAAAGACCATAAATTACTTTACTGCCTACGTATGTTATGGAATGAGAAGCTAAATTTCAATTAGAGATTATAATTTTTTCCCACCCAAATTTATGGACTTCCTGAAATCTATTCATGGACCCCCAAAGAGTCTGTGGATCTCAGATTAAGAATCCCTGGTGTAGAAGGTTCTGGAAGGTGAATGCCTCAGGCTGCAATGTAACTAATGAGCTACTGGGGAACAGCAGAGGACAAGTATGAATAGCACTGGTGTTCACAATGTGGCTGGTTTAAAATCTAAAGAACACCCAGTAGCTGATGTGCCCAGTGGCAAAAGAAAAATGTGATGCTGCAAAGCTGTAAATACCATTGATACACGTAATGTCAGAACCAGGAACCATAGCAAACTTGATGTTGCCAGACAACCAAGAATGAGCACCTACATGGCTTGGAATGGGCCACTTCACATCAAGGGGAACACTAGATCTTTTACTAAGGACAAGAAAATTATGTAAGAAATAAAATAGCCATCATTATTAACAAATGATTACTAAAGTCAGTGCTTGGATAGAACCTTCCAAATAACAGAATATCTCAGTTCAAATAAAAAACAAGCCTTTTGGTGTTACAGTGATGTGGCAGAGATAAAGAACAGATCTAATGGACAAAATCTGATAAATATAGTACCTCAATAACTCTTGACTGAAATTTGTGATTCCATTAAACATGAAGCAATTAAAAATATTCTGCATTGTAAAAAGGAAATAAAGGTAAAATAGCTGTCTACTATTGTAATGAAAATACCTGAAGAGCAAGAAGAGACAAGGATGGATGGATGGATGGATGGATGGATGGATGGATGGATGGATGGATGGATGATATATAGATAGATGATAGATAGATAGATAGATAGATAGATAGATAGATAGATATAAAAACCAACACAAAAAATGGAGGGAAATAATCAAATGGAAAGGACAAGAGATTTTTTGAAGAAAATTATAAGAATGAAAAAAAAACACTACCAAACAATTGCACTTCAGTCACATGCTAATCATAATTGCATAATGCTCAAGATTTTGCAATCCAGATTTCAACAATATATGGAACAGGAATCACTAGAGTGACAAGTTGGTTTCAGAAGAAGTAGAGGCACCCAGGACCACATCTGATGAATAATGGTATAGGCAAGAATGTAAAATAAATAATTTTGCTTTAATGCTTATACAAAGAGCACAACAAATTGGAGATAGCCCCCAAAAGCATGGATGCATTAGATCAACTCATCTGCCTATACAAGAACTTGTAGGCTGACCAGGAAGTAACACTTAAAATGGAATATAGAGCAATTAATTGGTTCAAAATGTCATGCTTTATATTTTACTTACATCAGAATATATGTTGGACTAGAAGAAGCAGAAGTTGGAATTAATGAAATCACCCAGAGTCGTTGGAAGTTGGGCAGCATACAAATTTAATAAATAATAACAACAACAACAACATTGCTGGAATGAATATGAACAATCTTAGATATGGCTGGTGTGGCCATGGTCTTGAAGTTTTGTTTCCTAACGTTTCGCCAGCACATGACCAGCAAAATCATGAAACAAACCAACACCCTGACGAGGAGCTCCTCCCTTCACCCCAACGTACTTCAACGCATATGCAAGACAGAAGCCCTTACACCCAGACTATACGGACTCCCCAAAATCCACAAAGACTCGATCCCACTCAGACCCATCGTAAGCACCATTGGCTCCCTGACATATGAATTATCCAAACATCTGGCCACCCTTCTACAGACCCACGTTGGACAGACTCCAGCCCACATCAGAGACTCAGGACATTTCATCGACAAAATCAGCACCCTGAAACTCAACCCCACAGACAAACTGGTCAGCTTTGACGTGGTCTCCCTGTTCACCAAGGTACCAGTGAGGGACACCCTGGCACTCATCAAACAGATCTTCCCAGAAGACATCACAGCCTTATTTCAGCACTGCCTAACAACCAGTTACTTCCTATGGGATAATGAGTACTATGAACAGATGGACGGTGTCACCATGGGAAGCCCCGAGCCCAGTCGTAGCAAATTTCTACATGGAACATTTTGAAAAACGGGCTTTAGAAACCGCACCCGTTACCCCAACAGTCTGGTTCCGATTTGTGGATGACACCTTTGCAATTTGGAGTCAGGATGAAGAAGACCTAGAGAAGTTCCTGAACCACCTAAACAGCGTCCACCCCAATATACAATTCACCATGGAAAAAGAAGTGGACGGCCAACTTCCATTTCTAGACACGTTGGTCATACGCAAACCAGACCTCAAATTAGGACACAAAGTCTACAGAAAACCCACCCACACAGACCGGTACCTACACAAAAACTCCAACCACCACCCACGTCAGAAAAGAGGCATTATCAAAACCCTCATGGATCGTGCCAATCGGATCTGCGAAACCCAATTCCTAAACACTGAACTTAACCACCTTAATTGGGTCCTACAAGCGAATGGCTACTCCAAAAATGAAATAAAAAGAGCCATCAAACCAAGAAAGCAACATGCGACTGAAGAAGAAAAACAGCCACCCACCAACAAAGTATTTCTGCCCTATATCAAAGGGGTCACAGACCGCATGGGAAAACTCATGGAAAAGCACAATTTCCAAACAATCTTCAGACCCACCAGAAAAGTACAAGAAGTGCTAAAATCAGCAAAAGACAAAAGGGATCCCCTCACCGCCGCAGGAGTATACCGCATACCATGCAGTTGCGGGCAAGTATACATCGGGACCACAAAATGTAGCATCCATACCAGGATAAAAGAACATGAAAGACACTGCAGACTACAGGAACCAGAAAAATCTGCAGTAGCTGAACATGCTCTCAAGCACACTGGACACAAAATCCTATTTGAAAACACAGAGATACTGGACAACACCAACAGCCACTATACCAGGCTATACCGGGAAGCCATTGAGATTCACAAACACCAGCATAGCTTCAATAAAAAAGAGGAGAGTCTAAAAATCAATAAAACCTGGCTACCAATCCTGAAAAATACAGCCTGCAAAAGGTCAACGAACTCAGCTCAACCACTAGGACATGTGAACAATTCACACAATGAACTTGCTAATCACCCCCAGCAGCCCCTCGTTAACAATTCAATAGAAGAAAAAACCCTGCCTAATCCCCAGGAAGATACACACAGATGCTGACACCAAAACAAGCAGCCACTCAGTAACCCAACCCCGCCCACACACCCCCAATCCTCCCCTTCCCCCCCCCTCAGATCTCTATAAATATCCACAAAAGGGTCACATCACCCTGGGCACAGAGAGAACTGCTCCTGTCTGTGCTCCTGCACTCTGAAGATGCCGGTCACAGGTGCTGGCGAAACGTTAGGAAACAAAACTTCAAGACCACGGCCACACAGCCCGGAAGACCCACACCAGCCATCGTATGCCGGCCGTGAAAGCCTTCGACAATACAATCTTAGATATGCTGATGATACTGCTCTGATGGCTTATAGCAAGGAACACTTAAGGAATGTTTTGTTGATGGTAAAAGACAAAAGTGGAAACATTGGTTTATTGTTCAGTATTAAAAAAAAAAAACTGGATTATGGCAACTGTTAGTGCCAACCCAATGCAAATAGCTGAAGTAGAGGTGGAAGTGGTAATAGACATTATCTTCCTGGACTAAAAAATCCAGAGGACTGATTACTAATAACCATGAAATAAAAAGAAAACTACTTCTTGTGGGAAAGACTATGGCAAGTCTACAGAAAATATTAAAATGTACAGACATCATATGGGCAACAAAAGATCATACTGTCAAGGTCATGGCTTTCCCAGTTGTAATACATGGCTGTAAAAGCTGAACTACAGAAAAGCTGAACAAAGAAAAAATGATGCCTTTGAATTGTGGTGCTGGAAAAAACTGCTGAGAATATCTTGGACTGCAAGAAACAAATCATACAATACTATATAAAATAAAACCAGATTGCTTCTTGGAAAAACTAATAATGAAAGTATAGTTTAAACATTTTGAAAACATAATGCAAAGATAAGAAACATTAGAGAAGATCCTGAAGCCTGGAAAATTGAATGCCAACAGAAGAGAAAGTAGCTAGATACTATCACTGGTGACACAAGAATGAGTTATGAGAACTCAAAGAAGCAGCTACTGACAGACAGTCCTGGCAAACAGTTGTCCATCAGGTCAAGAAGAGTCAGAGGCAACTAAATGACTGAACAACATTGAGATTTTAGCAAAAGTTGGCAAAGGCAAGGACTTTTTAATATTATTTTAATAAACATTGTGTAAACATCAGGAGACTTACAAGACAAACCCAGTTTTGGTCCAGTCTTCAGTAATATTTTTTCTCTTGATGAGAAAAAGAATAACCTTTTTATTCATTTTAAATTAAGTACATGACTTTCAGTCTATAGCAGTTAAAAATATAACATATAAACAGATTTCACTGCAAAATTCCATCATAATCCTTCTCCATTTAGAGAAGAGATGCTTTAATTTCACTCATTTTACTAAACTACTGACCAATCGTATTCATATACTGAATATGAATCAGAACAAGCTCGCCATATTCAGGTAATGAAGTTACATTTCTTAACTGTGGTGAAGAGTTTGGGAACATATGGTCTCCTTCCCATCTCTTTCCTACAGCAAATGATACACTAGTGTGTGAAGCTGGTTAAGCATCCTGACAGAACAGAGAACATGGACAGGCTTGCCCAACATTAAATTATTGTCAAGGAGTCTTTCAATAATGGACTAAATAGATGCCAAGGCATAGGAAGTAATGCTTCAATTAACTTTCAGTCTTTTGACTATAGAGTAGTTAAGAGGTGACCTTTCCTATAGATAAAGCAGCTCATATTCTAAGAACTTTAGTAACTTAAAAAAAAACACGGTTAGTTCAATTTTAAGTCTCTGATTTGTATGAAATGTTTAAAGTTCCACTGACTTTTAGTTTCTATGAGATATTTTTTGGTATGGAGATATGTTTCTAAAATAAAATAAGCAGTTGTAGCAAGTCAGCTCAAGTGTTGATGAGAGTCCCAATATGATTGTGTCCCCCTCCTATGCAGTGAAATGCCAGTGGACACTATGGAAACTAAAATGAGGGATCACTGCCTAGCCATCTGATCCTGGTAAAGGGTGGTCAAGTTGGCTCTTGTGCACAGAGTGATTTGTCAAACAGTAGCAATAATGAAAGCAGCATAGGGAAGCCATGCAGTGTATGTAAAGCCAGCTGCTTAGTGGTTTTGACTGCCAATTCCATTCAGGAACAATAGCTGGAAAAGAATACCCCAACTGAGCACAGGATTCAGTTTATGCCACAGTGATATAAAGTATCTAGAATATTTTCATTCTTTATTTTATATGTATCCTTGTATTATTGTCTCTTTGAATCTTACTATTCTCTCTATATCCTTCTATTACTAACTCATCAGAGAAGAAAGGGAAGAACGAGAGGTTTGAAGAATATAAATTAAACCATCAGCTGGCACCAGTTAGAGCTGATAAATGGAAAACAAAGTAAAATGACTGTTACTATTAAACAAAGTCTTTTTTTTCCACTGGAGAAAACAGCTGATACATCGAAGAAAGAACAAAGTGTAAAAAACCTGTTGTGAAAACCAGCACAGATATCAAGACCTCTGTATGGTATAAACCAGTGTTGTCCAAACTTGGCCACTTTTCCTTGCTGGCTGGGGAATTCTGGGAGTTGAGGTCCACTCATCTTAAAGAGGCCAAGTTTGGACAACACTGGTGTAAACAGTGGAAGCATGACATTGGAAAAGTTGAGATTCTCCCATACTTTGGAATCTCCCAATTCTCTCTCATCTATTTGGCCAGTGGAGGAGAAGGGTATTCTCTCTTTCTCTACTTTTCTTCATTGGGGTATGTATTTTGTGTGCATGTGAGTGGATGTTTGTGTGTGGTTGTAAAATATGCTCTTCAAAAGTAATTAGAAAACTATCCTTCTTTTGGCCTGCTTGGTGGGACCTTTGCTATCTATGCTCTGATACTGCCTTATATTTATATTTATTCAAAATTAAAAGTTGCTGATTCATACACATCACAGTCTTTAATTCTGAAAGGAAATAGAGGGCTATTCTAGCAGCCAGATAATGTAAAGTTCCACAAGTGAGTGTTTCCCAAAGACTCCTCCCTCCATCAGCCAGTTAATCTAAATTACTCTGAATCTAGAACTTTAATATGCTGCAAAGTTGGCTCCTATTTTGCATGAATCATAGCTGTTGGGAGAAATAGTGGATGGGCAGATACTAATTCTTGAATCCCCAAAGAGGTTAATCTTATAATACCCACTTCTTAATTGCAATGCATTTTAATGGGAACAGACATGATCCAGTTTACTTGGCAAAATGAAATGGATTCACATAACTTCAGTTGAAAAACAAAATGTGGTGAAGGTGTTTTGTATACCATTACCATTTAGGAAAAGGAGGAACAATGTATGAGCTGAGTTTTTCAAAATATCACATTAGGAGGAGACTTTAATCTCTGAGTTAGTGAACAGTCTGAAGAGTTAGGGCTCCATTAAGTTATTTGTGTAAATCACATCCTGCTTTTAGAGTGGTATATATTATTTATTTGCCTTAGCAGTTATATGAAAACAAATATCAGTGTTAGACTTGTTATTTCACATTGCTGGTTCCCAGTGCACTCATGAGGTGTTCTGCCAGTGTGTTAACCAATAGGACTGGACTATTGGTTAAAAACAGTGAAATGAAACAAGGTATTTCCAACTAGCTCTTATTTATCAAAATCTGAGATCAGGATTGGCAGGGTGGTACCTACAGTAGAGAGCATCTTGAGGGGATAGTTTTGATTCTGGGAAATGGGTGTTTGGTGAGAGGCCATGTCCATCATCCCCTTCATGGATCACTGCCTTGTCGTGGCGAAGGGGCTTGCGTAACTCAGTGAAGCCATGAGCTATACCATGCAGGGCCACCCAAGACGGACAGGTCATGACAGAGAGTTCTGACAAAATGTGGTCCACTGGAGAAGGAAATGGCAACCCACTCCAGTATCCTTGCCAAGAAAACCCCATGGACAATGTTAAAAGGCTAAAAGATATGATGCCGGAAGATGAGCCCCTCAGGTCGGAAGGTGTCCAATATGCTACTGGGGAAGAGCGGAGGGCAATTCCAAGTAGCTCCAGAAAGAGTGAAGCGGCTGGGCCAAAGCCGAAAGGACGTTCAGCTGTGGATGTATCTGGAAGCGAAAAGAAGGTCCGATGCTGTAAAGAACAATATTGTATAGGTACCTGGAATGTAAGATCTATGAACCAAGGCAAGCTGGATGTGGTCAAACATGAGATGACAAGATTGAACGTCGACATCTTGGGAATCAGCGAACTGAAATGGACGGGAATGGGTGAATTTAATTCGGGTGACCATTATATCTACTACTGTGGGCAAGAAACCCTTAGAAGAAATGGAGTTGCACTCATAGTGAATAAGAGAGTGGGAAAGGCAGTAATGGGGTACAACCTCAAAAACGACAGAATGATCTCAGTGCGTATCCAAGGCAAACCATTCAATATCACAGTCATCCAAGTCTATGCCCCAACCACTGATGCTGAAGAAGCTGAAGTTGACCGCTTCTATGAAGACCTACAACACCTTCTAGAACTAGCACCAAAAAAAGATGTCCTTTTCATCATAGGGGATTGGAATGCTAAAGTAGGAAGTCAAGGAGTAATCGGAATAACAGGCAAGTTTGGCCTTGGAGTACAAAATGAAGCAGGGCAAAGGCTAATAGAGTTCTGTCAAGAGAACAAGCTAGTCATAGCAAACACTCTTTTCCAACAACACAAGAGACGACTCTACACATGGACATCACCAGATGGTCAATACCGAAACCAGATTGATTATATACTTTGCAGCCAAAGATGGAGAAGCTCTATACAGACAGCAAAAACAAGACCAGGAGCTGACTGTGGCTCAGATCATGAGCTTCTTACTGCAAAATTTAGGCTTAAATTGAAGAATGTAGGGAAAACCACTAGACCACTCAGGTATGACTTAGATCATATTCCTGGTGAGTACACAGTGAAGGTGATGAATAGATTTAGAGGATTAGATTTGGTAGACAGAGTGCCTGAAGAACTATGGACGGAGGTCCGTAACATTGTACAGGAGGCAGCAACTAAAACCATCCCAAAGAAAAGAAATGCAAGAAAGCAAAATGGCTGTCTGATGAGGCTTTACAAATAGCTGTGGAAAGAAGGAATGCGAAAAGCAAGGGTGAAAGGGAAAGATATAAGCAACTGAATGCAGATTTCAGAGAATAGCCAGGAGAGATAAGAAGGCCTTCTTAAATGAACAATGCAAAGAAATCGAGGAAAACAATAGAATGGGGAAGACTAGAGATCTCTACAAGAAAATTGGAGATATGAAAGGAACGTTTAGTGCAAAGATGGGCATGATAAAGGACAAAAAAGGCAGGGACCTAACAGAAGCAGAAGAGATTAAGAAGAGGTGGCAAGAATACACAGAAGAACTATACAAGAAAGATCTTAATGTCCCTGATGTCCACGCTGGTGTGATCACTGACCTTGAGCCAGACATCCTAGAGAGTGAAGTCAAGTGGGCCTTAGGGAAGCATTGCTAACAACAAAGCTAGTGGAGATGACAGTATTCCAGCTGAGTTATTTAAAATACTAAAAGATGATGGTATTAAAGTGCTGCACTCAATATGCCAGCAAGTTTGGAAAACGCAACAGTGGCCACGGGATTGGAAAAGGTCAGTTTACGTTCCAATTCCAAAGAAGGGCAACGCCAAAGAATGCTCAAACTATCGCACAATTGCACTCATTTCACATGCTAGCAAGGTTATGCTCAAAATCCTACAAGCTAGGCTTCAGCAATACATGAACCGAGAACTACCAGATGTACAAGCTGGGTTTCGAAGAGGCAGAGGAACTAGAGATCAAATCGCCAACATTCGCTGGATCATGGAGAAAGCACGAGAGTTCCAGAAAAATATCTACTTCTGCTTCATTGACTATGCAAAAGCCTTTGATTGTGTGGATCACAACAAACTGTGGCAAATTCTTAAAGAGATGGGAATACCAGACCACCTTACCTGTCTCCTGAGAAATCTGTATGCGGGCCAAGAAGCAACAGTTAGAACCGGTCATGGAACAACCGATTGGTTCAAAATAGGAAAGGTGTACGACAAGGCTGTATACTGTCACCCTGCTTATTTAACCTATATGCAGAGTACATCATGAGAAATGCCAGGCTGGAAGAATCACAAGCCGGAATTAAGATTGCAGGGAGAATCATCAACAACCTCAGATATGCGGACGATACCACCCTAATGGCAGAAAGTGAAGAAGAACTAAAGAGCCTCTTGATGAGGGTGAAAGAGGAGAGTGCAAAAGCTGGCTTGAAACTCAACATTAAAAAAACTAAGATCATGGCATCTGGACCCATCAATTCGTGGCAAATAGAAGGGGTAGAAATGGAAGCAGTAACAGACTTCATTTATTTGGGCTCCAAGATCACCGCAGACGGAGACTGCAGCCATGAAATTAAAGACGCTTGCTCCTTGGGAGGAAAGCTATGGCAAGCCTAGATAGCATATTAAAAGCAGAGACGTCACCTTGCCGACAAAGATCCGCATAGTCAAAGCTATGGTTTTTCCAGTAGTAATGTATGGCTGTGAGAGCTGGACCATAAAAGGCCGAGCGCCGAAGAATTGATGCCTTTGAACTGTGGTGCTGGAGAAGACTCTTGAGAGTCCCCTGGACTGCTAGGAGGTCAAACCAGTCAATCTTAAAGGAAATCAACCCTGATTGCTCATTGGAAGGATCGATAATGAAGCTCAAGCTCAGATATTTTGGTCACCTAATGCGAAGAGAGATCTCTTTGGAGAAGACCCTGATGCTGGGAAAGATTGAAGGCAAAAGGAGAAGAGGACGGCAGAGGATGAGATGGTTAGATAGCATCACTGAAGCAATGAGCATGAAACTGAGCAAACTCAGGGAGGCAGTGAAGGACAGGAAGGCCTGGCGCAATATGGTTCATGGGGTCACGAAGAGTCGGACACGACTTAACGACTAAACAACAAACAACATGTCCATCATAGGAGCCATTTTGGAAATAAGCAAGTCTCCCATAGGAATCATTTTGTGAGCGTATTCACAACTTTTTAAATTCTCTTGAACTTCCCAATGCGTCCCCAGCTTTAAAAGTTTGCCTAGCCCTGCTTAGGTGGTATGATGTGATGGAATGGAATCATGAAGGCCAGACTCAGGGAGAAAAACATTTTCTTTCATCTCCTGAGTCGCGGGGGAGAGATAAGAGGATGAGGCTGGCACCTCCCTGAGGAATTCACAATGTTGTGGCTGGCATTGCTTGGGAACTGGGGTTTCAGTCTGGGAAGATTCTTGCTAGAGGTTGTAGCTAATAAACATTGCTGGACTGAATTTACATGGTCTTTTGGAGTTCCTTGGGCTAGGCCTGACATATAGCAGCCACATACATTTTTAGGGAAGCCAATCCTTCCCTAAGAAATAGCGAAACAAAATTCAGAACTGTTCAAAGATAACACATACAGATTTTAGGCAACTGATAAGAGTAGCTGATTTCAAAAAAAGTCCCACGTGATTGAGCTATTAGCAACACAATATAATGTATCATGTTATTCCGCATATATTAAAACTAGACAGGTCCAAATTAATGAATTTTGATTAATACACACCCAATTTTTAACTGCACTTAAGCACAGTATAATCCACAGTGAGAGCTACTGTCTTTTCCTTTAATTCTAAATCCAGTTGAAGTATCAAACATTGTATAGATTTTGTTGACAGAGGAATATTAATTCACAATATGAGAATCAGGTTGGCTGAAAAGGGAAAATATTTATTGTAGCAATTCTTATTCTGGTCATCTATCTTATGCACATGATGAAATCCATTACCCTTGACCAAGAAAATCTATATAACAACAGAAAATAATTTTTAAAAATATTCATAATTATATGGAAAGACATGCACTCATTCAGTATGAATGAATCTCCATCTTAAATTAATCATTTGTTCCCACTGGACACATTGCATAATGTATCTTCCCACCTTTGCATAAATGATAAAAAGTCAATTTTCATGTGAAATAAAAGACCTGCATCTATCAAAAGTTAATCTCTGATGCAATTTTGAACTATGCAATCTATGCAGGCCACACATTTTTGGTAACGGTCTCATATATCAAGCATGACTTTTAGAAAATTCAGCCTAGAAAAACATTTAACAAGTAAATGCACTCTAGATGCAAGTTCTTATTTGTAAAGAATAAATCAATGCCCAGAGAGAGGGCAGAAACACACACATAAAAATACAATTTTCCCTATTCATTTTGTAAATGGATTATATTAATGAGGACAAATGGTATTGCAATAGTCATGCTCACACTAGAGGTAACTGCCTAAACCAATCTTCTCCAAATGGATTGCCCCTCTAGATAGGTTGGCATTCTAAATTCTGTAATTCCCAATCATCCAGATTCCGAACTCCAAATCTCAGATTAAATCATCTGCTTGCCATAAGGAAGCTGTTACTAGCCAGCGAAAGCAGGTTAGAGAGGGGGCTATGAACCTCATAGAAAAGATATTTCATAGTTTGTGTTCTACCCTTATGATAGCCCTATCTCTTGTCATAGTGACCTATACATCTACTGTAGGCAAGCCTATAAGAAAGTCTTTTTCACTAAGGCCTTATGCAGTGGATGTGGGAGAAGCCACTTCTTTAGGCATCTTGGTTCCAAATTACTTCTGGTGTGCACTTATAACTAAGTAAAATACAATCTTAACTAATAAAATACAATACAATATCAATCAATATTAGCAATAAAACAGTACAATAATCAATACAAGATGTTTCTGAATACCAGTGTAACCATAATATAAATATCTCAGGAATAATGACAAAGAAAGTTCTTCTGGATTTATAAAGGACCTGTGGATAGAAGCATTTTAAGGACCTTTTTAAATATCAAAAGATCAGACATAATTCAAGAGGAAGTCAGTTCTAAAGGGTAGGAGCAGTATAGGAAAAACCCTAAAATGTGAAGTAGTTATATTAACACAAGGAAAAACTAATTGATTTTGGTTGTAGGATGGAGCCTAGTATACAGGAACATAAATTATAATCGAGTAATTCAAATAAATGTATGTTCCTGCATGCATGCTTCAGAAGTCAACACCAGCAACTTAAACTGATAATGCTCCCAAAGTCTCAACTAATATGGTAATTAATGCAAAAAAGAAATAGGGATGAATTGGAAGAAATCTAGGATCATATGAACCACACTATTCTGAATCTGGAGCATAAGGTAGGGAGCAGTCAGGAAGGCTTCTCAACTAACTAGTACAATAGTCAATATGGGACACTACTAAGGCATGAATTAGTTTGCATTTCCAAAGTAAGATATGACCAAATTCTCTAAATATTCAGTAGCTAAAAATTAAGGTTCCTGTAGCTTTATCAGTAAAAGGCTTTAAAGATAGTTTCTCATCAATTAAGAACTCTCTGATCACATACCCCAGAAGATACCTGATAGTTTTGAAAAATGGAAATACCAAAAGAAGGTGAGAGAGAAGGTGAGAAAGAAGGACCATCAGGAAGAAAGACAGTAAGCTTGGTATTTTCCATATTTAATTTAGTGGGTAGTGAAAGCTCAACCCAATGGAAATCCCAGTTAGAGATTCCAGTTAGAGAGGGAACAACATACTACCTAATTCAAGACTGACAGAGAATAATAAACCTGGATATTATTGCTGTAGGTATTATAGTTAACTGAAAAAAAAAATTCATGCCAAACAAATCATGCCAAATGCCACAGAAAAATCCAGCAGCACCAATAGTCATCAACAAATCACTGACAACCTAAGCTGTACTGACTCAGTAGAATGGCCCTGTTTGAAATGGAACAGTGAAATTGACTGTTTACAAATAAGGAAGGAATTGGGCAGGTACAGATCATTTGATGACTGTAGTCAGAAACAAAAGACGACACTGGATGAAAATTAGAACAAAATTAGAAGCATCTAAAGGTTTTTTCTTTAAAGAGAGTGAAGATAGGTAATAAAAGTTGAATTATTCTTTGTAACAAATGGTAAGTAGTGCATCTGTTTCAGAACAGATGCAGTATGATCCTAGAGGCAAGCACCCAATAACTTCCCTTGTAGTCAGATGCTAGACTAATTGGTTTTTCTAAATAATGTTCAAAAAGGTAGGGCTATGTAGAGAATAGTGCAGTAAACCCAATTAGATGTAATTAAAGCATATATTAGTTTTCTTAGGTGGGCAGCCACCTACTATTTGGTGATCAAGACTACTGCCATTCTTGATGCTACTGTAGTTTTTTATATTTCTCCTACTCAGCAGCCAGGACTTCAGAATATATGAAGTGTGATAACAGAGACTTTGGAGGGTGTTGTTCCCTACCTAGACCTACCCTATAGTTCCCAAGGTTATTTGTTAAAATATATTTGATCTTATGCTTTTTTGGATTGTACCTTTTATTAGCACTACCTGGTTTGCCAGTTGTGCCCTTTGCAGAAAATCCCTGTCACGGTAATTCATGTTCCAGTTATGAACTTGATTATTTACATACAGCCATAGTCTAATCTTCTTGCAAAAAAATAGAAAAATCAAAGCAATGTACTGAATATTCCCTCCTCCAACTTCTTGTGAGGAAAGTTGGACAGAGAGATAACTGACACCAAATCAAGCATAACTCCATGATAATAGAGCATGGGTCTCTATTACCCTCTATATCACCCAGTCCATATATCATTAGAACATAAGAGCATCTCTCCTGGGTCAGGTCAAGACTGATCATAGCCTGGTATTTTGCTCCTCCCAAAGGCCAACTATATGACATACCCTACTTTTGTAGCTGCTACTCTGCAATTGGATTTGAAGACCCAGTGGTCACATTGAATCTTCAAAGCCAATAGTTCTTGACATGAACACTCATACCCTAAGCTGTCCTTAAAAGACTTCTAAAAGTGTTAAGTTTTGGATACAGGTAGTCCTCGCTTAGCAATGTTAACGATGGTTTGAAGTTACAATGGTCTTGGAAAAAGTACTTTATGACCTGTACTTGCACTTTCGACTGTTGCAAACTGTTGCACCACCCCCACGATCATGTGATCACAATTTGCGACCTTTTTTACAATGGTCATAAAGCAAATTGTGGGCGTTAAGCAAATCACGTGGTCGTTAAGTGAATTCTGGCAAAAAATATCCATTGGGGAAGCCAGATTTGCTTAACGACCACATGATTTGCTTAACAACCAAGTATTTGCTTAATGACTGCAGTGATTCACTTTATAACAGTTTTAAAAATGGCTGTAAAATCAGGTCTGGTCATGTGATGACTCACTTAATGACTGCCCTGCTTAATGACCAATTTCCCTATCGTGGTTGTTAGGCAAGGACTACCTGTAATGCTGCTAGCCGGGTTGCAATATATTTCTTTTGAAAAATTACCGTAATTTCTTGTTCATTTCAGGCTAAATTTAAAGGTTTTAATATTTGGAGCCTTACATGGCTTATGACCCATATCCATTTATTTATTTATTTATTTATTTGTAAAAGTTTTAAAGAGAACGTAAAAACTAACACAAAGTGTTATAGACGAGAAAAAAAAAAAAATTTTGAATATAAATATATACCTTAATTCAGAAGATTTCAAAAGTTAAAGTACAACTGAAACCAGAGACTTTTGTTTTGGGACTAATGGACAGGCAACTAGGATCCATATTCCTAAAGGAATACCTCCCCAGAATCAGTGTGCCAGTGTGCTTAGGTCTTAGCAGGTCTACTTTGTCACCCACCCATAGAAAAAGTACATGTGATAAAGAACTGAAATAAGATTTTTTGAAGGTAGCATCCTAAATAGGGAATGGCATCCCACTGAAAGTATGGCACTAAATGTGCAGACGTTTAGACAACTGGCTATTTTTTTGGTATTTAACAATTGCATTGATCTACTGTAATGAATACAGGGGGATCCATGTTTTGCCTTCTTGTTATTGGGTTTCTATGTTTAACTGAAATTTTACTGATGTTTCAATACTGATTGCTTAACATTGTTATTATTATCTACACTAGGGTTTTTTACACAAAGAAATGGATACTAGTGATACTAAATAAAGAAAAATAATGCATCAGTCAATGTGCTATTGCAATAGGTTAAACTCTGGAAAGCTTAATGGTGTTGTCCTATACCTACCACACTATCTGTGGATTAAACATTAAAAAAAAAAGCAAGCACTGAAATAAACTTTTTTTAAAAGATTCCTTCGTATCCCTTAGTAATTTTAAAGATTCCTTAGTATCTAAAAAATGTTGAGTGGTGAATATCTTTCGAATCAGAGAAAATCGTATGGGGGTGGGGAGGGAAGAGCTATATAGCTATACGCAAAACCAAACAAGCACATTGAAAATGCAGTTATAAAAGCTGGCCTCTGATCCTGAGACATAAATCTGGTTTGTCATCTGTATTCAATCATAAATCCTCCCTAAAAGCAAATCAGCTCCTTCAAGTCCAATCTAGATCATCACAAAGGTCATGTAATTCTATTTTTTCCCCTCAGATTTTACTTTACTTTTGTCTACTGTTGACTGAAAGGTAGATGGGTAGTAACCGAAGAGAAGCAGAAAGGCAGTTTTCATAAAAATGACTAAATGCGATTGGAAGTACCCTTTTATGCTGGTGATAATACACATATAGATCTTTGCAGTCTGCTATATTACACCCTTGCCAAATTTATATCTGGGAAATGGAAAGAATATAAAGAAGTGGATTTTTTTTTTAAAGTGGAGGCCTCTAATAAAATGCTATTTAAAAGAACCACCAGTTATTTACTGTTCTTATTACAAGTTAGTTGATAAATAAAATGAATTTATATTCTAAGCTGAATTTTAGAATACATCATACTACCTGAAACAAAAACAGGTTATGTAATTAGAATCCCTATTGTGTTTATAATCAGGCTTCATTATAACATTGCTTCCGAAGTATATGAACCTATAAGCTAAAACATTTCGTGGAATTAAAAGAATGCCTCTCTACTCAGTTTTTTTTAAATCTGCGCTCAGTCGTTACCGACTCTGCAGTGACTGCTTGGATGAGTCCTTGCAGTTTTCAAAGCAAGTGTTTCGGAAGTGGTTTGCCAGAGCCTCCTTCCTAGAGCAGAGCCCAGCTGGCGTGCGCAGGAGACGGGGTTTCCGTTGCTTCGCGCCCTTTTCCGGCGCACGCGGTTTTTCGCGCTTACCGGCAACTGCTCCCAACTCCTTTTTGCAAGGTGCCGCCAGCATTTTTCCTCCCACCAGAGTGAGAGTACCCATTTATCTACTCACGTGAGTTTTCGAACTGTTGGGTTGACAGGAACTGGGGAGGAAACAGGAGCTCACCCTGCTAACGCGAAGGCTGGACTCAAACCGCTGAAGCATCGACCATTTCTGGCCAGCAACTTTCAGCATCATTAAGCCGCTGCGCCACCGCGTCCCCTTTCTCTACTCAGTATTTATTCCTAAATTTTATTTCTGAGCTATTAGCCTTTGTTTCCATTACGAAAAACCAGAGCAACTCAGGGTTAAATAAAGTCACACATTTAAACCGAATGTAGAAACTGAAGGGAAGAAGACGTAGAAACAGTAGACCATATAAGGTACGAGACAATCATATCAAAGTATTTTAATTGCCATTTATTCAAACGATAATAATAAATTACGATTTACTAATATAATACATTATGATAAATATTTGTTAATATAATAAATAAATAATTCCTACATGTCTACCACTGAAATCTGTAAGAGTCGCTGCTTAATTTAAATTGAATTACGACAATAATGTGTAATATATTTCAAAATATCTGATTGTAATATTGTACTGAATGTTTATAGACACTAATATATCTTTATATTAAAAAGATGCTAGAAATGTATCCCACTTTTTTGGAAATAAATCTTACAAAAGAGGATTTAATTCTCATAAACATATCTGCTGCTTTATATTACTGCATTCTGCCACCTACAGTTGCTTCAGCAACTGAAGCATCTAATAGATTGCTAAAATAAAATTAATTAAATAAACATGTATTGTAAACCACTCATAAAGATTTAAATATGTGATAAAGATATATATTACAAAACAAGTCTTCAGATGATTCAAGTCAGCTGAAAATATAAAAAATGTTTGACATTTATCAATAGATCTTTAAATTAACCACAGGGTTCGGCTAATGACAAACTGTCTTTGTTATTACAGGAATAGTGGTCCAAATCATCTAAAGAGAAGCCAGCTGGAAAAGCTGATATAGATAATTAAATAAATGTTCTTCTGTTCACACATAATACAATTAAAAAACTATTTTAAAGATGCTAAATATCATAGGCACAACTCCTATTCATTTCAAAGGATATTATGACAATAGAAATATAAAGCTTGGCTCCAAAGATCTGTACCAACAGAAGGTATTTCTTCATTTGCAAAATAGATTTCCCAAATTCTGTGAACATACAATTTTATGGCAACCGTCCATGTGGAATACTATAACTTCCTAGCCATTACCTCAAATTCAAGTAGCAATCCCCTAGCTATTTGTTTTGAGAAATCCTGGAGAACTGGTGAAATACCTAGAAGGTAGAAATAAAATTAAAAACAATCTTGGTAGGTTGAAGAAATGGGCAGAAAGTAACAGAATGAAATTTAACTACAATTGTAGACTTACAAAGCAAAAACCAAACGTAGAGATCTAGATTAAGAACTATCTGGTTTAGTAATAGTATTTGCAAAAAGATCTTGGAACTGTAGCTGATTGCAAACTGAACATTTGTCAGCAGTATAATGTGACTGAAAAGAAATATAGTTTTTAGGTTGTATGAAAAGTATAATTTCTAAATCTTAGGAAATAATTCTTCAATTCTTTTCTGGATTGTTCAGACCCCACCTTGAATATTGTGCACCATACAGTAGTGGATAGGATCAGATTGACCCAGACTTAAAAGAGCCACAAAAGCACTGGACTCTGGACAGGTGGTTTCTTTCTTTCTTTCTTTCTTTCTTTCTTTCTTTCTTTCTTTCTTTCTTTCTTTCTTTCTTTCTTTCTTTCTATCTATCTATCTATCTATCTATCTATCTATCTATCTATCTATCATCTTCTCCTATGAGGGTTGAGGAGATGTTTTACTTGAAAAAAACCAAGATATAAAAGTGAAACGTGAAACTTACAATGCCAGATATGAGTGCTTTCTATTGCCTCTATTCCATATTCTATTCTATTACTATTATTATTTCTATTTTTTTTTTTTTTGGTCTGTTCAGTCATGCCCGATTCTTGGAGACTGCCTGAACAAGTCCCCATAGTTTTCTTGCAAGGTTTTTCAGAAGTGGTTTGCCCTTGCCTTCTTCCTAGGGCTGAGAGAAAGTGATTGGCCCAAGGTCACCCAGCTGGCTTCATGCCTAGGCGGGACCAGAACTCATGGTCCTGGTTTCTAGCCGAGTGCCTTAACCACCACACCAAACTGGCTCTCAGTTTAATTTTGTTAAAAAATTAATAATAATTTTAAAAATTGGCTATTATTATATTATAATATAATAATATAATTATTTCTATATTACTATGCTAATTACTATTACTATAACAATTACTATGCTCTATTACTATTCACTTACTATTACTACAATATTACAATCTATAGTATCTATAGTATAACTATTGTATCTATATACAATAGTTATACTATTAGTATACAATAGTTATCTATAGTATAACTATTCTTACTCTATAGTATATTCTATTATTATTACAACATTTCCTCTTTACTATTACGATACTAAACTCTATAGAATTACTATTATATAGCAATGTGTTCTTACAAATCCTGTTCTGCCTTCTGCCTTAATTCCTCTCTCTGAGACTTCTGCAGTTCCCCCCCCCCCCCGGTTAATGGCCAGAATGTAGAGTACTTGCACCTCTCCACATTTGCTTTGCTGTGCCTCTGTACTTCTTTTTCCTCTGGGCCATCCGCTCCCTTTGAAGGAAAAACATCTTCTTCTCAGAGTACTAAACACTGCTCTGTTTAATACTGGCTGCCCAGCTTCCAAAACACACATCTCCTCCCACACCTGTGTCAAGGTTGCAGCTTTACTGGCCACTCTGCCATGCTGACGCTGGAGAAACGGCTCAAATGGGAGGGGAAGAAGGCAGCACGGGGGCCTGCAATTTTTCTAAGCAGCCTGCTCTTCCACACAGATAAAATGGAACAGGCTGAATAAGAGCAAATAACTGGATCAAAATAAAGAAACTAACTCTGAAGAAGAGAGATTGAATGAGTGCTGCATGTTGATTTATTTATTATATCACATTCACCTCTATTTATTATATCAATTTATATATAGCTACCGATCTCACAGTCAGGACTCTAGGCAGCGAACACAGTAGCAAAAAACAAAATAAAAATAATAACTAATAACACAATAACAACACAGTGGCACCTGACGGCAATCAATTCAACCACATAAACATAATAATATCAAAGAAAACCACAATGACAGGCTCACCCAACCTATGGGCCCCACATTCCGCTTTGGGTAAAGACTAAGGGGGATGTAATAGCAAATACCTGAAAGGATGATGCATAGAAAGAAGCCCAAGGCCTGTGCTCTCTTATTCCAGAATACAGGACGTAGAATCATGGATTCCAGTTACAGGAATGCACGTGCTGGATGAATGTTGTAACAGTAGAAGCAGTTAGACAGTGAAACCCCAAATACCCAAGGAGGTGTGGAGCTCTGCCTCACTGGATGTGCTCAAGTAAAGTCTTGACAGCCACTCATCTGGCATGTTTTCATTCAATTTCCTGCACTGGGCTGAGGGTTCGACTTGAGAGCCTAAGTGACATTTTCCATCTTTTAATATTCTATGATTCTAGCCACTTTCCCATCAAGAAATGAACTTTGACTTCCACTGGCAAAAAAGTGAATATTTGCACCCCTAATCATACTATATTTTGCAATTTTATAATCCCCACTTTAGAGACACTAGAGAAATTGTAGATAATCATATACTGGGCACATTTTCTTTTAATATTGGATCCATCTGCTTGCTTATTAGAAATAATAATAGATGTTCAGTGGGGCCAATATTTTTAATTCAAAACATATATTTCTACAGTCAAAAAGCATCTCATTACTTTCCACGCTTCTGTCTTTTGGGTAGAGATGCTTTTAAAAGTACCATATGGCAAACAAATTATAAACTGTTCTAAACTGGTTCATTGAATTTAAGACTACCAATGTTTATTCTTTATTGGTGCACATTAACATAAAGTTTAACGACATCTGTTTGTATAGGAAAATTTGCAAATCTGTTAGGAATGGTGATGGGTCTTATTTGCAAGTGTGCATAAGATTTCTTGTGCTTGATTCGGTAAGTTCATTTAACTTAACAGTTCAAATTTTAATTTATTACATTCTTATCAATAATTAATCTAGCGCTTTTTGCTGGTGGGTTACTGAGACAGCATTTGCATTCTATTGTCGAAAGCAGCGGTGCTCTTGATGTGTCTCCATAGCCCTGCTGAGATGGGGCTGATTTTTTCCCAGGCTAACTCTGTTGGGATTTCACTGCCACGCTGAGCACCAAAGGCATAAGAACAGCCGCCATCCTTCCCCTGGTGTTCCTCCCTTCTCTGTTCTGCATTCCATCCCCAACATGCCTAGCTTCCCTTCTTGGTCAGAGTCACATTCGCAGGGCCCTCAAAGAAGAGCATTTGAGTCTGAGATGCACTCTGGTGAGCCACACTACTTTCTTCTGCTGGAATAAATGACAGTTACTTTGCATGTGAGAGAATATTTTGCACCACCATGGAATGAGAAGTAATGTAACATTTGGATAATCATGAAAGAAAGAAAGATGCTATTTACAAAAAGCTAAGCTCAGATCACAGAATCCTAAAATGTAGTGCATTTACACTATTCCAGGGTTCTACAAATATCAAAATATAAAAAGAATAATTAGCTATGGTGTTGAAATAAACTGAGGTGTTTTCTACTTTGCATCTACTCTAAGAACTCTTGCAAATAAACAGAAAACAAGTGGTGCGTATGCAGTCAACTGAAGTAATTGGGACACACACACACACACACACACACACACTTCTATGTTTAAGTAGACAATAGGTCTACAGTATTAAAAATCATAACATTAGGGGAGAGAATTGGGTTGAATACATTACAATTTTGTATTCTCAAGATGTATGGCCATTATTATATTGATATACAGTATAACTGAGACCAAGAGTGGGGTGTGGGGTGTCATAATTAATTTCACGAAATTGTAGAGGCCAGTTACAAAATTGTTATTAACTTCTTATAAATAGGCACTTCCTATCATGCCAGCCTTCTGTAGAAATGCAAGAAAAGGGGAAAAACTTAAATCAGCACCTAGGTTCAAAATAGATTCATTTCTAACCCACTCCAAACATTTGTCAAGATTACCAACATCTTTACATAGTGTAATATAGTATAAAAGTGAGATATACGTAAATTGAATAAATGAATAAATAAATCAATAAACTACCATAAAGGTCTAAATAAAATTACTTTATTATTGTTGGTCACACAGTCAGCCAGATGTTTAGATTGGATTTGGCATTTTTATCCACCTATTGAGTCCTTCCCAAGGATGTGGGATAGGCAGATGTTGTTGTTTGATGGTGTTAAAGGTATCATCACAGGATACAAGCTGTTCCAAGTAAAGCTGCCTTTTGCAATTGACTGATGGTGATTTTGTCAATGCTGATGGTATTCAAGTATTTAACAACTTCTTCACTCTTCTGATGTATTCACTACTGTATGTATATGTGTATTCTTCTTGACTTCAGTGTGTTTGATGTTGTCAGCCTGAAGGATGCCCAGGTATTTGTAGTGATCTTCTTCATCCAGACTCTTGATGTTATTTCCATTGCAACTTGATTCCTTCAGTTTTCACTATTTTTCCCCTGTTGATGGCAAGGGTGGCACATTTGTCCAGTCCAAACTCCATTGCAATATCTTGGCTGTATATTCGGACAGTGTTGAGCAGCGATTCTATTTCAGATGGTGTTTTTCCATACAGGTTCATGTAAAGGAGATGGGATAGTGTGGCAGATGTTTTTGATGTTTGATAGCCATGGCCTGACTTGTTCAGTATTGTTGACAGAGGAATCAATGCAATGACAAACAGTAGTGGTGATAGTTAGTCTCCTTGAAAGATTCCTCCCTTGATATTCACCTCTCCCAGTCTATCACCATTGACCAGGAACTGTGTCTTCCATTGTGCCATTGATCTTTGCACAAAGCTTCTGATGCTGTTATTATTGTTGGTTGCACAGTCAGCCAGATGTTTAGACTGGATTTGGCATTTTTATCCACCTATAGAGTCCTTCCCAAGGACCTGGGATAGACAGATGTAGTTGTTTGATGGTGTTAAAGATATCATTGCAGGATGAAAGCTGTTCCACGTAAAGCTGCCTTTTGCAATTGACTGATGATTTTGTCAATGCTGATGGTCTTCAAGTGGTGCTCCAGATGTTTTGAGGTTGCACCCAAGGCGTCTATTACTATTGGTACTATCTTTGCTTTCTTTTACCACAGTCATTCTATTTCTATTTGCAGATCTTTGTATTTTGTGATTTTCTCCAGTTTTTTCTCTTCTGTTCTGCTGTCTCCAGGTATTGCAATGTCCACTATCCAGCCTTTTTTGTCTTTCTTATCAACAATTGTTAAGTCTGGGTTGTTATGTGGCAGGTGCTTGTCTTTAGTTGTACTTTAGCTTCTTCATTTTCTATTACTTTGTCTGTTTTGTGGTCCCACCAGTTCTTGCTTGCAGGCAAATGGTATTTCTTGCAGATATTCCAATGCACCATTCTTGCTATTTTGTCATGCTGTTGTTTGTAGTCAGTCTGCGCAATCTTCTTGCAACAGCTAACTAGGTGGTCCACTGTTTCTTCAGCTTCTTTGCAGAGGTGGCATTTGCTGTCTATTGCTATCTTCTCAGTTTTGGCCTTGTAGGTATTTGTTTTTAAGGCTTGGTCTTGTGCAGCCAGAATTAGCCCCTCTGTCTCTTTCTTCAACTTTTCTGCTTTTAGCCATTGCCAGGTCTTGTTGTTATCTGCTTTGATTGCTAGGTTTGTGTGTGTGTGTGTGTGTGTGTGTGTGTGTGTGTACTGGCCATCTAATACTTTGCCTTGCCATGTCTCTTTTCTATTCTTCATTTGGTCTTTCTTGTAGGCCAGTTTGATCTCTTTAGTATTCAGTAAGCCTTCATAGTGTACTAGCTTCAGTGCATCTTCTTCACTGTCCTTCAGTAGTCCTTCATTCTTCTAATACCCTTTCTTCTTCACCTGTCTGGTGTACTTGCAACATGCCATGCCCACCTATGCACCTTGGTAAGTAGAGTCTGTCAACATCACTGGGTGGATGAAGAGCATGATTTGTCATTATTTTTCTGCTCTTCCTATCCAGGGCTTCTAGTTCTGCTTGAGTCCAGTCCACTATGCCAGCTGTGTATCTAATGACTGGAATTGCCCAGGTGTTAATTGCTTTGTTGGTAATTCTTCCACTGAGTTTGGTCTTTAAGATCTTCTTCATTCTCATGATGTATTCATTACTAACCTCCTTGACTTCAATATGCTTGATGTTGTCAGTTTGAAGGATGCCCAGGTATTTGTAGTGCTCTTCTTCATCCAGACTCTTAATGTTATTTCTGTAGGGCATCTTGATTCCTTCAGTTTTCACTATTTTTCCCCTGCTGATGGTAAGTAAGCACATTTGTCCAGTCCAAACTCTATTGCAATATCTTGGGTGTATATTCAGACAATGTTGAGCAACGATTCTATTTCAGATGGTGTTTTTCCATACAGCTTCATATCATACATGTAAAGGAGGTGGGATAGCCCGGCAGATGTTTTTGATGTTTGATAGCCATGGCCTGACTTGCTCAGTATTGTTGACAGAGGAATCAATGCAATGACAAACAGTAGTGGTGATAGTTAGTCTCCTTGAAAGATTCCTCCCTTGATATTCACCTCTCCCAGGCTATCACCATTGACCAGGAACTGTGTCTTCCATTGTGCCATTGATCTTTGCACAAAGCTTCTGATGTTTCTGCTGACTCCTCTTATTTCTAGGCACTTGATTATCCAGTCATGTGGCAGGGAGTCAAATACCTTCTTGTAATCAATCCAAGCTACATTCAAGTTGGTCTTCCTTCTCTTGCAGTTTTCCAAAATCATCTTGTCAGTTAGGAGCTGATCTTTTGTTCCTCTGCTGTTCAGGAAATTTGCTGGAAAGAATGATATTAATACCTCCTTAGACCCGGTAAAGGTGCAAGAATATTAACAAAGTGAGAGGTTCTAATTAGTAAACCTGTTTTCTTTTACTGTATTATTGAAATGAAGACTAATTTCCCTGACATAAATTATTTTTAAAATGGAAGGTTTGACTTGGATTCACTGAGTATATTGTAATAGACGAAGATGAATTTTATAGTCTGTTTACTTCTGCGGGGCATGGGGTAATCTTAAAATCAGGACTGTCTTCTCTCTCCATTATGACATTTTAATAGCACCTTAGCTACTTCATTCAAATGGAAGTTTCATCAAACAATCCCGAATTCTGCCTGTAGCCTTTTGGGATGTATTGCTGGGGTTGTCCAAAACAGATTAAATTCGTCTTTTTACTAATTCTTACTAATATAAGAAATTTTACTAATTGTCACACAAGAGAAATCCAGAGCATCTAATATTTTCTATGTCATGCAAAATATTCATATTTTTTACCAAGCAAATGTAAAAACTTCAGATTGAATGAGAAAACACAAAAAACAGGGAGGATAGAGAGATTGCTGTTCACATGTTCCCTATTCCATAGCATTAGAAAGTATCTTCATTCACTGCATAACAAATCATTGATAAGTACTTTGGGCAAGTACAAAAATTAGAACTAGGGCTATGTTTAATTCTAGAAATGTCATATTCAGGAAAAAAACACCACACAGTGCTTTGGCTCATGAGCTTCCAAGTCTTTTCCTTTCTTCTCCCTCCTAAGTGCCATTGTTAATCTACAAACGTAAGAAAGAAATGACGACGTCTTTTCATCCTTCTTTCTTTCTCCTCTCTTCTTGTTCCTTTATTCTCTGTCAAAGCCTTAGGTCTGGGGAAAAAAACAAAGTCCTGACATGATAGCTAATAAATAAAATCAATACTGTAATCTCAGTGGAAAATAGAACACTCATAGTAATTTTAAGAATGCAATTATTTGTCATATAATTTACCAATTCTATTTGATGCCCAGGAAAATCTACTCCTTATAGCTTTTCTTTTTCTTTTTTAGGTATAGGAAGAAGATTCTAACTCACTTATTAGCACTGCAGTTTTTTCCGGTCTTATCATCATAGGCAGCACTAAAGCATTATACACATTTTCCAGAACTAAAATGTGTCCAGTTTTTACAATTAGCAGCATTACCTAGAACATCTTCTCTCACTGGGATTTGATGAATGCAGCAGAAATTTATGAGATGGGAATGAAAAATAAATGTCTGTTGGGGGGAGATGGGAGGCATACAAATTAAATAAATAAATAAATAAATAAATAAATAAATAAATAAATGGGTTCACATATCACAGTAAGCCATATTTTGATGTTGTGTACTGTGAATCCAGGTATTCTGCTTTGTAAACCTTGCTTTTTAGATTGGGCAAGCTCAGCTGATATTTTGTATTTGCCCTTTTTTTCATAGCCTTTAAATGCAAAATAATAATGAAGCAATAAATGCAGGATAGGGTTTTTGATACAATCTCTATAATTTCAATTACTCAATCTGCTTTGATGCTCTACAGTCTTTTCATGCTTCTGGTAGACCAATTCAGTGCATATTAACTCACATATAAATTGTGGTTTGTTGATGGGAACCTACTGGTAAATGGAGATAGACAGAATGGAAATCAAGAACAGGATTTCCTTTCATTTCCTGCATAAACTTGATATACAGTATGTACATAAATCGGAAACTATTTTAACTGTAAGATACCGAAGCTAATACAATTTGACAGTGTGATTTTGATGACTGAATGCCAGTTCAATGACCAAATTTAAATGAAAATCGAGCACATAGAGTCCCTAATTTACCTCTTCAGAGCAGCCTTATTCCATGTAAATAGCGTGAGACCCACACTGTTGGGTTGGGAGCTTTATAAGGAAATTATTTCCCTAACAATAAGAGTGAAAAGAAAGATAACTTCATGCTGCACTGTATCCATAACCCCATCATTTTTCTAGTTACAAAACAAGTTCACTGACCAAGTCAATTATCTTATGATAAGTGCCCAATTTATGAGGTCCCTTTATGTACAGTCTAATCCATAATTTTAAACAGGTCACTGTTTATATACCAGCATACATTCAATATATGCACTGAGTATCTTGAGAAGCTCTTCACGGGGAAGGCAGACTGATTAGCAGCTTGAAATTAAGGCAATTCAGACATGAAAAACAGAGCAAGAGAGTTGGCATCATTAGAATGCTAATAGCACAAGGACATTAGCAACCCCCAAAATACAAGTAATAAAAATAAGCAGCTAACACAAAATGAGAGCCAGTCGTTCCCGTAATAAAAAAAAAAATCACAGTTAAATAAAGAATAGAATTAACTGTTAATATATTCATTCAGGGTGAAAAGTTTAAGATTAAGTACTGAATAGAAAATTGTTGAGTGCCATAACGTCTAACTGTTCACCTGAACATGATATTATATACTAGCAATTATGCATTAAAAATACTAAACCTCCTCTGCCAAATTACATCCTATGGCCAACAAAAACATCTAAATCCTGGGGATGGGAGTGGTTGGGAAATGCTGAAAAGGTGGATTGAGATGGTACACAGAAATTGTGTTGAGCTTCTCATACGAACAGAGATATATTTTAATTATATTCCAGTACAAACTCTGAATCTGATATTGTTGACTGTGTGAAGGCCTAGTTTAAATCTAGAAAGACAGGTGCTTTCTAGAGCACACAGAAGCCTGGTATTTTTACCTTGTTCTTTTGCAGGGTATGGCCTGCTCAGTTGTAGGGTCCACTTATTTTGTATTGTGCTTGCCAAGTTCTTATGGTGAGGCTCATCAATGCCTGATATGATAAGAGGTTTTGATTTTCAGTCACCTTGTTCTAGAGCCTTATGCTGATTTGGGCTGAGAGGAAGTGGCTGGTCCAAGGCCACCCAGCTGGCTTCAGTCTCTCTGGGAGTCTAGAACCTGGGTCTCCCTCATCCTAGCTCAGAGCCTTAATTACTACACCATACTGGCTCTCAAGCCTAGCATTTTTGTAATAGCAATTATGTCCTGAGTAAGCTTTTAGCATTTAATAAAACAAACCCCACCAATCTATACTTTAGCCCATAAGTATTTCATTGTATAGCAATGATTACATAAGATAATAGATTGTCTGTAAAGTGTCAGTGAACTGCCTCAGATTTTTGTCACAGAAGGTTCATTGATACATAATGATTTAGAAAAGGACATAACTGTGCTGTCCTCTTCCATACGTAACAGTGCCAACAGGCCTTATTTGCAGTAAATGCCACATTGGTCAAAGATGATCAATAGCATCTACTTAAATTTTAATGAAGCAATATTCTGAAAAGTTTAATTGCCACACCTGTTTGCCTTACCAATAACAAAGCGTTAATGAAAAACATTTTCAGGGAGCTTTGTTTTGACTTATTTGGCGTGTTTTCAGGATCTCTGTGCAACGTACCATGCTTCTAGCATTCTACAGATTTAAATGGGAATTCAACACCTTACTGTGGAAGAAAAGATAACTTCCAGCTTGATGTCTGCCATCAATTTAAATCAGTTTTACAATCTGCATTTTTTTCTGATTGATATAGACTCTCTACTTTTTAATGAGTAAGCAAAGAAGTATTGAACATGAAGCACCATGTATACAACCACAACAAAGCTGATAACATGCCTGGTTATAATCAAAATGATTTTGAAAGAATTCCACTAATCAGTCTGTTAAAGAATATGTTGCTTCCCTTGGGGAGAGAGATTGCATTTTGATGAACTGCATAACTTTTCAAAGAAGTACAGCATCCAATTTCTTCTTCTCCCGTTATCTTTATGCTAAGAACCAAACGGATATTTGATTTCAGGATCAGGTGTGTCCAAATCAGTTCCATGATTGAAGCAATAATATCCAGCATATATATTACTATGAGAAATGTCCTCCGCATGTTCATTTGCAAAATAAAAAAAAAAATCCTTTAGCAACAGATTTGGCATGAACAAAAAGCTAGAACAAGTTTTAAAATGCGTTCAAAACATTTTAAACAAGCTTCTGTAGTTTGTATGGACATTCCAGTAGTTATGAAAGAGATTTTGCAAAGTCATAGCTAAGAGCAATATTGTAGGATTTGTCAGATTGCTTTCCTATAGTAATTATGGACCTATGCTTTTTAGGATTACCAATTCTGAACTGAAGTTGTAACTGTTGTGGACAGTCACTAAGGTAAATGGAATATGTATTATCATAGTAAGCCATGTATTCTTTTTCTGTTTTACCTTCTTCTTGGCAGATTTCCTAGAGCTAAGCTCGTATTTCACATTAGTGTTTCCAGCATTTGGTTGCCAATACAACACTCACTCTTTTCTGGGTACTGTAGATGAGACAGATGTTTCTGCCACATTGTCGTTTAGCACAGTTGAGGGGTGTACCATTAATCCTGGGGGATTTTTGCACTCACAATGAAACAAAAAACACATTTATCAGGGTTATCTTTCAATGCTAGTATGACATTCGTGTTATTATTGACCTTTGGTTTTCAGCCTGAGAAATCAAGACTAATCCTAATCCCATCACATTTAGTCAATGCTAGAGTAAATTATTTCAGTTCTACATTTGGACATTTGCAACCATACACACATTTTTAGCACGTTAAGCTTGATAAATAATATATTATAATATATACTAAATATAAGAAACTGGATCTGAATGTTAAAGAATCAACTCATACTTATTTATTTTTTATTTTAACAAGATCATGACCAAGTCCTGAATAATTAGATCTATGTTATATTTTGAAACAGTATGCTAATTAGCATTGATGATGTTACCTAGTTGGGTAATGAAACATCTGCAAGCAAACGACTAAGCTCAGGGAGCACCAAGGACTCCACGGTTCAGTCCTGAGCTACACATACTCTCTTCTATTGAAATATCCTAATTGCAATGCATGTGGTGATGAAATTTTACAACACAAGTACAAGTAACACCTTCTTGTTCTAGAAAAAAAATGTCTAAAATGTCCACATTAAAACATTAAAAATAGATATGCTAAGTATTTCTCAGAAAGAAAAAAATAGCTTAATGTCCACAACATGAAACAGTTTCAGTCTAATATTTATTTTACCTTGATCAAAAGGCTTGCTTGGATTCCAGTTTCTGAAATAATCATCCTAAATGAAAGAAGATGGATACAATTAAAATACATTTTAAGCACCCTTTCGGTCATATGCGGGTGTGTACACATGTTCTAATGTGCATATATGCACACCCATACACATATCTTACTGGCAAAGAGTTATGTCCACCAGACTTTGCCACTCTTCCAAGGTGCAGCACTTGAGTGAAGTACTTTCAGACCATTCCATTGTAAACTTTAAATGATTGAAAGTTATGTATTGAGTTATGAACAATGGTAGTATCCTATGAAGGGCTGAATCTGTTTTAATTTGAGCCTTACATTAAGCCAATATAACCATCAGCCATTTCCATTAAGGATATTGCTGACTTTTGATGATTTGTGGTTATTACTGTATTTATTTGATATGATAATGTTTGATTTTTCCCTGAAATAATGGAAATAGGGATAGAAGTATGTCATCTTAAATTTCCTGAGAATAGAAGATGCTGAAAAGGAGTAAATGGCTGCAGACAACATTACAATAGGTGCCTTGAACATAAGATTAGATGTCATGAGCTAACTTTGGAGGAACAGGGTTTATCCTTGCTGATTGCTTTGTTAAATTTAATTTTTGTGATTCCTAAATAGGACTTTTCTTTCTTTCTTTCCTATCCCTGGCTTTCAAAGTGATCTCATCCTTTGTCTTGAATCCATCCTGGGTTTTTTCTCACCCTCCTTTTTTCTTCCTTGCCTGGAGCAACTATCCTTCCCTTTCCCCATTTTTTTCTCCTTCTGTTTTTTGTTGAGTCTACTGGAATGAGGATGGGAAGTGTGTGCTTGTGTAACCATCTCTTTCTGTCTACAAGTATGTGGGAGAACAAATGCTTGTTATATGGGTCAATTCACTTTATAAAGGGCTCCCTTCATTTTACTAGCAATGACTTTTAATTAGATGCATTCATTTAATTCTTTTTAAAATTTTGTTTTTGGTTCTTGCCCTGCCATTTTTCAGGAGTGTGGTGGTAGTTATATGACCTAGATAGGCATACACATATATGTTTATTGGGGAAATTTTTCTAAACCTGTCTTAGTTGAAGTTGGCAATTCTATATAAAAAACTGGAAAATCTGGATATTGAACAATGTTTTCATCCATATTTCCTTTTTTCTAGTGTTTCTTTAGGGGAAGGAATGGTTTTAAATGAAGGAATGAAGAAATACAGTATGTATTAACAATTGTATTTGACAATTTAAATATTAGAGAAATAATACAAAAACTACTATGATAGAAAGGTGAAGTTAGATAGCCTTAACTGGGTAGGGGGCAATTTATGGTAAAGAATATGCAGCTCATGCAACTAGTTTACTCACATTGAGCAGTAAAGCTACCGAGGCTTGAATTCATTTTGCAATTTTCTAATTAAAGGAAAAAATGAAAGGATGATCTTAAGTGGGTTAGTCATCATAAAGTTTTACAACTGAAGAGAATAAATTACTTGCATACCAAAAATATTATCAAGAGTGACTCTAACAAGCTCTCGTTTCTCCTCAATAAATTAAAATTGTGCATATTTATTACATCTCTTATTCTATAAACTATTCATTACTTAAATCACCTAAACTGAGAATCATGAAGGAGTAAAAAATACGTCTGGAAAAACAGTGTTAAGTTTTTATGGATTCAGAGCATATGGAAGCCTATAAATTTTAGAAACACAGAAACAATGAATGTTTCACCAGCAGAAGAACTATAGTTTTGTTTCTGAAGAAACATTCATGCATAGTAAATATAACAAGAGATAATTTCAGAGAAGTATCCCTTCATGGAAAATTTGAAAAGAATGCTGTAACATGGAAAAAATTGCCACAGCAATAATATATCCATTATTGAAGTCCTTTTCTTCAAAACACAAATTTTATTTGTGGTGATAATGAGACAAACTATAGATGAGGATCAAGTCATTGTGAAAGGAAACATAGAGAATAAAATAAAGAATATCTCAGTTTAAAACATTTCAAATATATAGCATGCAACTATTATCAGTATCAGTATTATTCAGTATAACATATTTCTCCAAAATGCTTTACTACATCATCATTTATCAGCTCAGTTCTCTTCTTTTATGGCAGTATGACCACTGAATTGATTATTTATCTTCTTGAACAATTCCATTGATAGAAGATGTTTATTCACAGTTGGGCTGTGTCCAACTGCATCAGATTAGCAACACATGAATGCCACAAATGGATTCCTTCTTTCCATCACAGTCTCCAATCCATGGAAATGGAACTCAGTTGAATCTTGTTCAACTGAATACTCCTATACTAAATATGAGTAAATAAATATGACTAAAACAGCATCCAAGACTTCAGGGGAGCATTCTACAAAGATTCAGGGCAAAGGTGATTTAATCAAATTGACCACTCAATCAACTTTCCAAGTCGGTAGTTTGGTTCAAAACATTGAATTTGATTGGTTTTATACGGGTGCAAAAGTGTATTTTATTCAATGCATTGAATTGTTAATCCAAATCCAATTATGATTTTCCTTATCAGAATACTTTTTCAGGTTGAAACTATTCAAATTTCACATTGGCTCAACAATTTCAATCAAATCATAGCTGACTGGCACATCCTTAGCTGAAATGAATCTCATGGAAGTATATTTCTGAGCATGATGAAGCTTCCCTTGGAAAAAAGAAATGAGCTTACATTACTAAGGCATAACAAGTGTCGCTGATAAAGGTCAAAGGATGGCTCATTGAGTCCGCTTGGTGTTATATGTCCATGTACTGGTTTGAATTTCCTGAAAGAAAACCTAAGCTAGATCCTGATATTATTCTGAATCATCCAATACCCAAAGGTTTAAGACAGGCTCACATAATCTCTAGCCTCAGTCTAAAATAAAGTCAGTGTTAGGAACTTTACACTTAGGGTGCAGGATTTCATGAAAATATACACAATTTAAAACAATACAAAGCATATTGACATGGAATAGTTCATAAAAATATGAATGAAATGTACCACATCCTGATTAGATAAGATTTTTCTGGGCGGTTGTACTTGGCTGCTGAGCTACTGATCTCTGTGTTAGTTCATTAGTGCTGCATTATATATGACTGACATAATCATGTATAATTAATCCCTTGTAATCTCACTTATTTCTGTGGGAGAGTTGAAAACATTAATTTGTCTTTTTAAAATATGTATTAAGTATATAACTGTATCGGAGATGAGAACGCACATTTAAATAAATAGTTGAATGTTACATATGCTCTGGTCATTTCACAAAAGATGCAGCCATGGGTGAGATAACAAATTAAATATTTTAGAACACCAAAAACTAGAATAGAATGTAAAATTCAACAGCATATAGGGTACATTTTTAAAAAGAATTCTTCAGTCTTTATATAAATAAAGGAAAATAAAACATACCTCAACCTCCTGATAACGTAAGCATAATAAATAAGAGGAAACAAAAGAATTGTGTTAAATGCTGCAAAACTTTTAGCTTTTTATCTAGCAATAATTCATAAACAGACTTATTCCATGCAAATGCATAATTTAAAATCTGAAGATGTAAATATGTTTAGATGTTGCAAATCAGTCATCTTCAGTAAACCTTCTACACCAATTGAAAATATATGCTAGCTTCCAAGTTCATGGAAAATATTGTAAATTCTACTGCAAGTTATCTAGTATTTTCTGAGGTACTATTACCCACGGATTCATACTCACCATCCTAAGCACAATCAAGTTCTACTATCATACAATATTCTTAGAAGACCATAGAATAACATACTTGACAAGCTTAGAAGCTAGCATAACTGAACTATTGTTTCACAGACTCAAGAATAATAAGAGTTGGAAGGAGCCGTTTAGACCATTAAATCCAATCCTCTCCTTAGTACAAATCCAAGTTAAAGTTTCCTAGACAGATGTCTATCTAGTCTCTGCTTGAGCCCATTGGCATCCTGGGTAATTAGTTCCCTGGCTGAACTGCTTTTACTGCTAGGAATCCATTTTCCTGTAAGTTAAATCCATTATTCCATATACTACACTCAGGGACCAAATAGTTCTTGACTTTCTTATGAGTGACACATTTTCAGATATTTGAATAATGCTATCAAATCCCCCTGTGGTCTTCTCAATGCTAGACATGCTCAGCTCCTTCAATATATCTTTGTAAGACTTAGTTTCTAGTGCCATGATTATCCTCTTTGGCATTTGCTAATCCTGTTTCAGTTTCTATGACTTCTTCTTGAACATGGTGTCCAGAGCTACACATAGTACTCAAGTCTGAATCTTACAAAAACAGATTAAAGTGGAACTATTATCTTCTGTGATTTGGAAACTATACATCTGTTGTAATGGCTTTCTTTGTAGCTATAGCACACTTTTTCATCTGTAGTACTACCAAGTCAGATATCCCCCATCCTAGACCTGTGCTTTCAATTTCTCTTTTCTAACTGAAGAATGCTGTTTTATTAAATTTCTGAGACATATCAAGAATCTTTTCAATTTTAAAAGCTGTTGTACAATTTTTTCCTGTTGTCAGCAACAACCGAAACCTGAACCTTTTGTAGTAAAATCTTATGTCCCAAGATTTATTCTTGGATGTGGATTATTGTTTCTGTCAGCAAACAATATGACCTTGCTAGACCTTGCTAGAGAGCCTGACCTTGCTAGAGAGCCTGGAATGCTCTATGCATATACAGAGTCCATTATGGAATAAAGGAAATCCAATTCATTTTCCTCTCTGCCAACTTTTCTAGACTACAGTAAAGAAAATGCACTGATCCATATGGAGCTTTTCTTCAGATCATACATAATTTATTCCTTCTATTCACCTTATACTAGAGTTAGGTTAGGGAGCTGAAACTCAACTTTTTGACCTCTGCCAAGAGGCCATAATAACATCATAGGAAGGACAAAATTAAATTTTTGCAGGCTATTTTTTGCTTTTTTGGGGGGTGGGTACAGCTACACCCATTCTCACCCTTAATTCCTACCTGATGCAAAACCACAACAAAATTATTCCACTGATTTTCAGTAGCATGATTTTGAACTGTGGACATAAAAACATCTTGCTCCCAGAGGTATCTTACTAACCATTCCCATGCTTAATTTAGGGGGAGAGAAAAAAGGGACTGCTCCCAAGTTCAGTGGCATGATCTTGGACCACTGGAGGCTGCAACTGTGGGATTGGGGCTAGATGAAAACCCATCTATTAGAGGAAAGAAGCAGGAAATAAATAAAAGGTATTCTATATTAAATAGAATATTAAGAATCCAAAACAACGCAACTGTCATTTTTATTATTTCAGAAGAACTCTGGTAGTTCTCACTACTACTACTACAAGACAACTGAAAAATCAATACTCTTATAGGTAAATGATAAAAATAAGGCTAGCTGGTATTGAAACCATGTATGTTTAAGTTAACAATTTAACAGAGCTCTTAAAAGAGTCTTTGCTCTCTCAGCATTTCAAATTTAGTTCACCCATCATTAAGATCTATCCAGCCGGTTAAGGATGGAGAGAGAGAGAATGAGAGAGAGAGATCATACCAACGTATGATATAATGTCATGTTATAGTTGTCCATACTTTTCCATTTTAGCTATTTATTTTAAAAAATATCAGGTGTAGTCCCAAATCTGAAAGCCAGAAAAGAATCCCTAATTTTTGCTCCTTTTTTGAGAAGAGGGGGTTAAGCAGAGTTTCATGCACTGCCTTGAGTCTTGGAATATAAACTGCCATACAAATGAATGAATTCATTAATATATTATCTAGCTTCTGGGATAGGATGAACTTCAGGAGCAGGTGTACTATGGACACCAATGACTGTGATAAGAAGCTGTGTGCTTGATACTTCTGAGGCCTTTACTGGGAGAGTGATTCGATTTTGCTAAACCTTGAATTATGAATCAAAGTAACTGATCTGGATTGAAACAAAGGTTGCAAAAGGTGAAGCCAAATCTCCACAAAACACCCAAACTTGAAGTGGGAAATTTTGCAGTTGATTTTGCTTTTATTTCACTCTAAAACGTTAGGAGGGAGAGAAAAGATATGAAGTCAAGTGACTGTCAGACTGGCCTTTTAATCATATCTTTTTCTCAGTATTCATTCTAGAACCTTAATCTCCTGCCTATTATTTCATTGCCCCTATACTGATGTTTTGTCATACAAATAATATCAGAATATAAAGGAGCTTAGTCACAATCCTCTGAATTATATTTCTAATTTTTTTATATTCTTCATTCTCTCAGATGTTCATGCAGATTCTATTCCTTTATGTAGAGAAATAAATATGAGCTACTGTAGTTTGAGTTTTGAGAAAACTGGAAAAAAATCAGCCAACTGTGGTAATTTTAATCATAGTGTAAATTTATTATCCCTATTTTTAAAAATTTACAATTTGTACAACTTGATTGTGGGAAGAGTTAGTTGCTTAAAGCTACTGTTGAAAAATAGTGGAAAACCAATTACCTCCTTTCTTTGGGTCTGTGGTATTTAAAGGTGTAGAGAACTGGAAGAAAAACAGCATAACAACAAATAATCTTCAAGAACACCTCAGTTAATTAATCTCCATTTGAACCTGGTTTATGAATATTAATGAGATATTTCCTAATAAAATATTTCCTAACCTTCACTACAAACGTCTCCCGGCGTAGAGCTTACTGCTATTTTTTTTTTAAATTTCCTTATAGTTTTATATATATATATTTATTTTACTTAGTATTATATTTATATTATATTATATTATATTATATTATATTATATTATATTATATTATATTATATTATATTATATTATATTATATTAACATTATATATAAGATAAGGATGGCACCCTCTCTCCCAGGGTTTTGGAAAGCTTTGAAAATATGGCTTTGGTCATAGGCCTGGAGTTGATGTTTGTTATATGTTTAAAGGCCCTTGTTTGGTTTTGTGGATTTTGTTACTAGAGCATGCTGGTCTGGGGTGCCTGTTGATTTAATATTTTTAGTCTGCTTTTATGTCTCTTTTAGTTTTGTGTACTGTCCAGAGTACACAACGATGGGAGGCCAATAAATTTATAAATTTATAGGGGCTGGATAGCATAGTTGTTATAGCACTGCTCTTTGATGTGGGAGACTGGGTTTCGAATCCCATCTGGTAACTCCCTTACCAGGAGGGATCCTTGGGCAAAGACCCCCTAACGCTTCACCTGCCTACCTCAAATATGAGAGTGACACAAACTAAGAGAGTCATGCTGGCTCAGATGTCAGTCCACATCAGTTGCTGGGGAACAAGGACAATCTGACGATAAGTGGGCTACTGGAACAAACCATGAACAAGACAAGAGAACCTGGAATTGATGGAATGCTACTACAACAGTAGACCTAATGAGAGGGGATATGTGAAACATATGAGGGAACTATGGATGGACAGAAGACCTATATCCACACTAACTAAGAAACAGCTAGTTACCCAATGCTTAAAATAGTGAAGAGGAAGCTGCTCTCACAACTTGAGATAGACCAACTCCACATTACACCTCAGACTCAAGAAGACCCAGAAGAACAACGGGATGTGCAGCCAACACCTGAAGCTGGAACATCACTAACACCTCCTCTGTTACAGAGCACAGCAGCTGAAATGAGGCATGAGATCATGGATAAACTAGCTATGGTCAGCCCTCGAGACTGATTACCAAGACTCAAGGGAGAAGTACCATCAGATAGTATGCTAGGAGATGCCAAAAGAGCCCTCACAACAATCCCTACTACCACCATAACTCAGACCAATGATCCGGTATACACTACAGCCACTGTAATCCTGGAGATGGTTGGCTACACAATCAAGAAGAACAGCAGTACATCCCCCCCCCCAACCAGAAAATGAGGTTGGAGGTTAAGATCAAGGCAATTCAGAGAGAAGTTAATCAGCTGGTGGAATGACCGAAGGGTGTGGAGATTAAGTATAAGACTCAGCTACTGAAAAAAATACAAGGGCCTGACTTCATCTGAAGCCCTAGAGACAAAGGCTCACAGACTGGCTGTCAGGCTAAGGAGATACAGTAAAGAAGCAGAGGCCAAGAACATAAATACCCTGTTCTCCAAAGAACAATCCAAGCTGTACTTCCAACTGCAGTGCAACAACATAGTAACATCAGAGTCACCAACAGCCGAAACTGAACAGTACTGGAAGAACATATGGGAGAAAGAGAAGACACATAACATCAGTGCAAAGTAGCTTCAGGAGCTGAAAGCAGACCACAGCAATCTTCCAGAACAGAAATCAGTCACCAGCACAGTAGCAGACATCCAACAGCGGGTCAAGAACATAAAGAGCTGGACAGCACCTAGCCTGGGCATGATCCACACCTGCTGGCTAAAGAAACTAACAGCAGTGTATGAATGCCTAGTAGCAGAAATGAACCAGCTGCTAGCAGCAGGCTCCCACCCAGACTGGCTAACACAAGGAAGGACAGTGCTGATCATGAAAGACCCCCACAAGGAAACAGCACTGCCCAACTACCAGCCAATATCCTGCCTCCCTACAACATGGAAAGTCCTATCAGGCATTATAGCCGCCAAGCTACAAGACCATATGGGCCAGAACATGAGCATACCTCTGAAGGGCATTGGGAACAACACCAGCAGCTCAAAACACTAGCTGCTCATAGATAGAGCAGTCACCAGAGACTTAAGCTTTAGACAGACCAATCTAAGCACAGCCTGCATTGACTACATGAAAGCCTATGACTCAATGCCACACACATGGATCTGGGACTGCCTGGTGTTATACAAAGTCAACAGGACACTAAGGACCTTCCTCAAGAATTCAGTGGGACTGTGGAAGACAACACTGGAACTCAGCTCAAGAGAGCTCAAGTGCGGCATATACCAAGGTGATGCACTATCCCCATTGCTATTCTGCATATGCTTGGACCCCCTCATCCAGATAACAATAAGGACTGGATATGGGTATAAGTTCAAGAGTGGAACTACCACCAGCCACCTCCTCTACATGGATGACATCAAGCTGTATGCTAAGAGTAAATAAGATATCGACTCACTGATCCACCTGACAAGGATTTACAGTGAGGACATTGGGATGTCATTTGGACTGGAGAAGTGTGGCCGGATGGTAGTTAAGAGAGGGAATGTACTTAAGACTGATCGGGTGGAACTAACAGTGGGCCACATAACAGACATAGAGACTAGCTACAAGTAACTTGGTATTCCACAGTCACATGGGAACCACTATGTGGAGGCAAAGAAGATAGCAACATCCAAGTACCACCAAAGGATAAAACAGGTCCTGAAGAGCCACCTCAATCGGAAGAACAAGATCCATGCCATCAACATGTACGTCCTGCGAGTCATCAGATACTCTGCCAGTATAGTGAGCTGGCCAAAGGAAGATATGGAGGCTGCTGATGTGAAGACCTGGAAGCTCTTCACAACGTATGGAGGTTTCCACCCCAAGTCCAACACCCAGAGATTGTACACCAGCTGCAAAGAGGGCGGGTGGGATCTGATGAGTGTCAAGGCCACTGTCCTGGGTGAAACCCAGAGCATCCAGGAGTACATCAGTAAGATGGCACCCAAAGATGAGCTACTGAGAGAATGCCTGAGGCAGCAACAGACATGGGAGGAAGTTCAAGCAGAGGAAGTGCCATGGCAAGACAAGCCCCTGTTTGGGATGTACTACTGCCAAATAGCTGAGGTGGCTGACACTGGGAAATCCTACCAGTGACTGGAAAGGGCTGGACTAAAAGACAGCACTGAAATACTGATCATAGCAGTGCAAGAACAGGCACTAAGCACCACATCCATAGAACCAACCACTCTAGACATGACCCAAGGGGCAGACTGTGCAGAGAGGCTTCAGAGACAGTCCAACACATAGTGGCAGGGTGTAAGATGCAGGCAGGAACAGCATACACTGAATGGCACCAAGTAGCTTGCATTGTGTACAGGAACATCTGCACAGTGTATGGTCTTAGACCCTCCCAAATCCAGATGGGAGATTCCACAGAAGGTTGTGGAGAATAACAGGGCTAAGATCCTGTGGGACCTCCAGATCCAGATGGACAGGCAGGTACTGGCCAATCAACCAGACATTGTGGTAGTAGAGAAGGCCAGAAGACAGTGGGGGTGAGAGATGCAGTGATGCCAAGTGACAGCAACATCAGGAAGAAGGAGTATGAGAAGCTGGAGAAGTACCAGGGCCTACAGGAGGAACTAGAGAGGATGTGGAAAGTCAAGCCCAAAATGGACCCAGTGGTGGTAGGAGCACTCGGGGCTGTGACTCCTAAGCTGGGAGAATGGCTCCAACAAATCCCAGGAACAACATCAAAGCTCTCTGTCCAGAAGAGTGCAGTGCTAGGAAGAGCTAAGATTTTGTGCAGAACCGTCAAACTCCTAGGCCTCTGGTAGAGGACCTGAGATTGAGGAAGACACATACCATCCGTAGGGGTGAGAGGGGTGTTATTATTATTACTGTTGTTGTTATTATTGTTTGATTATATACCACCAAGTCCAGTGTTCATTCTTGGCAACCACATAGATAGATTTCTCCAGGATGATCTGTCCCCAATACATCCTTCAGTCTTCTAAAAAGTGCATCTATCAGCACTGTTATTGGGTCAATCCACCTTGCTGCTGGTCATCCTCTTCTCCTCTTTCCTTTCAGGATATAAAGTAGTTGTCTTCTAATTGTAAATGCAAATGCTTGTTTTGCAGGGTTGCACAGCTCTTCAGAACTTGTTCCTCACTGTTTTCATAGTCCCTTTGCTAGGAAGATGGATTTCATACTTGCTTCCAAACATTCTAAAGCACCTCTTTCAAAGGATTTGCATAGCCCTGTTGAGTTGATAATTTCGGTTTTGCTTTAAGAAGATGTAAGAAATAACCTTTTCTGTTGTTATTGTTTCCAGAAATGTAGCGAAAGTTGACTAATGCTTCTCAGCTATATCCATAGCAGGATCGGATGAAATCTCATTAAATCATATTGAGCAGCCTTCACAAGGTTGAACAGACCGTGACTTGAACACTGTCTCATAGCTGTTTATTTCTCCCTGCAGTATTATTAGGATCAAAACTTTTCTTATGTCATACTGACATAAAAGTCTTATGAGATTAAGTTGGCTTATAAGTACTGTCAATTAATTAATTAATTAATTAATTATTAATGTAAAAGTATGAGATACCACCATATTACACAGGAGCCTCAGAGAGAGTTTGGTTTCACATAGTTTGGTGGTATAAGCACTGAACCTCTTTGTGTCAGTTCAGACAAGAAAAGGTTTGACAAGCAATGGGGGAATTTAGAAAGTCAGACATAAGAATTAATAGAAAATGAGAATTGGAAAAAATATGCTTAGATAAGTTAGAAAGAATTTGATTAATCACGGAAGGAAACAAAATGAGAGAAGACTAAAATAAGCAAAAAATCAAATTGTTGAACCATAGGAAACTGGAAAGAAAGCAAGTTAAAGAAGAAGTAATATTAATTGCTTAAAGCCTCAATAAAATAAGAAACTAACTGAATCTGTTGTAATTATATGTACAAGTAGCACATTTTGGGTAGAAAATATTATTATTACCTCAGATCACTGTAATGTCCTTATGTTCAATACAGAGTGCTGGTTGCTGAAAATTACGCATTGGAATTCTGAATGGTAAGTCCGTATCTCACTATCTTGCTATCAGAGAAAGAAAGAAGTTCTATATGAAAGGAAAGAACTATCTAGTTAGGCCTAGCTATGAATAAAAAGAGGTGGTTCTTGGAAGTAAAACTAAGTGGCAAAGCAAGTACAGTCAGATATGAGGGGAAAACAAGTTCCAGAAAAGAGTGGGATTTAATTCTGAGTAGCTAAGCCTCCATGGATGGAACCTCGGAAGTTGCTTGAAGTTAATTGAAACATTCATCCTTCTAGTGCAGTATGTCTCTACATTGTCTGGAAGCCATTCTTAGGGTTTCAGATAGAATTGTTATACATCCCTATCTGGAGATGACAAGGATCGAATTTGGAATTGGCTCCATGCAAAATATACAATATTGTTACTGAGTTATGATCCTTCCATAAGTTTTTTTTAAGAAATAATTGGTAAGATAGACCCATGCTTCCATAATTAGCAAAGTCCTACCAGAAAATTTAATTTCAAAAACTGTAATTTTTCTTCATTGGCAATAAATTTGCTGGTGCAAAATGCAACGATGTGGGCAGTTATGTGTGCCCCTAGACCAGCATGCGTTACACCTCTGCTCCGCGAGCTGCATTGGTGGCTCGTCTGCTTCTTTCACAATTCAAGGTGCTGTTTTTGACCTTTAAAACCCTTCATGACAGAGGGCTGGATCATTTGAGGGACCACCCCTCTCTGATTATATCTGTTCATCCCATCAGATCTGGTAGATGAGGCATGCTATGGGTCCCGTCTGCTAGGTAGCTCCACTTAGCGAGACCTAGGAGGTGGGCCTTCTCTGCCATGGCACCCGCCTTATGGAACATCCTCCTCCCCAAAGTAAGGCTGGCTCCATCTCTGTTGATTTCCTGGACGTTCCTCAAAACCTGGTTATGCCATCAGGCTGGGGGCCCCAGGGGACTGGTGAGGTACTGAAGTAGCTCCATTATTGTTGACATCTGACACCCTCTCTTAGCCTGTAATTGCAATTTTTAAAATTTTTCTGAGTAATTGTTTTGTATATGTTAACTGTGTTATAGTTTTATTGTTCGCCTCCCAAAGTCACTTTCTCATGAGATGGGCAGTCATACAAATTTGATGGATAAATAAATAAATAATTCATAGGAAGGCAGAGCTTTCAACTTTCATTTCCTCTACCTTGTAATAGTGAAGTTTACCCCAACATCAAGGCAATATGAGAGCAGCAGCTGCTGTTTGTAGTGTTTGCTAATACTAATCCAGACCATAATATAACATCTCCCCAAGGGTAAATGCCTAGCGAAATAAATTGTAATGTCAGCAAATTATACATTTTTTAATGCAAATACAGATTTCCCAGTTGTAACCGCAGACCTGCTTTAGTTAAAAAGGGTAGTTTTTCAACCTTCTATGCACAATGTAATCTTTCTAGCAATCTTTTTCTACTTTGTTTCTTGGGAAATGTGGAATATTCATTCAATTAGTCTGGCTTACACAATGAATGGATAGCAGGTACCGGGGGAATGTTCCTTTCTGTCTTTTCCAGTTGGCAGAAGGAACCCTTGAAGACATAGTAATTTATTTCCCAAGATGGATAGAATTCAGGAGATATTACTTTTGCACATGACAAGACAATTGGATAAAATACAAAAAGGATTGTTTTAAATATCAGCAGGGCAGGACTGGCAGGTAGACCTATGGGAATCAAAAGGTTTCTAAGTCACTGCATCTCAACTGCTAATGTAATTAAATCAGACTTTCCAGTTTGGAAGGGACCTTTAGTTTGCTTTGTAAACAATGAAGATGAACTCATCCATTCCTACAAAGTATGACAGAAAGTCTCTCCTGCTCGGGTTCTAATAATGAAATGGGCACATTAAACCTCTTTTTTAAACTCAGAGCATTTCCACATTTGTTTAAATTTTAGATTTTTTATTTCACATAGAATGGAAACTTCCATCTCTTTATTCATGACAAAACTGACACAGACTATTTCTGCTTGTTAAAGCAAAAATGGTGGATTGCACTAAAACACAGTCTGTTAGACCAAACTCAAATAGTAACCTTCAATAAGTGTGAGATCCTTTGCACTGACACAGAACTAGATTGCCTCTCTCGCTGATTTTTTCCCCCCTGCTACATTCAGGTCTCCGTATCTGATAGCACAGGAAAATATAGCACATAATATGAAATCTTCTTCAAATAGAGTTCAACATCTGGGGATTTAATGGATAGATCCATTTAGCAATATAGAAGCAGTCTGCTGTTGTTTTCTTCTGAGATTTTTTATATCCCAGTCTATTCTACAGCACTGGTATTCTCTGCAGGTCTTTCATTCAAGTATTAACCAGGGATGACCCTGGTTAGCTTCCAAGCACAGATAAAGTTGACTGGCTGTGATCATCATTTTATGAAAGTCAATCATAAATACCAACAACCCTCAGGAAAAAAATTGTACATCTTGATTTGTGTTGCTCTTAACTTCTATAAACTACTGAAAGTTTGCTTTGATTTTTATCAAATCAAATATTTATTTATTTGATTGTAATGCTTTTTATCACACTGTCTGGAATTTCCTGTTGAATGGATATATATAATGGAAATCAAATGAATAAATGACAAACAAGTCAATAGCTTTCATGACAAATCTTCATCCAACAGATCTCTAATTTCTTGGCTTTTCTAGAATTTACCTCAAGATTTGAAGGAGAACTATAATGAGAAGTTTCCATTAAAATACCCTGAACAAATACCAAGTGAAATAATTGCTAGTAATCAAACAACTATGGCTTTTGCTTTGTATTATAAAAACAAAGAATTATTTTTCTTGGCTTAATTCTTAAATTAGTAATTTTGGAAATAATTTGTTTCAAATTAGTGTACTCTAAATATCACAGCTTCTTAGAGTTTACATTATTAATCATATTTTAATTACGTTACACAAACAACAAGAAGCCCCACTGGTTAAAATCTATTAGGTGAAAAATAGAAATTAAGCAGAATTAGTTTATCTCATTTGGAGGTTTAGTACTATAAGTATTCTAGGTCAATGAAAGAGCTAAAAACCCTATGCAGAATTTTTCAAAGATTTTCTTCTTCATATTCTTTTCATTAACAAGACAGGAAAAACTATTTGTCTATGCTAAAGGTATTTCAAAGAATATTTTTCAACTTCAACTGTAACTACATTAAAATTTTAGTACATTTGGCACATCTACAGTTTACTCAAAAATACACACTATTCATGTTTATTTTAGAGATGCTTGCAACAATTTTACAAGTTGCAAATGAACGTAGGAATTAATTTTCTGAGAATCCAAATCTTGGATGTATAAATCTGACACTACAGAGGCAGTCTGCTGATCCACTTTGTTCAATGCTATCCTTTCCAGCTGTCAACACCCTTCCTTCCTTCCTTCCTTCCTTCCTTCCTTCCTTCCTTCCTTCCTTCCTTCCTTCCTTCCTTCCTTCCTTCCTTCCTTCCTTCCTTCCTTCCTTCCTTCCTTCCACTTCTATGCCATTTCAGTCTGGTGGACCCTAAGCAGCTTTCAAAAGTAAGAACACAATTAACAAAAATAGCATTATAATATAGAATAAATCATTGTAATAATTACATCCTCATTACACTTAGTGCAGTTTCTTACACTCAGGACATGCATTCCAAAGTCACATGATTCCTTCAGTCCCCAAGGAATCTTTGAAACAGGTCTTTACAAGCCTCCTAGGTATGCTTAAGGCAGGTGCTGATCTTACTTGTAGGGGCGAATGGTTTCAAGGATGGAGGCTGTAACAAAATGCTCATTTTTTAGTCCCTTCCCACTGGATTTCCTAAAAGGTGGGGACTCTGTTTTTATATATTGTGCAATGCAGTACATTCTGTTTGGAATAGGTGGTTCGAAGCCATACAGGTTTTTATAGATAATGACCAGCACTCTGAATTGCACTGAGAAGTAAACCAGTAGCCAGTGCATCTCTTATAATAAAAGTGTAATATGATACAAACAAGTTGACAAACAGGAGCTATATATTGTACTAGATGGTCCAAGGGAACTCCATGTAGAGTGAGTCTCAGTAGTTCAATAAGGAAGTGACAAAGCATGTTTGGCTCTTCCCAGCACCACCCCAATTCCAAGAAAAGTCTGATTTGGACTTCCTGGCCATGGCCTCCATCTGTTCTTCTAGCAGAAGCCATGAGTCCTGGAACGCCACTAGATTGTGAGCTTGCTCTTCCAGGGGGAGCACTATCACATCTAGACTTCTGAATCAGCAGGCACTAGTCTTAGCTGGGCTGAGTTAAACCTCTTTTTCTCCATCCATACTCTTGATAGCTTTCAGGCACCAAATCAAAACTTCTACCACATCTTCCATACAGCCTGGGATGGAGGTATTCATTTGTGGAGTCCTTGGGGGTTCTCTGAGCTTGGTTCTTTTCTTGCAAATGTTTCATTACCCAACTAGGTAACATCTTCAGTGCTAAAATGGGATGGGGTATGCTCTCTGTTTATCTGCTGTGGCCTGCTTTGCCAGTGCTGGTGAGGGTGGGGGTTCTGTTTTGCTCTTCTGGTAGTTCATTGATTAGCATATGTTGACTGCTTGATTGTGTGCCTGGTTGGTGACCTCTGCTTATCTGGGTGATGATTGCTGGTGATTGAATGCTGGTGAGGCGATCTTCTGGTCTTTTGTCTCTTCTGAATAGTATGTAGATGCTGTTTATCTCTATGTGTCTGTTAATTGCTGCCTTGTCTGAATACCAGGCTTCCAAGAATTTTCTTGCATATTTGGATTTGGCTTGGTCTAAAATGCTGACAGTTTCCCAGTTAAAACTGTGGTTGAATCTGTCCATGTGTTGTGAGATTAAGGAATTTTCATCATGTCTTCTGACTGCTAGTTGGTGCTCATGGATGCGTTCTGCTAGTCTTCTGCCTGTTTGTCCTACGTAGTGTTTGTCACAGTCCTTACACTGTATGTTGTAGATGATTCCTGTTTTTTCTTCTTGGGCTACTGGGTCTTTTGGTTTACTTAGGATATTTTGGTAGTTCATTGATTTGATGCTATTCAATGAACTACCAGAAGAGCAAAACAGAACCCCCACCCCCACCAGCACTGGCAAAGCAGGCCACAGCAGATAAATAGAGAGCAAACCCCATTCCATTCTAGCACTGAAGATGTTACCTAGCTGGGTAATGAAACGTTTGCAAGAAAAGAACCAAGCTCAGAGAACCACAAGGACTCCACAGTTCAGCCCTGAGCTACACATATTTGCCTCCATTGATATTCATTTGCATTTGATAGATACCTCAACCTGTGCTAATCCAGGTAGTCTTAACTGAATGACAGTAATTGGGACTGGAATTTCCAAAGCTAAGTGATGCAGTTGTAAAGCGTCACATCACATGATCTCATTGCTTAGTGATGGCAATCCCAGCAGTCCCCATTGCTGTCATTAAGAAAAAATCACAGGTCATTAAGTGAGGGCCTCATGTGACTGCGACTTGCAACTTCCTGTCCGTTCCCCACAAGCAAAGTCAATGGGAAAGCCAGCTGGATGTAGCAACAAGCAGGCTGAAGGGTGGTTGAGTACTAAGGATGAGGCAGGGGGAATGCTGCAGTGAGTCAATGCGGGCTGGGGAGGGGTTACTGCGGTATCACACAAGTGTGTGTGGGTTGTGGAGGCGGTCATGGATTGGTTCCTTTTTCCTGTTATGTGAATTTTGCAATTCATATTGCTTCAAAAATAGGACAGGTAAGGCACCTTTGCATCCATTTAGATTTTTCTGCATTGCTTACTTCCCTGTAAACTTATTTTGCACTATTTACCTCTTTAGTTTCTAACACATTCACTTCCACAAACATACCTTTAATATAGTTTGTGTCTAGCAACTTAGATAAAATTAAAAACTGTAACTGAAAGGGCAAATGTTTCTCAGCTACAATATATATTTTTTAGACAACTGAAATCAATGTGCACACAGGCTAATTGGGACTTTTAACCATGGCTTGTTTAATTACATGATTTGTATTTTACACTGATTGTAATGTGTGAGATGTTGTTGTTGTTATTATTACTATTACTACTATTACATTTATATGTTGCCCAACTCTCAGCAACTCTGGGCGATTTACAAATCATGCTAGCCTAAACCACCCTTTGACTTAGTATTATGCATGATCTAAGCCAATGTCAAGGCCTAGCCCAAGGAACTCCAAGAGACCATGTAAATTCAGTCCAGCTATGTTTATTAGCTACAACCTCTAGCAAGAATCTTCCCAGACTGAAACCCCAGTTCCCAAAGTCAGCCAGTCACAACAGTGTGAATTCCTCAGGGAGGTGCCAGTCTCATCCTCTTGTTCTTCCCATGCTGTTCTGGCAAGCTAAGAAAATGTTTATCTCCCTAAGCCTGGCCTTCATAATTCCACTCCATCACAGCCAAGTAGTAATGCGTCATGTTCAGTATTGTACTTTGTTCATTGAAAACTTATACCACAATACATCTGTTAATGTTTAGGATCTTATAACATTACTTGCTATTTTTGCCTTTGAAGGTTGGCACTAAAAGTATATGACATTATAATATTTCAGCAAGCAGATCATTTCATTCTTGCAGCCTGTTACTGCTATCACAGATATGTGATCAAATATTCTGCTCCTTCATCATGTGCACTGAATGTTACTAACTTTATGTATAATCAGGAATCTTTGCAATTTTTTGAAAAAAGCTGGCATCATTAGATTACTACAGTTGCCTAATTGTTCAATCTTAATACCTAATATAAAAATTGCAGAATCAGACAATACATATATGCACGTCAAATTAACCCTCATCCTATTTAAACTTATTGTTTTGAATATTAACTTTTAATTTCATTTCCCAGAATGGGAAATCTGATTATTATTTTTTATCTAGTGCTAAGAATGAACTGATGGTTCTCACAATATCAAAACCTATTTGATTTCCATAATGGCACTGATGAATTAGGCTTCCAGCTTAGCACTGCTGAAATACATTATGGCGAAGCTGAAAAATCTGAAAGAATGTTAGAAGTGGAAGGGAAAACTGTACGGAGAACACAATTTTTGAGAAGAAAATAAAGCATTTCAAGGATTTTCAAGTAACAGCAAGTAAGAACCTATTCAAAAATAAATAGCTTTTCCAATCTACTAAATGCTAGTCTATTGATTGATAGCTTCCAGTATGGGCAGCTAGCTCATGATCTCTACTGGCCTCCACCCGATCAGTTCTCCATTTAATTTTTTCTACTTTTTAACATTGCCTTTTTTTTTTTCCCCTTCCAGCACAGGTCTGTATATTTTTTATAGGCTCCAAGTGAGAGTCACACTTGGCCTTTGAATATCATGCCAAAGATGACATTTTAAAAGTAGGGGGTACTGCTAGGAAAATAAAAGTAGCATTGCAAATTAATTAAAATGTAAGTATAGGAACTATAGGTAGTCCTCATTTAGCAACTGCCTTGTACAGCAACCATTTGCATTTATGACAGTGATAAAAAAAGTAACTTTGTGACCAATCCTCGCATTTACAACTTTTGCAGTCTGTAAAGCCAAGGAAAGCTGAAGTAAGCACAGTTGAGGTTTCATTTAATGACCACTTTGCTTAACGACCAAGTTACCGGTCACAACTGTGGTCACTAAATGAGGACTACCTGTACTCTGCAATCATGTTTATTAATGCTACTCTTGTGTCACATTAAAACTTATAATTCAGTAACACCAGAGATTAGATTGACCCTAATCCTGCTGGCCTTTCACAAGGCATTAAAGACAAGATTTTGTCACTGGGCTTGGGGATCTGGATGTGTGGCAGAGATCATGCAATGATTGTGTTGATTTGTCATTGATGGCTGCTGATTACATGTGTGTGTGCGTGTGTTTATATACTTATACATATATATATATATATATATATATATATATATATATATATATATTCACCTCTCACCTCTATGGGTGGTATATGTCTTCTTAAATCTTGGGTCTGGGAGTTTGAGGGTTCTGCACAGTATCTGAGCTGCTCTCTTCTGGACAGAGAGCTCTGATGTTGTTCCTGGGATCTGTTGGAGCCATTCTCCCAGCTTAGGAGTCACAGCCCCAAGTGCTCCTACCACCACTGGGTTCACTTTGGGCTTGACTTTCCACATCCTCTCTAGTTCCTCCTGTAGGCCCTGGTACTCCTCCAGCTTCTCATACTCCTTCCTGATGTTACTGTCATTTGGCACCACTACATCTATCTCCACTGCTGTCTTCTGGTCCTTGTCTACTACCACGATGTCTGGTTGATTGGCCAGTACCTGCCTGTCCATCTGGATCTGGAGGTCCCACAGGAACTTAGCCCTGTTATTCTCCACAACCTTCTGTGGAATCTCCCATCTGGATTTGGGAGGGTCTAAGCCCATACACTGTGCAGATGTTCCTGTACACAATGCCAGTTACTTGATGCCATTCAGTGTATGCTGTTCCTGCCTGCATCTTACACCCTGCCACTATGTGTTGGACTGTCTCTGAAGCCTCTCTGCACAGTCTGCCCCTTGGGTCATGTCTAGAGTGGTAGATCTCTGGTTCTATGGATCTGGTGCTTAGTGCCTGTTCTTGTGCTGCCATGATCAATACTTCAGTGCCGTCTTTTAGTCCAGCCCTTTCCAGTCACTGGTAGGATTTCCCAATGTCAGCCATCTCAGTTATCTGTCAATGGTACATCCCATGCAGGGGCTTGTCTTGCCATGGCACTTCCTCTGCTTGAACTTCCTCTCCTGTCTGCTGCTGCCTCCGGCATTCTCTCAGCAGCTCATCTTTGGGTGCCATCTTACTGATGTACTCCTGGATGCTCTGGGTTTCATCCAGGACAGTGGCTTTGACACTCATCAGACCCCACCTGCCCTCTTTGCAACTGGTGTACATCTCTGGGTGTTGGATGTGGGGTGGAAACCTCTGTGCATTTCGAGGAGCTTCACATTGGGTCTTCACATCGGCAGCCTCCATGTCCTCCTTTGGCCAGCTCACTATACCAGCAGGGTATCTGATGACTGGGAGGGCATACGTGTTGATGGCATGGATCTTGTTCTTCCGACTGAGGTGGCTCTTCAGGACCTGTCTTATCCTTTGGTGGTACTTTGATGTTGCTGTCTTCCTTGCCTCCTCATCACGGTTCTGTGGGATATCAAGGTATTTGTAGCTGGTCTCTATGTCTGCTATGTGGTCCGCTGGTAGTTGATATATCTTTGTATGTGTGTGTGTGTGTGTATATGTATATATATATGTAAATAAATAAATAAATAAATTTTGGAACTCTCTGATGATAGTATCAAGGCATTTATTTATTTATCACATTTATTTAGCTGCCCATATCATAGGAAGTGACTCTGGGTGGCATCCAGCATTCTAGAGCTGGCATGCATGAAATTATTCTAAAATTTGATAATATTGCTAGTTATTCCTAGCTTGAAAGTCTTTGAATGACTAGATTAGAAATCAGAAGGGTTCATTGGTTGCCTTTTTATATAATATCCTATTTGTGGTATATCTTGAAGAAATAAGAGCTAAGAGCTGTTAATAAGAATCTTTACAACATGCAGAATAAATATTTTTGTGTCAGTACTTGGGAGTTTCTCTTCTCCTGAGGTTTTCAGGAACTACAAGAGGTTCTGGGACTTCAAGATGCATATCTCTGTTCTAATATTTGGTAATGATACTACTAATTTCTTTAGCGAATCCATCTATTTTCATCCGTAAATTGTATTTCTACATTGGGCCATTCTCATTTGATTCACAACTGCAAATTCATAGAGATGGAATGCAATGTCATTCCATTCTTTCTGGTGAGAGGGAAGCATTTTTTTCTGAACAAAACTGATTCGCAAGATGTCTGAATAGTTCCTGGCAAAAAGATCATAGATTAAGCAGATGGTTAAAGTAGATGGTATTCACTTTGTTCCCATCAACCTTGGCTATATATCTATTAATGTAATAAAAGTGCAAAACTGTATGAACTCCTGAGCAGCAGGTATCCCCAGAGCTAGTTCAGCAATAGAACACCTCACTGATTAGCCTCTTCATTAACTAAATGTCAAACTCACCAGAGTATTGCTAAGGGTTCCTTGGCCTCAGGGGCCTGCTTACTTACCTGTTGCGTATACAGACCAGGCATGACATTAATTCTACCCAGGCAATCATGTTTGTTTGTAGAAAGAGCAACAAGAAAGGCTGTGCGACATCAAGGTCTCCTTCTGAGGTGGGAGGGGTTTTACTTTTGAAAGAATGTAGATTTGGCCTTGGGAAGGGGGAAGGAAGCAATTAATCCATTAACAGAGGAGAAAAGATGGTCCTCAGTCCTAAGAAATTGTAAAGCATGAGAAAGAAACCCACAATAAACCCGCCTTGGTTTTGTTTGTTAGAAAATGGGGTTGAGAGAAACTCTGACAGGCTTCATGATTCTGTTATTCTCTCCTACAACAGTAAAGAGCTGCTGTGCCTTGGCCTTGCCTACCTTGAAGGGCTGACAACCACCTTGCATTACAGCCTCAGCAAAGTCTACCTCCTTTGAAATGCAAATAGCGATTTCAGAAGTCATAGACATATAAGTCATTAATCCTAGGGGTATGCAATTGTATATGCACAGTCTCTATTTCAATGTTGAAATGAGTTGAGATACATTTGGGAATAAATGCTCATCTTCATCCTGTACATATGCAGATGCACAAAAACAGCTTGATAATGTTTAAGCACCAACATCATTTCCCACATCAAAAAATAGCCTTTAATTTAAGGAATTTGGGGAACAAAGCAAGGGTTTGCTTTGTTTTGGTATGTGTGGAAAGACATATAAATACATTAAAGCAACAATTGTGTTGTAGGTCGGCCTAATATAGTCTCCAATACAAACATGAAAGCGAATGTATCCTTTATTCTGGGTAAACAAAGTATGAAGCTGTGCTTTGTTGTTGCATTCTTAGTGCTTGCCATTATGTGGCACTTTCATCTTGTACTACCACTGAAGCAATCATTTCAGCCATGGATGAACTCATGGAGACCCTATTTCCTCTTCTTTCCCATGCATAGTTTCCTTACAGCAAACACCAAGTAATTAAAATAGGGGAAACTCTTCCTTGATTCACTTTAGTGGCAGAGTCTCCCTGGGTTTGAAAATTGGGGGGAGGGGGAGGAGAGCATGTAAGTCTAGTTCCACTCCATTTCATCCACTGCAATCATGTCTCATGTCTTAAGCGCAGCGGCTTAATGATGCTGAAAGTTGCCGGCCAGAAATGGCTGACGCTTCAGCGGTTCGAGTCCAGCCTTCACGTTAAACAGGGTGAGCTCCTGTTTCCTCCCCAGTTCCTGTCAACCCAACAGGTCGAAAACTCACGTGAGTAGATAAATGGGGACTCTCACTCCGGTGGGAGGAAAAATGCTGGCGGCGCCTTGCAAAAAGGAGTTGGGAGCAGTTGCCGGTAAGCGCGAAAAACCGTGTGCGCCCGAAAAGGGCGCGAAGCAACGGAAACCCCGTCTCCTGCGCACGCCAGCTGGGCTCTGCTCTAGGAAGGAGGCTCTGGCAAACCACTTCCGAAAAACAATTGCCTTGAAAACTGCAAGCACTCGTCCAAGCAGTCACTGCAGGGTCAGCAATGACTGAGCACAGACAAAAAAAAACAACTCCCTTCCTACCTTCTAGAAATTCCTCTCTTGATCCCTTGGAGAGACGAAGCATGGGCCAAATCAAATGCTTCTGGGTTTGCAGGACATATATATATTGTAAGACCCCAGCAGGAACAAGACATTTGAAGTGCTTGGATCTGAAACATGATGTTCTAGTGCCAGAGTAGAGTCTTACAATGATCCATTTAAAACCTTAATAATATTGGCCTTATGGTTTATGTTTAGCTTGCCATTATTTTACTCATTTCAGAGTGAACTGTATTACAAATTACTATTCTTTGTTGCAATTGATTAGTCCAAGAGCATGGCAAAAATCCATATAGCTTATAAGATTTAACCTCCAATATGTGAATTAAGTGAACTGGTCTTCAAATATTTAAGGTTATCTTTAAACAAGTCAGATACATATCTAGACATTCAAGTGGCAAAAAAGGAAATAACTAACAAACATTAACAGCAACTGTTGCAGCACCTATGTGAGAAGACTAACAATGAATGAGAAAAAGTTATAGGCCATAAAATTGCATGCTGTCATCTGCTTGAGGTGATAATATTTCCAAGATAAACTTTCTGTAAGCTTGAACAGCATTTGAATTTGAAAGAGCTTGCTAGAGTAGTCAATAAAAAAATAAAAATATAAATAGGACAAATATGATAAAAACACAGTATACTGGCCCACTGGCACTACTAATCAACAATAATAGCTGCACTGAGTCAGGGACTGCAAAGTCAGTTAATGTCTACAGAGCAGTATCCATAAGGGATAGATTCAGTTTGTCACAATGGGGCAGCAGGGGAGAGGAGAGAGTAAAATATTACTGTCTACTTTTACCCAGAGACTGATCCTCATCAACACCCTTTGCTACTCTATATAAATATAATTTCAATCTTTTTAATTGTGTTTATAAAATGACAATCCAATTTGAGTTCAATGTACAAAAGCCTGCCTAACTCTCACTGATGCTATTGATAGAGATTTGCCAGGCCTTCAAATATGGGCCACTGCATTTTCTGTTAAGACACATTAACGTGAAATTTCTCATGTTGAACACAACGCTATAAGGATATAGTTAGTTTATTAATAGGATTTGACAACCATCAGTAATGGCAAATGTTCTCAACTTTTACCATAATGATAAGATTCAAAAATGGAGATGGATTCTATTAGCGAGCCAGTTTGGTGTAGTGATTAAGGCACCAGGCTAGAACCCAGAAGACCACGAGTTCTCGTCCCACCTTAGGGACAACCCAGCTGGGTGACCTTGGGCCAGGCAATCCACTTCCAAGAAAATTGCAGGGACTAGTTCAGGTGGTCACCAGGGATCAAAAACTGACTCGAAGGCACCAAATATCTATATCTAGATATCTGGAAGCATGCATAGACAATAGCATGTTTCACATTCCATAAACAACTAGATATAGTTGTTTATGCACAAATAGGAAGGGTAATTCATTAAGGAATAAAAAAATTCAACCCAATTGAACATCCTAAATTACCCAATAGATGTGGCAATAGCATAGAAAGTATAGAGCACAATATGCCATTTTCCTATTAGTTAATCATTTGTTAAATTTATATTCTGCCAAATAGAGGATCAAACAGAACTGATAAAGAAAACAGGTTTTAAGATTGAGAAAAAAGTAAAATATTTGGGTATCACTATGACAAATATGAATTGTATGTTATTTCAAAATAATTATGTTAAGACATGAAGTTTAAAAAGATATGTTAAGATGGGAGAAACAGCTGTCATTGTTGGGGAGAATTTCTGGGATAAAGATGTATGTCTTGCTAGAATGGTGTTTTTGTTTTAGACAATACCTGTTTTGGCAACTGATGTACCATTTAAACAGTGGCAAAAAGATATATCTAAGTTTGTATGGCAAGGGAAAAAGCCATGAGTTAAATAAAAGGTGTTACAAGATATAAAGGAAGAGGAGGATTGCATTTACCTGATTTGAAATTCTATTTTGAGGCTTGTTGTTTGATTTGGATAAAAGAGTGGGTGATGTTGAGAAATAGAAGACTTTTAGAGTTAGAAGAACTTGACTTGAGATTTGGGTGGCATGGATATTTGTGGTACGATAAAGTCAAGGTTAATGTAGATTTCAGGAATCATTATGTTAGACATACCATGTTGAGAATATGGAATAGATACAAATCCAGGCTGTTGGTCTGATTCAGATTGCAGATACATGCATACAGACACAGTTGCTAAGGAGTTGAGTTATTTACTACAGCTAGGCTGATAACAGTAGACAAGATGATAAATCAGGGTCTTTGCAAAGAGTGCTTGCCCAAATAATTCTGTTTGAAGTTCAAGTAGCAAGAGGATGGTCCAAATTCATTCCAGGAGTCAGAGGGCTGAGTGGGGAGGTCAGCTAGTCCAATAGTCAAGGATTCAAGAGTAAGGGAACACAGGAACAAGAGTCACAAGCTAGAATTCTGAAGGATTGATTCCAAAGAAGGCTGAAGGCAAAGCAACTACATAAATCTATCTGCAGGCAGCTGGCTGCAATTACTCAGACCTCACCCTTTGCCTAGTGAGGAGCCTCATTGAGTAGCGTTGCTCTGCTTGTTTCTGCATGTGTCAAGACCTGGGACTTGGGGGTTGTGCCTCATCATCCAACTGCTTCAACAGAACAAGGAAAAACAGGAACAAGAGTCACGAACTGGTGATTCCAATGAAGGCTATAGGCAAAGTGGCTACAAAGCAGATGTGCAAAAAAGCTAGAAAAGTTTGGGTACAAATATATACAGTGATTCAGAGGATTTTAAAGATTAACATTCAACTGAAATCAGAACTTTCCCTCTTGGGACTGATGGATAAGCAGCTGGGAAAAAGTCATGGAATGTTGTTTTTATAGAGATTATTGTACAAACAAAGATCAAAAGATTTGGCAACATGTATGACAGAGGCTTGGTTGGTGAAGATGACAGAACTTGCTGAAATGGCCAATGGACTTGTCTGATTAGAGAAAAGATAATATCTACATTTATTGGTGACTGGAAGCCCCTCATGGACTTTTTGCATAAAAAATAAAAAAAACCTTATGATTTATGGTTTTGATGATTAGATAGGATAGATTATGGAAAGAAGAGAGTCACAATGTAACTTGAGAGAGAGAGGTCAATTTATAATTATACTTATAACTTCTTTAAAGAAGATTGGAAGCCACTTTTTACAATTTTTTCCTTTTCTATTTTTATGCTACTCTTTTTCTATTTGCACCTTTAGTTTTTATTTCCTTTTTTCCTTTTTCTCTTTTCTGTTTTATTCTATTTTAGTTTGCATTAGTCTTATTCTTGTATTTAAAATTTTCAATAAAATTATATATATTTTATATATATATAAAATTTGTATGCCGCCCATCTCCCCCAATGGGTGACTCTGGGCAGCTCACAATTAAAACCAAAAACCCAAACCATTAAAAAACAATACCATATAAATAATTAAAATTAATTAATTAAAATCTGACTACAAAACAACCCTATACATAAATATTAAAAACATTCAAGATATATATTATATATGCCCCCTCATCAATATGATATAAATTATATGCTGCCCAACTCCATTGTGACTGCAATTAAATTATTACTTTTAAAAAAAAGAATTCTAAAAACCTATTATAAACAGAAAAGAGATTAAACCAAAAAGGAAGAGCCTTAACCTCGTTATATGAATTTGCAGATTACATTAAAAATGGAATATTCAATTTGATTGTTATTTCAAGAACAGGAAAACTTATGGAAAATTAATTTATCACTGTAGAGGTTAATTCATAGACTTTATAAACTTTACAAAATGGGGAGTGGCTGGGTTCATGCAACATTGTAAGCCCAGATTAATAAAATGCATCTGTGGCATTCATATCACATGCCACATTCAAACAAATGAAAAACATTATGACTTCTTTTAATGGCCTGGATCACACAACAGGCTAGGACAATGGCTAGGTTTCCACTGTCAGTGAACCACAAACTCTCTTGTTCCATTTTAGCCCAAGTCTAGTTTCTTGTATGAATTCAATCACTAAGTTACAGTGATATCCCAAGTGGGTTTCAGAGGATGACCTTCAATCAGTAAAGGAGCTTTAGGTCAATTAGGAGCCAATACTTTCACCTCCTGGTGCTGTAAATACAGGCAGCAAGGAACTGAAGAAGCCAAATCAATTCTTCTTAAGAAAACTTTCAGGGATCTAATGTTCAGTTATCATGAATGCATTCAAGTGCTCAGTGGCAATAAAAAAACTGAACACTGAACACAATGGTAGATGCAGTGAAAATAAAAGGCTTTGCTGAGCAAGGGAAAGTCTTGTGTCAATGTTTCAAAATCATATGCAGGGAATTCCTAAATGTGTTTATTTGGAGTAAGTTCTATCTAGTTCAGTGGCAGGTAGTCCCAGATAAGTAGACAAACTGTATCATCTTACATATAGCTGTGGCATCAATTACTTGAGGGTAGGCATGCATTACACTGTATTGTAAAAATCCACTTCTGCTAAGGATTGCTAGGATTAATTCCCACTAAGCCCACTTATACTTCTCAGTAAGTATGCATAGAATTTCACTTTAAAAAGTGTATTGTACTTCTGTAAGGCAAATGAAATAACAAAAACAAATGGAGAAAGACAAGAAAGAAATTAAAATAATTGAAATAAACTAAGAACCACAAAAGGGCACTCTTCTTGCATCAAGGAAAGGCACGTGATAACTTTGAGGTAAGGCAAAAAATGTAGAGTTCAACTTGCCAGAACACATAACTATGTGTTTCAGTGATAAAAGGTCAGTATTTCCTTTCTTCTCACCTGGGAGGAAGACCAATGACACAAGGAAACTGGATTAAACAAAACATTATTTCATACTGTTCAGAAGCGTTCTTCAGCGGTGGCTCAAGAGATTATAAAGCTTCCCCATTTCCCAGAATCCATTTTCAACTAGGTGGAAATAAACAAAAGCATCTTCTTGGTTTTGAGAATTATTGTTACTACCTTTTACAGGCAGAAAATAATGAAAGATGTCAAAGCAAAAATAAAACAGTTTGGGAAAATCTAAATGAGAGAATGCAATACTTATTTGAACAGTAGCTTTACATAACAGGAAAAGACTAGACTTCTGATCAGTTTAGGTGCTTCGGACAAGAAATTGCTCTCTTTTCCCCAAAATTTAGCAAGCATTAATGCACATTAATATTCTTTTATTAGCATCCTATTTATATATTCCCTTATTAAGTGTGAGACTGTTCCCCCATAATTCTAGAAATGTATACTATTTTAAACAAGTTATTCTAATATCCTTGGAAATATAGTGCTTACTTGGGAATTGTTTTTAACAAAAGCAGGGTATACATTTTATTAAACAATCAGATTTCTCTGTTTTAATATAGTAAGGAACAACTACATAAACTATTCACAGAAGAAAACAGCAGCCATCCCAGTTATAATATGGGTAAGGTGGAATTAAATAATTCTGAATAAAACACATTTCCTTGGGTCAGCCATCATGTTTCAGCAAGAACCGCCTCACAGTGTTATTGTGAAGGTAAAAACAGAGATAAAATGCACAGTATTATAAACTGATTGACAGAAAGGCAGAAATACCTGTGAAAAATACAGTATTTCCAAATATAGTACCCATCCATGCTTCCATAAGACTGCTAAAATAATACTAAAAATTGGGAGTGATCTCATACATTAATGTACAGATCAACAAAATTATCAAGCCTTTAAACATATTTAAAATAAGACAAAAAGGCAGAAACTGAAAATGGAGAAACTGACTTATTGGCGAATACCTCGTAAAGTGATATGGCCTGGAAAAAGTACAAAGTATTGCAAAATGCTACCAATTCTTGTTTCTGACCAAAGGTCACTCTTGCTAAAAACCCAGTTCCTTGCTAAAAGTCGGATTATTTCAGGGAGAGGGAGAATTGCAAGAAAGAGAGAGGTATAAAGTGCCATTAATTTATACAACACCAAAAGCAGAATTAAAACTGAAGACAGGAAAGTTCCACTGAGGATATGCGTGTGACCCTGAAAACTAACAAATGGATCATTGAACAAATCAATCCAGAATTCTTATTCAAGGCACAAATGACCAGGCTCAAATTATCCTACTTCAGATCTAGCTCTCTGGAGAAGGTTCTAATGCTGAGGAAAGAGAAGAAACGAGAAGGAGAAGATGACTAGCAGCAGGATGGCTGTACTCAATGACAACAGCAAGAAGTGCACCACTGAAATACCTATAAGGCCTGGTTGAGGACAGATCATTCCTGAAAAGGAATTCTATTCATGTGGTCACTAAAAGTTGACATTGACTTGATGGCACTTAATCAATCAATCAATCAATCAATCAATCAGCAAAGCCCGACCCATTTCCTCCATTCCACTTCTCATAAGTACTGTATCTCTATGGTTTCAAGGTAACAGGAAGTATATGATTCATTTTTTACTAATTTATATAATGTCTACATCCAATGATGGCAAACTGTCATGCTTCACAGATTCAGTGTAGCTCAACAACACTTATGTCTAAGTTCATAATACCACAAATTTAAAACAAATTTACATGGATAATATTCAAGCCAGTAAATATTTTTATAGCAAGCAATTTTTATTAACAAAATTTATATTTCAGCCATAGCATTTCAATAATGATGAATTCAGAAGCATATTCTTCTGATATCTTTTCAGGTATATATTTGCAGGCTTAATATTCATAAAATTTTCAACTTGTATGGATAGTTATAGATATTTGATAGCAACTTTAAAGGCATGCTGTATAATCAGTATATATGCAAATTTCTAGTATTCTCTTCCTCAATGCAATTCTATGATCATGAACAATTTTCCCTCATTAGCAACTACATAAGGATTGACTGACAGGGGAAATATGATTGGGTGATAATAAACTGAACATCTAGAAATGAATCTGTATATATTATTTTGATATATCCATTTCCTAAGGCTTCCTTCCAAAAAAGAAGTGAAGCAACACAACTCTCCTTCACATGCTTTTCAAAACTAAAAAATAGTAAATAATATCTGTATGATTTCTTAATTTTATTTTAAAATGCTTTCCCTCTATTGTAGAACAGCAAAAAAGCCAACAGAACATAGCAACTATATGTGGAAGACCTTTGTCACTGGAATTAGTATATAGTAGTACATTTCTATTCTGCATGTTTTATTTGTGCAACTATATGAACTTGGAGCACTACTGTCATATACTAGAATAATTGACCCAAATACATCTCAAATTATTATGCAAAAATCCTATTTACTCCACTCTCCTGCACATTTTGTCTTGCTAACCCAGCCTTTAAGGTTATAATTTTACAGCTAAAGTTTCAAGAACCTACCTGATGTTCAAAGGAAAAAATGTGTTTCAGTTTAGACTTAACAAGTTTAAAGCTGATCCAAGAGATCTTCTCCTTGTCATGTCAGAACTGTGATATGCATTAATCAAATGTACCTAAAGGCTTAAAGGAAAATTCTGATCTCACAGCTGCCAGCAACCTATTAGCTGAAATGTCCCATCAGATGTGACATTGGAAGATCTAGCTGCCTGTAGTGCACAAAGATATTTGAAATGCAGATAAGATTGTGTGGATTGGCATAAGGAAAGGCTTAAAATGTGAACAGATCTGGAAAGACAGGTTCCTTTTTCTCAGTCAATCTGCATTTCTTTCTTTTTTGTAGAATACTTCTTTACTAGTAATTCAGCTTCTATTACTCAGATCAGTATCTATTTTCTCCATGTTACTTGCTCCATCCTAATTCACTGGAGTATAAGGAGGAAAGGGAAAATACGGTTAGGCTTTCAAGACTGGTGTCAGCGCTTTGAGGTAGGCAAGGTCAGGATACACAAGTTTATTGATGTAGGCTACAGAAACAGAACCTTGAAAGAATCTGTGTTTTCTCTCCCACTTATACTGCGGTAACTTAAGGGAGAGTCAATTTTAGCTTTTCTCTAACATTTTCTCTGTTTCCTGCACTTACAAAGTGTATTTTAGTTTTGTAACCGCTTCTGCATAGTTTCTCCAAGGTCATCTCTGTGGCTAGACAGCCACTAGGGAAGTTGCAGCAACTCTATCAGCTGAGGTACAGCAAGGAAAAAAGCAACAGAAGCTATTTCTTCACGTATGCCAAGAATACTCATGGAAAGAAGTTCAACAAAAAATATCAGGTTGCTGAAGGATGAGACTCTCAGGTCTGGAGGTAATTATTTGGCTATTGGGGAAGAGCAAAGAGATTTATCAAGTAGGTCCAGGCAGTATGGTATGACTGGATCAAAGCCTTCAGCTGCCAGAACTGAAAAAAAACCTTTGAGAATATTGAAGACACTTAGAATGGGAATGTCCACAGTATAAAGGAAGGAAACATGGGTATTTTTAAAGTGGAAATCACATGGACCAGGACTGAAATTCTAGGAGTAAGTGAACTAAAACAGACAGAAATGAGACATTTTTAATCAGACAAATTCATTTTTTTCCAATTCTGGAAATAAAATCCACAGAAAAAAATAGAAAACCAATTATCTTCCTCAAACATATCACTGCATGTGTAACGGGATACATCCTGTCAGTTACAAAATAAGTGCCATCAGTATTGAAGGATGGCACACCATTTCAAAATTATACAGGTGTATGCACCAATAACAGAAACCGAAGAAAGTGGTCAGTGGATTCTAGAGATTACAAGAAGCAATAGATGAAAGCACCAAATAATAGATGTTCTAGGAATTATTAGTGATTTTAATGTAAAAGTTGGAAAGGAGGTTATATTGAAAACTGTTGGAAAATTTGGACTAGGAACCCACAATGATGCAAGACAATGGCTGATATATTTCTGTGTAGAAAATGCACTGTTCATTGCTAACATATTATTTCAGCAACATAAAAGACAGCTGTATAGCCTGAAATGTCCAAAAGGACAACACTGTAATGAAATAGATTACATGTTATGTAGCAACAGGTAGAAAAGCTCTATGCTGAATTGCAAAACACAGCCAGGTGCTGGCTGTCGATCTGTCCATCAGTTTCTAATCACAGAAATATCCATCAGAATGAAAAAGACTAGATGCCTCCCCACCTCCTCCCATATTACTGGGTGTGGAGAGCTGCAGAGATGACCTTGGAGAAACTATGTGGCAACAGTTACCAAAACATTTTTTAAGCCCAGGAAACAAAGAAAATATTAGAAAGAAACTCAAACTGACTCTGTCTGAACTCCCTGTGTACAAAAGGGAGGGAAGGGAAGATCTGAGTCTTCCAAAAGATCTCTGAACTCAGAAGGAGGTTCCAACTTCCAACTAAAGGACACCAATGGACAAATAATACCTGATTCCAAGAAGATCAAAGAAAGTTGTACTGAAAATCTGTATAGTAGAGTTCTCATCCTCCAAGATACCTTAAAAGATTTACAAGAACCTCTAGTAATAGAAGATAAAGTTAGACTAGCACTCTGATCATTACTAAGTCCAATTACAGGTATCTCCAGTATTACCAGAGAAACATGCAAATTTGGCTGATGTTTTGGGGAAAGAGGGAGGAGACACCTTGCCCCCCACTAAGTGTGTGTTTACATGATTAACTTGCAATATGGAGCACAAATCTCACCTAAGGAGTGATATCCCATGTCTATTCAACAATTATCAGCTTTAAAACATTTAATCAGTATTTGAAAACTGGCTGCGTATCTCAATTAGAATGAGAATATCAATACATCTGACTTGTGTTTCTTTGAAATTTAGTTACCAAAGCTAAAGCAAAGACATTAATTCAAACCAAGAAGGTCTTGGTAGTATGGCCTTCCTATTCAGATGGTCTTCATATATGTTGGCTTGCAGAACTTGGTTTGCAGCCCTACTGGCTAGGAATGTTGATAGCTGTAATCCATGGAAGACATCCTGTGAGGAAAGGCTGTCCTAATGTTTCATACACTGAGAACCTGGATAGGTTCTAAACAGTCTTCACATTGGATTATCACAGTAAAATATTCTCTACCACCCTTTATCTTAACATTTCCAGGGCTACGCTTACTGACACAACACATGGACTAATTATTCATTCAGCCAGCCAGCTTACTAATAAAAACAATATATTTTAAATTGCTTCAAATGACTCTATTTTACATGGCACAGATTGCTACTTTTGAAGTCATATATTATAAAGCTCTAGAATAAGAATACGTTGATAAGAATATGCTAGCAGCAATAGCTGAAGAATAATACCCATTATATGGTACTATTGTAATTGACATTGTAATCTGAAGATTAAAAATGGCTTATATGAATAGATATCTGAACAGTGCACACTTGGAAAAGGAAACTTCAGGCAGACCAATGCTAAGGGATATCAGCTTTCCCCAGCTAATATTGCTTCAATATTAGAATATGACTTGCAATAAAAAAATATAACATCCCTGTAGGTTTTTTGGGGGGAGGGGGGAGATGGTGACAGTCAGACAAGAGGCCAAATAATTCCCTTTTAAAAGTTTTTTTTATTAGAAAAACACACTTCAGAGTAAAATTTCTTCTATAATATAAGGCATTTCGGTTTTGATTTTTTATTCCGAAGAATTATTCCTACTTTGTGATGTTCTGTTACTCTCTATCCAATTACACTTCCATAATTTATCCACTTATACTTTATGGTTCTGTTACACTCTAATATTCTTTTCTTACTGTATTAGCCTATCCTATTTTCCTTTTAACTCTTTCAATTTCCCCAGTCCTTCCCCAACCACTTTGTCCCATGCTCCCGTGTGCCTTCAGCAGAATGGGTACTGGATGGAGACTGGCTGTTGTGTGCTTCACACCTCCTGAAGTCTGCAGCTGCTGTCAGCACTGAGCTTCCCTGATCACAGGTAGATGTCACTCTGGGCTTCCTCTTGTAGAATTCTTCACCTGGCTACCAGGTGAAGGCCCCTAGAGTTTGGGGTTTCCCAAATTTTCCTGATTTTCACCTTTCACTGCTGTGCTGCCCAGTACCTGGGGCTGGTTACAGTATCACTGGTGTTACTGTGGCTGTTGGCCTTACTGCACCTATTCAACCAGTGCTTAGTGCTTAGATGGCTTAGACCTTGGTATTTGACTATAGACTATATAGAATATAGACCTTTTTAACATTTATATTTTAAAGTGTTTTTAACTTAGGCTAAATGCTAATATTTAATGTATGTCCATGTATGAGATGCCATATGCTAAATAAATAAACCACTGCTTGTTTTCAGCCGCTCTCATCAGGAACTGCTGTGGCTTCCTTGGGTTTCTCTCAGCTTCTCCCTCCCTCCACTAACTCTTTGCTTCTTCCATCTTCTTTCTTACTCTTTCTCTTCCTTTCTCCACCACCACCACACTTCCTCTTTAGCCAGATCCTCTTTTTAAAAGGCTGGCATACCAAATAAGGGAAGAGCCCTTAAAATAAGGAGAGGTGAGAGCCTAGATAATTTCTTTGCCCTGTGCCCCTTCTTTCACAATTCCATAAATGCATCTAGGAGAATTGTTCCATTTATATTTATATTATATTTACAAGTTGTCCTTGGTTAATGACTGCCCTGTTTAGTGATCTTTTGAAGTTACAACAGCACTGAAAAAGTAGCTTTATGACTAGTCCTCAAATTTACAATGGTCACAGTGTCCCATGGTCACATGACCACCAACTGTAACCTTAACAACCAGCTTCTGACAAGCAAAGTCAATGGGGAAGCTGGCAGTAAGTTGCGAGTTGCAGTTACATGATGATGCACTTAACGACTGTGTGTGATTCACTTAACAACCACATTGGAACTGTGGTTGTAAGTCGAGTGCAGTCACTAGATGTTTCACTTAATGATTGTGTCACTTAGCGATGGAGTTGGTGGTCCTAATTGCAGTTGTTAAGCGAGGACTACCTGTATATTATAACTAGGAATTTTTTTAGTACAATTTATTATTTGAGTTTGAACTGTAATTGATTAAAAGCCACTGAAGCCCAATAAGACTGTGGGAATGACCTTGGGAGGCAGCAGGAAGACCCACAGCCTAGGCAACAGCTGATAAGAGGCAGCTCAGTCCACAGGTGGGGAAAAAGCCTGGAAAGCATTTCAGAAGGGACCCTCCCTAGTTTTCCAGAGACTAAAAAGAGAGTTGGGGAGAAATACTTTCAGACTTGCAAGATTCTGTTAATGTAACCTTACAATAAAGTAGGATTAGTTCATCTGGATGTGCTTCTTGTCTGGACTACCTCACAAGGCTGAAAGTACTTCTCCTCTCCTCTCTTTTCAAAGTGAAGGAAAGGGCAGTGGTAGAATACTATGATATGTGAAAATAGGATCTTGCAAATGAACAGGTCATAATGAAGAACTACCGTTTAAAAAGAAACAATGCAAGTCATAGATGGAATCACAACAGAGAGACAGAACACTCTGAAACACATTAGAAACAAACTGTACATGATAATTGTGGTAGGGTGGATGAAACCCTGCACAAATTGCAAACTCTCCAGTTCAAGAACTATTGTATGAAGTGTCTTAGAAAAATGTGGAATCTAGGACAGGAGGTGGAATGCATAACAAAATAAAGTCATGGAAGAATAAAAGAAGCACTATGATTTTCCCTGTTAGAGATAGGAAAATAGGTAGTCTCACTTCAGAAAGACTCATTTGCAATCCTTAGACTCCTTTATTTAGAATCCTTTATTTGGGCTTTCAACTATTACCTAAACAGACATTCCTAACCTTATGCTGCGATGGTAGTATTATAGGAATTGAAGTCCTGCACATCTGGAACAGGTCCAGATTGGCTAACACTCAACTAAGGACTCAGGGCTATTCATGCTGCTTCATGATCTGAGTGAAACAGCATTTAATTATCTCACTACAACTTCCATTTTATGCTGAGGCTTAGAAGCACTTTTGTCAATTAAACAGAACTCGCATGTTAGCAGACTTGTCTGGCCCCAACCTTGCCATCCTTCAGAAACGCTCTAAAAACCTGGCTTTAAAAACAAACCAGAAGTAAGGGCAATCTATTATTCCAATCAGTGGATGATGGGTAGCTGGAACTTTATTTGTATTTTTCTCCCCAGTATGTTGTATTTTTAATGTTTTAACTCTGTACTCTTCCTTGAATCTTTTGACTTGGCAGCCTTATAAATCCTCCTCCTCCTCCTCCTCCTCCTCCTCCTCCTCCTCCTCCTCCTCCTCCTCCCTGTTTATCAGTTTCTCAGGATTCTGTTTCCAGCCAGTATAGTGTGTATGAAGAGGGGAGCCAGTATAAGGCAATGGTTAAGTTACCAGACTAGGAACTCTGTTGTATAGCTGTTATGTTGTCGAACATGCAGCTTACCATATCTCAGAAAAATGAATTTTGTAAATAATTATGTATATCTGAAAAGAGGCATTTGCAGCTGTGTGAAATAGCTTCCATAATAAATGAAAGAAGTTGCCACCCAAAGTACAGAATAGCGAACCACAACCATTACCTGCTATTTTAATAGGGTGTTTGGATGATAGACAACTGGTGATACAAGTTCATTCACACCAATTCATGCTTCAAACTTTCAAGTATACATTTAAAATATCTTAGAACTCTAAGACAGCAAAATAGGAATGAGTGCAATGAACAATGTGACAGTGATGGGTATGTGCAAAATGTTTAAAACTGAATCACTTCAAATTTAGAATATCCCATTTTGAGTGTGAAAGAGATGCTCTGAGCATGAAACAAGCTGTCCTGATCATCCTAAAAGCATTTCAGATTTGAAATATGGTATCATAAACTTGAGAAGACTGGGGCAGCCTATTTTTGCTCAAAAGGTCTTTTTGGCACTCAAAATAGAGTATTTCAAATTTGGCATGTTTCAGATTTGAAACATTTTGCACATGCCTAGAAAAAGATATTTAAGAGATAGAATTTACATTCCCATATTACAGTAATAAACAAGGTATGAACAAAATACTGTTAAGTACAATATAGCAAATAACGTGCAGAAAGGTAAGGCAAAATTATTCCTCTTTGTAAATAGCACAGAAAAGTGATGGAGGTGATTAGCAACATTCACGATTATTACAGCAAACTCAAAATTGTTTGGAAGATTTTAGGAAAGGGGATAGAATTATGAAGCTGCTTTTCTAATTACCATCTCTAGAAAGAGTCAATGCCTCTTGACCATTTCCTCAAGTATTACAAACTGAAGAGGAAATTAATCAAGTTAAAGTAAATAGAATTTTTATTTGGAGACCTGAAGGACATCAGATTTATTTATTTATTTATTTATTTATTTATTTATTTATTTATTTATTTATTTATTAGATTTTTCAGCCGCCCATCTCCCCACAATGAGGGAACTCTGGGTGACTCACAACAAACATTAAAAACATAAATATATATAAATACATAAAACATCAGTTAAAAACATTACTAAAAAGGGGAAGGAGAGTCCAAGAAGATGAAAAATGAAAAATCTGAGGCTGAAGACAGAAGGCCTCTATGGGGCTAGCCATCCCCATGCTTGAGGTATTCTCTCCCCACCCCAGGCCAAGTGGCAGAACCAGGTCTTCAAAGCACTTTGGAAGGCCAGGAGTGAGGGGGCCAATTGCACCTCCGGGGGCAGAATGTTCCAAAGAGCAGGGGCTACCGCAGAGAAGGCCCACCTTCTGGACCCCACTAATCAAAGTTCTTTCACTGAGGAGGTCCGAAGCATGCCCTGTGTGATCAGGTGGGATGGGTTGAAATCACAGGGGAGAGGTGTTCCCTTACGTAACCTGGTCCCATGCCATGTAGGGCTTTAAATTGGACCTGGAAGCAAACTTGCACCCAATGCAGCTTGCTGAGCAGAGGCATTACATGGGTCCTCCTTGGGGCTCCAACAATAGCCTGCGTGGCTGCATTCTAGACCAGCTGTAGCTTCCGGATATTCTTCAAGGGTAGCCCCATGTAGAGTGCATTGCAGTAGTCTATCTGGGAGATAACAAGGGCATGAGTGACTGTTTGAAGGGCATCCTGATCCAGGAAAGGGCATAACTGATGCACAACCTGAAGTTGTACAAAGGCCCTCCTTGCCACGGCTGCCACCTTATCAGTTCTAAATGTACACAAAGATAGACATACTTTGCATACAAACACATACTACTAAGAAAAATGACCCAGAGTTATGTCTCTGGGTTAATATCATCTCTTTTCTGGTATGTGAGAAACTATGGTCAGATCTAATTATTGTTGCATTTCAAAATCTGTAAATATATTTATTTACATAAATGATATGTACTGTATATAAACAATGTGAAAAATATCAGAGTGGAGAGAAAATCTTTCCTTATACAACTGGATTCCTCTACTAGCTCTTACCATAACAATATTATCAGTTTCATAATGAACTGTAAAAAGCCTGAATAGAATAACAGAAAATCTTAGAGAATATAACGTAACTCTCTTAAAATATCTATATCTCCCATACTAAATGACAAACTCCTGTGGTATTAAGGACATAATCTATTTACATAGAAGTAATGTTAATTTTTGACTGTTGTTTATTGCAGTCCTTCCACTCATAATTCCTAATATTTGGTGCTCAAATTGCTAGTAAAAATATTAATTCAGATGTTCCAGTGATTTACCAGTTTTAAATCACTGAGCTGGAATTTGCTAATGAACAAATGAGCTTTTAACGTATCACTTTGTCAGAGTGTTATTTACAGTTTCAGCTGTCTAGAGATGGCTAGAAAATTGCATGAAAAGGACAACACGGAGCAAATTCTGTTGGCAAGAAGTGGTGGTGGGAAAATTGTATCTTGATATGACATAATAATAGACAAATCTAGAACTCTCAGTGATTAGAGATAACGGTAGCCTCGACAGATTCATTTCTAATGGGAGATCTAGAAAAATGAAACCTAAAATGAAGAAACAAAATGGCTGTTTACTAGAATGGAGAAATGCTAGCTGCTGTAAGCTCATATAACCGGCAGGAAGAGTCAAAGGCCTCAGTTTGCCTGAACTTGCTCAAGAAACCCTTGTAAAGGGTTAAAGACATACATTCTGATATCATCCAAGGAGCTCCCATGAGATACAGTTGCACACCACTAGTATTTACAGAGCAAAACACAACAGGAACCTTTCCACAATCCTGCACAGAATCTGGTAGCGTTTAGCAAAGCTCATAACTTTCTTTCTGTAGTTTTCTCTTTAAATTTATATTTACTATTGGTTGAGGGTTGATATGATTGATTTCTGTGTTTTCAATCTTATTTTAAACTACATGGAGTTATATGAGCTGAGCAGTATATAAATATTGTAAAAAATACATAGATGTTTATTGACAAACTACATATTAAACAGTCTTAGGAAGCAAAAAGCAAATGTGTGGATTTTGATTGCAATGCAGCATTTGCGTACTGCACATGTCCTGGCTACCCCCTTTTTTCTGGCTTTAGTGTAAGACATATCCATCTACACCAATCCTAACTTTATTAATGAAAACACACAGGTCTATATTAAGGAAAAGGTATATTACAAGAAACAGTGACCACACATGCAGTCTGAGTTTTTTTCCATATAGAACTATGGATAGGACTGCAACCATATTTTCCTAACATTCCATAACTTTGTTATCAATTTCTTCCTCCTATGGTTGTTTAAATTCAATACTATTTCACCCACTTGTTTCAATTCTTTTGGATGCTGAAAGCATGCATGATGATACTGAATACAGGGACTTACGTCCTGGTGGGAACGAAGGCATTGTTTTTTTCCCCCTTCTGTACAAAATCTATAGCACATTAATAATGTATGACCTCAAGTCATATTTATTGGTTTGGCACTAGCTTTTCCATTCCCTCAGTCTTTTGTACAATTCACTGATAGTAACCAATGTGACTAAACCCAGAGAAAATATCCATTGACCAAGATGACGGTATTTACAGAAAGACAGGAAAAATAAAATTAATTCTCTATGAAACAAAATACTGAATTAATATTATAAAACAAATTAAATAAGACACTCAAGTTCACAGAAAAGTAGCATTCATGAATCCAATTATACACTTTATGATTAACAGAAACATAAATTCAATAATAATATGAATTACAACAAAAAACAGGAAGAGCCTTTTTTGTTTGTTTTTATGTAAACAGGTAGATAGATACTTAGCTCAAGTCAGAACTTTCTGAGTAGTATGACCAACTGAAAGCCAGTCTGCCATGAAAGACAGCTGTGGGCTTGTCTGCATGTGAAATGAAATGAGGAAGAAAAGACTTAACTAAGTTATTAAAAGATAAGATTGATCTGATTTGTTATATTAAAAATAATAATGCAAATATTAAATATTTATATTTGTTCAATAAAGTGTAATCACACTTCAAGCTATGCATCACTTCCTTCTAGTTTCCTTTACATATTTAACATAAGTTACTATGTAATAATTAAGGGAGGTTGCATCTTTTTTACTTTATGTACAAATATTCAAAAAATACAAAAGTTAATAGTGAAACAGTTGTAATTTATCTGGAAAAGCTCCAACTTTATTAACAGGCATATATATTTGATTTTGAAAAATAAGCTACATTTTGCTCGCAGGGCTCTTATCTCATAGACTATGGGATACCTGCCCAATTTCTCCATGCGGTCAGATTCAGGCTAACAAGGAGAAACCCAACTTTTAATCCACCAATGTCACTGTCAAATTTCAATATAAGCTTTTCTTGAGTTTGAAAACTGTTTTGTTGACTACTGAAGGGACATTCTAGAGACTACTCAGAGGGCAAAATAGGAAGGGATGAAAATTGAAAGGATTATTCCCAGAGTAGAGAAATAAATAGATCAGCTGTAGATTCAAATCTGGGTGCTGGCAGAACTCTAGGCTTGTCAAAATACTCTGATTCACTGTTTAAATATCCTGAAGAAAATGCTGTTATTGCTAAGACTCAGCATGGCTTTGACAATAATAGGTCAGGTGAGACAAATATCATTTCCTTCTTTGACAAGGTAATGGCTTTAGTAGACAAGGGGAATTTATTTATTTATTTGTTTGTTTGTTTGTTTATTTAATTGAGCAAATTTATATGCCGCCCATCTCACTGTATAATGACTCTAGGCAGAGTGCTTGGATATAGTCTACCACAATTCCAACAAAGGTTCCATGTGACATTCTCACTGACAAGATATTAAGAGTGTGGTTTGGATGACAGTACAGTAAGATTGGTCCATAACTGTCTGGCTAGCTGTATTCAGGGAGTCAGCTATAATAGTTCTACTGGAGTTAGAGAGCAGTAGCCATTGTCCTTCTGAAGGGTTGTTCCTTTGGCCAAAATTATTCAACATTTCTGTTAATGACCTGGATAACTGAGTTGATGAGCTGCTTGTCAAATTTTTCAGTAACCCAAAATTGGGAAGTTTTACCTATACCCAGGATGATAGAATAAGACTGGAGTCTAATCTTTACAAGTGGGAAGATTTAGTTGAGAGGAACAAGATATCCTTCAACAGGAAGAAATGTAAATTACTTTTAAGGAGAAGAAATCTAGGGCACACATGTGTACAGTTCCAGAAATAGTACTGTTAATCTAGAACAGATCCAAGAATACTGACAAAGATGATACAGGGACCTAGCATATGCCCTATGAGGACAGGCTGGAGAAACTTGTGATGTTCAGTCTGGATAAAAGAAAACTGAGGGGAGACATGATATCACTATTCAGATTCCTAAAAGGTGACACAGGGAAGATTCATTTCATTTTCTCTTTTTTGTCTTTTAAAAGTCAAAAGACATGTGACTGAAAAAGCCATATAGTCAATTTGGAGAATGCAATGTAACTTGTGTTTGTTAAAGACCTGTAAAACTTGCACTACCTTTTGAAACTGAATAGAGAACACACTAAATAGTCTGTGAATTAAAGTCATCAAGTGTATTGGGCTAATTTGTAAGCCTCTGTTAGGGACTGTAAATAATTAACTGATGACTTTAACCTTTGTTTCCAGTTATTTTTTATCACCAGGAAATAGATAGATAGATAGATAGATAGATAGATAGATAGATAGATAGATAGATAGATAGATAGATAGATAGATAGATAGATGCTTCACCTATGCAATGTAAAATGCCTCTAAATTAAGCATGGCAAGCTCAGCAACATTATCATTATTATTCAGGAAACAGAAGATAATTTTCAGGGCTCCTACAAATAAATCAGAAACCCCATGAGACTGCTTTCAATTACTTATGTGGTTTTCTTGGGCAACCACTTAAACTATGAAGCTGGTGATTTTTCTTCACACTATGCCCTTTTAAAAAAATAATTTCTGATGAGAAACTGCCAGATGTGCTACCAAAATGGTAAGCCATTATATTTGCATCAAAAACATGACTGCATCAAAAAATTCATCAAGGCATCCAATGACCAACCAAAGGAGCAAATTAAGCTTGCCTTGACTTAGTTCCCAGATATTTCTTTTGCTTTAGAAAAATGTAAGGGCTCCGAGGATCTGGGAAATGAATTTTTCAATTATATTTGTTATTCAAAAAGTGAATAGTGGCCATTAATAATTTTATTTTTTTTTCTATGTTAAATCTTTGCACTTTTCATATAAATAGGAACTTTCTCTAAAGTAAATGAAATGGCAATTCGAACTGGGTATTTATATTGTCTTGCTGCTCCAAGGCTTTACTTTCAATAGACAATTCCTAGAATAATCCTATGTAAATGCTTAAAAGTTAAACTATTTCTTTTCCCCAACTCCCATATAATTCCTTCATGCCATATTCAAATCAAAATATTTTATTCAGTTTGCAGATTTTTGATGAAGGGCTTTTCCTGAAGGATGAAAAAATTAAAATTAAAATGATTACCGTAATTCTTTTTTTCCCTCAGTGATAGACATATTCTTTGACATTTGTACCAATAGTAAGAGAACTGCTAAATAATAAGATGTTAGAACCCTCTATATCTTTTAAATTTCTTATACTAACTTGAATAAATCATACATTTTATCTCCAGGTAGCAATAGTAACAAAGAAATCCAATGTTGTTGGTAACAGGATCCCAGTAATTTAACTCTACTTGAGGTAATTTACTTGTTTAAGTGTATCATTTGCCCATAAACATTGTTACAGCAATGAAGTTATTCAATGTAGTGACACACACAACTTTTTAGTGAGTATGTATCACTAAAAAAAGTAAGTATCCATGAGTGCAAACAAGTACTCCTATGAAAGAGCCTGATGGCTTCTTTTAATATATTCAACCTTTACTTATGATGCTACTCATCATCAACTAAAGACATGGATGTATTACCATTTTGGACCATTTCCATGGTCCAAAAAGTGAAAATGTAATCTGATAATAGTAAAATATGCTATATGCATTAGGCTTTATTTACTAAAATAAAAGCTGTATTAAATAGTAAAGACTCATGTGAAAAGGACAGATGTATGTATAGAAGAGTTCAACCCTCCCCCCCAAATAATTCCAACACTGTTAATTAACTGGTTTTGTGATTTAGTAGTGTAGCTTCAAGATCTTTATAATGTGGCAACAACTTTAAGCATCTTAGTCAGTCATAGGATTTAAAAGTGGAATTTTAAAAAGGTCACAAAAGCTGCAATCCTATTCATGCATACTTACTGGGCAGCTATTAAGCATAAAAAGATGTAAAAGCAGAGTGGTTGTAGCATAAATAAAATACAATTTTAAAAGACCCAAATTTTAAACACTCGAGTTCCATAAAATATTGAAAGATCCTTCTACTTTTTTAACTATGTTGGAATGCTATGATTTTCCAATTAATATACATTATTTATACCTACCTTTTTTATGTATAATTAATCCTACAAATATTTTTTCTTTTTTTACTTAGGGTTTTATGTGTTTCAGATACTGGAATGGTAAAAAAAATGTAGTAATTTGGTATCTCTTAAACAGAGGAGAATAAAAATATAGTTTTAAGCAAATAAACATGTTATATGATTTTAAAGGTCATACTTCTGCATTGTTGCCATCAGCTTAAATAGGCTCTCATCATAACACAGTCCATGACTCCTGAGAAGGATTACAGTGATTTATACAAAATGCAAGGAACATTATCTATGTTTTTATGCATTGTATCTATTTTCTTATTCATCTCCTTTTCATACTGTATAGACCCCTGAGTTAGTATATCAATAAAATAACAAAATTCCACACTATTTCACTTCATATTTGGAATCAGGAAATACACATACACACTTCTGACACTTGTCAAGCAACGATATCTGTAATTTGTTCCTTTATTTTGTTTATTTAGGGAGTTATGCAGGCACTGCATGCCAATCATATTTTACTTAACTAAGTCACTGTAATTTCCTATTATATGTAATTTCCTATTAAATTGTTCTGCACATTTGCTTCCTTTTCTTTACTATGCTTAATGAAAAGAAAGACAAGACACATATGCCTTCAAGTAGCTTTAAAGTAGCCTTCATATGCTAACAAATGCTAGTAAATATATAATTGTAATAATAGATACATCAAAATTCTTAATGACGTTCTTTGACTCACATTCTGATGACAGAAGTTGGGTGAAGAAATTGCTGAATCCAAGTTAAGTCACCAATATCACATGTTTTGGAAGGCAGTTTATATGTACAATACTAAAAAAAAGTCATGAGATTTGGCCCAAGAAAAACCAGAAAAGATGCTCAGTAGATCCTGTCTGATTATTAAAGTAGTACCACTGCCTGGCTGCCATTCTATGTTGAGAAAAATATGCAGAGCTAAAAAAGAAAGCTGAAATCACTGTGTTTAGTAGTTTGATAACACACTCACAGAGCCTCTAGGAAAATATCTGTCATAGTGTCTCATGTCAGGTGACACTAACTTCCATAGACTTTGAGTCCCTGAAAGCATCTAAACTATTTTACCTACCAAGTAGAAGGAATTTACCAGTACGACACACAAAAGGAGATAGTAAACTGGACAAAGAAAGGCAGAAAGGTGGCGGGGGGGCGGGGGATAGTGACAATTCTAATGTCCACATGCTGTATTCCTAATCTTTCAATAATGATGATAATGGTAATGATAATGATAATAAAAAGCTATAACACTGAAGATTATTTAAAGGTTTTCAAATATGCTGCCTCTATCATTTCAAAGCAGTTCATTGAGCTAGGACCAATAATATTTCTGTAATGCATGGACGTTATTTTTCCCCATGTTGCAGATGAGATATGGCAAGAAAGAATGGCTTGCCTAAGTCAATCTACTGAGTTTATGGCAGAGGCAACATTTGACTTTTGCTCTTATAATTCAATATCTTTTCTAATAACAAATGACGAGTGTTGATAGGAGCAAGAGCATTATGAAACAAGGAGATGTATTAGCCGACTCTGATAGCATAGTAGCAGAGAGACAACAAGAAACAAAATATAAGAGAGCAATCCCTTTCTCAACAGTACACTGGTAACTAAATATATTTAGTAGCCGGTAGTTAGGAAAGAAAATATACAACTGTGAGCAATGAAGGAAAAATGGAGTACCTTGGATAAGAGCGTGGCGGTTGGCTGGAACTCTGAATGAAAACATCCTATTAGAGGGTAAAGACGCACTGCTACATTTTGTTGATGATCCTGCTTGTCTTGCCAGCTACACTGTGCTACTTCAAATAGCTGATCAAAGAAAGTAAAGGCCTTACTTGCAGCGCTAAGCAGACAGCTTATCTTCGTGATGGACAAGGCAATTCAGAAGATACTGAACTCAGGATACTGAGTATTTTGGAGCCTTAATAAAGCAACTGAGAGAGAGTGAGAGACAGCAAGAGATCTTCATACTTATGTGAAGTATGCAAGTACACAAGACTGTATTAATCACTAATTTATCTTCCTAGATGATGTTGCTCAAGGAAAGAATAGACAAGACTAATTACATGGCAATATTATTATTAATCCATAGGTAGCTGATTCAATTCCTAAGTAATAAACCATGTCAAAAAGTATAAAAATAATTTACTTTATTTATGTCAGTCTGAAGTGTTTGATAATTTAAAATTATCAAGTATATGAAAAGAATCCTATCAACTGTCCAGAAAAAGCTATTTCGTTCAGGAAATAGTTGAAATCAAATGAACCCCAGCCCCTGTCTAACAACAGAACTCACCACATAACTTCACACACATAAAAGCTCACATTATTTGCACAGTTGGGTGATTCTGGGAAATAGTGATTCATATAAACATTTTAAGGATACTTCTTTACAGAAGCTTTTTCCATCCTGTATTTGAAACTTTTGCTAAATGAAAAATGGACCATGACAAAAGAATAGTAGAATAAGAGCTGAAAAACGATGTAATTGAACAGCAGCAAGTTCTAAGACACATTAAAGGGAAACATTTCTTCATTAAAAAAAAGAATGATACCTACAGTGTTTTAAATGATTTAGAGACAAACTCTTGGAAGACGGCTATTGACAGACCGATCAATCATAATAGCTAAAATGGAAAGTTCATGTTCAGAAACTGTATTGCACTAATGATTAGTCTATGAATAAATTACATTAGTTTTTTTCTTTATTATAACCTGATTCTATGTTAATTTGGACTGACCAGTAATATGCAAATGAAAATAATGTAGTGCAGAATTGTGTCCTTTTCACAGCTATAATGAAAATAGAGCAAGAGGGCCACATCTCCAAAGTATTTCCCATCAAAAATTGGAGAAAGAACACTGATGCAGAATGTATCACTTTCTGTCAGTTTATTACTGGCACAGATTTTAAGAAATAAAAAATCAGCACTGCTTTGATCATTCCAAAATGAAAGCAGGATCATGTCATATCTTCCCATGCCTTGTTTTTTATAGAAAATGTACATAAAAATATTTGCAGAAAATGTACATAAAATATAAAACAAAATCATATTTGGCCTTTTCAAATATTTATTTAAATGATTCATATGGTCACTCATCTCATGACAGCAGCCAGCATACGAAGTGGAAAAGAATTGGCATATGATACTGGAACTCACCAATAGGTCAGATTTTTTTTTTTAAAGCTTTGTATACATCCCCATTAGATATTAGAAATGGAATTCACATCAATCACACAAAGTTATTTGGTGACTGCATTTTGACTGCATTGCTAGAAAAATCACTTTTTTATTTGACTGAATAAATATTTTCCCCCACCATGAGAAAATGATGTATGGAGGAAAGCAATATTACCACATAACTGCTATAACGAAATATAATTCCCAGAGAAATAAGAAAGGCAAAGCTGTGAGGATGCAGAGAGTTGATAAATGAATTTATAAAGAACTCACTTCCAGTAATGATGGTTATTACCTGCTAGAATGATCATAGAATTCTTACTCTTTTGAACACCATAGAAAAACAATGAAGAAAGTTTCATCCTAAGGAACTTGAAAAACTTTATACTGCTATAGTTTGCTACTTTGGAAAGACTTATTTTCTAAAAGCAACCTTTAAAAGCCAAAGCAATTCACTCCCATAGACAAGAATGTTTTTAAGATTTATATACAGAACTCCTGCACCAGTCTCATACTGACAACTGATGATGTTTCCTGCCAAATCTATGTTTAAAAGCTAATACTCAACCCCTTAAACTTCATTATAAAACCATAATTTCTTTGTCTGAAAAGTTACTGTCAAAATTATCCATTCAGAGAACAGAATACACAGTAAAATCAGTTTTCATGGGACAGTTTTGTAAATAAAAAGAATATGCTCAAATTTGATTTCTCTTTGGCAATTTATAATTATTTCCAGCTAAGCTGCATCTTATAAAGCACAGTTTCATTTGGACTTCTTTCAATGCTTGGTTCACTATAAAACAATGGATCAAAGGCAGGTAGAAAATGACATCAGAATAATAGAGGGTCAATACTACTTGAACAACGATCAACAATATGTTTCCATGCTTAAAGGTAATGCTTAAACAGCAACATCAAAACAAAGAAGGAGCCACTGACTATACATTTTTTTTGCATGTAGGCCCTTCTCTCTTTATCTGCACCTTGTTCCCTCAATCAAAGATAAATATATTATCCTTTTTTAAGACACCATATTCGTTACTTATATCTGATCTGCAGGATAGGGAAAAATGTGGATTTTTTCTACTAAGTCAATGTAACCAATACGCACTTACAGTGGTCTTGCATGTGTAACATTCAAGAAAAGCCTGCTGCGATTGCCAATTTTTTTTCCACCTACCCCAATTTTCTCCACTTTTTCTTTTCCACCATCTGATACTGCCTCCACCATTGACATTTGCTTGATAGTCAGTGTAGACGAATAGTGCTACCATCCAGTTGGTGCCATATCAATCAGTCATACATCATTTTAAAATACCTCCCCCCCCCAACAGAAGAATTGGGCATATGAAACAATCATATACTGCTTTTGGGGGGGGGTGACTCAGCCAAATAGAGGGCAAAAGTGGCTGTGAGATGGATCTATTACAACTTAAGTGCCTTCACTAGCAGAAAATCCAAATTTTAAGGACTTTCTAAGGCTACTGAATTTTTTACTGGTGGACCAGTGCAAAGATGTATCATTGCTGTTGGTCAATGTTGATGAACTGTTTCCTGAACTGTTGCAGTCAACCAGTGCAGCCACACCACTACACAATCCGCCTTTGTATCAGGGGTCTGGAATGTGGTCATTGTTAACATCTATTTTTAAAAAGAGATCCAGAATTGTGGGATCGAGGAAATTATTGGCCAGTTGGATTAATGTGTGTTCTGAATAAATAAATGAAAAATATCATTATTAAAGATGAATAGTGAGGTGACCATATTTCCTAATAACAATTTACCATTTAAGGCACCTAAAGCAAAAAGGGACAGTGAAAAAAATACTAAAATGAAGGACAACAAGCTGCACATGAGCCAAAAATGTGAGATAGCTACTAGAAGGGCCAATGCAGTTCTGAGCTCCATTTGAAAATGTAGTGTTATCAAAGATGTGTGAACTCCTTATTCTACTCTGTTCTGCACAGGTGAGACTACACCTAGAGTACTGTATACAGTTCCAGAAGAGTACTGACAATTTAGAACAGTTCCAGGGAACAGTGACAAAGACAGGGATCCAATACATGCCTTATGAGGACCGGCTATAGAAACTTGTGATGTTTAATCTGGATAAAAGAAGACTAGGGGGAAACACAATATCAGTATTCAGGTTCTTAAAAGGGTGCCACAAAGAAGATAGTCAGGAACTATTTTCTACTGCCACAGAAACTTGAACCAGAAATAAGGGATACAAGTAGCAATTATCTAGATTTTCTTTAAATATAAAGAAACATTTCCTGATGGTAAGATCTGTAGAACAGTGGAAGTGTCAATCTATGGAGGTTGTGTATTCTATATCTCTGGAAGTTTTAAAGAAGAGGCCAGACAGCCATCTCCCAAGGATGGTTTAATTAGTTTTCCTGGACAGGATTGGACTAGATGATCCAGTTCCACAGTTCTATGATTCCATAAACTATGAAATTCACTCTGAGAAGATTCAGTGATATCCTCAACTTTTACATTATTTTGTGACTTTCACTTGGTTTATGAATCTAAAGTTGTTCATATAATTATATACAGTTCCTATATACATATTACATTCTTAATTGAAAGATTTTGAAAGACTTTGGGCTTTTGAAAAATTAGAAAACAAACCGATACTGAAATTACTTGCCTGGGCGGGTCAAGTTTCTCCCAAATTTAAAGACAGAAACTGAGTTCAGTAATAAACTACAGTACTCTGCTATATAATGTAGAACCAAAATATTGGTTTAGTACGTCCTGAAATTAATGTGTTGAATTCTGATCATATTTTTGAAAGGAAGAGGCAGACTGAAAAAAGTTCAGACAGGACAAGCAAAATTACTGGAGGCATAGAAAATCTTCTGTGGAAAGATCTTAAAAGTTAAGATTAGTTTGTGAGGAGATAATAAAAATTACTTGATATAAATCTTAAAGAAAAAAGGTCCTAGATACGACCAAGTTACTTTAACTATATTAACAGGAGAAGAAGCAATCAGTAAAGGATCAATGTTAAAAAAAAAATTCATATGGAAGAGTTGGCAGCCAGTAGTTGTAATGCATGCTTATCTCCCATCTAAAACAACAGAATATTTAATTGTATTTCTACAACGTTACATGTTTTTCTACTTCATTTTGTCAGAACTGGTGGTTCTTTAAATGGTCTGTGAACTTGTTCAATATTTGCTTCCTTAATAATTCTTGTCTACATCAATAGTAATCTGAAAATAAATGCTGCGCTGAAGATCAAGTCTGCAGGCAACATCTGTAGGGGACAATATGCATTTTGTTTAGGAGTACTGTATGGAAAAAATTAGCTCCACTTTGTACTCAGTGAATCACTCAGAATTAATTTCTGAAGTTGCTAATATAAAACCTGAAACATTTGTATATTTTTGCTCTCTACCACATCAGGAGCCAGAAAGCTTCGCCTATAGAAAGAGACTATGGGATTAATGATCTCTGAGTTGTCCAAGCCAGAAAGAGCAATCCAATTTCAGCTGTAACCTGATATTAATGTTGCCATCACTGAAAGGCTTTATGTTAATCTTGAAACTGAATTTCAATAGAGTCATCAAGGCTGGAACATCTGACCTAAGCTTTGTCTTTTGTATATTTTTTATGTCCCCTCCAAAAAATTATAGGTTTTGTATTCACATTCCTCCCTCTCCCAACATATGTTTGTTCCACCATAACCCAGCAGCAATATTAAAACATTGTTTGATCCATTGGCAATTATTATGGCTTCATCACACATCCATTCTTTCCTGCAGACATCCAAACAAATGCTTTGTGCTACTTTGCTTTAGTGTTGTTGAGAAAGCAAACAGAGATAGTTTGGGTCTCATAGGCAAGGTTCTTGGAAGAGAGAAAGGAGAGGGCACAGATGGGCTGGCTTAGAGATCGAGCTTTAGAAATAATCAGGGAGGACTCTGGGATGCAGAAAGGAGAACTGGAATGGAGGTACTGGCTGGCAACTAAAGTGGGCTGGCTCTTGAAGATCTCTAGTTTTAACTGGAGCTGGTAAACCTGAGTTGGCCTGGACAGTGTTTACCCAGCTGAAGCTTTGTTAGTTCAAGGGCAAATCCAGAGAAGTGGGATGAAGAGAGTTGTTGGGCACAATGTGGAGCAGAGTGCTGAAGAGCCAAAAGAGGAGGCTGCTTCATGGTACAATAAGCTGCCCCGAGTGCATGATTCCCCCCGATATTGAAGGGGATGCAACTTCATAGGCTGGACCACCCAGAGAAAAACCCAGCCTGACTTCCAGAGGGAAAATTGATCTAATCTCCATGTTTTCATCTTTAACCCTAATTTAGAAAGTAAGATTAGAGAACTGCACAGATAACTTAAGCTCACATCATAAACCACAAATATATATACTTAGAAGTGCTTTAGGCTGAAGTCTTGAGTCCAGAAAAAAAAGTTCTTGCCTTGCAATTTAAAAGACAAATGGCTTCACTTTGTTATCAAGGCTTCGAAGGAGGGAGGAATCTGCAACAGAATGCAGTGCAATTAGTTATGTTTGTCAAGCAAGACAAGGAAAATGAAACTCTTTCTGCTGCTCAGTTTAATATATTTTTAAATAAAAATATAAAAACTTGTGGAGTCTTGCACTCAATGTTCTATCAGACTTTAAGAATCTATCTCCCATGGTGTCTGGCCGGCCAAGTTGAGCTGACAGGGTTGGTGTGCTACAGGTTCCTTTGATTAAACAATGTCATCTATCAGGAAACATGCCTTCTCGGTTGCAGCGCCTGCCCTCTGGGATGACATTTCGCCTAAGATTCAGGTGGCTTCTGCTCTGTAGGCATTCTAAAGAGCTGTAGCCCTGGCTGTTCTCCCAGGGCCTGGGCGGGCGTGGTTGAGGCCCTCTTGTTGGATGCCAATTGCCGGTGGGACGTTTTGGGGTTTGCCATTTGCTCTTCTTCCTTTTCTTTGGCTGAGTCTGGTTTTGCTGTTGTGTATCTTGTTATACTGTTTTTATATTGTTTTAGGGTTATAAGCTGCCCCCAAACGCTTGGAATCGAATGAAATGAAATGAAATGAAATAAGAATCACAGGATGGTCCAGTCACAAATTGTAATACTGTAGGATTTTTAGTACTTTACTTCCAATATTTAAACTTTCCACTCAAGGCATAGTCTAGAAATGCAATTTTGTCTCCGATCCCTGCTTAACTTTTTGTCGATTTTTAAACCAAGGGTTGTTGTTCTTGTTGTTTGGTGCCTTTGAGTGAGTTTGACTCCTGGAGACTGCCAGGGCTAGTCCCTGCAGTTTTCTTGGCAAAGGTCATAATTTATTAAAGTGTAAGTAAAGTAATGATTTCTCAAATTATACACAGGCACCTACGTTGCTTTGGTTGTGATTGACAGGTATTAGTTATAGAAAATAATCTTAAAATTTGTTTATGTGTTTATTGAATTTTTATCCTGTTAAAATCTCACAATTCTCAATGTGGAAGAGATAGGAAAAGAAAAAAAAATAAAACATATATGTAATAAGCTTATTTCAAGGAATACAAGCATCAATTAGTAGCAGCATAAACATTATTCTTTTTATTTTTCAATAGACTAAAACAGCTAACTATTCACCACAGTTTAGATAATATCAAGTAATTTGCTGAAGTTTAGTTGACAATGCTGGGAGAACCATGAAACAGAAGATGTGGGTTGCATCCTGCAATAACAGCAACAAGCCACAAAAATCGGATGATTTATATGGAGTGTGTTCAAGCACTTCTAGTCCAAACTTCTATTCCAATGACAAAATGTCATTAAGATCATCTAGCAAGGTGAAGACACTGGAGAAGAACAAACATTTTTGAGAATATGGTATCAGTAACAATAAATGACAATAAAACAGAAATATACAATTCTAAATGAACTTATTACTATATGGTCTTCATGTATTATTGAGGAGAAAGTGCAAAATGAATTGATTACTCTTCAAAGTATACGTTCTATTTATGTGTTTGATATGTTCCCCGAGGAAATAACTGTCCTGTAGTGAATATCTTATTAGAAGAAAAAGAAGGATTCTTCAGTTCATCCTCAAAGACTGAGGGCAGGCTTTAAAACTTTTTATTTTTCTCTCTTTCCAAGGTTTTTTCAAGAAGAGCTGTTACTTTATTTTGCAACTCACAACCCACTTTTAGTGATAAGCCCTTCTCTGACAGCAAATCTACTGTCTTCATGACTTAGTTTAAGCCAACTTGAGATTTTCTTCTGAATGATTTATCCTCCCCTAATAGAAGGCAACTCCATCCTTATCAGGGTAGCTCTGAAATGCACAGTTCAAATAATTTGTATCTGGATCTCACTGTGGGCTTACCAAAGCAAGCAATGGTTACATAGCTCTTGGTGTTTTGTTTTTTTTTAATGCTTCATACAGCACCTTGAGATTAAGCAATAAACCTGTGCAAATCAAATAGGTAAGAAGCTTTATCCTACAGAGCAATTCTATTACTTTAGCGCCAGAATTCATAACAAATATACTGCTAAAACTGAGCTAATTTCTTGGCCTTCCTGATCCTTCCGGAAAACAATCCAGGCTTTGAATCTTCACTCTGTGTTCTCAAAAAACCTCAAGGGACTTCCTGAGAGTTTGATATGAATACCTACCAATCCAAATTCACTACCACTCCCCACCCCCAAACATTCCTAAGTAGTATCAGGGACCAGAAGGCTGTCTTAACCAGAAAATTCTATGCAAAGTCACTCTGCAATGATAAATGAAGCACTGTTTGCCATTACACAAGAGACTAATATCCACTGTAGACCTGCAGGAAGTTGGCAATAATATAGCAAATTTTAAGACTGGGAGAAAAAAGACCAATCAAGACTGAGTGAATTTTGTGGCGACACAGTGCTGACTGACATAACACTGAAGCACATAGTAGGTGTTCATCTGAAACATGAACAGAATATGAACAGAAGCTGGGTAAGATGGATGTTTTGAAGGACACTGGTCCTGGTGTTTGCTTGAGCTCAAGTACACTTCTTTGCCTGAACCATACCTTTAATAAATAGCTCCCCCACTGTGCAAATAGTTGCTCATGTAACTGTGAGCACAGCTCTCCTTTAGACCTTGGCTGAAAAGGTGAAGCTCAGGAAAACAAACAGATGGACCCCTGTGTGCACTGCCCCATTTTCTACCTTATTTGAATCCTCCTCATATTCAGCTGAATGCTTAAGCAGCACTCAGATGTAAGAGTAATTAGAATGGAATGCTGTGATAGGAACAGAAGCAAGAACCATTGAGGCAAACTGCCCTCACCGCTTGATGAATGCTTCTGTTTTACTCTGTGTAAGACATTTAAGCTGTGTAAGCTGAGGGCTATATCTAGCTCTAAGCATCACCCTTGACAAAAGATGAAATTAAAATGGAATTTTTTTTAGGAGAACAACTAACAGGTGTATGAAAAAGAAACATAAGTTCTATGAAGACAAGCCCTAGGAACTGGATATATTTAGCCCCCAAAAACGAAAGGTTGAAGGGAGGCATAATACTACTTTTCAAATATGTGGAAGTTATCACACACACAAAAGGCAAAGACTTATTCCTTCTTTTTTCCTCCAGGAAGCAAATGTTGGTCTACTTTTATCTAAGCATAAGCTGGATAACCTTCTAAAGGGAATGCTCCTACTCTGCCATTTTTTGCATCAAGTGGGGGATTGGATGAATACACTAGAATTTTCACATAGAAACCTAATAATATTTAATTGCTGGCTGGGGCTGATAGAAAGTGGAGTCCAAAAAAATGGAAGAGTACCAAATAGTTTATATCTGCCAGACTTACCGCCAAAAAGCATATTACTGTACAGTGCAGGAATCAGATACTTTACTACCCTGATTTTCCTAGTGCATACTCCTCTTGATTATCTGTTTTTAAAAGAATTGTTTGCTTACACAACAGCATACAACATCTCAGTGTTGCCAAAAAATAAAAAGTTTGCAAATCTAATTCTTACATTACTTTGAATGATTTAATATTCAGTAACCCATATTAAGTGTTGGTAATCTGTCCTGGCAAAAATTTCCAGTTCTTAATTATCCTCACTGTTAGAAGGTAACAATTTTATTCATTGACACTTTTGTCAGGAGTCAACTCAAACTCTCCGGAAATCAATATCTGCTTTTCACTTAATTAATTTAATAAAACCCAAGGTCCACATTCCAGTACCTAATCCAATATTGAATATATTCCCTCTCTCTTTACTTGCATATAATCACAACTATCTGAAATCGCTGCTCATGAACAAGTCAATTCTCATTCAAGTTACATGAAGACCATTAAGCATATTTACTCAGAAATAAACCTTACAAATTAATAGGTTCCACATGTGAAATAAATGTAGAATCAAATACATTTGAGAATGTCTCTTCCTGTTGCTTGGAAGAGTGCTTAGGACTGCTGATTTGGCTGAATGGGATACTTTCAAAGTGTGTTAGCTAAAGTGTCAAATTAATGGGTTTGGCCTCCTCACTTAACATTTGCAACAAAATATATTATTGATGTTTTGTGATGGGCAGGGTAATGGATTCAGCATAAATCTTTCTCAACAGTTAATAATACCAACTTGGTTAATTGTTAAGACTGGTGATTTCAATATAATTGAATGGAAAGAATGTAGTTAAGCATTTAAGACTTCAATAACCTTCCAGGAAAAAAAATCAATATTTCTTTTAAACTAGCCTCCCGGGCCTAAGGTTTTACAAGCACATCAATAAAACTGAAAGCATTGCACTGCCCAGCTCTGCATGTTAGTTCCTTCCTCACAGATCATTTACAGAATAAGAAAGAAAAGTTGCTAGGATATCTTTATAAAACTCTCAAATCCAAGTCAGAATCAATACTTCTTTGGGGAACAGACTGCTGGGTATTGTAACTACTAGTTTGCATATGTGTAACTGTCAGCATATGACTGAATACCTGAGTGTCTCTATGGTAAATATCAATATTGTCATTACAAAATACCTAGAGACTCAAAAGATGTTTAATCCAAATAGTTTATTGGATTTTTTTTATTCCTGTCTGATAGAAGACAACAAAATGCCCTATGCACATGTTTTTTAGACACAAACACCTCATCACTGCTTTGTCCCACTCCAATTCCCAAACTGTCATATGAAAGTGCTGATGAAATATGGGTCTTCTGAGTGAAGGTGAAAGAGGGATTTTTATTTCCAAAATGTGGGGAATATGCTATTATTCATGTGAATATTCAAATGAATAAGGCAGATACTAGTGCCAGGAAAAAAAAAAATTAAATAGTGCTTTCCCAGTAGCGATTCTGGGATTAATAATTCCTGAGGAAACCCATTTTGCCCTGGGTGCTCTTTTTGGCTTCGTCAGTCTGAAGGCTTAAAGTTCTTGGCCATTGGGGTTGGACAAAGAGGAAGCAGAGGGAGTTGAGGCAACTCATAAGACAGAGCAGTCAAACTTTTTGAAGTATTGTATTTGCAAAAAGAAAAAAATAAGTTACCAAATTACAATTGTGATATACTAATCAAAGCTACTTATGTATCCAAGGCATGTTATACATTTAAGTTAGTTTGTCTCTTCCTGTTGCTTGGAAGAGTGCTTAGGACTGCTGATTTGGCTGAATGGGATACTTTCAAAGTGTGTTAGCTAAAGTGTCAAATTAATGGGTTTGGCCTCCTCACTTAACATTTGCAACAAAATATATTATTGATGTTTTGTGATGGGCAGGGTAATGGATTCAGCATAAATCTTTCTCAACAGTTAATAATACCAACTGTTAATAAGAAAAAAATGGAAAATTAATAAATCCATATATACGGACCTAATTCCTCAACAGTCCTCCAACCAGGATTCCCAGCAATATTGTTTAAATACAACGTGGGAAGAATATCCATCCTCTCTCAATTATGCAATAGTCTTATTTTTATATTTAAACAATATATCATGCAATATCTATTTCCATTGTCCTCCTGCTAATTTTCAAAATAATCTACATATCTAGAAAAATCAAAGATTAATGTGAAACAACTTTTGTCCCAAAGGAAGATACAAGAACACAAGACCTTGTCATATGAATCAAAGTTATATGTTCAGCATTACATCTAAAGAATTAGCTGAACCCATAAATTTCTTCCTAAAAGGGATAAATAACCAACAAGTGTAAAATAATATCTTCTATTAAATTAACTGAATTTAAATCTATATAAATGTACGTAAGACAAAAATGCAAAAAATACTCTTCCTTTATATTCACACACTGGACACTTGATTTCTTATTCCATGCTTCTCATCTAATTTAATATCTTTTAACAATTTATAAATTATTATAGGCTTATTATTTTATAAAAACATAGGTGAATCTCATAGCATGAGAAAGGGTTCTGAAGCAAATAGGGCCAGTCAATCTTAAAGGAAATCAACCCTGACTGCTCAATGGAAGGATTGATAATGAAGCTCAAGCTCAGATACTCTGGCCACATAATGCGAAGAGAGGAGTCTTTGGAAAAGACCCTGATGCTGGGAAAGATTGAAGGCAAAAGGAGAAGAGGACAGCAGAGGATGAGATGGTTAGATAGCATCACTGAAGCAATGATCATGAAACTGAGCAAACTCAGGGAGGCAGTGAAGGACAGGAAGGCCTGGCGCGATATGGTTCATGGGGTCACGAAGAGTCGGACACGACTTAACGACTGAACAACAACAACAAAACCTATATCTAGATGTCAAACTGAACGTACTACCACCCTATACTTTTTCGTAAATGATACTCCCCAATTATCTAGTTCTATTAATTGATCCAATAACAACATTCTATCGAACTAGCTGACTAGCCATATAGGACATATGTTTGCAATATCTCTTAAGATTAGTACAACTATATGAAGTACCAGACAAACACATGTATTAAGCTTTCCGTGCTGTGATGAAATACTACTTTCATATTAAACTCTATTAATTTGGGGGGGGGGGGGGAGGTATGGGTGTGAACATGAAATTACCCTGAACTATGATTACTCTTCTGAGAGCTGCTCCTCAAACATCACAGCCATCTATAAAAAAAACTTTATTTGTATTACTAAGGGTTCTGTCATGAAAAGTGAAATCTACAGAGTCTTAGAGTCCAGGCATTATCCAAATTGTTCTGCAAATAGGATGGAACTGACCACAGTGCAGGTGTTGGCTATTTATATCAAGCCTTCAATTTTCCTTTGGAGTATTACTGAGACAATATCATTAACCAGATTTGTTAAGACCCAACACCATACTTACAGTTGCTCTCTTCACCAGAGGATCTCTGCTATCCTTTTTTCTACTACAGTGTTGTCCAAACTTGGTCACTTTAAGATGAGTGGACTTCAACTCCCAGAATTCCCCAGCCAGCCATGGCTGGGGAATTCTGGGAGTTGAAGTCCACTCATCTTAAAGTGTCCAAGTTTGGACAACACTGTTCTACTATATTTCTACCCTTTTTCAACAGAGACTCTCTGGGTTGACTTTCCTATCTCGTTCATACATGTTTGCACAGTATGACTCACCTTTTCTAACCTAAATGTGGTATCACTTATTTTATCTATGAAGTTCAGATAGTCATAGAATAGGGCAATGATTGTTATTGAGTTGTCTTAATTATTTTTGCTAAAATGACCCTAATGAAACTGTATTTACTGGAAACTCTTTTGGGGTTTATCTGGGCTTATTTAACCACATATAAAACCCTTAAGATTTTTGTTTCATTATTAACATTGATTATCATGTAATCTAAATGCCAGAGGAGTTTTTACTGCACTTATCAGCATTTCATAATTTTTAAATATTTGCCTTCAAATATTTAACCTCTGTTACTGTGTGACAAACACTTGGGCTATACATCACATACATTCTGACATTAGAGCAAGTTAAAAATACAGAATACAGAAAAAGAGAGGAGAAAGAAAGTTAGAGCCCAAATATTACCTATGTCTTACCACTTGAAAGTACTGTCTCTAGCAGAATAAGGTCAACTATACAGTTTAAATAGCCAACTGTATTCAGTAAAACAGGTGATGTAAGGACTTACAAAGCAGTGTAGAAAATTTGACATTTTTAGACCAGACATACACCTAGTCCATATTCTACTGGAGATCACTGTAGAGTTGTTCTATTCTATAAGACCTTCTTCCCAGAATGCTGGAAAGGAAGAGTCAGAGGTTTGCTGTGAACAATTTGTTTCAACTTTTGCAGTAGATAATTTCTCAGCTACACCTTGCTTTAGCCTGCAATATTGGTGCAACTGGACTTTCAGTTATATTTTATTATTTGCAGTTTGTAGATCATGAAGATGAGAAGTTAAAAAGCCTACTGTTTACTTGACCCATGTTGTCTCTAGCTTACTAACTCAAGACCACACTACTCTTATCTATGGTTAAACTGATGTTTCCTTGTGATGATGGCGTAGTCCATCTTACTAAAGGAGGCAATAATAAGTCTTTCCTTGACCCAACCAGTCATGGCTACTATTTTGAATTAAGGTAATCAGTAAGAGGGTGATCCAACCAACACATCTGAAAGTAGAGATCATTTAAACCCATTTCAATCAGGGTTTTGACTGTATTATATAACAGCTCTTGCTCTTCTTAGATTAACAAAACAAGATACAATGTTTGATGTTTGATGTGAACAAGAATAATCTCAAACCATTATGGGTAGTGTTTCCTATACACAATGCTGCTGTTTCCAACTAATAATTTCTTAACAAGAAAAAGTATGCTAGCATGGGTTTAGGGACCCCTCAGGATAGAAACAGAGTATTAGCTAAGCACTGATACATACAGACTTCAAAATGAGAATTACAGTGTGACTGTATCCAGTATAGCTGCATAATTGTTCTGAATGGTAGGAGAGAGACATCACTACTGCCATATCTAGCTAATGGATATGTGTAGGTTGTATATAAGAACCCGCCCGTGTAGCATAAACACTATTGAGACCATCACACGTGTGCTTTTGCACTGGCCTTCTTACCAATACAGTTGAGAAAATTTCATTCTCCCTTTTTTGACACATGTTATAAGTCATAATGAAAGTCTTTTTCTTGATTTTCTCTGGTCAGATAAAGAACCGTTTATTACAACATTGTTAGATTCTGCCTGGCAGCAATTCAAATTCACAAATAGATAATTAAGGGTACTGGGCACAGGTAAAGTTACTGAGAAGCCTTTTTAAATTGTTTAATTAGTTTTTATTTCCTTTTTGTGGCCTTCAGAGCCCCTCCCCCTTTAGTCTTAGTATTAAGAATTTTTATAGAGATGTTAGTGTTTTAATATTACAGTATTGAGTTAGCCATCCTAGCTTTTGGTTATCTTTTATCTCTTAGAAGCATTATTATTGAAATGGGTGTAATTTTTCTTGATTGTATTTTATGCTGGTCTGGGACTGAAATAAAGATTTGACTGATTGGCTGAGAACTGCAAGGAATAGTATCACCTGGCCTCAGGGAGAACAGATAAGAGAGAGTCAAAACTGAAAAATACAGTTCTCAGCTAAGGAACAAACCTAAATGTTATTTTCTAGGTGATTGGCAGTGAGGCTGGGGAATAATCCAAAGAGTTCTATTTTCTTAACTCCTCAGTTTTTAGCAGCCAGAGCTAGAAAAATGCCTCTGTAATGGCATTGGAACCTGTCCTTCTTTCTATCTCTTTGTAGGAAGTCCTTTTTCAGCTTGTTCATCCTTGCCCCAATGTCCTTGACCCAACTTCTGACTTGACGAATATGCTTGTTTATAGTCATCTGATCTAGCTTGCTGTTGCCTGAAGGATCTGGTGCTTCTCAGCTAGGACAAACCTTAAATAGGACACCACTACGCAGAGTAAATGTTGCTGAGAGAAGATAAATAAGACAGTGGCCTATTTAGACAAGTTCTTGCAAAGCTGTAACAGGCTTATCTGAATTATGTGTCAGCAAAGTTATTTTATATAATAACTTGCTGTGGCTCAAGCTTTATGGTGTGTATGCTTAGGTGTCCACAAAAGATAACATCAACATTTTAGTCCTCATTATTTACTGAGCATAAGATCACGGCTAGCCCCAGTTCAAAATGACATCAACTAAGGTTATGCAAAGGTCTTTAGGAGAGTGTTTCCATTCCACAAAACTTTAAACAAATCACCACCCCCTCAACGTGTCTCACTGAGACTAAGCTATACTCTGCTGGAGGGAGGAAAGTTATTTCCAACTTCTTAACAAAACAACTGCTGCTAACAGTGTGCAGTACACCTTTCACATTAAAGCCCTTTTCATTAAGCAAGGTGACAAACTAAGTTACATGTGCCCTGCCTTGATATGTTGCTAATGCATATGGTGCACCTTGAGAATGACCTGCCTCCATGAAAGGAAGTGCTTCATCAAGAAGTACTGCTACTGAACTATACACCCCTATTTTCAGCTGTATAGATCAAGTGACCAGCTAAAACATGACTGCTAGAATTATTTTTCTTGAAATTACCACCTGTTGGTGAGAACAAATGTGGGTTATTCTATGAATGCTTAAACTGTCATATTTCACTATTACATTACGAATAGTTACATATTTCAGTTTAAGTAAATGTCAAATGTGTACAGAATGTATATTTTATAGTAATTATGGTATCTTGATGGTACTTTTAGTGCCTGATTGTAATTGTGAGTCAACTGCAATGGAATTTCATTTTATTATGCACTTGGTGTATAGTGTATAGTGGAATGACAATAAAGTTATTATTCTAATATCCTGCTTTTCCTCCAGGAGTTCAACAGAGTTTTTACATATGGATCTCCTTTCATATGTTCCCATAACATTAAACCAAGTTTAAAAAGAGTGACCAACCCCAAATCATCCTGTGATTTTCCATGGTTGAGGGCGGACTTATTGTACTTAAAAAGTGAATATATCTCATAAGAATTATTCCCATAATTCAATCAGTGTTTTCAAGACTATTCCCACTCTTTCCTGTTGGGATCAGTAGAGGCAGAGGACTGCCAATACTACAAATGCTGTTTTTGGAAGCTCTGTGTTGTACTCTGTGTAGTATCAGATATGTTTATCCTAAAGTCCTATTTGCACATGAAGAATTTTCTGCATCTTCCCTTCCATGCAACAGACCTAGGAAGAGTATAGTCTGCTGACGCCTCTCTCCCTTTTAATAATTTACCTAGTATAACAGAAAATCTAACTACTATATCAGGATTTGTAAGAATTCTTAACACCAGATGATATATGTGCAAAACAGAAATATGTGAGTTATTCTGAAGCAAGGGTTTTTCAAACTTTGCAATGCCCCATAAAATGACAAAATGAATTTGAAAGACTGTCTCCTATAAATTTAATTGAGATTAAGGTTAGGAAGAAATAAATGTATTATTTATTTTAATTGTATTTTGATCTATATATCAAATGAAACAATGATAAAAGCTTACAACTTTATAAAATAAAAAATTGAGAATAAGCAAAACATATTTTAACCCACATTTGTAAACAGAAAAGATGAGCTTGTTTACTTGTGCATCATTCTTGAAATCTGGATTTCATTCTGAAAACATCTACTCACAATCACGAAAGACAGCACAAGAAGAGTGCATTTCTTTGCTTTAAATCAGCTTGCCTTAAACCATTTGCAAAACAATGCCAAGCTGTACGTTGCTTTTGACCTCTCTCCCTAAAATTCAGCTGCCCTGAGATAACAGTTACAGCCCTCACCCTCCTTCCCCTCTATCATAATTCTCTCTGCATAGTAAACATCAGAGCTTTGGACAGATGGTCAAATGGTCAGAGCTTTGAACAGAACCTTTGTGCCCTCCAAGCATGATTAAAAGACAAACTTGGTTGTTGTTGCTGTTGTTTTAAATATTCAGGCTCCATAAAAGTTCTGGAATGTTGCACTGCTTTACATTCAGCAGACTTTTCTATTAAATAGTAAGATTGCTCGGATAGGATTGTGAGGAAAACACTCTCTGTAATGATCTTCCATTGTCCAGTAAGCTTCCTGGGGGTTGTGACCCATACTGTGAGATATGCTGGGTTAGGGAAATGTATAATTACAGGTAGACCTCGTTTAGTGACCAGCAACTCAGTCATTAAGTGAAGTGGTTGCTAAGTGAAACCGTGATTATGGTTATGAGCTTACTTCAGCTTTCCTTTGCTTTACAGACCTGAGAAGGTCGTAAATGCAAGGATTGGTCATAAAGTTATTTCTTCATCACCATCGTAACTGTGAAGAGTCACTAAATTAGACAGCAGTAAACAAGGACTACCTGTAACTGAAAAGCATATCAAAAGAAGATATTGATAATTTGGTGTTTTAAAAATAGTTAGCAAATGGAATAGCAAACTAATCAGTCATTAATTTGAGGGTACTTAATAAGATATGGAAGCTGTTTAGGAAAGACTTCATCTCTACAGTGAAGTTTTGCAGCGCACAAAAACTAAGAAACATCTGTCTTTGTAACTTAACTCTGTTATTCTGATATGATACAGGCCGTGTCCTTCATTTCTGTGACATCCTCCAGATAGTTAAAAAAGTGCAATTATATCACTTCTCAGTGTATTTTCATAAAGCTGAACATAGCCATTTCACTATCCTTGTACGCTTCCAGTCTCCTGATCACCCTTGATGCCATTCTTTCTACGTAAACTGGACTTTATCTGAATTTTTCTTAAGGAGTAGTGCTCAAAACTGAATATCGTATTCAAGATGGGTGCTCTGATCTTTTCAGATTTGAAAACTACTATTTATGCAACCTTTCTTTAAATTAATTTTGCCTGGCTGCATATTGTGCAACTTGGGTTCTAATAGTATTTTCACTATGTAATTTTTAAAAAAGCAATTATGGTTAGCAACTGAGTCTTATGCATAATCAGGAAAAAGAATCCTGTTTTGTTTTTTTGTTGTTTTTTTATCTTTGGTTTATATATTTTGGGTTGAGAAGGTAAAAATGATAGTCTTTTCTTCCAAAAGCTAGCAACAAACACAAGAAACATTGATACAAATAAAAATCCTAGTTCACTTGTAAACAGCATGTGGCTTTGCAATATTCTTCAGATTCTATTAATTTCTTCTATACAGCATAGAGAGCTATATGAGTGATTTAGTATAAACTGTATTAGTTATATTTCCTTTTCTTTTTCTTATCATGTACCTTGATTTCTTTGGCTTATTATTTCTCACTCAATTTCTTTGTTTTGCATAATGTTCCTCAAAAGGGAATAGAGGGTATGCATGTATGCATAATCAGTAGTCTATTATCCATTCCGTGTTCTTTTATCAAGTTTCTTACAGAGTAAGTCTAGGAAAGTTTAGATGTGACAGAATGGTGCAGTTAAGTACTGTCTACCATCTTTTCATGTAATCTCCCAAACAGTTCTTGCAGCTGATAAATTCAGTATGGGGAAATAGCAGGGAGTTAAATAGATAAGGTTTTTTTCCTACACAATTTCCGACATAGAGCTGGGAGGAAAGGTGTGGGGAGGAAGTGAAAATAGGAGAAGAGATCTGTTTGGAAGCTTAAGTAGTAGAGATAAAGTAGATTATAGTGGCTGACAAACTAAACTGGATTTAGGCAATACTGGCTGCTGAAGATTCACCATTCCAGCATCGGTCAAACACCACTAAACAGTCATTTCCTGAATGATGGTAAGATAATTGAATATGATGGAGGACTTTGCCTTGAGAGATTATATCCACTTGACCAGAGATGGAGAAGAAGATTGGAAGACAGAAAACCTGTCAGGAATGTTAGGAACTCCTGAGTCTATATGTTGCTAGTGTAAGTGGCCCACATCTTCAGTGTGGAATCCACTCAACAATGTGCCCGTGGACATTTCTTTTGTCACCAGGCAGATTCTATGTAGTCAGACTAGATGACTTCTGAGGTTCTTTTCCAATTCTATGACTCTATAAGTTCATTTTATATACTTTAAAGTTAAAAAGCAAACAGACAATGAACTCTCAGATGGCTGAATGATCACACCCAAAGGATGCTCATTAAGGGCTCTACTTTCGCATGGACAGTAGCATTGAATGGAGTGTCATGGGGGTCTCTCCTCAGCTGTGTGCTGTTCCTCATTGCTATCAATGGCTTGGATGAAGGGGGTTGAGGGACGGGTGCAAAGTTTACAGTTGACACAAAGCCTTGCAAATCCTGGTATACACTAGTATGTGAACAATATCTTCTAAATTCCAGTTGAGAATCAGGACTTCTTTTCTAAATCCCATCATCCATCTGTCTGTCTGTCTGTCTGTCTATTGATCTATCTATCTATCTATCTATCTATCTATCTATCTATCTATCTATCTATCTATCTCACAAACTAATCAGATATTACAATATTATATACATACATGCCCTTTCCAATAGTTATCTGCATTTACCCTATTTGACTGGAGATGTTGTATTCCACTTTCAGAAGGAATAAACGTTCATTTGTTCTTCTGGAAGGATTATTTAATAGTCTGCATAGCACTAGTGATCTTGAAATGTTTAAACCACTCTTGAACAAAAACACTCTATATTATCACCCTATTTGCTAATCATCTATAAGATCAAACAGATTAAATAATGATTAATAGTTGGTGGTATTAATGCATGACAACATATTTCACAAGAACAGTCTACAGAAGAGACAGTAGCCCAAATTAGATCAGGGAAGATCATAACTCAGAAGAGCCTCCACTCTTAAAACAAGCAAATAAAGGTAATTAATTACTCTTATTATCTAATATCCACAGTTTTAACTCCATTTGATAACCAGTAATTGGCAGGTTCATTCCTTATCCTTTTTCAACTGGCCACTTCACATACACACTCCATCTTTCATATATGCTACCTCATATTTAATCATTTATTATGCAAATCTCCAAACAAATTTACTCAGAGGTAATTCCACTAGGTCAAATGCTACTTAATTCAACCAATAAACCTAGCTTTAACAAACAATAATTCTGCCTATGAGCTGAACTAAATCAGAATATAAATGCTTACACACACACACACACTTTCCTTGCTTATAGAAAAGTCAGTCCAGTGAGCTGTCCTAGGCTACTTTTCATCTCAAGGAACATAAACAAAAGCCTTCATGCCCACAGCTCACTATGATCCCTTTATAGATCATAGACCAAGCCTCAAGTTAACAAACAGGTGTGATGCATTAAGAATGTGTTTGATCATAGAACTTCTAACATGTCAAAAACAGACCTCCACTTGGCAGACTAATTATAAAATATGTCTTCACTTTCTCCATGTATTTAATTTGCTTTCCATCTCAAAAACATGTTGGCTGAAAGCCATTCTGGCAACCAAAATAATCCTTTTCTTTCATTTTTTAGTCATCATTGAAAAATCAAAATATGTTATATTCATATAGAATAAAATTAAATTATGTAAAATACAGAATCACTTGCTTCACATTAAGTGACACCATATCTAGAGTATGTTCTAATCTTTGCAGTTAACTTGTATAATAAAATTTAATATATGAGTATAATATATAGCTCTGGAAGTAATGAAAAGGATTACATGTTAAGAATACAGTTCATTTTATTGTAAGTCCTTTAGCTTAGAATTCTTATTCTAATTACTCCTTTCATTACCACAGAAATCTGTTCAATATTGAAAAATGCAGGATTAAAAAACTTAAGACACTGCAGGCATTTGTGAGTGGTAATATATTTTATATATTCTTGCATACCAAACTTGAATATGCTTTTGCAACTGCTTTCACAAAAGTATGCCAAGATAGACTAACGATTTAGAATGGAGAAGGTCTGTCTCTATGCCTCTGGGCTAGATTCTTCAAGAGTTACAGGATCAAATCACGCATCTTTCTACCTTGAACTTCAAGTTAATAGGCACTCTTGACAGTTCTTTCCATATTAAAGTTATTGTCAAACATAGTCAATATAGAAAACAGAGGAGTGCTATCTGAGATATAATTTGGGGAATGGATAATTAAAAATGGTCTATTATAGGCAGTTAGATTCTTAATAATACTATTTAAAGTTCATTAACTAGGAAAATGATGGCGTGCAATCTATGTTAGAAGCAGTCCTTGGGGAGAAATGGATGTAAAAAAGTTATATTAAATAGGACAAACAATTTCAAGGATTTTAAAGGGCACTTGGAAGTTAGAATTTTGTGCGTATTACCTTAAAGAAACTCCTACTGAGCTTCATGTAAATTAGTTGCGAGTAAATATACCTTAATAGTCTTGTCATCTGTCCCCTGTCATCTCCAAACAGGAGAGAAGAACTTCCTATCTTAAAACTAAAACTGCTTCAAGTCAATTTCAATAGTATCATTTGCTTGGCTCGATCTGAGGCAGGCACTGTAATAAGCATTGTATAGTGGGTTATATAAAGGATAGATATGACTCGCTGGAATAAGTAGTCTTACATTCTAATTTCCCTCAAAGAACTGTGCTTCCTGTAAGTTGCTGTACCCTACAGAAATATAGGAGAAATCGATTCGTTCTTCCCCTCTCTTGTTTTTCCTTTCATCTCTCTCATGGATTGGTTTGGTTTCTTTTCTGCAATTGTTCCTCTTGCTCCTGCCTAAGGAGGAAAATAGAAATGCAAGGCAATATGGCAACGATGACAGAAGCAGTCAAGGTAAGCTGAGACGTTTCTGATTAGTAGAGACATGGGGATTATTTATTAGGCTACCCGACTCCATTGGATTTGACTGGCATACAATATTAAAGCAATTTCAAAACATAGGCTTGGGGGCGGGGAGCCATATAACACACAAGTGGGAGGGGGTGTCACCTACCCTAACCTAAGGCCTGGGGGAAGGAGCCAAATTTTCAGAGCTCTTTTAATGAAATTAAGTGTGGAGTCCAAACAAGTCCCTGGGGGAATGTTTTTCCAGACCAGAGATGCTGTGACAGAGTAGACGTGTTTCCTGGGTCCCATCAGATAACACTGTTTAATGGATGTGGCCTGATTGTACAGGGTAGGCAGAAGCTACAGATGACAAACTGTCCTTCAAATAACCAGGCCAACTGCCATGGAAGGCTTTATGGGTAATAATACACACCTTGAATTGCATTCAGAAGCCTACTAGTAACCACTGCAGCTCACAAAGCAGAAGAGTTACATCGACATGACATGGCATGCCTGTAACTACCCATGATGCTGTATTCTGGACCAGCTGTAGCTTTCAAATGGTTTTCAAGAGCAGCCCATGTAGAGCACATTGCAAGAATCCATACTTGTCCTTGCCAGTGGATATTATCTACCAGTTCTTACAATTAATTAGCAATAGTGAAAATAATATCCACTCAATCCATTAAAATGTCAGTTGCTGAGTCTAAGTGAGCAGTCTTCATTCAGAAGCAGTTAGCACACACATTCCAATTGCTCTCTTGCTCTCTCTTCTACTCTGAAATCCACAAGCAAATTCACCATCGTACATCCTCTCTGCTTTTGTTTTTGCTAAGCAGCGATGGTCCAGATCACTTCACTCACAAATCATTCCCCAATTCTTGTCTTTCCTGGCACCTCTCTGCTGAACCACCATGGCAAACATAATTAAACAGAACTTCACTATTTTTCCTACTCCTCCCCTTGGTTTGTTGCAGCTTTACATGTCCACAGAATATTTCACTATATTCATAACATTGACAATGTTTTCACAATACTTAGAAATTTCCCATATTTTTGTTTGGTTTATCACCACTTTTTAGAATCCAGAAGAAATCATAATCAATCGCAAAATCCTTGAACCTTAGATGGGGAAATTCCCCAGGTATTCCTTGGAGGCTTTGAAGGACTGAGTTCAACATTGTAAATCACTAGGTCCTATGTGACAAGCATTGCCTATATACACAATGTCAATCTCCTGCAACGATACAGATTGGAAGGCTGGCCTAGTTGACTGTGCTGGGTGGCTCTCTTTTTACTTTCTGTACCAGGGGATGTTTCCAAGTTTCAGGAAGTGTAAAAGACAAGTGATGTGTAAATTGCTGACTTCCTCCCCATGGAACTTTCATGTTACTAACAACCATGAAAAAACAGGAATCTCCTTGGCACCACCTGGAGGAGGTACTGGGTTGGAAGTAAACCAGGCAGATCCCATGTCTTTTGTTTCAACGTTCATATCTGTACCATTATAGGAATCTTCTTTATTTAGTTCACTCTAGATTCCAGTGCATAAAGCAATATGTATTTCAGTCTCTTTGCAAACACAATCTACATTTCTATGTATACCAGCATTTCCCCCAAAATAGCTCCTTATCCCTGTTGAGAGTAGGAAAGGGTAGTATGAGTATGCTGTTCAGTTTTGGAGCCAACAACCAGTCCAGCAACATGTAAGCCATCCTAACTGGGACTGCAGTTTGTCATGGTAGATTGGAGGCAATCCTCTCAGATCAGAGCCATTTTTGTGGGTGAAATTTTCAGCAAAAGGAAAAATAAACATTTGTATGTCTTTGATTATATTAATATCCAACATTCCAGGTATAGGTTTGACTTTGAGGCCTGTGTTTGTGAGTGTTTTATTGAGTAAGACACATTATAACTTATGTCCAAGAACATCTGTCTCAGCTTCTATACACTCCATATTTCTGATTTCTGATTCATTGGCAGCTATGAGTTTCACCCCATATATCAATTGAAACTGGTCACTTCAACCTGCTTTAGGAAAACTGTGGTTACTTCTGAACCAGTATCCACAAAACATTCCACATCTGTACTGTTCATGGTGACACACAAGTGAGTATCTGCCAAAAGCTTTGTTTTGAAACTTTCCATTTTGTCTTATGGACAGCCATCTGGCGTCTCACATTTGCCTTTAGGACCTTCTTCATTTTGTTCCTGTTAAGCTATTTCCTGTTAATATGCCCAAGCTATGCACAGTTACAACTCAATATCCTGTCCTGGGAGTTCCCTGGTGAGCCTGTGTGAAGTGGGCACCAAAAGAGCCTGTTCCCCTCCAAGAACTAGTTTGAAGATTTCCTCTTGCTTCACAACCACATGTCTGGTTGTTGTACTTAATGGATGATAAGTTGAGGCTCTAGTTTGCATGATCACATGTACCTCTGCCTTAATTTTCTTTCTGTTAGAACCTTGGGCTACATAAAAAGATGCTTCCTCCTCTTCTGCCCAATCACTTGTAAACTGAACCAATTGTGAAAAATAATTTGAGGGTGCTCCTTCACTGGCATATACACCACATAGTGAAATATGTCTTCTGGAGTGAATGAAATGTAAACTGTCTCCTCCATATCTAGAAATTTTTATTATGCCTTCTTTTAAACCTTGGATAATTAATTTTTAAAGTCATAAAAAACCTTAATATGGATTCCCCAGTCTTTTGTCTTTGATCATAGAACTCTTAACTTGTGTCCATATGACTAGTCTATTGCCATAGGAAACTTGGGCATCAATGACAGCATTAGCCAGGTACAATTTCTTCAAATTTCTCCCTAAATTGTTCAACAGCAGCATTATGTTTATATAGCCACCCAGAGTCACTTTGTGTGAGATGGGCGGCTATATAAATATGATTGATTGATAAATAAATAAATAAAGTTCTATATTTGTCTTGATGTTCTAGCATTTTCTAAGACCTTCCTTTTAAAGTTCTTCCATTTTTTATCTTGTTTGTGATGTCAGATTGTAAATTAAAGCCAGAAGTTTATTTAAATGTTAAAAGGATTTTTTTTTTACTGGTAATAAACACTGTTCACAGGACTCTTTATTCTAAAGCACCCAATTTTTCAGAAACAGAATAAAATCTATCTCTCCCAGTCAGAAGCCTTCATTCAGGAGCAGATGGCTGTTGTCCTCTACCTTGACAGCTGTCTTAGTCCCTTCTCCACTCCAAACTCCACAAATTCACTGCTATCCTTCTTCACTCTGCTCTTTTTCACACCAAATAGCATTGATCTACAGAAGTTCAAGAACAAAATAACCCAAGACACCTTTTTTCCCAGGAATCTCTCTTCCAAATCGGCCAACTAAACATAATTAAAGGGAACTGCATCCTTTTACAAATATATGGGTAATGTGTATGCTTTGGTTAGATATCCTATCTTCATTTAGTATTCAACAATGATTCAGATTTTAAAACAATTATCCAGAACATTTTTTAGAAGTTAGCATATTTTTGGATAGAAATCTACACCATTATCATAAAATTATTCATCTTAAATTATGTATTATTTCTCTTTTTAACATAATGCCCTATAAAATCCATTCTTACTAGGAATAATGTATCATGTCATCCAACGAGAAACCATATCCAGCCTCAGTAACTGAACTTAAGCACATATCTTACATGGTAAAACCATAAGTTACGTATCTCCTTTAATAACTCTTTTTTCTTTTCCTTTTGCCTTTGAATCTGAAAGAAAACATTAGCTATCATTATGAAATGTATTCACTCAGACTTTTCATTTTATTAGTCTCTGTAATGTCATGCATTTACATTTCCCAATAAACCAATCCAATTTGGCAGCAGTTCCAATTTTTTTTGCAATCCGTGAGTGGCAACCTGTAGTGCTGCTAGGTCTTCTAATGTGACCTAAAGAACTGCCATATTTAATAAAAAGTAAGCAATGCAGTTAATATAAATTTTCTCTTCTGAACAAATTTTAAATATATCCTAATATGTTTGAGAAAATGGGGGCATGTTAATAAAAATCTGAAAAAGCATAACACAGGGAAAGGGGAGAGGACTGGCTGTAACGCTCAAATTATGAATGGAAAATAGGAAAGGGTCCCAATGAAACATACAAACTCCACTCACAATTTTTCAAACATGCCAGGGTTCAAAAGACTATCCCACTCTCTTCTTCTGGAACTTATGAAATCATGTGCGGAAAGGTTTATGTGCTAGTTGTATGAGACTTACAGCCAAGTTGATTGGCTGGGTTCACTAGAGTTATTCATCTATGACATGACTGTGCACACAAAATGCACCATATATTTTCCACTTGCTGACACCAATGAGCTTCCTTTTTGGGTTGGGGACACATTTAGTACCTGCCACCCAATCCCTCCTTCTCCCCACCCCAACAAAACAGTCCTTACTACTTCTATTTGCTTTTGACCTTTGTCTAGGTCAGGTGAGCCCATTTTTAAACTAAGAACTAGACTACCTGTCATTTTGATTTGTGAAGAAAACTTACGGGAGCCTATCCATGCTCAGAGTTATTCTTGAAAATAAAAATCATGCTGGAGGCTGGAGCTTTGCTGCATGCCAGCTTCCTCCCTTTTTAAGTTAAAGAATTTTCAGCCTAAAGTTCAGGCGGCATATTATTGCCCCTGGACACCATGTTGAGGACCTGAGGATTAAATATTCAACATCAGAATATAAGTTTTATTGAGAGATCGACTCAGAAATTAAGCAACTAAAAAGAAATAGAAACTAAACCAGGATTTTACTCCTCTCCTGACAGGTCAAAAGGTTTGAGGTCAGGGTAAAAATAATGCATATTAATTATAGCTGAGTATAGAGTACAGAAAAAGATACTGAAAGAAGGAAGAACAACAGAACTAAACTTAGAATGCTGTGCAATAAAAAGGGCAGAATAGTGGCCTGCAGTAAATTCAGATGGGAAAAGGTAAAATGGGAAATCTGGAACAGCTTTATAAATATCTGCATTTCAGAAATAGTACACAATACGTTTAACTGAATGCATTGTCTTTTCTCCTCTTATGAACAGTCGGTTAAAGATTATTACATCTTTCAGATGTAATGCCATTCTACATTATTCTAATAGCTGTTGGTGGAGGAAAAGGAAAGGTGGTCAAAAGTAAATGGAGCTGATTACAAATACCTAGAACAAGGTTTCTCTTTGGCCAGAGCACTTTAGCTAGATTTATCTGATCACTGTAGTGTCATTTCAGGCCCCATCAACACAGAGAGATCAGGGTAGAAAAGACTCTTGGCACTCTCCACAGTTATAAGTTTACAGTCCCTAAATCACAGGAAGTTGCCTGCTACTTACCGGGATCCTCTAGTGATCTGGTGTCCATTTTATTTTTTTCCTAGGGTAGCTGTGTAAGGCCTGGCTTAGGGCACAACAGAGGCTTTAACCTCAACTCTTTGAAGAATGTTTATGTCACAACAAGACGGAATAACTCTCTGTCTTAAAGGCTGCATAATGGCTTTCTAGATTTGGCTGCTGAGTTGCAAATGGATTTTAATTTGTTTATGAGTACTGGGATACAAGCCTGATCAATACTGGATAGAACTCACTAGCATGATGCAGTAAATCTGAAGAAATGTCAATGAGACCAATTATTGTGGATCAGCAAAAATAAAATATGAACACCATTTGGTGAATGGGCACAAATCTTTAGTGGTATAAAGTATAAAAGGCCCCAAATATTGTCATTTTTCAAAAGTCAGTGAAACTACACTAACTTCAGAATAACTAAACACAAGCGTTATTGCTAAAGAGTTTTTTAAACACTTCTCTGCACCTTGCTTTTTATCAAGAATAGCCAATCTTTTTCTAGCATGTAGCTTCATTCAATTTGGTGGAGGCGAGGGACAGCATTGGCAAAGGGTATAAGGCTGAATCATACGTATAGCCAGACCCACGCTTTCCATTTATTTATGTATTTATTTAGTTAGTTAGTTTTGTGGGTATGGTTTTGTTTCCAGCCTGTATGAAATCTTTTTTAGGGATTACACCATAGTTTTTATATTTGTCTTCAACAACCATGCTTTTAAAATTCAGCAGCGTGATCAGAGGGAGTGCATGAGATCCTGCTCTGTTATATCAATGGCTCCCTCACTGTATGATCCAAGCAATCCTCAATACTGGACAATGGTCTGTTGTGGCACCTGCCCTACAGCATCCTCCCCAAGATTTGGATGTCCCTGACCCTGTTGGCCTGTTGGCCTTTTTAAGTTGGGCAGCCACAAATAAACAAACAAACAAACCAATAAATCACCCACTCTGTCTCCTTCTCCTCTGAGTTCTCTTAAAAGTCAATCTTTTTGCCTACACAGAGGAAGACGGGTTGTTCTTCATAAATCACACAAGATCATTTTTGTATCTCATTTTAGACTTTACTCCCATAAATCCTTTGGCATATCAGGTTGCATAAATATGAAAACTGCAGTCCATGAACATGTTAGCGAGAAGAAAAACAGAGTTTGGGGAGCCCCCAGGCATGCTTTTATTGTGCAGTCATCATACCTTAATTCACAACATTCACCATCTAATATTTATAACCTTCTCATGTTTTCTTTCTGCTTCTTTCATCTTTTTTCTTTCCACGAAAAAGAAATTGTTAAGTAGAAAAAAGGCAGGACGGGTGCTCAATGAATTTGTAGTGTTAGCAGTAGGAGCTCTCCATCGGAAAATTCACTGAAAAGAAGAAACATTCTCCTTTGTTGATGCTGAATCATTATTTTCTTTCTGAAATACCTGGGATATTGCATTTATAGTCCAGCAATATTTATATAACTAATTTTAGATTAGTAATATAACTAAGCATGTACATGGCCATTCATGCCATTTAAGTATTTTTCTGTATCAAAATTTATGCAGATTTATAAACAACATTATAGCTGTACTGATTAAATATGATGCAGCACTTCTTAAATTCATTCCAAAATATATTCCTATCAAATGAACTTTCAAGCAGCACCTAGAAAGCATGAATCAGTACTAACTGCTTCCCATTTAGCGGGTGAAGAAAAAAAAAACCATATCACAGCATGGGCAAAGTTCTCCAATGAACATCTGTGTAGGTCCCAGTGTGATGTAAACTCAGTCACCTAAGCCATTCCAAAAAGCAGGAACTGTAAAATGAAAAGTCACCATGAAAGGAAGCAAAAGCTCTTCCATACCTACCCAAAACACTGCATGCATGAATAAAATGCAGATCATAGTATTGTCCAGAATGTAGAAACAAAATATAAGTAATTCAGTGAATCTGCCCGTCCACCCTAGGCGATGCGTGAGGCTAGCATCCATATTTATTTTCAAGCCAGGGATACTTGTTTGTATTGCTGTAATATTTGGACAGCTAAAATGTTCAACAGATTTTGTTGGACTGCAATACTGTTACAAAGTTATACTCATGCTGTTATGCTGTTGTTGTTGCCATTTTACTTGCAGCTGGAGCAATGCCTGTTGTGATGTCTGTTGCTTCCAATGTGCTATAGGAATTTAAATTCTAATATGCATAGTTGTAGGAAAACATTTACATTTGCTTCTGCTATTTTATTATTCATTTGTTTAATCTGTATCTTAGCCACTCTTCTTGAGCATAATTTTCCCAAGAAAACTTACAGCATAGAAACAATACAAAATATACTTAATATAAAGAAGTCTGAACAAAACAATTTACAGTATTAGAGCCTGGAAATTAGCAGTTCTCCTTGGTTTCTAATTTTAAAATGGCATCTGCTATTAAGATGCTGTCATATTTTCCCAAGTGAGAAAGAACCCTGTTTAAAAACTTCCTTATGTTGCCAGTGGGATCATCTGTTTCTTCCTCAGCATGGAATCCAATAGATGGGGGCCACTACTAAGAGTCTATATCTAGCACCCACCTAACAAATGGTTGGTGGGTAGCACAATGGGCAAGGTTGGTGAGTAGCAAAGGCATATATCAAATCAAAACTTTATTATGGCCATAGAGTAGCCTAAGGAGGGTAGGGTACAGTCAATTAAAAAGCACAGAAGATACATCGGAGTCTAAAAAAAAAATTAAAAGCTAGAAGATATTAAAACAGAAAAATATATATATATAGAAGTCTATAAGAATTTAAAACGGGTAGAAGCATTAGATAGTGTGGAGGAGCATAAAATGTTAATATGTGGAGGATTATATCTACCAAATTACAGAGCACTCTGATATGGCAGATTTGGTGCTCATTAAGTCTAGTTTATGGAACAGGTCATCATCTGACAAATTTTGAGTGCTGCTGTGCAGAACCTGGGAACATTGCATGTTGTAGCACAGTTGGTATCTGAAAGCATCAGGGAGGTGTAGAATTGTACTGTGTGCTCTGGGTATTCATGCAATAATGGCAAGATGAGGCTAGTATGGATGTCTCTGTAATACAGGCACTGGAAAAGTATATGCTCTGTTGTTTCTGTGTGTCCAGAATCACAGGGGCATTGTCTCTCTGGGTAAGGGATCTTCCTGTATTGGCCTTCAAGGACAGCTGAGGGGAGGGCATGACATTGTGGCAGAGTAAAGTCCCTCCAGTGGTTAGGGACTTCAAGTTTAGTTAGGTATGCCACAGAGGAGGCAGAGGACCTGTTGGATTCACTGGCAATAAAGGCTGAGGACCTGGCTAGATCCAATTGGTGCTCTGTCTGCTACATGCTGTTTAATGAGTCTTTGGCTTGATCATATCCCATGCTGAGTAGGAGGCCTGGAGAGAAGCCCAGGGATGAGATTTTAGTTGCCGCTGCCTATTTCCATGTGGATTGAAAATCATCACTCATGGGGCAAGGCCAAGGGGGAGAAAGGATAGTTTGAGCCAATAGGTGAGTTTGGTCACCCACACTCTAGCCTCCACTTTTATGAAGCCTGTCTCTAGCCACAGGGTGACATTAGAGACACAATTTGGGACTTGAAGGGCTGATCTTAGCAATTTGGATTATACAAATTCTAATGGTGCAAAATTGGAGAAGGGGCCCAGCTGGGCACCATAAAGGAGTTGTACTTGGCATCAAATAATTTGAGTGCTGCAGGTATATAGTGGCCACCTCTTGTCTTAAAGAATTTAAGGATGGCAGTTGAGCTCCTCTGCATTTTCAGCAAAGTAATCCTTGTGGGCTCTCCTATTGCTGGCAGAATGAAGGTCTACTCCCAGGTATTTGAAACAGGAGACCTGCTCAGTCTTGTGACCATCTATCCTCCCAGGGTGGCGCTTGGGCCTTTTGGCAAATGCCATAATTTTAGCTTTCTGATCATTGAGTTTTAGATAGTCTTCCTTGCAGTACTGTGTTAGTGCTCTCAGTTCTCTTTCAAGGCCAATGGATGTTCTTGAAAGTACTGCCGCATCATCTGCATAGAGGAGAACAGAGATGTGTCTTCCAGCAGGTTTTGGGGAGTTAAAGTTCTGTGTGGAGATGGCCCACCATGGAGTTGATACAGAAATTGAATAAGAATGGGGCCAATATGCAGCCTTGCTTGACACCTTTCTCACCTTCAGTGGCACTGGTGAGATGGCCCTGGGGGTTACATCTTATTTTGAGTGCATATAAGTAGTACCTCAAGGAAAATGGGCCTAAGCAGTTTATGACTATACAAATACAAATCTGTATTTTTGAATTCAGTCCCAAAGCCCTTGGGCAATCTATGCAACTGGTTTTTATAACATACATTTTTCCAAAAACATACCAAAGTGACTCACAAGAATAAAATAAAGTGAAATACCCTAATCCTAGCTGTAACATGATTCAGAGTATGGATACTCAATAGAAGCTTTGAAGTATGACAGTAGAAAGCAACATTTTCGGACAAGCAGAGCAACTAAGTGGCATTTTTAGCATTTTGCATTAGAGAATGCTGCTTTGAAAGAAAAATGGGCAAATTCACACTGATTTTGAAATTAACTGAGCTAATTCTAAACCTGGGGGATAATAAGTTATTTGTTTCGGTGTTCCTACCATTGCTAATTAGGGACAACGATAGCAACATGACAATTAATCAAAATTGTCTAGGCTGTTTATCTTGGTTTCTTGGATTACAGAATGAACAGATGACTGAAAACTTAATTATTTAATATTTTGTCTCTTTATTGTTACTTTATTATATGCTGATATTTCAGTGAAGGACTGATTTTTGCAGTTTGGTTTGACTCTTTGAATAGCTTTTGTTTTTTTCTCTGAATATTTAAATTTATCCAGGGCTGCTTAAAATTCGAAAAGAAAAAAGGGATAGGAGGCAACCTGGTATCTATAATGTGAACTATTTCCAAATATCTACAACATTTAATAGTCATTTTAACCATCTGTATTTATTATATTTGTGTGTGTGTGTGTGTGTGTGTGTGTGTGTGCGTGCGTGCAAGCCTTCAAGTCAGCCTTGACTCTGGTGACCATGTGGTCAAGTCCCTGCAGTTTTCCTGGCAACATTTTTTAGAAGTGGTTTCCCACAGCCTTCCTCCTAGAGCTGAGAGAGAGCAACTGAAAAGTTAATGTCACATTCATTTATAACCCAATAAATGCATTTATATTTAATTAGCACAATGCTATAGCAGCTCTCATTTGGCTGCAAATACAATATGTCAGAAAATTATGCCATTCTTTCTTTGTGTTGTTCTTAAGCGTCTAGGTAGTCCAGTGCATAGATCTAGTTTTCTGGCTGCTAACATCAAAAAGTCTGTATCTCAAATAAATTAAAAAAAAAAGAATACAAATTTAGAATGCAATATAAGGTATAATATCAAAAGTATCTAAGAAAAAAGATATCTATTGCTCACTTTCTACTTTTGCCACTTAATTTCATGAACAGAATAATAATACAGTGCTGATGATCTGTTCTATGGGCATGCCAAAACGATTCATCTTGCCCCATCATACAAATTCTTCAACCAGTACAACACACATGTATTCAGTATGTTCACAATCAGATAATTATCCTAAGTTTGTCCTGTAAGAAATATCAAATAACTATATCTCACCTGTGAACTGATACTACATGATAGCTGTGAAAATAGTAAACTGATACTCAGTGTGAATTATGTATATCTGAAAGGCACTGCACGTAGCTTATTTTAGATATCTACCAGACTTGCACATGTAAGTGTAGTAGAAGAAGGGCATTCCTGCATCAACTATGCAAATAATTTCCGATTTGAAGTGGTTATTTAAGAGTGTGAAAAATCAAATATCTGAGCAATCAAGTATATTAACCAGGAAACTTCATGGGAAGGTATCTCTGAGGAAAGAAGGGTTTTCCTGGGTTAATAAATATATAAACTGAAGTAGTGTTAAATTGTAAGTTTTCATAGGAATCAGAAAGTAAAAATAGCAATGAAACAATGAGCCCAACATTAAAAGGGGCTAAAGTGAGGGGGCAACTAGCAAGATTTAAGAACTTGTAAAAAAATTGGACAACCTCACTTTGAAGCTTTTTCCTCTTCTCAGCAAAAATTATATCTGCAAAGTGTGCTGCAGTAATAAAGACACAAGTTTATAACATGCATCTTTTTCATATTTAGCTGGTATGGTACATTCACTTATGCATTAAGATCAAATATTTAGACAAAATATACTACATTTTTCCATTATGTATAAACCCATTAGGTTCTATTTTGCAATAATGAAATTTCTTCCATTATCATTCTTTTTTTAAAAAAATAATAATAATTTTAACACATGGAGTGTTTCCCTAGAGCAACTTAGCCAAAGAAGTATGCCTTTTTAAGATTCTTTTTGTCAAAGCCTTCATTTTTATAGTAGGTTTTAAGTTTCCCTAGGAAGCTTCGTTTTAGTTTAAGCTGATAATCACAAATACTTGCCAACACTTGTTGGAAATGCAAACAGAATATAGTAAAATGTCTTAAAATTGCAGAGAGGCAAAAATGATTTCTGTGTATCTTTACAAATAACAATACTGTACAGAGAGAGAGAGAGGGTGAATCTTACTGACAAAGTTATTCATATAGGTCAGCCTCAGTCTATCCACTATCCCATACTACAGACACACCTTATTCAAAAAGGCAAATTTCCTTTCAAAATGTTTCCAAGTCAAAAAATATATTTACAGCCAGTGGTCCAGAGCAGACATAATAAAGCGTACCTGAAACATGCATTCTGCAAACTGAGAGTTCTCAGAATGTGCTCTGCCTTTGTCTGATAGGAATTTCTCACTATTTTTCTCTTTAACAGAGCCTAAAATTGCTAAGACAATTTGCTCCTAATCAAGGCTTGCAGAACTCACTTTAGCTGAACTTTGCATTAAAAAAAACAACACCCACAAAAATGGTACACAAACAAATGGTTTGTCAGAGTATTTCAATGAAGGGGGAGGGGATGGGGACTAAGATTGTTTCCTGTACCTCCTTATGGTAATAAAGTTATATCGCAAATCATGCTTGTAGATATTCATGCCAACTTATGTTGTTGTATTTCTATTCTTATTTGCCAGATCCTCTGGAGAAAAGTTGATTGCTTATGAAGATATGGTGTAAGCAACATTCTGAACAAGCGCCATTACCAAGCCAAGTACTTCCCGCCCTATACCTAGACATTTGATTGCTGTTGCCTCCCTCCCTCCCTCCCTCTGTTGTTTTGAAGTTTCATTCTATTATTTTCAGCCCATCTGCCTAATATATCAAGATCATTTTCAATTTTAGTTCTGTCTTATAGAGTATGAGGTATCCCGCTCAATTTTGTACTATCTGCAAATATAAAAAGCGTTGCTTTCATCTCGTCTAAATAATTAATAAAAATGTTGCAGAGTACAAGACACAGAATTCACTTTTGGCATTTCACTTGGTATCTCACTCCAGTTTGATGAATAACATAATTGATGAGCACTCTCTGAATATGATTTTCAAGTAAGCTATGTATCCATGTAATTGTAATGCCATCCACCTCACACTTAAATAGTGTGCTAATCTGAATGTCATGAGGTATTCTGTCAAATTCTTTACTGAAATGAAGAGATATTATGTCTACAGCATTTGCACAATCTACAAAAGAAGTTACCCAATTAATAAAAGGAGATAAACATTCTGGTAAGACTGTCTCTTCACAAATCCTTCTGGTAAAAATCACACTGTTTTCAAAATGCTTTCAGAATGATCTCTTTATGATGTGCTCTAGAATCTTCCCAAGTATTGATGTCATACTGTGTGGTCTGTAGGTGTCTGAATCTTCCTTTTCCTCCCTTTTGAAGATAGAATTATTTGCCTTTCCCCAGTCAACTGGCATTTTCCCAGTTGTTGAGGAATTTTTGAAAATAGTACATATAGTAAGCCACTTAGAGTCATTATGATTGAAGTGGCACAAACGTGTGTGTGTGTGTGTGTGTGTGTGAGAGAGAGAGAGAGAGAGAGAGAGAGAGAGAGAGAGAGAGAGAGAGAGAAAGAAAGATGTTCAATTAGGCCACAATTATGTTCCTATGGTACCCTAAAATGGAATTCATTCTGCAAAGGAGATTTAAATTAATTCAAAGAAAATGTTTCTATCAATAATAGGCTTCAATCCTGACTGCTCTGCTCTTCACAGTTGCCATTGTAACATATAACTTGTTACTGGAAAAGATAAGTCTGATACTGCAGACATTATATAATCCTCTCTAGATGGTTAACCCCTTAATCCAGCACTTGATTGATTTCACTTCACAAAATATGCTTAGGCACAATTTGGTTAGATTAGAATCTTTATAGTAGACAAAACTGAAGCCTTAAACCCAGCAGCCTCATGTAGTATATATAAGTCAATGTAAGCAGTATCAGTTTAAATTCTAAGCTTTTTCTTCCCATCCTTCTGAATTAACAGATATTTGGTTGGTCTGTTGATAGCTTTGGGAGACACCTTGATCAGGAAGGCTTTAAACTGAATCATGGTGGAATCAAAATATTGAAGCAAAGGACTCAAATGACTTCCACGTTATAAAAGGATGTGGGAACAGGGCTATTAAATGACTTGGGCAACATCAGAAAAAAATCGGTCTTTTTCTTGACTTCCAGAGGAAGAAATGGTGGACTGAAGATAGCGCCCAAAAAGCGGAGCTGACAGCCATGGCAAAGAATGAAGAACCAGCAAGTAGACTGGCTCAAAACTCTCAGGATAAGGGAGAGGACCAGAGATCACCCACAAGTGCTCCAGACAGTTGTTCCTTGCAAGGAGACTGCAAGACAGTGGTCTCAGATGGGTTTTGGGCACTGGGAGACAAGGAAATAGTCATCTTGCTCAAACTGCAGTCAGTGCCTTTGAAAGGACACTAAGTTTGCATACTTCCTTTTCTAATCACATTCATAAATTGCTTATTAACTACTTACCTATTAGAAACCTTTCGATTGACAAGTCTAAAAACATCGGGTGAGTCTGCCTTCAATCCTTAATGAAAGAAAATTTCAGCTACAAGCTAAGAACTTAATTTTTTTAAAAAAGCAAAAGGTTGATTAAAACTTTGATTTTAGAAAGCTACAAAGAAACTAAGGGTCCAGATAAATTTGAAACAACTCTTTCAACCCTTCTATATCTTACCCTAACTTCCAGTAAGATGGAGGAGGATAGAAGCCACTCGATTGTCCCCTCAAGTTGTGTTTGGGTTATTAACATCTTGGCACGTACTTGGACTGGACCGTATTTGGTCTGGACTGGACCGGACCTTAGATAGGCTTTTGGTCTCTTGATTTTGTCAGGTGTTTGGAGCCGACACCAGTAGCCCCTGTTGCTGCCGCGGCTGCTGTCTTGCCACATCCACGTCAATGCCTGTGCCTTGCTGTGCCATTGGAAGGTTTGAGCAAGTCAGCTGGAGTGGCTGCCGCTGGGCTTTTGGGGTGAACTGAGAGGTTTGGAGGCTGGAGTTGGCCGGAGCAGATGCCACTGTGCTCTTGGGGCATGCTATAAGGCTTGGAGGCTGGGACTGCGACTTAACTATATTGGGGTGTTTTCACAGCAGATGGAGCTGGCCGGAGAAAAAGCCAGAGGAAAAGCCAATAGACTGGTTGTTGGAGGCTGGAGATCGGGCCATGCCCATAGGTCAATGTGTTTGTACGGACTCTGTGATTCCATGGGACTTTTCATCTGGAGAGGCCAGCCAGGACTTTGGGGCATTGAGAATTGGCAGTGGCTGGGTGGGGGGATAGCAGTGGAGTGGCAGTCTGCTGTGGACCTTCCCCCCACCCCCCCGCAGAGCCTTTCTCTGTTTACTCCAAAGAGAGGGAGAGGAGTATCTTTCTCCTGACTTTGTCTCTTCAGCCAAGTGCTTTGTTTGCATGTTTCCCTTCTCAGGGTGAGAGCCTGAGAAGGGAGTTGATTTGGTGGGGTGGATGAGAAGGGAACTATTACCAGCGGGTGAGAACAGCTGGGGGTGCTTGGGTGTCAGGTTGGGTATTTCTGTGTATGTGTGTGTGTGCTTGTTCTTGAGTGGGTGAAGGTGGATGCCAGGTTATTGAAGGTGCTGAGAGCCAGTAGTGCTGAAGTACCTCAGGATGCTTGCTTTCCTCCTCCCAGGGGATGGATGTAATTGATTATTATGGGAGCCCTGGGGCCTTTGGAATTGAGGGGCCTGGAGGAAAAGATGACCGGAGAGATCTGTGCAGGCCATAATATCATGGTGGTGATGGGCATGGGGAGATATGGTGGGAGACAAGGAGTGGGCCACCCCCGGAGAACATGGGACCGGTGTCTTTATACCTGTTCCATGTTCCAGCTCCTTGGTCTCAACCGTCAGAGGCCCTGGCTTCTGAATGTTGCTCTTAAATGCCAGGTCAGGCCTGTAGTAAGGCCTCCCTCATCTATGATTTGATCATGGATGAAAGGGCCGACCTGGCATGTATTACCAAAACCTGGCTGGGCCCAGAAGGGGGGTGCCCCTCTTAGAGATGTGCCCAGCTGGGTTTTGAGTGTGGCACCAGCCAAGAACCCAGGGCAGGAGTGGTGGTGTGGCGATTGTCATCCAAGAATCGCTTATGGCTTTCAGGGGTGCTGCCCCACAGGTCACTGGATGTGAGACCCTGTTCATTAAGTTGGGCTCTAGGGATCAGTTGGGACTATTGCTATTGTACCAGCATCCCTACTGCATAACAACCTCCCTGCCTGAGCTCCTTGATTCCATCTCCAGGTTGGCAGTGGAGTTGCCCAGACTTATGGTCTTGGGGGATTTTAATCTGCCTTTCCTGAGAGTGGGATCTGAGGTGGCTCAGGAGTTCATGGCCACCATGACAGCCATGGGTCTATCCCAGGTCATCCAGAGCCTGACACCAGACAGTGGTCAAACACCAGATCTGGTGTTCCTGTCAGAACAATGGCTATGTGATCTGCAATTGGGGGATTTGTTGGTGTCCCCCTTGTCATGGTCATATCACATATGGACTACCATGAGATTCTCTGGTGCCACTATCCACTGCAAGGAGGCTGGACCCATTAGATTGGTCCACTCCTGGCGACTGATGAACCCAGAGAGGTTCCAGAGGGTTGGGGGCTGTTCCTGCTGATCTGCTGCACAGCCCATCTGAAGCCTTGCTTGCTGCCTGGAATAAAAGGGCAGCTGAGGCCTTGGATCAGATTGCACCTATGTGACCTCTCCCCTCCTGTGGATCCTGTCTCTCCCTGTGGTTTACGGAGGAGCTGAGGGAGATGAAATGAGAGAAGAGACATCTAGAGTGTTGCTGGCACTCATCTAAGAAGGAACTCGACCAAAGACAGATTAGAGCTGCTATTAAGGCCTACCAAGTGGTGATAAGGGTGGCAAAGCAACAGCACTCTTCCGGCCTTATTGCATCCGCAGCCCTGTTTCAGGTTATATGGGTCCTCTTGGGTACAGGGGGCCTGGACAACCTTTTGCAAGGTCATGCAGAAGAATTTACTCAGCATCTGTTGGATAAAATCATTTGGATTTATTTGCAGTTGGACACTGGCTTTGCTGCAAGTCTGTGGGAGATGCCTAGGGTGGAGTCTTGCCTAGTTATCTGGGAACAATTTGAACCTGTTGGGCCTGATGAAGTGGACAGGGCCCTCAGCACTGTGAGCTCAGACACCTGCTCTCTAGATCCATGTGCCTCCTGGCTTGTGAAAGCAGCCCAGGGGGTGTTGTGTGGGTGGGTTTGGGTGATGGTGAATTCTTCTTTGATTGAGGGGGTTGTTCCTGCACCTCTAAAGGAGGCTTTGGTTCACCCCCTCCTCAAGAAGCCATCGCTGGACCCCACGATAGTGGACAACTTTCATCCAGTATCCAACCTCCCCTTTTTGGGAAGGTGATTGAGAAGGTGGTTGCACAGCAGCTTCATAGGACCTTGGATGAAGCAGATTATCTGGATCCTTTTCAGTCAGGGTTCAGATCTGGATATGGTACAAAAACAGAATTGGTCACACTTTTGGAGAATCTCTGGCATGGGCGGGATGGTGGTTGTGCATCCATCCTTGTCTTACTTGATCTCTTGGCAGCTTCTGATACCATCAACTATGGTATCCTTCTGGACCTACTCAGAGAATTGCGGGTGGGTGGCATGGTATTGTGCTGGTTCACTTCCTTTCTCCAGGGTCAGTTCCAGTTGGTGGCAATTGGGGAGGAGAGATCCTGCCCCCACCCCCTGCTGTGTGGGGTGCCACAGGGGTCGGTGCTCTCACCTCTCCTATTTAACATCTACATGAGACTGCTGGGTGAGCTCATCCATCGCCATGGGGTGAGGTATCATCAGTATGCTGATGATACTCAATTGTACATCTCTGCCCCTGGCGACTTAAGTGATGCTGTGGGCGTCCTATCTTGGTGTCTGGAGGTTGTGAGGATGTGGATGGGGAACAACAGGCTTCAACTGAACCCTGGCAAGATGAGTGGCTTCGGGTTTCGAACCCCTCTAGTTCTAGGATTTTACCATCTTTGGTACTGGATGGGGTTGCACTGCCCTTGTGTGCAATCTGGGGGTCCTCCTGGACTCATGACTCCTGCTCGAAGAGCAGGTGGCAGTCATAGCTAGGAGGGCCTTTGCACCACTTGTACTGTGCACCAGTTGCACCCATTGCTAGATCAGAGGGACCTACTCACGGTCACTCATGTTCTGATCACCTCCTGGTTAGACTACTGCAATGTACTCTGTGCTCTACATGAGGCTGCCCTTGAAGAGTATCTGGAAACTTCAGCTGGTGCAAAATGCAGTGTGTTTCTAGTAGAACACATGTTACACCTCTGCTTCATGAGCTGCATTGGTTACCACTTTGTTTCTGGGTCCAATTCAAGGTGCTGGTGTTGACCTTTAAAGCCCTTCATGGTATGGGGCTGGACTATCTGAGGGACCACCTCTCCCCTATTTCATCTGCCCGTCCTACCAGATCCAGCAGAGAGGGCATGTTACGGGTTCCAGTGCCTAGGGAGATACATTTGGCCAGCCCCAGGTGGCAGGCCTTGTCTGCTGTGGCGCCAGTGCTGTGGAACCTTCTCCCTCCTGAGGTGAGACTGGCCTCATCACTGTTGAGCTTCCGGAGGTCCCTTAAGTTATGCCAGCAGGCCTGGGGACTCCAGGGGACAAGGGAATTAGTGAGCTGGCTCCCTTATTTTTAACTTCCTTTTATTCTCTGTTTTATTCTGTTTTATATATTTTTAATGTATTTTACTGTTTTTAGCTTTGTTGTACACCACCCAGAGTTGCCTTTGGTAAGATGGGCAGCTATATAAATTGATTTAATAAATAAATAAAAATAAAATAAGATTTTGGAATTAATTATAAAGAATCCTTCCTAAGGGGAAATGCTTTTGTTTTAATTTAAAAAAAATAAGATTTTAAAAATTGGACACTAGAGGAAACTAAAGGTTTCAATTAAAGGAGAGAAAAACAAATTTGACTAACAGTTACATAATGGCACAAAATATTCTAACACTGGAAATATTGAAGGATACTTTTGAAAAATGGAGTCAGAAATTAATATTAAGAATGTCAACAGCGATATCTGCCTCTGTGTATAGACTGTGTCTAAAAACTGTTATGGAAGAGGAACAAGTTTTACCTGACAAGACAGAGATTGAGTTAAAGAGGACTTAAAAATGACAAGCTACAAGAATCACATGGAAAAAGATGTTACACTGGACATACAAAAGAAACTGGCTGATGTTTTAATAATTAAAAGGGACATACACACAATAAACCAAGAGAGTGACCTGGATAATTTTTTCTATATTGGATTTACAAAAGAGACTTGTTTAAGCTTTGAAGAATCTCATGAGAAGGGACAAAGAAGAAATGAAAAGAAATCAAGTTCTATGACATTATTTGAATGGACTAAAGATTAAGGTTGTTAGAAGTAAAAGGAAGGAATATAAAGTTGGTTTATTTGATATTTAAAATAAATATGTTGTTATTTCTGTTAACCCTTAATGGACTTTTGCTGACACCAGGACAGAAATGACAATGCTTTATGGATTTGTTTATAGATAAGAGATGGGATATAGAAAGAAGAGATCATTTGTTGTAATTTAAGAGGAGGTGAAAAGTCACTAAAATTGTTTATACTTGTGATGAAGGTTCTTCTTTATATATTTCTTTTCTTTACTATATTCTAATTTTTCTTTCTTTTCTTTCCTATTTTTTCCCTTTGCCCCTTTTACTACTTCTTTCTATTTTTCTACCTTTCTTTTAGTTTGTATTAGTTTTTACTATTGTAATTATGACTTTTAATAAAATTACTTGAAAAAGAAAAAAGAAACAAATACTGTATTTTTCTTAATGCTTCGAATATGGAAAATAAGTAACATGAGCTTGAACTTCTAGCACAGGAAGCCAAATATGACTTTAGGTATAATAAAAACCTGGGCAGTAAACACCCATGGTTGTGATATAGTGGTTGAAGGGTACAATTTGTTCAAAAGGAACAGAAGTAGTAGAAAGGGAAGAAGAGCTGTGGTATATGTAACACACCTGCTCAGCAATTCAAGTAAATACAGTATGGGTCAAGATGTAGTTTAAAATTCTTGACCTTCAATTGGCTATTTACATAAAATAAAAATGATAAATTGAATTTTAATTTATCTTTCTGTTTCCTAGTTGGTTTAATTTTGCTTTGGAATAATTTGATTTGCTTTTTTTCTGGGGTGAAAGAAACTGTTCCATTTTTATGTCAAATAACATCATTATTCATATCAATATACCGTAGATGATTATTTAAAATTGGTTACAAAACAGGCTGATACTAATTTTGATAGTCTTTCCCTATGAAAATGGAAAGTTATTGTAATGGGCTTCTCAGAACCTGGGAAACAGGATGGCAGTTTGCAAAATAGCATAGGCATATCTGCAAATTCTTTCTTTATCAGGAAAATGGGGAGCCTCCTCCTGAGTGCATTAACAGCTGATAGTGGTAAAAGACGATTTGCCCTAAGCATCTTAGAGATAAATTGGGTGCTAAATCAAACATATCCAATTCCCAAGATTTCTATAGCCTTTTTTATTTTCCCATTCAATACATCTGGTTAAAGAAGACTAGGAGAACTTTGTTTTGGGGTTGTAAATGGCTGCTAAGATCACAGACTGAACTGAATTTTGCATTTGGCACATACATGAATAGCCGATGGATTGGACAAAATAATAATAAGTCAAGTACAATAAGAATCTCAGCAAAAATTGAAATGCAAAATGACAACCTGGGATAATAAGATCATCAATTTCCTCTCTAATTCAGTATGATCATTTCTGATGGGGAAATCTTGACTTTGATATGGTTGAAAGTGCATTTTGTGGAAGTTCTTCTATTAAAAGTTATTTCATCCATTATAGCAACAAATGAATTCCTGTATTTCCAGCACATATGGGCAGACTCTTTACTGCAACATCTTTACTCCCAGGCATATTTGTTTTTTAGTGTGACAATAATCAACCCATGGTAGAAAAATATCAGTTTCTGGTAAAGAAGCAGCTTGATCTCTCTGACATTAGTACCTTTAAAAGGTCTCTTTTAAAAGGGCCTTAAATACATTTTAATATTTACTTTTTGAATTATAGTTTGTAATCAATGCCCATCTGCATAGTTGGAGGTTTGGGTCCAAGGCTACTGTGTCTTCAGCCCCTCATAGCCTACTGATCACACAGAAGCAACAGGGTATAGACAGAGAGTTAAGGATTTGTTTTGTGTCTCCTCTCTGTCTTTCACGCTGCCTACCCTTTGCCTCAGAGACTGCTAATCTGGAGTCACTTCTTTTTGCCTTTCCTCCAATCCCAAGCACACAGAGGACATGCTATTTGACTGTTCTCCTCGTAAGATATAGTTAGCTAGGTACTAGACTCTGCCTATCCCTAAAGTGTATTTCTGCAAATAAATCTCCTCCCTGTTCTAGGTATGAAACCTGCTTCACTATTCATTGCTCAAGTAAGATTCTCACTCTCAGGAAAATTCACATGCATGTACAGAGCACTTTAACCTCTAATATGCACCAGTCATAAATAGATTGGTAGCGTCAGCCTTTTCTCATCGCAAAGATACAACAAACATTTCAAGAGATTTTCATTATGTTAAACAATTGTTAAGCTTAAAGATAAAGCAGAGCAGAAAGATTCAACTTCATCTCAAAGAATTCTCTGAATTTCAAAGAGTGTTCTGTTAAAAGCTTAGACATTCAAACCTAAAGCACCAGTTAAAATATCTTTATAAGGACATTTTTGTAAAGAATGTCTCAAGGGGTAAAATATATTAGTATGCAATTGCTGTAAGATTTTAAAAAGGCTTTTAGTCAGTTACAGCTGAAAACAAAGAAATCATTTCAGCATGTGCTTCATTGTTCTTTAATACCCACTACCAATCCATCTATCCTTTATCATTTATACTAAGGGATGCTTACAGATTTAACTAACCCTAAAGCTTAAGCATGCTATCAGACAACACTAAACATTGTTATTGTTCCTCAAGAAGATTCATCTTTTGAATTGGTTTATTTTGGTTAGGGGTGGCTTAATAAACACAGGACAAAATGTCACTTAATTTTTAAAAAATCAAGCAGAATTGTTTTATTTAATGTATGGAAAAAATAAGAAAACTAAAACAAATCAGTTGTGCCTTGAGTTTTTCAAAGGCCAAATCAGCATAGTATTTTATGAAAACTGCATCTTATTAAAGTCTCTCAATTCTAGATACAAACTCTCTCTGTCATGGATAGATTCACAGCACAGAATGCATTATTCATCTTTTTTTTTTTAATGTGCAATAAAATTTGTTAAATAATTTGATGACTTGAAACCAATATAATTTCTAATGCACTGATAAACGATGTCACTTGTACCCAAAAAGGAATTTTATAGGTTGCAACTATTGGAGCGTATCAGGCACTGATGACAATAATTATTTCACCTATTCATTTTCTATCGAGAACTCTTGTGTTCACCATTCTCAAGTTCTTCTCAAGCTCAGTAAAAAATTAAAAGGAAAAGTGCTCTGCAAAGAATTATCATTTCCCTTGGATATTTCAGGTAGAGGTCACTGCCTATCAGACTTTTAGGAACAGAAGACTTTATTTTAATGTATCCCTAATCACTCCATATATTGGAACCCAGAAAGCAAATACTACAGCAATGACCATTCAGAGAGAAGGTCTGAGAAGGAGTGGAACTACCACAAAACTGAACTAGCCAATCTTCATAAAGCCTTACAAGACTTCTACACAGGTAACAACTTTCTTTGAGAGTATTCCAGTGATAACATCTGTTATCAAGATCCAGTCAGAACTTCATCCAAGGATCATAAATAAATTTTTATTAATGAATAAATAAATGTCTTTCTAGGAGTTCAAACCCATACTCAAGAGCTAGCTGCAAAGAAGTTGTTGGATAAGGTGTTGGATACGGTGTTTCTACTGTTCTTAGAGGAAGCCCGGATAATGAAGGTTGGCTGCTGCAGACTCAAGCAATCAAGCCATTTATGCAGCTCTAGTGTTTAAAACTTACAACTCTTTCTCCTGCCCTTATAGGATAGCAAACCTCTTGCAACTTGTTACTTCAGCTTGGATGGGGAGGTGGGGAGGGGGAGGTTCTCCCACAACATGTTCTGATAATAGTATTGTCTGGTCTCAGGTCATTTGCTTCCAACCTTCCCAACTGTAGGCCTCACCGTGATAGTACCTGCCTTGCCGATTATGACCATGCCCTACTTTGCATTGTCTCCCCTAGTCTCTAACCAGAACAGCACATTTTGTTTCCCTTGAGCCTGAACCCTAACAAAGAGGCAGACCTAGAGGTCAGAAGTCCCACTGCATGAACATCCAGTCGTGTAACCCAAGAATTACAATATGGATAATATGTGCACCACTATTTTAGCTACTGTGTCAATGATGCGATAATTAAAAAACAATTTTATACATTTATACTCTTCTTGTTGGGATTAATGGATAGACAATTAAGAAAGAGTTATGGAAGATTGATTTTACATATGATAACTGCTGTGAGATTATTATATGCACAAAAACGAAAAGACTTTGAAATACCCACAATGGAGGAGTGGATGGTGAAGATGACAGAATTAGCAGAGATGGCAAAATTGACTTGTTCGATTAGAGAAAGGACAATAACTACACATATTAGTGAATGGAAACCCCTTATGGAGTTTTTGCTGAAAAAAGAAAAAATGAACTTGTGATTTATAGGTTTGATAATTAGAAAGGGTAGACTATGGAAACAACAAAATTATGTTGTAACCTTAGAGGGAGAAGGTAAAATATAAATGTACTTGTAACTGCTGTAAAGAAGACAAGAAGCTGCTTCTTTATAACTTCTTCTTTTCTTTTCTTTTCTTTTCTTTTCTTTTCTTTTCTTTTCTTTTCTTTCTCTTCTCTATTTCTTTGTACTTTTTTTCCACTTATTACTTCTCTTTACTTTCCTTACTTTTCTCTTTCAAAATTTGTATTCTTTTTAAAATTTCTTTAATAAAAATTATATATCATATATTATATCTATTGTATATCTATATATATATATATGTGTGTGTGTGTGTGTGTGTGTGTGTTACAATTAGTGTAAAAAAAATTGCAGACAGGTGTCAAGGCAGGATACCCAGGCCATAATGTCTAAGTAAGTATAGCTAATTTATATCAACATTTGATGCCAAAAATATTACAGAATCATTGTTCTGTATGTAAAGCATGCAGCATTGTAAGTGGCACCAGTGCATTAGTCTGGCTTTAGGACAACGATCTGTCAGCACCAGCTTTTGTGATCTCTTTGCCAAGGCCAACGCTGGAACAGAGTCTGCAATAGCCACAGCTGTTACCCTGAACTTGAACAACACCTCTCACCTAAAAATGTAATGCAAAATCAAATAACCCATTATAGCAAGCACAGTGCTTATTCTATATAGAGGGTATCATGCTTTTCTGAATTTTTATATATTCATGTTTTCCTTGAAACATTTTTATTATGACTTTGCCTTTTTAAAAGTCAAAACTTTCTAGGATTCAGGCTTGCAGAGATAAGTGAGGAAGGAAATGCTAAAGAACTATCCAACTTTTATTTTAATGAACAGATGGAGAAAGCAGAAGGAAAACTACTTAAACAAGTTGCGAGAGCTGAAGCTGGCAAGGTGGGAAATGACCCTGGGATCAGATACAGTCGTGTGAAAAAGAAAGTAGACCCTCTGAGTTCTAGGGTTTTACGTATCAGGACATAATAAAAGTCATCTGGTCCTTAGCAGTTCTCAAAAGTAGGTAAATACAACCTCAGATGAACAACAATACATGACATATTATCCCATGTCATTATTTATTTTACAAAAAGAAACCCAAAATGGAGAAGCCATGTGTGAAAAACTAGGTACACCCTTACTGCTTCCATAGGTATGAAGAGGCTAAGTAGCAGCCAGGTGCTGCTAATCAAATGCCCTTGATCAATTGATCATCAGCAACTGTGACTACCTCTATAACAGCCAAAGTTTTAGGAGTTTGCTGGTCTTGAGCATTGAGGTGTGTGTTAACACAATGCCAAAGAGTAAAGACATCAGCAATGATCTTAGAGAAGCAATTGTTGCTGTCCATCAATCTGGGAAGGGTTATAAGGCTATTTCCAAACAATGTAAAGTCCATCATTCTACAGTGAAGAAGATTAATCACAAGTGGAAAACATTCAAGACAGTTGCCAATCTTCCCAGGAGTGGACATCCCAGCAAATTCACCCCAAGGTCAGACCGTGCAATGCTCAGAGAAATTGCAAAAAATCCAAGAGTTACATCTCAGTCTCTACAGGCCTCAGTTAGCATGTTAAATGTTCAAGTTCATGCAGTACAATTAGAAAAAGACTGAACAAGTATGGTTTATTTGGCAGGGTTGCCAGGAGAAACCCTCTTCTCTCTAAAAAAACATGGCAGCATGGCTTAGGTTTGCAAAGTTGCATCTGAACAAATCACAAGACTTCTGGAACACTGTCCTTTGGACAGATGAGACCAAAGTGGAGATGTCTGGCCATAATGCACAGTGCCACGTTTGGCAAAAAGCAAACACAGCATATTAGCACATTAGATAAAGTCATACAGAAATAACACTAGCATATTAGTCAAGCACGGTGGTGGAGGGGTGATGATTTGGGCTTGTTTTGCAGCCACAGGACCTGGGCACCTTGCAGTCATTGAGTCGACCATGAACTCCTCTGTATATCAAAGTATTCTAGAGTCAAATGTGAGGCCATCTGTCCGACAGCTAAAGCTTGGCCAACATTGGGTCATGCAATAGGACAATGATTCCAAGCACACCAGTAAATCTGCAACAGAATGGCTGAAAAAGAAAAGAATCAAGGTGTTACAATGGCCCAGTCAAAGTCCAGACCTCAGCCCGATTGAAATGCTGTGGCGGGACCTCAAGAGAGCTGTGCATAAACAGATACCCGCAAATCTCAATGAACTGAATCAGTGTAAAGAAGAGTGGGCCAAAATTCCTCCACAATGATGTGAGAGACTGATAAAGTCATACAGAAAACGATTACTTCAAGTTATTGCTGCTAAACATTTTAAAAACATTTTTAAAACATTTTTAGTAATTTTTTTTTAAAGTTTGATGTGTTATGTATTTATATGTATTTATGGTTTTAATGTTTTGTGTGAGTTGCCCAGAGTCCCCCATTGGGGGGAGATGGCTAGGGAAGAAATTTAATAAATAAACAAATAAAATAAATAAAGGTGGTTCTACAAGCTATTGCATCATAAGGTGTACTTAGTTTTTCACACTTGGCTTCCCCATTTTGGCTTTCTTTTTGTAAAATAAATGATGACATGGTGTAATATGTCATGTGTTGTTGTTCATCTGAGGTTGTATTTACCTACTTTTGAGAACTGCTAAGGACCAGATGATTTTTATTATGTCCTGATACGTAAAACCATAGAACTCAAAGAGGGTGTACTTTCTTTTTCACATGACTGTAGGCCTTTTGCATAAACACAAGCCCAAGTCAGATATAAATAGTGGGGTGATGTTCTACAAGAAAGCAGACTGCAACCAATCCATTACAAAAGAGCAAGACCAAAAAACTAAGGATTCAAACCATGGGGCCATACATATATACACAGAACCAAGTTCATTGTCTTGTAGAAACTGTTCTTTATCTTATAAAGAATATTTTCTACTCGAGTTCCAGAATTCCACGAACAGTCACTCATGCCCTTGTTATCTCCCAGATAGACTACTGCAATGTGCTCTACATGGGGCTACCCTTGAAGAATATCCGGAAGCTTCAGCTGGTCCAGAATGCGGCCGCGCGAGCAATTTTTGGGGCCCGAAGGACCCATATAACACCTTTGCTCCGTGAGCTGCATTGGGTACTGGTTTGCTTCCGGGTCCAATTCAAGGTGTTGGTTATCATCTTTAAAGCCCTACATGGCATGGGGCCAGGCTACCTGAAGGACCGCCTCGCCCCCACAATCTCAACCCGTCCCACCCGATCTCACAGAGAGGGCATGCTTCGGATCCCCGTGGTAAAAGAACTTCGTTTAGTGGGATCCAGAAGGCGGGCCTTCTCTGCTGTGGCCCCCTCCCTTTGGAACATCTTGCCCCCGGAGGTGAGACAGGCCCCCTCATTCCAGGCCTTTCGGAGGGATTTGAAGACCTGGCTCTGCCATCTGGCCTGGGACGGGGAGGGAGAATATCAGAAATGGGGTTGGCTGGCCCCTTAGCGGCCTGGTGTGCCCCCCATCGGCCTCTTGGATTTTTTAGCTTTTTAATTTTTTAATGTTTGGTTTTTATAACTTTTAATCATATTTATGTTTTTAGTGTGTTGTAAGCCGCCCAGAGTCCCCCATTGTGGGGAGATGGGCGGGGACAAGTTAAATAAATAAATAAATAAATAAATAAATAAATAAATAAATAAATACTGCTGAGGCTGGAGGCAATATCAATATATCGTTGAGGTGCTTCACAAATGTATACATGCATACAAATAACCACTTTTCAAATTGTTGAAATAGCTGTATCATTTGCAGAACTCATGGGATTGCTACCAAAGCTGTCCCCAGCTGACTTTCCCTGTGTACACATGAACAGCCTCTTCAACTGTAGGCTAAACTTCAAAGTATACTACGGGAAAGCAGTGATAAGCCTGTTATTGCCAAGGAAGCTACATGGACATGACTATGTACTCAACCAGGAATTAAACTCAACTCAACTCATTTTTTTTTTAAACTGACCTTAAGAATGACTTGATTATTATATACTCCAACAAAAAGGGAAAAGGCAGTGAAGCATGACTGGACTTTTAAAAGATGGAGAAAAGTATGAAACCAGTGAAGACAAATTGCTGGAGTAGCCCCCAGCAAAGAAATGGCTTTTTAAGTAGAAGAGTTACATCCAGGAGTCTTTATAAATAGAGAGCTATAAATTCAAATGCATGAATATTAATTTTTTTTAAGAAAAAGGAAATGCTGTTTGTATCTGACAGAGGAGAATATGAAGAAATTAGTTCACTGTAATAAAGACTCAGATTTTGGGCAAAAGTAAAGAAACTGCTTATAAACTTATACAGTACAGGATTTTAAGTATTACTACATCTCTCATATGTAGTCCTATTCAATGCTGTAATATACTAATATTCAGCTTTTCAAATGCATATTGATCAGTGCAATTGACATTGCTTTATGTATCACATCATGCAGAAATCAATCTGTTATAATTAAAAGAAATGCTTGAGATGTTGCTAAAGTTCATAATTGCCTACTTTGAAATATGAATTTCTGCAGTTCATAATATTCAAGATGGTTTACAAGTTGTATGCCATTACTCAAATACCCTTTCTACATTCAAACTATAAAACAGAATTTTGTTTAAGTCCAGTGTTAAAGATTAAGAACTAAGCAATCATTGTAAAAATGATTACTGGGAATTTTAGGCACATCCAGAAATTGTAACTTTCTTGGCTTTCCTCGACTGACAGAAAATTCAATATTCCTTTCCCTACCCCATTTCTTCCAGTTCAAGATTAAATCTATGCCTTGCCCAAGTCCTAGAATGCTTTAAAACTGCATTGACCGGAATCCTAACAGTTTGCAAGAGAAGCTGGCAAATATTCCAACTAAAACAAAACTCATTTCCCCCACCATGTGGAAGAGCAGGCTGTTGAGGAACAATGGCAGGCACCCGTCCTGCCCACCTATCTGAGCCTTCTCCCAGCATCAGGATGGCAGAGCTGCTTATAAAAGCTGCAACCTTGAAACAGGTGGGGGTGGGATGAACAGAGGTGATGGGTGTTTTGGAAGCTCTGCAGCAGCAACAAAGGGAGAAAACAGCCAAATAAAAGTTGTTGTTGTTTTTCTTCAGAGACTGAAAGGTTCAGAGGAAAAAGAAGAGGCACAGAAAAGCGAGCCCAATGTTGGGAAGGTGCAATTGCTTTACATGATGCCCATTAATAAAGAAAAAATAATAGAAGAAATCCCAGAGAGAGAGGATTTAAAGACAGACCAAGGACTGGAAAACACTGCTCTATACTAGTAATCGTAACAGTATACTAGTAATAGTAGTAGAAAAGTAATATAAATAGTATAAGATAGAATAGAAGAAGTGTAGTATAGTAGTAGAAGAGTGTAGTATAGTAATAGTAGTAGAATATAGTATAGAGAAAATTGTATAGTATCTTTAGTAATAGAAATAGAGTGTGGGATACAGACAACAGAAAACACTCACATATAGACTTGTAAGTTTCATATTTCACTTTTGCATCTTGGATATGTTTTTCAAAATAAAACATTTCCCCAACCCTTATAGGGAGATGTAAAAATCCAAGTGTCTAGGGGCCATGCTTTTGGTGGATCTTTAGAGACTGGGTCAATCAAATTGGACACAGTTTAAAAAGAACCTGTGATACTTCTATTCCTCTTTTCCTGCCTTTCTGGTCTAATAAAGAAACCCCTCTAGGGTACTAGAGGGAATAATCAAGAGAGAGCAGGAACCGAATCAAGTGCCTAATGGAATTTGAAGAAGGAAACTTTGATACAAGCAATGTGGTGGCTTGGGAGGTGTGCTTTCCAAAGCTGTTGAATGTGCCTGCAGAAAACAAACACGTTCTTCTCTTAAACACAATTTACCCATTTTAATTAAATATGCCTCTAAGTGAAAAATAAATTATATCAATAAACCAGGTTTTGGGGTTTTTTTTTGTTTTTTTGCCAAAAGGAAAGGTGAAATATTCCAGCAGAGGTACATCTATAACACACATTTTATCTCATTTTTAACTAAATTATGGTCTTTCTAAAAAAAAAAAAAAAAAATGGGACTTAGAAAATTGCCATTTCTGAAATAACGTCAATATTTGTTTTGAAGTCAAATATTTTTCCTCTATAAGCAAACTTAAATTTGGACCGGGAAAAAAAAAAAAAACCTCTTAGCACATACAATTACATGCCTTAAATTCACAATTAAATCCTATGTATCTCTAATCAGAAGAACAGCTTTCTCAATTCAGTGGATAGCTTATTTTGTTCATACTTTAGCTACAGTTGTAGTTGTGGGGGGGAGGGGGGTGTTCTTTATCATTTCTTGAAAGATTTGAACTAAAGTTTTCCAATCCCAGTACAGAAATCCCTGAATATCTACAAATAATTTTACCTTAATAGCCCTATAAATTAAATATGCTTGAGATTCATGGTATGACATATGGACTAAGTTATAAAAAGTAGTTAAGTGGGTAGTGGAGGAGAATGGCCTACACCATTTCAGATTTCTAACTTCTGTTAGCTACTGTACTTTCAAATGAATTTAGTACAAAGGAACTCAGGAAGACTTTCAATCAAATAAATATTGTTGAAAGATGGGAACTGTTTGTTATATATCAGAATGTGTGTTTTGGGGAAAGAATAAACTTTTTGTTTTCCCTTTCTATTTCAGAATGATAATGTATAAAAAAAAGTATATAAAGAAAAATATACTGGAAATATTAATTCTTAACAGAAATGCATTGGATTCTGCAGCTACTTTATTCATGTCAATCCTTATGAGAATTGCTCTCCTGAGTTCTGATCCAACAAATGAAATACTAATAAAAGCCTGTTTACATACAGAAACCTTAGATGTTAATTCATTTTATATGTTTTTGAACCTGACTTTTTACACAATGTCATCTACTGAACTGCTTTATATCATTGGGAATCAATAAGAAATTTTATATATTCACAACTTTAAAATAATACCATATAAATGAATACATAACTGACATAATATTGTTTATAAAATAATCCAGGTTTTAGAAGAAAAATTTAACCATAGCTCTTCTTCAGTGCATTTTCGGAATAGGAGGATTATAGGTTATACTCTTCCCTTACATTAAAACACCCTTTTGAACAACTTGAAAGAAATAAAACAATGAGCAATAAAAATAATATTCTATTGCTTAACATTTTCAAGCAAATAAATAATGGAAAAGTTATGTTCAGCTTGGTGGAAAATCTCCACTGGCCTGAAAGTCAGTTTACCTTCCAAAGGTCAGATGATAGCTGTAAGTAGTCTCCGTCTCCTAAGCCTGGCCTGTCAATATTAATTATTTGGCATGGAAGAAAACACCAAATCTTTTCTTCTTAAATCAAACAGATCTGTACCCAGGCATGCCCAGGGAAAGAAAATGGAGTTACATAACCTAAAGTATTTAGGAGGGAGGGGGGAAGGAAGGAAGGAAGGAAGGAAGGAAGGAAGGAAGGAAGGAAGGAAGGAAGGAAGGAAGGAAGGAAGGAAGGAAGGAAGGAAGGAAGGAAGGAAGGAAGGAAGGGTGAGTCTTTTGCAAGCCAGGCAAGGTGAACCCAAAGCATGTAGGCTCCCATGTATTGTTTCACCAATGTTACATCCCTTAGACAAAAATAATTTTTCACAGCAAGCTTCTGCATCTGGCTGCCCTCAGCCATTAATGTCTTGCAACAATATCGTGTACAACTGTCAATGAAGTGAATCTCAAATGGTGCTAAATTAAACTATCTATAGAAGCACTCTAAGTTATTACTGCCTATTTTGATTATGCCATTCTCTTTTGCAGTGGGAAGATCACTTCCTAAATGTTCTTCGTTAAACTATTTTTGTTCTGAAATTGCCATTCATTTTTACAGATGGTCAAAATGCTTGCACATTTTTGGCATCAAGGATTTTTTTAAAGTCTTTTGCTTTCTTTCTTTTTTTTTAATTCAATCAGATCTATGATGGGGGGGGAGTTGATAAAAAAAATGCAGCTCTAGCCTATCCAGGAAAGACGAAACATTATTAAGACTTTTCAAATGCCCTGAGCCTTTGCATGAAAAGCCTCCTTTTCATATGGTTTTATTGTTTCTTATTGATCCCAGCCTGGGGATTAATAATCTTTCTGTTAAAAGAGGAGGAGGAAGAGGAAGAACAGAAAGTTTGACTACAGAATTCTCTCACTTGGTTCATTCTTTTTCCCCCTTTTCTTTAAAAAGATATAGCAAAAAGTTAATTGGGGAGGGGCAAAGACAGTGAATATGACCTGGGCCAATTCTTAAAGAGGCTGTTCAGAGGCAATTTACAAAAATGTTTATTCGAACTTTTGAAAAGCTTTGTGGAATGGGAGTAAATATTCTAGGGAAGGACACTGGCAGTTAAAAGAGGACCCAGCCTCTGGACCCAAGCCTGTCAAGGAGTTGATAAAGGCAGTCCTTTTGCTGATTTAACTATTTCTGTATAATGATATTTTTTAAATGCTATTTTGGTGTTCCAACAAAATTCAATCTTTATTTCATTCAATGACCAGCATAACACAAGAACAAACAAATTAAAAGAAATCCAAAGCAGAATGTATCAGACCAATGTGATTTCTTAAATGTATGCAGAGTATAACATGATAAAATATTAACACTAGACCTAAAACTAGTGCTTAAAAACTAAAATCAATATTATTAATATGAAAACTATGGCACTAAAACTAATATTTAGAATCTAAAATATTTATTAGCACTAAAATTATAAAATTAGCACTGTTACATATGACCGAGAGGGAAACATAAATTCTCTGTGTCTGTGTATCCACAGCAATAAAGTCCTTTGTCATAAACCAATCAGTGTCTTTATTATGGCCACTGACCAATGGTATATTCGTATTTTAGAATAATGCTTTAACTGTAGTTCCCTGTGATCTGCCATGAACTCTATAAAAGTTAAGAGGGGTCTTTATTTATCTACTTGAACATTCATTCTGATACCCTCATTTTCAGTTGACTTTCAGCAAATTGGAAAAAGAAATGACTCAGCACTGGTAAAACGACCAGTGTTTTCAAGGAAAACCCAATAATAAAATCCAAAGCAGTACAGAATCTGAAGGATAAATGTTCCAATCCCCATAGAGGTCCTCAAAGAACAAATTCAATTTAAATGCAGACAAAACAAACTTGAATTCCATAACCAAATATTGGTCTTGTGGTTGACACACTGAGGTTAAAAGGAAGAGGCATGTCTGGGACCCTTTACTCATGCCTGAGCAGTGCAAATCTTGAGATTTATATCCGTTTGTCTGAATCTCTCCTACTACCATCACTGTGTTCCCCACTACTGTTCTACAGAAGACTTACACTTTCCGATATCTCACACAGGAGGCTATCTGCCCCAGAGGCGTATGCAAAGTAAATCACCTCATTCAGTGATTCTCCAGATGCTTATTGAAGATTCTATGGAAGATTCTGGGCTACTATACTGGCTTTTTTTAAAAAAAATTTCCCCCTTTCATTATGCCGTTATCAATCTTAATACACTGTGTTGTTTCAATATATTGATGTTTATATAATATGATTGAAGATTATTAACTTTCTATTATTTAAATAGCTTACAGTATTGAGAGTGGAGAAGAAAAAACATTAGTTAGTTACAATTTAGAATGTCAATATTACCAGCATAAAATTATTTGGCTTTTTCATCCAGAGTTAGGTATAACATTAAAAAAGAACCACTACAACTCACATCAAAATATTTGTAATATACTAGGGGTTTTGACCTTAAGCTGATTACTTAATATTAAATTCTCCATTATATTGTTACTCTACCGGCTCACTGTGATGGCTTTTGCTCTGTAGATCCTGATTCTATCACAAACTGTATACATACAGCAGATATACTGTAATTTAAAAAGCAGTTACCACTACCACATGATGTCTAAACTTTAACTTCTGTAATAAACCTTTAATAATAATAATAATAACAACAACTACTACTACTACTCTTATCCCCTATTCTTCCTACAACCATTAGTTGAAACAATATAACGATTAAAACACTATAAATGAATGAATGAATGAATGAATGAATGAATGAATGAATGAATGATAAATAAAAACAAGATGGTGGGAAAAGATCCTTCTGAACACAATACAACTATCGCACAGGCCCCCATAGGATCCCCAAGGTTATGTGGGGAATTACACTCCTACCGAAACAAACGCAAATGCAATCTTCCTGAAGCCTAGAAATAGGTGGACCCTGTTCTCTAATCAGTTCGACATTTCCATATCTCCAGCTGAATGCCTGAACAGGCCTCTTGTGATCTTGGGCCTATGATGCAGCTCTCTTCACCCCTTCTCCGTACATTTATTATATGTCCCAAAATAATGAACGTTCTATTTCAGAATGTTCCTGAAATAGATTCTATTCAAAGCTGAATGCAACAGGAAAAAAAAAAAAAATCAGACAAATACAATGCAACTATTCTAGGCTACTATGCAAATTAAGCGATAGTTTTTGATTAAATTGACTTTCTCTAAATAGAGAAGGGAGACTGGATGTCTACTGTGGAGAAATGGGAACAGGAATATTTAGTTTTTCTAAAACCAATTGGTACATTTGCAACTGAGGAAAAAGAGGCTAACTGTTAACAGAGGGGAACTTTTTTACATTATGTCAGATTATTAGAGACACTGACTGGAGACAGGTCTCCAGAATTCCATAGTCCGATTACAAGACTGCTGACATAAGAGGACTTGTCCACATTCACCTCTCCCTCCATGTTTCTGCCTGAAATCTGCTCTGGTACTCCAATAGGTTTTTCTGAGGGGTGTAAAAGGGTCAGGGAGAAAGTTCCCTTTTACAGTCTGATGCTGTTGTATTTGTGCAAGAACACCACTGAAAACAGCATAAGATGACATCTATTTACATGGTGAATGAAACACTGTAGACAGATGATTTCTCCCTATTTCAATGTAATAAAATTAGATACAGGCCCAAATATCACATGGATCAAAAATCTTGTGTTTTCAAAATTCAAATAAACAAGCCAGCATTCAGACAAGATACTTGGAAACTGTATCTTATGCTTGGTGCATTTAATTACTGGCTACAACTTAAGGAAATGTCATAGTATCTCATGAAAATATGTTATTGGGAATAATAGGATTTTAGTCTCCTAATCATATCAAAATACATTTACTTGAGAAATTTGGCTATTCACTGATTTATTTTTTCTAGAGAGCTGATATTTTAAATAAGAAGCAATTTAAATAATGGACTAATTATGTGTTTCTTGCAAGAAGATTTGCACTGTTCTGGTATAATTTTTAGATCCAAAGGACTATTTTTAAAATGTTTGGTTATGGAAAGAGCTCACTTTTGCTAGGTTTCAGTGAATATCTTCTAAAAATCTTCTTATCTATTTACTAAAAAACCTACAATCTTTTTATATTATACCATGTTTTATATATGTGCGTGTGTGTGTGTGTGTGTATGTATATATAAATTCTATTAAAACTTTTTAAAAAGTTAAAAACGAATACAAACTTTTGTACAAATACAAAATACAAAAACAAAATACAGTAAGGAAGAAAAAGAAAAAGAAATCAAAGAGAAAGCTAAAAGTGCAAGAAAAGAAACAAAAGTAAAAGAAAAATAGAAAAGAAAAAAAGATATAAAGTAGCTTCTGATATTCTCCACAAACATTATAAGTACAATTATATTTTAACCTCTCTCTCTAAAGTTACATCATGATTCTCTTCTTTCTATAATCTATCCTACCTAATGAAAAAAACTATGAATCACAAGTTCAGTTTTTTCATTTTTACGCAAAAAGTCCATAAGGGTTTTCCAGTCACCAACACATGTAGATATTGTATTTTCTCTAATCAAATAGGTTAGTTTATCCATCTTAGCAAGATCTGTCAATTTCACCAGCCATTCCTCCATAGTGAGTAGTGTCAAATCTTTCCATTTTTGTGCATAGAATAATCTCACTGCAGTAATCATATATTGAGATAATCTTCCATGACTTTTTTTCTAACTGTGTATCCATCAGTCCTAAAAGGAAAAGTTCTGACTTCAACTGAATATTAATCTTTAAAATCCTCTGCATCAATGTATGTATTTGAATCCAATTTTTTAAAGCTTTTTTACATGTCCACCAAGCATGAAACAATGGTCCTTCATGTTGTTCACATTTCCAACATATGTTTAAAGTGCCTTTATACATTCTAGATAATTTCTCTGGCATCATGTACCAATGATATATCATTTTATAAAAATTCTCTTTAAGATCATAACATAATGTAAATTTCAACCCTTTTAACCACATATTTTCCCACTGATCCATTTGTATGTTATAACTAATGTGAGAAAATTTCTTAGCCCATTTATCATACATTCTTTAACCAGTTCTTCCTCTGTTTCAAATTTCAACCAAAGTTTAAATATTTTAGCAATTACATGTTCATCATCAGTGCACAATTGTACTTCAAATTCTGTCTTAGTTTGCTCCATATCATAAGTCTTTTTGTCCATTTTGAATCTTTCTGATAAGTATAAATGGGAAAACCATTGACAACTATATCCTTCTGCTATTAGTTGCTCTCTTAATTTAATCTTAAATTCCCATTGATGGTTTTCCAATAATTGCTGGTACGTCAACCATTTCTCTTTGCCTGCTATTTCTCTTCTAGGTTATGCTTCTTGAGCTGAGATCCACAAAGGTGTTTTTGGACATAACCTGAGTTTATATGTATTCCATATTCTCAATATGGCATGTCTAATAAAATGATTTTTAAAGTCCACATTAATTTTAACGTTATTGTATTACAATCTAGTATGCCTATGGGGGGGATCAAGTGGAGTGGTACATGAGGATCCTAAGGACTCACCTTTTTGTCCAGTCTCCTGATGTGCTATGGTTTTATCTTTAAGAGAAATAAGGAGTTTGGAGGACAAGGCTGAAGGTTCTAGTAGCACTGCGGTTTATTAAGAACTGGAGTATGTACATACTACACATTTTATTTTTTCTTATATCCTGGGTAGGATATCTCCACTCTTAAAATAGGCTATGTTGTATTTCGGCATGCCTTTGTTCACAAATCAATGTGCTTCACATATTATAAAGAATTATACTGTGAAGACAATTATGTTACCTAGAAATTAGAGGCTAAGGATTGGTCACAAGCTGTTATACCATTGAAGGAAGCTAAACAAAACATTTCTTTATTAGATGTGTATCATGTTTTCACCTCCAAAGGGTCATCAAAGAAATTAACCATTCTTTGATCTACCTTTTGACAATCCTCCTCCTCATCCGGATTAAATAAAAATTGCTTTCCCTCATGACACTGCTTTAACTCTTGAGGATTTTAGTCACAGGAAGAAAGGTATTGTCTGGATTCCAGTTTTATCTATTGAAAATGAAAGGGAAGACCCAGAATAATTTTGTCAAGGTCACGCCTATCTATCTTGGTAGACATACCCCACAAGCTTCTTACTCACACAAGCACCAAAAATTATAGCCCTTATTGGACAAATAGGCACAATATGTGCTATTTTCAGAAAGAAACATGATGCTCCAACTGCATTTGTGCAATATAAAACTAAAAAGAAAAAAAAAACCAACCCTTTCTTATATAAATTGTTTAAAAAGGTGGTTGATCAACAATGAGAAAGCAATCAATCTTTATTTACAGACAAAAGGCCCAAGTAGCAAGTTACAGATACATTCTAAAATTTGACATTAAGTAAAACAATTTAATAAGTAAAATACTTCATAAATATTACATAATACACTTAAAAACCCAACTCATTCATTTATTACTAAAAACCTTCTTTTTATGCCCATAGTTAAAAATTTGGCTGTTACCTCTGTAATTTTAGAATTTTTATCTGCAAGTAAAATTTTAACATACTCAGATGTATCTCTTCCTGGTTTTGATTTTAAAATAGGCCAGATAATTTTATAAGAGCCTTTGACAGGAAGTTAACAGTACAATAAAATACGATCCACCATTTCAAGATCAATACCATTACAGGGACAAAATCTTTGAGAGATGTGGCTTTTTTGAAATCTACAACATAGCATATTTGATGGCAACACATTTAATCTAGCTTTTGAAAAAGCTATTCTGTATTTACTTCAATATAAACTATTTAGATATGTTGGGAGCTAAAAAGTATATTCGTAACTGATTCTAAAAGTTACAAGTGAAAACAAAAGTTTGGCTTTAGCCATTAATTCCTGTACTGAATTATCCCATAATCTCTGTTTAATACATTGAAATGCTGATGTCATACCTCTAGAAAATAAATAATCAGGGTCAATATCAATCTGACTAATCTTTTGGGTTACCTGTTTAAACCACATATCTACAAAACATTCATTTGGGATTTCCTGAAGCAATCCTTCCTTATTTTTAAAAATATATATTTGCAACCAAAACTTAATAGGGCTTAACCAAGCCATTGTTCTTAAAGGACATTGCCCAGTTTCCAGGTGAATAACAGAATTTGGAACAAAGCTTGGAATACTTAAAAGAGATCTTAAAAATTCCCCTGTAGCTGGGCTGTTATTATTGACAAATGTAATCCAATTGGAGCTCCATATAAAATGTTACTTCAGGTTGACGGGCACCGTCCATCATTAGCCAAAAGGAAAATTTGTGCTTTGTTATACGTGGATGATCCTGGTTTTCTTTCACGTACTAGATTGGGTTTGAAACAACTACTTCAGGCACTAGTTAAGTATTACCAAGAAAACTAATTACAAATCACCTTGTGATAAAACCAAAAATTTAATATTAAAAAAAAAAAGATAAAAACTATATCTGGAAAATTCAAGAGCATATAATAATGCAAGTAGAATATTTTAGATATTTGGACATTTTATTTAACCATGCTCTATCCTGGCAACATCATTGCAAGGCAATACTTCTGAAAGCAAAATCTATTATGATGGCCTTGCTTCAATATTTTTATTCAAAAGGAGAGAGATTTGTTCCTGCGGTAATGAAAAAGCAAAGTTCAAATTCTAGTGGAAATTATCCATTTCTCCCATCTCCACTATAAAAAGTATTCCTCAAATATTTCACTTATACTGTACAGAGTGCTCTCCAGTGCCTCTAACTTGAAGGAGAGGCAGAAATTCTGGGGCAGAACCTTTATTTTACATGCAGAAGCACTCAAATTTAATACTCAGAGCAGCTACAGAGCCATCATGGACAAGACAAAGTTAATGAATTAAGATGTAACTTAATATAGGATAGTTTTTCATGTTTCTATTCTTGAACATGGCAGTTTCCCCTGACAAATCATGTGAAATTCTCAAATTTATGAAAATATTGTTGAAGACTATTTTATAACAAGAAAAAACGGAATGGTATACCGTGGTAGCAGGCACTATGCATGAACATTGCAATCACATCCTATACTGCCGATTTCTTCCCCCATCAGCACAACTTTACTGTTGTAAACAGTTTGCATAGTTGCTTTTCCATTACAGCAACTTTATGATCTCTTGGCAAAATAACCTGACTTTACTGAGAAAGCCTCTCAAATACAATTTAGAAATTAATCCCATCAAGAGGAATGCAATATTTGGTACCTTAAATGATACAGAAGCTCAGAAACATTACACCCTAAACAGAGAGTAATCTTAATTCTTCCAAAGCTTTCTTAGAGAGATAAAATTAATGATGGACATAAAAAAAAAAAATGACTGTATGCCTTTAGATATTGCAAGGTACTGCATTTGTTACATTAGCAACACTTTGCTGGGAAATAATTATTTTTCCAAATAACAGCCTGCAATTGCTAAAAAACGATTTATAGTTAAACATTGAGCTGACACTTAAACAATACTACTAATGGAATGTATAGAATAAATTTGTTTTAGAATTCAACAGGCTTACAAGTTATTTTACAAAAAGTATTATTTTAATGTTTTATTTTTCACCATATTGCAGAGATGCAAATTATGACTGTAAGTAAGTTTATTGTTATAACCACAAGTTATAACCTATAATGTACCATAACATACAATAAAATAACAGTAAAGTAGTAAGATTGTAAAATAAAGTGATAAAAATAGTATTAAATGTAAAAAGGTTACAGCAAGATAAAGTCAAAGCTACAACTGAGAACTTAAGTACTTCTTTCTAAGTTTAAATGACAACAGAGCAAAAGTAGGAACTTGGTTGCTGATAGATGGGAACACATCTACAAGAAGATAGATCAATTTTTTTGAGGTCCGAGACCTTGAGTTCACCTACTATCAATAATTTGGCCCTGATATCATTGTAAATGGGACAGCGGAGGACATAGTGAATAATGTCCTCCACTTGACCAACACCACAAAGATAGAGAGACATTGTTTGACAGGGAACTCACAATATCTCCATGGCACCTTTATGGGCATCCCTTTCAAAAAGCCTACCTCTAATAAATTATGACTATTCATACTCTTTTTACAATCATAACTACTTCACTCTACAAAGCTCTTTGGGTAATTGTGACACCTGTTTCTCCATAATACTAAATACTGCAAATATGTACTAATATGATCAGTATAGGTTCCCAAGCGCAATGTATCTAAAATTACTAATTATATTATAAAAAATTAGAAATGAACATTTGCTTAGAATGATATGCCAAATCTTTGTGTCAATATTTCTAGTATTCTGTGAAAACAGAGATTAAATTTAGATTCAGCCAGATTTATTTAAAATTTAATTACAAACTCAAGCATATCTAAATCTGGGTCCAACATGATTCAGTCATGAACAGCTGAATTTAAAAACTGTTTCTTTAAAAAAAAAACCATAGTATTACAGTGCACTCTAACTCAAAAAAAGCTCAAGTGAACATTGCTGATACCTATGAAATAGCACAGTCGAAGCAGGTAAAGTACTATTATGGCTGCTTTTTGCGGAAATAAAAAGCTCTAGTTTTAAGGTGCAATGAGCTCCAGAATTTCTAGTGCATTATCCCATTATTTAGAGAGGAATATCATATTTTATTAAGGCCAATAATAATGCTTAATGTTAAGCTTATGCATCTGTAGGGCTCCTCCATTGATTGGTCTAGATTGCTTTTTTCTGACTGATACATTCTATCCAACATTACATTTTGGTGTACTACAATGGATTTGCTTACCCAGGAGAGTTGCATTTATTACTAATGTTTTTATTGATTTGGATTTTGTTATTTGTTGCAATCCTATGTAAGTTCTCATGAGAGCAAAAATTGACTAACATGAAGTTAACAGGAAAAAAAATCCAACAAAAAATCTTAATGTAGCATATTTTATCAAACGATCAGATCAATATTGCCCTTTAATATGCATCACCAATGGCACCGCTAGAAAGAGAACATAATTTAAGTTTTAGATGTTTAGTTCATTTCCAATAACTGCCATTACTCTAGAGGTATCCAGTTTAAGAGCTAACCCACAACAATCATTTGTTTTTAGCTTGTATGGAAAATAGCTCATACACTAACCCAATAGCAATGCCAAAACTTACAGAGTTTCTAAAAAATTTAAACTTCTTTTGTGAATGAAAGCACAGAAATTTCAAAATAATTCAAAATTATTTTGCCTCTATCAAAACTTTTTACCAGTCCTCCTTTTACCCAAATATACAAAACAATATTATTCACAAGTGAAGAAATTCCCAGTTTAATTCAACTTCTTTTCCCCATATTTCAAGTCAGGGCCCTCTAACTTCCACTGTCATAAGATACAGTGGGATCTCATTACTCTCTAAAAGCATAGTTAAGCTTAATTTATCCAATTAAGTTTAATTTATCCCACACATGTTCAGAATAAAATTAGTCAGATCCTAAAAGCCTTTCATTAGTATGTTGGAATATTTATTGACCCAGGTTCACATGTGGGAATCACTAAGAAAAAGTAAATGTTTACTTGCTTACAATGCCCAGCTCCACTTCAGACCTCCCACCTGAAGAAATGTAGAAACAGTGCCAGGACAAATCATAATATTCATGAAAATTGTGTATTCCCATTTCCCCTTATTGGTTTGATTGTAGATTATGTGAGTGAGGTGGGGTGTAGAGGCCTGAGCATGGATGTTTATGGAAGGGGAGGGAGGAGGGCTCTGAAGAGATGAGGGCAGGTTGTAACATCTCAGTAGTAATGGGTACAGGGAGATATGACTGGAGAGGCAGGGTGGGCCACTCAAGGGGAATGGGCCACAGCTATACTGTATCTGTGGCATATTCCAGCCCCTTGATCTCACTCCTGGGCCCCAGATGGCAAATTTTCAAGGCCCTGGGCTGTCGGCTGCTGCTGCTAAATGCCAGGCCAGTATGTAACAAGGCTACTCTTATTCACAACCTGATTGTCAATGAAAAGGCTGACCTGACATGCATTACTGAGACCTGGCTGGGACAAGAAGGGAGGGTTCCTCTTTCTGAGATATGCACAGCTGGGTTCCGGGTGTGGCACCAGCCAAGACCCAGGGTAGGGATGGTGGAGTGGCAGTGGTCATCCAAGATGCTTGAGAGGCATCCATGGGTACTGCCCAGGTGCGAGACCTTATTCATTAAGTTGGACACTAAGAGGGATCAACTGGGACTGTTACTATTGTACCAGCATCCCTGCTGCATAGCAACCTCTCTGCCTGAGCTTCTTGATTCTATGGCCAGGTTGGTGGCAGAGTTCCCCAGGCTTATGTCTTGGGGGACTTCAACTTGCCTCCTCTGGGCATTGGGTCTGAGATAGCTCAAGAGTTCATGGCCACCATGACAGCCACGTGCCTGTCCCAAGTCATCCAGAGCCCGATACATAATAGCGGTCATATGCTTGACCTGGTTTTTCTGTCAGAGCAGCGGTTGTTCTGAAACTGAGGGAGATATTGGTTTCTCCCTTGTCATGGTTAGATCACTCCCTGGTGAGCCTCCAATTCTCTGATGCCACCCCCATCCGCAGTGAGGTTGGGTCTATTAGATTGGCCCACCCCAGGTGACTAATGGACCCAACTGGGTTTCAGAGGGAGCTTGGGATTGTTCCAGGAAGTCTGCTACACAGTCCGACAGAAGCCTTGGTGACTGCCTGGAATGGGAGAGTGGCTGCAGCTTTGGACCAGATCTCTCCATGACTATGATTCCTGTAACTCTCTATGGTATATGGAAGAGGTGAGGGAACTAAAGAGGGCTAAGAGATGCCTAGAGTGCCACTGGCAGAATACGGTGAGCAAAGATGATCGAACACGAGCTAGAGCTGCTGTTAGAGCCTACCTCATGGCAGTAAGGGTGGCAAAATGTAATTATTTCTCCAACCTTATTGCGTCCACAGATAATTACTCAGCAGCCCTATTTTGGGTGACCCGGTCCTTCCTTGGAGAGAGTAATACTGGGTATCACCTACAGGGTCGCTGTGAGAAATATGCTGCGCCTCAAGCAGATAAAGTTGCTCATATCCACTCTACATTGGACTCCAGCTTCAGGACAGCACCAGTGGAGGCTATGCGGGTGGTTTTGCATGGTTATCTTGGGGGAGTTTGATCCTCTTGCACCTGAGGAAGTGGGCACAGCTCTTGTGTTAGATCCGTGTCCTTCCCGGCTGGTTAAGGCTGCCCAGGAGAGGATGTGTGATTGGGTTTGGGTGGTAATTAATAATTCCTTGAGAGAGGGGGTGATTCCAACAGCTCTTAAGGAGGCAATGGTGCACCCTCTCCTCAAGGTGCCATCACTTGACCCAACCAGTCCAGACAGCTTTTGTCCAATCTCCAACCTCTCCTTTTTTTTAGGGAGGGTTGTTGAGAAAGTGGTCACATGGCAGCCGCAGAGGATCCTGGATGAAGCGGATTATCTGGAGCCTTTTCAGTCAGGGTACAGACCAGGTTACGGGACTGAGATGGCACTGATTACACTCTTAGATGACCTGTAGTGGGAGCAGGATGGGGTAGTGCATCCATCTTTGCTCTTCTTGACCTCTCATCAGCCTTCAATACCATCAATCATGGTATCCTTCTGGACTGGCTTCAGGAGTTGGGGGTGGGCAGCACTGTGTTGCATAGGTTCTCCTCCTTCTTCCAGGGTCAGTTCCAGCTGATGTTGATAGGAGGGGAGAGATCCAGCCCACGCCCCCTACTTTATGGGGTATCCCAGGGCTCGTTTCCCTCTCTACTCCATCTACATGAGGCTGCTGGGTGAGGTGATCCGATGGTTTGGGGTGAGTTATCATCAATATGCTGATGATAACCAGCTTTATATCTCTATCTCAGGCTGCCTAAGTAATGCCATGGATGTCCTGTCCCAGTGCCTGGAGGCTTTAAGGGTCTGGTTGGGGTGCAATGGGCTTTGACTCAACCCAAGCAAACGACTGTTTGCTGTTGGACCTGGATGGTGAGGCAGTGCCCCAGACAGACCCAGTGCAAGCTGGGGGTCCTCTTGAACTCATGGCTCCTACTAGAAGATCAGGTGGTAGCCGTGGCTGGGAGGGCCTTTGCACAACTTTGGGTTGTGCACCAGTTGCGCCCATTCCTGGACCAGGACGACTCACGCCCTTGTGAACCCTCATCTGGATTACTACAACACATTCTACATGGGGCTGCCCTTGAAAAGCACTCGGAAGCTTCAACTGGTGAAGAATGCAGCTAGGTGGGTAGTAAATGGTGTAGGATATTCGATACATGTAACACCACTGCTATGTGAGCTGCATCAGTTGCCAGTGTGCTCCCAGGTGCAATTCAGGGTGCTGGTTGTCATCTTTAAACCCCTCCGTGGCTTGGGACTGGGTTACCTAAGGGACCATCTTCTCCCAGTTGTTTCTACCCACCCAATTCGGTCCAGCAGGTTGGGCATGTTACGGGTCCCATCAGCCAAGGAATGTCATCTGGTGGGGACTAGGAGACGTGCCTTCTCCGCCATATCCCCTGTCCTCTGGAACATCCTCCCTTCAGAGATTAGGATGACCCCAACTCTGTTGGCCTTTCATAAGGCCGTGAAGGCCTGGTTATCTGCCCAAGCCAGTAACAAATGAACATTCCCAGTTCATTTTTCATTATAATAATAATAATAATAATAATAATAATAATAATAATAATAATACAATACTGGTTTAAATCTAAAACAAAAGGAGAAAAGTCTATACTAAAGCAAACAAAAAACTAACACCAAAGGCAAAAAAGAAAAGAAAAATAAAAATAATACATGTCACAGTAGGCCTATATACATGAAGTTTGTGGATATCTTATTGTGGCATTTGAACCTGGGGTTATAATTTACTAGGAAGAAGCAAACCAAAATTTATAAAATAATCCCTGGTTTGTGTTATTGGCTATTTTGGGCATAATAAATGTAACCCTAGATTCATATGTACGTTAGAGTTATACCACATTTATATACTACCCAGAAAAGTGTGAAGACTGAAATATAAGTGAATCATTGTGCATGCTGATATTGTTTAATAAGCTAGGAATTTAGAATTCTGCTTTATGATTAGCGAGCAACATACTTGCTATCAATCTATTTGATCAATCCTTCAAGGTAGGCCAGGTCATAGAACAGACAGTGCAAGTACTGCTGGGACTTTACTTAGGATACAATGACAGAATCTCGAAAGCCTGACAGTGTTTCCTTCTACCCCCGTTTTAGCAAACAGAATCAAGGAGGGTTTATTTTGAATCTCTTTCTCATGATCTATCCTTTCTCAGGATGGAGCTGTTGTTTATTTTTTTGTAACAGTTCTTGTGTTCCATCTTCAAAGTTATCTTCACATTCCTCTGTTCCTTCTTGGAAGAGAACTTTCATAATGGCAAACACTGCTTCAGCTTAGATAGGTCTCACTTATTATTTGGAAGTATTTCTTGGTTTCAAGGTTGTACTAAAAAACCTGATTACTAAGGTCCCAATTACTGAAGTATGGTTTGAGCTCTCTACATGCTGCCAAATAGTTTATATGTAACCTACAAACCAAGTTAGAAAATACCTATTTTTAATTTTGGTGTTCAAGATAAACAAAAAAGTCAAAATAACCATTTATTTTATTGATAGAATTGTATATGCCACCTACGCGCTGATTCCAGCTAGTTTACAAAAATAAAACTATAAAACTATATAAAGAAATATATCATGTAAAATCACAATTATTGTTTGTCTCAACCAGAGGAGAGATAAAATCACCACATGCAAATGAAAATGTGGATCAGCTGGATTATGGCATGATGCTTTCACCTCCATAAATGCAAATTCATCAGCCAATACAAAACAAAACGTAACAAAACAAAACTACCTTCTACCATGGCATGCTTTTAACTCACTGTACATATTAATTATTTGATTATGTGCCAGCAAGTAAATGTTGACTCTTAGTGACCACATAGATTGATTTTCTCCAGGATTATCTGTCTCTAACATGGTCCTTCAAGTTTTCCAATGGTGCACCCATCACCACTGTAACTGAGTCTATCCTCCTTGCTACTGGTCATCCTCTTCTCTTTCCTTCCACCTTTCTCAGCATTACAGCCTTCTCCAGACAGCTAGATCTTTGCATAATGTGTCCAAAGTATAATTTGAGTCTGGTAATTTGTGTCTCAAGTGAGAACTCTAGGTTGATTTGTTCAATGATCCATTTATTTGTTTTCTTGGTTACCAATAGTATTCTCAGGAGTCTTCTCCAATATCAAAGTTCAAAAGTGTCAATACTCTTTCTTTTCTGCTTCTCCATGCTCATCTTGTTCCAATCCAGCTTCCCGTAATATATATAGTAATCAGCATATAGGTTGAATAAATAAGGGGAGAGTATGTAGTCTTGTCTCACTCTGTTGCCAACCTGGAGTCAGTCTGTTTTGCCATGTTGGGTCCATACTGTGACTTCCTGACTTGGATATAACTTTTGCAGTATAGGGTACACAATTATACATTGCTTATCATAAAAGTTATTTGAAGGATACAAATATATTCAGGGAGTAAGAACACTTATTATTATTGATATATCACAAGTATGTAGATATTAATCCACTTTTTAATGTTACTAGAGATAAAATCTATACAATGAATCCCAATAATTAAAACTTTACATAAAAAATGTAAATATCAAAAATCTAAATAAGCCACTAACACATTCAGATAAAAAGTTTTGTTTTTCCTATGTTTGATATATATCTTAGTGTTCCAAATACTTTCACCAATGGTTCTCAGTCTCAGTAACCCAAAAATTAAAAGTAACCCAATGATTAAAAGCAATTTTTTTTTAATTGCCTCAGGCAGTTAGTCTTAGACTTTTGAATATAATAACCTTATAAATTGGTTTATAACTTACTTACTTTTCTTAACAGAGGCACAAGCATTCTACAATACTATATTCTTTAAATTGTTAGAGAAAGTTATTCGGAACTGAACATTTTTAGCATGCACATACCTATTTTACTAAACTTTTAAATTTATCTATTAAAACCCATTATTATATAAAAAATTATGACTTTTTGTAATTTGTTTTGACTAAAGTGTAATGTACTTCATGGATCAGGGTTTGAAGAACACTTTCATTTCTGAAGTGTATACAAGGGAACCTATTAACATGACAATGCATTATCAGTTATTGGTGATCCATTGAAGCTGATATTAATAGTTGGATTTGGCTACTCCTGGAATGTCTTTCAGAGAATGAATAAAAAGATCATGATGATGATGATCATCATCACCCCTCCCCCCCCATTAATACAGGTAAGCACCACAAATAATCTTTAAAAATCAAAAGTTATAACTGTATCAAATGTGTAAGCAAAACCTTTTTTTTCCACACTAGAACTCCTCCAATCCATCCCAGAGTGTCTCTCAATCCCCCTTAGTAAAATTGTGAGACTGCAAAAAGAAGAACATCCGTTCTCTGTTGGACAGAATTAGTGGATACTAATCTGTAATCCATTGTACACTAAGATGATTTCTATAGTAAAATAAGAAAAAAGTAACAATAAATGCCGTATTTCATTCTGCTTTATAAATCTACACAATCAGTACAAAATAGAACATCAATTTTATTTCCTTAAGCATCAACTCTACAGTTTTTCACACTTTTCAAACTAGCATCCATAAAAGGTTAAGGCGGAGACTGACAAGCTCAATTCATGGTGACTATATGCAATGTCCTTGTCAACCTTACAGAAATGGCTTTCTACTGCCTTCTGTGATTTGGGGGGGGGGGGGTACCGCTCAATCAGGACTATAATTTGTAAGTTTTCATAGTGATTTCCCATCCATGTACTAACCAGATCTGTCTTTCTTAGCTTTCAAGATTGCCAAGGGTCTTTGTCATTTCAACAGAACATGAAATGTGGGGAAGCAATATACTGTAGGAGATTTTTTTTATAGGAAGTCTACCATTCTATTCTTGAAAGATTCAGAAAGATCCTTGCTGAGACCCTTGAGAATAAACAATGTATGGGACAATCCTTAACATCTGGTATTGTTAACTCCAATTATGCATGGGACTGTTAATTCCAGTTATGAAAGTAAAACGACCAACTGAACACTGAACTCTTTTCCCCACAACAGCAAATGGACCATTTTAATTGTATAAATTACTCTAAAAGCCAAGATCTTAATTACATTCCTGTTAAAAGCAGTTGGTTAAGTTTCTGTTAAGTAGCATGAGAATAACCACAAAGTGAAAGCAACCATGTTATTGCAACAAAGTAGGTCCTGAAACAGCAATATTCCAGCAACCACTTTAAAAGAGGATAAAATAGCAAAGTATTATATATAAATGTAAAGTGAAAAACAAAATAAAGTAAAATAAAGCCAATCTAATTATATAGAATTGTTTGTAATTTCTAATAGCTGTAAGTGAGGAAACAATTTATGACAAATTCCAATTATAAAAAGAAATTATCTGTTCTGCAACAGCAATTTTAGTGACATTTTTAATACAGAGAAATCATGAACCTTAATTATTGGAATTTACTCGTGCTACAGATGCTCTACAGAAATCTAATTAAATATATCTGATAGTACTTCCAGAGAGAAGACTTCAAATGGGAAATTTGCTGATCCATGTGTTGGCTTAAAAACCAATTTTTGATGACCTCTAAAACAAAGGATAAACCACTTTGTCAAAAATCATCAGTCTGAGAGGGAAAGAAATTGGTGTCTTAAATTTAAGAGGCCCAACTTAAAAATCATTTCACTTGTTTGGGTATTGTACTCTCCATAGACTTATCATGGTTCCTTTACTTTCATGTTTAATTAGCTAAATATTAACAACAGCTTGAACTAATTTTTAATTTTTATTGTGATGCTTAATAAGCAGAATCAATGAATTCTGTTCTGAAAAATACTGGGTGAGTGGATTACATTAATTCTACCAGCCAAATCTTCGCTAGATTATGGCATTGGGAACGGATAACAGAATTTCTTTCGAATTTTGGCCTAGTTTCTAACAGAGCTTAAACAGTTGTTCTGAATTGCTTTGCCTATTCCCCAATGGAGGCATGGAATCCTTGGCTGAAGGTAGGCCATATTTTCATTGGGGCTGAAAGTTTTACTATAGCATTACAGAAAGGAAGACAAAAGAAAGCTTAGAATGTAACTTAGAATGTAACTTCTTACATCTTTCTCTTATTATGTAACCAGAAAATAAAACCAGAAGAAAGAGGAAAGGTTGGGACTTGCAGTGAGAAGTAAAGCTAGTGATCTGTGTTAAGTTCACCCAATACATGTAGATTCAGAATTACTTTTGATGTAGGCTACCCTGCCGGAAAAATCTTCTGCATATACTCATTTATAGTGCCTTGAATTAGCTATGCCAATGTTATAGGAGATGCAGGGTTTTTTTGACACAGATTCAGAAGGGCCCTTTGCCCAACATCTCATCAAATGATCTGCACAATCCAAGTTTTTTATGTTCAAGTGGTCCAGGTTTTTCATTTACATGATATTGCCTAAAAATGACTGCTTAAAATCTAGTTAAAATATAGTAATTTAAAACAAGCTTTCAGTACTACAACTTTGTACATTTGGAATCATCAACCCACTTTAAAATGGAAACCCTGCAACAGATGATGATATTCAGTCCCATCATGATCAGGGATAGAAGCATCATATCAGAGTGCCTGAGGCTGACAGGTTTAGTCATTAGTTGATTAAAAAAAAAGTCCAACTGACTAATTTCAAATTCCATTTGAATGAAATTATAACTAAATAAATGTTATAATGAATATTCATTCCCTGACTTATTCTGATAGCACAAAAGGTGCTATAGGTTATCCAAACTCCATTAAAAATGAAAGCGACTTTAGAGGTGCTCCAAGATTTTCAGATGCCTATCCCTCTGCATTTGATTTAAAAGTGATTGTACATGTTTTAAAATTATTAAAAAATAATTATAAGTAAAACATTAGCTGGTCTTCTTATCTTAAGGGTATCATTCACCATTCAGGTCTACTCTGGAGCATGGCAGTTATGCTTCTCAGAATTTATTGTGAAAGGTCATAATGAATCTATTACAGATGCATATTCCAAAATAAAACAATTCTAAATTATTATTATTGAACTGTACTATTTTTAGATGTGTTGATAACCTTGAAACCTGAACAAAGACCCTCTCAAATTCAGAGATATTTGAGAAAAGATGATTTCATACAATTTCCTTCCTACACTAGTGAAAAATAATCTCTTTAATTGAGCAAATAAATGTAGTACTGTATCCGATATAGTTGAGCTGGAATTCTGAGCTAGACTCTTTTGTGTTGCAAATCCAGAATTTTCTTTATAGGACTATGGAAACATTACAACAATAACCTCTGTTTACTACAAGTCTTGGTGATTTTGTTTGCCTCTGGCCATCGCAAACCATGGTAGAATTCTGCTCACCTCTGACTAGTACAATACTACATCGATAATGTGTTTCAACTGGCTTCTTTAGCTTTTTCTTCTGTAAACTATTTTGATTGCTACAAAGATTACTGAAATGCAATTTTATTGTATGGCAGCAAAATCAAATGTGAAATCAGTCCTATACAGACTGCATATGTCTTCATGCTAAATTGCATGCTGATGACTAACCCAACTTTGATTCAAATGACAGGTCACAGTCATTGTTAATCTGTGTGGCTTCCTTCAAGAGACAAATTTCCTATGATGAATGGCACAAAATACATAAGGTCCTCTTTGTGAAATATTTAATATTGCAGTCATGCACTAAGGTCTAGAGCTTTAACATCTGTACAACTCCTAGCACTGCAGGCACTATTGGAAATCAATTTTGAAGGCTTTATACCACACCACTGAAGCCAGTAGGTGATCTGCCTTTAGTTTCAATAGAACTGTTGAAACTAGAGGTCAAGCCTTAAGTCTTTTAAGTTGATAACCATGTCTTTTCAGGAATCTACCAAACAAAGAGACAAGGAGCTATATTAACTTTCAGCAAGTGGAAAATAGGGTTAATGTGCACCTTACAGTCTGCTTGGTACTTCAAGGAAAATAAACAGGAATAGCAAAATTGGCACTGACAGTTTTTGTCTAAAACATGTTTTTCCCTTTTGTCTAGGAATATAAAGCATTAAACACACAGACAGACAGACAGACAGACAGAATATGCTGAAAGCTAAGGGTTCCCCCCCCCCCCAATCCCTCAGAGACAGTTACGGTAAATTTAACTTGAAAAAGTATTTTCCCCTTTTGGATTTTATGAATTCTGCATATGTCTGCAAAATGTACTTCTGATGAAACCCAAGATTCTACAAAAGATTCTACATAAAGAGATCCGTCCAATCTCTAATACATATGTTATACTTTCCATTTAACCAGGAATTACATCTTAAATAGTGACCAACTACTATAATTGCTATGTACTTAGGGAACCACTGAAAATAAGAAAGTATTATTCCCTTAAACTGGGACTACTAGTCTTTCCCAGGGCACTAAGATAATATTCACCTTTAATAAAAGCTAACCCTTTGTATGCAAGGTCAGGGGTAAATTAGATAACTTCTAGATGAACTCATTCTGCTGATCATTGGCTAGGGAAATGTTTCTATTCAAAATGTAATACTATCCCAGCTGCCAGAACTATTATCAGTTTCAGCCTCAGTGCACACTGTACCTTTTTAAATTTAAATATCTAAAAAAATAAAATATGAACTATAGATGGCAACGTAAGTATGAAGTGTTTTCTTAGGCATTATTCACTGTAACACTAAAAAGAGCAGTTAACCAAAGCTTATAGAAAAGTCTTTGGATTTTTTGCTTTAAATTTTAACCATCTTTCATTATATAGCACCATTTAATTGTACAGAGTGTAACAGCACATTATTAATCACACCTGACAGCAAGTTATTTTCACTGTCATGAAGGATAATACATCAGCAAATGCCACATAGTATTCTTCGTAACAAAAGAAAAATCCATAGGAGGAGTTTTTCAAATGAAGCCAAATGTTCCCTTGTAAATGATACTCCAGAACTGTGTAATGGAAAATGTCACTCATGCCACCTCATGTTTAACTATTATCTATTTACACCAAGAAACAAGCTCACCGCACACTTGAATGACCAAGGATGGCTGTATATCAAATCAGCCACCAACAAGATGCCTTGGCATGTGAAACAAGAAATGAAAGTACATCTTGAAGAAGCTGGCCAGTGAGTACAGCTCTTAGTTAATGCCACTCTGCAGCTAACACTTGGCAAAACATTCACTCCCATTTTTCATTAATGGTACTCAAAATGGTATCACAACTGAACCTTAAATATACTCTATTCCTTGCCTCAGAAGATTGTCCCTTTCTAGGGCCTGCAGTCAGCAGACAAAGTGGGAACAGTGGGATTAGCTCTTTGAAGTATCTCATTAGTCCCAATTCCTATTTATCAGATTCATGAGAAGGGTGGCATAATGTTCAGGATGAATCTGACTATTGTGTTCAAAGCAGCCAAACTGGTTATTTGTGCTTCATCTAGTGCTATGGTGGTAGAGTGGCACATTTTCTCTCCTTGTTTCTGCAACCACAGATAGCTTTGGGGATTTTGTAATGTGATGCAGGAAGATATCTAACCACCTTTTCTTCCTTTTCTTTTGGAATTGAAAGACAAGATTGAGACCAGAGAAATATGAGGTGGTGAGCAATAAAATCTGCCTTCTATACATCATGCCTATTTTTTTCAATTGCAGGGGCATAGTCATCTTCAACTATTTGTGTATGATGTATTAGACAACAAGACAGAACAAATACTTCTATGGGTAGCAGTGTTGTTTCTGCTTTCTGCATTTAGTTATACAGCCTCATGCTAGTTTGGGGCCAGGAAGCCATTTGGATGATGGCTACTTTTGTAGTTAGACATAACACCAAGGCACCTGGTTAGAAATATAGATGAGAGTGTAACTATTATGCTTTTAAGAATATGACTCTGTACAGTAAGAGGGAGCAGCCACTTCTCAACTTATATGATTGTTCTGATTGCAATCTGAAATATAAAGGGTAAAGCAGTGCACTGAAAAATCCAGGGACATCTCATATGATTAGTGGTCATACAATTTTAGATACTCGTCTCAACTCTGAATCCCAGGTAGACTTAACACACAAAGCACACCAATTAAATGTAAAACTGAGAACAAATTGTGAATATTCCTTCTACTTTTTCAGCCCTCCTGTGGAGTACATAAAAGCTCCACGCTGTCTTGTCTGCAATTAGGCCAATGATAACCATCAATTAACTTGTGCTTCTTAAGAGATAAAATTATATTATGTACTGTTTTAATAAGCTGCTACATTCATGTTATGCTAACAGCAAGTGCAACCTAATCTCGTTGTATAGGATAATGTAACGTGCAGTACATTTAAAGCTCCAGGGAAAGACTTTTTCTTTGTACACAAAAAAGGAACTAATTATAGAGATTCCTTGGAGAAAAACTGGAAACACCGAAATGAAGCTTGCTGGAAGGTCTTTCACTGTTTGATCATATTTTCTATAAGAACAAAAACTGAAATATGTTTTTTGGTAACCCGTATCAACATACTTTGCAATCCCGCTACCCAAAAGAAAAAGTACTGGTAAATTACAACCACTGCTTTCATCATTTGGAATGGGCTACTTTGCACATTTCAGAAATAACAATAACAACAACAAAATCCTTTGGGTTTACCTGAGAAAAACAAAAACAAACCAAGGTCATGCAGCACAACGTTCAAGACATTCTGATGAATCTAAAGGAAAATATTGTATGTGATATTTACAATACCCATATCCTCAATCCCTCTTCTATTTTCTTTCTCTCATCTTTTTATTGCCAACTAAAAGTGAAACTGATGCAATTAAATAGAGCAAACTGTAGAGCTACACCAAAGAAATACAGATTCAAAGTCAAATCTCAGCACTTACAGGTTATCATGTTCTTTCCAAACAACCTTTCAAACAGATGAAAGAGAACTTAAAATGTCTGGGTCAAATAGAAGCAGTGCCAGAAAGTATCTCTGAATGTTCATACACCTTAAATTGTACAAAGCTAGCAGATTTTTTTTTTTTTTTTTGCCAATTATTAAACATGTGTCTCTGCTATTTTCAATAAGACTGTACTGGTCTTGTATTATACTATATAAATTCTCCCACCCAAGGATTCACTGAAGATTTAGTGAGATTTTAGTGAGATACAGGATACAAGTTGTCTTGCATTTATAATATAAATGGATAAATGGTGAAACTGTCATTCAGCTGCATCACTTTGTGAGCACAGAACTCAGCAATAGATTAACTTGTTTTCTTTCATCATGTAAATTAGGCAAGCATGCTTCCTTTTCTTTCCAGATTTTGCTATGGTGAAGTATCAGCAACTTCAGTTTATAAGCCAAGGGTTCTTCAACTGCAGAATGCAACTTCCTGGAGGTTCATGAGCAAATTGGAGGGAGATCAGACTAGGTCCCACTCTGCTTGGATGTAGCTAGCCTTCACTCAGCTGCTATGTCAGTGTAAAGATCTAGGCCCTGGAGCTTTCCTTACTTAGCCCTTGTACTTGCACCAGTGTGTCCTCTAACACTGATTCTAAGCCTTTATGTTGTGCCAGGCAATCTAAGCATGTTGGCCTCTCATCACAAGACACTGCCTCTTACAAGATATACAGATCTTGGGCTGCCTGGAGCAGGAATTTAGCCTCAGCACCAGGATTCAGGAATGCTCCCTAGGAAGAAACTCAAGAAGCAGCAGCAGCAGCTGTGACTGGACAAGACTGCCTTAAATCTGGCCAAGCTACCTTGGACAGCACTCAGGAGCAGGTTGGGGCTTGTAAGAGCAAACACTGCTTGACTGATTGATTGCCAAACTTATGCTCATATATCCCTGACAAGCTAGCCCATGAAGGTTTACATAAAAATAAATACCATTAAACAGCAGGTAACTTCAGTTAAAACAGCATCAATAAAACAAGTGAACAGTATAACCATAAAGGTATACATAAAAACTAAACTTAAACTTTGTAAGATAAGGGAATGCTTGCTTATACAGGCAAGTCTTTATATTTCTATTAAAATCAGCCAGTGAGGACAACATCTACGCCACCGGGCAGAGAATTCCACAAAGTTTTTGTCCTCACTGAGGATGCCCTGGACCTAGTTGTTTTAGCTAGTCCTAGAGGATAAACAGAGTTCCTATTTGATCACATAACTGAGAAGTCACTCCTTTAGTTAGCTAGATATTTCACTCATAAACTTCTTGCAATTTAAGTGTGATTTTTAAAATATCCATTTGCTAACTGCCCTTTCAATTAAAGCAAGATCTGTTCTGTGGAATATATAATTGACATAGAATCTGTTGCTGATTGCTAAAAAAAAAAGAGAGAGAACCCTCCTTGGAAACCACTATCAGCTGCTTCCTACCAAAAAACCAAACCAAACCAAACCAACAACCAAAAAAACCCAGTCACTTTTCTTTGAAATAAATCCCATTGTCTCTAGTCTTTGAATATACTCTGATACATACCACACAGAGTTTTGAGCTAAATTTCAAAAATGTCAACAAAGGTAAATATATATTTATGTAAAGTTTTAGAAACCCTTCCTCCCTTTATGTGTCTATGTGTGGGTACAGGTTTCGGTGTGTCCCTTTCGATTGCAGCCGTATGTTACTTCAAAGAAAATACCAGCAATCTGAAAACTGCAAAAGCAAAGAAATTAAAGGAACAGGGCATTTCTGCAAATATGGGAAAAAGTTCTTCAGGAAGTGTGGTAACCATAATAAAGAAGTTGTGCAGCATATTAAAAGTTGACCCATCAGTATAGGAGCTGCTAGAATTACTTCTATTCAAGTTACACTTTTATCCAAGTTTTAGCCTGCTTGTGCATTACTGATTTTCAACATTGCATACTGAAAATAAAATCATCATGAAACAATAACTGAATCCATCATAAATGAGATAATTGTTGCACATAATAAGAATTAACATTAATCTGAGCAGCAAAAACAAAACAAAACTCCACACAAATGTAAGAAAATGAAACTTAATACAATCTAAGGACTAGTGAAGGAAAACACTTTTAACCAATAACGGTTTTATTAAAATTACTACACACTGTTTGAAAGATGGAGTAACTGGGCCTGGATATAACTGAAAAAAAGAACTCTTACCCAGAAGCATGGAACATAAAGGCTGGAAGCTTTTTTTTTTTTATTATTCTTTAATATGAATTTTTAATTAGCTTCTAATTCTAAGTAAGTATCAAACAAGTTGTTAACAAAGGACAACACCAAATTCTTATCATATTAAAATACACTTTTAAAAGTATTTAAAAAGTCAGTGGTGGGGGAAAGCACTGCTATGCCTAAAGATTTATAAATATTGCCTGAAAACTAACCAACTAACTAACTAACTATATATGTATCTATCTATGGATGTGTTTTTTAAAAAGAAAAATGTAGCAATGTTTTTATTAATCTATCCTACAAACAACTTAGAGATTTTATTTTTGCTTCAGCAGTTTGTTTTTAAATCCAATGATCCAAATAACTGAAAAAAATACATTACCAAAATGTAGTAACCAAGTAAAAAGGACGAAAAAGTCACACAGATAGTATCATAAACCCAGTATGCTTTTAATGTATTTTTGCCTTTGCCTTTTGGTGCCATATGTGCTTCAGTAGAAGTAAAATATAAGACTATCCAGGACTTTCTAAACACAGTTGACTTTAGAAAAACTAAGTGTTCAAGAATAGCAATTCCAAACTGCTACCAAGTTAATCCGTTTAAAGCCTGCACTTTAAACCACAACCTGGGGATAAGCTACACACTACTAAAAGGTTTTAATGAATGAACATAAAACAATTGACTACATGACTAATCAGATACATTATTGCATTCTGCATATCGTATTCACTAGAACATGGTTTTGGAAGTCCCTCAGTATTGTTCAAGGAATACCTCTGAACCTGGCTTCATCATTGTCTTCAGCAGATTTTCAGTCATGATACCACTTCCCAAATGGATATGTGGTTTTATGGAGGCAGCTTGCTGACACTTAAAATTGCAAACATAACAGTTTAAGATTAAGGATATTACTAACATATTTTTGATGAACTACTACAGGACAAGTGCCTTCTGAAATAAGAGAAAAATATAGTATTTGGTGATACTTTGTTTTTCAGAAATAGGAATGATTTCTTCCAAATACATCCTGCGTTTTCCAAGGACTTGTCTCTGCGATATAAATAGATAAAACAGTGAGTTAAATTCTCATTAGAATGTTAACCTGAATCTTGTTGTCTCCTTCGTTCTGAAATTGGATATTTTATGATGCGGCCACAAAAGAACCTAAGAAGATCCCTGCTGGATTAGACTAAATGTCAATCTAGTCTAACATTCAATTTGCAAAGTAGCCAAGCAGATGCACAACAGAAGCTAAGAAGTAGAACCAAATTGATTCAGGAACACTTATGGCTCTTAAAAAATGTGTGTGTGGAAATCCTGGATGTTGGATAGGAGGGCTTAAGCAAAAAGGGAAGAACTCTCTTGGAAATGAGCAGTGCCTCAAACACCGGTATCTTTCACACTGGAAGGATCCAAAGGCTTGCTACTAACTGCTATTAGTATGCTAACTGGGATTAGTATGCTTTGGGGGGATCCAAAGGCTTGCTACTAACTACTAACTTGCTATTAACTGATTTCAGACTGATGAATATTTCCCCTATATACCTTCACAGCACATTATCAACACACACAAGCTGCATATATATTGGTTTCATTCCTAGCTTTCCATGATAGCATTGAATAGGATTCATGTATATTGATATATTGTTTATGAGAGTTATATTGCATTTATTTATAACTAAACATCTTGATTTTTGTGCTTACAAAAAATGTCTATTACAATTTAAAATTCAAATACTTGAAAAAATTTCGATATACTTTCAAGGGAATCACCACAGGACAAGAAACTGATTTTAAAAAGCACTCTTAAGTTTATAGCTGCCTGAAGCTTTAAAAGAAATTGCAAAGAAATAATTAGAATAAAATTGCTCTTGTACATTGAAGGCCACTATAGGACAAAACTATATCAATAAGACTACTATTATACTGTCCTCACAAACAATGCTGAAACTACAATTACATTAAAAGTCCTTGACTCATAGGTAGTTTTATAACTAGCCCACAGCTATACATGAGCTCAGATGGCCTTGACACAGATTATGGAAGGAGAAACTAAATAAAAAAATACTGAAAGAAGGAAAACTGAAGAGGAGAGATTTTTTTTAAAAAAACCTGATAGTCTTAGTAGTTGTCAAATATAAACTACATTGCAGCCTTTAGCGAAGAGTTATCTTGTTCACAAACATGCCAAAGTAATAACAAGCTGCACTGAGAACAACATAAAGGTCACAGCACTGGGAATTCCTCATACTGTTATTCACTGTAAGGTATAATGTTGGTGAGGTGGGAACCAAAGGTTCCCAAGCTAGAGAGAGATGTTATGTAAACATTTACCAGCTGTTTCCTGCTGCCACCAAGAGATTGGCCTGATATCTGTTTGCCAGGTGGGAGGAAAAAGCCTAGAGTTTAAATTCTATTGTTGAAGGTATTGACTTCTTCGTACTGCAGTGAGCAAATCACTGTGTGTATCTCAGGCTTCATTCTTAGATGTAACAGAGCCTAAATTAGCTGAGTCATATCTGAGAGTTTTCTGCTAAGTCATGCTAAATGCCACATAAGAGGTTAACTGTACAGAGAGTGAGATTTACTGCTGAGTTTTGATGAGAACCCTGGCACTGAGTGCATATTAAATATAACATAGCTTATAAAAAATTGGGGGCTGAGTATTCAAGTGATAAAAGTCTCTTCTCAATTTATTTTTTACATTCTGGATGAGTTTCTACAACAGAGTCAGAATGTTTCTTCATGTCTGAAGAAACATGGCGTTGTGCTTGCCTTATTTCATGCAGTAAGGAAAGGAAATATTGGGGTCAGTGCTCTCAAAAGCTAAAATGATTTAGTATTCCAGACTGAGAATTCCAAAACATAGTTCTTGTTTGCGAATAGTATGATATATTCATTATTAAACTAGGAAATTTAGCTGATATGAATGCCACACTACGGCTTGGTATTTCTGATTCATATCTAATCTGTTATGGGGTACTTTACAGGTAGTCCTCAGTTAATGACCATAATTGGGACTGGGAACTCCATAACTAAACAACATGGTCATAAAGTGAAAAATCATCTGACCACACTGACTTACAACAGCAGTTCCGGCAGTGGTTGCTAAGCACGATGTCACATGACTGTAACTTGCAACTTCCTGCCAGCTTCCCCACTGACTTTGCTTGCAGAAGCCAGCAGTGAAGGTTGCAAATGGCAATCATGTGACGCTGTGACCAATACAATTGCGCATGAGGACTACCTGTACTAATTTTTCTTCCTTTTTTCAAAATTAAAGCATAGTCCCATTAATCCAGGAAGATCTCTAAAAGGTTTATTGGTTTTTCTACCATCAAACTTTTTCCTGGTATGTTATTTGTCTCTATTTTCCTATATCTACCTCATTTCTATATATGAGGTAGCATGACTAAATGGAACATACAGTAGGAAACATATGGAACAGCACTCTCACTCTGTTAGCATTTAAACAAGGAATCAAATTAAATTTTAGCAAATAACTTAAAATAGGCTACAGATAGAATTCCTTAATATTACAGCACATCTTCAGGCTATAAATTCTTGCCATCCCTAACATGAAATATATAGCCATATACTCATATCTCTAACAGATGGAGATTTTCCCAGGGCTAAGCTTCTGGGCTTCCTTCAGGCACATCCTCCCAGCCACGCTATCCACATCTCAGAATGTAAACAAGGAAGAATACCCTGCATGTTCTGATTGACAGTTCTAATGCCCAATCATCAGCTTCATCCTCACGTTTACACAGAGCTCAGCCAGACTGATGTAGAATATTTCAATAGCTATTAACCCAAAGGATGCATTCTTATTTTAGTCTCTAATTTGATTACCAACTTTTAATAACCTGTGCATTTACTTATACTAACTACTTTTTCATGTATACCAGTGTCATACTGAAATGTAAATTAGTGGGAAAGTCTTATTTGTTTGTTTTTGTACTTATTCATTCATCCATTTTCTTAGCCATATGATTCCAGAATGAGTCTTTGCAGCTATTTAGCATACCTAGTGGCTCTGGTTTATCAGTCTGATGGAAGAACACCCACCCTATGGAGAGATAGCAAGGTCTTCCTTATTAGTTGTGTTCAAGGAAAGGCTGGACAGCCGTGGCTAATGGAAGCTTTAATTTGGATTCTTGCAAAGCTTTTTTAATTTTGATCCTCGAGGGCTTGGACTCAATAACCTAACTGTCCCTTCCTGCTTCTTAATTCTATGATTTTATGGTACAAGATTGAATCCCCTGAAGGCAGAATCTTTCTTCCTAAACAATTCTATTGCTCTTACTTGTTTGCATTCTTTTGTTCTGTTTCTTATAACTACAATCGGGAAAATATATAGCATTTTTGGTAGCATACGGAAGATATAGTTTGAAAAATAGCATAGAGATGCACAGTTTGACATGCAGAAAAGAAGAATATGCTGTAAAAGATTAAATAACTGGAGGTTACTGATGCTATGCTAAATATACAGAGTGCTCTTAAAAGTTGTAACAATACAGTAGTATACAGTAAGAAATGTTATCTGTTTTGTTAGAGCTTTTTTTCCCCTATATGTACTTCAAAAGTCCAATAAATAAAAGTACAGTATAAAACATGGTTGAAGTATCTAACATGGCATTGTATTCATTGTGGCTTTAAGATAAATACAAGCCGTCTCACATAGATAAGGTTCCAAAACATCGTGTCTTTTTTGTTTGTTTGTTTTCTTAGCCAGCTGATCTTAAACCAAGAAGAAATTGGAAAACTAAAACCAACTGATCCAGACAATATAAGACTGGATGCAATAATCCATTCCAGCCTCTTTGGGATACAGAAATAATATATCTGTTAGATTAAAGGAATCAAGTGCTTTAGAGTGTTTTCGTGCACTTGAAGAAAAGGAGAAAAGTTCCTTTTTTTCATTTAGAATTGTGCAAAGGAGCATCTCACAACTAATTTCTAGTCAGCTTTTGTATCTAAAATCTTACCATACTGAAGAAGAGCTCACACAGTGCCTCCAGGGCAACAGCCTGCTTTCTTAAGGAGATTACATGGACCAAAAGAAACTATTTTGTTTTGCACTCTAGCTTCCTATGTACAACTTGTGTCATGGTGAAATGCTGACAAAATGTTCTTGCATTTATTGGCTTTAAAAGGTTAATGTGCAACTGGAAAAGAAAGAAAAGAAGAAACTTCTTTTTTCAAAGGAAGGATATACAAATATTTTAAAACCAGGGAGACAAAACCAAAAGCTTTTTTCTACCCTCAAGTTGCATTATTAACTTTTCACTTTTAAAAGCAACACTCAGTCTAATTATGCTGTGGATGTATGGAATAACTTTAAATAAGACATTCACAGATATCTACCGTCCACCTTTTGACTAAAAAAGTGAAGGAATACCATACTCCATCCACAGGATTTCTCCAACATTTCTAAAGCATATTCTCTAAAAAACAAAAACAAAAAAAACTGCAGAATAATTTGTATGCCTGGAACTGTTTAAACACAAAAATCCCTAATATAGGCTGACTTGTCTAAAGATATTTTATTTCACATCCTAAATGAATGCAAATAAAATAAGTTAACAATCTTTTTATTCTAAATTTGTTCCCATCTCTCACAGTGGTTCTCAAACATTAAGTTTCTATACATTTTTCAATTCCTTTTACATAGTGGAACAAGCAATTAGATTAAAATCTTTTTGCCTCTATATAAATCTAACAAGAGTAACTAAATAAGTATTACTTGTAATGTTTTAAAACTAGGTCTGTGCCATACGTTCCATCTGTGATTATGAATGCAACAAACATTTTGAGTTAGCTCAGCAAAACTGTTAAGGCAGTTAACATGTGCTGTTTCAGCAAACTGACCTACAGTTCATTTCAAGTGAAGCTGATACTCTAGATACACAATGCACTGATATAAAGATCAAATATTAAAATTGTCCTACGCCTGCTTTATTAGACAGAAACTGTGCTAAAAGAACAAAGCTATCCAAGCAATTGTCTTCATCAAATATATATTTGGCTCACCCCCAATGACTAACTTTAGTTAACTTTGTGATAATTTTAGTGATCTTTATCACAACTTTCAATACAGAAGCAAGTTTTTATCATTTAAAATAATCTCTATGAAAATAAAAATATGTAGCATATTTTCAGTAGAAAGGTATCAGGTTAAGGTTGCAATCATACCCATTTATTCCAGAGTATGCAGTTGCAGGGTTGCATTACACATAATACTACATATGTATTTCTCGAGGTCATTGTCCCCCCCAAAACAAAATATGTGTTTTCCATCACAAATGAGCAAAAATGCCATATAAAATAACACTACATAAAGAAATTAACCCAATGAAGGCTCTGTTCTTTTTTTAAAAAAAACAACAACTATTCATAACTATACTCTTATGATCAATATGTTAATATTTGCAATTAATCTTTTTAAACATCATGATTACTCTGCTAAGCAAATGTTCATAAATATTGTAGTAATATACTAAGGAAAGGTAAGAGTGATGATTTTAACATAACATTCTAGTGATAAAAAGGAGCAACATATATAACATTTTTCTTTTACCATAAATATCACTTCAAAGCATTTTCCCTTTCAACCATAAGGAGGAAGACACTACATTGAATACTTTACAGTGAATCATATATTGATGTTGTTAAAAATAGGATGGATTTCCAGAAAATCAATAGCAAATAGGACTTAGGAGTTCTGAATCCCTTTACCCATAAAACAGATTTTCCCTGAATCCTACAGGAGACTATGTTCCCAAAATCTGTTGAAGGCATGGGAAACCACAAAAGAAAGGGGGAAAAGCAAGTAGAAACTAGTTTGTGCAATACAGGTAGTCCTCGCTTACCGACTGCCTTGTTCAGGGACCATTCAAAGTTATGACAGTGCTGAAAAAATAACTTTATGACCAATGCCCACATTTACCACCTTTCCAGCATCCCTCAGTCACGTGATCACCATTATAGTCAGTATGGGTTGTCCTGTGCCTGACCCATTGTTTTTCTTTTTTTCCCCTTTGCAGACTGGAGAGATTTGAGAGGAAGGGATTACAAGGGGAATACACATAGAAAGCAATGAGCTGGGACCAGCAGCTGTGAGTGTAGTACGCAAACAGTCCGGTATATTCCCCATTGTGTGCTTCCTTACTTTATTGTAACCCCCTTCTCTCCAATGAATGTAAATACAAACAATAATTCCCTTCTTGTTAATTATCCCAGTGCTAGGGTGAGCATTCCAAAGGGCTGGGGAATGGTTAGGAGGCAAACAAAAGGGGAAGGTGTGAAACTGATTAGTCTTGTCAGTTTTGAGCCAGCTATCCCAGCACCAGGGTGAGCATTCCAAAGAGCGGGGGAGTGGGGAAAAGGAAAGTCCAGTTGGTCATGCGATTTCCCAATTAGCAATCTCTTTGCTTACTAACGGAGTTGCCGGTCCAAATTGCAGTAGCTAAATGAGGACTACCTGTACTAGTTATTAGGCTGTACAATGCCTTGGATTTAATTTGGAAGATGCTGGAAAATGAACACAATACCTCATTAAAGCAGCTGCAGAATCTTCCAGGATCACACAGCTGCTGTAGGAAGAGTTACTATACATTTCAAAGCACCTCATCTGAACTGAATCTGATGTACTGCACAGCCGTATTGGTTATAGCAGACTAAAAAAAAACACAAGCAAGTAAGCAAAGGACTGAGCAGAGATTCTATTTTATGGGAAAACAGAGAGGTTTGGATTTGCTTAGTTAGAGTAAAGCACCATGATGGGCACAGCACTTAGTACAGCCTGGGACATAGCACAGTAGAGATAAGAAATTGCTTAGTGTATAGTTTTCTAAAATGTAATACCCATGCTTATCCTACCATTACTCCATCTCCATCTGTTTATGGAGTTGCTTGACACCTGCCTTGTAGCCAATAACCTGTTTGTAATTTGAGTCTCTTTGTTTCTGCAAAGAAGATATATCTTGTATTTGCTGATAATAGGGAGTCTTTCACCTTGGAAGTGTTGCTAAGGTGTCATTTGTGTGAATGACCAGGTTCTGCAGACCTTCACAAATAAACTATTTGGAGACTGAGTACTGGTTTCATAGTCTGACTGAGTAGATGAATGAATCAGGATCAACCTCACTATATTACAGTTGAGAAGAGAGAGAGGAGTTGTAGATTACTCCCCAGTTTTCTCTTCAACAATTTGCAATTAAGCATTCTCCAGCTTGGGATTGTTTTTAACAATGAAAATGTGGGGTATGAACTTTATAAATAAATAACATGAAAAAAACTTTATTCATAAAGCCAAGCCGTACCTATATTTCTAGGTTACAACACAATTGAGGGTAATTTACTATATTTGTACTGGTCCTTTTGTTGTCTATCTTATGTTGCTCTTCAAACATATTCTAAATCAGAAGAAAAGTGTATTGAGTCCTGTTTGTTCACTTATATAAATTCAATGACAAGATAAATGAAACCTCTCAGAAATATGAAAACATGAAACAATCTTATGTTACCCAATCTCAATTTCAAAACAGAACTAGTCTAAAGAGACTGAATTTTACTTTGTATTTATTCACATATGCTGTCCAAATATTAATATCTTCAGATGAGGTCCTTCTCTGAATATAAGTAGAAATACATCTATACTTTCAAAATCGCCTTTTCCACAGTGTCAGGACTGTGACACTGGAATGTGCTTCTGCTGGAGATTCAATTTGGAACTTCTCTTTGTTTCATTTTGGCACCAAAGATGAATCATAATAATTTATGAATGATTTCATTCTTTAACCAGTAGTCCCCTTAATCCTGAAGATTTCACCACTGAATTCTTCACATCTGCAGAACTAAAATCAAAGCAAAAGAAGGATCGGACTATATATGCAAACAGTTGAAGCAGAACTCATAGCAGTTGAAACAGAATCTACACCAACGATAGGCAAAAAACCCAGACTGTATCTAATGTTTGGTGATTCATTAAATTTTTAAAATATCCTTCTGAAATATTCAGCCTTAGGACAAATAGAAATAAGCATAGCCCCTTCTGTAAAATGTTAATATTTACAGACAAACAATAGAGTGAGCCAGTGTGAATAAATACTTCAATCTATACACACATTTTAGGATTTCAATAAAAGCAAAATAGAATTAAGTGTGTTACTATCGGAATGTTTGAAGAAAGTTTATTGTGCAAATAATGTACCACCAAAAAGCAACAAATATTTCATTCAATAATTACAAACAGGTGTAAGCTATCAGTATTAATTACTTTACAGTGATTTTACAGAAGTCCAATACATTATCATAGAAAAATAAAAAGACTTTCAGTTTTCTTTTCCTAATGGCCAAACTGTCCTCAAGGGATGATTTACCTCACTCAAAAAATGGTTGGATTCACATACGTTTAGTTAGAATGACTTACTGAACAAATCATTTTATCTGGGTTTGCATATAAGCGAAACCAATACCAAAATAAATAAATAATTGATGAATTAATATGATCTGTGAACCCAGCCAACCTCCCCATACACACACACACGTGATTAAATTACACTATAAAAATTAGAAAGAATCAATATGTCTAGAACATCTTATATGCAACATTTGGATTTTGCAGACCTTTCTCCTTTAGGGTAAAAGGCCAATTAATCTATTTTTTCCATCTGAAGTAGCCCCTCCATACACAAACATTAATGACCTGACAGCCAAATTTAACCCATTAGCTAAATATTACGGCCTACCAAGAGCTTGATAAACATATTATTTCTGTTATTTTCAGGCAGATATCAAACCAAACACTTTATCAACTCCTTTCCTTTGATAGGCGGAAAAAAAAACAGTACAAGACTTACCTCGAAAGTCACTAAATAACAGCTTGAGAAATGTGAGAAAGATAAACTAAAGCCCCATGTGTCCAATTAAATTAAAAGAGAGGAAAAATAAGGAAGAGTAAGACAATTACATGAGTGATTATTAGACATCTAAAACACTGGCGGGAGGGAACCAGACCTGGAGTTAAAATATTGAGGTGGAATACATGATCTCAACTAAGAAATACAATGTTCTGCATCAAGAAAACATGCCTTATAATTGCAGAAAAATTGTCAAATCAGTTTTAACTAGTGATACTTTGGATGCAGATTGTCAAAGGAACAATAGCAGCATTAGGAAAAACTCCTAATTGAAACTCGGGAGCCCTGCTTCTTAAAGGAGACATGTTGAATGATGTCTAAAGCTACTCCCCACAGTGTATCTGTGCTGCTATTCATGTAAGGGTAACAAGACAGAACTATTTGAAGCCTGTAAGCTGTAGACACATTTTACATTTTGAATACTTCCGAGTGTGCTGTGTTGATCAAAACCTAAAACTGTCTGAAAATGGCTTTCTTCCTGAATCATTTTTAAAATTTACCAGTCTGTCCATATAGAGACAACATAGCAACCAACTGTTAATTTAATACAGAAGCAAAAGCTTTCAAATTCCTCCTCACAACTGCAGTGGAGGGGACAGGTTTGCACAAGCCAGGAAAAAAGCTAGGTTTCCTATTGTAACAGCAAGACACAAATAAGTATTAAATCTTAGTGCAACTGTTTCTTCCCTAGCGATAAAAAGAGGAAAGAATTTCCAGAAAATACTAATCATGAATGTATAGCAACTCACTCCTTATAAGAATAAAATCCAAACTCTAGAGAGTCAAATCAAGGTGTATGGTACCAATTTTGGTTACTAAGATTACCAAAGCTGCAAAAATATGTATGTAATTTTTGTATTCCTCAATTTGAGGTACCATCATGAGAACTGCAGTTAGCTGCTCCATTAAGTTATGGATGCCTGGCACCCTGCACTGCTGGATTAACCGCCACTCACCTTGGCTAGAAGACACACCTTCTGAGAGCAGAGTGGTGGGCAGAAGTTCTCCAGTTCCATCTAAGAGGATTATAACAGAGATCTGCACATACACCCAACCATTCATTTGCCAGTTCTGATGAAAGAGAAGCTTTCATCAAAACACCTGAGATGAAAGGACTGAGGACTGAGCCCTCACAGCAGCAGTGGAGACAGCAACACCTTATTGTTGGCCACCAGACAACATGGGCAATATGGGAAGAGACTTGCTACAGAAATCAGCAGCATCAGAATGGATCAGTGTCATGATCTACTCAGTAAGAGATTTTTTTTTACTTTTCTTAGAAGCAAAGGCTGGCAGTGTGCCTGGGGAAGAGGAAAAGAGATGGGAGAATTTGGAAGTGTCTTTGCCAAGAATGAAGCTATACACGTGAAGTAGGAAATGGACCACTTTAATATATTCCAACATTGTTTGCCAGGTGACAGTTGCATCATCCCCTATTCATTCTGAAGAAGATGGATGATAAAAAAGAAAGTTCTTATGCACAGTAACAGCTTACACCAGTTTTTTTTTCTTTTTTAAAAAGAAAATGAGAGCCACTAGAAGGGTGAAGTGACTTTCATTCCTTTTAATGCCTGCACAAAACTCAAAGTTTGGTTCAGAGGCAGTAAGGAACTGGCAGTGTCAGGATCTCATTTGGTATCTCTTGCAGCCAGATGAGATCCTGACATTGACTCAGAGATCCTCTGAGTAAAACACAGTCATTCAATGCAGAGGAGGAAAATGAGCAATGCACACCAATAAATGCATGAATTAATCAGAAAATTTAAACATGGGAGGATGGTGGATGTGTTGCAAATACTATAAGAAAGCAAGAGAATAGGCGGCTTTTATGGCTCATTTATGGGAGCTCTACAACCCTGAGGTTGAGACCATTCTTTGCATGCTGAAGGCTGCCTCTCAGCTCACCCATATGACTTTTTCCAACCAGATTTCCAGTTTCGTAACTAGTGACATGTTAACAAAGCCACATGACAACTTTAAAGGGAAGATATATTTCAGACCCTTAGTACCTGGGCTGAGTTGCAACTCTGGACTCTTAGAATAATGTCTACTATTGAATTGCATTTCATATTTGACATTCCATTCCTACAGATCTGCAGCTAATTCACTTAGAAGCCAATGTGGTCCCTAACACCTGGCTGTAAGACAGCTAATGATGCTGCAGTGTTCTTGGCAGCTATTTATGTTGCGCTATAAGAACCATGGCTTTCAAGACTCCTATAATGTTTTTATCCACCTATGGCATCTTTGCTTTGGCCAGATCAGAAAAGACTCATAATGTCTACCACGTAGTGGACCAATCATATAACAGTTAGATAACTATTAATACACATAGGTTAGAGCTAGGCAAAGATTAAAAAAAAAAAAACTGCACTGAGACAAAGCTTTAGGTAAAACACCTATTTGAAGTTGTTTTACAAAGCAGCGTGGTAGCTACATGGTTTAATTCGCGCTGAACTCTAGATTATTGTTCTGACATAAACAGAGCTCTTCCATCTCTTAACTATTGGCTGCTACTACTACTGCCATATGAAGCCATGGAGTCATGCCATCTGCGTCATCAAGACGAAGCTGGCTGCTTCTATAGGATAACCTGATAAAATGTTTCAGGGCCACAAAGTGCAGCCCTCTCACATATACTACATATCCATTTTATAGGACCCTAATCCTGCATGGCATTCAGCATCTATATGGAACTGCTAGGAGGCTACCCAGAATTTTGGAGTGCAGTGTCATTTGTCAAGCCCCTAACAGCAGAGTATAATCCAAAAAGAAAGAATTACACAGAATCTCATTAGTAAGGTTTATTGTTAAGAAGGGGTTAATATACAGAATCTTGGAAACTAAATACAGCAAAATTCTAGCAGTCATGTGTCAGTGAATTTATTAAGATGGGGTCTCTGACAGCCATTTGAACCTCTTTTTTCCAGAATACAAGACCCAATGGTTAACCATCCTTTTTCTAGGTAAGGCTAGATTTTCATCTGCTCATTGTTAATTATGTTTTGAAGTACTCTCTTTTCTTTCTCAGTCCTCTGAGATTTCTCATACACTATGTATATGCTACTTACACCTAGCTCTATTACTCCACACTGCCTTTTCAAACTCAGTACTCAACTGTCTTTGCACTGATTTGCTCTTATCACCATTCCATTAAATTCAGGGAACCAAGAAAGTTTCTGAAATCTAAAATAATTATTCCTGAAAAGAAAGGGGCAGGAAGGAGAGAGAAATCACTCAGTATTTTACTGAAAATATTACTTTAAATGTCATTGGAACCCTTCATTTCCTTGTATTTACAAAACATATTTTTCTGGGTTTTATGATTAATACTGGTTGCACATCAAAATGTTTTGTAGAATAGTGAATCAGCTTTGTAAAGCTTCACCAAAATCAAATAACCCAAGTACTTCATCCTTCTGCATATGAGAGCACTAGAAAATAATAGAATTCTGCAAGTCAGGCTGTTCACAGTGTAACAAGCTTAGAAATGCAAGCTATCACTATGCACAGAAAAATTATCATTATACAGGGATTATTTGTGTGCTACTATTGGGAAAAATGCTTCTACAATCTGTTTTCTTTCTATAAGAATATTTATTTGTTAGATTTTTATTTCACTTTTCCACTATGAGCACAAGCCTACATGGAGATTTTCTTTCATTGTATCTGCACAACAGCAACTTCATCACGTAGGCTGGGCTGAGAGAGAGTGACTGACCTAAAATCTCCCATTGAGTTTCAATGGCCAGAGTCTCCCTGATCATAGTCTTAGTCTTTACACCATACAAAACCTAAAGATTGTTCATCTACGATGCTCACGACCTTCAGACAGCAAGCTAATCAAGAGGCATTTACAGATATGATTCTCAATTATCCGCAAAGGATCAGTCTGCCAAAGCTATTTCAAAAACTGAAATTATTATTCTCCTATCCATTAAATATTGAGCAAACTGAAAGACAGATATCAGAATTGCACAAAATTCAATACTTCTACCAAGGACATGAGGAAAAACAGCAAAAACATGGGAAGTGATCACTAACTTTGCAAAGCAGTTGTTATCAAAATCTAGACTGATTTTTTTTAATGAAAAAAGGGATAATGGTAGCTACTGAAGTAAACAAAACAGTTTCTTGCTTAGAGAAATTGCCATTTTAAATATACAGATTATCAGCCTCTCCACCAGCATATAAAACCTTATGTTTGATTCTACAGTACATTCAAACCAGTACTGTAAGATGTTTTCTCATACTCTTGAACATGCAGATGTGACTGGGCTCCAGTGTGGAAACTCCAAGTTTAATAACTGCACAGGCTATCAGCAGATGACCGTTAGTTAATGTGCTTAAATTCTGAACTTGACTGATAACTGTTTGTAAATCTCTCACTGCAATATAACCTTGTGGGAGGCCAGCTAAATGACAGTTAAAGGATCTGTGCACTTTTGTGTTCCTGGCTGAATCATCCATTGGGATAAAAAGGAGGCAGAAAGTTTGGAAGAATGACAGAGGATGGCAGAAAGGTTGCCATGATAATTGACTGGTATTGCCATAGCATATGAGATATGAAACTGGCAATACAACCTCTGTGTAAAATAGCATCTTCACTGAAATTTCTGAAAACATGCTATTTATTGCATAACAATTAAGTTATTTCCATTATTAATGAGTTTGATTCCAGCATTTTTCCTACCAGGTGAAGTATTTCCTGAACATAATTCTGCTTGGGATATTCTTACAGGAGATGGAAAACAATCTTAGCCAATTCTCCCTTCTTTTAACCCCAAACATTATATTCCACCTTGTTCTAGTGGATATACCAACCTTCCAGAGTAGATGTGGGGGGGGGGGGGGGAGGAAAAGGATTTGCAGGAAGAACAGATGAAAGATTCTTTTCTCTTTTGATCAACTAGTGCAAATGCCACACAGATGGAAGAAGCTTTCTGTTTTTACAAAATGTATCATCACATTCTTTTGTGTTGAATAAAAGTACTATTCCCTCTATGTCTAGAGGTTTCTACAATGCTTCTTATGAACTCCTTCCTCCTGTGGAAAACACTTGTGTGGCTATTTTTCTACAGTGCTTGGAGCTTCTACAGTTCAGCTGACTACCATCTGACTGCTGTGACACAGAAAATATGCTTCAAGTACCGAGACCAACGTGGAATAGTGATTATGATGTTGAAGACCAAGTTCAAATCGACTCTCGATTATGAAAACTCACTGGTGCCTTTGGGTCAGTTTCTTTCTCTCAGCTCAACTACTCAACATGCCTCTTGTAAGAAAAAGAAAAGGAAGGAGGGAACCCTATGAACACAACTTTGACCTCTTAGAAGAAAGTTGGACATAAATATAACCATATAAAAGTAGTTCTACAGCATTATGGCCGGAACTGTGAGCAGGGTAGATTCCCATGGTCAAAAGCTCTTGCCTTGTTCCTACTTGGCTCTTCTCCAGCCCAGCTAAAGTCAAAGTAGTTGGGAGTTGGGACAGCATATAAATTTAATAAATAAATAAAGGGTGCCATGCCACTATTTCACAGTCATCTTTATTTTGAGCAGTTCTCTTTTCCTTTTGCAAAAATTAAATTACCTAGTTCCTATTTCCCCATGTTTTTTAAAAGGAGCAGTCAGGGATTCTTTTCCCCTCACTATGAAAACAAATGCAGCAAGGCAATGCTGAGCACTGGCTGGAAGCTGGCTTTTTAGATTCCCTTTGGTCAACCAGAGGGGACACTGATCAGTTCATGGGGAGTACTGTTAACTGCAGAAATGGCAACAATAAGGACACTTGCAGGGTACTTCTGAGATTTCATGGGATGGAAACCATGGCTGTGTTGAGGCAGCCTGTTGCTAGTTTGGGATAATAAACAAAGCTCCAACTTCCCTCCTACAAGTAACTGCAGCACATGGTAGGTGAGATTGAGACCAGCCCATGGACCTACATATACTACAAGCAAAAACATCTGCAATGGGAGATGGTAGTGGATGGAAGACACCACACTGAATCAAAGCCCCTTTGTATATGAGTATGACACTGTGCCCCCCTTTTTGCTCAGTTGTGGGTGGCTTTGGATGAGACACATGCTTTTAGCCATATTGTTTCATTTCTCTTTAGAATTTTTCCAACAGAATATTTTTTGACCACTGGCTCAGGATTTCAACGTCAAGCATACCTAATTAAGATGTAATTTTCCATTTACCTCTATCCATCTTTAAAGGCTTCTCTCATCCATATAAAGGATGAACTGGCACATTTAATTTAGTCTGACAATTCACCAAAAGCCAAACTACTGTCCTTTTGTTCAACAGTATAAATATTCAATTTGTGAAAAAGCTGGATTATTGGAATTCATTCCAGACAACTAAACTCCCAGTCTTAAACTATTTACATTAAAACACAGGAAAGGAAAGCAAAGGGCTACAATATTATACAGATATGACAGGCAGCTGTAGCACAGCTACCTCCAACAGGAAGCCAGGTTCCACTGAGACCAGGAAAATGGTTGTCTTTCCCTTCATTTGCCCCCACCTGATTTCAGAAAAGCTAAGATCATACCTACTCAATGCTTGGATGGGATAACACTGAGAAATCCAAGGGACAAAAACTAAAATCTGGGAAGTCAAAAAAATATCCTGGAAGCAATGGAAAACCACTCCTGTTCAGGTGATCACCAGGAGTGAATTTCACTTAAGGGGGATTTTAACTTTTAATATGTTTTGCCTTTGTGGCAAACAAAGGTGATGATTCACATGACTGAGTGAAGACACACAACTGCGATGGGATATCAGGAGAAAGTAGAGCTAATAGGAAAAAGATACCTCAGGCCTGGGAAAGTAGAAAGCATGAGAAACAAACTCAAAAGAACTCCACCTTGATTGGGTTAGGTGTAGCTGAAATAGAGAAGGGCTTTGCTAGGCTTTCAAGATTCTGTTACAGCACCCTAACCATCCAAAAGTAGTTTCCAAGACCCCTTGTACCTCCTGTATCCTTTACCTCAAAGGGCTGACAACAGCTTTGCCAAAAGTTGTGACAACCCTAAAACAAATGGGACTGTCCCCATCTTGGTTTGCATTATCTCCTTGACATGTTTCACGTTCAAATAAGAATATTCATAAGAACATTTCTAAGCTCAAATTTCCCATGTCATTCTACAGTTGAGGCCAAACATCATTCTAACAATAGGATCGGTGCTGGCAACAAGGTTTGGAGTATAAGCTCCAGTGAAATGAGTGGGGGCTGCTCAAACTATTGCTCATTTTAATTGGCCTGAAGTCATTACCTTTTCCAGGAGATCATGTCTCTGATATCTTTTCCAACCCCAAAAGAAAAACTGCTCCTGCAACTACAGGAAAAATAATACCCAGCTTCTCCAGTGTCTTGTACCATTGCAGAAGAAGCAGTTGAGACTACGGCAAACAGTAAGCCCTGCGCAGCATATTAGCATATTCTTCATATGCCTAATAGCAGGATAACATTCCTTTATATAAACTGTGCAGACTGTTGTACTGAATGAAATATAGTGACTTATTTTACACCCATTTTTAAATGTGCTTTCAGAAAGCATCTTTCCTTGGCACTATTTCAGACAGGCAATCTGTGCCACTGCAATCTGGAAACCTCTCTCCCAAAAATATAGTGTGTGGTTGGTTTACCCAGGTGGCAGAGCAGGCTTGTGAAACATTCTCTGAAACTTTATTTTACCAGCTAACCTCAGGTAGGCTTACTTTTTGGTCAGGAACTGGAAAAGTAAGGAAGGCTTTGTAAACTAGATGAAAACTGAAGCTGTTCTAAAGGTTGTTTTCAAGCTACAGATCCATCTGCGCACGAATGCTTAACTGATTACTGAAAAATAATATAGTAGTGGAAAGTTTTATTTGCTCCTTCCCCATATTTATCTCAACATACTTTTACATGTCTTACCTGTATCCTGGTAAAAGCTCAAAAAGATTGAACTAATGTTGAACCTACTCCTGTAGCTATCTTCTTGTTGACTTTTTATCTATATTTGTTTTCCAGGTCATTTTGTTTATTTATGATTAAGTAATCATGGGCTAAACAGAATTGCATCACTGAAAAAGTTTATATGAGATTTGACCAATGGCTCCTTTGTAACTTCCAAAAATAATGTTTCAAGTACTGGGGAAAAGATAACCCTATTTTTTTTAAAGCTTCTCTCAATGTCATCACATTTACACATAGTAGACATCTGACTGTATGTTTGAACTTAATGAAGTTATTTCAAAGATGGAAATTTTACAGTATTTCTGAATTCGGTTCTTTGGGTTTTGCTGAAAGATTAAGGCTGCAATTCATACTCCATGGATTTTACAACAAGAGTACTCATGTCTGACCATATGGACTGGACTGGCTACATTTATCCTGAATACATCCTGAAATTCATCATACATTTACATATATACTGAAGTTGAAAAAAGTCACCAATGGGAATTGAATTATGGCTCAATTCAATTGGAAAATAATATGGTAATTCACAGACTGGAAAAAGTGGAACTAGAAAAGTTGATTCCATTTTAACATTTTGACTGTGCCTCTGCACAAGATCTTGTATGATGCAGGTAAGTGGAACACCTAAATATTGCAATCCTACACAGTGTTTTTTCCTTACTGTTTTCAGAAGACTGCATGGTGAATAAGCCATCTCACCTACAGCAGATATATAAAATTGTGGACTTGACTCTTCTAGGGAATTCTAAATGGTTAAGATCAAACTGTTCAAATATCTTAATGCCAACAAAACCTTTCCATTGCATTCTCTTCCCAGGCTGATGAATAATCCAGAAATCTTCATTTTTCCTGAAGTTTCACTTAGAATGCCTTTTGCTGTCCTCCCACAGAATGATATGCAACATCATATCATTATTACAACACAATCTATAAATTAAGATATATCTGAAAGTATTCTTGAATTATTAACATGCCTGGTCTGGAAAAAAAAAAACGAACCCTGTTTCAACAGCACAGAATGGCATGCTTCTGGTCTCCCCACCACTCACAGCAATAGAAAGCTTCAGTATTTACCACAGTGGGGGTTCAGTTAGTAAATAGTTCTGTAAATAGTTCTGGCAGTATTTCACAGTCATTAAATTTGTAAACCAGCACACAAAGTTCCCTAGAAGTCTTAAATGAAAATGGAAGACCAAGAAAACTAACCACTTATTTGAAAACATACCATAGCACAAAAAAATGAAACCCAGTGGATTTTAAAGGGGAATCAACCTCCTTCCAACACTACAGTAGCATCCACTTACAACAGATGTAGCCATCTCCCTTCTCTCCCATGAAGAGCTCCTTGCAGAGAAAAATCCCAGGATACATTTGAGAAATATACATACTGTACATATACACACGCACATACATACATACATACATATACAGGAGTACAACTTACATCTCTGAATTTGTTCCAGTATTTATCTTTGTCATATTGGGAAACAGTGCTCAGCCATTTGTCATTGTCCAAAAAATTGCCATTGTTGCTGCTCCGAATGGTGATCTCTGGATGCCTGCCCTCTGCTTGCAGAAAACACCAAAGCGCTATGGCTAATATCCTGTACATCTGGCAAAAGAGGAAGAAGAAAGGAAGAGTGGAAGGATGCGGAGAAGGGAAGACGAATACCCCTCGCTCGCTCGCTGGGTCAGCCACTTAAAAACAAACAAGTGTTCAAAACGCAGCTGGGAGAGTAACAATAGGAGGGACGACGTGGGCTAGTCAGGTATGTTGGGGAGCGGAGCTGCCTCGACACCAGCTCCCCCGCTTTGCAGAGCGCGGAGGGCCACCGAGCGATCGAGACCGAACTGCTAAACAAGCGGCGGTCACAGAGACGCCACAAGCGGCTGGGTTCTCGGCAAAGTTTGAGGGGACCAGGTGGGATTTCTCCTCGCAATCCCGCCCTGTCCTCCCCGCCAAAAGCTTTGAGCAGCCGCCCCTCCACTCGAGAACGTGACGAAGCCGAGGCGGGCGCGCGATGCCACTCCGCCGCCTTCCCTCCGCCAGGCGAGCCACCTGCAAGTTTTCCGGCCGGGATGCTCTAGTTCTACTCACCTTCAGCCAAAATGCTCTGCGGCCGGTGGCTGGGTCACTCTTCGCAGCCGCCCCTGGGTCGCCGATTCCCCCCTCCCGCTCCGGGCTGGATCGGAGTAAGACGCCGGGAAGCCCGCTAAAGCTTCGCCCAGCCGCTTTGTGCGGGCTTGCCCAAGTGTTGGGCTTGGGTTGTGTGTGCGCGCGTTTCCTCCGGGCTCGGCGTGAACGGTCGAAATCTGGCGCCGCTTGCTGACCGATCGGAGGCACTGCCGCTGCTGGAGCAGAAAGCGGGCACGCTCCTTCCCGTCTCTTCCCGGGATTGGTTCTCCCTCCGAGGCGAGCTCCTTGAAGCTCACGGGAGCGTTTTGCCTAAGACCAGGCGCCTGTCGTCCTCGGATCTGGTTCATATTTATCTGTCTGTACAATCTGTTTGGACAATTTATTCACGAAACCGTGGCTTCATGAATACTGCTGGTTTCCTGAATAAGCCGCAGTTAGTTGGGTTCATGTGCTGTTACACACCATCGTTTACAAACCATAGTAGTTAGCTTTGCATACAAAACAAAACAAGCTAGGATTTAGCAGAATGTGTAAACCTGGCCTGTGTCTAACATTTAGGTCGTACAGTATTATTGTTTGGATGGCATCTATATATCAAGCCTGGTGTGTGTGTGTATATTCCATTAGAAGCCATCATGACATGGTAATAAAAATGATACAATGATGCATTTGCATCATGACATCTAACACAAGTAGATACTGTAAGTCCCATCATTTGCCTGACGATGTCATTTGGCCCCCTTTCCCCTCCTCCATAGATGTCCATGTTGCCAATTACATTTCAGGCTGGATTTACATATAATGATACACCATAATGTGAGCTTGTTTGCTTTTGATTTAGTGCGGTGTTTGAACTGTGCAATCCATTATGGCTCAGTCTTGCAAATGAAGCAGGTTACAAAGGCTTGTTTGATAAAACACAGTGAAAATTCCTGGCTTAGAGAGTATGTAAATCCAGCCAATATAATGTCCCGTCTGGAACCCTAAACCATCATGGGATTTATCTTGTTGCTTTAGCTTTTAACTGAGAGGTAATTGTCAAAACTGGGGATAAAAAAGACATTTGCCAAATTATTTAATAAAAGTCAGTAGTAAATCACCTTGATGTATACATTTGTTTACATCACCATCCAGTTTACTGAGTTCAGTTGCTGCTTGAATGCAGCTGTGATTTCTCTATAACAGACTTCCCCAATTTGATGATCTTCAGAAATGTTGGAGTTCAACTTCTGTAAGTCACAGCCACTGTGACTGGCATATCTGGATGAGCTTGGAATAGAACTGAGATGAAAATATAGGGAAGCCAGGTTCAGCTAAAAATTAACTTCCTGTTGCAGGTAGTCCTCATTTAGTGGCTGCCTTGTTTAGTAACTTGCAGATATGATAGTGATGAAGAAGTAACTTTATGACCAATCATCATATTTATGACCTTCTCAAGTCTGTAAAGCAAAGGAAAGCTGAAGTAAGACCTTAAGCACAGTTGCAGTTTTGCTTAGCAACTACCTCGCTTAACAACCAAGTTGCTGGTCTCAATTGTGGTTGCTAAACAAGGACTACCTGTAGTGGATAACAACAACAATAGCCTATACTGTGTCATGAACTGGAAATATTTAAGCATATTACTAGCATATTACGATGCAACATTTTGGATTTGATTCAAAAATGTGCTTCAGAAGACATGAGTGCTTTAAAGAGCTGCAGAAAAGTGCTTTGTTTCTGCTCCTCTGCATGCCAATACACTTTTTTCGAACTGAGGATTTCTGTTTTTTGGGCTGATATAGTTACATCTGTTTTGAGAATAACTAAACACTAGATGATCTCTTAAAACCCTCCAATTCTAAAATAATATGAGTATAGCTTAATTCTATGATGGAATAACAACTTATCCACCAACAACTTTAATTTCAGAGTGAAGATTATTGCCCAGTTAGATGATTCATTGTTTGATTATTTGTGGTGTGGAGAGTTTTGTGCTTTTTATGGTGCCTTCCTTCCTAAATTCATGTCTGGAAGGAACCATTTATGAAGATTGATGGAAATGCAACTTCACATTAAAGTATTTTGATCATTGCTTAGTGTTATGGAGGATCCATTGCATAAGTAAAGCTATAATAGTCAACAACTTCTTCTTTTAAATTTAGTATAAATGCCAAAGGTCTATTTACTTCAGAGATAGATTTTAAAACTTTTTAAATAGTACTCTGGTTACTAAGTAGTTCTATGAATTGATTCAAGAATATAAAGGAATAGGCCAGAACAGGTCTTTAGAGAATAATGGAGAAGGAAGGGAAAGATGGCAAATACAAAAAAGAATGTGAAAAAATAATGACTCAAATGCTGAAGAGGTACATAATAGTGTAGATATATAATCTTCAAGGTAGTGATAACTGTAAGGTTACACTGCAGTTAAATCCGTATTTTTCCTAAAAGACTTTTCACTTGTTTATTCCAGATATTGTAATGTGGATAATGTTTGCAGAAGAAAGTTTTTTGTGTTTTTTGTGTTTACCCAATTATGACATAATTCCATACTTCAAATACCACTAATCCCTTTTGATCCTACTCAGCTTGAGATCTAAGTCTAATCTTTGACAGTTTCACATACTTCAGCAGCTGCAGAACATTACAGCTATTTATCATTCACAGTAGTAGTAAAACATTCTTGCCTGTAAATGTAATAATGGATTTATTTTTAACAACTTTGTCTAACTCCAGTGCCGGGGTTAGAGCAAAGAAAGATCATCAGAACTTCAAGGGAGCTTTATTATGTATTAGAACAGTAGAGATCATAGAGATGTGTGGCTTTCTGCTGTTCCTGTGGGTTCTCTGGAAAATATTTCCAGCAGCTGCAGGAAAGACCCCAGGACTGGGGAGATTCTAATTTGAGGGACAAAGGATATGGGATTGTTACAAGAAGTGGCAAATTTTAAGACAGCAGTATGGTAATGTAGTAGTAGTAGTAGACTTTATTGATTCATCAATTGACTATATCAAAGCATAGGCATCAGCCAGAGTACAATATGGTAATGGCTGCAGCTGCTTCTTGGTAGATCCAAGACTTATGGCAATTCCAGCAGCTGCAATAATTCAGACTAAGCCTAAACATGTAGACATTTGCCTCTCCAGTTTAAGATGGGACTTTTCCACATCTTATCATCCCATTAGGCTTTGTCTTTTGGGATCTGAGAATAAGAAGCAGGAGATGAGGATGACGTCAAAGAAGAGTCCATATCTCCACATTTACCTTCATTTAAAAAATGTTCATTATTATTTAGTATTAAACTCTGTGTGTGTGTGTATAGTTGTCTTCAAATGTACTTAGAGCAAAATCTAAATACACTGAACAAAAAAAGGAACTACTGAGTGCACTGGAGTCAAAATTTCATGCTTTCCCATTCATTACTATGTGTGTTAACAGTTATAAAGTATGATTAGATTGTGTCAATCTGTTGATGAGAAGTAGATTAAATAACTTGCTCATTTATAATACCATGTGACCAGAGAGTCACTGATTGTCAGTCATGGCCACCAAACTTCTCTACCTGCTGAAGGTGATTTCATTCATCACCTTTATCACCTAGGTTTTACAAATGGCCAGAAGCTGCAAATACTCCCACTTTTTCCTTCTGGGATTATGGCCACTGTTGCAGAAGATGATGCCTGAATCTTAAATTTGGAAGATTAAAAATATTCTCTTGCCTCCTTTGTACAATGGTATAGTCAGGGGTTGAGCTGAGGTCCGATGCCACATAGCCCAGTAGTGTCAGAGCATTAACCAGGACTCAGCAATAAATCGTTCTCTAGAAACTCAAACTCAGGAGTAGCAGCACCAAGTTAAGGACTTGGCTTAGTCTAAATATGTTGCTTTTATTGCCAAACCAATAAAATAATGAAATAACAGTCACAAAGATCAACTACTGAAGAATCAAGCAATCAACCTCCTTATTTATAACAGCCCCAGGGTTTAAAGCTCTGGGTTTAAATAAATAAATAAAGCCCCAGGGTTTAAAGCTTCTCAAACTCTTCAGCTTATTAACTCCTTTATGAAGTATCAGCTTGTTCATCAACCCCAAACATTTATTGTATGAAAATAATTTAATAAATATGGATTAAAAAACGTTAATAGTACTATGAATAGTAATAATAACAATATTGCTGTGGTCTCCTCTCAGGTCCTGCAGCCACTTTGTACTGGTGTTATGTGTCTTCTCTTTCTCCCATATATTCTTCCAGTACTGTTAAGTTTCTGCTGTTGGTGGCTCTGTTGTTACTCTGTTGTTGCACTGCAGTTGGGAGTACACCTTGGATGGTTCTTTGGAGAACAGGGCATTTATCTTCTTGGCCTCTGCTTCTCTAGTGTATCTCCTTAGCCTGGTAGCCAGTGCTGTGAGCCCATTGTTTAGCAGTCTCTAGAGCTTCAGATGGAGTAAGGCCCTTGTATTTTTTCAGCAGCCAAGTCTCATACTTAATATCCACATCCTTCTGTAGTTCCACCAGCTGATTAACTCAGAGAACTCTGAGTTGCTTTGATCTTAGCCTCCAACCTAATTTTCTGGGGAAGGGGGGTATGTACTGCTGTTCTTCTTGATCATGTAGCCAACCATCTCCAGGATTACAGTGGCTGTGGCGTATTTCAGTTCATTGGTTTGAGTTATGGTGGTAGTAGGGATTGTCTGGAGGGCTTTATTGGCATCTTCTAGCATACTATCTGATGGTACTTCTCCAATGAGCCTTGGTAATCAGTCTCAAGAGTTGACTGTAACTAGTTTATCCATGATCTTATGCCTCACATCAGCTGCTGTGCTTTGTAATGGAGGGGGTGGCAATGACGTTCCAGTTTCAGGTGCTGGCATATACAATTGTTCTTCTGGGTCTTCTTGAGTCTGAGGTGTAATGTGGAGTTGGTCTACCTCAAGTTATGAGAGCAGCTTCTTCCTCACTATGCTGAAGCGTTGGGTAACTGTTTCTCAGTTAGTGTGGATGTAGGTCTTCTGTCCATCCATACCTCCCTCATACATTTCATATATTCCCTCTCATTAGGTCTCCTGTTGTAGCATTCCATCAATTCCAGGTTCTCTTGTCTAGTCCATGTATAGTTTGTTCCAATAGCCCACTTATCATTAGATTGTCCTGGTTCCCCGACATCTGGCACAGACCTTATTAATACGGGCAACATCTGAGCCAGCATAACTTTCTTAGTTCGTGTCATAATTGAAGTAGGCAGGTGAAGAATTAGGGGATCTTTGCCCAAGGACCCCTATTGGTAAGATAGGTACCAGCTGGGCTTCGAACCCTGGTCTCCCGTATGAAAGGGCAGTGCTCTAACCACTATGCTATCCAGCTGCTATATATTCAGTCTTTATTCTACTCTCCATGTGTATCCTTCTGTTATATTCTCTTTGAATCCTGCTATGCTCTTGGTATATCTTTCCATTAATAGCTGACTGGGAAAAAAAGGGGTGGGGGTGGAGAGGGTGAACAAAAGGAAAGGACCCTGAAGAATACAGACTAAAACATCAACTGGCACCCTTTAGAGCTGATAAATGCAAACAAACTAAACATCTGTCTTTCATGATTTAATGACTGGTACTAGTAAATAAGGGCTTTATTTCCAACAAGAAAGGGAAAGTATGAAGCCAGAACAAAATGTGAAATCCCATTGTGAGAATCAGCACAGACACCATGACCATGTATGTTATAAAAGTTGCAAGCATGGTGCTGGAAAAGCTGAGCTTCTCCCACAGAGAATTATTTGAAATCTTCCTATTCTCCTTGATCCACTTGGCCAGTAGAGGAGAAGGACATTTTCTCTTTAACTCTGTCTTCTTTTCTACCTTTTGGGTATGTGTATTGTGTACATGGGAATGTGTATGTGTGCATGCTTGTAGAATATTTTTTAATGAAGTAGTTAAAAAATTATTGATTGTGCTCCTGGCTTGCTTGGGGGACTTCTGCTATCTGTAATCAAATACTCAAAAAGATTCCTAGAATTTTTGTAACAGCATCTGAACTGGCAAATAGCACACCTCCTCCCTATAAAAAAAAAAGGGAGTAATATGAAAATATACATATAGCATGGATTGGTGGAGATGGAGAGGAAAAAATAGTTAGGTATATCATAACTGAAGGCTGCATTTTGCCCCCACCAAAAATATAATTAAGTGCAAGTTCTAAAATTATGTAGTGGAACCACTGCCTGTCTTTTAAAATTCTCTATCATAAATCCAAAAATTCTCATTTTTGAAAAACAATTTTGTGCAAGCAAGCTGAGTCTTCCTTCCCTCCCTCCCTCCCTAGATTCACTGTTAAAACAGAATTCAAACTATTTCAAGAAACAGTTTGTCCTAGCACTTACTCTCAGTTAGAAAGGAAAACAAAGATTACTACTAGCTGGGTTAAGATACTTAGAATGGTGGGTCACCCAGCCAAAACCAAGAAAGCCACATGATAGCCCATATAAGCCCATCTCTTACCTAAATTTCTTCAGATGATAAAAAAAAAAAGTTTGTAGATGGGTGCTACAAAGCCAAACTTTCAACTTTAATTGTGAGTTGACATATTACCTTTCTATGAGACAAATAAACAATAAATAGATGAGAGGCCATAGAATTGTTTCAGTGATAAATAACTGGTGTGCTTTGCATAAAAGAGCGGGTAGGCTGGTGTATCTTACCAGAAAGACAGTTCAACTTACCCATTTACTTTTCCTCCTCTGTTAGTCATTTCCCAAGACCAGTTAGTGGAGCATTTATGGAAAATTCTTCCCCTGAATGTTTAGCTTGTTGATAATCATCCTTGCCTTTCATGCAGCATTTTGAAGGAACTAGGACAGAGAAGTCTGCTTAACAAAACTCTAATTTCACACAATTTTAGCAGTTTGCTTGAATTCCAAATTTTAGCTAAAAGCACTTTACGTGGGGTAGTTATTGTAGAAGAAAACAGTAGGAATAAAAACAGGAAATAAAAGAAATGATTTCTAAAGCATCACCATTCATTGAGCAAGAATCTCTGTAATGGGAATGTAATTGAAGTCTAAAAAAAGTGTAATTCACCTAACTGCTCTGTCAAGTTCTTCTAGGTACTGAATGCACCAATATATATGTGTGTCCCAGGTAGGACATTCTGTATTAATGTGAGAGGTGCTATTACTGAAGGAAAGAAAAATAAGAAAGAATTGAAACAAAATATCGTGAAACTAGAGAAGACATCCAGGTACACAGTGGCAGTTTCATCTACTGTTCTATTGCATCTTTTCCACTTCAAAGAACAAGTGGATATTCTATTTAAAAGCAGCTTTCTCTTCACTAGTAGAAGTGCTTCAGAAATTAAAGTAAATGACAGTCTGGCTGGCTGGATGCTGGAACATGTATGTTCCCTTTCTGACCTACTCACAAGATCATATTTATTAAGCTGACCATTGTTCATTCCATCTTTAAACTCCTTAGATTTCCAAGACTGCTGCTGTGGGATTATTAGCTATGCAACAGAGTAAGACAGAAAACTTTATTTATCCACTGGAAATAATTATCAACTTAGAAAATGTTCCTTAGCCCGTCTTCCACATTTCACTGAACTACAATTCTTTCCTTATCTTCTGCTCTGAGGCAAGAAGAGCATTTCAAACAAAGAAATACACCATGAGTATGACTTGAACTCTTAATTCATAGTTTCCATAATATTAAGACAAGCTTTCTTTCAACTCCACAGGGCTGTGCAAGGATATTTTACAACCAAAAGGCATGATAAATGTTGTCCTCATCCTGCTATACTCACATAATTAAAACAAAACAAAATTGAATAAAGATGGTACTTGACACAAAGAAATAGTGTACAGGTAAAACAGAGCAGCACTGACTGTATTTTAGATGTTTCAGATTTTCTCCTTACTGAGCAGTAAGAGATAGTCTTACATTGAAATTGCATAATCCCAATAGCCTACTAACTTTAATCCTACTGACTTTAACAGGAGCAGCAAAATTGGACTCAACAAAATTAGCAGATTCTGCAAGCAGTACATTAGTCTTAATGAGTTATAATAACCTGAGTAAAAAAGCCAGTTTAAGATTATCTTACAGCTGCCAAGCTCAAAGTTAACACAGGTGCTGGCTAGGTAAACTGGTTTTTTTTTTTTTGGTGTGGGGTTGGGTAGAATTGGAAACCAAACTAAAGCTCTTACAGATTGATGTAACAACTACTTCACCTCCTTCTCCTTTAAAAAAAGGGGGGAAGGTTAATAAAAGGAAATAATATGTTTTCTGGCAACTTTTTTTTTTTTGATGTGCCCTCATTATTCATATCGTTCCCAGCTCACAAGTGACACAGACACAAATCCTGCTAGTTATTCCAGAATTAAAATAGTATTTCCCCTGTTTTAATAACATCATCCAGTGACTGGAAAACAGGCAGTAGAGGGATCAGCAATGAAGACAGCAATTTCAAGGGGGTATAGTTTTCTGATGACTAAAATATTGCCATGCTTCTGCCTGGCATTACCAACTGTAGACACTCCAGACTCTCAAACCAGAATTCTGGAATTAGTTTACTCAGACACAATTCAGCTGACATAGATACTTTACTGTAGACAGCAATGAAGCCAACTACAACAGGAGAGCTGTCTATTGTAGCATACAACAATGAGGGAGAGAGAGGTGTCTGTGCTCCAGGATTTAAATTCTAGGTCATATATTCAAAAGAAACAGACCTCATTCTAAGCCAGGGTTCTCCAAAGTGGTCAATCGATGGGAGTATCCATTATTATTATTGTTATTATACAGAATGCTATTAGTTAAAGTAGTATTTATTAAATTATTTTTATATAATAAATGTTTGGGGGTCAATAAGCTGGACTTTGGGACCCCTATTCTAAACAGACATTGCACTGTCATTCATTTTTGGCCCAATCACTTTTGTATTCTCTTACTGCATTCCCAACTATCCTTCTAAGTCACCTAATAATGTTGTTTCTCTGAATTGTGTTCATTCAGAATGTTGCACCATTTTTCCCAAAACTCATCTCTGGTCATTCTAGTATCATGCAACTGTCACCAAACTATGGATAGCTACTTTCATATATACCCACAATAACTAGGATCATACAAATTTATACTTTTCGACATACATTTAAATTAAAACTGCACTTTCTTTTTCCTGCATGACTTCATTAACTCCACTCCAGAAGTTCAGACCACTTTCATTCAGATCTATTATCTGCTTCCTTTTTCTCTTACTTTCACAGCCACGCTACCTAGCTATTTTTTCTTTCATTTCATTTGTTAATTCATACCCTATGCCATATTCTATTATTTCATATTACAAATCACGGTTATCATCAGATGGCCCATAGATATTGCTCTCCATCACTCTAGGGCTTTGGTCAATCGAAACTCACAAGTGCATTCTTTTTAGGATTATATAAAAAAAGGTGTAGACTATGTTAGAGAGCCAGTCTGGTGCAGTGTTTAAAGGCACCTGGCTAGAAAGAGAGGACCAGGAGTTCTAGCCCCGCCTTAGGCACAAAGCCAGCTGGGTGACCTTGGGCCCGTTGCTGTCTCTCAGCCCTAGGAAGGAGGCAAAGATTGGTTTTCTCATGCTGTTTTATGCAAGCTAAGAGCTGTACTTTGCAAAACAGCTACCTTTCAAAACAACATATAGCTGTTCACATTGCACTGACTTGGAGTTACATGCAGTGTATTGACATAAGCTCAGGTTGGTGCTCAGTCTATTGCTATGTGATATTTAATAAAACTGATCTCATACTTAATATGTCCAACTATTTGAATAATACATTAATTACCCTTTTCTGTTCCTAACTGGTATAAAATTTGATGTTCTGGTTTAAAAATTATCATGTTTCAGCTAGTTTCTTATATACGAAATGGATTATTCTTTTCTGTCCTTAATTGCTATAAATTTTAATTTTCTCATTTAAAAATGTAATATTTGAACTAGCTTCTGATAAGTTTATCAGAAGCTTTTTTAAACTGCTTTTTTATTTTATTTTACACTATTATAAAAGGTTTTGAGTTGGATAATATCCATTATATATGCAAACAAATGTTCCATAATCATCATTATAGGAACAACAATCCTTTTTTTTAACCCTTTTCTGATTTTAATGATGGGAAATGCATATAAGTCAGTTATTTAGATATAGTTTCATCAAAAGCATGTCCACTAACCTTTACCCAGTATATTTAAGGCATGGAGTTAACCATCATGGTTTCATTGTTCATATACTTTACACTTACCTTCTTGTTTATCGAACTAATTGCCTGAAAGCTACCCTCAGTGCCAGAAGATATTAATATACCAAGATAAAGGATAATAATTATATTGCTGTGCTTATCATAGTGTATTATTATGTAAAGCATTTTGCCCAGGCTACAATCCCCCATGATCCAAACCAAGCCATGCATTTCTTCCACTCCAGATGAAATCATTAAGGAGAAGGTAAGTCAAGAGCATCCTCTCCAAATTTGTTATAAAGATACCCTTTGCAGAGATTTTGGATGCTGCTAAATGTTATCAATTTTAAATCATTCAGAAGCATGAAGCATTAAAGCAATATGCTCATGGTCAGGTTTTGTTCCACAGCCGGCTATAGAGGAAAGCCTAGTGTTATCAGAACCGTCAAGGGTGAAAGTGCTCAAAACAGATGGTGTTATCAAAATCATGCTAAGCACTCTGGCAGAAAGCAGCACAACTTGCTCACATGAATGAGATGATTGGGTCAGCTGACTTGTGCAGTCAATGAATCATACAAGTGCTGTCAGTCAATGCTAGCTGCATTCTTTGAGCTAGAACTCCAGCCTTGATCTACAGAGCTGTGATGTCAGGCCTGTCATACACATCAGATGTAAGAGACCAGGAAATGTAATTCCTAGAGGTCTATTGTCGTGCGTCATTTAAGAGCCTTACAATTAAAGGTTATGGGTTGGATCCAGTTGCTTACTTAGTCATGGCCATCTTAGGCCCATTTGATTTCAGTGTCTCTAATCTAAATATGAATATATCTGGATATTTCTAGAATTAAATCCCTTTATTTTGGAACAAGCCAATATAATAATTTCTTCTGAAACACAACTGGAGTTTTCTGTATGGACTTTGAGAATTAGTCTAAATCCCACTGTCTTCCCATTAAAAGAATTACAGTGTAAGCAGTCAATCTCTGCGCTATATTTGAAGCTTCCTGGTCCATTTAGTGGCCCTGAGACATATGTAGAAATATTCAGATCTTTTCTGTATGGAGACATACAATATTAATAAAAGTTCTAAAATGTTACAGGACCTTGGAGAGAAGCATGAAGTTTAAAAAGAAATATACTGTGGCTGATTTTAGAAGTCATTTGTGACACACAAAAAATAAACGTGGCCTGAATTGCCTTCTTTCTCTGCTTCCATCTGAGAGAGTCTGTCAAATTGTTTCCATTATTTTCAGCTATCACTTACTATTTCCCAGTGTCTTCTCTGATAATTTATTGTACCTTCACCATGTCGGACAGAATGAATTAATATTGTTCTTTTAGAAGGTGCAAGACTTATGAAAAACATAAATAAATAAAACGTTTTAAAATTTTCAGTATTTCTTTCAAAAGGTCTTGGCTACTTTTATTCATTGTCTCCCTAACCAACAGCACAATCACTTTTAAATTATTTTTTTATGTTTTAGAATTATTACTTCACTATCTTGCCATGATCAGAGACAATCTGTATTCAGAAATAGGTTTTCATCCATTTTTAAATGAAGATTATTAATATATGCAAAGGAAAGTCATATATAAAACCAAATTTCCCATATTTGCTACAAATTTCTACATATATGTATTGCATTTATGTTTCAGACATGAATATATACATGTTTTTATATAGTTTTTAAAAACTGAATCATATACCCAACATTTTCTTACTGCATGACTCTTTGAAGTTAGATTCTGTCAATAGCTAATCCTGATTGCTATATTTAATCCCCTCATTTAGAAGCAATACATTATTGATTTTCAGCAATTGGAACAAAATATGATAGAGAATCATTACCTTCCCATTCTGCTTGTGAACTTCATAGAGATGCCAGGTTGGCCATTGTGAAAAACAGGATTTTGGAATTGATTCAGCCAGCATCTGTTTAATGTTATTTTGTTTTCCAGTCCATGTCCATTCAATGCCTATTTTTCTCTTATAGAATAACAACACAGCCTTTCAAAGCACAGGGCTCAACTTCTAAACAGTGCTCCTTAATGATGTAAGAATACAGCCTTAAGGGATAACTTTTTCTTAGTGCCAAAGAACTTATCAGTTTAAAGATGTACCTAACAATTATATATTTTTGTTCATAAAAATAAATAAGTAAAATGAGGTCATCTTCAGTGGGACCTTTCATGGGAATCAGTAAGACAGACTTATTCCCAGTACATATTGTTTGGGGAATTTGAAGGCCACACACCTTAAAGTTGCCAAGTTTGAGAAATCCTGTTCTAGACTAAGGCAAAGTGAGACTTTGGAACTGCCCCAAATCAGGCCCTTCTCTTTTCTTTAAAGATCTTCCACCACTTCTCTTTTTAGAAAGGATTTTACCCTTTTAAAGGTCTTGTAGTGCTTTATTTTAATTTTCAAAGAGCTGTTTGAAATCATTTGAATAACTGTGTATCTTTCTACCTGAGTCAATATTTTTTATTAACAGTATCGCTATAACATTTTAAAATCTTTTAAGAATGCTACCTTCATATCTCACTTTTTCTTCAGAATCTCAGGGTGACATATGCAGTCTTCCTCCTCCTCCACCACCTCCTCCTCCTCCTCCTTCTCCTCCTCCTCCGCTTCCTCCTCCTCCTCCTCCTCCTCCTCCTCAAAAAACTCTATGGTAAAGATTGAGCTAAGAAGTCATCTGGTGAGCTTCCATGGTTGAGGCTGGACTTGAAACTGGGTTTATCTAGTCTTAGTCCAGCACTTTAACAATACACTTCACACTAGTTCTCTTTTAATCTGTGGTCTACCTTAAGATCAACATTTAAAAAGGGGAGGCATCAATGCTGTATGAATAAATAAATAAATCTTAATACAATATAGATGCTGTACCAACCCAGCTGCACTGTAGGCACTCAGAACACATTTGCAGAAACAAAGAATTATTGCAAGTTTAAGTTCCTTTCGGCTGAGGCTGGACAAGTGCCGTAAAATCTATTGTTACTTTTATACATAGCAGTGCTGATATTGTGATAAAGTCATCATCATAGGCAAAATCAAGATCAGAAAGCAACAGCATTATGATTACTAAAGCCACTTCCAACCACAGTTTTGCCTCTTATGACTGAAGCCTTAACCATGGAGGAAAAGAAAAACAAAGACAATTGAAAAGAAAGCCAAAGAATACAGATGAGCCAATCAAAATCCCATAAACAAACCTAAAGAACTCCAAGGCTGGAACACTTAATTTACGGACAGCATGGAGATCAGCAAGTATCATCTGTTACATCATGGAAAGGCTGAGGCATGATTAGAAGGTAGTTTTAAAATACTAAATCCCCATGATATTTAGACAAGCTGGCATAAAAAAAAAATGAAGTATATGGAAGGCTGGAGAAATAAAGCAGTAATTGAAAAATAAAAGCTTCAAAAGTTGAATTTTTTTTTTTTTGGCATTTTTATCTGAAACAATAATATTAATTTACTTGTCCTAAGAATTAAGGATGCTTTTTCTATTGTTATATCCTGAGGGTAAAATCTACCCTTTATTTCTATATGCTAATGAACACTAATATCTTAGGCATTTGGCAATGGATTTGCAGAGCATGGTTCTCTGAGGCTCCAAGAGGTCTTCCAGAAGCTCAGGAGCCCCAAAAGAACCTTCTGTGCCAAGATTGGAAGGTTCTCCAGTGTTCCCAGGCAAATTATTTGAGCTCACTGTCTGTTTAGGCTATGTTCAAGAAATGGAAAGGGAGCAGAGTACTTCACAAGGGGACTGATACTACCTGGGTGTAGTTTCAGTGGATTTTATAGATGCATGCAAAGTAAACAATAATCTCCTGAAAAGATTAATTAAAATATAATATATAAATAAGATGAATGATAGACTTCAATATAAGAGCAAAAAGGAAATTATTTGGATTGACTTAGAATGGAATAGAAAGAAAGGAAATCGTTCTTTGGATTGCTTGAAACTAGTGTTGTTTTGGTGGAAAGATGAAATGAAAGAGGCTGGATGATGAGGAAAAATGTATACAAGAGCATGATTTCTGCCAAGTATGAGGGACAGAGAAATATATAAGGTGCACACAGGGAAGAAGAATGCCGTCAAGGAAAGTAAGGAACAGTTAAGGTTAAAAGAAGTAGAGAAAATGCAAAGTAATTTTGATGGAACTGAAAAAGCATTGTTTGGAAATGGGTGAAAAGGAGCCTCTAACACAGTGAATGGAATTAAAAATGAAAGCAATCCATGAACTGGGATGAAACTGATGTGAGAATATTTTACAGATCTATAAGAGAATGCTAGTGATATATCAAAAGTGGAATTCATACAAGTGCTATAAATATTAATGTCCAAAAAGTTGTGTGAAAGAAGTAATTAACACTTTCAGAATGTTGAACAAAGGTAGGGCTGCAGTTGTAGGTAGGCGAACTGAAGGAATGTTAAAATATGGAAGTGGTTTGCTTGTGGTGTGGCTCTGTATTTTGTTAAACATCTGTGTGTGAAGACTGGGATGAGTGCCTGACAACTGGAAGAATTCCATTACTGTTCTGTATACAACCAGAAAGGTTTCAAGAGTAAATTGTAAAAAGTGCAGCAAGATTAGTTTGTTAAAGTGTACCTGGGAAGATGTTTGGCAGAATTTTATTGAAAAAGTACAAGAAGTGACCATGAGCAAGATTTAGGTAGTACAACATGGTTTCATGTTGGGCGGATGTTGTACAGGTTAGATTGTTGCTCTTCAGGTAGTCATTGAGAAATATGAATGTGAATTGCATGGTGGGTATGTATAAATGTCAAATTAAAACATAAAATTTAATTATTGAAGTTTCTTTGGATCCTACTTAAAGTAGTGTGGGTAAAATGTTTTCCATTTCATTTTCTTCATCCCTCTCTACATTTTCCCCCTTTGTTGTCCATAGAAAATCATGATTTTTTTTTTTAGTCTGATTAAAATATAAAAGGAACACAGTCAGTTACTATCCTGTCCCAGAATGTATAAGAATTAGAGTAACATGATTAATGGGGATATACACAAAGAACTGGAAACCAATAAGAACACATAGTATTGGATTATTTTTTTTTATCAAATGAATGAATGAATCTGATCTTGGTTTGTTCAGTAATAAATAGCGATGTATCTGTTATACATTATGGATACACAGCAATAATAGATGCAAGTAGCAATAAATGATCTCTGTTATCTATCGCCTGCTAGTTATATAGATGTGTTATGGTTCTATCTTGCTTCTTCCACCTTGAGAATTGGATTTCATGAAAATACCTCAAAATAATAAAGCTATAAATCAAAAAAGGCACCTACTCTCTATCCTACAGTTACATAGTTGCTTTTAAGAGTAGAATGATCTGCTTTGCTGTATGAGTCACAATACTGAAAAGTTTTTCTGTAAAAGATGTATTAAAGAAGAAATGCATTAACAGAAATACATTCTTTAAAAGGTAAATTTCAATTCATTTTACATAGGCAAAAAGAACGCAAGGCTGCTGGCCTCATTTCTGTTTTTGAGGTCATTCTGTCCCATAATTAAAAATGTAGACTGAAAGCACGCATACTATTTCAGTCTTGAACATGCCTTTAGAGGAAAATGTAGCTTTTGTATGTCTCTGAAAGGAAAATTCTCTACAGTTTCCTATATGGGCTTATAAAAATTAATCCCTTAGCTTCAAAGAAAAAAACAATGAATGATTCCATTCTTCCTGGGAAATAGTTATCTATAAATGCACTTAAATGTGCTTTATAAAGTAATTAGAACTGAATTAACTTCCATCAATTCTTTTTTAAAAAAAGAGGAGGAGGGTAGGAAGAAGAAACAGAGGTGAGAAGTTGCAACCTTTCTTCCTGTAATTTTTGCTATTCTATATTGGGACATTGATACAACTTGAATATTTTATACAATGATACAATATAACATATCAGTTCTACGTTCATTGAATCTGCTTCTATGATACACAATTTAGAATTAACATCAGGACCCAGTTTATCTTGTGTGACAGCTTAAGTTACAGAGGTGTTTTGCATACCATTTTATGGACATTAATGGCCTAAAACAAAGCAGCTGAGTCCTGTACAAATGTGTACATAAATAAACATAAGAGAAAGAGGACACCATGAAATTTTCGTGCCAAATACTCACAGAATCTATTAATTAATTAATTCTCTTTGAGTGCAGTGCAATTGCACTTTGTTTGAAAAAGTGCAAGTTGTTTCCTGTACTATTGTGGCTTCAGTTATAGTTTGTCCATCTTTTTTATCTGTTTAGTTTGCTTGCTTGGATATATGTATGTATCGCATACTTTTTGGACCAAAATTTTAGAAAACAGGAATTCAGTGAATCCAATTCAAACAAGTTCACCATGAAATGATAGTTTCAGAAAAACTGAAAAAATGCAAACATGTTCATGAAGACAGGTATTATCAGGGAATGAGCCAGGACAGAAAGTCCTTCCCATACTCCAGTTTAAAGCTTTAAAGATGCTGGTCACCATTTTGTTCTGGCTGATATGTTGCACTGCATCAGCTTTTGTAAACCTGAATCACACGCTCTGATTTCTTTCACTAAATTATAACTTATTTTTTATTGACTGGGAAGGAATTTTGGCTTTGTCTCAACCCTTTTCTCTCTCTTTTACTCTAGTCAGGCAGTAAAGATAGTAAAGGTTGGGAGATGAGGATATACACATTCTTATAAGGAAACAGATATTTTTCAACATGGGCACTCTGTAAGTGTAGGCAACTGGATGCTCTTACAGAAACCTTTGTAGATCTTTTTGTTTTGAATGTCAAAGATTCAGTAGACAGCTGAGCATGAGGGGACATTTAGTGGTGGAACTTACCTTCATGCTCAGATCCCCCAACTCAGTTTAGGTGGGTAGACAGAGGTCTGCCTGTAGCTTCTGAAACTAAATTCACTAATCTCTAAATTTACCATGGTGAACATCCAATTTTTCTGTTCAGTCCTTGTTGGAGTTCTTAATTTATGCTTTGTCATCTCACATCTTGATAGTGAAAAACTGCCTTGTTGACATTCACAACATGTGAAAGCCATACTCAGATCTCACACTGATGTCCTTTTTATTTTGTATTCAATATCCACCTTTTTTCTTGGTTTCAAAACTATTCAGATATATATTTTACAAAAACTGGGAAGAAAGCATTTGGCAGGAACCTCAAGAGTTTCATCAAGAGGGTATTAAAAGTAGAATGAGAAGGGAAGGGTGCCAAAAGACCAGAACTGAATATGCAGTCGAGGGTTAGGGCAAAGAAAGGAGAACACAAAGGGAGAAGCAGGAAGCTGGGATGGGAACTGAGAGTTCCTCAGGACACTGCAAGAGAAAGTCTAGTAGGTAGCACTCAAAACTTAATATGTTTTTAACCAATGAACAGAGTATGGGAAATGAATAGGAAGAAATAGAAACCCTAATTCAAGACAGCAAATGTGATGTGATAGACATCACTGAATTTTGTTAGAATAATACCATTATTGGCACACAGCACTGGAACACTATTCAAAAGGAACACACGTAGGAAAAAGCATATGGATGTTCAACTTATATCAATGTAAAGAAAAATATATACTTGCATAAAAATTCAGGAATTAAAGCATGGAAATCCTGTTGACAGTATTTGGGTAACAATAAAAGAAGAGAGAAACAAAAGTGATACCACTGTAGCAGTTTATTATAGACTACTTGCACATGCAGAAAATATAGATGAGGTCTTTCTGTGCCAGGTGAGAAGTCTTTCAAAGAAACATTCAGTAAGGATAATGGGACAAATCAATTGTCTTGACATCTCCAGAGATTGATTCAAGCCATTCCAAGAGTCAGAAGTCCAACAAATTCTTATCCTATCTTGCTGACCACCTCATTTATCAGAAGATGGAAGAATGTCAGCCCTTCAAGATAGGCAAGATTATGAAACAGAAGCATCAGGGATTTCAGGAATGCTGTTTATTGTTATAGAGTATAATAACAGAATCTTGAAAGTCTCTCAGAGTTTCTCTCTACTACATCTTACACCAAGCAAAATCAAGGTAGGGTTATTATGAGTTTCTTTCTCATGCTTTCTTCTTTCCCAGGATTGAGTAATCTCTTCTGAAATTTCTCAATAATGGTTCATTCATCCCTTCCCCATTCTTAGGGCAGGTTTATAAAGAAAGAAGGAGATCTACTATCCTGGATCCCATCTTCATCAATAGGGAAAGATTAACTGCAGAAGTGAAGGCAATTGGCACCTGGGAAAAATGGATCATGCTTTCCTTGAATCTGTGATATCTAGAGGAGGATGAACTTAAAAAGATTCAGACCTGCACACTGGACTTCAGACGATTTTGATGAACTCCAATCCAGTGTAAGTCAGATCCAATGGCTCAAAATCTAAAGGAGAAAAATACTCAGAGAAAAAGGGAAATTCTATGAAATGGGATATTGAAGATGCAAGCAGAACTAACCCTCAGAAGAAGGAAAAATTAAGAATTCTAAAGAGGTCAGCATGTATACATACAGAGCTCTGTAAAATGCTGAAGAGAAAAAGGAAAATGTATAGGAACAGAAGGAAGGAACACAACCAAAGAAGTCATCTCCAGAAAATCTAAAGCTCAGAATGATCTGAGGCTTTCAATAGATATCAAAAGGCAGGCTTGTGTATAACAATAAAGGGAAATTCAAGGAGAATATAAGTCTGTAATGTGGAGAAAGTGGTGAGTCAGTAATGGAAGGTGGTGAGGAGGTAGAACTCCTATTTTACAGTTGTCTTCTCTCAAAAGGGAAACGGAGCCCTGGCGTATGATGGTTATCATTGGGGGAAGAAGGGAACTACAGCTTAAAACAAAGAGTAAGAGAGAAGTTAGGTAATTAAAAGGAATTCAAGTCTCCAGAGCCAGATAGTTTACATACCTGGGTACTTGAAGGAACTAGCAGATGATTGCACAATAATTCTTAATAATCTTTGAGAACTGCTAGAGGCAAGCAAAAATTTCCATCTTTAAAAAGGGGAAGGAGGATCCAGGAAACTACAGGTCTGTCAGATTAATGTCTATATGGGACATTGTCTTAAAACAGATTATCACACAGCACATTTGTGAGCACTTGGACAGGCATGCTACAATTAACAGGAGCTAGCATGGGTTAACACAAGCAAATCATGCCAGACTAATTTTATTTATTTCTTTGACAGAGTTACTAGTTTAGTAGATCAAGGGAATGCCATAGACATACTTCACTGCACTTCAACAATGCCTTCATCACAGTGCCTCATGATATTCTTTATAAAATGATAAAATATAGGCTAGATGATACTATTGTTGGATGGGCTCACACCTGGCTAAAAGACTGCACCCAAAGAATGCTCATAAATGGTTCCACTCCTGCTTGGAGGGGAGTATTGAATGAAATGCTACAGGGCTCTATCCTGGGGCCTGTGCTGTTCAACATTTGTATCAATGACTTGATAAAGCAATTGGGGGGACATTTTAAAAAAATTGTGGTTGACCAAAACTGGGAAAGGTGGCTAATACTTAGAAGACTCTAAAAGATCTACACAAGCTTATGCAGTGGGCTGAAATGAATAGGATGCAGTTTAACAAGGAGAAATGTAAACTTCTGCATCTGAGTAGGGAAAATGTAAGGCACAAATAAAGGATGGGGAAAACCTGGCTTGTCAGAAATACATGGGAAAGTAATCTGGGTATCTTTGCTGAGTTAAACATGAGCCAGTAATGCACTGCTGCTGCCAAAAAGACAAGCATTCTCCTGGGATTCATTAATACAGCAAGATTATGGCAGGTATCTATTATTTTCAATTCTAGCCTGCCTTGGTCAGACCCCATTTGGAATATAGTATCCAATTCTGGGCACCACTCTTCAGAAATGGCAATGGCAAATAGCAGCACTTTCTCAGGAAGACTACCAAGAAGGTGAAGTGTCTGGAAACTAAGCCAACATGAGGACCAGGATTTGGGTATGTTTAGCCTGCAGAAAATATGAGTTAAGGGAAGATATCATTGCAGTCTTCAACTATCTGAAGGAGTGAACTTCCTTTCTATTGCCACAGAGGAGTGAATTAGAACCTATGGGTTAAAATTACAAGAAAGAAGGTTCAGACTAGACATCAAGAAAAAATCTTGACTGTATCCTGTCAGCAAATAAAACAGGCTGCTACGTGACATGGTGAGTTCTCCTTCACTAGAAATCTTCAAACAGAGGCTGATCAAGTACAGAGATGCTCTAATGGATCCTGCACTGAGCAGAAGGTTGGACTTGATGACTTATATGGTAATTTCTAACTTTGTGATTCTATTCTTCGTACTGGACTTATTTTACATTTCTTCTTTTATCTGATATATCCCACCAGATTGATTGGATTGATTGATGATGTGCCATCAAATCATTTTTTATTCCTAGTGATCACAGAGCTAGATTTTCTCCATGAAAATCTGTCCCTAACTTGGTCTTTCAGGCCTTCTAACAGTGCACTCATCACCACTGTAACTGAGTCACTGAGCTGCTGGTCATCCTCCTCTTCTCTTGCCTTCCACCTTTCCCAACATTAGAGGTTATTTGTGCCTCAGGTCCCACAGAACATTTCTCAAAATTCACCTTATTTAGTGCATTCCATGATTTGTGCAGTTTTAGTATAGACACCAATAAAAGTTAGCACTAATCAAAATCATATTGTTGAATATTTTCTTGAACTGATAATAATGATGAACAGATATGAGAGATCTCTGTCTTTACTTTTCCAATTCTAAAAATGTTCCAATTTTAGTTTTTACAGAATGCTGACATGTTGCAGGGGCATCTGATTGCTAACTAAGTTACTAATTCAGATCCTAGCATGAGATCTGCCAGCGAGCCTGTAAGTTCAAAAAGGTGTTGGAGCAACAAGCATGAAAGTGTTGTCACTGAAGCCCCTTTTTTTCTTTGTTCTCATTCAGTTTTGTTATTTCTGCCATCTTTATTCTTTTTTGTAGTTTCCTTTTTTAACAATTTGTAAATTGCCCAGAGTATATAAATTATCATTATCATGATTATTATGCAGATTTCAGACTGTAAAAGCAGGGACTTCAGAATCATGATTTATTCACATTTATGAGAAAGAATAAAAAGGAGACCTCCAACCAAGAGAAGACTAATCCCATGTAATTGTAATGGAGATTCAAATTCAGGAAGGAATAAAAGGAAAATATGGGTTGAATTAGAGAGGAGATAATGAGAAAGAAACCCTGTTTGTTGTTATTCTTGTGAATACCAGTCTTGAAGCCACCACAAGCCCTTCCTGTCTTTCCTTTTACCTGAGACAGCTTTTGGAAGTTCTGAGACAGAGAAGTTACTTGATCTCAACAGCCCTAAAAGGATTATTTCCAGAGAAATGGAAAGAACAGGATTCTTTACAATATGTATTTACTATCACAATTTGTGATCATACAGATCCCAAAACATACAGTTTTGGAGATCAATCAGAACTTAAATCCACCCTGCTCTTATGCAGTACATTGTTAGAATTAATTATCATTAATGGCAGTGAAAGTGCTAAATCTTATAGACAGCTCCAGCTGGTGTACATGATTGGAATGTGTTGCATCTAAAGATCAATATACTTGGTGACTAGTGCAACTATACTATTACATTACCTGCACTGGGCAAATGTCACTTTATGTTGCAAAGCAATTGCAAGCAATTATCTTTTGGACATCTTGAGAGATTAAGTAGGCAAGCTGGAGACCTTAATTTGCCCTACTTCTATTGGAAAGTGTAGGACCTCTATTTCAAAGAATTATCCTTAGACTTGATTAGAAGCTGATGCATACAATTGTCAGCTGAAAATCTTACATCTGTGGGCATAAATCCACATTTAGGATACTTGATTCTCAATTTCATTCTGAAAAAGTGATCAAACGTCCATGAAATAGATTTTCCCACTTTATATAATGTACTTTTTTGAGTGTCCTATGCAGGACGTTTCTGGATGGAGGGTATGTCAAATATTTTCCTTTTATGTATACTATCTTCCCAATCTAAGAGTCCTCCAGAATATCCAGCCAGCATGACTCGTAGATGTGTTGGCTGGGAATTGTAATACATACACAGAAAGCCAGTGGGTTGGAGAAGAGTTTATCTTAGAGAAGATGACTTTCATTTCCTTTATGGAGACCGAAGTGCTGTTGTGGTATTTTTTCTTCTCTGCCTTTTTTCTGTGGGTTAGCACTAGCATGAAGCTTCTGACAATATTAACAGTAAAAATAAGTCTTAACAACAAGCTGCTTCAAAATTCAAATAATTATATAATAACAATAACCCAATACAGTACATGTGGATCATATGTCACCCTATGGTTGCAGGTTGCCCCTGTGCTAAGTTATATTTCTGGAACTAGGATGCAGAGGAGGTGGGATTGATAAACTAAACATTGTTTAATTTATTTTCAAACAGTTAAAATTGTATGTCTAATTAATAAAATAAAAGTGTCATCACTCTGGAAATAATTCAGAACTAATTACAGAATCTTTCTGCTACTCATTAAAGCAGTCAGACATTTTTAGGCTTCTGGACAAGAATCATGTTAATTTGAAGGAGGGGGTTCCTTGGAGGAGTTGCACCTTTCCTGAAGCATGGACAGTCCTAAAATGTAATCACTTCATTTTATGAAAAAGGCAAAGGAAATCCATATTGTTTTAGAAAATGGCCAGAATATTTGAGCAATTTAAATAAATAAAATATATCCAGGGATTGTTATAGACAGGCGGGGAAGGTGTCCTAATTTTCTGTTTAAAATGGAAACACAAGAAGCTCAGCTCCATTCATGAAGTATATTTCAAAGTCAGCATAGATATATTTAATCTACAGGTTTTTAAAAGGAAATTCTGCATGTCTACTCACAAGTGATTCCCACTGTGACATGTTAAAGGATATGTAAGAATACAGTACTGTAAACATACCTCAAAGACACAGGGCCCTCCTTTAGCTAAGCAAATGCTTAAGATCATTACCTTCTGTGCAAAGTGTTGTGAAAGTTACATTTGAACACAAAGAAAGCTGTTTCCCTATGTCAGTCTCAATGTAGAGGCATGTGTGTACTTCAAAGTCCATACAGAGTTCCTGTGTAAGAAAATCAGCTTTACAGAGCTTTGTGATTGAAGAGAAAGAAGAGAGAGCACGTACTCTGGTTTCTCTTCAGATCGTATAAATCTTTCACCTTTTACTAAAGATTTCCGTGGAGAGGAACATTCTCTGTTCTATTTTGATTTTTCTATTTTTAACATACTTATTTACTGTTTTTAGCTTTGTTGTATGCTGCCCAGAGTCACCTGTGGTGAGATGGACAGCTCTATAAATTGGTTTAATAAAAAAATAAAAATAATAACTAAGAAATTACTGGATTAGAGAAACACCATTTATACTAAGAATAACTTACTCAATTATTTTAGTAGGGATGTTGTTTGTTTGAAATGTGAAGTTCTGATATTGTGATATTGAGATTTCATAGCTTTTATTTATATTGATATTATTTGCAGATTTTCCAAAAAATCTACTTCTGTTTTAAGAGTTCTTATTTTAATATAAGCTTTCCCCAAAATTTCTCCAGTGGGTAATGAATCATCTAGTGAGTAATTCTTGTAAATTATTTAAAAATGTATTAATTTATTAATAAATTTATTAAATTTATTAATTCTCTCTCTATATAAAGATAATAAAGATTTATAACTTTACCTTCGGTTCCAAAGACAAATTGATTGTTAAGTATTTTATTTTGTTTTTCTCTGTCTTAATGCCAGAACATTCTACAGCTGTTCCTAACTGAAGACCCTGAAAAATATAGTAAGGATAAAATTAATTTAGTTTGGCAGTGATATGAAATGTCAGAAGAGAATAATTTGTGATTTGTCTGCTAAAGTTTAAATAGAAAAATTTACTATACAGTTTGTTATTTTCTAGAATGTATATTTATGTAAGTAGAAAATAAATGCAGTTGCTTGTAAATAGCGTTGTAATGTTGGGTTGGAACTCGGTTGTTGCTCTCTTAAGGAATGGGAAAGTGAAGCTGGAAACTTATCCTTTTAAATACCAAGGGTAAGTTTCTAGTCGCACTGATGCCAGAATTATGGAAGTTGCATGATGACATCACAGTGCAACCCCCACTTTATGTTACTTGTACTGTGGTGCCATAAACAAGTATGAAAGAGATGGAGTGTGTGTTGTGACGTGTTCCATCACTTGCCCCTTTGTTTCCCTTGTGAATGTCTATTTTTATATAATAAATAATTTTTAATATGTTGCAGTTTGTGAATTTTATATCTCTAAGCTTTCATTAATGTATTCATGTGTTATATTATCATTGTTTTTACTTTATTTTAATTCTGTTTGGCATCCAGAGTCCCTTGTTGAAATGGGCGGCCATATAAATTAATTAAATACATTTTAATACAAACATAGACAAACGTAGACATAGTGCCAGTATTTATCAGATAATAGAAAACTGTTATTCCAGTTATCAGGTAACTAAAAGAATCAGAGTACTTTACACATTCAGTCCATCAAAGTTTTTCAGAGACAGGTTAATATGGATTTCAGAATGGATTATATCTCCTTACGGTTCTAGCACTTCCATGAAAGGGGCAGGTCTTCTAGAGGGGCTGGCAGAGATATATCTGGACCTACAGACATAGAAATAAACAATGTGTGATTCTATGGAATACTAAGTAACCTACTGAATTTTGAGATAAATACAGGAAAAGAGTAAGTCCAAACTTTTACCCTCTTCTTTGTTATTCAATGTTTATTTTTACAAAGATAAAGGCTCCAAGAAATTTGCTCAATGGAGAGATAATTTGTTTAGATCACAAAATGTTATAGATAACAAGGCAAAGATAAAATCTCTTGAGTCTCTTACTTTACAGTGCTCTTCTACATTTAATTGGCTTCAGTACCTTCAAATAAGAAGTGTGGCAGCAAAAGAAGTACTGAAACAAGGGGCGGGATTGAGAAATTTAACCAAATTTGAAAATCTGATAACATGTATTATTGACCTAGTCTGGCTAGTCTTGATTGTTTAAATGAATAATTCTTTTTCTACAAAATGTTGAAAATGTAACAAGCAGGCCTTTCTTTCATATCTGGTGGCAATGGTGTAAAGGCCAAAATATTGGAATATAGTTCAACGTAGAATGGAACAAATTCTAAAAGTTGCAATCCCACTGTTTTATATATTACCAAATCATACATCTGTTCAAAATACACTGAATTGTCATGCATACTATGTATTAACAACTGCAAGGACTTTATGTGCCTTTTATTGAAAAAGATCTTTGACTGCTTCTTTGGAAGAATGGCTTACCAAATTGTTGGTGGATGCCTCAATGTCTAAAATAACTATTTTAAAAGGTAAATCTGACATAGAATATAATTCAAACTGAAAACCATACTTGGATTACAATCTCATACATGGAATTGTGCTACACCCAAAATTTGGTTTCTAGAGCTCATATATTAACGTTCTCTAATTTATAGTATTAGTAGAATGCATTATTTACTACTTGTCATTTCTCTTAATGATTCAAACAACATTAACCAAGGGTTTTTGACTGTATTTTGACTAGAAAAGATGAATTATATCATAAGTTTCTAATGATGTACCAGAACACATTAGTTTCATGATATTTCAGATTTTTATTTATCCTCTCATATCACTATTTTCCTTTGTGTTATTTATTTCTTATATTCTTTTAAAATGTATAATAAAAAATTGGAAAAAATGCTTTTTTCAGAAAATTCCTCCAAAGAGCACATAGAGAACTTCTGTTCTTAGGCAACATTTTTTGGCCTGTTACAAATAGTGGTCAACAAATTTACAAGCTTTCTATTCTAATTTGGTGCCTAATTTACATGATTAGCATAGGTTTAGTCACACTTATTTGGTCTCTGCAAGTCACACTTGTAGACTTGGACCTGGGCTGATTTCAAAATTACTTAGGACAGTTGGACTTGGTAAGCCCTGGATGGGGCTTGTGTGGATTACATGACCTCCATTCCTTCAAACATTTTACGACAGCTTCATATCTCACAGTGCTATCTAGCATCAAGTCTGACCACTGGTCCACTCACCAGAAAATTGCCTATAGTAACTGGGAGTTTTGTGGAATTAAGTCTTCTGACTTTTGCATGGAAAACTTGTGCCATCACTGTAACCGATGGCTCATCTTCAAAATAATGCTCAGGATGATATTAAACTTCATTTGAAATTATATCATGAAACTGCAGTAGCAAAGCTCACTGATTATAAAGGCTGTTGTACTTCAAATTGTCTTCAGTTTTAGATTGGTTGTAGGTGATGTACTTTCTTATTGCTCTTTGGTCACCTCTAGTGTGGTGTCCTTGGAATAACTACATTCAAATGACTTTTTATTTAACATCCAGTGGGAGTAATGGGAGAATTTATTTAAGAATGACCAGATGCTCGCCTGTAAAATTGCAATCCTGTTTATACTTCCTTGGGAGTACTGAAATCTTAGGCTTGCATAGGTTAGTTGATACATTGGAATGAAAAAAAAAATGTACCCTTCAGATGTCGTTGGACTCCAACCAACTAAACCAAATTAACACAGTCAGTAGTCACAAACAGTAGACCAACAATATCTGCAAAGCTAAATATTCTTCATCCTTTCTCTACAGCTTCTTTACATGAAGATGTAGAAATGAGTTAGACCCAGTGAAAATGATGGTCATGATGCATATGAACTAACCTTTCATATCTAATCATATATGCACCTAGCTTCTACCCACATAGTTTCCTCAACTGTGGGTGTTTCTGATCCATAATTATCATAGATCTATTACTTATCCAATATCTGCTGAATTCTGAAACATGGGAGTTCCATGAAGTAAGGAATGGAACGAACAAAGGAAATAATAGTCTCAGGTGGCTAAAATATTTTAGGCAATTGTAAAGAAGAAAGCACACTTCATTATTTCTATAACAAACAGATGCTTGTAAGGGCTAAGGGCAATGTATTGGAAGGTTCAGCAACCTCCTCTGGACTATATTTGCATGTCAAACTCAGTAGAAGACTCCAATAGACCTCTTGCTTTGCAATTACTCTCTCTGTACTTAAGTATAGTCCATGAAGGAGATCTGGTTTCAGATGGCTCCAAGAAATTTCTGTCTGGGGTACTCAAAGACTCACAAAGAAGGGGACAGTTTAGCACTCTCATCTGTTTTTGGCCTTCCAACTCTGCTATTTCTTTGAATGACTTCAGCAGAATATGGAGAGAGAAATTCAAAAGGAGGTCCTTTATTCTCTCTCTATCTGGACTTCTTTCAGAAGTTTTATTCTGTGTCTCTTAATGTGCATTGTTCAGAGGGGCTCCTGTGTTATCCCTTGCCCAGAGACAAATTCACTCAAGGCTTTCCAGTTTGATTGTCATTAAAACATGTCTTCTTCTTCTTCTTCTTCTTCTTCTTCTTCTTCTTCTTCTTCTTCTTCTTCTTCTTCTTCTTCTTCTTCTTCTTCTTCTTCTTCTTCTTCTTCTTCTTCTTCTTCTTCTTCTGGTGGTGGTCAGGATTTATGAGATCTGTGATTCAATCAACTTTTCAACAGAATAGAGTACATATTTGTTCCATTTGCCCACAGTGGAATATTTACCCCTGTAAACAGCACTGAAATTAAACCTGAGCAAAATGTAGATTTGTAAGGTGGGTGCATGGAGTAAGGGAAGGAGGAGTCTTCATAAGCATTGCCTGTAGTAATCAGAATCTTCCAATATCTGCCATGATTTGAAAGCTCTTCCTCCTATATACGTCTAAAATGGTGCACTACTGGGATTTCATAGGTGAGAATCTCTTAGGAGAAGCTGAAGAGAAGACAGTTTTGGATCAAACTGGGGCTTCACTACAGTATATTCTGCCCTTTTCAGGAGGTCTTATGATTTTACTTTCAAATAAATAATAAAAACACAAGAATTTCTCTCATTCTCTTACTTTAGGTAGCTGGATTTGGATTCTTTACCTAACCAAATTTAGGTGTTATAAATACAAAGAAGCATGAATTATTTAATTCTACTGCCACATCATTATGTCTGCTAATTAAAACTCGGTACCAGTTCACATATTAAAAAATTACCATTGTTTACATACAATTATTTAGTATTAAGTTCCATTGAACAGAAAGATTTGCTTCCATCTAACAAGTATAATAAGTTACCCAGAAATTAAACAGCAAAGCAAGCAGAGATGGACAAAGAATGGCCCTCCATATGCTGAATTACATTTCCAATTTTACCAGCACATCCAATAATGAAAGACCGTCCAACAACATTTGGAAGACCTCAGCTTGCAATCTTTGTGTCCCATTTTTTGCTTTGCTTTATTTTGTTCACAAGGCACTTTAGCTTTGGAATCATTTCCTGATTCAGCAAGCAAGCCAGAAATAATTTCATAAATTGCTTCTATCTTTTAAAGGAAGGGTAACCCTTGAAGGTAGGCCAGGCCAGGTTAACAGACACCACACAGATTACAGGGCTGCTACTTTATTGTTGTAGAATTCAATAATAGAATCTTGAAAGCCTGTCAAAGTTTCCCTTGTCCTTTCTTATACCAAACAGAACCAAGGCAGAGTTATTTTGAGTTTCTCTCTCACACTGTCCCCTTTCCCAGGATTCAGTTGCCCAGAGTTGTTGAGAGTCACTGTTGTTGTTATTCCTCTCCTAAGAGTTCATGCATGTGTTCATCAAGATTATCTCCGCATCCCTTGGCAATGACCTGTTATTTTTTATTAGTTGCTGTGCAGACAACAGCTGGTTTGCCCAATAATTCTGTCAAAACATTGTAGTTCTTGGACAATCGGCTGAGCATAGAGATGCCCATGGAAACTTTTCTACATATAGCCAGATAATAAACAAACTACTCAGAAGTAAATCCTATTGAGAGCTACCTTTATTGTTAACCATTTTTAGATGGCTAGAATGGCCAATTGGAAAATAAATAAATAAATAAATAAATAAATAAATAAATAAATTTTCAATTACTACGTTGAGGAATAAACCAAAGATTCCACAGTGCACATTATTGCTCTGATGTGATATAAGGAAATATGAATCTTTCTAGGCAGCAAGTCCTGATGAATTTACTATTTTGCTATGATTTTTTGAAACTGTTTTGTGGATTTAGATTATATGTTTTATACTGTGAGCTTCCTTGGAAATACTGTAGTCTTAAGGGGGAGCTAAGAAATTAAATCAAGGCAGCCAACCTTATGTTCTTCTTCCCCCCTCAAACAATGTTATATCTTATTATACATAAACATTGTACATAATGGTTAGGAATTATGGGAGTTGAAATCTATAAATTCCTGGGGAGAGTGGCAGATTGCCTACAGTAGAAATAAATGCACTTCCAAATAATCTAATACAGGATTCTGTAGTATAAATGAGGTGTTCTTTACCTGAAATAACCTCATGTGTGAAATCTAAGTATCTCTCATGTTTTAAATCATGCTGTAACTGAAAATGGCCCTTTGGAGTCCAGATTGGGCTCTGAGAAAATTTCATCATGAATATAAATTGCCAGGATCCTTAGATAAATGTATTCATAGATCTTAATGCTGGAAAAAAGCCATCGTTCTGTTTGACCTCATTTCTAATAGAGGCCTAACACATTCACCTAGTAATTTCTACATCCTGACCAGAAAAATCTGGTATTAGCAGGTGCATGCTCAGAATATATATTTCTATACCAATTCTCTTTAATATTTCATGGTCAGTTATATCTACCTGGCTAGCTAACTCCAGTAATAAGAAGGTGGTTTTTGCTGGTTAAGACATTAGCAGAGGGCAATTAAATTAGTCCTCCTAGGATACTGAATATATCGTTGGAGTCCAAATACTAGTTTAAATGTTGAGCTGCATTTTCTGTGATGTGATTTCAAGTAAAAGGCGAATGATGTTTTGCTCCATGGCTGTGGCAGTGACTGATTTCTAGCAAATAAAACATGTGTTTCAAACACTTGGTCTCAAGATCAGTACATGAAGTTCTGTCTTAAACTTTCCATTTATTTTAGTAGTTTAAAGCTCAACTGTCAGAGAAGGATGCCTCAGAGTTAGTCCCAGCAGTGTGAGATTTCATAGTTAATCACGCCTGACTGAACAATAGGCAAGGCATTGCTGATTGCTTCTTAATATAGGAAACTTCACTTAACATAGGAAAATTTTATTCAACCCGGCTAATCTATCTGCCAAACACTTGGTACCACAGTCGTTTACTTTATCATTAAGACAATGGCTTCAGACATGATGTTTATGGTATAAAGTAACATCACACAATTTGCTTTATTTTTTAGGAATGAGCAAGCATTTAATTGTTATTAGTCTGTCCTTGAAAAATATTAATTAGAATGATACATTAGACATTTATATAAAGGGACTTTGGTGCAGGCTTGTGATTCTAAAAGCAGCAACATATGAAAATGGACCAATAAATCCTCTGTCATTAGAGAAGTGTTGTGTGTGTACACACACACGCTTACATACAGAGAACTGTTCCATCAGTGGAGAACTTTCCATTGTAAAGCATTTTAACTTAAATTAATAATATTATTTTTCAGAGAAAGAATTGGGGACTCTCAAAATATGTCTGTCTTATGACTTAATAGCAACATTTGATTCACCCAGAAGCAATTAAGATAACATGGAACAGTAACTGTACTCATAGTAAACATGATATGCTGGGACGTTATAAGAATGCTTCAGTGCTTTTTGTAAAAAAGGCCCTGACTCAAATAGTTGTATTATGCTGTTAGGCAACCATCTTGCAAAAAACTATTCTAAGTCCTATTAGTTTAAGTATTATGAAAACAATTCCAACATATTTTCACATAATAGTAAGGCCTCCACTTTTATGAATCTTCTACAACACCTTAATACCAAAAATTACAGATCATCTATATCATCTTAGTGACAAATAAGTTAGTTTAGGCAATATACAGACCATAGACTTACATCCAGTTTACCCAAATTTCAGTATTGTTTAATTCTGCCTATTATCTGTGAACCTCCATCCTTATATGGCTGGGAGCCTGGCCATTTTATATAATATAAGAAGTAGAATTAAATAAGTAAATATCATAAACGCCCTGTCAGATATTTAAACTTTCCATGTTGCTTTAAAGGAGACAATACTGAATTTGAAATAAATATGGCATAGCATATACTTGAGACCAGTATCTTGCACTGGCAGAAACCTTTGTGTCTTCTCTCCCTGTGCCTATCGACATCTATCCTGCTGCTACAACTGTATATATTGCAAGTGGATTAATCATTAACATTACTGACATCTCCCCCCCACCCCTGCCCCAGCCCAACCTTATGGTACAGGAGTTTTACAATATATTATCCACTAATCAGCATATTTAAAATCTGTAGATTTCTAAATATAAGAAGAAATAGTTCTGAGAAGATACTAATACTGTACAAAGCCTAAATATATTCAGAATATTTACATTTAATAAAAACAGCAAGGTTTGTTGGGAATGTTTATCATCAAAAATAACGAACAGATGAACTGAACTGATCTACAGTATATGGTATGGGACAGACCGTAATCCTTCCTCTGCTGCTTAATATCTATCTGCCTGGTATAGGTATGGGAATGACCCATAGGTGAGGGAGTAATTCTGGCCACACTGGGCTGTGACCCTACCAGTTACTGATGTACAGCTTCTCACATCACCCTAAAGCAGTGTTGTCCAAACTTGGCCACTTTAAGATGAGTGGACTTCAACTCCCAGAATTCTGGGAGTTGAAGTCCACTCATCTTAAAGTGGCCAAGTTTGGACAACACTGCTCTAGGGTGATGTCCATATTAATCTCTTGTGGATTAATATTTCTTATTGTTGTGAATAATATGAAAACATGGTTTCAATGAGTATTTTTTTCTATCTGAGCCAGTGAGTTAGTTTGGTTAATTATTGAAAAAATACTGATTCTTGTCCCCCATTTATGCCTATAAATCCACTTTTTATTGCTAAGTGTGAGCAGGTATTTCCACACAACCAGTAACGTTACCTCTCTTCTCTGCAGCAGTTTGATGCCATCACATGAATGTCCTCACCGTTGCTCCCTGGGGCTGCAAAGGATGAGGAAGTGGAAGGACAGAAAGGCCATCCATCCACCTGGCTAGTGAGGGAGCTGACAGCTCCCTCTCTCCCTGCATCTTCCCTGTTCCCTTAATGCATAAGTTCTTGCTAATGAGAAATCACTCATTCTGCAGCATTAGACAAATCCTGCAAACCCACTACATTTCTTCTGAGCAGCACTTGTCAAAAGTTAATTTGCTCAGATTGCAAAAACCTTCAGAAGTCCCATAGGACCGTAAGACATAGATGACACAGATCCCTGAATCAGTCCAGTCCTTGTGTGTAGAAGGAGCAAGAGTAAATGTGACTGAACATATAAAGAGCCCTCCATGAGGGCTGGTGTAGGGAAGATAGAACCAAATTACAATTCCCAGCAGACAATAATATTTTTGACTATACGTGTGTTACCATCAATGAATGTTAAATTTTATATAAGCTAAAGAAACTATAGTTTAAAGCCTTGCATTATGAGAGGGCTATGAGTATAAAATATGACTGAATTTCAAGTTTTATATACTTGGGAAAAATAAGATTGAGAGTGTAAGCTTTAATTTACAATGATTTTCCAGAAATGTTGTTTTAGGAAATGTTAGATTTAAGAGAGAAACATGCAGAAGGACTGCAAGACAAGAACCAGGATATAGAATGCTGTAAAATGCTCAGTTGGTTGAAACAATAGAAAGGCCTGAACAGTTTGTTAATCTGGAATTGTAATAAAGTATGTATAAAGCAACACAATGACCATACATACATTCTGGTATGAACAGCATTGAAGTTCTGTGTGCTTTATTCAAGGACACAGCAAGGTTGAAGTAGGCCCCAGGAGAGAAGTAGAGATGGACCCCCTGGCTCTTGTTGCAATTCCCCCCCCCCCAATCACTTGATGTGTTTGCTGCAGAAAGAAGAGGATAGAAGAAAGAGGAACATTTTTGGTATGCTCTTTTGGTCACTTAACACTGATGCAAATAATGTCATGCACTCACCATACTCTGATCAGCAAGTCTGACTTGCTTTCCTTGCCATCGAAATAGGAGTGAAGAATGCAGGCTGCATCTGATGATGATCAATGTTTTTTTTCAATCACTTAAGCCTAAGAATGGATTTCTAGTTAAAACTTCATATTGAAATGTTTTTATGATATGCCTATCTGTAATGGTAATTAGCAAACCTAAAGCCAAAATCTTTTTTCTTCCTAATATTTTGATTTAGGTTCTTACAGAAGTTGTATTAAATTTGCCATGAGGGTTAGAATTAATGCTCATTCTTTCTCTCTACATTTTATTGCTTGTGCCAGAAATCTTGATTCAGTGAGATGGAGGGAAGAGATAATGCTAGGATGTGGAGACTGTAAACAAGTCATAGTAAGAAGGGACAGTAAGCATTCCTGCTTTGACAAAATGTCACCATTAGATAGTAAAAAGGGCTCTTCTACAAAGGCTGAAAAGTTGGATATGCTATTTAGGAGATCCAATCCTAGAAAAGAAGTCATAGCAAAGGAGGTCTGTGACCAACTAGACCCTGGGAAGGAGGGACCTCTGGAATGCAGCCAGGACTTTGGGGAAAATAAAAAGCACAAAGAGAGAAGAATCTTGTTGTGTACCTTTTTCCTCAACCTTTTTCAACAATATTTTCTTGCGTCCAACATCTAATCAACTCTCATCTCAAAGGATGGGGGCTGGCTGATCTCCAGCTCTTCTGATGCCTGCTTCCACAGTAATCCTTGCTACCTTCATCATTCTGAATTAAAAATTGGACAGGAGCTTTAGAGTAATTATGTCTTTATTTGTGTGACTTATTTTCTCATGTTAATGAAAAATAACAATTCCAAAGAATTGTATTTTGTTGCTCTGAATGTTACATGTGATACATGAGTGAGAATTAGGAACATGGGAGGGAAATCACAAGATACACTATGTCTACCACTATGTCTACCACTATGTCTTCCATGTCTACACTATGTCTCATGATCAATTAAACCGGTCACTTTATTAAAAAATATCAAGTTGGTTTGGTGATTTGTTAGTGAAAAAACATGCTGGTTTTTGCAAAGAGATGGATTCTTTCATAAATACTTGCAAACTGCTGCTTAATCATTTATCCCAGAGTTTTGCCTGGTATTGACATCAGGTCTCCCCCACTCCCCCCCAGGGCATCTCTATCTCTATTTCTATTTCACAAAGAATTCTCTTTTTCTCTTGTCATTCCTCATCAATCATATCCTAAATGTTTGGGTAGGGACTTCACTGCTTTTATGTAGTACTTAGTAGTTAAGTAGGTTGAAGTAATAGCTGGAAATCTATTCCTGGAAATACGTTCATACACTGAGTCTTTCTTCTTGGAATATAAGTGTTTGTTGTGTGTGTGTATATATAAGTAATATAGAGAGATATATTTATCTCTAGACTCATGCGTACACATGTACACACAGTATGTTCTTGCCTTTCAATCTCTCCAAGGAATTTGCTCTGAGTTTTTTGTTTTTGTTGTTTTCGTATTAAAGAGTTCTAGTCACAGATTTATCACTGGCTTGTTCTGTGATTTGAGCCAGATAGATTTTAAAAATTCTACTTCAGATTTCTCAACTGTGGCAAGAGAAGCAGAGGGATCATTTGACAAGGAATTCGGCTGCTGCTTCTTCGAACTGCAGCTAGAGCTTCCTTCCTCATTTGGTTCTGCCAGTTATGTAAATGTACAGCTGTGCCTAATAGCCTAATGTGCTTTTTCTTTTTCTTTTTCTTTTTCTTTTTCTTTTTCTTTTTCTTTTCCTTTTTCTTTTTCTTTTTCTTTTCCTTTTCCTTTTTTTTTTTGTATATAATAGAAAGCTTCCATTCTCACTTGTGTTGCTGAAGCACTGCAACTGGATTTTAAGAGGGTGTATTGATTCAGGAGTACAGATGGGGAAAATATGAAGAAAAATGCCACTTGAGCACTATGATGAAAATAAAGAGATATAAGAATCAGTGTCAGTACTGTTGCTTAATCAGATCAGAGGCTATTCAGGAAGCACTGTCTTTTTTTTTTTTTTTTTTTGTAATCCATTCAATTGTGTCTGATTCTTGGAGACTGCCTGGGCAAGTCCCTGCAGTTTCCTTGGCAAGGTTTTCAGAAGTGGTTTGCCATTGCCTCTTTCCTAGGCTGAGATAGAGTGACTGGCTTGAGGTGGCCCAGCTGGTTTTGGGCCTGGGCAGGACTAGAACTCACTGTCTCCCAGTTTCTAGCCTGACACCTTAACCACTACACCAAACTGGCTGTCAGAAAGAAAGGAGTACAGAAAGCACTGTACTCCACTCTTAATTAGTTCTTTAATTAACTTTCAGAATATTAGCATTTAGTCAGAACTAATTGGTGGTTACAATTTTGATTGTTACCCTGTTTTTTCTCAAAACCTCAAGGCAGCTTTGGGGGGGTGTCTCCTTTTATTTCATCTACACAACCGTGAAAGAGAATGACTGTCCCCACATTAGCCAGTGAGCTTCTATGGCTAAGAAAGGACTTGAAACTTAACTATTACATCACACTGGCTATGAGGCATCTTGTTTGTTATGTCAATCTGGATTGGTGGGAATTACTGATAAAATCAGGAAGCACCACAATGATACTGCAGTTTCTTCAGTGGCATTATTTATTTATTGTATTTACAGTTTTGTAGACCGTCCCAGTTATGAGACTCTGGTTGATGTACAACATTGTAAAAAGGAACAAAAGCAGCAGACTAAAACACAGCAGTGTATACATACCAAGATAAACACCTGCATGCTTATCAGTGTTATGCTTCTCAACACTAACATTTTAGAAATCATAGTTAATATTTATATAAACATCTTATTTTTCTTTAACTTTAAATGTTGAAGTCATCTAAACATGAGAATGTTAATAATATCTAGACAATATTGTATAAACACCACTGTACTGAAATAATATAATATAGTATTTATGTTTTACAAAAACACAGTAAAACAAATTAGACGAAAAAATAAGGAAGATAGATAGATACCTACAATCAGTCAATTAGAGCCCAAAACATGATAGAATAAAAAGCTTAACTGGTTTATGGAATATAAGGATGGAGAGTACTACCATGTCTCTATGGAAATCACGTTCCAGAGTATTGGGGACAAATTCCATGTGCTTCTTAAGAAAGGAGGGCTGGCAGCAAATCCTCTTAGTATGTTCAGATTCAACAGGCAGAAACAAGTTTTGTAAAGTGGTGCTCATTGCAACCAGGTGCTGTGAAGTATAGAGCTTTGTAAGTGTACCACATAGACCAGAGTGCAATGACCATCATTCATTTCACAGTTCCCAGCTCATCCACTTGAATATTCCAAGAGAAAAATGATCTGGTCATTAGAATAAAGAGAGAATGCTACGGAGGCAACAATTAAATAGTGGAAGAAAAAGAGGAATAGAAAGAAGTTTTGTTTTAGCCAATACAGTATATAGAAGTGTTTGAATAAATATTTCATTCATTCCCCTAAGTATTATACTGGATTCAATACCCCCCCCCCAAAAAAACAAATATATTTGACACAGTGGTTTAAATTGTAAATTACATAAGGTGTAATATGGACTTTCACCTTAGTCTATAAATTCCCTTGGTTTGCAACTGTCATAAATGAGGTTAATTTTGGTTTAATTCTACACTGCTAAAGACCTTTTGCTTTTAGCAACATTTCCAAAATTACGGAGTGTGAAATGTAATTTTTCCCCTTCCTAACCCATTTTTGTGAGAGACCAGTTTTTTAAAAAAAAAAAACAGTTCCTCAATTTCAAGCTTTTTACACAGAGTCTATTACCATATTTAGGAATAATTGCTCTCCATAGACATGACTGATCATACAAATACCTGCAGCCTGGCAGAAAGTCTCATAGCTTTTATTTCAAGCAGAAAGAACCCGAAAAGCAATGCAGCAGCTAGGAAAAGGCAAAAGACAAGTTAAGACATTTAAAATGCTATGTTCTCACTCTTTTAATGAAATAATGTTCGTAAATTTTATCATATCATCACATGCTAATTTTAAAAATCCCTCAGTTAGAATAACTGGCTATTAAATTGTATTTGCCAAAGGTTTGAGGTTAGTTAACTGGCATCATGATTCTATACCATAGTAAACTTATGAATCAATTCACAGAAATTTCCCATTCCATTGATAACCTTTGATACAGTGAGCATACCAAACCCTGACATACTAGTGACTGCTTCCTAAAACCAGGCAGGTAGTTATCTAGTGTCTGTAAAGCCCTTTGTATTGTGTTAAATGAAGTGCTAGACAGGATCTGAATAAGACATTCCTTTCAAAATGACTCAAGATTAACAAATTTTTAGGGGATAAGAAGCACACTCTGGCTTAACCTATAGCTAGGACACTAAAGGCCACTGAAAGCTTCATTTTCTGCTTCCCAGCTAGAATAAGGTGTGGAAATGCAATTGCACCAATGCTGACTCTCTTTCCTCATCAACTTTTTCTCCTTTTGTGTCATGACTGAGCTTAAGGGCAGACTATTTATAAATATGTATAGTTTATAGAAATGGAATAATAATAATAATCACAAATGCTGCCTCTGTGAAGAAGCCAAAGAAACAATGGGCCACCTAGTTAGCTGCTGCAAGATCGCAGAGACTGAATACAAACAACAGCATGACAAAGTAGCAAGAATGGTGCATTGGAATATCTGCAAGAAATAACCATTTGCCTGCAAGCAAGAACTGGTGGGACCACAACACAGACAAAGTAATAGAAAATGAAGAAGCTAGAGTGCTCTGGGGCTTTAGAATTCAAACAGACAAGCGCCTGCCACACAACACCCCAGACTTAATGATAGTTTGATAAGAAAGACAAAAAAATCTGGATAGTGGACATTGCAATATCTGGAGACAGCAGAATAGAAGAGAAAGAACTGGAGAAAATCACAAGATACAAAGACCTGAAAATAAAAGTAGAACAACTATGGCAAAGGTAGTACCAATAGTTATAGGTGCCTAAGGTGTAATCCCGAAACATCTGGAGCACCACTCAAAGACCATCGGCATTGACAAAATCACCATCAGTCAATTGCAAAAGGCAGCTTTACTTGGAACAGCTTACATTCTGCGATGACACCCTTAACACCATCAAACATCTGCCCATTCCAGGTCCTTGGGAAGGACTCAGTAGGTAGATAAAAATGCCAAATCCAGTCTAAACATCTGTCTGACTGTGTGACCAACAATAATACAGAAATTTTATTTAGACCTTTATGCTAGTTTATTGATTGATTGATTGATTTGATTTATTTATTTGACTTATATCTCACCTTTTGTGATGGAATGGAATTATGAAGGCCAGGCTCAGGGAGATAAGCATTTTCTTAGCTCGCCGCAGAAGCATGGGAACTACAAGAGGATGAGGCTGGGACCTCCCTGAGGAATTCACACTGTTGTGGCTGGCTGACTTAGGAGCTGGGGTTTCAGTCTGGGAAGATTCTTGCTAGAGGTTGTAGCTAATAAACAAAGCTGAGCTGAATTTCCATTGTCTCTTGGAGTTCCTTGGGCTAGGCCTGACACCTTTATGCTATATTACACTATACTATACTTACAATTACATTATACAATTACATTATACTATATTACAAGATGTTGGTAATACTGACAAATGTTTGGAGTGGGTTAGAAATGAATCTATTTTGAATCTATGTGCTGATTTAAGTTTTTTCCCCTTTTCTTGAATTTCTGCAGAAGCCTGGCATGATAGGAAATGCCTATTTATAAGAAGTTAATAACAATTTTGTAACTGGCCTCTACAATGTCGTGAAATTAATTATGACACCCCACACCCCACTCTTGGTCTCAATTACTGTATATATCAGTATATTAATGACCATACATCTTGAGAGTACAAAATTGCTTTCATCCTGCAATGACACCTTTAACACCATCAAATGATAACATCTGCCTATCCCAGGTTCTTGGGAAGGATTCGACAGGTGGATAAAAATGCCAAATCCAACATCTGGCTGACTGTGCAACCAACAGCAGCAGCAGCAAGCAATAATAGACAAATAAAGTTGTGAAGGGCCTTAGTCATCATCTAATTCAACTTGCCAATGTAGGAAACTCAAAGTTGTAGCATCCCTGATATACAGACAGCTAGATCTTTAATGAAAAAGGTCTACCATCTTCTAAGACATCTGTAATAAAAGCAAGTTCTGTACCTTCTGAGACAGTCCATTTACTATTAAACAACTCATACTGTCTGGTAGTAAAGAAGCTAAATAAATGAATTAACCCAATGAGTGCTTTCCTAGAAGATTATGACACATTGATGTACTGATGATTTGCAGCGAGCTAAACCACGCTGCAGATGATTTCCACAATAGTACTTTTTGTTCTACCCTGATGACTTTGTCTTGTTAATTCTACTGGAGTTTTTTTATAGCTTTCTGGCAACCCAGCTGTCCAGGTTATTATTCTTTTGTCACAAACTAAAGAACAAAATTCCAAGGCACAGGCATGGATAATTAAAAGAAAAAGCTGGCTTCTTACTTGTAATTACCATATATATCTAACCAAATGGGTTATACAATTTGTCATTATATAAGGAGGTAAAGTGAGTCATTCTCATTAAAAGGCTATGACAGTTCTAAGTTGGTAAACTCAAAGGCAGGCCCCTAAAACAGCGGGCAAACATGTTTATATCCATAAAATGTCATCGATCCCTTTAAAGTGTTGGAACATGTGCCAAAGAAGAAATTTAGCATCATTTTAAGACATTTGACTGGTGTAATATAAATTTTTGTATGGCTTTCAATGTCCTAGAAAGCAGCCCAGTTGAAAAATTTTTATACTCCCAACCCTCATCAAAAGTTTAGAATCTCTACCATCAACGAACAGTTTTGTACAGAACACACTGACATTAATTAATGATACAATACAGTCACACATGACAAATAATATCTATACTTCCCTAAAAGGCTCATACCAGAAGATCTGGACATAACAAAGATTACCATCGCCATTAGAATGATTCTTATAGAGTGTCCCTGCCCAGCAGATAACAGTGGCACATAGGAACAGCAAGAAAAAATAATTAAGATGGTGGCACAAGATTGTATTTCTCTTCCATACTAAGTAGTAGAATAAAAATAAAGGAAAAGTAGCTATTGGCAGAGAACTCCCAAGAACAATAAACAATAAAGTCATTAGTTATAGCAAGCAATGAGAAGCATATATAGACACCAAACACACCCACACACAAAAATAATCAGAACCCAAGCAGGGCAAAGAAAAGAAGAAGGACAGATATATAACTTCTGGGTACTCAGGCTTTCTTATCCATGCCTATGGATACAAAAATATTCCCCAAGATTTTCAGCTCCATAGCTGCTACATGGTCATGTATGTTAAGCTTCAACCACAACTGCGGAAAGCAAATATGGAGTAAAAATTCTTCTAAATACTGATCATATTCACTGGCATTATTTGCCGAACACCATGCTGTTGAAGAGCACTTCTAAGAGAATACGGAGTTTGTGGAGATTACTGCTTCCCTGACACAACTTTATTCTCACACTGATCAAGCCACAAGTTCACAATCCTCAAGGAGAGATACAGCAAATAATTTGAGCATAGATTGGGGAATAGGATCTATAGCACTTAAAAGTTATACCAGAAATTTGAGCAGTAAAAATTGAAGAATTCACATTGACATCCACATTCCATGTCAAATGCTTATTCATGCTTGCCTCCTGCCATGACCATCTAGTTTGCTGCAAGATGTGCTTCTACACAATTTGCCCCTGGAAAACCAACAAATCCATGCAACCTTTGAAGCATATACCACGATGCTAAATTGGCAGCCCAGACCCTTCTTAAGAGGTGTTTCTAGATACAAAATATAGAGTTTGGAGAAAGTTCCTCCAGTCTCTTGCTATATCTTAACAAACTGTAGCTAGATCATAGATACAATGGCTCACTGACTAGTATCTGAATACCTCTGCTTATGGTTAGTAGTTAACTGTCTTTTTGCTTTCATCTCATCTCCAAAAATCACTTCCTTTAACTTTTGGTCATAGTAGCCCACATAGGTTAGTCTTATTGTCCTGCAGTAGCCAGACAGGTCATCCAACATGTATTATTGTTGTTAAGGTTTTGATTAAATCTTCGATAGCAGGCCTGACTGGTTTAACTGCATTAAACAGCTGCACCACCATCATCACCCTATCCCAAAACGGACTGAAGAGGAAATTTGCAGGACAAATCCAGCAGGTATAAGACGGTGTTTTTTACCCTTCTCATTTTGTCCCCAAAACACTTTTGGTGGGGCAGCTGCCTTTCTCTGTTAGGCAGCAAATGCATATCTGATGGAAGTAGACAGGAAAGAGGGTAGTATGAAGGCTCAAAGAGAAAAAGTGGCAGAGAAGAGAATGGTTAACTATCTCTTCAGTCTGCTGCTCACATACCTTTTCCTTTCCTTTCCTTTCCTTTTCTTTTTTTGTTTTGGTTCTAAACTGAGTTCATTCTTTTTGCAGAGCTTTAGAAAAAACATGGATTTCTCCTAGCCTCATTGTCATTCTTGTCCATATCACAGGCCACATGTAGTGCAATCCAATTAGCTCACCTCTAAATTCTGTGGCTGTAAATGATCCACCTGCTGTTTACTATTCTGTGAAAAACTAGTCCCCCACTTTTGGATTTTCTGAATCTTTGCATATCTTTGGCAGAGAATGTTATCAGAGCTTTGGGTGGGTCCTACTGCTTTATAAAAGAAGCTGAATGAAAAAAAATAATACCAACGTTTGGCAAATATTTCATTTATTTCATAAATAAAATAATTCAGCATGCAATGGGACAATTAGAAAAATTAATCACCCATCAGTTCTAACTAGTTCAGTTAAAGGGATAACTATGGGCTGCTACATAAGTACTTATTCAACATTCAGGGCCAATTCAGGCCAACCCCATTGCTCATAACTTTGGCTCCACTTGTCACAATGAAGTTGATACCATACAAATTCTACAGGCACTTTAAGACTTTTGATAAAATCACATGATTATTTCTAGAGCTCTGAGGTGCTACTGATTTACAGTCAGCAATATAGTCTTGAAATGTAGAAGATGTGGAACAATTGCAAAAGTAGTCATCCTGTTAAAATCACTCAAAGAACATAGTAAAATCACCCACAGAGAACTCTAGAACCTGGAAAGCATGCAGGCTGTTCTCATCTTGGCTAAAATCAGGGACTCTCCCATCAGAAAACCCTTGGGTAAATACAATATTCATGAGAGAGAAGAAACCATTAGGCACTAAAAAGAACATTGATCAATTGAAGAGAATATGTGTAGCTCAGGGTTGAACTGTGGAGTCCTTGGAGTTCTCTGAGCTTGGTTGTTTTCTTGCAAATATTTCATTACCTGGCTAGATAACATCTTCAGTGCTAGAATGGAGTGGAGATTGCTCTCTGTTATATGCAATGGCTTGCCCCGCCTGTGTTGGCGGGTTCCCCGCCCCCCCCCCCCCAGTTCCTTGATTAGGGTATTGTTTACTGCTTGATTGTATGTCTGGTGATAATCTTGGTGTTAATCTCTGCTTATCTGGGTGATGATTGCTGGTGAGGAGATGTTGTGGTCTTTGTTTCCTTTTTATTATCTCTTTTGAATAACGTGTAGATGTTGTTTATCTCTATGTGCCTGTTGATGGTTACCTTGTCTGAATACCAGGAATTCCCTCGCATTTTTGGATTTAACTTGGTCTAAGATGCTGACAGTTTCCCAGTTGAAACTATAGTTATGTCTGTCCATGTGTTGTGAGATTAAGGAGTTTTCATTGTGTCTTCTGACTGCTGGTTGGTGTTCATGGATGCGTTCTGCTAGCCTTCTGCCTGTCTGTCCTACATAGTAGTTGTTACAGTCCTTACACTTATGTTGTAGATGACTCCTGTTATTTCTTCTTGTGCTACTGGATCTTTTGGTTTGCTTAAGATGTTTTGGAGGGCTTTAGTTGGTTTGTGTGCTACGGAGATGCCATGTAGTTGTAATAGTCTGTTGGTAGTTTCTGAGACATTTCTGATGTATGGCAGTGTTATTCTTTTCATAGCTTCTGTTGGTTATGTTGTGGTAGGTTGAGTGGTCAGGCACTTTTTGATAAAGTTGCGTGGATATCCATTCTGTTTCCTTTTTCTGCTGTTCTGGGTTGCTGCAGTATGTTTGTGCTCATTTGAATAAAGTTCTTAGACAGCTCCTCTTGTGGGAGGTTGGGTTGTTACTTTGGTAATGGAGTACTTGGTTAGTGTGGGTTGTTTTCTGATAAACTTGGGTTTCTAATTTCCTGTTGTTTCCTCTGCTGATGGGGATATCCAGGAATGGTAGGATGTTGTTGTTTTCTTCCTCTCTGGTGAATTTTATTCCTTTGAAGATGATGATAGTTTCATGGGTCTTCTCTAGTTGTTCCTTTTTTATTATAACAAAGGTGTCATCTACATACCAGATCCATACTTTTGGTTGTATGCATGGAAGTGCTATAGTTTCTAGATGCTGCATTACAATCTCTGCTATGAGTCCTGACAGTGGTGATCCCATGGGTGTTCCTCTGCTTGGGAAGCTTGGTATTCAGACAAGGCAGTCATCAACAGGGATAAACAACATCTACACACTATTCAAAAGAGACAATAAAAAGGAAAGAAAGACCAGAACATCTCCTCACCAGCAATCATCACTCAAATAAGCAGAGATTAACACCAAGATTATCACCAGACATATAATCAAGCAGTAAAAAATACTGTCAGAAAACGACAGACACGGGTTCGGTTATCCAGTAGACAGAAGTTTTTTATTGGGCACGTTTGCAAAGGTGGGTCCCTCCCGCAGCAATGGAGGAACCCCAAAGCAAGGTCTGACAGGTTTTTTTACCCCCTATCTGTCCTCCCCCTCCTACGAGGGCTTGGCTCACAATCTCACCTTTTTTACCGCCCCGGAGCACCGCTAATTAACCGCAAAACCGCAGACATTCCACTTTCCAAATCCAATCAGCGCAATACACATTCCAATCCCCACTTGACCCGACAGCCGCCCCCTGCCGTTTCTCTTCACTCTGGTGCGAACGTGCCTCTTGCCTGCAGTCTTTCCTCCCTCCTGCCGTCCTTCTCCACTCTGATGCGAGTGTGCCTTCTGCCCATCCTCCCTCCTGCCGTCCCCCCAAGGCTGCCCCATGGTGCACAGCGCTCTCCCTTAGCAAACATGGTTCGTTTGAGGCCCTCACTTCTCCCTGCCTTCTCACAATCCCCTTTTTCTTTTCACGCCTCTGTTGGGCCTCAAACCTGGCTAACAGGATTGCTCCCTCGTCCCGGACCCGGGGCTTCACACACTGGGACAGGTAATTCCCACAAGCAGGGAGACATTGCATTAAGCAACATACTAGGACCAGTAAGGCAATGAAACCAATGGCTAGTACAAAAAGTTGTTTTAACCAAGCAAAGTTAGGTAACCAACTAGTGAGCCACGACCAATTCCATCCCTCTGGATCCTCGGATATGCGAGAGGCTAAGGTCTTCAACTTGGCTAGTTTTGCTTCAACATAATTCTTATTGTTGGTTAGGTTAAAGCAACAAAGACCTTGAAAAGATTCACAGCCTTGTCCTGCCCTTAATAGGAGATAGTCTATAGCTATCCGATTTTGAATGACCGCCCTCCTGATCTCAGTGACTTCTTCAGTGAGGGCTGCAATGAGAGAGGATGTAAGGTTGACACTTTTAGCCAGGAGGCAGGCCACCTTCCTTAGGTCCAGGTAAGCCCTTCCACTTAGTGCAGGAACCCCTACTAAGGAGAGGGCCAGAGCCATGGCTTCTGTTTCAGACAAGAGTGTCACATCACTCTCACAATCAGATGGCAGCTCCCTTTTTCTTTTTTCTTTTGATGGGTGCGCTTGTATTGGAGGCAGGGCATATAGAGAGGTCAGGCGCCCTATGGCACAAGGGCCCCCTGAACTATAGGCTGGAACATAGGTGTAAGCTTCATGTCCACATAACAAAAAGAAACCTTTAGGTAGGTATAGAGGGGTTGAGGCGTAAGGGATATTATAGATCCCTCCACAAGTGAAAGCAGGACCTTTTGAGGGCAGTGGGTGGGTACGGTTCTGGGTATTGTTGAAATATACACATTGAGTTGCATTGGTTATCCCCAAGAGATTTAGAGCTATTTGCCTTTGATTAGTCCAGGGTCTTGGAGTGGGAGAAGACCCAAAATGATAGAACATCCCCCCCCATGGGGGATCATCCCCAGTGATATCAATATTCGCTATCTGAGTAACATTCTTCAATGCTTCCAAGCTGATGGGCATTCCAAAGAAACAGGTGGAGGTGACACCCTTCACAGTCAAGAGTTGCCCCACACAAAAAGTTGTGCTGTTCAAAGCTGTCTGTGCCAATTCTACAAAAAAATTGTTGTTAGAGCTGTGCTGTAGAGCATCTAAGCAGTGACATAATAGAATAACCTGGATGCAAGCCTTCATGTTGTTCATCTCCTCCCCTGCCTTAGTTCAGTTCCTTTTAAGTTTTACTTTGAGTCCGTCTCCTGGTTGGGCAGTCCACGGTCGGGGGTCGGGAGCTCGCTTAACCCGATGGTAGTGGGTCCACACCACCTGTCGGGTTCGAACCGCCGATTCAGTTGTCAGGAGAACTTGGTATGGTCCCTCCCAAGACGGCTTCAGTTTCTCATCCTTCCACGTCTTTATCAGGACCCAATCCCCTGGCTTGTGGGGGTGTTGGTCTTCCAGCAAGGGGGGCCGCTGAGCGAGGAGTCCCTGTTTTCTTAAAGATAAGAGAGATTGTGACAGTACCAGGAGATACTTTCTCAGGAAGGCATCCTTTAGCTCGGGGATAGGCTCTCCCATTGGAGCCAGGAAAGGTCTTCCCATCATCAGCTCGAATGGGGAGACCCCCACATCCTTGCGAGGGGCTGTCCGCATTCGAAGCAGGGCAACCGGAAGTGTCTTTGTCCAAGGTAGCCCTGTTTCCAATCCCAGTTTGGTGAGATGTTGCTTCAATACCCCGTTAGCTCTTTCCACTTTCCCACTGGATTCAGGATGCCAAGGGGTGTGGAGTTCCCATCGAACCCCCAGGCTTTGCATGACGTCCTGCAGCACCTTGTGGGTGAAGTGGGTCCCCCTGTCAGAATCCAGACTCTCTACTATCCCATACCGGGGGACGATCTGTTCCAGGAGAACTTTTGCTACTACCTGTGCAGTCGCCCTCCGGCTGGGCACCGCTTCCACCCAGCCAGTGAGGTGATCTTTGAGTACCAACAGGTACTTCAACCCAGCCACAGGAGGGAGTTCCGTAAAGTCCACCTGGACTCGCTGAAAGGGCCATATTGCCAAGGGCCTTCCTCCCCTCTCCCTTCTCCTCATGGCTTTGCGATTGGTTTTCTGACAAATCAGGCATTTCCAGCACACAGCCTGCGCCTCTGTCCACATCCCCAGGCTCCAGTACCACGGCTTTACAGTATCTATCAAAGCCTGCAAAACCCAGTGAGACCCTTCGTGCAGTTTCTCCAACATCCCCCTCATGTCAGCACGGCTCACTACTGGGGTCCCCTCAATTGTAACCCAACGACCTGCTTCCTCCCTGCAACCTTCCCTTTCCAGCAGCACCTCGTCCAACTTCCCCGGCGTCCAAGCCGGAGGTTCTTCTATCTGGGGGATTGCAATCATGATGGCAATGGGGACGCCCTCCGCTGCCTCCTTTGCTACTCGATCAGCAAGTCGGTTCCCTCTTGCCTCCATCGAGTCCCCCTTCTGATGTCCCATTATATGCACCACTGCAATCCTGTCGGGTTCTTGAAGAGCTTCCATCATCCCCTCTATCAGTTGCCGAGCTTTCACCTCCTTCCCAGCAGTTGTGAGTAAACCCCGTTCCAGCCAAATTTTCCCGAAAGTGTGCACTACTCCCCAGGCGTATCGCGAGTCTGTGTAGACGGTGAGGGACACTCCCTTTCCCAACTCTAGTGCCCGTTTCAAAGCGTGCACTTCACACAGCTGAGCCGACCAGTCCGCTGGTAGTGCCCCCTTCTCTATTGTCTCTCCCTCCGCAGTCACTATCACGTACCCTGACTTCCTTTGTCCCTGCTCTACTCGGCTAGACCCATCCACGAACCAGACCTCACCCTCTTCCAGCGGGACCTCCTGCAGGTCCTCCCGGGTCTTTGTTTGCAGCTGCAACAGGGTGGAGCACTCGTGCTCCGCCGGCTCCCATTCTTTCCGCTCCCCCGCAAGAAACTCCGCTGGGTTCAAATTCCTGTCTGTTCCTACCACCACATCAGGACTTATCCGGAGAACTGTCTCATATTTCAACATCCTCCCTTCTGTCATCCAAGCAGCCGCCTGCTGACTAAGCACACTTAAGATCTGATGGGGTGAATGGACAATCACGGGGCTCCCAAAAGTGAGTTTTTTCCCTTCTGTCACTAGCACAGCAGCGGCAGCCACTGCCTGCACACAAGTCGGCCATCCCCTCACCACTGGTTCTAGGGCTTTGCTCAGGAAGGCCACTGGTTGATATTTCCCAGCCCGTCTCTGAGTCAGTACTCCAATGGCAGTTCCCTCATGGGCTGTAACGTATAGGTGAAAGGGGAGGGCCAAGTTCGGTAGAGCCAGAGCCGGGGCCGTCACCAGGCTCCTTCGTAATTCCCCCCACTTCTCTGTGTCCCTGTCTGTCCATTCTACCCTGTCAGATGATCCTTTCAACTTCTCATACAGAAACTGAGCCTTGCTCATGTACTCATCTATCCATAGCCTGCAATATCCTACTAGACCCAGAAACCGCCGCACCTCCGTTTTAGTATGAGGTGGCTTCAACTGCATTATCCCCTGTATCCGAGAAGGATCAATCAACTTCTCGCCCTTCCGGAGTACATGTCCTAAATACTTGACCTCCCTTTCCACAAATTGGACCTTCCCTTTTGACACCTTCAATCCTTCTTCAGCCAACCAGTTCAATAAAGCCACTGAGTCTTCTCTCACCTTTACTTCCTTCTCTCCAGACACCAACAAATCATCCACATACTGCAGCACCCGAGAACCCCCAGGGGCCCGGAACCCCTGGAGTTTCTCTTCCAATGCCTGTCCAAACAAGAGGGGGCTCTCGGTGTACCCCTGGGGCAGCACCGTCCATCTCAGTTGTTGCTTCCTCCCAGTCTCCGGATCTTCCCACTCAGAAGCGAACAGATCCCTACTTTCTTCTGCCAGAGGGCATGACCAAAAAGCATCCTTCAAGTCTATCACCGTGAACCACCGATCCCCGGGAGGGATCTTCCCCATCAAAGTGTAGGGGTCAGGCACTACCGGGGTCCGGGCCAAGACCAAATCGTTGACCCTCCTCAGATCCTGCACCAGCCTGTAACTATTGTCCTTCTTCTTCACAGCTAAGATAGGGGAGTTGAAGGGGGACATAGCCGGTTCCAACAGCCCTTGCCGCCTCAGCCCATCTATGATGGGCTTCAGCCTACGCCTCCCATCCCGGGACAGCGGGTATTGGGCTTGCCGCAAACCAGTCACCCCCGGTTTCAAGGGGATGCTAATTGGGGCAATGCGGAACTGACCCGCCCCCCCTTCTCCTGCCCATACCTCAGGGTTCACAACCTCCACGTCCGCCTCCCGCAACAAACACATCCTTTCTGCCTGTTCCACATTCCACAACTCCACTCCTAGACTACCCATTAGATCCCTTCCCAGCAAGTTCACCCCTGCCTGTGGGATCAGTAACACATCTGCAGTTACCTCCTTCCCATTCCACTCCAGTCTCACTCCCTCCAGTACGTCTGCCTTGACCGGAGAACCTCCCACCCCCATCACCGATACCGACGCGCCCCGGGATTTCGCAATCCCTGGGATCGGTTGGCACAACGATGTTCGAGAGGCTCCGGTATCCACGAGGAACTGCCGTTCCTCGCCGGTAGGACCCACCGTGATGTTTACCAAGGGTTCCCCGTGGGTCCCGGTTGGGGAACCATGACCCCCCTAGTTGTACAGGGGGAAACTCCTCTCACCCGTGGGGCGATCCACCTGGCAGTCCCGAGCAAAGTGTCCTACTCGCCCGCAGCGGAAACAACCTTGCCTATCCCCAGTCCACCTCTCCCTTCTGGGGTCGACGCCACCTCTCCGGGGCCAAGGTCCCCGGACCAGATGGGGAGAAGGTCGCGCCTCCCTCAGTCCCTCCCCCTTCGTCTCATTCTTGGCCGCCGCCTGAACGGCTGCCATCATCATTTGAGTTTTCTGCCTGGTCTTCGCCTCCTCCCTCCCCACATAGGTCTGTTGAGCAATCCTTAGGAGTTCCCCTATCCCCTGTTCAGTCCAACCCTCCCGTTTTTGTATCTTCTTCTGAATGTCTGGCCATGCTTTGGTGACGAACTGCATTTTTAACAAGGTCTCAAAGGCTGGGGTGTCCGGAGTCACGCCCGAGAATTTGGTCAGGCCAACTCGGATCCTCTCACAAAAATCTCCGGGCGATTCATCCTTCCCCTGGGTTACCTCAAAAGCCTTGGTCAAATTCTTCCCCTGGGGCACTGCTGTTCGGATGCCCTCCAAAATCATCTCTTTCATGTCTCTCATGTTCTGCCGGTGTGCGGCATTATTGGGATCCCAATTTGGGTCTGCCAGAGGGAATTTAGTATCTGCGGCCGGGGCATTTGGGACATTTGCATTCCTTCGCTCCCAAGCCCCGAGCGCAGCTCGCCGAATCTGGCCCCTCTCTTCTGGCGTATAGAGGTGGGCTAAAATGTAATTCAGTTCCCCCCAGGAGTATTCCACCGGGCCGAGAAAAAGTTCCAATTGTTCGGCGCCGGTATGGGCATTCTCTTGCATACGAGGGAGGGTCTTTTTTAATTCCCTCAACTCACTGGGTTTGATGGGAACTGTTACGTAACTGGTGACGGTCACCCCCTGTGCGTTCGTTCCGTTCGGGACTTCCCGGACGGGGAAGGCACTGGCCGACCTTAGACTAAAGGGCAAGTTCTGAATGTCTTGGTTCAGCTGGTCCAGCTCTTTCCGCAGCCCGGGATAGGGTGGGGGCGCCGGAGGGGGAGCGGTAGGAAGAGGAGGAGGAGGAGGAGGTGGCGGCCCCCATTGAGGTCCAGTCAGCCAGAGGTCCTCCTCCTCATCCTCCTGTTCTTTTTGGACAAAAATTTTGGCTAACTTGGGTCGAGGCCCCTCCCAATGAACATGGAACCAGACTTCCACATAGGGTTCCTGTGTTAACATTTTATGCTCCACAATGTAGTTTTTTAGTTGGGTCACCCAGTAATTACTGGGGATTCCAAGAGTATCCCAATGGTAGGGGAATTCGGGGTCCACTAGTGGATATTTTGGCCATTCTTTAGTGCACAAAGTTATCATGGTTGGTTTTTCCAGACCCCTGGTGAATGGACACAACCAGGGTGTCTCCCATTGTTGCAACAATTGTCCTAATGGAGAATCCATGGGGATTCCCCCTACTGCGTTTTTCCCACTGGCCCCTGGCCTTACACTCTTACTCTGCGCCTTACCCATCCTTCCTGACTACGTTTCCCACCTTACAGAAGGTCCCGGACTCTTCTGTCCCCTTGCGGCGTCCAACGCCTCGTAACCACGCTAATCTCCCCGAGATTATGGGTAGGCTGTACTCACCAGACCTCCCGGAGGTCCCCTCGTCGGCCGACTTCCTCTTTACTTCTGTCTGACTGGCGATTGGAGTCCCGTCCTGGACCCGACTCCGGGGAAAACGGGAGACACCTCAACGGGGTGTTACGGCCGATTACTCACCGGTTCCCCACAGTCCGGTCCACGTCGAGGACTCCTGCCTGGCTCGCCAATTTTGTCAGAAAACGACAGACACGGGTTCGGTTATCCAGTAGACAGAAGTTTTTATTGGGCACGTTTGCAAAGGTGGGTCCCTCCCGCAGCAATGGAGGAACCCCGAAGCAAGGTCTGACAGGTTTTTATACCCCCTATCTGTCCTCCCCCTCCTACGAGGGCTTGGCTCACAATCTCACCTTTTTACCGCCCCGGAGCGCCGCTAATTAACCGCAAAACCGCAGACATTCCACTTTCCGAATCCAATCAGCGCAATACACATTCCAATCCCCACTTGACCCGACAGCCGCCCCCTGCCGTTTCTCTTCACTCTGGTGCGAACGTGCCTCTTGCCTGCAGTCTTTCCTCCCTCCTGCCGTCCTTCTCCACTCTGATGCGAGTGTGCCTTCTGCCCATCCTCCCTCCTGCCGTCCCCCCCAAGGCTGCCCCATGGTGCACAGCGCTCTCCCTTAGCAAACATGGTTCGTTTGAGGCCCTCACTTCTCCCTGCCTTCTCACAATACTCTAATCAAGGAACTACTGGCCGGCAGGGTGGGGTGGCGGGGGGACCCACCAACACAGGCAGGGCAAGCCACTGCATATATCAGAGAGCAAACCCCACCCCATTTTAGCACTGAAGATGTTACCTAGCCGGGTAACGAAATGTTTGCAAGAAAACAATCAAGCTCAGAGAACCCCAAGGACTCTAAAGAACATTTATGCTTCCTCAAGTTTTCTAAAAATCACATGGATGATCCTCCAAACTTCTAAAGGAAGGTGTTATAGACAGATAAATTAAAAAGAAAAAAGAAATGTACAAGCTTTATGGATGTTGCTCTGGGAAAAAACAAACTGTATTTGTTTAAGAATCTCATACTTATTCATGCTCATGACTTGGGAATGCTTTGCTCTCTCAGGACCAGGATAACCTGCCATTATTGAAAGAAACATGACCTATGTTTCATATCAAATTCTACAGAAGAATATCTGGCTATCTGTCTGTGATTCTGAAGCTGAAGAGTAAGTGGGTCATGCGGCAAGACTATTTTCCCAAATATAGAAGCAAGTCCTCAAGGTAATGGATGAAAAAGATCAAATTAAGTCTTTTTGAATGGTCAAGTCAAATCTGGATCAAAAGTTCATACCAATGTTGTGTTAGGAGCTGAAGTTAACAGTTCATGCTGAAAAATGTAATAGTTTGAAGACGTTTGCCATAGAAGAATGGGCCCCAAATTCCTTGCAGCTAAAAGTGGTGCAACTGATTCCTGAATTGAAGGAGGTCATCACATGTTGGATGACTTTGTTTATGAAATAAATGAAACAAGCAGCAATTTTTCATGGTAATTTTTCATTCTCACTCCCTCTATATATCATTAGGATTCCCTGAAGTTCTGCTCAAATTCAGTATACAAAAAATTTGGAAAATCCCAAAAGGAGTGTGCTTCACAGAAGTGTAAATGAAGCCTCTTCCTAAATGTGCCATAGACATAGATGCTGTCTTGCCAGTGTGTTTTACTCATAGGAAGGCTGTGCCATGGTTAGTCTATATTACTCCCCCGTCATCTTGAATGTTGCAGTAGGAAAAACCCCCGATTCTGCAAAATCTGAAAATAAGAACTTCCAAGCCACATTTCTCCTGGCTTTTGGTACCAGCTAAACATCTTTCATGTACCATTTTAATCTGAATGTGAATACTGGTTTCCAGGAGACAGCAGTCTTTTTGATTTTTCACAGAACTCCATGGCTTCACAATTAAGACCCTCCATATATGTTCATCCCTGGAATTCTCTCCCCTGTATCGTTGGTTAATAAGGATGATTTCTTTGTTCTGCATGAAGGTTTTCCTAATAGTTTCATGGTACCTTAGAAACTATATCATGCATAGTGGGGAGGGGGACGGTCCAGACAAGGCATGAAATGCATTCTCTCAGGAGTCCTGCTCTCACCAACTTTTTTTTTTTTCTTCCTGGTTTTAGGTCAGCCTTTCTTTTTGGTCAGACGTTTTCAATTTGAGCTCCTTTGATTTTAATGTTCTTTATGGTTGCTAACTGCCTTGAGTTCCCACGGGCCGCATGGTGAGATACAAATCAGAATCATCTTGTGCATCTTGTGTTGCCTCATTAAATCTTTCTTTGTGGTTTTGGCTTCAAGAAATCAATATAAGTAGCTATTGCTCTGACAATTATTGCAAAACAGTTATTTCAATTATGTGTGTGTGTGTGTCAGTTCTGAACTGAATTGAAAATGCTACGTATGTATAAGCAGCCATTATAGGTAAGAAAAAATAATTAGCATAGGCCACCTGATAGAGAAATGTAGGGAATTTATACCAAGTCAGAGCTGTGGACAATCTAGCTCAGTTTTATTATCTATAATGGTAGTGGTTTTCCAGGTTTTTAGACAAGGGTCTTTTCCAGATCTATTTGAACATGCCAGAGACTGAATCTGTGTCTTTCAGGATGGAAGATGGGTTCTCTACAACTTCAATTACAACTTTTCTTCAAAGGTTAAGTATATAGACTTTCTAACCACTATTACTCCCTCATTTTTGATCCAAAGGTGATAAAAGTAGGTGGGATGACAGCCTTTACCTGCTACCCAGCCTACAGAAAAACTGAAAACAGTGATTATTTTAAAAATAAAAGAAACAATAGAAACAATTAAGCCATCTCCCCTTCATACTTTGGAAGAAATATCCAGTAATCTTAATTACACTGTTTATAAAAGAATGCTAGTGGAACTATGGTGCATATTGAGATGATCTTTTGCTGGCCTTTTCCATCCTCAGGCTTTCTGCATCATTAGCTGAAATTCAAAATAATGCCACTGATATTGGCCAACTGCACCCAACATTTTGGTCCATTGTAACCAATAACCAGAGGTTGAGGTTGGGGTGTCCTGACAACTTGCTTTCAGCCATGCCCATAACAGACATGCTAATGTGCTATGTGGGAGAGCTCCAGCACCTCACTATGAAGCCACAACCACTTGTGTCTGGGCAGCATGTCCTAGCAGCTACAGCAGCAAGTATCCCTCAGTCTTGCCCCATTCTGATCAGTGGGTGATGAAGGCAAGATAAGCAGCATAATTGATGGATTGATTATGTGCCATCAAGTTGGTATCGACTCTTAGCAACCACATAATTCAGTGTTGTCCAAACTTGGCCACTTTAAGATGAGTGAACTTCAACTCCTAGAATTCCCCAGCCAGCATGGCTAGCTGGGGAATTCTGGGAGTTGAAGTTCACTCATCTTAAAGTGGCCAAGTTTGGACAACACTGACATAATTGCTTCTTCGTGACAATATATTCTTGATCTGGTCCTTCCTTTCAATGGTGCACCCATTGCCACTGAAACTGAGTCCACCCACCTTCCTGCTGGTCATCATATTCTTTTTTTCCCCCTTCCTCCTTTCCCAGCCTTTTCCAAACAACTAGGTCTTTGCGTAATGTGTCCAAAGTAGGATAATTTGAGCCTGGTAATGTGTGCCTTGGGTGAGAACTCTGGATTGATTTGTTTGATGATCCATTTGTTTGTATTCTTCACTGTCCATGGTATTCTGAGGTGTCTTCTCCAATACCAAAAGCATCAATACTTTTTCAGTCCTGCCTTTTCACAATCCAACTTTTACTTCCACAGGGTCTCACATGGAATACCATTGTTTGCATTATTCTGATCTTTGTCGATACAGACACATCACAGCACCTGAATATCTTTTCCAAGGCCTTCATGGCTGCTCTACCAAGTGCTAGTCTGCAGCTTATTTCTTGATTGCTTGTTTCTTTACTGTTGATCCTAAAAGTCAGAAGCTATTTACCACCTGTTATCTTCAATGCCAATTATAAAAGCAGCATAAACACCATCTTGAACTTAACCACATTATGAAGTGAAGTGCACATTTGTTTGTACAGAGCAGTTCCAATACTTGCTCCTGCATCATACAGGGGGCATATCACTTGTCTACTGAAAGTTGCAGAGATTTGTTCATCCACAGTGGCAAGAATGGTTGGAGATGAGTATGGAATATCTAAGCATCCCTGATTTCAAAAGATATTCTGTGATGGTCCTTGCCTTTGCTGAAATAGGTGTGGATAACAGCATGAGTTTCCAAAGTTGAAATGATTTCACGTTACACTGTCTTGGGGCTCTGATAAGCCCACTTCTGTGTTGGTGTTGCCTACTAGTTTGTGTCACTAGAAGCACCAATTATGGTCTTGGATTCAGGTAGAGATAGCTCCTCCATTTCCTCATTTTCAGCCCCAGGTTGCTAACAGAAAGGAATGGACTGACTGGACCTACGGTAAGCACTACCACATCTTTTGCTTGTACTTGTCCTGTCTTACTCAGAATAACCGTCCATAGGGTAGCGTGGTGCTTTGGTTTTGATCTCTCAAAAATGCTTTGGTGCCTGAGGGAGCACAAATATAACATCTGTCAGCAATATCTTAAAACTCCTGCACAACCCTACCAGTTGGTGGTATCACAGCATGCTGCATGCTTTCCCAGGCTTGCTATCTAACTAGAAAAGGGTTCATAAAGACAAACTCTGATTTAAAACAAAAGATTTCTAGTAATATGTGTATGTGCAGCCTATTAGAAGGAGTACACGCAGACATTGGGAAGAATTATTCTTCTGAGATAACCAAGAAAACCAACTACTGGGTTGGGGAGATTTTATGGGGAGTAGAAAGGGAAAGTTTTCTTTTCGTTTTAAAAGTGGTGAAATGAAACAAAAGGGGGAAGGAGGGCTATCTGTCTCTCTGTGTGTGCTCTCTAATTGAGTACCAGTCACTACACTGTTTCAAAACTAAAACTAAAGTGCACACATACAGCCACGCTCTTAAAATGTCCGTAGGGAATGGGGGAATTTCCTGAGGCAGGCAACCAAATAGATGGAGTGAAACTCTGGCACCGGTAACGGTTCAGTCACAGTCAATTTCAGTCAGTTTTGGTCCTCTTTCTCCAGCAGCAGAATCTAAAATGGTTCTTCAGGTCCTAAGACATGTAAAAGACCTGCTGCTTTCTCCTGTACCCACTCCTCAACCCATCCAGCCTAAGCCAATGGTAGCAGGAATGTGACCAGTTCCTGCTGCTTACACTGGAAAAAAATAGGAGGAAAACCATAAATCATAAAACAGGCTAATCACAGGGCTCAGAACAGTAAGAAGACTTTTTGGAATGCTGTTTGAAACAATCAAAAAAAGCTTGAAACATTTGAAACTCAAAATATTTTTCAAATCCAATTAAGGACGAACCATACTAGGAAAGTTTTAAATCTGTTCCTTTATATTGTTATAAAGTTTATTAGAAAATTATATGTATTGGATGTGGAAAGAACATGTTAGGTGCAATAAACTTATACCAGTGCTTTAAAGAAAATATATGAATACTAAGGAAGCATTAACAGACATTCTGTTCATTTTATATTAGTTTTTAAGAGATCATGCAAGACTGCCAGATATACACAGTAAGCCCACCTGTTAACAGCACCACCAGCAGGAATGGAAAATTGTTCTATTTAAGCACAGTAAACTTTAATTATTTTCTACCTGCTGTAATCCACAGAAAATCACAATTAAAAGAGTTACAGCACTAATTTTTGAACAGCACATAATTTACCCTCCTGTGATTTGGAAATCATTAAATAGAGAAAATCAGTAGAGGAATTTGAAACATTGCCAAGTAAATAGTTAAGCCATGGTTTTTTTTAAAAAAAACTAGATTAAACAATTATGATACATTCTTGCATTATACTGCCCTCCAAACTGTGGGATCTCCTAACTATATGAGTAACTTGTATAAAATACATCTACTGCTGGCCATGCAAATGAATAATTTCCTTTTCATATGGTTTTTATAATGGGAACTCTACAACAAAATCTCTTCATCCAAATATCTTCTGACCTGCACATATGTTTTATGACCTTGTCTGTCTAAGTACCAGTTTATGTAAGGACAAGCCTTCTTTATTAAGCATAAGGACATTATCAGAAATTAACAACAGATCAGGGTCATTTCACCCTCATATTTTATCTGTAATAGCAGGGAATGGAGAAGTCACAGGCAAACCACAAGGGAAGGAAACTAGAAGAGCTGATACCACCATTGTTCACCCTGATGTGTTTTATATTTCACAAAAAGAGCATTCCAGACACAGAATTTGCTTTAAGTGGCAGATTTGCTGATTAGACCAATTTTTTTTTCTTCCTGGTGGCTTTTTCCAATCTAAGAAAAGGACTAGCTGGCAGAATTTTCTGAAATGCACACATTTTAAGCATGCTAAAACTCTTTCAGATGTACATCTAGTTTTATCCATGAATAGAAAGTTAAGATTTAAGCCAGTCTTTTACAACCTGGTGCCTTCCAGGTATACTGGACTACAATTCTCATGCTAGCTGAAGTTAACTAGAGCACATAACATTGGGAAAACCTGATCTAAGTCAGTTGTGAAACTGAGGAGCATGGAATGGAAAAGTACTGTGCCTGTGATTCTTGCAGGACAGCAAGGATGTATTCACCCATAGCTGATCCTTCTAGGTTAGCCTATATCTAACCTTGGTAACCTATTAACTGTATTCACCTGTAGTTGACATCTCTTGAGAAAACAAAAGATATGGGGATGGGTCCACAGTACAGAAGAGATCAAAGGGAAATCCCAGTTAAGGTGATGAAGAACTTCTTGAACAATCAGTAATCTCTAAACGTTATACAGTATCTCCTTGAAGCAAAATGTATAAAAACCCTGATCTCTTTGTGTTCTGAGAGCTTCTTTTCATAGGGGTATCCCCTTTACTGCTGTGCACCAATAAAGGAATTTTGCTCTAAGGGTTTCTTGTGTCCGGTGAAGTTATTGGCAGTCGTCTCCAGGCAAAGAACCCCATTTCAGAAAATAATTTCCTGAATGAATTTGTTCAAAACTCTGTTCTGATAGTTTGCACTCTTAAATGTTATATACTTGAGATTTTGTTGTTGTTTTAAACCAAAGAAGGGTCACAATAAATGGTGATGATGTTAAGTTGTAAAGATCAAGAACTGTAAAAAGTCTTGTAAACATTTTGCTAAGAAAGAAAGAAAGAAAGAAAGAAAGAAAGAAAGAAAGAAAGAAAGAAAGAAAGAAAGAAAGAAAGAAAGAAAGAAAGACCAGACACAATATGTGTTTGAAGGAAGACAGCACAGTGGTTAAGGTCTTGGACTTGAAACTGAAATTGAAAAGTCTAGTTTCAAATCCATATTATTTGTGAAGGTGTCATCTCATGGCCTACCTCAACAGAAAGGTTTACTAATACTATGTGGAAAGTAGAAAGATATAAATAAGAAAATACAATAATCACAGTGTATCTGCTAGAACTTCATTGAACTAACAGAGTCATTCACAAATTAATAGTGAGCATGTGGTACATGGATGCATTCATCACCTTCCTGGACCATGGTTTGAGCCAGAAATACCTTGCTTTCTTCCTCCTAGTACAAAGAGAGAAAACCATAAAGTTATGAGACACATTTCAATTAAAGCTATGTTTCTATCCAGCAAAATTCTTCCACACACTTTAGGGATTAGTATTACAGACAAAAACAGTATGAAATGCTAGGCCTATGATCAACTTGTCAACCACAGCACATCTTCAGAGGATTTGATTATGCTTCCTTGTGTTGCTTGCCTACTGGATGCAAATGCACAACTGCACATAGCAGCTCTCATAACAGTAGAAGGTGTTCCAGATCTCAGTACCTACATACACTCATAGTGCTTACAAGAATGGTGGAATTTTCCTAAATTTGCACGTTTTGGAGTTTTAAAGTGATTTTTATCCTGATTAAAGTCTCTCTCTCTCTCTCTTCTAGATGGACATTTTATTTTTTTAAGAAGGACTCCTTTAATTATGCATCTTTTTTCAGTTATTGGGAAATAGATGTCCAACGTTGCTAAAGTTTTCAAATTCAAATATGTTTGCTTATATATGTCCAGATTGTATAGTTATGATCTATATGATAGCACTTATTTGCTCTTAACTGTCTAGTAGATGGATTGTATTAAAAGCACTCATTACAAAAATGACTAGCACTAAAACAGGGACTCAGAGTTGCATTTTGGTCCCAGCTGCAACCATGATGCTCACACATAGGTTTTAGAGAACACAGAGAAGTGAGGTGGTAGGATGTAAATCATGATAGCATTTAGCCTTTTTTGTAGCACCCAATTTATGTTTTTCAGAATTTCAAAACATTGTGAACCTGATCCCATCCATGTAGACAAGCAGTGCCCTCAGCAAACCATAATGACACCAAAATGATGACCAATGTACAATGATGTAATTACACAGAGACTACACTTGCTCAGAAATCTGACTTAAACACATAAGTGGAGGCCTTTGCATTGTTATGTCATACAATAATGCCAACCCACGATCACATTAACTGGGTCAAAAATGGCTTTACCTGCTCTCTTCATTGCATTGCTAGCCCCTTCCTCATTGGCCAGGCCACAGCATAGGCTTGACTTGAGCTGCATAGCCAGAATTTGAGAGTCACGTTTGTTGCCAGGCCTTGAAAGTGAGTTCTGTAATGGGCAGCCTTACTTTTTCAGCTGCTCTTTCTCTCCTGTTCTTTTACCTGGAGGACCAGGCATGCAAAGCGGGCAACTGGGATTAATTGTTCCCACAACAAGGCTTTCTGGGTCAAGTTAATTTTACTCTGTGCATGCCTAGGTCTGTTTTGAGCCAGATGCAATCCCTTTGAGTTACTTCACTGAGCCAATTAACTCATTAGTGCATTAATTATCTCATTGACCCAGTTAAGGATGTTGTGAGAACAGGTCAGTGAGATCTTTTTCTTTAAAAGACATATAGAGGGTTGCACTGATTCCAAATTAACTTTATTTAGAGATAAATTGCATTTTTGAAACATCGAATTGTGGTAGGCATCCTGAATACCTTTTCTTCCTGTGCACTGTATATTATTACTGTATATTCCTTCTCTCTCTCTCTCTCTCTCTCTCTCTCTCTTGTATACATCCATACATAATGCCAGTAATTCACAATCAATCAGATGCTAGCATGATCAAGAAATGAAAAACAGGATGATACTATATGGATAAAAAGGTGGATTAAATAAGTAGGGAAAGCATTCAAAGTTGTGTGTGTGTGTGCCTAGAATAGTTTCTTTAACTTGGTGCCCATCAGATTGACCAACAGGTAGCAATTCTGGCAGTTGTAATCCTAAAATATCTGGAGGGCTCCAGGTTGGAGAAGGCGTTGCTAAGTTGATGGAGAAAATGTTGTTTTAATTGTTTTTTTACTTCTTATCTACTGAATAATTACTCATTAGTCCTCCAGGTGAAAGTAAAACACTGGACATTTTTGTAATGAGTGTCAAATTCCCTCCATCCGAACAGTATAATCCAGGCCTCACTTATGTGACCCTAACAGATTGTATGTGTGTATATATATATGTATGCAAGTGCATCACATCCCTCAATGATCCTTGCACTATACAAACCCACCCTTTATGCTTGCTACCCATTATAATGACATTTTTTGCTAATACACAAATAAAATTCAATGGTTTGGTAATGTCTTTCACCCAACCAATTGAAATTTCAAGTAAATTCCACGAGGGATGTGTAAACTTGCATAGAGACATTTTAGCTAACCTTAAAAAAATTCTAATAGCTTATTTTTGAAAACCTTACAGATTCCTAGCTTAAGCAAAGTTCCCTGCCCTTGCTTTGAATTCTACTTTAAGGTAGTAAATAATTTTTGCTGCCTAATAAAAACATTGCTTGATTGTTGATATTGGCATTTTTCTTATGGACCAACACAATTTCCTTTGATTTTTTTTCCTTGCCGATTTCACATAACCAGGTAAGATTTGTTCCATATTAGATCATGTGTAGCACTCCATTGCAATATTCCAAGAAATGGCAAATCTCACAAATTAACTGTATATTAGGTCTGTGTGAGGTCCCTTGGCTTGCATTAGTGTGCGCTCTCGTGCTGCAGAAGCAACATGTTTCTCCTGACCAAGGAAAAGAGATGACACATTTTTCTTCAACAAACTTTTTGCAGTGCTACACAGCCTCAGCCATCAGTTCCAGGAGCCAATGAGAGGCTTCTGGTACTTGCTTAGCAGGGATGGAAAAGGATGTTGCACATGTGCAACTAATAGGCAGGTTCCTATTCTACTTATGGAACTTCCAGAGGAGGCATCAGGGCTGCTATAGTGAAGAAAGGTGACCATTTATTATGCTTTGCAGTCAGCTTTCATTGAAACCCATGGCTCCTGGAAGACATGTGTACAATGTATGGCTGAGTTCCACTATGCGTCAGTAAAGCTGCTTTATAGCAGATTGTACTGTAACCTTTTGATCTGTGTTAATCCTAAACTTTTCATTTCACAGACATGAAAACAAAGTGGGAACAAAATGGAAAGCCCAACTTTTAAAGCCAGTCCACATCAAATTTAAATTTGGATTTGAATCAAAATTACATTAAAGTTGACATTGCAGTTTCATCACATCAGTGTACTAGTTTAATAGTACACTGGGTACCCTAGAGTTCTTTCTTACACTTAATTCAGATAAATGATGAGAATGTCTCATTTACATCGTCTTAGTGTCTGTTTAGTAAATGAGTAAAATTCTCACTAATATTATTAAATGTTGCTGTATTCTGGATCATTCTCTGTGTACACGCTTGCTCAGTTAGGCGATTAGCACATCCCTTAACTGTCCTTTGCCTTGTTTACTTTCTGACATTGAAAGTCAATTAGTTTCTGGCATAGTAACAGACTGTTTGGAAATGTTATAAAAGCAATAAATATTGCAGATGGTAGTTTAGGTAGTGTTGTGCACAAGTATGAAATGCAGTCAATGTAAAATTTACGAGGCACAAAACTTGCACAGAAGGCTTGGATGAAACTGACCAGGTAACGTTACTGCTATTAGTCACATTAGTGCTGCACAAAACCACACTATTTGATATTCCAAAAGGGACAACAACAGTCCTTTCTCTCCATCACAATAATCAAAGTGAGACACATTTTTATGGTAGTGAACAACTAATTTCCACAGTGGGGGCTTTTGTTCTTAAAAAAAAAAACAGTAACAAATTTCTCTTATTTTTTCTATCCTAGCTGACTTGTTATATATACTGTATATTGGTACATCTCTCTCTCTCTCTCTCTCTCTCTCTCTCTCTCTCTCTTTTTCCTTTTCCTTGTTCTCTTTCATTTTTTGCATGCTGATAAACTCTTAGCCTAATGTATGTGATAAAAATAACAACAGACTCACTCCCTACATGGTCACTTGCTCTGAAGTCCCTAGTGAAAGGAAAGAATTCAGATGTGATCAAATAAAAATGCTGGAGCAGGAGCAAGCAGAGAAAGGAGCATATTCTGAACTATTTGAGGCATCTTTGATGAGTGAATGGTGATCCAAAACTTATAACTAGTGACCTTTAATCTATAACTAACCATGGATTACAGCAACATAAACAACTTGTAACTCAAGCCCTATATCCAGTAGTAGTCCATTGAATGGGGAGAAAGGAACCATGGTTCCTCCTGAATGTTCTCATCATACTTCTTTCTATTGAAGAACATGTGGCTCCCCATTTAATGGAACATGTAAAAGTTTGGTCTGCAAACTTTAGAAGGCTCTAAACTTCAAAGCCCAAACAGAACAAATTCCTAATTAGTGTTTCTTTCTACTAAAAAGGTTTATAAATAAAACTTCTTTCTCCCATAATGGTCAATAAATATTAGTTGCTTTGAAGGGAAATTTATGTAATGTAGAGTTCTAAGTGATAAATTGACTCAAATCTCAGATCTTTTTACATATTTCTATTGAACTTTCAGAATAGCATTATGCATTTGATGCAAAGTTTTCTATAATATTGGGGGGGGGAGCCCTTGATTATAAATGAAGCAGATACATACCATTCTTCATAACCGATATAGCTGATCTGATAGATTTAGAAATTAATTATAAAACTGAGGTACATAGCTGGATTTCTTCTTTGGAGGGGAGGGGGGTTCCAGTGCTTATAAAGATACTCACACATTTCTCTTTTGATAAACACAAAAAGCATATTAAAATAAAAAATGTAAAATGATTAACAGTTCAAAGCCTGTTCAAAGAGACCTGTTTTAAGGCCTTTTAAAAAGCTGGCAAAGAAGTTAATCACCTCAACTCAATAGGGAGCACATTCCAGGGAAGGCTTGATCCCAAGCCACTGCAAATGAAGCTGTGGCAATAGTAGGTAAACTTCCTCCGATGACCTCAATGAGCAGCAGAAACTGTACAGAAAAAGGCCTGCTCTCAATTAACCTGGACCCAAGTTGGACATTTTTCTAATAACAAACATTTTATATCTTGCTCAGAAACAAACTGGCAGCCAGCATACTGTTTTCAGCACAGGTAGGATATGGTCTCTTTGAGTCCTTTAAAAGATCAACTTGGCTACCAAGTGCTGTAGTAATTGAAGTTTTCAGACTAGACCCAAAGGCCACTCTATGCAGTTTTCCCATGAAGACATAATTGGCATAGTGTTAAGGTTGAATGAAAGCTGTTCCTGATACTGGTCATATTCTTGGAAATCTGAAAAACATCCAACTCCAGAAATACCCTGAAACTTCATACTTGTTCTTCTGGAAGAGTGTTACTATATCCAGAACAAAGGGGGTTACTGTTTCCCTGAAATCATAATTTGCAGTAAACATCCCCATCTTGGCTAGATTTTACCTTATTTAGACCATTAGCATCTGCAGGCAGACATTCAGGGAAGCTACATCATTGCCTGAACATGTTATATAGAAATTGACTTGAATGCCATCAGTATGCTAATAGCAGCAAGAAATCTGAAGACTCCCTGCACCCATTCCAGTGAAGCTGTTGAAGAGCATTAAAGACAGAATGAAGCTGTGAAGGACCCCATATAATAACTCTCATCTTAAGGAATAACTAGCTCCAACGAACACCATCAGAAATCTGCCTGTTTTGGGGAACAAAATAAATGCAAATCAGTGTCTCATAATTTCATATCTCATAATGTAGAAGGATTGATTATGTGCTGTCAAGTTGTTGTTGACACTTAGTGACCACACTAAGTCCTTAATCTGGTCTTTCAGGTATTCCAGTGGTGAACTCATTGCCACTGTGAGTCCATCCACCTTGCTGCTGATCGCCCTCTTCTCTTTCTTCCATAATCTAGAAGGATATTATGATAAATGATATTTAAAGCTGAGAAGAAGTAACAGAATCACACTCTCTTTGTCAATTCCCTTTGAACAATCATTCATTAGACTGATCAAGACAGTCTCATTCCTGTAGTTGACTCTGAATCCAATTTGAAATGGGTTAAGATAATCTGCTTCCTCCAGGACTGCAAAGTCACCATCTCTCAATCATCTTAAATTGTTAAGGAGTTTGGAGACCAATTTAGAACTGGCTGTCTCCAGGAGATCCAATGTAGGCATCTTAAGAAGTATAAAAATTGCCTTTTTTTTTTAAAGCAATCTGCCTCTTTGAAAAAAAAATAGTAACAAAGGCATTTCTAATAACTTCTAATTTCTCCTGCCCACCAAGGTGTAGCTAATCTTGTCCAATCTTGGAAAGCTAAGCATATTTGGATCTGGTTAGTAATTGGATAGAAGAACATTAGGAAATACCAGCTCTGTAGTTTAGACTAGGAAACAAACAAACAAACAAAGTAATAATAATCCCAAAATAAAAAGGAATAGCATCCATATAGGTGGCAAGAAAACCATATTTATGTTTATTCCCTATTTATGCTAGAAGTGGTAATTGTAGAAAGGTGTGGAGATAACTTCAAAGAAGGAATGCAAGAGTAATTACATAAAAGTCAACTGAGCCCTGAAAGAGAGGAGAGGGTGAAATTCAAGATTGGCCAACCTTGATTCTCTTTGGCATAAGAGGAGGGAGAGAGAAACACTGTTAGATTTTCAAGATTCTGTTATTATACCCTATAGCAATAGAGTTCCAGATTCTGTTTTAATGGATACTATGGGTGAACGTTCCCACATTCAGGGCTGTATGGCCATTTTTGAGGTAGTAGATTTATTTACCAAGATGGCTCATTTTATTCCTTGTGAGGACCTTTCATCAACTCAGGAGACTACATAATTCTTTCTAGACCATATTCTTAGGAACAGGGGCTTAGTCACTCATGTGATCTCTGATCGTGGCTCAATTTACATCCAGGTTTTGGAAGGTCCTTTTCCAGCTATTAAAAAAAAAAAAAAATGCCTCCAAGTCAGTCTTGACTCCTGGTGACTGTCTGGACATGTCCCGGCAGTTTCCTTGACAAGATTTCAGAAGTGGTTTGCCATTGCCTGCTTCCTAGGGCTGTTCCAAGTAAAGCTGCCTTTTGCAATTGACTGATGGTGATTTTGTCAATGCCAATGGTTATTATTATTATTATTATTGCTATTGTTATTGTTATTATTTCCTGTCTACATGAACGCCTTGCTTCCTGGATTGCAGTAATGGAACGTGGATGCTGGATATAGATTGCCAGCTAGAACCTTGATATTGGTGTGATTTGAAAACTTCTACTGCCTGACCCTTTGCATCTCCAATAAAAGATGAGGACTGATTTATAGTTTTATGAACAAGTATCTTAGCAAATGGACTGGATTTATGACTACTGTATTCTCTGTTGGGGCCTTATTAAGCCGTGAAAAAATCTCTAATTTCATAGGTTCCCAAGTGGCTAGGTTGCAGAAACAAGGTTACCAATCTGTACTTCAGCTGAATGTCAGGCTTTAAAACCATTTATTTAAAAGTGTTACAACAATTTAAAATAATTACAAAGTGACTGAAATATGCCAATGCGTTTATGTTGACTATCACCCTTCTCTAAACCAATACCCCTAGATCTGTTGGATAACATTACCTATCATTCCCAGCCACCCTGGCCAGATGTAGAGCTATCTGCAGGAGGAGCAAAGGGAAGCAAATGGTGCATGCATGTCATGATGTTGTCATGCAATTGCCACTACTTATATACAAATACATAATATATAAGCTTGTTGTTGTGCGTGTGTTATTTTCTTATGGTAAAATGCAATAACCAAAATATAATTAACAATGGATAATAATAATATAATAACAACAACAACAGGTGGATAAAAATGCCAAATCCAGTCTAAGCATCTGGCTGACTGTGCAACCAACCATAACCAGAACAGCCACAACACAGGCAGAAGCTCCAATTTCAGTCAGATCAGAAACGTTTCTACCAATCCATCAATGAAGAAACTGCAATGGACCAGTCAACACCTGACAAAGAAGAAACAGTGCAGTTCTGGGTACAGCTATGGGGCAACCCAAAGAAATGCAACAAGAATGCAGCTTGGATGAAGGAGGTGGAAATGAAAGAACTTGTAATAACAGAGAAATGGTGGAGAAAAGGGCAAGATAGATCAAGAATTGGTCAGCACCAGGTGAAGATGAACTGCATGTTTTTTGGTTGAAACATCTGACTGGTCTGCATCCATTAATTGCCAAGCAGTTTAACAACATACTGCAAGGAGGTGAAACTGAAGATTGGTTAACATCTGGCAAAACCTACCTGATAAGGAAAGATCCAGCAAAAGGGGCAGTATCAGGCAACTACAGGCCAATTACCTGCTTGCCAACAACTTTCAAATTGCTAACTGGTGTGGTAGCTGATGCAGTCCAACAGCACCTAGCTGAAAACAAGCTCTCTCCATCTGAGCAGAAAGGAAACCACCCAAACAGCAGAGGAACAAAAGATCAGCTCCTAACTGACAAGATGATTTTGGAAAACTGCAAGAGGAGGAAAACCAACTTGCATGTAGCTTGGATTGATTACAAGAAGGCATTTGACTCCCTGCCACATGACTGGATAATCAAGTGCCTAGAAATAGAGTCAGTAGAAACATCAGAGCTTCGTGCAAAGATCAATGGCACAATGGAAGACACAGTTCCTGGTCAATGGCAATAGCCTGGGAGAGGTAAACATCAAGAGAGGAATCTTTCAAGGAGACTCACTATCACCACTACTGTTTGTCATTGCATTGATTCCTCTGTCAACAATACTGAACAAGTCAGGCCATGGCTATCAAACATCAAAAACATCTACCAGGTTATCCCACCTCCTTTAAATGGATGATCTGAAGCTGGATGGAACAACACCATCTGAAATGGAATCACTGCTCAACACAGTCCAAATATACAGCCAAGATATTGCAATGGAGTTTGGAATGGACAAATGTGCCACCCTTACTATCAACAGGGGAAAAATAGTGAAAACTGAAGGAAATTTCCCAATGGAAATAACATCAAGTGTCTGGATGAAGAAGATCACTACAAATACGTGGGCATCCTTCAGGCTGACAATATCAAGCACACTGAAGTTAAGAAGAAGGTTAGTAATGAATACATCATGGGAGTGAAGAAGATCTTAAAGACCAAACTCAGTGGTGGAAATACCATCAAGGCGATCAACACATGGGCAATTCCAGTCATTAGATATACAGCTGGAATAGTGGACGGGACTGAAGCTGAACTAAAAGTCCTGGATAGGAAGAAAATAAAAATAATGGCAATGAATCATGCCCTTTATCCATGAAATGACATTGACAGACTTTACTTATCAAGGAGCATAGGTGGGTGTGGAATGTTACAAGTACACCAGACATTGAAGAAGAAAAAAGGGTGTTGGAATAATATCTGAAGGATAACAGATAACAACAGGACCTGGCAATGACTAAGAGCAGAAAAGTTGAAGAAAGGGACAGGGGGCCAGTTCTGGCTGCACAAGTCCAAGCCTTAAGGACAAATGCCTATAAAGCCAGAATTGAGAAGGCATCAACAGACAGCAAATGCCACCACTGCAAAGAAGCTGAAGAAACAGTGGACCACCTAGTTAGCTGTTGCAAGAAGATCACACAGACTGACTACAAACAACAGCATGTCAAAGTAGTGACAATGGTGCATTGGAATATCTGCAAGAAATACCATTTGCCTGCAAGCAAGAACTGGGGGGACCACAAAACAGACAAAGTAATAGAAAATGAAGAAGCTAAATTGCTCTGGGATTTTAGAATTCAAACAAACACCTGCCACAGAACACCCCAGACTTAACAATTGTTGATAAGAAAGATGAAAAAGTCTGGGTAGTGGACATTGCAATACCTGGAGATGACAGAATAGAAGAACTGGAGAAAATCACAAAATACGAAGACCTGCAAATAGAAATAGAACAATTATGGCAAAAGAAAGCAAAGATAGTACCAATAGTTATAGGGGCCCTAGGTGCAATCCCAAAACATCTGGAGTAGCACTTGAAGACTATTGGCATTGACAAAATCACCATCAGTCAATTGCAAAAGGCAGCTTTACTTGGAACAGCTTTCATCCTGCGATGATACCTTTAACACCATCAAGCAACAACATCTGCCTATCCCAGATCGTTGGGAAGGACTCGATAGGTGGATAAAAATGCCAAATCCAGTTTAAACATCTGGCTGACTGTGCAACCAACAATAGGATAATGCAATCAAAAAAGAATTTAATGCATAATAACAATTAAAATGTACTACAACTAAAAGAGAGATCCATATACTATTAATATAGTGATATATTATATCCATATTAATATTACTATATGGATATATTAGTTTGGTCTAGTGGTGAAGGCACCAGGTTCGAAAGCAGGAGACTGTGAGTTCCAGTCCCACCTTAGGCCTGAAAGCCAGCTGGGTGACTTCGGGTCAGTCACTCTCTCTCAGCCCAACTCACCTCACAGAGTTGTTGTTGTGAGGAAAATAGGAGCAGGAAGGAGTAATAATAAGTATGTTTACCACCTTGAGTTAGTCATAAAAAATAATAAAAGTGGGATTAAAAAAAATCTAAAAAAATGTCAATCCCTTAGCATATTATTAAATCTACTTCATAAAGAAACATAATGCTTCATCTTTGTATTTTTATAATAAAAGGACATTTCAAACATTGAGAAGCACTGTTAGATTGCTGTGGATATCTCAGGCCAGTTGATTTATACTATATGTCCAACACACGTGGTGTGTACTAGCTTAGAAAAGCTGCTTATCTTACTGTATTGAATGTCTTTATCTGGGTTCTTAGGTAAGGCTGATTCAAATGTCACCCAGAGTCCATTGGAGTTGGATGACTATAATAAATTCAAATGAATGAATGAATGAATGAATGAATGAATGAATGAATGAATGAATGAATTTGTGCCTGGTATAGGATCTTTCACCTTGCACCTAACACAACCCTCACTTTTGCTTCAAAATATTTACAAAATATTTTGCTCCAAATATGGCTCTAATATCAGATTTCCCTGAAGACAAGACCGCATGCAATTAGATAAAAATATCTGAATATCTTTTTATACATATAAGTTTTTATGAAACTAAGGTTTTATAGTATTTGGCCCAACATATCCATTTTATTTCACACATTTATAAATGCTTTATAATATACTAGATTGTTTATGTTAAATAAGAGAATAATCTCACTGGCTTTAGGTCCATTGCCTTTCTAATACTAGGAGCTTACAAACAGCTGGGCTCTAAGAATTTTTATCACAACCAACATAGGCTGCAAAAAATTAATCTAGTCACCAACATAAGTGCCTAGAAATGATTGATTAACCAATTCAGTTTTATGCTACTGTGTTGCTATTTTGGTTTTTATGTAATAATGGTCAGTGAGATCCTTGAATGGCACAGTAGTTTTTGCACATTCAGTATAGGAACTGATATTTCTAAGGGCAACTGCTGTATTATATTTTGCAAAGCAAAGCTGGATACAATTTTTTCTTTCTGTTAAACTTTAAAATCCAACTCTCCAGACTACTCCTTTAATTCATTTCTTGTTCATATTTTAAACATATCTCATACTGTAGTTGAAACTGATTCTACTGCATCCTCTGCAAGGCTTGGTGTGCTGCTGAGCACAATATTGAAAATTTACTTAAAAGGACATCAATTTTTAATTGTTCAATGTATATTTCCTAGTAAAATATGACATCAATTAAAGCCCTTTATGCAAGTTTTGTTGAGAGAGCCTATTACCAATCTTGGCATCTGCTGGAAAGCTATTGATCATCTGTACATCATGTCAAGATAATTTTAGTATATTTTATGGAAGTGAATGATTTCTGTGAATATTTTCAAGTTGTAAAATATGACTATGAGGTTCAGAGCAGTGTGCATAAAAGTGGAAATGCATTTTCTGCAAGGGCAGGATTTTTATTTTTAAGTAGATATTTTTATTTTATAACCTACTATGATAACACAAGATATCCTATTCATTCAAAGGACTGTAGATGGCTAAAATACTCCTATATTGATACTGTACTGGGAGAACCAGCATGATATTGGGAGATAAAGCTGTTGTATCCAATGACTACAAAGGCCAGAATGGGAGGGCAACCATAAGCAAGCATAAAATAAATGTGCAGTGAAAAATATGTCCTTGGTTTCCTTAGGACCATTACAAAATTACAACCCTGTAAATCAGAGGCTAAGCTGAAGAGATGGCCCATATGAAGCTGGAATGAGCCCATCAGCACAGGACAAGTTAGAGACCTGACTATTCTGCCAACACATCACCTAAAATGGTCATCTCTGACCCTTAATTTTGTTGTGCTGCTCCATCACTGACCTTAACCAGCTGACTGTTGTGCCTAATGACCACATGCAGTCCCATTTAAAAGCTCTTTAGGGTAGGAATGGCATAGGAGACACATTCACATCTTCTCTTAAGCTCATGCATGCTATACTTTCAGGTCCTGATGAAGGGTATCCACAAGGATGACCAATGTTTCAGTACTATGCCCAGGCCTGAAACCCATCTGAAAGGGAACTAGACAATTTGTTTCATCCAGGACTTTTTGGAGCTGAAATCCTACCACCTTCTCCAGAACTTTCTTTCCCAAGGTTTTTGGACTAAAATAGTGGTCTCTTCAGGAGGGGAGTGTAATACTGCTTCCTTCAAGGCAGAAAGCCCAGCTCCCTACTCTCTAAGAAACACTTATTCTGTCTCTCAAATCCAACTGCATTCACCCTACTTCACTGCCCCAAAGAGCCAGTTGGGGCATAGACCCAACCCATAGGGTGGCAGAGCTCATACTGCCAAGAATCCTCTCCACATGAACAGAATCCACATGATCAAAAGAATCCCAGATAAACCCACTAAACATTGCATCATTTTTTCCTGCTCATATGGAATCTAAGAACAAATATGAGTGATTTGGCCAACAAAATGTCTTACAAACATGTCAGACGGCATGAAGTAGGATTGTCCTGCCATCCATCACTAGTAAAGTATAGGCTATCTTGAGCAGTGCCACTGGCTGAAAGCAGTGCCGGTGCAAGGAAAGCAGAGAAGGATTGACATTTCATTGCTCTTACTGCCATGGTGTATGCCCAAACCTGAGCTCATACTTGTACTGATTCTTTCACTTCCTATTCCAGAGTTTTTCAGTAAACATGGAGCTCTCTGTGATATGTAGTGCAAGAGAAGTCACTTGGATGCAAGCAGATCCAGCACCTTTGTCTCCACATTCCTGAGATCAAAAGGCACATAGCAGAACTCATAGGAAAATCTCATAGCCTCCTGAAAACTGATTGGATCTATCAGACAATGGGAGCAGATCATCTTAATTGGTCCCTCACCCTTGCAGAGGTAAGTGGTGCCAAGGAGCCACAAGCTGACCATTGGACTTTGACAAAGGACTGATTACAGTGGCCTTCCCCATAAGATCACAAGCTAACTTCTATGGGATCTATGTAGTGACGTTCCATAAAAATTAGTGTCATCTTCCACCAGGAGTACATCTTCCATGTAGTGTTATCTTCCTTGTGGAGATTATTAGTTTCAGACAAAAGTTAAACAGCATAGAAGAGGACACTAATTTTTATGGAATGTCACTACATTGATCCTGTGGAGGAGGGATTCCTTAATCCTTGTGAAGATTATCGAGGGATGTGTTGTGAGGCAGGCCAGTGAAAAGCTGCCAATCCTAAACATGATTTATCAACATAGCCACAACATGGGTTTGTGGAAGAAGCTGGATAAACGATCAGGACTTTTCTCTGCTGAGTAGCATCAGCATATTCAAATGTGTATATTTTTGCCTGTATTAAATTATTTCTTCACTCAATTGCCTGCTCGGCGGGACAGTTTACCAAATCAGTTTGCAGCCTAGTATCGTAATGAAAAATTGTCTGCTCAGTTAGGGATGAACTAAATTAAACAGAGAAAAATTAATGGGCTGGCCCGAGAATCCTACTAGAGCATTTGACATCATCAAACAGAGCTGCCAAAGCAGGGCAATGGGTGTTTTCCTGCAGCTTTTGTTTCTATATATTGTTTAAATTGCAAATCAACTGTCAAATGATCTTGTTTTCTATCAGTAGATATTTAGCATCATTTGCAGGATGGTTCTTCTAAGAGTGTATCATGTGTGGTAGTTGCCATAGCATCTTCCACTATAATCTGATGAGTTGTGAAATGTTAGCTGACTTGGGCAGAAAACCCTGCCATATGGGATGAGTTTGCAGTGATATCTACAAGGTCATTTTGTGACTGTATCAGAATCATATGGTGAAGATCTTACTGGATCACATCCCTTTGAATTGGAGGCTCGTAATGGTTGAACGTCTACTTCTTATTAAAAACAATCAAAATAAAGCAGCACATCATCATGCGATGGACATGCAAGTGGATTATTGCCAAAAAGGTGATTTTGTATTCCAGGATGGATGGATGTGTACTAAAGCTCTAAAGTTTAGCTCAGTGAAATATGCCAACTCTCAGCTTTTGAATGGGTTTTGAAGCAATGAAGAGGCAAGATTGGACAATAGGATTCCATATGGTCTAGGTTTAATTTGTTGTTTAAAAATTGAATTGTAACTACTTGTATAAATATATTACTATGTTGATATTGTAGTAAATACATTTTAATTACATTGTATTGTTGGTATTTTTTTAAATTTTAGTACTCTTTATTTTTTTGTATTTTCTTCCTTTTTTTCTTTGTAGATGATGATGATGATGATGATGATGATGATGATGATGATGATGATGATGATTTCAATTTATTATAGCTGACCACTCCAAAATACTCTGGGTAACTTACAACATCAAATATACAATGTAAAAGAAATTGATGATGGAAAGTAGGTGGGACAAGGATTTCCTCCCCCCCCCAGGTCAAGGCTGCAGTCCCCATTACTTTGGTACTGGTGGGTAATTTATACCCACATCCATGTAAACTCCTGAGAGAGAAAACAGAAAGTAGCCCAAACTCTCTATTCTAATTGTTTATGTTTGATGATAATGTGCCAGGAATGGAAGAAGGTTCTCATAGAAGAAGGAGAGGCAGATACAGAGATAGCAAGGTGAGGGGAGTCTTAAATAGCATCCAGTAAGATATGTTAAGATCAGAGAGAGTTCTGGGGAGAAAAGGCTGAATAATGAAGATTTGGGCTGGCAGGTAAAGGTCCTATAATTGCCAACATAGGCAATTCCAGTAGCTGTTGAAGATAGACTGTTAGTCCATTGGTGTCTATGCAGAATAAGGTTAAATTTGTAGACCTAAGATGGACTCAGCAGTTTACACTAATAAGGAATTTTGGATGTGGACAAGACCAGCACAAGATGTACCAAAGAATGAGGAAAGAAGGCATGAACTTGGGAAAAAGAGTGCTGAAGAGGAAAAGTGCCACGGGACTGTTGTAGAGGGCAGAGAGTAAGAGGATAGATGAAAAACAATCAAAGATTTACCTGCCAGAAGATCATCAGCCAGGCACATATCATCTCTTCAGTTTGAGAGTGGATGGTAAAATGCCAACTAATTTCAGAACTCTTTCCTTATACTTAGATGGGTAAAGAGGAGTAAACTTAATAATTAATAGCATAAAATGATGCTTACATACTCGGAATGCACATATGTTAAGCTCATATCACAACATGTTAAGATACATTTAGAATGTTTTTCAGAAACAAAAGATAGACTACATAAAAACATGGTTAAAGTACAAACTATTTTGCTATGCTGTATTTGGTTAGAGAGAGAGAACAAACTGTCCACATAAAGGAATGCAAATGCTGAATTAGCAATGCTGAAGCTGGCAAAGTGAAAGTACATGTCTGCTCTAATAAGGCTCAAACTGCTGCTTCTTGTCTCTATAAACTGAATTAAAAGAAGAAGAAACAGCTTGGAAACTGTGTAGCTCTGTCTGTTTTAATCAGATCCTTGAACCCCCATATACATACCCCATCATGGGGAGGGGATAGCCTTTTAAAAAAAATCTTAAGTCTGTTTTAGGGCTTTTACTACAAGTTTTAAGTGTTTTCCACCTCAAAATCACAGGAAAATATATTAGCAACTCTCACCAACTGTGGTCAGAGGTAGCCACAAAAAGGGGGCTCAAGAGTCATGTGTAGCCTCAGGTTGCTCCATTCCCATATTTATAAAGTAAATTAAACTTCATGCTAGTGCCAGATTTTTGTTGTAGTTGTTTAATGTTATGTTCTATTTTATATTTAATTTACAAAGGAAGACATCACTTCTTGAAGCAAAGTAAAAGCAGTAACAAGAATGAAAGTATAAATACTCTTAGACATTAATTACAGGAAATTGTTCTATTGTTGCTGTGCTTTTTTCTCACCCTTAAAGGGACAATTAAAGCAGAAACACTAAATAGTCTGGTCAATATATGCTAGGAAATGGCTATTACTGATTCTCAGAGATTTTGGAAAGTGAGATAATATGCCCATCTGTATGATAAGATTTTGCTTTTAATTAAGGTGACAAGTGTACAGCCCTCAGTCACTTTCAAACCATTCAGTTCTGCTACATCCATGTGAAGAAGTACATGTAGATTCAGAGGTGATATGTCCAGTTCCTTTAACTAATTAAACCAAAAAAGAATCGATTTTCATTTTTCTTAATGATCAATAAGGAAACAGATGTTTCTGTGCCAGGGCAAGCCAGGGTTTTATTAGTGGAGTGACACTTCTCTGCAATTTTGATAGATGATAGCTTATTTAAGGGTCCAGAAGGCTATTAATGGATAACCAGCTCTCATAGAAACCCTTCCAAAATTCAAAAGACAAAAGTAAGTTACATGTTTTTTTAAAAAAGAATGAATTAATGGGCTACTTCTTTCTTTACTGAATTAATTAAGCTATGCTTTCTTTTAAAAGCTTTTAATAAAATGATTATGTGTTCTTTTACCATTACAGTTCATTTATCATCTGATTCTTCATTGTTCATACTAAAGACAAAAGCAAAGTATGTGAACCTAATAAAAGAGCTGACTGAAAGTGTCATGTAGTCTTCAAGTTTTATTCTTATATGGAAGGTAAATGTGAATTCTGTACTTTGTAGAACAGACTTCATTTACTTGATTAGTAAAATAGTAATTATGTTATATTATATTATATTACTATAATATATAATGTATATTATATATATATAATTATGACACAAGAAAAATATGAAGGTGACTATATACGCATAACTTATTTATTTTGTTCTACTGTTTAGTCCATAAAGGTTCCAGGATAATCCCCCCCAAATAAGACAGTCTGTGGCCACAAAGATGTTTATGACATGAGAGATGACACAAAAGGAAAAGGGAATGGGAAAGAGAAGGAAAAACACACCGTAATGTTTAAGTTACAAAATTCAGCAGATAATATTTCAGCAAGCCATGGAAGTACATAAATCAAAGGACTTATGGTTTGGGTAACGGGAATTGGAAGCTAAATAATGCATAGTTGTGATTTCTTTAATAATCTGAGCTGTCCTTCCCCAACTCAGGAATTCAAAGTGATGTGGTCTCAACATATCTCAACATTAAAAAAAAAAGAGAGAGAGAGTTGCCTATACAGTATAATGAAGTACATTGATTATAGTTGAAACTTTATATTCAATAGGCCATAAGTCATCTTTTACATTATTGAGGAAAACATCTGGGTTACTTTAAGGAAAATTTGTGTACTGAATAGAAATTTCTCCTTATGTTTTAAAATTGCCATGTATTAGGCAGGAAGGGAAAATGGGTAAATTTCTGTTAGAGCATGATATGGCATGAAGATTTCAGGAAAATGTCATGATTCTCAATTCATGTTGCCAGTGCTGCATAAAAGCATCTGATTTAAAAATGGAGAGTCAGATTCTATTCCCTACTTAGCCATAATTCATCCTTGGTTGTGATTGCCTTCTTTAGTCATTATCAGATTATGTGAATATGTTATGTTAGAGTGGTAGTTTCTAGAAGAGGTTTGGTATAATACCTTTACTGTTGGAATCAATAAGCAAGGTTATACATTGTTTAATGGCTGCTGTCTCATTGTATTGATCTAAAAATGTCACACATACCTCCTTTAGTGGCTTCTTGTGAGGATCCAATAAGTGGGTGGAAATGCTGTTTTAAATTCCTTGGAGAAAAAAGAGAACAACAAGTAAGCATATAATAAGTAAATAAAGATGCCATCAATCTTTATTTTAAAAATATATACAGAGATGGAAAATCAATTTAAATGGGTATGCATTATCAATGGAGTTTGAAAACCAGCAAACAAACAAAAGGTTTTCCTGTTCCCTTCAACAGAAATGCTTAAAAAAACAATAGGATCTAAGATGTGTTTCCAGCTCTCTACTGATGTTCATCTTTACTTAGCAGAGTGGATTAGAGTCAGCTAGAAAATATTATTGTGATGTTACGTTTGGACAGCAGTAAACAGTATATAACATCCGATGAGAAGGGGAGGATTTCCTATTCAGGGGAAAATAGACTTATTTCAAGAATATTTCTAAAGAAAGAATTCTTGAGGTTTGGTTAGAAGCCCATTTTTCTAAGATGTGAGCAGGATTTCAGGGAATCGTATATAAAAATGGTACACATATATAAGACTTACCTGGCTGTGACATATCTATGCACGCTATTATTTTAATTACAATATGACTTAATCATGATTCATCTAATTCATGCTGATGTTAATAGAATTATTTTAAGCGTGATTAAATCTAGATTTAACCTATAGTCATTCTCTTTTCCCTGTGTATGTCTATGCAATGAAGTAATTATAACAGAAAATTAGTAGTCAGGCACAACAGAAAATGGAGCAGGCTGAACTAAGGAAAGAATATAAAGAGGAAAAAAGAAAAAGAAATCTGCTCATCCTTAGATTAGCTATGTCATGTCAATAAAAGTATGTATGCACCTATGCAAATCCATGAAATTGTCAGATTGATTCACAGGGCACCCAATTTGAGGCATCAGATTAATACAACAGTTTGATTTGACAATTCACTTCAAAAGTGTTACTTGATTGAATTTCCTTTGAATCAAATGGATGGTTCAAAGTTTTGTAAAGCCCTGAACAGATTTGGCAGACACTCCAAGACTTCCATTTCCCCCTCCTCCAGAGAAATCAGGAGCTCATAAAAGTTATCCTAGACTTTCGACATTTCAGTGATAACGGCATAAATATGATGTATTAGTGTGTTGTGTTTTCAGTTTAGCATCTTGACTACTCTCACCTCTCTTGATGCTCAGAATGGAATAGGAAATTTTAGTTGCTGCAGGCTATAGTAATGTAGCCAGCTGCTTTAACGGTGTTCATCATCTTCTGATCTTGCAAGTACTGCTAATGGAACGACAGCTATGACTATCTTTGCTCCCAGTCTTCTTTCTTATGCTAGTCTCAATGACCATCTCTAGCCCAACTGGTACAAGAAACGTAATCACATGCATACCCAAACAGGCTTACAAGAGGGAGGGAAGGATCCATAAATGATTTGGGAGTGGCAAAATAAGCTCCCTAGGAAATCACATAGTGCACATCACGAAATACAAGCCATATTCTTCCTTGTGATTAAGGTAATCCAGATCTAGTAGCACTTTGCCAACTGCTTGATGCTTCAGGAGTCACTGGAATAGGGCAAATGCCAGTCTGTGTCCGCTTTCTTCCATGAATAGAAAAATATTGAATGGAATTCAAACTTTTGCTGGTTCCACTGGGAAATGAAGGGATATAAAAGAATAGAATTTGGGAAGCTCTGCTTTCTTTTTCTTGTGCTGCAACAATAGAGAACAATTGATGAGCAAAATTCACATGTTTCACTCTTTCTCTGTTTTCAAGGAAAGACAAGCAAGTAACCTGATCTGCAGCTCCTCCATTTACTTTGCACGCTTAAGAGTAACCTAGGGGCGAGAACTGATAACTGAATAATTTAAAGACAGTGAGAATGTAGAACAATCAGTTACTGTCCAACTGATTTTATTGACTAATTCTCTTGCTGTAGACTTATGGCAAGGTTCTTGCTGCACGTGTGATAAAATTAAAGTGTTTTTTAATGCGTTGCCATAATTTATATGCTTTTAACATCTACCAGTAGGAAGTTAGACATGGACATATAATTTTTATGACAACAATAGGGAAGTGGTTTGCCATTCCCCTCTTCTAGGATGTTTTTTCAACTTTCCCATCTATTCTATGCCTCAGGGATTTCCTAGTGGATGGCCATCCAAGTGCTAATGGGCCAAAGATGAGTCAATGTCAACTAGAGGCTCTTAGAGCATGTGAGTACCCACCGTTACAGAAAATAACGGAAGTTACTAATTTGATTACTTTTCTTATATTATACCGATTGCAAGATATAAATGCTATGGAATACCCATCATCAGCTCCTATTCTGTGTTAATCAAAGTTGTACCACCAGCCCCATACTCCATATTACATAGTCTAGGCATGTAGAAGTCTATGTTTGTAAGTATCATACATTGTAAACATCCATATTCAATGTATGGAGCTCAGAGGCCAGAACTGGGAAACAGACAACATCAATATAATATGCAAATTGCCCTTTGCATCCACTGATACTGTTTGTAAACCCAGAGGATATAATCTGACAGTTTATGGTTTAGTTTTCCAAAGGAGTAATGCTGAATTCACCAAAGTTTTGGTCTTAAAAAGACAAGGGCTCTACAAATGTTGGAATAGTCTCAATCAAAGTGTAATAATTATCCATTAAGAATAGCACCAAATAGGGTCTGTTTCAACAAAGGTCCATCAACAATTGAGATCTTAGGAAGGCTGGTGAAGCATGATATTATAGTAGTTATGTTTCCACTTGATGGGATGATACTGCTTCTTAAGACCCCGGGTTAGTCTTGAAGACCCTTGGGAAGATGATGGACAGAAGTTATGGGGCTTGAGACAGAATTCAAAATGGTGGGTAGAAAGGTGTAAAATTTTTTCAGAGGGTTTCCCTTAAAGTGGGGTGCACTGTGGTTCATCAGACTGAGACAAGTGTTGTTTAGCCCTTATACAGATACCATGATGCCATTTTTATAATGAATTCATGAAGGGGACTCTTGAATAAAGCTATTAACTTTAAGCCATTAACACAATCATGTTCATCAAGTGTTTGCTGTCAGTTTTGAGCTTTCATCTTCCTATACAATTTTATGCTAATTTCAGCCATTCTATAAAACAATTTTAAATGAATTCAACTGTTTCCATTGTGTTCCTGTGCAAAGTACCTGCCTAGCCATATAACAAATATTTGCTTTACAGCACACTCCTATGCAAATTTGCTCAAAATTAAATCCCATTATGTTCAGTAGATCTTATTTTTTACAAGTGTGTTCAGGATTGAAGTCTGATCTTATCTAAAAAAAGATTTTGCAGTTCAAATATGGAAGGAAGAAAAGAAAATCAAAATACAATCATATGTACAAAACACATACAGCACGTACAATTCCCTAAATTCATGTCTGGATATTGATAGACATCTTTCATAAAAACAGAAACAAAGCTGTTCAAACTGACCTGTCCGACACCATTGATATATCTGCTGCTGCTTGAGGTGACTAGATATTTAACAATATCTAGCATAAATGTCTAGGTCATTTCTTAATCAGTTCTCACCACAGACTGTGTTAGTCTAATTATAACAATTTGGGCTTGCTGCATATCTTTTTGTGAAAATCACTTTGCCTGATCTAGATCAATTAAATAAAAATATATAAAGTCAAAGGAAGTAAATCTGGACAAGAAGCATTGAACACTAGAATTCCCCATAACTGACAAAAATGATTATACAGTCAGGATATATGATTCTAGAATAAGAAACATAGAGCTCAGATTTTTATCTTAACATACAGCATATATATATTATTTTAAAAATTCCTCTGATCCCTATGGGAGGTATGTGTCTTCTTCAATTTCAGGTCTTCTACCAGAGGCCTGGGACTTTGAGAATTCTGCATAGTATCTTAGCTCTTCCTAGCACTGCACTCTTCTGGACAGAGAGCTCTGATGTTGTTCCTGGGATCCGTTGGAGCCACTCTCCCAGCTTAGGAGTCATAGACCCAAGTGCTCCTACCACCACTAGGACAACTTTGGCCTTTATTTTCTACATCACCTTCCTTCAGGGCCTAGTACTTCTCCAGCTTCTCATACTCCTTCTTACTGATATTACTGTCACTTGGCATTGCTACATCTATCACCACTGCTGTCTTCTGGTCCTTGTCTACTACCATGATGTCTAGTTGATTGGCCAGTACCTGCCTGTCCGTCTGGATCTGGAAGTCCCACAGGATCTTAGCCCTGTTATTCTCCACAACTTTCTGTGGAATCTCCCATCTGGACTTGGGAGGGTCTAGCCCATACACTGTGCAGATGTTCCTGTTGGGCCCAGTCCAAGAACAATGATGAAATAGTCCAGTTGAGTTCAGTTCCTTTATTAGCTACACCTTATAGACAGAATCTTGCCAAACTAAATTATACTACAGCAACTAGTGGATATACCCTGTGAGATTCTAGGGAGCAGCTATCCTGAACCTCTTTCGCTTCCCACATACCTTCTTGTGGACTTAGCTGCTTCTTGCCTCCTCCTCTCTCCTGGAATGCACCCCTCCTTCCTGATAGCCTTGATCATATCACTCTCCTCTTCGTAGATACATTCCATCACAGTTCCTGTACACAACACGAGCTACTTGGTTGTGCTGTTCAGTATATGCTGTTCCTGCCTGCCTCTTACATCCTGCCCCTATGTGCTGGACTGTCTCTGAAGCCTCTTTGCACAGTCTGCACTTTGGGTCCTGTCTAGTGTGGTAGACCCCTGCTTCTATGGATCTGGTGCTTAGTGTCTGTTCTTGTGCAACTATGATCAGTGCCTCAGTGCTGTCCAGCCCTTTCAAGCCACTGGTAGGATTACCCAATGTTAGCCACCTCAGCTATCTGGCGATGATACATCCCATGCAGGCTGTTGTTTTGCCATGGTACTTCCTCTGCTTGAACTTCCTCCCATGTCTGCTGCTGCCTCAGCATTCTCCCAGCAGCTCATCTTTGGGTGCCATCTTACTGATATACTCCTGGATGCTCTGGGTTTCATCTAGGACAGGGGCTTTGACACTCACCAGCCTTCACCTGCCCTCTTTGTCGCTGCTGTGGGTGTTGGACTTGGGGTGGAAACCTCTGTACATTGTGAGGAGTTTCTGAGTCTTCACATAGGCAGCCTCCATGTCCTCCTTTGGCCAGCTCACTATGCCAGCAGGGTATCTGATGACTGGCAGGGTGTACGTGTTGATGGTGCTGATCTTGTTCTTCCCATGAGCTGGCTCTTCAGGACCTCTTACCCTTTAGTGGTATTTGGATGTTGCTGTCTTCCTTGCCTCCTTATCATGGTTCCCATGTGACTGTAGGATACCAAGATACTTGTAGTTGGTCTCTATGTCTGCTATCTGGCCCACTGGTAGTTCCACCCCATCAGTCTTAACTACCTTCCCTCTCTTTATTGCCATCTGGCCACACTTCTCCAGTCTGAATGACATCCCAATGTCCTCACTGTAAATCCATGTCAGGTGGATCAGTGAGTCGATGTCTTGTTCACACATAGCCTACAGCTTGAGATCGTCCATATAGAGGAGCTGAAATTTTATCTGTATCCAGTCCTTGTGATTATTGGCTGAGGGGGGTTCAAGCCTATTCAAAACAGCAGTGGGGACAGTGCATATGCTGTACTTGATGGCCACTTGTGTGAGGTGTCTTGAGGTGACTCCAAAGTCACAGGAATGTGACAGCTAAAAGAGTAGCAGAGGAGCTGGTTAAAATATTTAGTAGGGCAGGCATACTAAAGGAGATCCTCACAGATCAAGGACCTAATTTTCAATCAGCACTTAAATATCTTTACGCTGATTTAGGGATAAAAGGGGTGTATCCCCAGGTAGATGGTCTTGCTGAAAGGGTGAATCACACCATGAAGGCTATGATTAGGAAATATGCAGGTCAAGACCCAAAACATTGGGATACCTGTCTGGCATTTTTATTATTTCCATATAGGGAAATCCCACAGGCATCCACAGGATTTAGTCACCTTGTGTTACTCCATGGGAGGCAACCTTGAGAGGTTTGGCACATTATTAAGGAAGGCTGGTGTGAAAATTTAGGCTTTAAGAACTTAATAGAATATATATTAACCCAGAGAAAAAAGTTAAAGGCAATAAGACACATTGCCCAGGAACATTTAGAGATAGCCAGGGAAGGACAGAACAGACAATATGATATGGATTTAAAATCAAAGCAATTCAATGGAGAAGACCAAGTATTTTTGTTATTGCCTAGTAAAGAAAGCAAACTACCAGTTAAGTAGCAAGGTCCATACATAGTAAGAAGAAGAAATGGGCCAGTGAATTATGAAATTGAACTGGTAGATGGAAAAAAGAAAATCTACCATAGTAACCTCCTAAGGAAATGGCATGATAGAACAGAACCTGGGATGGCTTTGCTTGTACTAAAAGAAAGAAACCAGAGTTGTTGGACCAAGCTTGGGATATGATACTATAACAATCACATGGAAAATATATATGAATCCAGACTTCTTAGAGCTTCAAAAGAAAGGTCTGGAAAAAAAATTATAGGACTTTAAAGATATGTTCACCATGCAACTAGGATTAAAGGATTTAGTGGAACATAGGATATAAATGGGAGAAACCTGATCTATTTGACAGTGTCCCTACAGGATTCCAGAACATCTGAAAGGAGTGTTGCAAAATGAAGCAGATAAGATTTTCCAAATGGACATTATAGAACCATCTGTAAATGGTTGGTGTTCTCCAATCGTATTAGTACCAATACCAAATGAATACAATTTTGTGTAGACTTCCAGGAAATAAACTGAGTGGCAAAATTCAATGGGTATCCAATGCCGCAAGTTGATGACCTCTTGGATGGCCTAGGTGGAGCCAAGTATTTATCATCCTTGGACTTAACCAAAAGATACTGGCAAATTCCACTGGAATTCCACTGCTATTTTCAAAAGAGAAAATAGCATTTGCCACTCCACAAGGTCTCTTTCAATTCAAGAGAATGCCTTTTGGTCTACATGGGGCAGCAGCTACATTCCACCATCTGATGAATAAGGTCCTACCTGGTCAAGAGGAATGGTGTTCCGCATATCTAGATGACATCCTCATCTATAGCAAAACATGGGAAGAATATCTTCAACACTTGAAGTTAGTAATTAACAGCTTAAGAAAGCTGGTCTAACCATAAATCCAGAGAAATGCCATCTGAGATATCAAGAACCCTGATATTTAGGTTCCTAGTTGGAAAGGGGGAGGTAAAGCCTGAACAAGGGAAGGTTGAGACTCTAAAACAAATAGAAGCCCCCAAATGAAGAAAGAAGTCTAATCTTTCTTAGGACTAGTGGGGTGTTACCAAAGGTTCCTCATTTTTCTACTTTGGCTCAACCCCCATAAACTTAATAAGAAAAACAGAACCCACAAAAGTGAAATGGACTAAAGAATGCCAAGAAATATTTGATGAAATAAAAAATACACTGTGTGGAAAACCTCTATTTAAATGACCAGATTTTACCCAACCCTTTGTCCTACAAATAGATGCCTCTAATGTAGCTTAGGAGCAGTGCTTATCCAAAACCAAGAAGGAATGGACCACCTTGTAATCAACAGCTCAAAGAAACTCCTCCCAAAAGAAAAAAAGATACAGTACAATTGAAAAAGAGACATAAGTGCTAAACTGGGCAATTGATGCTTCACGGGCATATCTATGGGGTCAGGAATTCTCTGTGATAACCAACCATCAACTGCTCACTTTGTTTATTGCCAAGTGTCAAGCAGTGGCCAGGTGCCAGGCAATTGGTTCTTTTAGGATCCAGAGACAATAAATATACCAGTAATTAAGGAGATTTTAAGCTTTATTGTTAACTCTAGCAGACAGATTTAAACAGAAACACTGTTTAAGCTTTATTGTCAAAATTAGCAAGCAGATTTAAAGAAAAACACAAAAGCATAACATACCAACCAAGATGATAACAAATCTCCCTTCAGCTATCAGGAGCCCCAGTAGAATGACAGTGGGAAGACCCCAAGACAGCCAATTCATGCAGCACCCAGCTTCAGGTCTGTCTCAAAGCTCTCTCCCTAAGCGGCAATTTTTAGGATTTTTTAAAGTCTAGCACTCAAACCTCATGACCTTGTTTTCATGGTACTGAGATTGCAGGGCCTGACCTTGGCTAGATGGTGTACCTGTTCATCAGGACCCTGGAATGTAAACCAAGAGCCTGGGAACTGTACAGATAACCTTGAGGTCCTTCTACAACTGTGTGAAGATTCCTCCCTTCTGTTTATTTCCTAAGCAAGAGTGAAAAATAAGCCACCTAAACATTATTATGACTCAAAATGAACTCATAGCTTCTAAAATCTTCTTAATATGAAGGAGAAATTAAAGATGTCACTAACTCCTCAAAATACAATGGTCTTCTGCAATGTCACTCCACTCCACCCCTGACATTTTTAATTTTTCATTCACATTGCTGGCTTTTTTATGAATTCCAAGTTGCCAAGTAAGAGTCTGTACATTTGTATATCATTGCTTAATTTTAACATACAAAATACACATCAGTATTAACAAAATAAAAATACTACTACAAAAATAACTACTGGATGCCATGCCAAATTTAAAATATTAGTTGTAGTTGGACTCCATCCTGAAAAAAATATCCCACCAGTGATAAGTTGTCAAATCTTCAATATCTTGAGTAACTCTCACTAATTCAGCATCCTCATGTTTAATTTTTAGTATCATTCCTTTATCATTTTTGGAGAGGGCTTGCAATTGAGATCAAACTTGATTACTTTTCCATATTAATTGAGCTATTGAGCTGACAGTAAGTCACATGGGAAGGGTGAAGTTCTATTCTTCAGCTTCCCAGCATAAAGTTTTTGTTTCATATTCAACTGCTGTATAATATCCAGTGGCAGTGCAAATTTGTGATACATTGTATCAACATTCTGTAACAGGTGGGTGAGATAAACTTCTATTCTCCCAATAAACTGGGTCTACTGACATCACACAAACACACCCTTAAGCATTGTCAATGATTCTGGAGCATCATCATTTAATTGAATCCATATACACGTACTGCTAAAATTATAAGCGCATGGTTCATATGGAGTAGCTTGTATAGGTTGTGTTGTAGTAGGTTGAGTGGTCAGGTTATGAAAAGGATCACACTGCCACACATCAGAAACATCTCAGAAAGCACCAACAGACTATTACAACCACATGGCATCTCTGTAGCACACAAACCAACAAAATCACTCCAAAATATCTTAAGTAAACCAAAAGACCCAGTAGCCCAAAAAGAAAAAACAGGAGTCATCTACAACATACAGTGTAAGGACTGTAACAAACACCATGTAGGACAGACAGGCAGAAGACTAGCAGAGCGCATCCACGAGCACCAACTAGCAGTCAGAAGACATGATGAAAACTCCTTAATCTCACAACACATGGACAGACTGAACCATAGTTTTAACTGGGAAACTGTCAGCATTTTAGACCAAGCTAAATCCAAAAATGCAAGAGAATTCTTGGACGCTTGGTATTCAGACAAGGCAGCAATTAACAGACACATAGAGATAAACAGCATTTACATACTATTCAAAAGAGACAAAAGATCAGAAGATCGCCTCACCAGCATTCAATCACCAGCAATCATCTCCAGCAATCATCACCCAGATAAGCAAAGGTTACCACCAGGCACACAATCAAGCAGGAAACAGATGCTAATCAAGGAACTACCAGAGGAGCAAAACAAAAACCCCACCCCCACCAGCACTGGCAAGGCATGCCACATAATATAAACAGAGAGCAAACCCCAACCCATTTTAGCACTGAAGATGTTACCTAGCCGGGTAATGAAACATTTGCAAGAAAAGAACCAAGCTCAGAGAACCCCAAGGACTCCACAGTTCAACCCTGAGCTACACATATTCGCCTCTGTTGATATAGGAAATAAACATAATGAATATGGGGTTATGCACAATAAGGACAGCATAAGAATGGTAAAAGAGGAATTGCATCACAAAAACATTTAGAGCTGAGATATTGCCATGGATAGCTTAATCTGACATCTGATAAATTTCCTTGATCTATTTCTCCTCCAGGCACTAGTTCTACATTAAGGGCTATCCATAATCCTGCCCATTCTGGCCAGTTTAGCAATTACATATAGAGGTTTCTCTAAATATGGTCCTTGAGCCAGGGCTATCAGTCTCCAGGGGCCTTTCCACCTAGTAAGCCACAGTGGGGTATTATGCTCACATGCTTTTCATTGCCAAGTTCATGAGCTCCATCTTTCAGCTATATCTAAAAACATAACCAATCTGGCTCTTCATAATTCCAAGTGGTATACTCACAGATGCTCTTTCCATGATGTGCTACCTGCAGAGGTATAAACTTGTTATTCCCCATGTTTTAACTTGGTAATATCCAGACATATTGGGGAAGTAGTATTGGCCAGCAAGACCCAATAAGTAGCTCCTGGACCTTTACTTATAATCTCCCCAGTCTGATTTGGCTGATTGGGATACACAACCCATACCTTTTGTCCTGGAAGGAGATCATTGTCTGTTGATCCGAACCCTCCTCCTCTCTGCTTGTAAGATGGTTTGGACCTGCTACCTCCTGGGTAACTGGTAAAGTTAACTTTTCATGAATTAGTTGAGCTATATGTTGTCCTGCTGGAAGACAACATTATGCAGTAGCACCTTTACTTCCCCTTGAAAATCAATATCTACCACCCATCCTAATACCTGTATTCCTTTAAGAGCTAGACTAGATTGGGGTGCGATCTGCCCATAAGTGCCATGGGGAACTGTGATCCCTGTGCCAAGGAGTACTGTTGCTTGTCCTCCAGCTGGCACCGCTACCTCCTCCTCAGGCATTACAAGATCTGCCCCTGTACTGTCAGGTGTTGCCCAGAGAGGTAGCTTGCCATATGGCTGAATTTTCCACACTCTGAGGTACTCTACTGGGGTAGGAACAACTAGCACAATCATGCGTTGCAGAGGTGTTTGTCCAGCACAAAGGGAATGATTGATTCAAACTCCGTTTGTTCAAGAACCATTCCACACTCTTTCAATGTATGGTTGGGGGTCAACTGTTACAATTTCCATTTTAAAAGGCCATTCTGTCATTCAATAAGGCCTGCTGCCTGAGGATAATGGGGAATGTGATAAATCCATTGAATATTCAACTCATGAGTTCAATCTCTCACATTACCTCCTACAAAATGGCTTCTGTTGTCAGATTGGATCTGAAGGGCTACCCCATATCTCCTGATCAGAAGATCTAACCCTCTGATGGCGCTCTGATGGGTGGCTTTGGCACATGGGTATGTCAGGATGTATCCTGAATACATATCTACCATAGTCAGTATGTATTGCCATCTTCTATGTTTGGGCAGGGGTCCAATGTAATCTATCTGCCAGATTTACCTGGCCCCTTTCCCCCGTGGAATTTCCCCATTGGGGTCTTTGACAGAGGCATATGCTTTAGCTGAGAACATAGCTCACGCCTGGTATTTATTGTGGTAGCTGCACTCACAGAACAAGGAATCCCCCTAGGTGCTGCCCATTTCCTGGCAGCTTTGGCTTCCAAGTGTCCAGAATTTTCATGAGCCCATTGAGCTAAAATCAGGAATTCTTCCTCCTCTCAATCTTGACTAGGCAAAAGAGTTCTCACTTTGGCTAACTGATCTGCAGCCTGATTGTATAAGGCTTCTGGTGTCCCTGAAACGTGCCCATCTACATGCCCAATATGTACTTTTTATCTGTTGGAGCAGCTGATTTAGCTGTATCCAAAGTTCCTGTCTCCATAAAGGTCAACTGTGAATACAAAAGCCATCCTTTTTCTCATCTGCTCATGAGTCAGTGTATATGTAAACTGCATCTGTTTTTTGCTCTTCAGCATGTTCAATCACCATTAACACTGCCATTAACTCAGCATATTAGCTGGACTTGCCCTTTCCTGCTCAAGTTAGGGTGATATGCTTTTTTGGGTTAATAGCTGCAGCATGCCATACCCTTTCCTTAATCTGGGGCAGATCCATCTGTAAACCATGTTTCAGATGGATTTACTTGCTCATAGGGCACAGTCTCCTGTACTGGAGATTTTTCAATCTCTGTAATTGGACCTTCTTGCACTTCTTCCCCAGTAGGTGTTAAAGCCAAGACTTGCTCTTGCAGGGCATTGACTCCTTGGGGTCCTGCTGTAGCCCTCTCTGCAATATACCATTTCCATTCAATTATAGAGGACTGTTGAGCTGGCCCCACCCGTGGGCTTATGGATTCACCTATACCTATGTCATAATTGAAATGGCAGGTGTTAATACTACTGGGTCTTGTCCAGTTAACCCTTCTGTATCCACAAGAGCCCAATAACCTGCCAGAAGCTGCCTCTCACAAGGTGTGTAGCTTACTTTAGGCAATTTTCGAGACCAAAACCCTAAAGGAACTCACTTTCCTGTGAGCCCTTTCTGGCACAAACTCTATACAGGTATTTCTTCATTTGTTGACCCCTGCTACTGCTGCTTTGCTATCAAAGTCTTTTGCTGCTGTTCTCCCCACTCAAATTGGGCTTTCTTCTGAGTTACATTATAAATAAGTCTTAAAATCTGAGCCAGGTGAGGAATGTGCTATCTCCAAAAACCCATTAAACCAACTAAATGGGTTCAGCTTTTGATGTTGAGGCTTAATCACATTAAGAACTTTCTCAGGAATGTGCCTCACAGGTCCTGCCCAAACCACACCCAGAAATTGCACCTTCTGAGCTGGTCCATGAATTTTCTTTAGATTAATCTCCCATCCTCGGGATCTCATATGCTCAATTAAAACAGTTAACCCTTGCAGTACCTCATCCTCTGCTGGACCTGACATTAAAATATCATCAGTGTAATGAGCAAGAAACAAAGTAGGACTCAGAGTGATCTGTTTAAAGTCCCTTGCTATCACCCCATGGCACAAGGTGGGACTATGCAGATACCCTTGTGGCAAGACCTGAAAAGTATATTGTCTTCTTTCCCAAGTGAATGCAACTTGGAATAGAGAAGAAGGCATTAGCTAAGTCCATAACCGCATGCCATGCCCCAGCATTCTTCTCTAGATTTTCTAATAAAGTCACCATAGCTGGCACTGCTTCTGCCAGTGGTGGAGCACGCTTATTTAACTGATAGTGGTCTACTGTCATTCTCCATATCCCACCTGGCTTTTTCAGAGGCTATTCAGGGGAATTAAAAGGAGAAACTGTTGGTCTCAGAATCCCTACCTCCAAAAGCCCCTGTATTATTTCAGATATCTCTTTATGCCCCCCAGGGAGCCAGTATGGTTTGATATTTACTGGCTTCCCAGGTGGGGGTATTTTCAAAGGGGTGTATTTTGCTGTACCCATTAGAACAGCTTGAACTCCAAAGGAAAAATCGCCCATTGGAGTCTGAAACTCTCATCCCTGTAATAAATCAATTCCAATAATGTATTCAGGGACAGGAGAGATCAGTGCATTTGACCAGAAGGGAGCTGACTGTCGCAAAGGCAACTGCAGCTGAACCTGTGTAGTGCACTCTTCCCTACTTCTATATGAATTAATGTACACAGTATCCCCTTGATGCTTGTTAGGGTTTCCATGTGTGTCACTTCTGCCCTGTATCCGTAAGTGCCAATACCTCTTGTATTACAAGACCGATAAATTATTACAGTGGTACCTCGGGTCATGAACGCTTCTGTTCACGAACAATTCGGGTCATGAACAGCACTGTTCAGAAAATTTTGCTTCTGTTCGCGAACTCCGCATCGGGTGGCGAACAGGATCCACGGCCATTTTCCCTGCTGTGACACGTGGTCGTGGCTTCCTGTAGGGAGGGGGACTCTCCCTCCAAACAATAACAGCCTCCCCACCCGCCTTCCTGTCCTCCACGCCAGAAGTCGCCTCGAGCAAGGTTAGTGTTCTCTCTCTTCATACTGTACTGTACTGTACTTTGTTTCATATTTTTGTGGTTTTAAAAAAAAATACATATGGTTCAGAATGGATTAACCGTATTTACATTGAACCTTATGGGAAAATTTGATTCGGGTCGCGACCAATTCGGGTCGTGACCAGAATCGCGGAACGAATTAAGTTCGTGACCCGAGGTACCACTGTAATGGTAAATGAGGGTGTTGGTCTCGAGGGATAGCTGTCTTTATTAGCCTCACCACTGGAGCCTTACCACACCCCTAATCCAGAGGCTGGGGCATCTCCCACCCCCTAATTCCTTTGCTAGGTAAGGAGGGATATTGTTCTTCAGGTGGGGCTGTCAGGGTAGCTCCCCTCACCTCTGCATTTCTTTTCTTATTAGCGGCACATTTCTGTTTCCACGTTTTATACATCTCTGAGGTTGGAATGCCATCTATGTCTGCTTTTGGCACCTCTATTTCGAGGAGCTCTGTAAACATTTGTTTCCATGTCACTCTATTATTGAATTGTTTTTTCCCCATTTTTCTCTCTCTTTAGCCATCCAAATATGGGGCTTGAGGGTATTTTCTCTCTGTACATCTCCCAATTGTCCTATCAGCAGTACAGCCTCTCCTGTGGATGCTCCATGTACTGGACCCAATAAAACCATCAAAGGACCACACATGTAGGCTGGATCCCCTTTCATTAAGCATGCCCTCAGCCCAGCTGTGAGATGTTGAGTATCAGGTCCTGAAAAGCCCTGCTGGTAAATCCCTGCCTGCATAGCCATTCCTCTCAATTGATCTACTGCCGCTTCAATGGTATGCCATGAAAGCATCTGTTTTTCCCAATCCATAGCAGCGGGGGATCTGGCCAGCACACACCAATCAAATAAAGGCCCTATTGCAGCAAGCATTAGGCAATTCAGATATTGATTAATCAAGGTATCTTTAGATAATGCTTCCAATTTAACTAATTCCTGTCCAGTTAAGTAAAGGCTGCTAGCTCCTTGATCCCACAGTCTTACTAATCACTGGTTCAGCCTCTCCCCCCATTTCTGCCTGTTAATATTGGACATGTCAGGGAGCTCCTGCTGATTACAATCCCTTACAATACATGTTGCCTGAGCAGCCTGTGGGTTGCCAGGTGGTCCCTTGGTTTTATTGGTGACCAAAGGTCGTGCCTCAGTCACCCAAGTACTCTCATCTCCTTCATCCCCCCCTCTATCCAACTTGACTTGTCATGACCAGAATCCCACATGTCTCCATCTCAGGTTTCTGGATTCCACTTCTGAGATGAGATAAGAACTCTAACTTTGTAAGGGTTCAGTGTGTACCCTCTTGCCTGCTTGTGATGTTTTAATTTTGCAATCTGAATAGCCATGGTTGTAGCTTGCTCCTCTGCTAAATCTCCTCTCCCTTTGGCACTATCCAGTGCCATCCTCAGAAGACCTGATGATCTTTACAAGCAGTCATCTCTTCAGTTCGCTGTTGCACCTTCCTCTGAGTGGCTTCTAACTGTTCCCACACATCACAGAACACAGTAAGGAAGACACATCCAAGCTTCATCACTGCCTTCTGCTCCCCTTTCTCTCCCACTCCCAATAGCTGCATGCATTTAAGTTGATGCCAACTCAGAATCCCATGACTCTGATGGGGTCAACTGGTTCAACATTTGAGCTACTGGCCCACAAACACTTGTGCTGGGCCAACCAGGGACGTAGCTCTGGCCACTACCACCTTGCTCAGCAGACCTCCTTCCCCACCAGGGCATTGTCGCTGGATTCTGTTCATGACACTAAAAATGTATTGCCAAGTGTCAAGCAGTGGCATAGTGCCAGACAACTGGTTCTTTTAGGATCCAGAGACGATAAATATACCAGTAAGTAAAGAGATTTTAAGCTTTATTGTTAACTCTAGCAGACAGATTTAAACAGAAACACTGTTTAAGCTTTATTATCAAAATTAGCAGGCAGATTTAAAGAAAAACACAAAGGCATAACATACCAACCAAGATTACAACAAATCTCCCTTCAGCTATCAGGTGCCCCAGTAGAACAACAGCCCAAGATGGCCAATTCACACAGCACCCAGCTTCAGGTCTATGTCAAAACTCTCCCCCCAAGGGGCAATACCAGGATTTTATTAAAGTCTGGCACTAAAACCTCATGACCTTGTTTCCATGGTGCCAAGATTGCAGGGTCTTACCTTGGCTAGATGGTGCACCTGTTCATCAGGACCCTGCAACGTAAAACAAGAGCCTGAGAACTGTACAGATAATCTTGAGGGCCTTCTACAACTGTGTGAAGATTCCTCCCTTCTCTTTATTTCCCGAGGAAGAGTGAAAAACAAGCCAACTAAACATTATGACGCAAAAAGAACTCAGCTTCTAGAATCTTCTTAATATGAAGGACAAATTAAAAGACGTCACTACCTCCTTGAAATACAATTGTCTTCTGCAATGTCATTACCCTTGGCTGCAACAGATGAAGGATACCAATTCATGACTTAGTCCTCTCAGTCCATTGCCTCATTAAACCTTAGAAACACACCCTTCTCTTGAGCAGCTCCTGTTGAGTTGGGTTTCACAGCCTGAAAGAACCAGCCAGCTTCACCTGATCAGACCAGGTGAAATCAGAGAAAAAAGTTATATATTGCTGCTTTCTGAACTGGTCTGTGTCCCCAGGTCCAGGAAAGCTGTGCCTTGAGGAACTGAACTGGGTTCAGTTCACCAAGCTCATACAGTCAAACAACATGGAGCAGAAGCTCCTGTAGGGACTTTCTGCTTTCCCTCCATGAGACTGTTTATTAGCAGTTGTCAAGATGTGGGACCACGTAATGTGAAAGGACTTCAGTCCTCCTTCCACTCTTTTTAGGCTACCCATCTTCCTATTATCTGTGTTTACATATCCCTTTCCTTTTCTTTCATTCTTCCATTAAGTTCCTGATTCCCCCAAAGTAAGTTGTGTTAGTTACCACCTGCTTCCAATTTATTCAACAGACACTCTCTAACACAAAGAAAAGGGCTTTCAGAGAATACATTGGATCTGCTCTCTTTTCTAAATACTGGTCTGTACATGCTGTCCCATCACTGGCCTCCAGGGATTGTTCATTGCATAAATGCTTTTTCTTCATGGAATTCTGTGATCATTGCTTTCCATTTCTCATTGACATGATGTTCCTCATTCTAATCCACCCCCTTTCTCTGAAGCATATGTAGCTATTGTTTTTGAGGTCCATATTTACTCTGGCATATTTAAAAACTCTTTATTTAAAAGATTGCCCTTGCAATCCAATCCCTGCATAAGTCCACTGACAGCATGGCAGTCTCAAAATCAACCGTGTTTCATGCATATTAGGTTCCTTTCTGTTACTGAAAGTAGGAAGTTTGCTTGCTGTTGCACACTATCTCCAGTCTCCTGTTTTTGTCTCATCTGATTAAAATCTTTTAACTCTTTCTTTTTCTTTTTAAACTCTACTGCTCTCTAGTGATCAAAAGGAATGTCCTTAATGCAATTTTAAGTTAAAGCCTTACACGTTAAAACAAATTCTCAAATGGGGACCTGATCTTATCTCAGGGAATTTAATCTTTTAAGGTGATCCTGGCCTCTGATCATTCAGTTTGACTCTAAGCTGGTTTAAGAAAAGCCTGTCCAAACTGAATGACTTTGGCAATAGCTTGCATGGACTGCTAGCTATCATGTCCTCCCATTGGATGCTTACTCTACTGTTCTGTCCTCTTACCTTTCTCTTCTCAGAAAGCTACTGCCAATCACATAATAGTTTCTGTCCTTTTTTATTACAAGTTTTCTTTTCTGAATAGCTCATTTCCCCCTGGATTTTTTTTTTTTTTTTTTGAAGTAAGTCCAGAGGTTTACCATTTTACCATTTTACCAGTCACCTAAGGTAGAAATGTTTCACTGCCAGGTCTCACACACTGCAAACAAATCCTAGTATATCAGAGACAAAAGGTGAGTTAAAGTTGTAGGTAGAAGTGGCGTTAAAAATATTCGGTAAATTGAGCATGAACTATTGATTAATGTAGCAAGTCAGAACACTAACAGCCAGCCTTAGACAGCAGAGACACGCTTTAGAGTTGGCTGACTGAAAATGAGCAGAATCACATGGAGCAAATAAAATTCCATAATAAAAGCAACCTATACAGTGCTGTAGTTGATCCTGCTCATATGATTGCTAGGTATATTTTTATTTGTAGAGATACCTGATGGACACAAAGTCCAACACTCTCTCTATTCCTTTTCTTCCTCCCTTTCCCTCCAATTGTCCAAGAAAGTGCCTTTAGCTTCTACAATGCCCAATTCTTCAGACAAATTAGGACCAGAGATTTGTGAAGAACCAGTTCTGGACCAAAGCTGGACCAACTGAGAATGGTCTCCCTGTGATCCCACTTTACCTGAGCTGGATTTGAGGTTCATTCATATCTAATATACAATCTTAGTAGGCATTATTGGCACTAAAACCATTTTCCCTTGCAAAGCAAAATGTAGCTTCAGGGATGTGAATTTGATTTTCTTTAAACTTGCCACAGTGAAGAAGGGATTAACTACCTTCTCCTGTAACATGGTCCAAAACCAAACCCAAGAATTTTGTGCCTGCTATTTTGAAAAAGAGCAAGATATGCACATTCATTTAATATAATGCATATGTAGTTTAGACACAATAGAAGATGTGTTATTAATGTTGTTGTGACAGATTGGAGTACATGAATGCTGAAGTAGGAATCATGCTTCCTAGACACAAGGTACTGCCAAATCAAAAGGGCAGAGAGGAACAGCAAAGGAAAGTATTAATTCACTATCAGTACAGTAGTGAATCATATAGAGTCCATTGGAGTTGGGTGGCTATAATAAATTTATGAATGAATGAATGAATGAATGAATGAATGAATGAATGAATGAATGCTGATTCTTTGTTTAGAAATAGTAGGCGAATTATACATTCATGTATTGAATGAGCCATTCATTGGGCCACAGCATGGCAAGACCTTTCCTCCCCCCGCCACTTCAACCAGATAGCCAATGTACAGTTCCAGACAATTCCAGACTTGAGCAGACAGGCAGAAGTATTCATATTGACTGCAAAATACAAGCCTCAAGATGGGGGGAAGGGGAGATTGTCTGGGTTTGCTAAGTCCTGCCTTTATTGCCAAAAACCTTGGTCTTGAGAAATGACCAGGGAGAAAGAATACCTGAAAGAGACAGAAAGAGGGATTGCTGGAAGGATGTAAGAAAGGTACAGTAGAGATTGGGAACAGTTGCATGGTCTGGGTGAATAAGTTCACAAGGCAGAAAACTGAGAAACTGCAGTAAGAGAAAAGCTCTGTCAGACTGGAAGTGAGGGAGGGTGTGACTTGGAGCCAAGGAAATCTTTGAGCAGGGAATTAGTCTTGATTTATGTGGCGAGGAGTAGGAGTAGGGCCTGTGCTAAGAGCAAAGCTAAGTGTCATTGAGATGCAGGTGAGAGAAGGCACCAAATTGTGACCCAGAGATCTCTAGGAAGTCAACAGGAGCTGGGAGAAAGTGCTCCTAAAGCTTTCACCGAAGGTCACAATCTATGACAGTCTGATTAGGCCTAATGCGCTGGGAGCAAATCCCTCCTCACAGAGGTAAAGTGACAATTCTATGCTAGGATCTGTGTTCAGATTACTTTGTGTTCAGGTGTGCTAGTCTGAATTATGTATTCTGGTATATAGAAAGAGTCTCTTGACTGTTTCAGAGTAGTTGCCTCTGATTCTATGATCCAGTTGTAATTGTTTGGGCATTTGATCATCAAAAGCTAAAAGAAAGTTTTGCTTTTGTTTTTGTGTTATTTTTTAAATAAAACTCATTCTTGAATGGTTGGTGGCAGCGGGGAAAGTATTGTACAACCCAGAACCAGAAACCAGAACCAAATGCCAGGCATTTGGACAGAAGGGAGGCAGAGATGAAGGACATGGCTGGGAGGGTTGCAACCCTTTCCATCACCCACCAAAATTGTACTCCTCATCTAGCCATCCACTACAAATTAGTTGAAGGTCTGCAGTCCTGACAACAGTGTAGCATGATATAGTTGCTCAGGTAATGCTGTCATTATCAAGGCAAATTGATCAATACTTGTAACTTTGTCTTTTTCAGCAGGAAATCTTGCTGACACAAGCTGTTTCACAGATTTAGCAACTCTCAGATAGTTATACAAGGGGTAAGATGTGTATTCACAGAGCTATCCTGATTTGCACAGAGATGACATCATACATACATTTGCCAATCCCAGCAATACCATCAGCATGTGAACCCTCCCCATTTGGTGAGCCAGTAGTGGTTGTATCTATATCAACCTGTGCCAATCTCATGTGATGGGCTTCTACTCCCATTATTCCTCAGACGGAACGATTCTGTATGTTTGCAGGTTAAACAGGCCCTTAAGTTAGATAAACATGCAACAGTTAATGTATTTCTGTTTTAACTATGATTATTTTTGAGATATCAAGTCCTGCTGGCATATTGTCATAGTATTATGCCCCAAATCAGGCCATCGAGCTCCAGTATCAGCAGTAGTGTCTCTTAGTTGTTCTTTTTGCCCTTTTCTTATACTTCTGGAGTAGGAAGGAAGTCTAAAAATATTTGAGATCTCCATATCAAGTTTTCCCAGCCCAGGAATAGTCATTTTTCAGTGCTCTAAATCAAATACAAATACAAATCCAATCAAGAAATGGAAAAGCTCCAGTGGCTTCTATTTGCCGCCTTATATCTTATCAGAGAGTCCACTTCCAGAATCCTTAATACCTGCTACTGTCATTGACTTATACCTTGACTTTAGCACTGGAATTATTTTGTTTCTTCTTTTTCTTTTGAAAGGAAGCAATACACAAAACCCTAATGAAGACTGCAGTAGTTTCCTGCCTGTTACATAATTGTACTTTCCTCTGACTCTGTGTTTTAGTATCAAAATGCAAATTCTGAAGTTTATGATCCAAACTTGATTTCAGCATTCAAGCTGTCATTCCAGTAGTTTAATGTGTCCCTTAGGAAGGCGATACCATGAATTCTCAAACAGATTTGGAAGGTCAAAAATACAGTCTGATTGCAGAGTTTTGCAGCCAGCATGGCAACCCATGATAATGCTAAAACGATGACATGTATACATTGACATCATGCAAGTGTCACCATTTCAGACTTGGATCAGAATATCTGACTCAAGTACTTAAGTCACAGCATTTGTATGATTACATCAACGTGCGCGTTGTCATTTTTATCTGAATTCTGCTTTGCCTGTATAAGCCACTGGACAATCCATAGAAAGGCAGCCATTACTTTCTCACTGTTAATGAGTACACAAGGAAAATCATTCAGTTCTACTGTAAAAGCAATATGAATTTACCAGAGAAAAATGTGATTCCGACACTAGTGAGAAAGTTCCCCAAATGTCATTTAACAGAGTGGTTCCCAGCTGAGTGTGAAGAGTGCCCTCTGCTGTTTTGTTCCCTTAAAATCTGCTCTTTAGAGCATGTCACTGTGAAATTGTAAGTTACCCTTTTACTTCCTATGAGGGCATTATGTGTCAATTCATAATTCATATTACTTTTAAAAATAAAAACATGGTAACATTGTAATGTGAACATTGTCACAGTTAATACAGCAATCTGACAAACATATTAGAGTCCACTGGAGTTGGGCAGCCAATACATTTAAATTAACAATAATATTAAATGTAGGAAATTGAAATCGGAGTGCAACAAACTAAACTTGAAAGCTTTCTGGGATAAGCCCTAAAATGACTTTAAATGGACTGGTATTTATTCATGGAATTAAGTTCATTAACATTCTTGCAATTAACCCTGACCAGTTTTGATAAAATGAAAGGGAAATAATGATATCTTCAGGTAAGGTATTTTCATTGTCTGGGCAAGTTATATCTGATACCCAGATAATGTAGGCTGTCATGATAAACTTCATTTATGTAAAAGGAAGATAACAGTTTAACATGTACAGAATTACTCAAAAGAAGTTCTTCCTTCCCATGTTCCTCTTTCAATTCTTCTTTGAGTTTTCAAAGTGCTTCTCAAATTCAGTTAAAATACTAAAGCAAAACAGCTACGCATATAGTAAATTCTAAAGACAATTGAAACAATTTGACCAGTAGGTCAAAACAGCTTAAAAATATGTGGTCACTCCATTAAAATCTTTCAGCATACCAAATCAGTATTCCGGTTTGATCTAGTGGTTAAGGCAGCAGGCTAGAAAGCAGGAGTCCGTGAGTTCTAGTCCCGCCTTAGGCATGAAAGCCGGCTGGGTGACTTTGGGCCAGTCACTCTCTCTCAGCCCAACTCACCTCACAGCGTTGTTGTTGTGGGGAAAGTAGGAGGAGGAAGGAGTGTTAGGTGTGCTTGCTGCCTTGAGTTATTTATAAAAATAATAAAGGCAGGATAAAAAATCTAAAAAAAAAAAATCAAATGTCTCTTACAATAGAAAATGGAAGGAAAGGAGGAGAGAAAGAGAACAAACTATTTAGGACTACCAGATCTGAACTGCAAAAATATGGATGACCAGTAGATGATAGCACCAAAGAGATATAGAAAATGCTAATTCTCTGCCACCATCTATTGGTCATTTGGATTTCTGCAGCTCAGATCTGATAATCCTAATATATACTTATCAAGGGACACCATGTTGGCATTGATTTGTTTTATCATGTTGATTTATTTTTATTTTATTGTACTTACAATAAGCCACCCTGGGAACCTTTTATTACATAGAATGGTGAGTTATATTTTGATTTGATGTAAAATCTATTCTTGTTCCTTGATGTGATCTTTTTGGCAAAGTAGAGGTGGTTGAGCTTCCAAGTAGCTCTCAGGTACTATTGATTAAATTATAGATTAATAAGCTTATCTGGCTTGTATGACAAGTTTTGCTGGGCAAGGAGAGGAGGAATCAGTCTGATCCATCAGTCTCTCCTCCTGAAGTTTTCCAAGGGCTGCAACATAGAAGATCCAGTTGGTGGTATTCAAGATTTGCATCTATTCTCTTAGCAGGATATGTGGGGTATTGAGACAGAAGATACATACTTAGCATTAATATAATGCAATATTATTGTTGTTATTTATACAGTCTACAGATACTTCCCAAGGATCTAGGATAGCTAAAGATATTGTTGTAATACATGCACTGTTCCAAGTAATGCAACAACAACAAGTAAATAAAAAGAAGAAGAAAAGGGAAGAAAAAAAGAAAAATGTCATTTTGATTCATTTCCTTGCCTGAACTGATATAGGCATTCAATTTTCTTTCCTGAATGAAAAAATGTGGTGTTAACTGCCTGTGCCACTGTTAGAGAAAATGATCCTGGGATGTATTTGCAGCAAATGCAAGCTTGTAGCTGTCCTGGATGAAAATGGCAAAAGATTGGAACACCAAAGAGCCACATTTCACCTGATGAGAAAGGATGAGGTATCAACACAAAGAAAGGAGCTTGTACAGTAAAAATGATAGTGAAAACAATTCCACATAAGAAAGAGAGTCAGAGGAACAAACCCAATAGATGAGAGTAACAATCAGAAGCAAGAGGCTTCAACATTATTCTGCGCTGCTGGAATTCACAAACAGTTTTCAGGCCTTGCAGATAAGGATTCAGAGGAAGAAAAAGATGCTGTAAAACAGTCGATGAGATGGTAGGCCCCTAAAGAGCAAAAAGGTTGTAATTGTGCTCTATAGGAAGACAATGGGAAGAGTCATGACAGTTGGTGATTTACTACTATGGTTGATTAACTACTACAATGAACTGAAACAAATATATGCTGACTGAACCCATCAGCTTATAAAATCTACAGTAGGCCAGGAGCTAGAACCAGGGGTGTAACTGAACAACTTCCAAGGTTAGGAACTCCAATGCTATTTATTTATGTATTTATATGGTTGTCCATTTCACCAAAGTGATTCTGGATAGCTAACAGGAATTAAAAAATAAAAATACAATGGGTATTTAAAAAAAAATACAGTTCTGGCTAACTAACACAAAGTGGCTTCCAAACACACCAGTCATATCAGTGTGGGATTGATTATGTCCTGGCCCCCATACCTGTGAAACAAGCCAGGTCTTCAGGGTTTTCTGAAAGGTGAGCAAAGTTGGGCCAGCCAAATCTTGGCTGTATGGTGTTCCAGAGGGCAGGCGCAGCTGTGGAAAAGTCATGCTTCCTGGGTCTCATTAGATGACAATCCTTAGATGGGACTTCTAACATGCCCCTTCTGCCCAACCTAATAGGATGGGTAGAAACAATAGGAGTAAGGTTGTCCTGTTTAGGTTTTTGACACAGACTGTCAGTTGCTAGGTAATGACAAGCAATTTACTCAAGTAAATTGAGTTGCCAACAACAGACGAGCAAAGGAACACAAGTCAGAGCCTCTGAAGATAAGGCTTGCTTGAGTAGTTTCACTTTCCAAAGGAGCATACAGAAGAGTAGTCAAGATTCAGTCCAAAGTTCAGGGAGCAAAACAAGATTCATCAGCTAGTCCAAGAGTCAGAGTTTCAGGTTGCCTACACAGGCAGGAAGCAACAACACATCAAACACAGGAGATCTGAGGGTTGTAAACATGGCTTGGGGCTGCCTCTTAAATCAGGTTGCAGCCAGCTGTTTTTAGTTAAGACAGGCACATCCTTGCTTGGGAAGAAACCTCACTGAGCATCTTTGCTTTGCTCTCTGCTCTATTTGCTGAGTCTGAGGGCTTGGAGTCTGTACTTCAGCATCTAACTGCTCCAATTGTTCTGATGCTACCTGTGTTTGAAAAGCCTCAGGTGATTCCTGGCTTCTTGTGCCCTGAGGCTGACATTTCACTGAAGAGCTGTAGCAACTTCTTCAGACTCAGAGTTGTCTAATTCCTGGGTCAATACAAAGGCACTCCCTCAAATACCCTGCTCCTTTGCCATGTAGGGCTTTATAGGAAATAACCAGCACCTTGAATTATACCCAGAAGCAAACTGGAAGTCAGTGCAGCTCACAGAGGTAAAGGTAAAGTCTGGGAAGATTGATGTCAGGCCTAGCCCAAGGAACTCCAAGAGACCATATAAATTCAGTCCAGCAATGTTTATTAGCTACAACCTCTAGCAAGAATCTTCCCAGACTCAAACCCCAGTTCCCAAGTAATGCCAGCCACAACATTGTGAATTCCTCAGGGAGGTGCCAGTCTCATCCTCTTATCTCTCCCTCTCGCCTCAGGAGATGAAAGAAAATGTTTTTCTCCCTGAGTCTGGCCTTCATAATTCCATTCCATCACAATAATACTGTGTTCCCAATTCCTACCCCCAGAGCTGGTCCAGAAGGATACTAAGGTCGATACCTTTTTCTACTAATACTTGGAAGCACAAATGATACTATAAAGAATAGCTACAATGGTATCACTATCTGTTTAAAACATCAAGACTCTGGGGGCTTAAATGATATTCTTATCTATCCTTTCATTTCATGGAGAAGACTGGAAAGGGAAAGAAGAATACTGCAAGTTAGTGACTGCTACTGAAATTGTGCCAATGGCAAACATTTGGTTTCTAGGACCAGGAACTGAGGTATCTGGATAATAGTCTACTAGCACAAGGACTGATAAAAGATTGGCCAAAGCAAAGCAAGCTTGATGTATAAACTGAATGCTGTCTGAGTGGAGGTGCTGGTTGTGGAAATGAAACTTGTAAAGTAAGAACCATAGATAAAGATGTGTGCGCTGACAAAAATGTGACTTAATGAAAACTTAGAACATTGGCTCATAAAATTCATGGCATTCATTGTTTACATACCAATGCTCAGAGTATTGGCAAATAAACAAAATGAGCTTGAACACAGAAAGGAAAATACAATTTAATAAGTATAAAAGAAACTTGGTACAATGACTCCCATGACTGAAATAGAATTTGTTCAAAAGGAACAGAAGCAATAGAAAACTGTATTCCTGCTCAAAAATCCAAATGAGTGAGCTTAATAATACACCTGGGTTAAAGTAAGTTGAAGATCAAATAAAAGGAACAATGTGGTTGGTGTCTCCTTTCACATAAACAGCTAAGGAGAAGGATGCCTTAATGGGTGCTTTTGAAGGTTAGATGCCTTTGAGATGGATTGTTTGCTTTTTAACTTAAACTCTTTCGGTAATGATTCAACAGGGCTTTTCTATTTCTCTTTTTCCTTCCTTGTCTGGTCATCTCATTCCCTTTCCTCTCTTCAACTTGTCACCTTAATCTATCCTCACTGTATTTTTAGTTCTCTTTTTTTGCTATTTATGTTGGAAGGAGGAAGGTCTTTCTCTCTCTACCCCCCCTCTTTCTCTCTATATATAGAGAGAAAATGTTTCTGTGTGGAGAAGTGGCTTGCATGTGTGAGAGACAATGGTTGGTCCATGACAATGCAGGTCAATTACACATGAAACTTCCATCTAACAGAGTCAAGTGGGTGGAGAGGGGGGCCTGTTATCACCAATTGTCCATTAAACTGGAAAATAAACTATCTGTGGCAATGTCATTATACCAATGATACAAATCACATCATTTGCATCATCCTGTATCATTTATGTCATTATGTAAAATGACATAAAGGCAGAAAAATGTCATATACTGCATAGAAACATCTGCCAAATTGAAGTTTCACTTGTAATTCCATGTGCAAAGTTGGAATTAGTTTTCATTAAATTCAGTGAGACTTTTGTTCCAGCTTATTTTAATTCTAGCTAAATAATACTATTGTGTCAGTGGGCAACACATTTCACAATTTTTGTGAGCATAATTCACATCTCACATAATACCATGTGACTTTCTCAAGGCTTTATGGTGAATGTATAATTGGGATAATGTTTGAATCCGAGCTTTCCAAATATCTACCCACTGCTTCATATTTCTCACTGAGGGATTTGTTTTACCCAACAATACTGGAATAGACCGGCATTTTCAAAACAGGGATTACTTCACATTTGAAATGATTGAAGATACTTGAGGTTTTCTATCCTTGTGAAGGATTAAACTTTAATTTGAAGACCATGAAATTGTGTGAAGAGGGCCAGCTAAGAACAGCCGTACTGCAGTTTGAACAGTAAAGGATTAAAGCTTAATTTGACAGAATGTCTCATTGTGGAAGTGCTTAATTACCAATACATTTTATTTATCTTAATTGCTAACTTATGGGAAGTCAAGGGGATCAGCCCAATCATTTAACAGCCATGACAATACTGCTGCTAACAATCATCAAGAAAAAAGTGAATCAAGGGTGCGTAATACCTCTGTTAATGCAGTGACTTTATGTTGTTTAAAGGGAAAAGATCATCTAATTGCTGGCATGATAGCTTCACTGGCTGGTGTCTTCAATACTAGAATTTGGAAAGATGATTAATTAGGAGAGGGGTTAACACTAGTATATTTCAGTAACAAGGCAAATGATGTGCGTGTGTGAAGAGGAGGGTTAATGATCCATCCCACAGTTGTTGTTCTCTCCTGTTGTCCATATATTGAAGATATATCTATAATGAATGAGCTGCTATATATGCAGAGATGGGCAAATGAGAACTTGTGCATCTCTTGGGTTATTGTGAAGTAGTTAATTGGTCTCGCTTGTATGCAAGTGGCTTCTTATGTTTTAAGGAGCACATTTACAGTATGCAGGGCATCTAGTTAACTTTGATTAACCTTATATGTTTGATTTGGGCACAGACCCAAACACATGTTTTCTGGATACAGGTGTTCCAAGTTTGGAGACAGTGGGGAAACAGAACACCATCAGCAGTGGTGATAGCCAAAGAAAGGTAAAGCTCTGGAAAGGCACAGGAAGGGAGAAACAGGTGGGCCAGTTAAGTGCTCTGCATTTGGATTCAATAAGGCAGCTATGCAGATGAAGTCAGCAGAGAAGGGCAGGACCCAACAGTCTTGCTGTACTCAGCTTGTAAGGCTCCGCTGGAACTTGTCTTAATTGAAACCTGCAATAACCAAGAAGCTCCTGATTTCAGATTTGCTGATCTATGATCTGCCTGAATGGTTTGGCCAAATTCCAAGCCATAATGTGTTTGGTCTGTGTCCAGGTGAAAACACATTTTCCATGTTATACAAACCTCTAGAGTATACTGAATAGTAATAAAATTGGGCAATGGTTTTTTTTACGTTTTATGAACACTTACTTCAAAGACTTAAAAAATTTTCAGGTTGCATAACTAGTTATTCTATCTAATCTGATTCAGTAAAATAACTACTTTCTGTCCATCTGTCTTTCTATAAAATTTAGAGAAAGAGTGTGGGGAAGGGCTCTTACAGTGGCTTATTGACCACTGTTGAAGTTCAATTGTATGCTTCTTTTAGCAGAAACAATTTAAGTTGATTGGAACTACCAGATTTGGGCTGCAAAGTCTGAGTGAACACTAAAATCTTTGGTGTCATCTAGGAGTTTTGTGGTCCAGATCTGGTAGCCCTCATTTTGATGAAAGAGAAAGGCTGGATTTCCTTCCCATCCTTCCATACATCATCAAAATCTGCTGTGAAAAGCTCCCTTCCTCTAGACAGACTTGGGGGTGGGGTAGAAAGACTGTAGATGATTATAAGGAGAAGAGGTAGCAGCAACCCACAAGTGCAGCTCTGGGTTCTACATTTGATAGATTTTCAGCAACATTCTCAAGCCACTCCTTTCTTGGCATCAAAAACTAAACAGGAAGAAGAAAATCTGAGTTCGGCCCTGGAATTCTCTGATTAACTTGCTGAGGAAAGAAAGGTCATCTCAACTAGTGTTACATCTTCAGCTGGGGGCATCTTTGATGTCATCCTCATCTTTTAGGGTGAATACATAGATAAGTTTTATGCGTGCACATTTGCCCAAGGATCTGGCTGTATCATACATTCTACATGTATACATTGTAGAAGGAGAGCTGTGTTAGTCTACAGTGGTAAAATATCAGACGAAGTCTGGTTGCATCTAAGTAAGTAACTAACATCTGATTAACAAATTTTATTAAAAGTCATAAGTTTTTGTGAACTACAGCTCACTTCATCAGATGATTCTAGAGTCATATAATTGTATACCGAGAAGCATTCTATACAATATATCAAGGATATTGACTGCATGCATGGAAACTTGAGAAGACACCAACTGAATATGACTTGGAAAATGCATGTATTTAGTTATTATCAGCAGTAGCTTTATGCTGCTACTGATTTACCATTTAAGCAATGGCAGAAGGATATAACTAAATTTATCTGATGAGGTAAAAAACCTTGAGTTAAATATAAAGTGTTGCAAGATGCTAAAGAAAGAGGAGGTTTAGCCTTGCCTGATTTCAGATTGTACTTTGCCGCTTGTTGTTTAGTTTGGTTGAAAGAATGGGTGTTGCTGAGAAATAGCAGATTACTGAATTTGGAGGGACATGAATTGAATTTTGGGAGGCACGGCTATTTATGGTATGGTATGATTAAGGTTAATGTGGATTTTAAGAATCATTTTATTAGGCATGCCATTTTGAGAATCTGGAATAGATATAAACCTAGATTGTGTCCAAAAATACCCCTATGGGTATTTCTCCACAAAAAGCATTTTATAGGAAAGAAATGGTAACTAAGCAGAAATCCTTAATTTATGGTGATATTCTTAATATTCATCAAGGAGAAATTAAAATAAAATCAAGAGAGGATTTGACATCTCAAGGACATTCATGCCACTGGCTTGATAACTGCAGCTAGACTTTTATATGCTCAAAGTCGACATTACCTGCAAAGGAAGAATGGATGGAGAAGATGATGGAGTTAGCCGAGATGGCAAAACTGCAGCTTTGCTTAGAGAAAAAAGCAATGACTTAATCCCAGTTGGAAGCCCCTTTTGGATTGTTTGCAGGAAACAGAAAAAAATAAAATAAAATTATGATATATGGATTTGATGATTAGTTAAATTAAGAGGTTATACAAAATATGTATGTTAAGATGTAGTTTTAGACTAAGAGGTTATAGCTATATCTGCTGTATAAGAAGTCGGAAGTCATTCGTTTTGTAATTTTTCCTTTTTTCCCTTTACTTTCCATCACTTTTGTATTCTTTCTATATTTCTAACGCTCCTGTTAGGGGACGCGGTGGTGCAGCAGCTTAATGACGCTGAAAGTCGCTGGCCAGAAATGGTCGACGCTTCAGCGGTTCGAGTCCAGCCTTCGCGTTAGCAGGGTAAGCTCCTGTTTCCTCCCCAGTTCCTGTCAACCCAACAGTTCGAAAACTCACGTGAGTAGATAAATGGGGACTCTCACTCCGGTGGGAGGAAAAATGCTGGCGGCGCCTTGCAAAAAGGAGTCGGGAGCAGTTGCTGGTAAGCGCGAAAAACCACGCGCACCTGAAAAGGGCGCAAAGCAACGGAAACCCCGCCTCCTGCACGTGCCAGCTGGGCTCTGCTCTAGGAAGGAGGCTCTGGCAAACCACTTCTGAAACAATTGCCTTGAAAACTGCAAGCACTCGTCCAAGCAGTCACTGCAGATTCGGTAACGACTGAGCGCAGATTAAAAAAAAACAAACGCTCCTGTTCTCTACTTCTCTCTTTGATTATTAGTTCTCGTTTGCTTTTATCTTTTTGCTTTTTATAACCTAATAAAGTTCTTATATAAAAAAAGTAACTTTATTTATGCTATCCAGGGACCACTTTCTTTGGTTAATGTATTAAAATAAAAGTAAGGTCTACATGATAATATAGACAGGTTCAATGGAAGAAAACAAAAGAAATCCCAAGCTGTCCTACCACACAAGCACCCAACATTTCTCAGGCTAGGGGCTGCACTTGGCCTTTAAATCAGGGTTCCTCAACCTCAGCAACTTTAAGATGGGTGGACTTTAACTCCCAGAATTCCCCAGCCAGCATGGCTGACTGAGGAATTCTGGGAGTTGAAATCCCCCCATCTTAAAGTTGCTGAGGTTGAGGAACCCTGATTTAAATGATCTGCCTGCATTCCATTCCAGCAAGAATGACGAGAAAATATAGGCAATGCCAGGATAATAACTACTCTTATTTAATTGACATTACAGTGTCATTTAAATAATTATATAGTTAACAGGATTCCTCCCAGAGAATCTATTTTTTTCTTCCATCATGTTGAAAGTTATAGTTCAGTAGACTGTTTTGGAATTGCTCTTGGGTCTCTAAGGTTGTGTCCTTTCGCTCTGAGGCTGCTCTGCATGTTCTGAACGTGCCTAATGAAGAAAATATGAAGTCATCCTGCAAAGTACTAATACTTTGAACTGAGTATTTGCATTCTACTTCAATTTAAACCTATAAACTATGTTTATTTTTCAGTCTTTCATTTTCCAGCTTGTTCATTCTGTGTGTATAATATATTGTATATTGCAACAGTCCTTAATGCTTGCTTCCTTGTAGTAGAATATATAGGCAGTTGAAGCAAAGGAATGATTTTTAAATAGTTTTAAAACTACAAAAAATCTTGTTCCTGTACAAGTCAGGCAGAAGTGGTGCTTATGTTTGTTCCAATTACTCCTAATGCTACGAAAAAAAGTGAAACCAGAATAAATCTCATTATAACTTTGCTACCTGTCAGTGTAACTTGTCAGCTGAGATCACATATATTTAATTATGTTTTATTAAATACCCCAACTGGCTGGATTCACAACAGATTAAGCCATCAGGTGTGGTTTATAAACCAGAGTGTTTGGCCTTGAAAACACACTAAGCTGAGCATGGCCAATGTAGAAAGTAAAAAGGATGACCTTGATGGAGAGAGGAAAGATCTGTTAACCAAGCAGTGTGTTACTAAACATGGCTTGAGCCCAAAAGAAGATGATGTGTGTAAACATCTCAGAGAAACACCCCTCTAATTCACAATCTATAAGAAAGGGAGGAAGCAAAGCATGATCAGACTTGCAAGACTCTGTTACAATAGTCCATCTTAATAAAAGTAATTTTAGACTTCCATAGAGTTTGTTTCTTGGTCTGGTCCATATTGTGGACTTGGCACCACATAAAGGTTTAATGTGATGTGTGAGCCAGGCCAGGAAGAATTTGAATAACTGTCTCTGCTTTCTTCCTTCTGCTGTTTGGCAAACAAACTCCTTATGACAAAAACAAGGGTAAAGGAAAGGAAACAGCAGTTGTCACAGCCATAATTTTATTTAATCATTTGGAGTTATTTTCCCAAAGTAATAGAAAGCTGTAAATATGCAAATAGCAGTAGAACACTGGCAAGTGGAGGGTTTCAAGTGTTTTCAACAAGCACATGCAGAAAAATTTTATCTAGTCTGAATTATCACCAGAGCCACTGTTAACATTAGAGGGCAGCAAAAACACGTGCTATACTTCTGGGAGCCTTAATGGAAAAAACATCTTTTCACTTATTGCAGGAAAATAAAAAGTTATGAAATCTGATCAAAATGCTTTTTAGAGTCATCTCTTAAATGCCATAAATTGCAAACTGAAATACATAAAGTACTGGCTACTTAAAATGCATAAAATGCTGATTCTGTCAATGAAATTATAATGGGATTTGTGAAAATAAAGTCTAGCGTCGTAAGGAAGGAAAGCAGAACTCACTATTAAAAAAAAATCTATGAACAATTTCTCTGTTTTTCTTTCAGACACACACACACACTCATGTTTATGCAATCTTCCTCAGCTTGGAAGGATTAAAGATTAGAAGTTTTTCTTCCATCTCTAGCTGAACTAAACTAGACTTGCACCTAGGTATTCAGTCTCTTTCCAAATTTAATTTTATGTATATATGGAATTTATATAATGCAGTAATAGTGACAGTCAAGAAGCTCTCCATTACAGTCCTCCTCAAAATATGGTGGGTGATGGGAAGACAGACTATCACATCTGCCCCAGTCTTGTCTTGTCTTGTCTTGTCTTTTCTTTTCTTTTCTTTTCTTTTCTTTTCTTTTCTTTTCTTTTCTTTTCTTTTCTTTTCTTTTCTTTTCTTTTCTTTTCTTTTCCTTCCTTCCTTCCTTCCTTCCTTCCTTCCTTCCTTCCTTCCTTCCTTCCTTCCTTCCTTCCTTCCTTCCTTCCTTCCTTCCTTCCTTCCTTCCTTCCTTCCTTCCTTCCTCTCTCTCTCTCTCTCTCTCTGTCTCCCCCCCCCCAGATATCAGTTTACTAGCATTAAATAGTATGTAACTTGTGTTTGGTTTTACATAAATACATACACAGTGTGTCATAGTGGTTAAGGTGTTGGACTGCCACAACAAAGCTTACTGAGTAACTTTAAGCCAATTGTCTCTTAGCCCAACCTACTTCATAGAGCTTTTCTTGTGGGGAAAATGGGAAGGAGAAGTGCTACAAGCTCTGCTTGGAAGTTCTGAATGGAAGGCAAGGCATATATGTAACGAATAATAAATAAATACAGAGTAGGCATTACCTCATTCAGTTCATTTACACTGTTTGGATTAAGGGGTATTTTCGTACCCCAGTGATAATACAGAGTATTTCAGGATGCAGAGGGCATAGGGACTGGTCTTGAAGGACAGGAGGAAGAGAGAGGGGGAAGAGATTGAGCCTGGGCCAACCCCCTTTTATCTGACCATTGCCTTGGTAGTGGCTCTTCCTTCTGTCCTTCAAGGCCATTCTCTATTTCCTCTAAACACGGACAAGCAAAATATTTTATTGCCCCCTCTTTCTCCCAGGAATTTTCTCCAACTTATCTCAACAGAGTACTTTGGCTAGTTCTATTCATTTTTTTCCCTTACTTTCTTTAGTACCTCTAGTAAAAATCTATTTCCTTATTGTAATTATAGATGATTTTCCCTCCATTACTTAAAAAGAGAAGAGGAGCAGAAAGGAGGCCTCAGGACAGCTAGCTAAATATTGCTGTAGTGAAAAGAAAAAGGATCATCACCAAAATATCCAACTGTTCACATTAATGACTGCTGTGAGAGATTGGGCCCTCTGAGGAAAAGAAATAGGATTAATTTTTTATATGCATTTCTCTGCCAATTTGCAATCCCAGTTTTCACATAGTATTTATCTGTAGCTTACTGAACAAAAATAAAATAACCTGAATTTAATATTTTCTAATATAAGAGTGATAATATAATATGAGATATAATATATGAGTGATAATATGATATGAGAGCCAGTTTGATGTAGTGGTTAAGGCACCAGGCTAGAAACTGGGAGACGGTGAGTCCTAGTCCCACCTGAGGCACAAAGCCAGGTGGGTGACCTTGGGCCAGTCACTCTCTCTCAGCCCTAGGAAGCAGGCAATGGCAAACCACTTCTGAAAAACCTTGCCAAGAAAACTGCAGGGACTTGGCCAGGCAGTCTTTGAGAATTGGACACGACTGAATGGAGATATACATACATACATACATACAGTGTATAAGTTTTACTGCACAAAATAAAATAACAAGTTTCTTGCTGGGGATCACATATAGGTGTTATGTAGAACATGGTGACTAGAATTAATACAACGGACCTGCCACAAACATTTCTTCATGGAGAATTACTGTTCAGGATGCTGTTCAAGTGCTCCATTCTACCCCATCCCCTTTTCTTGTTTTCCTTCCAAATAGTCTTCATTGTACTAGTTTATATGTATTTATATTTATCATCATCTCCAAACATTGGGCTCCCTCAAGTCTTGGGAATAGATAACACCATTTTGGCTGCATAATCAATGACATAGCCTCACCACTGGAAACAGAAACAATAATGCAAAGGAGATTGGCTTCATTTAACTATTGATTCTGTCATCTCTACTATTGTACTACTGTATTTTATTGAACTACCAGCTTGTCATTATGTTGAGCAAACTTATATGTACCATCAGAGCATATCCAGGGTCATGGATGCCTTGCATTTTGATCTGTGAAACAGGCTGAAGTTATTCTGCAGCATTTTGTTGTAGGTCCCTCTTGTATACTTTGAACCCTGAAAATGATGAGATTAACATGCACACACTTTCATGATTGTTTTGGCTACCAGACAATATTCAATATAGGTTTTATCTAAGGTGAGATGATTCATCTGAGCAATTGTCTGAGTAACAGGACATAATTATATGGAAATTAGAGAGGGTTTTCATATAAGCTTTTTCTCTAAACATTTTTTTAAATACCCTTCTGATTTTATGAAATATAAATGCAATTTGTGGGTATATGTAGGGAATAGAACATTACAGAAAAGAATAATTAGTTCCTCTGTGCTGATGCAAAGGAAATTGCTATTGGGAACTTAGCTCATTGTGCAGATCTTCCTATGTTCCATTTGGGGGTGCTGGAAGACCTTGTTTTATTCCTTCATTTAAATTTGCTCAGCTAGCATTGTTATTTTGTATTAATTTCAGATACCATAATGTCTAGTATATATGTATATGCATATATGTATGTGTGTGTGTGTGTACACACACACACACACACACACAAACACATATGTACCAGTTTTGACTTCTGGCTAAAAGTGCCTTCTAGATTCCCATATCTTGCTAAGCTATAATGAAGCTGATTTGTGTTTTGTTGTGTTCTTTGAAACCAGCTGTTATGGTCTGTAAGTTATTGTTTTTGGCTTAGGCTACTGTGAAAACCTTTGTGTTTTTTTAATAAACTATGATTAAGTAAACTATAACCTTATGTGATGTGCAAACTTGCACAAAGGAAATGCAAATTAAAAATAAAGGATTTAAAAACTCATATCCATAATGCTAATAAAGAAACTCTAAATACATCAGAAGTGGAAAATCAACTAGAGAGACATTTAGATGATTTGCATTAAAAGAAGGATTTGAAAATCAAAGAAAAATTGAACAAATTATTTACTTCTAACTTCACAGGTACCTGTGAACTGATATTTTCAGGTATAACTCTTAGGATCTGTGACAATTTATATGGATAAGAAATAAAATTTTATTCTTCATTGACCAACTGAAAGCAAATTACTCACTAGACACAAATAGTTACCCAACCAAATTTTTTTTATGAATTCAACTATGAAGCTGCTAATTTTCTAACAAAATTATAGAACACTTAGATTTGTATAGAAGACCGGAAAGAAGCCTGTATAATCCCATTTTTAAAAAGAGAGAGAGGGAGAGATCCAAGAAATTATCAGTTAAGATTTAATATAGTTTGTTAATATTATTCATTTATACTATTATTTATTTAATAATAGATAAACCAGTACAAAGCATTATCAGCAATAAATAGAGGTAAACTGGAGCAAAGGAAGGCTAAACTGATTCAAATAATGCAGTTTCAGTAAAGATTAGGTCCTTGCCTGTAGCTCCTGAGCAAATGTAGCAGTCACCGATTATGACAGAGACATAAGCAATTTCTGATCTTCCAGATGTTCTTTGGGTATAACTTCCATAATTTTTTACTGTTTGCCAAACTGAATAAGGACTTGAAATTCAACAACATCTGAAAGGCAACTTACTGCCTATTCTTGGTTTAAAAACCAATATCTTTGTATGGAAAGTTTAAAGAACAGAAAGCAAAGAATAGGAATAAACTTACAATATGACTGCCAGCTTGAATATTGTGACTCTGGTTGGTGTACAATGACACAAAACCTAAAATAAGATAATTCCAGTTAAAATCTAAAGCATTAGTAGGCGACCCAGAACTCACAGTCATACCCCTCTCTAGGTAGGAAACTCTAATTATCCTCGCCTTAGAGCCTGAGGACAAAACCAAGTTTTTGCTGCCTTTCTGAAGGCCAACAGGGTTAGGGTCATATCATGGGGGAGGGGGGGACAGAGATCATTCCAGAGTGCAGGCACCACAACAGAAAAGGCACACCTCCTGGGTCCCATCAGATGGCAAGTGTGTCCACCCTATTGGAGAATTTGGGAGGGGTAGCTATTATTTGGGAGGTGTGATACTACAGATAACCTGGTCCTATGCTATCAGGGCTTCATAGGTGATAACCAGCACCTTGGTTAGCATCCAGAAGCTACAATAAGCCAGTGCAGTTTGTGAAGTAGTGGTGTTACATGGGTATCCCAAGATGTGCCCATAACTACTTGTAGTGTTGCATTGTGGACCAAGTGTGGCTTCCAGGTGGTCTTCAGGGACATCCCCATATAGTGTGTGATGCAGTAGTCCAGCCAGGAGGTGACTAGGGCATAAGGGCATGATTGGGCCTCACAATCCAGGAATGGGCACAACTGGTAAACAAGACAAATTATACAAAGACCCTCCTGGCCTCAGCTGCCATCTACTCTTCAGGCAGGAGCTGTGAGTCCAGAAGGACCCTCAGACTGCGCACTAGGTCTGAGCAGGAGAGTTAGGGTTATGAGAGTGCAACCCCATCCAGAACTAAAGTTGGAAAACTTCCTGCTCTGGGATCTGGGGGACCCAAAGCCCAAAGTTATTCAGTTTGGGGCGGGTTGAACTGAAACCTGTTCTTACCCATCCAGATCCACACAGCCTCCAGATAGGAGCAATGAAATAAGGATGCTGTTCATGCAAAACAATTAGGGTTGTTAAAACAAAAAGGGATGGTGAAGAGCTCTAAAAGAATATATTTAAATTGGGAAACTGTTAGTTAAGATAGCAACAGGAGGTAATATGTAAGTAAGAGCAAAGTTATACATAATGAAAAAATAATTACTCTGTAAGCTAATAGAGTCTGAGCAGGTAGCAAATGTCAGGGAAAGGGGTTCTGTAAATGAGGATGGGGTTAGTACTGATTGAAAACACTGAACCAACTATGGTTATTCTGAGAAAAAAACCCTTTACTGAGGATGATTAAGAAATAAATAAAAAGTAAATGAGGAAATATTTTAATGGATGCAATAAATGCAATATATATGCAACCAAATTTGGAATACATTGTATTATAGGCAGCAATATCCATAACAGTCTGTGATGATGTAAATAGTATATGTACATTATGACATCATTGTGGAAATGGTACAATTATATAGTGATATTATGACATTGGATGCAAATAAGTAAGTTGTATCATTTACACAATGACATCAACATATCTACATTTCTGGTTACCCCTCTGGCTCCCGTCCTCCATGGTTACCTCTGATTGTAGGGCAAATTTCGGATGAAAAAGTAGTGAAGAAGCACATAAAGAAACTTCTGATTTTTTTTTTAAGTACTGAAACACTTGTTCGATCAAACGTCTTCTTAGGCAATTTCCAAGATACTTTTTTCAGAAAGACTGTACTAAAAATCTGGAAACATATAAAGCCAAAAGGAAAAAAGAAAGAAAGCCATAATAAAGTAAATTTAAATCTTATTTCATTGTGAAGAATTTCCTTCAGCTGTGGCATATCTTAATAGAATATCTGCCAAGGAAAAAGAACAGATGTGACCTCAAAGTTTTGAATTGTTCTCTAAAAACATCGATGGCAGTTAGAGTATTTCTTGTTTCAGCAGTTTGTGTGTGCACATGTGCACACACTCACAAACACACACACACACACATAGAAGAGGAGTGGGGGAGAGAGAGCAAGACATTTTTAACCATTTTGTCATGGTTGCTTTTTCAGTTCTAATTCAGAAATTTTAAGGTCATAATTGTTGTGGTTCCAATCTGTATTTTTACAGGTTTGTTTCCTTTTGTTTTATATCAGGCCAGAAGAATAATAACTGAAAATCCTAATCTGCATCTGCTTTGAAGGGGAAATAAACTTTTATATTACCTACAATTAAGCATTTTCTATATTAGCACAGGTACTCCTCAAGTTATGACAATTCATTCAGCTACCATTCAAAGTTACGATAATGTTGAATGAGGGGGACTTACCACCAGTCCTCAAAGTTGTGGCCATTGCAGAGTCCCTGCAGTCATGTGATCACAATTTGGGTGCATGGCAACTGGCTTGCAATTACAATGGTTGCAGCATCCTGCAGTCATGTGATCATCATTTGCGACCTTCCCTGCTAGCTTCCCACAAGCAAAGTCAATGGGGAAGCCGAAAGGAGGTTTCAAGTTGCTTCCACAAGCCATTCCTGCTCTTGCTGCTTTTTCTCCTGAAGAGGTCCCAGGAGGCATGGGGATCTCATACTCCATAGTGCCTATCTTCCCATACTCGGTAGTGCCCACCTGCTGCATCCACCTTCCTGCACCCCATATCTGTACTCTGTAGCACCCGCCAACAGCACCTGGCCACCCACCCATACTCCATAGAGCCCAGCCTACTTGAAGCACCTATTTTAGCACCTCTTCCCACATTGTAGTCATGTGAGGTCCTTGCTTGACAATCCACATGCTCCTTGCTTAATGACGGCAATGGGGACTGCTGGGAGTGCTGTTGCTAAATGATATGATCGTGTGATGTCACACTTTGACTTCATTGCTTAGTGATGGAAATTCCAGTCTTAATTACCATCGTAACCTGAGGACTATCTGCAAATGCATTAGTACACTATAAAAACTACTTTCCAAAATAGGGATCCATTGTTCCTGTAAGGCTCATATAAGCAGTCTTTGTCTTTTTCAGATACTGAAAAAGTACTCCAGCAGTCTTGGAGTACTGTTTATTTCTTTAATTGATTGATTTATACAGCCACTCATGTTGCAAACACAACTCTGAGGAGCTAATAAACTTGAAAAACAAAACATATATGGGAGCCAAGGAAACCATGTTGAACGGTTTCAACAAAATATAGTCCCAACTTTCAGCATTAAGGCACTAACATATGGTTTAGAAAGTAACAAAATACCGTAATACACAAAGTCATATCCTTGAATCAGGATAGGAAATTGAGAACAAAAAAGATTTGTACTTCTTTTGCAGCTTGCTATTTTCACATGAAATCTTCACATACATTTCTTTATCTTCTTTGAGATCCTAGATAGCTGGAAGATAGTCATATTTGGAACCTCATGAAAAGAAAATCAAAGGGGCAATCTGAATGACCTTCATGCTGAGTTCAGAATTTGGAGTACTGTTTTGATCCTATGGGAATTATTTTTATTTAGAATGTGTGCATTAGTATTATAAAATCTAAAGGAAACAAAATGCATGGGAAAATAAGATACAATTCCCAACAATATTTGCTGGTAATTGTTTCCACTGATTGCAGTGGAGTAAGTTGTAAATTAGTTGTAAATTGTATACGATCACAGAAGACATGACATTTTTGCATCAGAAAACAGCTGTCAGCCCTACAAGGCAGACCAGACCAAGAAATAGATGCCATGGAAGACGAAAAACTACTTTTGTTTAGATGGGCTTTAGTAACAGAATCTTGCAAGTCTGATTGTGCTTCCCCTCTTCTCTCCTTTATAATCATGGGAATTGGGTGGGGGGATGTCTGCCTGAGATGCTTTCACAAACCTTAATTCTTTGGACTTGTCACTTTGGCAAAAGATCTCGCTTATGACCCTCAAGGTCATCCTCTTTATTCTCTTCAGCAGCCTACATGGCTGAAAGGTTGTCATGCTGTTTTTCCCAGTAACAGATATACTGTAAATAGACGGTTCCCTGTTACTCCAGTTATGGGTTATATTGAATCAGGGGAATGGCAAAAGCTCCAGCAAGCCTTCCATCCAGAAACACGGAAAACAATTCTGCCACACTTCATCTGCAGCTGCACTGTTGTGAGTTAGTATTTGCACTGATCTGCAAAAGCAATCTTTCAGCCAGATACCTGGAGTAGACAACTTGTTACTGTGGTTTTAATGAGAATTTTCTCAAAGTAAATGCTTTCAGGATTGTAACCTTCTGGAAATATATTTCTAATGACAGTTTTATGTCCAATTTGCTGTTTCAGTCTGAAATAGAAATATATAAGCTCCAGGCACATACAACAATGGACAAAAGGAACATTTCCATGATTAATTCTTAAATATGATTGGAAGAAGTGACTATTATCACTCTGCCTATATTAATTTGTGCTACACAGGTTTCACTTTTAGTCCTTCCAATGAGAAAAAAGGTCACATTTTCTCCAGATGTTAGATAACAATTTTCCATATTGCTATACAAACTGTCCCAGCGTGGCAGATACATCATTACCTATACCAGTTTCATGGCTTTTGTGTCAGCCTTTCCCAACAACTCCCATTATCCCAAATCAGAATTGACAATGATGTCCTGATGGGGGAATGATGAAAGATGTAGTCCAACACATCTGGCAGGCATCAAATTGGGGAATGTCATTCTGTGTACTCTAAAACCATTGGAGGGAGACATCGCATCTTGGCAGGAAAATTTGTTCTTATTAAATAATAGATAAAATAAACACATATCTAATCTCTGTGCTAAGAGTTTAGTTATTTATTTATTACAGCAGCAATAAACAATATTACATTATAAAATATTCCAATGTCAAGGAATTAGAACCCCATACAGTTATATATTCTTATAACTATATTTATATAGTCTCCTTTCTTTGTTACTTTGTTGGGTAGTGTTAATCTTGATGGCTTAAGATGTTATGCAAACCCTTTCCAGATTTAAAAAGTAGAGTGTTAAGAGCCCCAGTGTTTGGTAAATTTATGGTTTATTGTATTGTGTGACTCAAGAAAATAAGTTAATTCAATGATCAAGTTAAATCTGTACTATGAACACAGTTATATGTGATGGAATTTTTGTAACAGTGGAAAATCTCTTGTGGATCCTATGTTTGAAAAGCTCAGAACATCCACTGCCAATTAGATAAGGACATATTTTTAAATATACAAGGAGCAATTTAGAATAAATATGGCTTCCAGATTTAAAGAGTAGAGTTTTAAAAGCCCCAGTGGAGTTAATTACCTTGAAGAGCCTTTGGCAAGGATAGCATTCTCATTTTACACTGATTATACATATCATCTCCCTTCTGACCATGTAGTTTTGTTTGCAAAGAGTGGCAGCTTCAAATGCACTGACATCCCTGCAAGATCTATATTTTGCTCTTAGTTTCTCATCTCTTGACATTATGAACGTCTGTCTTAGCAGAATCTCCTAAGGCCAAATCTTTGAAATATTTTGATTCAATGTATAGTTAAAATTCACTGATTAAAAGGAAAGGGTTACCTGGGTAAGAGAACAGATCCAGAGGCCATATAAAGTAAATGGAACAAGCTGTCAATTTAGACATAATTAAATTTGAGATGTTTTGCCTAGTTGTGGTAGAGAAGCACATCCAGCTTCATCCATGTCCTTAAGCTATTTGGGCCAGCAGAAAAGAACAAGAACTCAGGGTACTTTTCAACATCAATCCATAGAAAGCAGTGAGTTTCTTTTCAGATCATATACACTTTTTGTAGTATCTTCTTGGAATAGAGGAATCTGAATATTGCAGCTATTATCTAGTCATTTTTCATAATGAAAAAGTGTGCAATTCTTTAAATTATTGACTTTTGAATGTGGGGAAATATAAACTTAAGTACATTCCCTAGGTTTTTGTTTAAATGGCTGTAATAATTTCTCATATGATTATTCATATCTAAGCCCTGTGAATTAGTATGATTGTGTTTCCATTTTTAATAGATAATATTAGTTTCTTATATAACCTCATATTGTGGCAAATTAAATAGAGCACAAATATTTTCTCTCCAATTTAAACAGACTAGAGTTTCAATATTTTAAAAGATAATTGTTGGCAGGGGGTTGCCAAATGTCTAAAATATATCTCTGGCTCTACATATTTGCCTCTCTGGTACAGTTGGCAGTGTTATCTCTGGTGATTAATTTTCTTCTATAAATGGCAGTTCTTTATTTTTTAACATGCATTATAAAGGCAATTATTGTATATGAGATATACATTTAGTAAATAAATTGTCTGTCTTATTAATAACTTCTTAAAAAATCAATTCCATTGAATACTGCTGGACTCACTTCCAAAGGTAAATTTGGAAGTGGCAAAGTCAGCTTTTGGAATCATCTACAGAAGCAGATGCTCCCAAATAATATTTTACACAGCATCCAAAGAATGATCATCCAGTCTTTGGAATTAGCTTATTAAAGATTAAATAGAAATGTTAGATATAAAATGGGAGAGGAATCTAGACCTCAAGGTGGGAAAGAGACATATTTTATTGTTTGCCTTAAAAGACCTTGTCCCCATCCTAACATACATAGCAGCAGAGTTAATAAATGTTGCTACATTACAAGATCATCACTGCCAACCAAATGACTAATGGTTTTCACCCTGATAATTGATTGCTTGTTACAGTGTTGCTGGAATCAAACGATTATTTGTATTGTCAACAATGATAGTGCTACTTTTCTAGTTGGATAGAATTGAGTATGGATTATTGGATGCACGCAGAAGTGGGCATGGTGCATGCTCATAGTTTCATAATCAATATGTCTGGTATTGTTTTTCTGAAAATGATGGAGTTAGTGGAAGACCCTAGCCAAATTAAGATTGTCCTGCAAGAGATATGCCATTTTTCTATCCTGAATAGTTTAAGCTAGCAGCACAAAAACTCTGTAAGGAACTGTCTTCCTCCAAATTCCAAACACAGAAATAGTTTTGACCAATGAGTTTAGTTTAATCAGTGTTCCCACAGAGATGATTCTCCACATATATATGTCTAAGGAGAAGTACTATTTTACCATATATGATTTTATATATTCCTTTCTGCAACAAGTGAGCACCAGGACTTGAGTAGCATCTAAAGCTAATGAACTGCAGATAGTCATCTGAAGTGCAAAGGGCCATGAGTTTGTTTCCCAGTAGAAGTGTCTAAAATTGGTAATCTAGTTTACCTTTTCTTTCTTTCACTAAACACATGATGTTAAAATCTCAGTTGACCAACTCCATGATGAGTAACATTGATAGGCCATCTGGTGACAACTGCAGCGTATAGATAATTATGACTTGAAATGTAAGAGGAGCAAATGAGAAAGAGCATGAATTAATAAATTAAATGAAAAATAGGTATGTTGTATATATGTAAAATTAAGACAAAAAGGATAGAAGTAAAATATCTGGATGAAGTTAGTCTGGTCTTATTGATCTGAATACCTACAGGGAAGTGAAACTGTAGTTTAATAGGAACACACCGGCTAAAATGTATATCAGAAAGTATGGACTGGTGTCCTTTAGGTTATTGTAGATGTGTATAAAAGTAGGGATTCATAAACTGGTGATAATTGCAATGCAATGCTGCAATGAATTGTGGTAATAGAAGAACGTGGATAGGTTTTGAGGTAAAAATTGCACCAGTCTGAATGAATGAGATCTGGCTGTTATTCTGCTAGGTGAAATGAATGAATGGGAGTACAGAATTTCAATTCCCAAGAATGAAAGAAAATGGCAATTGTTTGATAATATTATAAAGAATTATACCATGGTAACTTCAGTAATTTTCTCTTGGAATTTAGTCTGCACTTCAGAGCTCTTAAAGAAAAGTCTAGGGTTCAGCTTAAGAAGATACTTTAAAAAAAAAAAAATGCAAATATTAAATAATTATCTGAAGTATTTACTATCTATGAACATCATCTTCCAAGAGTCCAAGAATCTAGTTTTCTATATACTGCATGTATTTCCCAAAGTTTAAGAGTTACAAAAGGTCTAAATGTATGAGAGCTTTTTTTGGTAGTGTCAAGAGTAGATTTTGGACATTCTGAATGTATGTATAAAAGAGAGAGCTTTTTTTTTTTTTTTGGGTAGTCTCAAGAGTGAATCTTGGGGGAAAATGGACACAGGAGAAAACAAAAGCAGCAAGATAATGTAGAGAGAAAGTAGAACTAGTGCAGGAAGAGAAAGAAGGAGTCTTGCATGAAAAAGCATGATAAAATAAATTAATCTTCCAAAGAATAAATGGAAAGTAGATGTAAGGAAAGAAGACATGAAAGCTGCCTAGAACAGAGTGAGAAGAATTTTGGTACACAGTGCCACAGAAATGTATTGAATTACGCTAATAGCAATTTCAAAATGAATGCTTGGTGGAATGATGAAGTGAAAGAGGTTATGGATGAGAAAAAATGTATATAAAAGAATGATTGCTGGAAAAAGTATGAGAGAAAAAGTATGAGTACATATGAGAGTATGAGAGCGTATGAGTATGGTAAAAAAGTATGAGTATTAGAGAAGAATACTGTATAATTAAAAAGTGGCAAGGAATGTAGAAAAATGAAGCAAAGATTGGTTAAGATGAAAAGAAATGGGGCTAGGAAGGAATGGATGGTGAACCAATGTGGGATGAATACAAAAGTAATTGACCAGTATGAAAAAAAGGCATATTGAGGTGATTTGGCCATGTAGATAAAATGAATGCAATGTTTGAAAAACTTCCTTATTGGTTCTGACAATAGGAAGAAAGATGGGATTAAGTCCTGAAACGCCCCAGAAAGAACAGTTGGTCATACTACAGATGGAGCACAAGCAGGTGGTCTAATCTTTCTCTTGTACTCATTTACATAGAAATAAGTCTCATTAAATTTAGCTAAATATATTTCTAAGGGGACATAGATAGGCTTGTACTGTTAGGGAGAATGAGCTGCACCATTTTAATTGCAGGATGTGGGATGAGAATCCTGACCAACAGTAACAAAACAGCGACCATAAAACCTCTCTGCAAACAAGACAAGTCTTAGCATGGGTAGGAGAATGTTGCTAGGCCAATATGGGTCCTGGTTTTCTAATACAAGGGTTGAGAACTGGGGTATTTTTAATTATCGCTACAAAATTGATGACTGAAATAGAAAAGAAAAGATGCCGTCTAAAGTCTTATTGGTTTCTACCTCTTTAAAAGACTACCACATCTTTATTACTTCATTCTCCTAGCCTGAACTTCTAAAATTTGCTTTTGCTTTTGTGCTTTACTAATACTTATTCTTACTAGAAACTGATGCAAATGCCACTCTGGAACATTAGGACCAAGTTCTAAAGTACTTAAAATGTTGATCAGAGCATGATAACTCAATAGACCTCTGAATGAAAATTATAGTCCCATTTCCCTCCTTCCCTTTTTTTCTTTTATCCATTTTATGTTCTGATTTTTGTTCCACTCTGTAAACTTTATGGAAGCCTAGGCAAAGTGATAATATACATCATATGTAATTATAATCCAGAGTTAGTCTCTAGTTATTTTATATAATGAATCATTGGAGTCAGATCTCATATTAATCATCATTATTGTATTAATAAGTGCACATAATGGCTACAAGGAAAGAAAAGGACAAAAGTGTCTTTGACATTTTCAGTTAACATCTTTTGAGCTTGCATTATCATGTTCTACCCACCCCACCCACCTATCCATCCCTGTAAATTGCCACCCAGTGTAGCATGAAAAGTTCTGTACCTTTTATGCAGCCTTGGATAACATAGAATCAGAGACCTGAAATGAATAAAGGATATTCATACACCTTACCACACGGTGTCCCTTATTTTAGATATAATCTAGGCAATAAGTGGAAAGCCGGAGAAATTGCTATTAAAGATAAAATTACCAAATGTTTGGAGGCACAGGCCTTGCTCAAGGATGCCCAACATGGCTTTGCTAAGGGAAGGTCTTGTCTAACTAACCTACTAGAGTTTTTTGAAGGTGTTAACAAACATGTGGATAAGGGCAAGCCGGTAGATATCATCTACTTAGATTTTCAGAAAGCCTTTGAAGTCCCTCATCAAAGACTCCTCACTAAGCCTAACAGCCAAGGAATAAAAGGGCAGGACTAAATGTAGGAATAAGTGGACATTGCTCGCAATGGAGGGATGTATCTGTGGAATCCCCCAGAGTTCTGCCCTAGGACCAGTGCTTTTTGATATATTCTTAAATGATTTGGAACTGGATGTGACTAGTGGAATAACCAAATTTGCTGATGACACTAAATTGTTCAGAGTGGTAAAAACAATTAGGGTCTTTGAAGAGTTCCAAAGGGATCTCTGAATATTAGGACAGTGGTATAAAGTGATGAACATTGGTGCCAAAAATCCTAACTACTCATATAAACAAATGTGATTAGAGGTAGCAGTGACTGATAAGGAAAGAGATCTTGAAGTAATGGTAAGCAGTTCAATGAAGGTGTTGACAGAATATGCATCTGCTGTAAAAAAAAAAAAAAAAAGTCCAACATCTATTGAAAATAGAGACACAGTGCTCTTATATAAATGAATAGTACAACCACATCTGGAATAATCCATGTAGTTCTGGTCACCACACCACAAAAAAACATAGTTGAGCTAGAGAAGGTTCAGAGGAGGGCAGCTAAGATGATTAAGGGGCTGGAGCAGCTTCCTTATGAGGACAAATTGTGACATTGGGGCTTTTTAGTCTAGAAAAGAGGCAAACGAGGGGGAAACGATGTACAAAATTATGCACAGTGTGGATAAAGTAGACAAGGAGAAGCTGTTTTTCCTGTCCCAAAATACTAGAACCATAGGTGATGCAGTGAAATTGAATCTGAAGAAGCAGGAGAAAGTTTTTTTTTTAAAAAAACATAATGCATAATTAAACTTTGGAATTCACTAGCATGAGATATGGTGCTGGCTACCAACTTGGCTGATTTCGAAAAAGGGTTGGACCAATTCATGGAAGTCCTGGGGATCAATGGTTATTAGCTTTGATGGCGGTGTGGCTGCCTCTGAAGGCCATCAGCTGGGAGACAAGTGGGCTTCCTTGTGTAGTTGGTTGGCAACCACGAAAACCGTGAAAACAGACTGCTGGACCAGGTAGGTCAGGGGTCCGATCCAGCAAGGTGCTGCTTGTTTACTTGTTTCTTTGATTGATTGATTGATTGATTGATTGATCGGTATTGCTGCCCATCTCACACAAGTAACTTTGGGAGGTATACAAGGATTAAACACACCCAGAGAGACAAAATCCCACAACACATAATCCCAGGTATCCAAGGGTAAACAATAACCCCCTCAGAGAATTAAATGAGTAAAGAAAGAAAACCACACCAACAACAGCAGAGTCATCTAACCACCTGACCCAAATGTCTGGGGAAACGGTCAGGTGCTCAGTGATTTACAAAATGCTAAATCCTAATGCTAATACAAAATGCTAATCTCCAAGAGATGTTGTTCCATAGAGCATGTATATTCTTAACTCTCTAGAAATCAAGCACAAGTGGGGGGACTGAAGTTATATATGGCAGACACTTCCTTTGTCTCCTACCTGTTCCAGATCTCTGATTTCTGCTCTCTCCCACTACGGGATTCACTTCCTGTGTTCCCACAGACAGAGGGACTTCTCTTGTATATTCTGGTGGAGATCCCTGCTTTCTCTACTGCTAATAAATTTCTACATATCCCTTGCGGTTGTGGGAGGCTGTTCCTTCTAGCCTTGAACATATTAATTGGCCAAGCCAAAAATGGAGCTATTTGCATGTAGTACTTAATATCCAGGTATAGTAAGCACTCATGCAATGGTTAATGATATATCCCAGTTGTACCCAAAGGGACCCAAAGCTGAAGAGAGAAAGAGGCTTTCGACAAGGACACTTTCTTCCAGAATAAGAGAGGACCTGGACTGTTTCTTACGGCACTTATCTGACTGAAAGTCACACTTAAATGGATACATTTAAAGAACTATTTTACTACAGAGAGTGGGAGAGATTCCATCACTACAAGAAAGCACCCTTCTTGACAGTTTTGGACAGCCCTGACATACACACATGCACACATGCAACCCTGCACACACACACGCACACACATACATACAGCTTAGAAGCCTTATATTCTAGAAAACTAATCCTCTCTCTTTTATATTTTTACTTCTTACTTTAACAATAATTAAAATAATGAAAATGATGGCCCTTATCTTCCAAAATAAAAATGAGAGGATTTAGAACAGAAGCCAGAAAAATAAGAATTCCATGTCAGTTTTCAACATCTGCTTTCATATACTGCAGGACTTAAACATTGAAGACTTTTGAGCATGTGTATAAAAATTGAAGTTACTTACACAATATTGACAACGCTCAGCAGTCTTCAACATTCATTGACAGTGATTGCAATGTAAAACCACAATTCTGAAATAATTATTTGACTCTTAAAAATCCTTTATTTATTTATTTATTTATTTATTTATTTATTTATTTATTTAACCTGTGTCAGATCTGTCATCCCATGAAGAAGATGGGATTTAAAATATAGAATACTTGCACAAGAAAAGAAGATAACTGGCTTTAGATTATGTGAGTCATGTGGTTCCTGATGTCTTGCCGCTCCATTTTCTCTATTTGGGTTTTACAAAAGAAAACAAAACACCCCTCCATTATTAATTCAAGCAATGACTGTGGGCTTGAATTCAACAGGGTGATACCTTGTTGCATTAATAAGTTGGTGGGCATTTTTAAACCTGTGGGTGACTTGAGAAAATGACCCAGCATTTATCTCTGCCTAGCAACCGAAGATCAGAATGGCTATCATCAGAGACAAAATGCATTGAATAGGGCAGACAGCCAAAGCAAAAAGCTTGCAAGAAAGCTGAAAGGAGTGATCGGTACACCTGCATTTTGCTCTGCTCTATTGTCTAGGCTTTTGTTAGGCACATGAGTGTGCTGTGGCTGGCCTACCCTATTGCTAAAGATAGGGAGTGGGGAAATTGTTCATTGTATTTTAAGATGCCAATTAAGAGGAATAACCTGAATAACATGCACACACTCAAACCCCTCAAGAGGAAGGTTAGATTTCTGTCTTCCTGGGTGCAGCTGAAGTGAGGCTCTTCATGAAGTTCTACAATTTAGCAATTTTCAAGTGGACAAACATGTTCTTTGAAAAACTTCAGAACAATAAGGGGAACAGAATTCAGAAAAGGTATTTTCTGGTCACCTGGATTGGTTTTGCAGCAGCTTTTAAGTACTTCTCTTTCTGATGCCATGTTTTCAGTTTATACTGTCTCTTGTGACTTTCTCACTGTTCAAAACAAGCTATTTGTCTCAGTTTTAGGGCTGTGGGAATATCTCAGTCTCCTCAGAGCAAGTTTTTAAATGTTACCCCCATTGTAAAGCTGTGGTGAGTTGCTTTCTTATTTTGCTAGGAAGCTTTTTTGAATGCTTTCTTGCCTGGAAAACTAGGAAAAAAAATCTGAAGTTGGGGGGCCAGTTATAACACAGCAAACATTTTTTTTAAAAATGCGTGGGCCACGGTAGTTCTTGTTATAGACAACTGGATCTAATTGGAATTACAGCAGTAGGTTTGTGGAATAACACTCATTCATCCTTGATTCCTAAGAAATAACATTTGTAAAGGTATGTTTAAATGCAATCTGCTGCTGTGTCATCTAGATTATCTTTCCCTTTTCTTTGTTTGATAGAATGGATACTTTTAAGCTTCCTTTACAGATTCTTTGTTGAAAAGTCCATTTCCTTTATCAAGAACTGTCTACCATGCAAACATTCTTCAGCCAACTCAGTCAAGGACAAAGAATAAGTCAGTTAAGACAGAAAATGAATGCGCACAATCAGAGGAAGAGTTTCTGAGAAACAACTGGGAAATAAAAGGACAATGTTTTGAGTTTGAGGGACATATCTCAAACTAAAAGAGAAATCCAACAAGAAAGATGTAGTTGGAATGTGGAAGTCCATGAATTATTTGCACCATGAATTATTCCTTAATTGCCATGGTCTTGTCTATATTATGTGTATGTTATGTGTGTTGTGACTAGAAGGCATCAACATTATCATCATCATGGTTCACAATCAGTGCAATATAATTTTAAACAACTCAAGCGCAGTCCAAAAATATAATAGCATTATAAAAGTTTAATATATAATGCACTTCTATTAACAAGTCTGGATATGACGTAGGCTTACGGCTAAGGCATGAAACTTAAGAGGTCATTTCAGGACACCTCTCATTGAAGGAAATTTCTAGATAACATTGAATGGGCCAGCCAGGCAGTCTTTCTATTAGAGGGTGAATTAGTTGAGAGTGCAATTCCTCATAGAAATTACATCTTTAAAAACATGTTCCAAAATTTCAAGTTCACCAGAGGCAAAAGAGCATTGCCTAAGCATGACAGGGTTCCTTAATAGCTGGCATCCATAATTAGAGAAAGGAGGGCAGTAAAATGTGCTTTGGCAAAAGCCCATCGGTGATGGGTATAGAATGACTTAAATAAAGAATGTACAGGTTAGGGTTCCCTTGACTTACTGGGGAAATGATAGAACCTCTGCTAAATTATGCATGTCTTCTAGTCTTTGTTTAATACACCCCATGGGTTTACTGGAACCAATATTTAGAAGAAAGTCAGGGGACATGTTAAGGTGAAACAGTTTGCTGGTTATTGCTCTATATCATCCAGATTTAAAGTTAATGTATCCTAGGAGAGACAGAAGCCAGGTGGAAGATAGATAGATTCTAAGCCACTTGTTGCCAAACTCTTGTTTTGATGCTAATCAACCCAGACTCTAGCTTCAGCACAGCATTGGAAGCACTTCTAAGCACAGAGAATATGGCTTTCAGAAAGTATGATTGCATTCCTTCATATGGTTGGATTTTTATGCCAGAGTTCAGTTACCTACCATAAAGAAGCTGTGCTACTGATTTTGCAACCAATAATATCATGGCTGCAGGTCTACTGCTCACCCTAGTTCCTAAAAAAATTTAGACTGGCCATCCCATTTCTCTGTGCTTAGTTGATATGTGCCTTATGCTGGTCTGTGACCAAAGTAAAGATGTGACTTTGTGCCATTTATCTAGAGCAGTGTTTCTCAACCTTGGCAACTTTCAGATGGGTGGACTTCAACTCCCAGAATTCCCCAGCCAGCATGAAAGTTTCCAAGGTTGAGAAACACTGCTCTAGAGGCTTGAAAACAATACCCCCAAAGTTTTAGAGCAACTAACCTGTTTTATTGGCTATCTATCTACAGTATGTACTAGTTGAGCTTTTTAAGGCTATTGGAGAATACCATTTGTATTTGTTTTTTGTTTTAATGATACTAATCAACAAAAACCCTAACCCTCCTAAAGTCTGGCTAGAAGGAAAAAAATCACAATGTCTACTTCTAGATTAGTGACTTTTTAATCTATTGTCTTTCTGTTATGGAAAATTATCTTTAACTTTTGTTTAGAATATTTATTTGGTGCTTTTTTTGTTTAAAATCTATTCAGAGCAGTTTAGATTAGCCTGCTCTGTAAGCTGTTGCTCTTTGCAGTATTATTATTAGGAATATAGAAATTAATGGCAGTGTTACAGATAAGTTAGGCAGCCAGTTCCCAACACTGTTTAGCATTTTCCATAGCCCTTAACTAAGAAAAGACATTCTGTTCTTCTGGCTTTATTCTGTGCATAGAGCTATCTGATCTGAGTCAGTCCATTGTCCATTTGGTTCAGTACTGACTATTCCAGCTTGAGATAGTTCTCCGAAAGAGGTCTTTTCCAGAATTAGTAACGACCAGTGACTCAAGATGCCAAAAATGAATCTGGAATCTTCTGCTCTACTACTAACGTGAAGCAAAGTTCCTACATTTCAAGTTTTAAATTTTGACTTTGAAGGACATTTATGGCTTGGCTGTCCTCCTCAAAGGATTTACACTGATAAAATGCTTTAGAAAGCTCTCTCATAGGATGGGTAAACCTCTCTTTCTATTTACAATTGAAGATATTGGGTCACCGTCTATAGGGATTGCACAGCTAAAAGCTTTTGCCACATTTTATTATTCTGTATTTTTTTCCCTTATATTTTGGCTGATGTCCAGAGCTCTGTAACCAAAGCACCTTGTAACTAATTCATATTGTTGGCTATTAGTTGGCACAGTGCAACCTCAAAAGTTTAAAATCTCTACTCAGAACATAAGAAGTAAACATTATTGGCAATATTAGTTCATGACTCTCCTTATTTACAAATGGAATTTCAGGTCATTAAAGATGACTGTGTATGACAGTACTTCTTTTGTGTCCATCCAAATTGGGTGGCTTGGCATATTGACCTAATCTTGATGTTATTTGTTTAACAATTTAATAGGGCAAAGAAGTGTAAAATAAGGAAGTGGGAGTCAGAAAGGAACTGAGTCAAGGACAAAGGGACCAAGGTACAATAAATGGGAAAACAAATAAAGGTATGTGCATGGAGGAAGAGCAAATACAAATATTTACAATCCCACACTCATCCAGAAATAATTAGGGTTGACTTTAATACACGACTAGGCTAAGGCTACCCTTCTGTAACACTTCTGATGAAGTCTTATTCAGCCGAAATGTATGCAGTAATACTAATCACTCACATATGATAAACAGTTCTTCTTCAGATAGTCCTGAATGCCCAAAACTACCCAAGCTGAATTTTGTTACAGAACACTTCCCAAAATCTGGCAAGATTTGATTGTAATTTATGAATTCAGCCAGTTTGCTTACCACTAGTTTTACACCAGTTGAGGGGTGGAGCTTTTTTAGGGTGGAAATGAGATAAGGAGACCTCCAGCACCACCACTCTTTTTAAACAACAACAACACCAAAAAAAGACCAAAAATAACACCACCAGAATTAAGCAATTTTCCTGACGAATTTCAGCTATATAGTCTTGCGGGGGTGGGGTGGGGGTTACAACCGAGGGGTTGAAGGCTGCATGTGGCCTTCCATCTGTGGGTTGTCTATCCCACACTATAACTTCAAGGGACTGCATACCTGTGAGGAGTAGAAGGGGTCAACACAACTCATGGTCATTACTCACCTACATCTATTCCTATGTTGTGTATATACAGACCCGTGCATTTTCTTAGATACAATACACAGCAAGTTGAGTTCATGGCAGGAAACAGTACTGAGGGGAAAAGGGAGTTTTTACTTCACACTGGTTTGCAGTGCAGAGAATTGGGAGGCCTATGGTATAGAAGGAAGGGGGACTGAAGGTTTTCATCCCTAGCAGTAATTTCCCCAAATCACTCCCTATTTTCAGTTAGGTTTGGAAATGGTTTCCCAATGGTTCCAGAGCACTTAAAATAGGGGTAGGTCTTTGATCACAAGGTCTTAACTGCCATCTTGACTTTTTTGACTCCACCTTTGGGAATGCCCTTGTTTCAAGAGGAGTCAAAACTGGTGTGCTGTGCCTCATTTCTGGAGATCACTTCTTTTGTATCGTCTGCTTAAATTCTCCCCCATTGAAAACCAACATTTCTCATTAGCGTTGTAATGTGTTGGCATGTGTTACATGTGAGAATAAAAGGATGGGAGGCAGAGAAAAAAATACATGGACAAATGTGGGTCAATAGGGAAGTATATAAATTCATAATAAATATAAAACTGCATTTCTGGGGATTATACAGGATTACATTATTTCTGTATTCCTAGGAACACTAGAAAATTAGATGTAAGGCTGCAGGTCACAGAAGCTGAATGCTTGCAGTTCAGCAGAGTGGAATTGATGTTCAATATCTCAAAATCTCTGCTGACCTGAATATCAAGGAGGGAGGTATTTCTGAATGCAGCTTCCTCAAATGCCAACTGGGATCTATAATTCCCAAAGTATTCAATAGGGAATGATGCTGCCAAGTTGCTGAAAATACTGCTTTGATTTACCCAACTATTTAATTGAAACTCTTTAAAGCTTGAGCTAAAATATATTGCAATTGCAGCAGTAATAACAATAATGATAGTAACACGTCCTTTAAGACAGTACTGCTGAATTAGTCCCTCACGTCTCTGCCTCACAGATGAAGGGAAAAAATGTACTGTCTGTGTTTGCTGGATTGAGATTAAAAGATCATATAAATTAGAGTCAATTAATCTCTAGAAAGCATCCACAGGCAAAATGTGGCACTGCCATTATGGAGACTGGAATATATTACAGAAATAATCAACTAAAAGCTTAGCTCCAGATTCAGAGTGTTGGTTTTTAACTTTGGGTGACTTTTGTGAAGCATTAGGTGGGCTCTTGGCCTCTGGCTAGACATCATGTGCCAAGGGAAGAGGAGAAATTGCATATTTATATCCAGCAGCAGGTTCAACATTCTGTCCTCTGTGGCCAATCACAGGTTTCTCCTCTGTTGCCCTGTGCAGGACAATCCATTGATAAGGGGAGCTGTTCCTGGTGCTTCTGCAAAGCCTCTTCAAATGCTTATTCAGGGGGAACTTTGGAAAATGACTGGAGTGCTAAATACGATTGCTAGGAGAACCACGTAACAGTCAGATTACTCACCTGGTGTAAGAAAATCTAAATTAGTACTTAAATATAGCTGAACTGGAGGACAAGGGGCAATTTCTACCTCCCTGTTATTATGTTTGCTATGTTATTTTTAGGCTTTTGGATTTCAAGCTCCATCATATTAACTGGCAGCCACATTTGTGGCCCAGTTGTTTGGAGCTAGAGTTTTATTTTGGGGGTGGGGGTTGCAGAACAGCAACTCAAACTTTAATGAAAAGAACAATTGGATTCCCTGTCACGGCTTTTGCAGGCACTTTGGAATTGCATATTTGGCTTCGGTCTAAGAGGGGCAATTAGTCTGCCCTGCCTGTTTGTGTTTTTGATTTTACTGTTTTGCATATTCGTATTTCTAACTGAAGACAGTTTGTTCTGTTTAAATGTTTTAAACATTTTTTTTTCCCCAAGCAAGCCTCATAACACCTATTGTCAGAAAAGATGTTACCATTCATTAGAAGTACCAGAGGAAATCTTCTGCTACTCTAAGCACTATCTCCTTCCTTCCTTCCTTCCTTCCTTCCTTCCTTCCTTCCTTCCTTCCTTCCTTCCTTCCTTCCTTCCTTCCTTCCTTCCTTCCTTCCTTCCTTCCTTCCTTCCTTCCTTCCTTCCTTCCTCTGTAGAGCACTTGAAAGATTAAAAAAAGCACACCAGGTGGAGGGAGACATATGTCCTGTTCTAATGAAGAGAGGAAGGGGCAGGCAAAGGAATCAAGCTACAGTCCCAAGCCTGCCTGTGACACAAGGGATGAGAGATGCTACGTTTGTAGCATCCAATTTGCTTGCCTGTCCAGGCTAAGATAACAGGATTTTTTTTTTTTCATTGTCAGGAAACCTACATATTCTGGAAGCAATATTGCTCTGCTGCTTCAAAGGAAGACACTATAAAACAAGTCTCTTTGCAAAGTATAAAATATGTCGTATGACATATTGTTAAAGGAAAGGTTGGAAATGATATGCCAGGCAATTCCATATATTTCTGCTCAAGGGAGGGTGAATAACTTTGATGTATCCTATCTTAGTCTTAGAGCTGTGACTGCCTGCCCACTTTCTTTTTCCATTTCTTGAATATCTTAGGATATGAGAGAGAAATAGATCATTTCTACTTTCCCATCTCTGTCTAATTCCAATTCCTTTTGCCCACTCTGCCACAGCTGGCAGCAGCCAGGTTTTCTTTCATCAGTTCTCCAGTGTGGAAACAAATGAGAAGCTCTTGACAAGTGGCCAAAATGGGACCTTGCACCACAGCATTCATTGCAAACTTCCAAACAAATGTATACTGAACATGATATTAATAGAAGACGTTGTCTTATTTAGACCCATAAAAATGGCTTGGAGAATTTTTTCTAGTCTAGGTTTAGTGTTAGCATCAAGCAGTAGAGTAAAACATCCCTAAACAAAATAAATTGCTTTTTCCCAGAAGATATCAGGTGTTAGCATGTAGCCAACCTTAGGAAATCTTAAAAAATAAAATAAAATAAAATAAAATAAAATAAAAAATAATAAAATAAAATAAAATAAAAAATAATAAAATAAAATAAAATAAAATAAAATAAAATAAAATAAAATAAAATAAAATAAAATAAAATAAAATAAAATAAAATAAAATAACCGAAGCAAGGTTAGTACTTGGATGGTCAACCACCATGAGACCTCAGGGCTAGACTGTTGACCAGTTTAAAAAATGAATTCCCAAAAAAGGCAATAATAAATCACTTCTACATTGTCACCAAGAGACCAACACAGGCATATCTTGTATGTTAATGTGAGTCAAGGACAGCTGAAGGGAAACTTTACCTTCAGAAGAGGTCTGCTTCCTTTCCCCTGAAAAATCTCATAAATAGTGTTTTGTTTCAGTATGCTAAGGCTGAAAAAGGCAACAAAATAAAATAAATAAATGGCAAAGCTAATATGTTTCTTGGATACTTGGGAAAATTGGCCAGTTGTGGAAGGAGGCTGACAATAACTGTGTAACCTTTTTACATGTCAAGGCTACAACTCCCAGATGTTTTGATCAGTGGAAAATTTGGAAATTGCAGTCCCAACATATCAAAAAGACTCCAGGTAATTTCTCTACTTTTTCAAAGCATTTCATTTATCTAACCAGTTTTTTGGAGATGCGATTATTCTAAAGCATTTTCTTTCATGAAATCTTATATTTAAATTCTCATATTTACAGGGCCCTCATTCTCTATGATATAACTTTCAGACTTATATCTGCAATGGCTGCCTAATGCCTGATTCTGATTAAATGCCTACTCAAGTGAATTGAAGGGCACATATTTTTTGCTAGAGTTGGATTGCTTTTTTGCTAGGTTGAATAGTCTTTATCTAGTTATTTTCATTTTTCTTAATACAAATACTATCATAATCCTATTTGTTAGACCCAGAATTTGTTCATACATATTATATTTTACACAGCATTTTCCCAGAGTAAATTACTTTTTTATGGGGCATGTTTGCCATCTGTCATGCCTTAAAGATTCCTCCTTGTTGTTCTTACTCCAGTATCTCTTACAGCAGACATGAAGCTTCTTAGAATCAAAAGCAGTAATTGTCTCTTTGGATAGCAATCCAGAAGTAAACAAAAATAATGTGTTTATGTGCAATCAGTAATTTAATGATATCCACAGTACCTTAGGCTAAAATTTTCAGGCTATCTGCATTAAAGTAATCAAAATTGATGTCCTCGCAAAATCAGTGAAATATTTTCCTGAAATAAATTACTTTAAAATCTCAAATTATTTTAAATACAGGTTGTTGGTATTTAATGCAGGGATAACCTGAAAATGCATCTGCACACTGAGATAATATATAAAAACACTTCTTTTTTAAAACATAGTAATTTGATAAAAAATTACAATGATAAAAACTAATACAAACCAAAAAAAGAATAAAAAGAAAAAATAGAAAGTGTAGAAAAGAAAAAAATTGAAAGCAAATAGAAAAGAAAAAATAAGAATATAGCAAAGGAAAAGACAAGAAATATATGAAGAAGTGACTTCCCCCTTCATCACAAGTATAAACAATTTTAGCAAATTATCACATTCTCTTAAAATACAACAAATGATCTCTTCTTCCCATATCTCATCTCTTATCTATAAACAAAACCTTAAAGCCTCACCATTTCAATCCTGATCAGCAAAAGTCCAGTAAGGGTTAACAGAGATAACAACATATCTAACCTTAATCAAATAAACCCACTTTATATTCCTTCCTTTTACTTTTAACAATCTTGATCTTTAGTCCCTTCAAATAATGTAATAGAACTTGATTTCATTTTTTCATTGTCCTTTCTCATAAAATTCTTCAAAGCTTTAACAAGAGTCTTTTGTAAATCCACTATAGGAAAATTATCCAGGTCACTCTCTTCATTTGTTATTTGTATATTCCTTTTAATTATTAAAACATCAGCTGGTTTCTTTTGTAAGTCCAGTGTAGCATCTTTTTCCATATCATTCTTGTAGCCTGTCATTTTCAAATCTACTTTCAGATCAGTCTCAATCTTGTTAGGTAAAACTTGTTTCTCTTTCATAACATCTTTTAAATATGGTTTATCTATAGAGGCAGACGCTCTTAAAATTAACTTTGGGTCCATTGTTCAATAATATCTTTCAGTATGTCCGATGTTAAAATATTTTGTTTCATTCTGTATTAGTAAGTCAAATTTAAATGTTCTTTAACTATAATCTTTAGTGCCTTCTGGTTCCCTCTAGTGCCCAACCTTCAAAGTCTCATCCTATCATGTTTTTTTTTAACAGAATTCAAAACAAAAGCATTTTCCCACAGGAAGGATTCTTATAATTTCAAAATTTTATTTCAAATCCATCTGGACTCTTAGTCTGCTTGTAACTTTCCAATTGCCCTTTTGCTGTTTATTAAAAAAAAATTAAACCCTTAAACTTGTATTTAAAACTTCTTTCACTAAGGCTTGAAGGAAACTCATCCAGTGCTGTAAAATGTGTCAGTCCAAAGGTTCCTAATAGCTAAAAAGCAGCTAACAAGCAATTTCCAAAAGTGATTAGAAAAGGATGTATGGAACCCAGTGTCCTTTTGAAGGCACCAACCATGGTTTGAGCAAGATGGCTTTTTCTTGCCTCCCAGAGCTCTAAACCCACCAGAGACTGCTGTGTTGCAGTTTCCTTGCAAGGAGCAACTGTATGGAGCCCTTGTGGGTGATCGCAATTCATCTCCTTGTCCAGAGAGGAATTACAAAGAGTAATCAGCAGTCCAGTTGCTGGCTCTTTATTCCGCCGTGGTCATTGGCTCTGCTCACCATTTCTTCCCTGGAAGTCTTTATCAGATAATATATTAAAACACTTCTGAGATGCATAAACAAAGCTATGACATACCACAAAAAGGACCAGGTACTTCACAGAGGATGCCCACTTAGGGTGACCTCTAAGCAAATTCTTCTGGACAATAAGGCAACTGCTCTAGGTAAGATATTACAAAGAGCAGATCAGTAGCAACAGGAAAGAAAAGCTAAGTAGCCAACTGAGCCAAAAGAAACTCCATCTTCTTGGCAAAGTCTTCCAGACAAAATGTGTGAGGGAGTCAGTATAACACTATTCTGGATTTATCATTGCCACTGAAGCTACTCCCTTTATGAACCAACCTTGACTTTCAGGCTGCATCTGGGACTGGGACAGGCTCTGCAGTTCTTTCAGCTCTATAAGCCTTTGTTGACCTCTTCATTCTTATAGTAATGACTTTTAAAAATGAATAGTCCTGACTGGAGGTTATCATATGCATCTGCTACGAAGAAACTCTTTTGTATTTACTGAATTTTAAAGGGAGAACTCACAGGTACCAGTGTATTGTTAATGTATTTTTATTATGGCAGATCTTTTTATGAACTGCTTAGACAATAACAGTTTCTGAAAAACAAGATACAGATTAATGTATTTTTATTATGGCAGATCTTTTTATGAACTGCTTAGACAATAACAGTTTCTGAAAAACAAGATACAGATTAATGTATTTTTATTATGGCAGATCTTTTTATGAACTGCTTAGACAATAACAGTTTCTGAAAAACAAGATACAGGTCAACCCAGAGTGATTAGAACTCTTTGCTCAAATTAATGTAATCTTTAACAGCATCCTTCCTTGCATTATGTTTATTTCATTAGTATATAACATTGTTCTGCATTTTTCAATATATTAGAATACGATTTTATTGCTGTGGGTTGGGGAAAAAATCTTCCCCCAAAGATTATTCACATATTATGTCTTACTGCCCCAGGAAAGATTAATAAAAGATGGAACTCCTGGTGGGCTCTTTTTTAGCCCATTGGGGTACCAGCAAGAAAGATGTTCAGAATGAAGACTTTCCAGACTTAGCCCTTCTCCCAGATTATACCTGAGCAAGCTGAGGCTCAAACAAGAGAACAGCTCCTTGATAGGGAAGCCTCTGGTAACCAGATGTCCTCTCATCTGCCTGCTTTGGATTTCCTCCTGGCTCACTGTATCTGAATTAATCCTAAACTAGTTCTGACCTGATTATAAATAAATAAAACTGCTAGAGTGGATCCTTATGTAAACATATCTCTGCTCGCCAAAGCTATCTTGAGCCACCAAGTATCCATTAACGCAGAAAACTCTCTCTCTCTCTCTCTCTCTCTCTCTCTCTCTCTCTCTCTCTCTCTTTGTGTGTGTGTGTGTGTGTGTGTGGAGTTTAGATGCTAGAGCATAGATATATGAAAGTTCTGACTTCTGTGCACCGCTATGGGCAATCCGATGGTTCTGTTTCACCTTTCTTTGGTCTGCAATAAAGATTCTAAAGTAGCTAAGCTGGATCTGGGTGTCTTCCGTCAAGTCTAGCCAAAAGCTGAACTAAGAATTAAGTCTCTGGAAATATGTGATTTAATGCCCAGCCCTGGTGTGAAGTCTGTCAGTAGGGATTCTTCCAGTTGCTGTAATAATTCATGACAGAGGAGACCAGGTGAATAAAGTGTTGCCCTTTAGCCAATACTGGAATGGAAGCAAATAAAAACTGACTTTCATATTATTCTATCTTTTTCTAATCGCAAACATTGTTAACATGCCTTTAGCTTAAAAGACTCCCAAATAATGTTTTTATAAAAAAAAAGACAAACGTATGCTCCTAAAAAGATGCGAAATGGAAGAAAAAGGGGTTGGGTGTAGAGGAAAGGACAACAAAGAAACTCAGTTGTTAATATTGTATAGTTTTTAGGATGAGGGTAATGGATCATGATGGTCAAACAATACCAATACCAGCTTTAGAGAAGATGATTCATTCACCCAATGCAAGAATCTCTAGTACAGGGCAGCTGTTAATGAAGAAGAGGAACTACCAGTCCAACTGGGTAAGCAGCAGCAGTGAATAGAGTCAATGTTTCTCTTTGTCAGCTTATCTTCTTTCTCATGTGACAGTTTAGAGATGTTATGGACAATGGAGGTACTTTGGATTAAGAATGTGTTTTCCTCATTAATTAATTGGTTTATTTGTTAGCTGATTAGATTTATATCTTGTCTTTGCCTTCAGGAGTCCGAGGTGGCATGTATAGCACACCCTGTTACTATTTTACCCACAGTAACAACCCTCAGAGGGTTGGGAGTAACTCAGTGAGCTGGTGATATCCATGCATTTGATTAAAAGGCTACATAAGTTGTCTGTCAAACCCAGCATGCGTGTCTCTGTGTGTAAGCAGGAAAGCTAGGTACAACAATAACACTATGTGAGACAACAGAGCATGTTTTGATTTTTATGACTATAATAATACAACTATATTTTTCTTAAATCTTTTTTTCCAAAAAAATAATTTATATAATTTTTAGCAGCTTATATTATTCAAAATGGAGACTATAGACACATGTTATACGTGGTCTTGGATCCAAACTTCCCTTGCTAAGCCATCAAGGCTCTGGATCAAGGCCCTCATATCTGCTAGCCTGGACTTGGTGTTAATATTTTTTCCCACTGAAAGGGGTGTTTTTAAAAAGCTGCTTGCTATTGGTACTAAGGGAAAACACAGTATAGAATTTCCCCTTGATCTAATATGCACACAGAGACATACAGACACAAACTGATGCAATACAAATATAGAAATTAACTGACAAAATCCAACCCAGCAGTCTATGGGGAGAAAAAGAGCTGCCAATTCATGCCAAGCTGCTGGAGTCAGTCATCAAATGCTAAGCTTCCATCAACAGGCCTTTTTCCCCCTTTTACATCAAAATCACCACAGACCTTCCTCAAATCTATTTATCCTTGACTGCCGAGTTTGAGATTAATCCTATAAGCTGTAATATTTTTTTCTCTCCTTCATTTTTTGGTAGAAACAGGGAAAACTAGTTTTTTTTCTGTTTTGTCTTTAATACAGGGCCGTAGCCACAACCCTGATATTATTAGTACATGTAAGGGAAAATCCTATGTATAGTAGTACATGTAAGGGGAGTGTGGTCATATGCTGCTGGATGTTGCAAATCTTTTTCTTGCACCAGAAGAGAGACCTCCATAGGTAGAAGCCTCCCCAGGACCACCACGTCCTGCTCTGCCCATGATGCATTATTTATTGGGGGATGTCTTAGTGTCCAAGGACTGCTTGTTGGCTGGTACAGGCCTAGGAAGACAGAAAAAGTATGCCAGACCTGGAGCTGGCATACTTTTTTGCCTTCCCCTTGGGGTCAACTGATAATATCTGAATGGCAGGTGGGCAATGAATCTGCACCTACACAGTATGAGGGGGCAAGAGGGGTTAGAAAGAGATGCTTTGTCCATCCCAAAGTCTCAGGATTGCTCATGTTGGTTGCAAAGTGTCACTTCCTTGCCTGGAAGATAATAAAAACTCCCAGTGGGCTTTGCTTTTCAGCAGACATGCATACAATTGCATTAATACTTCTTGGTGCAGTCCCCAGAAATTCTAGAAATGCTTACAGCACTGAAATATGCTTACTATTCCATCCAGAAAGGGTCAAGGGATAGAGAACAAATATTACACGAAGTTAAAGGCTTTGTTAGAAACTTACTGTAAGTTCTCAGAAGGGGATAAATTAGCAATGTCAACAGCATATACAAAGTGGGAATAAAGTTAACTTGTGAATATTGATCATATGTTCCTTTTATGATAATGTTTTTATGAGCAAAAAATGCAGAAATAATATCATTGTTCTTTCAATTGCTTGATAAATTGCATGCACCCACCCATATCATGCATAAAACATTATATCTTTTGCTTACATTATATATTTTGACCTTCGAGCCTGTAAACAGCTTAATATTTGTTGCTCTTGTTAACTAATTATAATCTTCTCTAGGAGTTCTTCCGCTGTTAGGATCTCCATAAGGTCATGACAGTACAGCAATCATAGTACAGTGTTATTCTTGCATAAATAATGATGCTATCAAGATCATACTTATATTCCTGACCAGCTTACAATTTGTCCTGCATTACAAATTCTCTCCCCACAACCTACTTCAGATTTGACTTAATCAGTGTGTCCACCTTCTTTTCTCTCTGCTTTAGACATTGCAGTAGTAGCATCCTAGGAAGTACAGATCCTGGGGAATACATTTTTCCAACAGTACTTGAGTCCTTAGAATATCTGTTGCTCAGCAGCATTCTAAAGATGAGAATATTAATAGATCAGATTTATGGCTTGCTTTTTGATCATCAGCATCCTCAGAATGGCTTACAAAATATGGAGGCAAAGAGAAATAAACAGAAGCCACTCAAAGATAAATCTTGTCATTTCTGCTACTATCCAGCTAGAATGGTTGGGGGGCATGGAGGGCTAGAAATCTGTCTGGACAATTTAGAGGCAGGCAGATTTTCCAAGGTCAGTTATAAACTGGGTTATGGGGAGCTCGTTCATCTCTGTTGCAAAAGGTCCTATGATACTTCATTTCAAAACTGAATAAATATTTGCATGGAAATATAACAGTACTGGATAGCAACTCATATTTGTTCAGTAACAATTACTATCTACAAAACATTACACTGTTCATATTTCTACTCTAAAACTTCCATCCTAAATTTCTGTGTACCTAAATGAAAAATAAAGAAGTTAATTATTTTTCTTTTTTTTAATAATAACTTTATTAAATTAAAAAAAACATAAAAACTAACAAGAACTAATAAGAAAGAGAATAGAAGAAAAGAAAGAATAAAGAGAAAGAAAACAAAAATGCAGAGAAAGAAACAGAAAGAAACAGAAATACAGAAAAATGACTTCTGACCTTTTTAACAGCAGATATAAGTAAAACATACTCTTTTTTTTTTTAGTTTCTTGTTTTAGTTTTATGCCTGTGTCACGGCTTTTGTTTGTTTCTCGCAAAAAAATTCTTCTTTTTCCTTGGCTTATGGAAGTATTGGCCTGTGTGTATTTTGATGTGTGTGTTCATGTTTATTTATATATTCTTTGAGATTTATTTGTTTTATTTATAATTTCAGTTTCTATGGCCACCCAGTTTCACACAACTCTGAGTGAGTAATCTAAGTTTTAGTCCAATATGACGTCCAATATGGCATCTCTGCTAGTTTTAGAAGTAACATACTTATCAGATTGGTCAATCTAAAACTCGAAGTTGCTTTTAGTTGGTTTTCTTTTCTTCTTCTTCTTCTTCTTCTTCTTCTTCTTCTTCTTCTTCTTCTTCTTCTTCTTCTTCTTCTTCTTCTTCTTCTTCTTCATCATCATCATCATCATCATCATCATCATCATCATCCGCTAATATTCTTCCACAAGAGGAGCTTTCATCCAGGAGATGGTTTAGTTAAGTATATATTAATGAACATTCAAAATCTGCTGCAGATGTAGTATGTTTTGATTAATGCATGCTCAAAATCTGTGGTAGAACAACAACACAAAAGAATGATCCACAAGGATATTTTTTAATATTTATGACTATTTTAATAAACACACTGTGGTTATTCATTACATTGTTTCTACTAAAGTTTTTCCAGATATGTTACATGAATGTTTGATCTTTTTATTTTGGCTGTGGACCAGATATTTATGGCTGGAGATAATTAATATTTTTAAATTTAATTTAATCTAATAGTTTTAGATTCTTTATTAGACTACAGTACTCCTTCTCCTAATTTTAATTCTTGTCTGTGGAAAGTATTGCAAGCTTATACCTTGGAGTTCAGTTTGGTGGACATATGGCAACTCTTAAATCCTATGCATCTGTTTCATTCCACATCAGAGTTGTTCTTGATTGGACTGTTTTCTGGTGTCTCAATTCTTAACCGAATGAATAATTAAACGTAATACGGGTACTATTGCTAAATCTGGTAATGCTGCAGTAACATTATCAGTCAATACTAGAAATAGTTGTCCTATTTTCCTCTATTGTATTTAAATATACTATTGTTTACTTATATACTACGGAATCAGGAGTGTGATTCATGTTTATTTTTTTATAAAAGAGATGCAATAAGATTTTTTTTTTTTTTGGATGAATAGATACGTTGTGAATATATTAGTTGCTTGGGATGCCTTTAAGGCATATATACATGGTTGTAGTTTGCATCTTGCTTTGAAGCTCCAAAATAAAAAGATGGAATAGCTTACACCAACAAATCAATATTTAAAGTTTTTAAAGAATATAACGTTTAATTATTAATATCTTAAAGTGAGATGAATTGAACACAATATTTTCTTTCGTATTTACTGAAGAATTTTTAAAAAGGGTTGGTTGTCAACTTCATTACATTGAAAGTATAAAAAGGAAGAGGGAAATTCATATGATATAGACTTGTCCAACAATTGTCCCATTTTAGTTTGATATTAAGATAAGAGGGTCTCCTTGTCAGTAATCTTTTTTCATATCATATCTTTTTCTTCTAGTCTTGTAAAGCTACAGTCAAAATAAACCACCTATTTCATTCTTAATAATATTATGGCACAACTCTGTCCCAAATAATTTGTTCCTCTTTTTAATAGTTTTATGTTTTGTCTAATATCTGGTCTCAGCTTATATCCCAAAATGTGTTTTCTTTGCCTGCAAACATATAACCACCTGCAACTATTTGGCAAGTCATTATGATATGCAAATTATGACAGGAATGTCATAATTGTATTATAATCTGATTCTGACTTGAGGTATAAAAGCAAAACCTTCATTTTTCCTCATGAGAAAACAACCAATATTCATCTCTTTTGTAAAAGGCAGCTGGCAAACACGTTGCCTTGTTGTTCTTGGCTGTTATTTAAAGTCAGACCTGCCAAAAAAAACCAGCCAACAGGCTAAGCCACCCATTTTCCTTCCAATTTCCTCTCCTCTCCAGTTATCTTATTACAGAAGAGACTCTAAAACTCTGGTGCGCATTATTTTCACTATTCGTTTTAAAAAGTGCGAAGGAAGATTAGTTTGGGGAGAAGTATGAGATTTTCAGGAATTTCGATAATTGATCTTAGATTCCAGGAAGAATTTTAAAATCATACAAATTCCAGTTTTGACCTAAGCCATAACAATCAGCATGGCCTAGGGTTGATCAGGATTTATAGTACTGTGTCTAACTGTCCCGAGCATATCCACACACACAAACACACACACGGATACAGAGAGAGAGAAATAGCCATTAATGTGCATCTCCTCAATGCTATGATCCTTCATTTGGAGACTAAGAATGATACTAGGGATTGTTTTTAGCTAGGGGTGTGAATGTTCAGATCTGCAGTGAGCAAAGGTATGTCAGACCCAGCATGAGCATGCTCTCTTTACCTGTTGGCTGTCCTTGAAGAAGTTGTGCCTTTTCCTGGGTTCACATGAGGAGCAACCACGAAGTGGAGGGAGTAAGCTCCTGCTGGATTCCAAATTCCTTATGTTCTACTGGTGCTAGCTTTTTGTATAATTATCATTACTAATGTTTTTAATACTTGGATGTCAATTGCTTGCACTCTTTGGGACAGGGCAGAATAGAAGTAAAATAAATAATTTTTTAGGCGATATTAATGTAGAAGTTATATTGTTCAGTGATCATTATTTTTCCTTGGACTTATCTTTCCTCTCTTATTTTCCTGCTTTTATAACCCTGTTTTCATCTCTATGTTCCTACATCTATCTCTATCTCTATCATTACCTAACAACCTATATATATGTGTGTGTGTATGTATGTAACACACACACATACATATACACCTACCAACCTACCAATTTTCTTTTACTTTAAATATGGATACAGATGGGCAATAGCCATTCAACTTCCTTGATATCACCCAACTTTCCCCATCCTGTTGGTGACATGCACACACTCCAAGGAGTAATTTACAAGAAGCTTTACTTATGTTTTATTGGTAGGTTTTATTGTACACTATCCAGAGTCACTCTGTGTGAGATGGGCAGCCATATATATTTGACAAATAAAAAAATAAAATAAAATAGCAGCAGGAAGGGTGTGTGCACAAACATAGTCAGGTCATGGTCCAGGAATCCAATAGTCCAAACATGACTCATCAGCCAGTCTGGGTTCCAAGGAGTAGACTTTCTCAGGCAACAGTTTCAGAAGGCAAATGCATGCAGAGCAGTTGTTCCTAACTGAGAATGGAGTTTGCATCATGTGCAGACAAGTAAGGATGGAAACACCCTTGCCAAGCAAGAAGCTGTGCAGATCTCCTCTGTTCTGTTCTGTTCTGTTCTGTTCTGTTCTCAGCTCTATATGCTCCAGAGCTGGGAGGAGGTCCCAGATGAGGCTCCTCATCTTCTGCTGCCTCCATCTGTTTCAAATGTTGATTGGCCAAGTCAGTGGCAGGTACCTGGTTGCTAGGGTCCTCCTGAGTCTGATATTCATTCAGAGCATTTTGAGCGGTTTCAACCATCTCAGATTCTTCTGAGTTGGACCTGTCCATCGCTATAAATATATTGAGCTTTGGCCATATTGCCTGATGAGTTTTGGGAGCTACACTTCTGGCACAGTTGGAAGGCAGGGGGTTGTGGAAAATGGATATAACTTGACATTTCTCAGATGAAACTAAAAGAGCAGAAAAGAACCCATAGTTTTCCAGCACTATAATCTTTCTAGTTATACATTCATGGGCACATATAAAAGATTCAGAATTCCTGAATACACAAAGACAAAGCAATAAATAGCTATGTGTTCCACAAACTTATTTTTATCTCCCTGGTATAAAAATACAATCATAATAAAAATTTTAAAATGCTATTTGCAATCCTTTCCTCAGAGCTCAAATAAGCTGCCGGGACCCATGTCAGTTTACTTAATATTAGGCTGGCTGAAACCCAATACAGTAAATAATTGCATGTATAACTGGAAAAAAAATCTTATATTATATAGACAGGATTGACTGATTAAGGACTTTTTTCATGCACACAGAAAATATGTGTATCTACTAATCTTACCTTTAAATAATTATGCAAACTTTCATGGTAATGTAAAGTATCAGAGATATGCAAATCAAACAATATCCACCTTGAATCTTTTATTTGATTCATATTTGCAATCTGATCTGATTAAAAAAATAAACTTTCTGCATGTATGTACAGATGTCTGAATCATCTACCCTGGTTTGGAGTCATCTGTCTTGATTTGACAATTTAAATTGACTTTCCAGTTCAATTCAGAAATCTAATTCAATTTAAAGATCTATTCATATTGCCATTGCCATAAATTTTATTGTGTGTTTTGAATGGTGTGTAAATGTGGCTTATCTCTATGTGTCTATTGATGACTGATTTGTCTGAATGCCAAATTTCCAGGAATTCCCTAGCATTTTTGGATTTAGCTTGGTCTAGGATGCTCACAGTTTCCCAGTGGAAACTATAGTTGATTCTGTCTCTGTGTTGTGAGATTAAGGAGTTTTCATTGTGTCATCTGAGTGCTAGTTGGAGTTCATGGATACGCTCTGCTAGTCTTCTGCCTGTTTGTCATATATAGTAGCTGTTAGTCCTTACATTGTATGTTGTAGATAACTCCTGTTTTTTCTTCTTGGGCTACTGAGTCTTTTGGTTTACTTAAAATGTTTTGGAGGGCTTTAGTTGGTTTGTGTGCTATGGTGATGCTGTGTGGTTGTAATAGTCTGTTGGTTGTTTCTGAGATGTTTTTAATGTATGGAGTATTATCCTGGGTTGAGTGGTCCGGCTCTTTTTGATAAAGTTGCATGGGAATTAATTTTGTTGGAAGATGTTGTATAGATGGTCTGTTTCCTTTTTGTGGTGTTCTGGGTAGCTGCAATAGATTTGTACTGATCTGAATAATGTTCTTACACAGCTCCTCTTGTGGGAGGTTGGGTTATTGCTTTGATAATGGAACACTTGGTTAGTACTGTCACAAGAGACAATAAAAAAGCTAAGGAAACAAAAAGACAAGAACACATCCTCTGCAGCAGCCAACACTCAGATAAGCAGGGATTAACACTAGACAAACAATCAAGAAGGAAATAATACCCCAATCGAGGAACTACCAAAAAGAAAACCATACCCCCACCATCACAGGCAGGGCAAGCTAATGTATATAAACAGGGAGCAAATCCCACACTCACTAGCACTAATGATGTTACCTAGTTGGGTAATGAAATGTCTGCAAGCAAACAACCAAGCTCAGAGAGCACCAAGGACTCTGCAGTTCAACCCTGAGCTACAGATATTCTCTTCTATTTAATCAGTACTATCCATTGAGAAGTTATGGATGCTTCTCTAACTAACAATACAGGGGACAGCCAGAACATGGCAAAAACAAGGAGACAGATCCTTTTTCATTTCTTACTTGTGTAGGGGCTGTCTTTCTGGAAGACCATTATATTCCAAAGAGATAGTGTTAGTAAACAATTTCAGATTCCCAAGAGTTGATATGACTTTGGTCAGGGAAGATGGAATTTTCTGAAGCTTAGTCTGGGTCTCATGTAAGCTCCCCATACTCTTCTTTGATTAAAATAAAAATCTATTTCATTTCTATAGTTATGCATCTCCAACTCTGCTGTGACGCTACCTGGACCAGGGTGCCCTAACAATAGTAACTCATGCCTTGTTCTTCACGTTGTTGGATTACTGCAATGTGCTGTATGTAAGGCAGCCTTTGGAAATTACTCAGAAGCTCCAACTGGTTCAGAATGTAGCAGCCAAACTGCTGGAAGGATAACTCCACTGTTGCATGGTAACACCTACCTCATGGTTGCTGCATTGGTTGCCAATAAGATTCTGATCCCAATTCAAAGAAATGTCATGGAATGCCTAGCAGCTCTTGCTAATGCAGAGGGGGCAACAAGACAGTTAAGGGAGGCAACAGTGTGGTACAAAAGAGATTCTTGAGTCTGGGGAGGGGGCAAGCATGAGAAAGAGACTCAAAGTAACTCCACATTAATTATGCTAGGATTACTTTGTGCAGGAGAATTACTGTGGTAAGCTTTCGGGATTCTGTTACATAATAGAGCCCGATCCCTCCTTGCTTTCTGCAAGGCTGTTAAGACACTTTGGTCCCACTGCTTTTAACCCTATTTCATTGCCAATGTCCATCTTAGTATGTAAAATATTTGATTTTTTTAATGTTACTGCTCTTATTATTTTATGGTTGCACATTACTCAGAAGATCATAGCTGAGTTGGTCTTAAAATAGCGTTTAAATAAATAAAAGTCCTATGCCAGTGGAAGGTGGGAAAACATGGCTGATTACTCATGCATGAATTTCAAATTGGTTTTCTTACAAAGAAAGGCTATGGAAATGTTAGCTAAGCTAATTTCATTTATTTATTTTCCTTATTAATTGGAGCTGGGATACAAATGAAATAAGCAACAATGAGTTCCCTATTTCTGAACATTAAAAACAATGGTAATTTTCTATAAACTTATGACATGTTCATTTTCCAAATTAATATACAACTTGGAAAACAGTGATTCTTCCTTATTTACGTTTTTCAGGATCTGTAGTCCAGTTCTCTGTTCTTAAAAAAGTTCCATATAAAATACATTGAAGAAAAAGGTATATAACATTTAATTCTCTCCCCCCCCCGCCCCTGAAATGCTTACCGAAAATCATATTATGATAAATGCATTTTATTTTAGTTTAAATACCTTCCTTTTTTTAAAAAAAAAATTGTTTTAAATTCAAGAGATGTCCAGGGCTGAGATTAGGAAAGTGCTGTTGACAAGCTACTAAGCTTGGAAAAATATCAAACGGTATGTCACTTGTGGTTACTAGAATGTGCTATCCAATGAGTCCTTGCTGAAAAATAATTCATTATCATCCGTGCAACTGTGAAATGAAAGTGAGAAGTGCAGCTATTATTTGTAATACATTTTAAGATTAAAGCTTTTTTAAAAAAAGGTTTTTTTAAAAAAAAATCAGATTACTTTTAGAATCAATCTTCAAATGGGAAAAAAGCATTCAAAGATAATGTTAGCCTTAGTGGTCAGCATTACATTGATTTGAAGCTGCCTTTGCTGCTCTGGCTCATAGCACTTCTCAGAGGAACAGTATGTGCTAGAAAGATTTCCAACATTTAAGGAGGGCCCACATTATATACATTTATATAATTTATATACAATTTATATAAAATGACAATCACTCCGCTTCCTGCTAAGAAAGAAGGGCATGATTTGGTAATAATTAAATGTGGAATATTTGAATAAATCCTTTGGTAGACTAGACCAGTATTTCTCAACCTCAGCATCTTTAAGATGTGTGGACCTGAACTTCCAGAGTTCCCCAGCCAGCATGTTGAAGTCTATAAGTTGAAGTCCACACATCTTAAAGTTGCTGAGGTTGGGAAACACTGGTCTAGATGAAGGGTTCTGCTTTGTGAAGATGAGGTATAAACCCGTCCCCTCCAAATAATCCAGAACCTCCATCACTGAAACCACATTGTTGAATCTGGTGGTTATAGCAGGAAAGATGAGCAAATCACTGGGCATTGCTTTTCTGTTTACAGAAAGTAAAGAAAGTGACTAGACTTGTCCTATTCCTATTCTAGGGCTGCTTTATTCTTTATATTTCTCAAGGGAACAACAAAAATGTTTCATTTCAAGAAGCAATAGTTTAAATTACTCCGGGGAGAGCTACACACCTTTGAATCCAATGTTCTTTGTTATAAGAGAGTACAATGCTCTTGGGTAATTATCTGGGAATTTGGAGTTATCAGTACATTGCTGTCTGGCCAGTAAGTTGTCATTTGCTGCTTATAAGAAATAATCTGTAATTCCAATATGACACCATTTGGATGTCATAAATCCTGAACTATAGCAAGAAGCTCAATTTATATTAAGGTAAGAAGCTGAAACTAACTTGTTTTGAGGATTCTTCCTGTAGTTAAGTATATAGAGCATTATTAATCCCTGAGCTGGATAATTGCTTTTTAGATATTTGCAAACCATTCTATGTCTAGAGATGGAACTTTCCAGCCAATTCCAGTTTGTTCCTTTCTTCCTCTGGGCCAAAGCAATCAGGCAAGACTGGAACTTTTCTAGAAACAAATCTTTCACAAAGCAGCTTGTGGTGCCCCTAGAAGTAGTTGGTACTGAACTACTATCAGACCACTTCCAGAATAGCCTGAGTGGAGGGGCTTGGATCAGGAAGAAAAGAATATTCAGGAATTCCTAGAATACTCCATGTAGGCATATGACATATTTTGCACATATTGAGTACTTTCCAACCCTTCCAGGGTTGGAAGGCATATGTAATCCCAATCCTTGCAGCCAAAAAGGAAATGAACATTCACTTCAGTAATATCTGCTTCAGGCTTCTGGGTCCAATTCAAGGTACTGTTTTTGAAACTGAAAAGTCTCCATGGTTTGCCTCCAAGGTACCTTAGGGACTGTTGTCCACCAGGTCTCTGCATGCAGGCAAGGAGGGCTTGCATGTTCCTGAGGATGCACCCAGCACCATCCTGATTAGCCTCCTGCAAGTCAATTTAGCAAGCAAGCAAGTCACTTGGATCAGTGGGACTTATTCTAAAATAAATGTATATAGAATTGCATCTTACTTGGATTTATAATAGTTAAATGTGATCATGTATTTTCATTCCTTCAGACATTCCCAAGTTTGTCAAATGATAAATGTTGGTAGAACATAAGCCCCCTTTCTTAGGAAACAAGGGATATAGAATTGATAATGTCTTTTATTAGTTCTCTTTATGGTTTTATCTGTAAAGTTTGTCCCTTATGAACCTCTACAAAAATATTATGCGTGTATACCTAAGCACCAAATTAGGTCTTATGGCTAATATGTTCCTGCCCAACAAAGCCATTGCAGATCTACTTCCCAGGTAGTAGGATTTCCACTGTTTTTAAAAGTCACAATATTCTGTCTTCCACTATTTTTAATTCACATAATGAGATTCTGATGGCAGAGATGAGGAAATAGCGATGCCTTCCATGGCTTCTACTGAACAGAGGGAGAACTGGGAACATTATTTTTATGTGATAAACTGCAGATTTTTGGCCCCAAGACAGAGTAATTTATAAAGTTAACTTTATAAAATTAGCTTTGGGGCCACTTCATATAGCAATTTAATTATATTTCAACATATAATCTCTTTGTTCTTTGAAAGTTGCATATGATAATGATACTGAGGAAGTTCCTTTTTTTTTTTTTTAATTTAATGATATCTGAACTTCTTTACAAATCAGATCCTGAACTAAGTTGTTAGGCTCTTCAAAATTTGTCCCTGAGTTACATTGGGAAGTTATCCTATTAATAGAATCAGGTTCATCTGGGGATATATAACTTTTAATTTCTTGGATTTGTATGACCAAAATTGTTTTAAGAAGTTATATTAATAATAATAAGCAGTGTTTCCTCATGACATTTCTCCAATCTGCTTTGAGGGAAAATGTTCAGACAATGACATGTAAAGTATAAAATTGGCAAGTTTCAGCCTAGCCATTTCCACCTCATCTGAAAGCAATATGAATTCAGTTATGGTTCTCTGACGACAATAAACTTGCACATTAAACCTGCACATAATTGTTCCAGTATTATCATGTAATTTGTATTTGTACTGCAGTGATACTTCTAACAAGATATTGTTCATGTTAAATAAAGGAAATAGAGAAAAATAGAGAAACAAGCTAAAAGTAGAAAACTCAGTGACTGGAGGTAACACTGCATCACACAAGTTAGTGGTCATTCTTCGTTAAGCTTGTTATTCCATAAAAACAAGTGGGAAAGTAGGAGTTTACCTTTTAAACAGCATCTGAAAGAAATACGGTTGAGTTCGGGCACTTGTTGCACAGGATCAGCACAAGCTTGGCCATTTACTGGAGAATTTGGAGGCTGCTCTGCTGTCATTTCAAGATTTATTGTGGTGAAATCCACCAGATGAAATTAATCCCAGTTAAATCCTCTAAAGACTCAACCATTCCTGCATTTTCATCCATTTCAACCAACACCATTTTGATGCTTCCCTATTATAGACTATGGGTGAAATCTTTTTTACAAATCTAATCTCAAACTTGAAGCAGCTCAAATCATTTTACCTTCACATCTTAATCACAAACTTGAATTAAATTGTGCCTTTCTTGAATCTTGTCTCTCCAAGTTAAATTGAATGAGGGCCAATTTTTACAAGCCCACGAAGGGCCACTGTATACCTAGCTGAAAGCATAAATGATTTTCCAAACAAAGGAAATTAATTAAGGACAGAAAGGATGCTGCACAAAGACAGAAATAACATCTGGGAAATGCAAAGAAGAAGAAAGGCAGGGTAGAAACATTCAAATAAGTAAATAAAACAAAATAAATCCTGGCTATCTAGGAATCTTCTCACTACTTTTTAATGCAATATGCTATTCTAGTTCATTATATGCACTATCATTTGTTAAATAAATAAATTTATCTTTAAAAATATGTCATCCACCTATGATAAAGAGAAGAGGCAACCTCTGAGCCATGCACTTAATCTGGTCCACCAAATTTACCCATCTGGTTTATAGGACTTTGTGTGAGACTGTTTACTTTTCCTGAAAGGCTTATCACCACTGTTGTCCTGATTCTCCCACATCTTGTATTTATCTTTTGAGAGTAATGATAGAGTGTGGACAAATCCAGCAGGAATTATACTTTCCCACAGAAATGTATGTTTTCATGATCTGTGGCTGAACTGTGGCTATCAGCTAACCTGTGTCTGCTTCCTTCTTACTGGGAAGCTGCAGGCCTCTCTAGATGACACCTTCCATTGATCTTCCCAGATCTTCCTTTTCTACTGTGCCACTGCCGGGGTGAGGCCCATCAGAAAGTTTTCTGTTGACAGATGACCCAAAGGAGCACCACCTTAGTCAGGCTTGGATCAGCCTTATGACCTCAGAGTCCTAATGTACTACAGTTATGCTGTTTATTGACCATGCAATGATGACCTGTAATAAATATCCAGATAAATTTTGGATATGCAGTTGGATGCAGTTGGAAGAGAAGTCTCAAGGCAACAAAAATCATGTGATTCCCTCAAATATTCCTACCCATGCAGTGCCAGATCTGCCTAATGCCAATCCTAATACTCTAAAATACTCAGAAGGAAGATATCCATTTTTTCAGGAGGGACTGCACTGCTCTTGAGATTGAAGTATATTTTGCCACACAATATCCTGAGTTGGTGCTACATAGCCACAGCAAAGGAGAAGTATGACATCACTTGTAACAGACCATCTTTTCAACGGCACTTTGACTACATTTATTAGCAATAAGTATGCGTTTGTCTGGATTGTGGGTGAAATCCAAAACAGATATTTGAATTTGTGCCTGACTCTTCCCATTAGGCACTTAGGTCACTTCCACAGTGATGGAGTTTTGAATCACTGGCCAGGCAGTTTGGGGATTTTTATTCAATTGTTGGAAACTTCACATTTTTTCCTCCAAACACCCATTTACAAAAAGCAGTGAGACTTAAAATATTGCTACTGTCTGCCACTCAATCAGCATGCCACCGATGTCCTTGGCAAGGTACCAGGAAAGAGAGCAGCAGCTGCTAATGGATCCTACTGGCATTTATATGCACAACATATGCCTTGACGGCAGTGATCAATTCACGTGGGAAAGGCTTTACTCCAAAGCTCACGACCCACAAACTGCATTCAGTTGAAATATTTCAACTACTTTCTTTATCGTAAGAATAGACAGCCTGGAGCTCAACAGCAACAAAAAATGGCTTGCACCAATGGGATTTTGATGACAGAATTCTTTGGGCACACCGGATGGATACAGTTTTGAACAGTCTTTTATACTCAGCTGATAAAAAGCTTTTTGTTGGTAAATCGTAACTCCACGCATTAGTAAAAAAACATTTTAGGTTTGTTGCTGGAGAATTTGATCACATAAATGGCAGGATTATGTTCATTGACATTTCTCAGTTTTTTAGAGTGCTCCAAAAATAAGTATGTCATCTAGTATCTTGAATGCATCTCCTTGGGAGCTAGGGTGATAATTCAATGTTGCTGTGAAAGTGGCACAAGGATACTGTGGATTTTTAAAGTGCTTTAAAATGTTTTAAACTGGGGTCCTCAGAGAACCTGCTGCTTAATAGTATGAACAAGCTGTTAAGGCACAATAAGTAACATCAGAGAGCAACAACTTGAAGCATTTTGAAAAAAGTTATCCACTTGTGTGTCCACAAAGTCTATGTATACTTTGTATTTTGTATGATTTGATGCTATTTATTTATTTATTATTATTATTATTTATTTTATTTTATTTTATTTATTTATTTATCGGATTTATATAGTAGCAATGTGATGTGCTTTGGATCTGAAACTGAAAGGGGGCTTAGGAGTGGGTGTGAGCATGTGCATCTTTTCCTGGACTTCTATGGTAGCCACATACAAGTCCAGGAACATACTTGTATAAATTATGGTACAGTGTACCCACACACTCTCCAAATTACCTCATCACATGCTCTCTGCACTTTGTTAAGTCAAACATGCATTTTCTTTAGGCAAAGTGGGTGTGACTTCTTCCTTTTTATAGCATTGATCTTATTTCAGATTGACTTGTTTTCCAACAGGAAATTGAATTTGGTGGTTTAATTGGAGGATAAGTTAGGAGTTGCCTAAAAGGAGTTTATGCAGGCCTGAGGCTCCAACTTTCCTGCCTCTTTATCAAATGGACAGGGCGCTCCCTGTTTTAAAAATGCTTTAAAAAGTAGGCTTAAGAGTTGGCACTGAAAGGTTGAGTCCTTCACTTTTTACTCTATGTGGAGGATATAGTGCCGTAAAGAGTCCAGCCGTAGGTAATCCCTTTGCAGTCTCACTGCTTTTGGCAACACATTCAGCGCATGATAACTTTGTTTGGTTGTTCCATCAAACTCAGTATTTCCCATGGAATAACAGAGCTGTTCATACTAATCTCCCCTCACTTTTATATTCATTCCTTTTAATTGAGTTTTTCAATAGGAAATAAATGATAACATAATGAGCATGCTGAACTAGGAACCAATTGTGGCACTTCAGGAAACCAGCACAGCTGATTTTTTTTTGGTTAAATTCAAGAAAATGGGAAATGAGACACAGCAGGCTTCCCAGGGTAGGGTAACCTCGCATCCATAACTGTTGAAAATCATTTCCTGCTATTCAACCTGCGATTGCTTTATCAGCTGGCAGTATCTGGATGAAAATAAAGGAACAAAAATGGCCTTTTGAGCTGCAGAATCAGCACTGGAAGGCTACCTAAGGTGATCATTGACAGAAGAAAAACTATTTTAATGTATGTGATATAAAAAAAGACAGTCTCAAAACATCCTCATTTTTTACATTTTCATTCTGAACTATTATATTGGTTTTTAACCGTGCTTGCAGCTGAAAGTCACTTACATGAGGTCATAGAAATTTAAACCAACAGACAAGATGTTTGAAACTTGAACACTTAGGATTTTGGATTAGGTGATAATAAAAAAAATGGAATCAAATAAAATGGGAATTCCTCCTGAATAAACAAAATGCTGGCTCTTGTTTGTAATTATTCAGCAGTGTTATAAATGATCCTGAGTATTTTGTTATAAAAGTTCATGAACGTCTAATGAATATTACATATATATTTAACCTTTGCTTTTATATAAGTGGAGAGAGAGAGAGAGAGAGAGAGAGAGAGATTCTAAAAGCAATAGAATATTCCAGAAATCATATGAAGCACTCCTTAAATAATAAATGATATATTCTATAATGTTTGATTAAGTTTTAAACATCAGTTGCAAAAGACACAGAAATCATAATCCATTCTATACTAATCCATGAATAGCAATGAATCCTTGTGCCCGGTTTCTTTCAATTAATTTGTGTGCAAGGCTATTAAACAGAACTCGAGGCCAAGACAGTACATATAATTCCCTATATCCATTCTCAGTAATTTGGGCTGAGAATGGATGACTCATCAGAAGTTGCACAATAACTGAGTTGGTCTCCCCATTTCTAATCCACCTATCTGCTACTACATCTCAAATTTATTCATTCCTTTCCTACCTGGTCAAGAAATGTTAATTTTTGGACTTCCAGTGAGAACTCATGGCAAACTAGATGTCTCTGAAGGAGCGGAGACAGCATTGCGGCAAGATCAGTGGCCAGATAGCATTTTTTTGGCCAGCCAAACCTCTCTGGATAAAAGAGAGATTGTGAGATCACCCACTTGCACTCCAGGCAGCTGCTTCTCATGAGTAAAATGCAGAAACTGAGGTTTCTGCAGCCAGCTCATGAGTTGAGTGGCTGGAAATTGAGCAATATCCACCAAGTTCACAACTGCAATGTAGCCTAATGGGTACAAATTTCTGCCAAGCCTCATTTCTTAATCATTTCTGGAAATTGCTTATTAATTGCTTTTCAACTATTAAGAACTTTCCGATTGACAAGTTTGATAAGATACACTGGGTGACTTTCCTTTAATTCTTGATAAATACGTTTTAAAAATAAGTTTAAGGACATTTAAAAAATTATATGTATATGTATATGTATATGTATATGTATATGTATATGTATATGTATATGTATATGTATATGTATATGTATATGCGTATGCGTATGTGTATGTGTGCATGTATATGTGTGTGTGTATGTACGTGTGTGTGTGTGTGTGTGTGTGTGTATATATATATATATATATATATGAATAAGCAGCAAAAGGGTGATTAGAATGTTGATTCTGGAAAATTATAAATGGATTAGGGGTCCAGATGGATTTGAAATAAGATTTTGAAATTGATCGTGGGAATCCTTCCCAGGGGAAAATACTGTTGTTTTGAATTCTTGAAAGAAAGCATGACAGGATGGGAATTTGAATGTTGGACACTAGAGGGAACCAGAGGGAACTAAAGATTACAATTAAAGGAGCACTTAAATTTGACCTACTAACACAGAATGGAGCAAAATACTTTAACACTGGATCTATTGGAGGATATTTGTGAGCAGTGGATCCAGAAGTTAATCTTAAAAGTGTCTGCCCTTATAGATAGGTGGCTTTTAAGAGATGTGGAAGAAGAACAAGTTTTGCTGGACAGGACTGGGACTGATCTGAAAGTGGATTTGAAAATGATAGGCTGCAAGAGTGTTATGGAAAAAGATGTTACACTGGATATACAAATGAAATTGGCAGATGTCTTAATAATTGAAAAGGATGTGCCACTGGCAAACCAAAAGAATGTCTTGAATAATTTTCTAATATTGGATATACAGAAGAGATGTTAAAGTTCTGAAGGTTTTTGTGAGAAGGGACAAAGAAGAAATGAAAAGAAAACAAGTTCTAGGACATTATCTAAAGGGATTAAAGATCAAGATTGTTAAAAGTAAAAGGAAGGAATATAAAGTGGGTTTATCTGATCAAGGTTAAAATAGATATGTTGTTATTTCTGGCAACACTAATGGGCTTTTGCTGACTAGGACTGAATAATGAGGTTGTAAGGATCTGTTTATAGATATGAGATCAGATATGGGATGAAGATCATTTGTTGTATTTTAAGAGAAGGTGATAAGGGAAGAAGCTTAAGCAAGATTCACTTTTAGGTATTTTGTATATATTAACTATAGCTTCAAATGTATAACTGTTGTCTAAATGTTAACCTTATAAACAGAACTATCTAATAACTACCCAATACTATCTGTTAATTCATTGGATAAAATGCTAATGGTAGCTATAACCTATGGAAAATAATAGAAAGTGGTATACTATATTTACTAAAAAGAGGATGATCAGGAATTTAAAGCTATCTTTGCTCTAAAAGGAAACATTCCCATTAAATCTAGGATGATCCTCCTGATTTAAATATGAATTATTTGATTCAAATTATTATTTGTCTTTTTTCAGGCAAATACAGTGGTTGTGGTAGGAAGAAGTCCTTTTCATTTCACTGAAACTTAATCAGTTTTTTTGCATTATATTTGCATGCACTGTAAGAGTTAATATACAGTAAGAATAGTATAATGTCCTTTCTTGAAATGAAAAGCAATTCATTAAATTGGAAATATGCTAATTTGAACCCAGAAGATTTTCTTTCTTCCTAAACAAATGGTCTGTGATGTACTGCTGTAAATGCTTATCAACAAGGTAGAATTTGAAATAGATTCTGTTATTTCATTGTGCTGTCATATCAACAGCAGAATGGATGTTTTACAGGCATGACAAATTCAAATATTCATCTTCAAAGTGTAAAGTGATTTACACAGCTTATTAAAGAAGCTGCTGACAGTCAAATGTAGTACAGCCACATTTTTCAGAGATCATTGAAATTAAGTAGATTTCTTTCCTTGTTCATTTCAAGGAGGCAGGCAGCAATATGTTGCAAAAGGGTGTGCAGTGAATAGGGCAAGGAAATCCATTGTATGATGCTTGCGCATATCAGATTAATTCATTCATTTGATTTATCACCTATATCAGCTATTAATGGTGTGCCTCAAAATAAATTAAAGTAGAGACAATGAATCCACATAATTAAATTCAAGAAAACAACTGTATTAAAACAAATGGTTAAAAGCAGCACAGTCTAAAATCATGGAAAACACAAATAAGAGAGTAGATAGAAAAAGACAATTACTAGATATATTTCCCAGTCCAATACTGGTTGAATATTAAGATTTTAATTTTATTTATTTATGCATTCAATAAATGTATAAAATTAATTTTTCTCTTATATTTAAATAAATGTTCAAGTTTTCTTCTAATTTAAATATATTAAAATCAACAATTAAATACAGTGTTTTAGCAGCATCTCCTCACTCATGCAAAATTTCTACTTGCAAGGAATTTTCTCCAATAGGAAAGCAAATTACACCAAAGCAATCTGAGGTGGAATATTGCTCAGTGTTCCATCCCACAGAGAGAAATATAGAAACACTGAATAGGAAGAAGTCTGAAAAGTCTTCTGTGGAAAAAGTATTTTAAAAACCAGATCAAAACCTCAATCAAGAAAAGACGAGATATTCCTAATACATGGCGGTATTCTTATCATCTGAGGAAGGATTATTTATTTATCTGATCACTTTATTAGCTACCTTAATTGTTGAAACGACTCGATCTTGATGATGATGATAATTTATTCAACTTGTATGCCACTCGACTCTCAATGATTTTAGGTAGCTTGCAACAATTAAAGAAATTACAGTAAAATCAATAAAAAAATAAAGATAAAAGATGGCAAGCGTAATGAAGTGAGAGGTCTGACTCCAGCTCATCAAAGGCCTGGGTGAAGAGCCAGGTCCTCACAGCTCTTCTCAACAAGAACAGAATGGGGGCCATCTGGATCTCGGGGGGAACCTCATTCCAGAGGGCAGGTGCTGCTATAGAAAGATGTACTTCTGGGGTTCCAATAGATTGTCAGATTCAGCCGGCACGGCACGGCCAATGCCACTGTTCAGTTTCACCGCCCCTAGTCAATTTCACCGTCTCAGGCGCAGGCAGCGGAAAAGAGGAAGTCCGCTGAACTGCAAGTTAATTGCCAACAGGTGGCAGCAATTAACTCAGGGCAGGAGTGGATACTTTGTATCACAGCCGGCTTCCCTCAAGCGCCCCAGGCAAAGCAAACCGCAGCGGCTCAGAAAGCGCAGTGATCAGCGAGCAATCAAGAATTCCCGGCTTACCCTGCAGAAGAAAAGCCCAACAAACGCAACAACCCCATAGACAAAGGACAGCAATGAGGGGTACAAAGAAATATGTCTGAATCTGCCATTTGGGCGAGGGGGAGAATACCGCAGGTAATCAGTAACCCAGGCAATGGGGAGAAGCACGGGAATGGGGAACCTATAAAATGCTATGTAATCTGTGCCAAGCCAACCCTGGCTTTGTTTGTATCTACCTGCATTACACCCGAGTAAACTTCTTTTGCTGAACCTGTGTTTCGCGAGGGTTTCATTTGGCGCTGAATGTGGTAACTCTTACATAGATTACATTGCCTAACTGAAGGAACCCGGAGTGCGCTAACCCCACAGGACTGAATTGGCTGGGCAAATGTTGTGGGAGACAGGCAGTCTCTCAAGTAACCAGGCCCTATGCCATGATAATAATATATGTGATAACGAGGAAAAAATGGAGCACATCAGTACTAGTGTATTTCAGTTGTTCCAAACAAAGCTAGCATAGTCCCCTTCTGGCCTTATGCAACTGGAACAGTCAAAACATGAGCATTCTCATTAAATCCTTGAATCTATGTCCACAGAAACTGAAATGAGAACAGCTACGTTGGCAGGGGGTGGAACATCATCAAGGACACTCATTTGTCGATTCTTCAAACTACAATCAAACCTGAAAAGTGTTTATGCCATCTCCTGTAAGTATGTGCCTGGGAATAATTCACATTCATCTTGTTTTGTACAGCCCAATTTACTACATGCTGTAAAAGTTTATATAATTTATTGGCTGCCTTACGTTAGAGGCTATGAGTTGGTGTCTTATAAAATTAGCACCAGAACTAGTTAAAAACACCACAGTGGTACAATAAAATGTTGTTTATATTAATCAACATTTGTTACAATAGAGTTGTTACACTATTTAAACCAAAATTCATAAAAATCACCTGATTTGAATGTTCTGAGAAAGATTCAATCACTAAGAAACTTCCTTAAAAAGATCTATTTCACATTAAGTTATATTCATAGAAATCTATGTGCTATTGTGAGAATTTAGAATCTACTCAGGTATTCTGCAAACACCTTAAATACATCTACACATTTTGCAAATAATTAAAGATCCATTCTTTGTATCATTAAAGAGAATTATGCTTTTCTGAAAGAGAAAAAAAATACAGAACTTAAATGATTTCTATACTTCAGACTTGCTTGTGAGTCTCTTAAACTCACCACAACTACATGCTGCAAAGAGATCCCATCAGGCACTTCTGGGGCTGCCTTTTAGAATAATTTTACAAATTCCTTCTTTCTCATAGGGAATAGTTTTTATATCTAGCCAGATTCAGTCCAGATCAATCCAAAGGTAAGGTACTGTAGATGGACTTTCCATGATTTCAGACTATGCTGCTTTTAACCAGTTGTTTTAATACAATTGTTTTCTTGAATTTAATTATGTGGGTTCATTATCTCTATTTTAATTTATTTTGAGGTACACCATTGATAGTTTTTAAATCAATTTGTTTAATAACAATTAAACTTTTTAAATCAATTTGTTTAATAACATTTAAACTCATTTTGAAATGGCAAGGCCACATGCCAAATGATGCAAGCAGAACACAGATCAGGCAGCCCCACTATAGAATTCATTATGTTCCATTGCTGTAACAGCACACCAGATAATTTTTCACTTTTTTAGCAGGAGCATTATGTTCAGCCTGCTGCTCCCTAACTTACTTTATTAAAAAGTCAGAAAGACAGGATGCTGTTAGTGGCCCCAGGATAACCATACTAACTCAGCTATTGACCCCTATTTACTACTGCCTCAATCCTCTGCCATTCTCTACACAGTCATTTGGGCCTCCTTTGGACTGCAAGGCCCTGGACATCCACCCCCAGCTTTGATCTAAGCTACCCCCGGCCTATCTAATTACCAAAAGTAACTGCTGTAGCTTTTCAAGACAGTGGACTGCTGGTTCAGTATATATACCTCATTGTACTTTTTCCTCAAACATATCATGCTTTTTGATAACAAAAGTGATGAAAGAGAGATGAAGGCTAGAAGAAACTCTTGTGCCTCAAGGAACCTGCAAGATATGAGCATGTCCTGCAGCCTCCAGATGTGTTTGAAGACTTCTAGTATAGTAGCATCCAGATATGTTAAATAAGAAGCCCATTTCTAACCTTCTTGCACTCTAGATACTGTCATGCATGTTAGCTGCAATCGCCAAGCTTTGGTAATAATCTGCTCAACATCTACATAGTAGTAGTAAAAGGAGTAGCAATTACATTTGTCTATAAAAAGGTGTCCTTTTATAATGCACATAAATGAAGAAATAGTATATATAATAATAAATTATATATTATTATATAATTAATAATATGTTGTAATATAGTACTATTGAAATAATAATATATCAACATAAATGAATATCAGCAATAAAACAGTATAATAATCAATATGGGACATTTCCTAATATTAGCGGAATCTTATAAATCAATAGTAATAATGACAAAGGTGCTTCCAGCTTCAGAAAGATCCTGTGAAAAGTGTTTAAAAATCTTAAACTGCTAGGTACTGGACTCCAGATGTAATTTGAAGATAAATTGATTCTGAAAAGTGCGAGCTAGATGGGAAAAAGCCTTAACCCATGACACGGCCATTTAAATACAAGGAAAAACTAATCAACTTTGATTGCACAATTGAGCTGAGTGCATAGATATGTGAATTGTAATCAAGTTATTCAAATAATTGGGTGTTCCTGTATGCACAGCCCAGAAGGGCAGCACCAGGAACTGAAACTTATACCACTTCTCTCTATATTCCTTATCAATGCCTCATCTGAATTCCAAGTTCTTCTTTACTGTTTTATTATGCTTTCAAAGGTTGCCAAATGTAATGACAGTTGGTGTGTGTTTGTATGAAGGAAGACCAAAATGAATTCAGATTCAGCCTAAACTCAATCTTGAGTTGAGCAGATGTTCACATTTAATCTTTTACTAAATCAGTGTGAAAATTTAGGGAACCTGATTGCCTCTCCCATTTTTAAAATCTAAGCAGTCATTCCTTAGAATTGCCCTATCAACTGTTTTCCCCAAGGCACAATTTCCACTGCTTATAATTTTCCCAACTGAATGATTCCACTGCTTTATAATTTTCCCAACCTCTAGCTAATACATTATTGCATTTATGAATGTTTCATGGTTTATGGAGTTGTAGATTTCATATGAAATTCATAATTAATATCATAGAGTAAACTTTTCCTCTCATACATGTGAATGTATGAATTTTCTTTAAAATCTAAATATGGAGCATTCCCCAGTTCTACTGTAAAATCCGGGGACCATCTTATTTCTTTTAAAATGTTCAGAAAATTTGTTGTTCCTGAAGATACAAATCTACTACTTTCTTGTTTGTCTTTCCATTCTTCCTTTACAAAGTGTTTTTTAAACCTTCCCATTTAAAACATTCCTCAGTATCTGCATGTAAGTAGGTATGTATTCTATTACCCCTTCTAATTTACAAAAGAAAAAAATATTCTACTAGCATGAGTAAAAAAAAAAATCTTATTCTGTTAAATGTGATATCCAGCAGGAGAAAAGGGCAGCTTTACCTACTGTATCAACAATGTAAGCCTCTAACCTTTCTCACCAATATTTTGTGTGCTACCTATTTTATTTTGCCCAAAATAACTTAAAATTGCTTTCTTAACAATATAAGCAAAACATGCTTCCTTCATTAAATTCAGTGATTTTGCTTAAATCAAAAATTAAAACAGCCAAAGATGTCAAGCTAAATCATCATCTGTCAAATCTCTGTAAACACAGCAGTAACTGGAATTTAATTAAGTCCCAAAGAAAGCATCAATAATTGCATCAATCTTTTCATGTTCTGAGTACGTGAGCAGCATCTTTTGTGTTGTTATTGTTAAAAGGAGACAGAATTGCAGCTTTGTAAGGAAGATAATAGTAATAATGTTTGGCTAGGAGGTTTAAGGCAGTTATTTAAAAAGTAGGTGTTTTATACCAGTGGATTTTTTTTTTCAGTATAAAGATGCAATAAATTATAGACTTGCAAATTAATTAATGTCTAACCTTGAGAGGACATGTATCATCTGCTTCAGTTTCAATATCTTAATGGGTGGAAAGACACAGAAGCACACATTTGGCATATCCCCTCTTGCCATTTAAGCTGCTACTGCCCTGCACTCATGCCAGCTTGACTCTAAACTGGTTTGAGAAAATCCTGTGTGGACCGAGACATTTTAGCAACAGCTTGCATGCCTTTCCATTGAACAATTCCTCTGCTGCTCTGCTCTCCCATCTTTCTGTTCCAGGAAACAGGGGTCACTTTTCTTCCTGTAGATAAGTCTTACTGTGTGTGTGTGTGTGTGTGTGTGTGTACACACACCTATAAAATACATACATGCATAATTAAATTTATAAGGTTAACCCATCAAAATATAGATACATACAGGCACAACAAGCAGCTTTTTAAAAAAGAACAACCCCCTTTTTTTCCAGCATAAGCTCCAATGTTCTCATATCTCCCTTTACCAAACATAAAGAAATAGCATAGTAGTTAAGAACTTTGCTTATCATAAAGAGGATTGCTGGTATTAAACCCAGCAGAATCATTAACTGAATTATAGGTTTTTTGGAACAGGTAGTATTACCTCTTTATTTTATTTTTTTAAGAAGCCCAGAGTTTTTGCTATCTTTCCAGAGCCAGAAGTAGAAAGGTTTAACCCCCAGTTCCCAAATAATCCATATGTTGCTGCATTTCAAACCAGCAACCTTCTTTATGCTAAGCAAAAAACTTAACCATTATGCTATTTCTTTAGTGCTGGTAAGGGGAGATATAGAACCTATTAGAATCCATGAAAAGCATTGGTTCAGTTGAAGGGAAGGTCGCCAACAAAGTGCTGAGGTTAGCCTACAGCAAACTGAAGCAGCCTACCCCCATCAGACAAGAGCACTCGAGGCAACATAGGGTAGAAAAGTATATTTTGGGAGTGGTATAGAAAACTGCACTTGAAGGTTGCTTTGAAGGTAAGTGGAAGATTGAGAGAGGGTGACATCTTCTATTTCTGCCTTCCAGAAATGGTTGGCAGCCAGTTCTGATGATGGAGCAAGAGATAAGTCTAGATCTTACCTTGGTGACTTTTTGTCTATGTTCATCATATCAGATCTAATGTTTTAGTTAAAACCTGTGTTTCTATCCTAAAGTGTTACAGAGACTTTGCTGGGCAAAGTTCCATCCCTATCCCCTTAAAAAAGATCTTGGCACAATGTGCACACATATCTCTTAAATCTTTAGATATTTTTCAAAAGATCTCTAAAGACTTCATCTGATTTATTTACTGATTAACAGCAGAAAAATAAAGAATATTGTCAGCCCTCTCTAAATTATGCTGCTGAAATGAAGAGAACTTGGGGTTGTATAAAAAGAAGATGAACCTGATTCTGTACTAAAAAATAAACGATGAGATCAGCATTCTCTTCAGTTTAGGCACCTGCCATTAGTGCCTGGTTGGTGGATCTTGTGAATTTTTAATGAAACCAAGAGTTTATATTGCTGTCAAGCTCAAAGAAGCCCAACCTCTCCCTTACACATCACCTCCAATCAAACAGTACCCAGCTGATGACTGGCACAGCAACTAAGTTGGATATTTTTACCAATAACTAAGCATTATTGGTTGATACAGTTAGGTCGTGTTTAATGCAAGTTCATATAGTGCTATATTTGATTTAGTGTGAATTATAAATTGATACCAGGTCACATTTAATATGAGCCCAAATTCAGTTAATACAAGGCTAGGGTGCATGCAGCTGAGGCTAGTGCGTGCACAGTTGCCGTTGGGGTTTTAGACACTAATCATCATGTGTGCAAAATGGAGACAAAGAAGGTTCCATCTGAGGAAAGCTCAAAAGAGAAGGGGCTCATTTTGAAGAATTACAGCAGAATATAGGAGATAGCGGGTATGCTATGGATATGCATTTATCCTCCAGCTTGTCCTTTGTTCACTTGATTCATTTGTTTTAAATATTTATGAGATCTATCTTGAAGATCTCATGGCAGGTTATAATCCATTAGAAAACAATTAAAAAAAAACACTTTCAAATATTTTGAAAGACAATAAATACTGCAACTTATTCCATCTATCTTTTCTTTATCCTTCATCTGCTTCTCCATCTGGCTTCCTAGGACTTCTTTACTGATCTTTAGCATGCTTTCAACAGAAATCACAAGAGAGAAATAGAGACAATGCTTATTTCTTATATGTTTGATCTACACTGACGTAAGACCATAGTAAATATAGTGCCATCCAAAATGCATATGCTAAGTTAACTTATATGATGTAATACTGTGGATATTGGATTTGTCCTGAAAATTTGATCCAAGCTGAAACCTCTACTGCATCAGAGGCCTCATCTTAGGCTACCCTAATGTTATAATAAACTAATATTATAATATTAGTTGTTGTTATTACACCTTTACAAGGTGGAGTACAAAACAAAAAAGTCAGTAATTACAAATCAGTCTAATAAAGTTAGCTCAGAACTTCATAACAATCCAGTAATCAGATTTTAACACTAAAGCCATTTGTTCTGAATTACCAAGTGAGAGGCAAGTTTGGACAATATGATACTGTGTAGCCTAGATTTAAGTCATTGTTTAAACTGGATTTGTAACCATTTGTTACAACCATTTGTAACTGCATTGTTTCATGATTTTTAGTGTTTTTTTCTTGTTTATTTTTTCTTTCATTTTTCTTTTCGTTGTTTTCTTCTTCTTTTTTGTTTGTACTGTCTTTTTTTAGGTATATAACAATAGTTGAAAGGAAATGAAATGTATTAGTTTTGCTCTTAGTTGTTCCTACTTGTAATGCACTTGTATTATTAATCTTGTACTGTTTGTATAATTAATTGCATTAGTTTAAAAAAATCAAAGAAAATTGCTATCTTAACAAAATGCATCTCTTTTATAGACAATGTAGTCTTTTTTTTTCTTTTTTGACCTCATTCTCAGTGACAGAAACTTATACATCTTAGGTTTTAGTGCCATATTTGTACTCTACACACCAACATATTGCTTCATTGAATAAAGTTATTATCTATGCAAACCAGATTAAACAGTAAAAATTCAGTTTCATCTCTGCATTTTATATTCAGCTCACTTCCTTTCTTAAAAGAAAAAAAATACAACTCCAAAATAAATGGCTTCAGGCATGTCCTCATTTATTTTATCTTCAGGTATCTTTTTATATTTTTAGGCAGGGATACTTAGAGCTGAATCATAATTTCCTTGGATACTCAGGCTTCACCTATTTATAATGCTCTCTTGCTAAGTAGACATATGTGATACAAAGAGCAATTCATATTTGAAACTGCTCCAACTGACTTTAGAGAACGCTTCTCTCAGTTTTTAAAAACCTTCATATAATTATCTTTGCATACCCGATTAGTTCGTGGCAACCCTGTGAAATACACACTGGTAGGGGCATTTACTGGAAGAAGAAAAAAATCTGGGAAATCAGCTATATAGCAGAAAATTATGCCGGTCATTCTTCACACATTTTAACACAACTAATTTCACTTAAAGCTAAACTTTACACAGAATGACAGCCACTGGAATCTCAAGAGTCCCACCCACTTTTGCCCATCAGTCAGTTGGGTGGTGGAAAACAATAGCAAGTCTTTAGTTTTCTCCCCTTCTGGCAATTATAACGGAGTGGAGTTTGCTCTTTCTGCAGGGCCATTCACAGCAGCCTTGACCTATTGGCAGCCAGACAGGATTACTGCAATAAAAAGAGTTCAGTTGCCCCACATAGTGCTTACAGCTATGAATACTATTTCAGGACTTGGGATTACTATGAAAGGCATTTTGTCTCTCTGTCCTTAAGTCTATCCTCAGGTCCATCATGATATTTCCAGCTTGCCACTCAGTAAGTAAGCTGAGAGGAACAATTCTCTCACTCACTGCTGGGTTGAAAAGAAAACTTATTTTCTCGCCCCAGTAGGAAGAACAAATTCAGTGACTGCCAAACTTAATACACTAACAGCTAAACTGTCAGAGTATGATATGACTATACTTCTAACCCTATTGTTTTATTGGTTTCCCTCCTTTCCCACTCCACTTGTCAGATGGACATTGATTTTGCCAGCAGATATAGCAGGGAGCTCAGTATGGAGATCTGGTGCCTAACAACATTTAATGTAACATAAAAAGAAACATGTATTATCTCTGGAAGAGGATTAGATATTGCATCAAATTCAGGCCTGAGGTGAATCAGGGTAATTCATGACAGATTGTTATTTACACATGGAGGTGCTGGCAACACTAATCCACCTAATAATGGTTCAAAATCCTCTGCAAAGTTTTAGTCCTTTTGCTCCTTGCAGAAAACTCCATTTGAAGAAGAAAGAGAAAGTTAATGTGATTGACAGTATCACATCTATAACTTTTGGGATTAGATCACCATTGGTCATTGCAATAATTGTGTTTTGGGAGTGAGGGACACATCTTGAGATAAATCCTTAATTTTATATTTGTTCTACCTCACTGATTCCAGGTTCTCATTGTCAGGAATTGTATGACTATGGGCCCCCTCCAGAACACCAATGTTTTCACAGCCTCCCAATCCCTTACAAAGCAAATTAAAAACCACCCTCATCCTTGCTTTGGCAAATATGAAACTTAAGACAGCATGTAGAGAACAACATGAGCTGATAATACTCAACTTTTGTCCCTCCCATGGCCAACGTCTCCACACAAAAAATAAAGAAAATGAAGTGATAATACATCCTCAGCACATTTATTTCTGTGCACTTGTCTGCAACTGGGCATCTTCCCCAATAGCTGTGACAATGGTTGCATAGCATAAATTCTAAAAGATGTATACAGGAAGATACAAGTTCCAAGGACAAAATACTGAACCTTGATTTGGAGGGGTGGGGAGTGGAATAATGGATTGCTTGAATCTAGGAACTAAGAAGCAGGTTGAAGTAAGAGGTCCCATCAAAGGGAAAGTAGTTGACCACAGGGTATGCAGAGCTGTAGTGACTGAAAGTAAAATACCAGTTTAACAGCTCCCTAAAGTAGATGATATCATGAGATCAGTCAGGTCTAAGTGCTGATCTTGAAGTGGTGCAAAGCACAGGTGTTGAAGTTCCCCAGCGTTTTGTCAATCTTTAGCTGGTTGACTGGCTTAGGAACTGGCTTTTTTAATGGAAAAGGCCAGTGAATTAATCTCTTTTGGTTATAGGTCTTTCTGACTCCAGTCCCCTTATAATTAGCATTACACTCAGGAAGGGACATTGTTATTCTTACCACCATTGATTCCTTTTGCATAACTCCTCAATCTATGTCTGAAATTTATTACTAATATCCCTACCATTGGATTTTTGCTGAAAATGTTATCATATTCTATCTCACAACAAAAAAAGTTACTGACACTTTATTAGGTATTATTTTGTTATGTAAGGAATAATCATATTAATCCTAAATGGTAAAATGTAATGATAATTTATTGTGTTTATAAGCAAACTAAATCAATTTAATTTTTGTCCCAGTCCAATCCACTTATTTTTATCTGGGGAACTATACTTGGGGAAACATGTGCATGTTAGGAAATGTTCATAGAAATACAAATATTACAAAAAGTGAACGTGCATACAAAAATCCATAACAAATTTATTTTTTAAAACAAAAACATGAATAAAGGGATCTGGCGAAACAAAATTAGCAGAATCATCCATATGTTAAAAAACCTTGGCCTTAGAGTAACTAAGTTATGTTCTACTTACTAATGATTGATTGAATGATCTTTGCTTGCCTCAACTTTGGCCTCTCTTTATGAGACTGGTCTCCTGGTGTCAGCCCTTTGAGGCAAGCAAGATTATGAAACAGGAGTCGCTAGGAGTCTTGGAATGTATTTTAATGCAGTTAGAGTATTGTAACAAAATCGTGAAAGCCTGGTAAAGCCCCTCTCTACTTTAACTAACAACAACCAGGCAGAGTTGTTCTGAGTTTCTTTCTCATGCTTTCTACTTTTCCCGCACTCAGATATCCTTTTCTTAATAGCTCAACATTCCCCTCCCCTGTCTGTGAGACAAATTCACATTTCTTCATACCAGATGACCTTGATGCTACTCAATTGATACAACTCTATGAGTTTGTTTTGTGTTTTGTAGGTTAGCTTAACTTATACCCTTCCATTTTTGTTAGGTGCCTTGGTTCCTCTTTGGTTCAATGCTATCTCATTGTTTTGTCCCTGCAGAAGATTAAAGCCTTTCGTTCCTTGTGATTCAACTTATTCTACTTTCTCTGTTCTTTTGGACTATTTTGAAATCAATTTAGACATTTGTAAAAGTGTTGCTTTCCTTGACTCCTTGTAGTTGGCAGCCCAAAGACCTAACAGTTAAGGTACACAGGGCTTGTGATCTCACATTCTTCTGGTTTAAGCTTTTATCCTAAGCATATCACAATTGTGTTTGGAAGCCACATCAACTTTTCCAGTCTCCTTCCACTTGTGCTTGTAGGCCTGTTTGAATTTTATCAGATATTCATACTATGCTATACTCTGTCCAGCTTAAGGTAATTGTATACATTATTCTATATCTATTTTCATTTATTTTTCTTATAAGTTGCATCCTTTAAAATATGCCTATGCTTCTGTGCTTCCTCTTTCCTCTAATGTACAGGTAGTTATCTTGGTGGCAAGTGAAACCTTGCAGTGTCTTCTTGGGCCAGTGTGTTCTGATCATCAGAAAGAGGAATGATTTTGTTCCAGAAAGAGTAATCATATCTCTTATTGTTATCTCACATCATTATCATGTGCAAGAGAAAGATGAGGTAGAGGCTGTATCTCAAATATGCCTTTATCAGTACATGTTCTAAGGAGATGTATTTTGATTAGGTTATTGTAGGTTATTTTAGGGTATATAAGCACCCCCTTGAGACTCAGTTGCAATTCCCTAGTCCTGGCTGGAGGAATCATCTGAACTGGTGTCTTTAATGTTTGCAGCAACAGAATCTGAGTATCATTTTACACAGGGCGTAACATATTAACATACTTTTTTCTATATTGATAATTCCTATAGATTGAATTGCTTATTTGTGTTTGTCTTCTTAGGTATATCAATGTTTAGCAAATACACACATTCATCTATTCCCTAAGCTGAGTTTTTGGCCAAGGCCACAGCTGAAGGGCAGTTAATAGGAAAGCTACTTAAAATGATTCCTACCTACCTACAGACACTTTCCCCTTTCCTAACCACACACATAGCTCACAAAAGCATGGTTTCTAGTCCTGGCTCTATGAAAGATCCTGAGATGTTTACTGATGCCATCTTGCTCAGAAATGAGCCTTGGGAGGTCTGGGAGCTCATCAGGTTATACCTTTCTATGAACACTGAGATATGGAGCTGGTCCTTGAATATTCCCTATCCTACTAATAGTTCTTGAAGTTCACCAACCCAATCTCCAGATAAACTTGACCAAAAATTAAACATTTAATTATGAGTAGAAGAATGATACTGTTGTCTATAGTACTGCATCACTCTTCATTTTCAAACTGCCAACAGGCTCTGAGCAATTATTTTTAACATGAACTGTTTAAGGACTGCAGAGCATTTAAATTTCACCATGGAACTGTAAATGTAATATTAAACTATTCTAAATCTTCCTTTGTATATCCTTTAGGGAAGCAGCTTTTCATAATGCAGACTATGGCATTTTTGTTTATCCTTTTTTCCCCCTTAATGGAAGATAAATGAATGCTCAGCCTGTGCAGAGAGAATGTTGCCAATATCAACGGTTAGCCCCAGGCATCCAGCACATTTTGCTCTGTGTGTGACCTGTTTCTTCTTACAGTTTCAACTTCTAAAGGGATTCCATCGTTCACCTGTTAAACAAAAAACAAAAAACAAAACTATGGATGCTATATGAGTTATGAAAATAAAAGAATACTTTCTCATAGATTTCAGTTACAGATTAGCTCATTTTTACTGTCAGTGGAATTGGTTATAATGAGAATTTTTTAAATACTGTTGCTACACTATGATACCATTGCACAGTCAAATTGTCATGAGTATAAGTAGTTTGACTCACCACAGGGCACAGCACAATTTTTTAATAGGCCAGGTGAAGTAGAAAGTTTGTTTCGCTAATGCATTATGTATGAGCATATAATTGGATTGCTATATGCAAAAACACTTCAGTTGGGACCAGTAGGTGTGAGCCTGCTCCTCTCCTTCATTTACTGATTTTATACACATTCATTTTCATCCGTTAGATCTATATCTTACCTTTATTTTGTACAACTCATACAGAATGCTCCATCTTCCTATTTTCCCCACTACAAGAACTGTCTGAGGTGAGTTAGGCTGAGAGAGTGTGACTGGCCCAGAGTCACCCAGCTAGCTTCCAAGTCTAAAGGAGGACTAGAACTTATGGCCTCCAGATTTCTAGTCCAGCACCCTAACTACTGCACCCTAACTACTGCTCCCTTGGTAATTTGCACTGACTCAATATTTTGAGGCAGTTTCCAAGCGTACCTTCTCACAAGTCCTCCATGAAACATTCCAGAAAACCCATGGGTGTCAAAGTGATTGAGACGATCCAAATTCCCTATCCACCAAAATAAAAAAAAGGGGGGGGCTAGGGCAGGCAAATGACCTGGGTTGCTCTGTCATGACATGAGCTATGTGTCACCGCGTTATATGTCAGGTTCAGCCCAGCACGCCACACGCCATTCCACCTAGTCAGTTGCAACACCCCAGGCACCGGCAGCCAAAAGAGGCAGCAACCAAACCGCAAGTAAATTACCAACAGGTGGCGGCAATCATCCAAAGGCGGAATTCGAATACATTGTAACCACGGATTTCCCCAACTGCCGCAGGCAAGCGATCAACAATGGAAACAGAAGCTGTGCCGCTCGAGCAGCAGTCGCCAACCCATTAAGGCAGTGTTGTCCAAACTTGGCCACTTTAAGATGAGTGGACTTCAACTCGCAGAATTCCCCAGCCAGCCATGCTGGCTGGGGAATTCTGGGAGTTGAAGTCCACTCATCTTATAGTGGCCAAGTTTGGACAACACTGCATTAAGGGCAATCACGAGTTCGCCCGCACGAGAACTGCCACGCCAGCACAGCAACCACGAACAAAGGACCATGGCTGAACCTGCCATCTAGAAGAGGGGAGGGGATGCCACGAGCAAGGGAAAACCCAAGTATGGGGAGCGGCGGAAGCCAGGAGGGTCTTACAGAGCACGGGAAGGGAACCCTATATAAACTAATGTAAATGTATCAAAGCCAGTTCTGGCTTTGCCTGTAACTGCATGCATTACACCCGAGTAAACTACTTTCGTCTGAACCTGTGTTTCGCAAGAGTTTCATTTGGCACTGAATGCGGCAACTCTTACATTATACGCATGCAAAAAAGGAGAGGAGTTTGCATCATAACAACACAATGCTTCTTTTGTCATTTTGGTTCAATCCTGCAGATGCTTCTGATCCAGTCCACCCTTTCAGCTCCCCCACCTCCTCTGCTTTAATCAGGAGTGCCCCAGCGACACTGTACTTGAATTTGCTCAAATTATTCCAAACAGTTGGGGATCTAGGGAACAACCTCTCTCCTGAGTGAACATGAGGAAGCTGGGAAGCTGAAGACATCAGTGGGCCTTGGATCAATATAAACAACCCCGTCCTTCACACATTCTAGCTTTCAAAGCGTTGGCAGGATGCTTGTAGTAAGCCATAGTATGGTCTTAAAATGACATTTTGGGCACTGGGATGGGTGCCTTGGGAATACTCTTTGGAAGACCATGTGTGTGTCACACAAAACATAGTTCAGGTGTAAGAAACTTCATCAATTCATGCACAATTTCCTTGCTTTGCTTGTGATGCCAGAGGATGTGTTGTTTGTGCAAGGGCACACACAGACAACCAGAGAAATGCTGAGAATGCAGCAGCTTTAAGACTTTGAGGAGGCACGCAGCCATCACCACTATAGGTTCTACAAAGCATCTCTTTCAAACAGTTTGCACAGCCACACCAAACCCAGCAGCTGACTTTAGTGGAATACAGATGCTAAAAGAGTTTGTCACATTTTTTAGCTTTCTGATAGGGATATTTATCATAGAAAATCTGAATCAAATCTGGATGATTTAGAAGGCTGTGAACCATTTAAATAGATGCAAGCTACCTCTAAAACAGACAGAATGAAACAGAAGGAGGATTTCTATCTCAAATATTTATGTTGAAAACATGAAAAATAAACATTATTTTCACTTACCCAGAGAAATGGAAACAACTGCATATCAGAAACATAATATATTTCAATTCTGGAAGCCTGACACAGAAAATGCATTGTATGAGGCAGATACATAGAGCCACATGTAATTTTAAACATTTAATCAATGTTGAAATAATTGATTGAAATAATTTTAATTTACATAAATGTAAATTTTGCAATATTTCCATTTTGTCATTTCTAAGGAACCAAAGCTTATGGCAAGGTTTGAGCACGTCCTGTAAAATGTTTATTAAATTAAAACATTTAGATTATGAATGTGACAGCTAGCCAACATTTTTCTTCCAGAATTCTAGGTGTCAATCATTCAACAGCTTCTTTGTTAAGTAACCATAGGAAACAAGTTATATTATTCAATAACGAATAATGCTTGACATATAGTTAAACTTTTGATATACTAGATGATCTACAATTTTCTGTATGATTTGTTGTTTAAAATCCAATATTGCAGGGATGAACAATTTTCTAAAAAATGAATATTTCTTTGTTAGTTTGTATCTCAGTAATTTAATATAACATCAACATAGGTCAGCTAATTACTAGGAGATGAATTATAGTTCCTCTGTGAGTACTGGAGATCAGCTATGAAAACGACAGGGTTGGTTTAAGCTGATGTTTTTCAATTGGATTGGATTACTGGAATGCATTTTGGCTATATATTATCAAAAGTATTCCCTATCTGAAGAGACTGCTCTCTATTAAAGTTCCCTGGGAATTGTTTGAGCTCAGTGCTATTCTGGAACAAGGCCAGGCTGAGCAACCGCCAGTTTATTAAAACTCTGTTCTCTGACTGAGGAGAAAGATTCCTGAAGAAAGAGGGAGAAAGGCAAGTGAAGGCCATCCCAGATGTCTGTTTAACTGAAGCCTCTATAGAGCCCAGAAGCAGCCATCATCCTAGAAGTCTGCTTGGGGAGACTCTTTCCTTCCCAACCCACATGATCATTACTACCCAGTGCCCTTTTGGGTGATTCTTTTTAAATAACGTTGATTTATTTTTATTTACAAGTGTAGATATTCTATACTGCCTGCCTTCCTACCTACCTACTTACAGTGATCTTCTCTTTCTACTAGCAGATGAAATGTGAGCCTAGACAAACCAATGCTCTAGCACAGTAGAAATCTTTCTTCTGGCCCCTGACTCTAGCAGCAATCATTCAATCTTCATGATAAGCATTTGCAGAACAGAAGGGTGCAAGAGGGAGAGTGGGAAGGCTCACTGACTGTGAAAGAATAAAGACTGTGAAAAGTAGTTATGAGCAGTGGCTCTCCAGGGACCAAGCAATAACACAGAGCTATGCAAAGGGATTAGAAGAAGCTAGTTGAGAACCAGTGTCCCATCATCCTAGTGTAGCTGTTGAGGTAGCCAAGTTGCCTGCTGTCCAGTTTCTGTTACAAGAGCTGTGAACAGAAGCATACCTACCTGTCTTCCTACCTGCCTACCTACCTAATTATAGCAATGGGAGTTTCTCACCCAGGGAAGGATAGCATTGCTGATGCTAGCTTGCACCACAGCGTGAAGGGTGAGATCTGCTTTCTTCTCAAAATATCTGATAAGCCTTGTAACAAAACAATGACTTGCCCTACTACATCTCAGAAGAAGTCAGTTTGTAATGGTTGCAGATATTTTTTATGGTACTTAAGGATTAAATACTAATTAAACAACAAAGCTGGAGAATATCAGTTGATATCCTGATTAGGCGTTAGAGATCTTTTTACTTCCCCCAAGTAAACAAGAAGACCTAATATTCTTTGGGGGAACGTTTTTTGGGGGGAAGGGGGGAGAAAACAATGTTTTAAAATTGACAGGAGCTTATTGCAAAGCAGCAGTTGTAAGAAGGAAAGCGCTCTCTCTTTTTCTTCCTTTAACCATCCACCCTACTATACTTCTTTAAAAATAGTTTTAAACCCAAACCCAAAAGTGGCAGACTTGAACTTCAATGAGATGGTGGCAGATGGGGGTTGCTTCAGAGGCAGCCGGTGGAAAAGATGCTCGCTAGGTCCAGCAGAGTAGCAGTCCAGTGTCTCAATCAACCAGAATAGGCACTTTCCGTAGTCTTTGTCCTCCTTTTTCAATTTTTTGCCAACAGCATTCAAATCCAGAAAGGACCCTTCTGGGCTGTGTGCCGTTTAAATGTTGCTGGTTCAGTACCCCACCATCAAGCTCATCACCCCATTCAGTCTTAGTCAAAAGCAGCAGAGACATGACCAATTCTGCTGCTGTATTGGCCCAGGTAAGATAAGCTTAAAAAAAAGAAAAGAAAATCTATCCAATAGCAATGTACAAAGCAACTTTCCAGTTATAGTTTACAGTAATGCCATTGATTATTTTCCACTGAAGTTTAGTACATCACAAGACATATTTTGTGAAAAGCACAGTTTGAAACTTTTCACCAAATGTTTTCATTACAATACTGAAATGGGATGGACTTACAAGCTAGGCATTAACGCTTGTAGGTATTAGGTCAGCATGAGCAACCTGCAGCCCTGTGCTCCTTCTATGTAGTTTTCTGAATATAATTGCTAGTGCCTGTTTAGAACTCACCATTTTGTAAAATAAAAAAATACACAATCTGTAATGTAAGCCCTACAGGTAGCAATAAAATCAATTCTAAACACTATTTCCCCTCCCGCTTTGCATATTTGATTCATCAGAGCATTGACAAGCGTCTGTGTGTTTTTGTGTGCATATATGTACGGATGTCAAAAAGTCAAAATGGCAGCCATAATTATACTACTGAAGTCCTATTTTTTAAAATCTGTATCACTTTTTAACTACCTCCCCCCCCCATTAATACCCCTGTTGACTGTGACTCTTGGGTCCTGAAAAAGTATTAAGTACAAGCCTGGCCACCAAAGTATTTCTTATTGCTATATTAGATCTGCTCAGAACAGATGTATTTATTTAACAAAATTGATATTGTGCATTTTCATTGCTGAAACGCAGAAATAGAATTCATTTTAAAAAAACAAAGCTTAATTTGCAATAAAAAATTTAAAAGATACAATTGAAATAATTCATTTCGTTAAAGTTAAACTGTATGTCTAAAATAGTAAATTACTCAACAATCTGGGACAATTGCCTATTTATTTCTAGGTTTTATTTAAACAGCTTACATTCCAATTAGCTTAGGACCAGATTTACACAAAAACAATCTTTCAGATGAGCCTGCCAGCCTTTGCAATCAGTTGTATTAATCCTCATAAAGGTTGAGAGTAGTCAGGTGGGAACCTATGGGTGCCAGACTACAGAAGGCTGTTATATAAATATACCACAGCTCTTTGACTTCAAGGCCACCAAGTGTTGTATCAACTACCTGTTAACCTGGAAGAGCAGCAGGAAAGATTTCCAGTTTAAACCTTTGGGAATATGTATGTATGTATGTATGTATGTATGTATGTATGTATGTATGTAAGTTTCTGATATCCTGGCATTGCAGTAGGCAATCCATTGTGTGTGTGCATGGGGGGGGCGGGGTGTCCATTGCTGTGTGGATAGCTTCATCCCTGTTTGCAATAAAGCTTCTAAGACAGCCAAGCTGTGTCCCAGGATCTTCTGTCCATTCAGCTCAAGTCAAGAAGTCAATATGCGTATGGGAGATTAGTGATTCACTACCACTAGCCTGATCATCTTTAGCAGTGAACCCTCCAAGATAGTGCCAGGTAACAGGTTTCAAAGGACAGATAACATTTTGTTTGTTTGGACTGATATGTCAAAGCACCATTTTGACATATGACATATGGCCCTATGGGGCTTTATTCCAATGTTTCTCTTCTTTTTATATGCTGGGGGGCATTTAAGGCTTTAACTGATTAGTGATTTTACTGTTTTGGTTTCATGATATTTAGCATTATTGTAAGCCACTGATATGTTTTTAATAGAGAAGCAAATTATACATTTTATATGGAACCTTAAATTTGCAATTAAATGCTTAACCATTTTTCCTGCGCCTTCCCTTCTGATGATTTCTAATGTGGATGCAGAACATAAACATTTAACGTGATTCTCATCTGCATACGTTAAGACTCAGGATCCAAATAATAGGATAGCACTTCAGCCTTTGGGAAGATTTTAGATATGGGAATTTGTAAGTATATAAAAAGAAATCCATGTTCACACAAGGTTAAGCATGTATTGATCAGGCTGCACCAAGTATGAAATGAGATAATCTTATAAAATCTGCTTTAATAACCGTAAATATACACTAAAACCTACTTTAAAACCTGTCTGAGGATGGAATTTCAAAAGCAAATTCTTGATTAAAATGATATGATAGAAACATGTTTTAAAAACATGCAATAACATGCAATATATTATACAGTGTTGGCAAGAAATAAGTAAGTGTATAAATTGATTGTTTTCTTAATTTGGGATGTGATTCTGGTGATACACACAGGAGAGATGCTAATTTTAGTAGTAAATTTCTATTACGTTTAATATGCCTAAACACATTAAGTTATATTTATTCTGCTTTTCTTTCACAGTTCAGAAAGAAGTGAAAGTCCTGGCATGTTAATGTTTATGTTAATGATCCTCACCAAATTTTGCATGACAGACAAGTAACTGAAGACGATTCTGTAGAAAACTGACTTGATGTTGCTGCTAGACAAGATAGAATGAAATTGTGTCTCATTGTATTGAAGCTTGTGATTCATTAAAATGTTGCTTCTGGACTGATGTTTAAATAACCAGCTGGTGGAGAAATTATGCTGAGCAACTTACACTGACATTACACCACTGCCATGCCCCCCTGTTACCCTCAGTATCTTTTGGGTCACATATAACCTTACCTGGCTATGGAAGATACTTATTTAAACATCTCTATATCACTATTAATTTTTTATCACTCAGAGTGGTTTTCATGAAATAAATATTAATAGAACTAAAAATTACACACACAATCCAGGTCACTAGCTGCACTAATAGCTCATTGGAAGAGAGGAGTTTCCCTAAATTTGTGAAATGCAAGCAATATATTCCTGTAGTTTTCTCTTCAGTATGCTAAATGAACCCAGTTCCTCCAACTGCTCAAGTTTTTCTTCCCACCCCATTATTATCTTTGTGCTCTCCTCTGGTTTTTCAATGTTCTCCCTAAAATGTGATATTCTAGGTATGGTCTGGCCAGTGCAGAATAGAGAAGAATGATTTTTCTTGATCTCAGTACTATATTTTGGTTGAGGATGTCTAGGACTGCATTTGATTTTTTTTTACAGTGTCATCATACAAGAACTCTTGGCTCCTGTTCAATTTGTGATCCACCAAGACACCAGATCCTTTTCCTGCTTTTCAGGATGATACCCTCGTCATTTTAAACTTGTAACTTTGACTTTTCTTACCTAGAGGTAGAACTTTGCGTTTTTCCATGTTGAATTTTATCTCACTGGGTTTTGCCTGTTGTTCTAGCTTGTCAACATCCTTCTGAATTTTGATACTGTCCTCCAAGGTGTTTGCTGCTCCACCTCTTTCTCTGTAAAATTTATACTTCATAACCTCTTTCCCTGTAATAGTGCTAGAACAGAGTCCTATGATATGCCACTCAATGCTTCCCACAGACATGAACTGAGGTACGCTGATTTCACGCCATTATTCAATGAGCTCGATAGCTATATAATAGTAGCACAGTCCAGCTGACGTTTTGCGGACTTCTCTACTACACTCTGTGGAACACTTTGTTCAATGCTTTGCCAAAGTCAAGGTACTTTATGTCCATTGTATTCCCAAGGTCAGTTAAGCTGGTCCCTCTATCAAAAAAGGAGATTTGGGTAATGTGGCATGATTTATTTTTGATAAAAGAATGCACAGTGCCTTTTTTTCCATATGCACACAAGCTGACTGCTTAATAATTTATTCCAGAATTTTGCCCAGTTATCAAAGTCAAACTGATCAGGTCTTCTTTTTTTCCTCTTTAAGAAGGCTCCACCTTAAAAAATTAAAAAATAACCTCTCCCCCCCAAAAAGCCCTGGCACTATGGTAAGTGCAATGGACTTTTATAAACAATAAAATTGTTAGGTGAACATATCCTGTTTTGGAAGGGAGTAGTCACACAGCCAGAAAATGGAAACAGGTTCCTTTTTTTCATCATTGTATTCTTTGTTTAGATATGAAGAATTTTGGTATTCATTAACTGTGCACAGAACAGGTAGATTAGCTCTAAAATTGCTTTCCACACACATGCAGAACTAAATTTCCAGAAGTAAGTCTACAGATCAGAAAACAAGTGCATGTGCAAGAGGAATAGGGCTATAACTCCTATCCCTACCCTCAATTTTCCCAATTTTACATGCATGTAAAATGTGAGTTTTTCCCCCAATTTTACATAAGTATTGTGAGTTTTACTGGACTGAACACCAAGATTTGAATAAGTTTCCAATTCTGTTCATTTCAACAGAAATAGATCCCTTTGCATAAACTGGGCCTTACTTTATCAAAGTTCCTGATTGCGTAGATCTCTATTCACATTCAAGTAATGAAATTCTCTTGTTGCTTGATTTGGAATTTGCTAATTTAAGCACAGTTGGAGTTCAATTATTAAAGCTCATTTACTACAAATTGCCTCATCCGTGGTTATACCAAATACTTGAGAATATTTAAATAACCTTTGGATAGAACTTTATAAAATGGGTAAGATCAATTTATACTTCACAGAAAGCACAAATAATTGTTAATGGAGCTATAACAAAGCCTTGTGGGATACAAAAAGGAACAAGACAAGGATGCCCACTGTTTCCTTTGTGTTTTATTTTAGTCCTTGAAATATTGAATAGAGATATAAGATGAGATAGTTGTTGGAATAAAGTTGAGGGCTTTTGCAGATGACTTGGTGTTGGTTTTGAAAGATCCTTTAAAGAGAATTGAAACAATAATGGGAAAACTAAAAGAATTTGGTACACTAGCAGGTTTTAAGATTAACAAGCAGAAGATGAAGATGATAACAAAAATAATGAATATAGAAGATTCGCCAGAATTGATGAATAAAATAGCTTTTAAGATTGAGAGGAAAATAAAATATCTGGGTATCATCATAACAATATATTTTTTCAAAATAACTATGTTAAGACATGGAATGAACTTTAAAAAGACATGTTAAAATAGGAGAAACTACAGCTGTCATTGCTCAGGAGAATTTCTGTAATAAAAATGAATGTCCTGCTTAATGATGTCTTTGTTTCAAATAATACCTATTTTGATGACTGAGGCACCACTTAAACAGTTGCAAAAGGATATATCTAAGTTTGTGTGGCAAAGGGAAAAAAACATGAGTTAAATATAAGGTGTTACAAGATGCAAAGGAAAGAGGAGGATTGGGTTTACCTGATTTGAAATTGTATTTTGCAGCTTGCTGTTTGGTTTGGATGAAAGAATGGGTGCTGTTAAGAAATAAAAGGCTTTTGGAGTTAGAAGGACATGACCTGAGATTTGGGTGGCATGGATATTTGTGATACTATAAAGTCAAGTTTAATGTGGATTTTAAAAATCATTATGTTAGACGTGCCATATTGAGAATATGGAATAGATACAAATCTATTGGTTGTACCCAAAAACATCTTTGTGCTCTCAGCACAAGAAGCATTTTATAGACAAGAAATAATAGGCAAACACAAATGGCTAACTTATCATGAGATACTAGAATTTTGTCAAGGGGTATACAAAATAAAATCAAGAGAACAAGTGGTGGCAGAGGGATATAGTTGCCAATGGTACTGAACATTGTAAGACTGATTTTGAAATAGTATTGTGTACAGATGATGAACATGTAATTGCTAAAATGTATAAACTTGTATTGAAATTTGAAACAGAAGAAAAACAAGTGGAAGAATGAATGATAAAGTGGGCTAAAAATTTTGGTTATAATATACAGATTGAACAATGAAAAAAATATGTGGTTGAAAGGATTGAAATTTACACTGTGTTATAATATTAAAGAGAATTTTTATAAAATGGTGTACCAATAGTATATGACACCAGAGAAATTGTCTAGAATGTATAAAGGCAATTCAAATTTATGTTGGAGATGTGAACAATGAAAAGGGTCATTTTATCTTGTTTGGTGGACATGTAAAAAAATTAGAAAAATTTGGATTCAAATGCATACAGTACAGTGATTCACAGGATTTTAAAGATTAATATACAATTGAGACCAGATATTTGGGGGGGGGGGATTGATGGGCAAACAGTTGGAAAAAAAAATAGAACTTTGTTTTTGTATATGAGAACCAGAACGAGATTATTCTATGCACAGTTGGAAAGATTTGGCAATACCTTCAATGGAGGAATGGTTGGTGAAGATGATGGAACTTGCTGAGATGGTCAAATTGACTTCTTTGATTAGAGAAAAGACAACATCTACGTTTATTGCTGACTGGAAACCCTTTACAAACCTTTGCATAAAACAGAAAAGAAAAAAAAGAACTTATAATTTATGGTTTTGATGATTAGACAGGATAGATTTTAGAAGGAAGAGAGACATGATGTAACTTTAGAGAAAGAGGTAACTTTATAATTGTACTTATAACTGCTGTAAAGAAGATCAGAAGTCATTTCTTTGTATCTTTTTTCTTTCTTTTCTATTTTTCATTTACTTTTTCTTTCTTTCTTGCCCTTTTAGCTCTCTCTTTGATTTCTTTTTCTTTTTTCTTCCTTACTCTATATTAGTTTGTATATAGTTTAAATGATGACTTGTGGGTTAGAATTATAGTCATCTGTGTTAGGGGAAGCCTATCTGTAGAATATGGATAGCTTGTGCCCAGAATTATATATTTCCTCATCCTCTGGATGCTAGAATGCTACTTTATATCCAGTGTAAAGTAATGGAGTTGATGTAGCATCCAAGGGCCATTCAGCATTCAGGCATACAACAATTCAGATGCTGGGGTCATTGATTTATTTTAAAGTAGCCAGCTACTTCTCTGCATTAATGTATTGTCATAAAATGTTAGGGTGTAACTAATCACCTTTGCTTTCTGCTTCAAGATGTAGAGGTGGCTGGACACCAAAGAAGCACCAAAATTGAAAGATTTAGGATCTTAGACAGTAGGTATGAGAGCATTGTCACAAAGTTTTGCTCTGGACACAACATCTCCTGTTTTGACTGTGTCCCCTTTCACCCTTGCCCTCCTCACTGGTAGCATCTGATGCTTTCCACTCGATTTATAAATGGGTCTCCACCCAAAGATGACCATGCACTCCTGTAGAACTCACAGTCTTCTGCCGCTGAGAATTTCCAGAAGAAAAGCTTCTCAGGTCAATCAAATCTTCCACTTTAGAGCAGCCTTTAGAGAGGTGAATTTTGACTCATTTAAAGGAAGCATATGAGCCATCTGGAAACTTAAATAAATATGATGAATCCTAAGAAGGCTGCCGTTATTTAAATAAATCACATTCTCAGTTATCAGTCAATGCTGCAGAACTAAAACAAATCTTCTTGTAAACCAAGCTCCTTTTATCTTAAATAAAGTTTAGGGCACAGATGCATCATTTCAGGCTGGCTGCAGCTGCATAATGAAAACTCCCCACAGGCAATGTCCTGAAATATGTGCCAGATTTTTATCTTAATTGGTTATAATCAATCTGTCTCTTCTACCTAACTTAAAGTAGAATGGACCACCACTGGCATTCAGGCCCTAGCTATGGAAATGAGGCCTGCAAATGCTTTTTGCCAGTGGGAAAAAAGAGAAGAAACTTGTTCATATTAGAGGATCTTAGCATGTGCATATCTTGAAATATTCTCCTAAAATGGTATATGTTTGTTTGTTTATTTATTTGTTTGTTTTATATGCCACTCCATTCCTGAACACTCTCTGCAGCTTTCCCTGAACAACCTAAATCAAAACACAGAAAATTAATAACATAATATAGCCATGACAACACAAAGGACCTGGTGTGTCACCATTTGGGCTGCAAAATCTTCAGGTGTCCTTAAATGCTTCTCTGAAGAGGCATGTTTTCATGGCTCTTTGAAAATATAATAGGGATGGTCCAAACATCTGGGGTAAGCTCTCCAGAAATGAGGGTCCATCACTGAGAAGGCTCAGAAAGCATAGGATCCTGGGAGATTGTATTCCTCAGATGGCCATCTGTGACAGATTTCACCAGATGGGCAGATTCAACTTAAGAAAGGTGGTCTGGGGATATCCAGGGTCTAAGCCATGTGGGGCTATGAAAATGACAACTAGCACCTTGAATTGTACCCAGAAATGACTGGCAGTCTGAGCAGCTCCCAAAGACTGCAAGACGAGGCATCTGTCAACTCAGCTGCACCTGTTCAGCTGCCACACCTCTGAGCAGATGTGAGCAATTTTATCCTCTAGGATGCCATGTGATTTTTATTGTAGGTGATCTTCTGGTCTGGTTTTCCCTAATAGGGATTGTCACCTGAAATGATTCTGCCAAGTGGAATAAGAATGAAGAAATTAGTTGTTTCACCACTCGTACCACTACAGAACGCAAACTCTTGCCTATGTTTGGTCATTCGCTTTTTATTTAATGCCAGCTATGCCAGTTACCAAATGTTTGAAACTTTCACTGATTAATTTATAGAGGACATACATGCAGAGCTTTGGCTCTTGGACTTACTGCTGACCCACTTCACTAACAGCTGATGACGATGATAGTGATTTCCCTAATAATAGCCATATTAGACTGCTTCAACAAAATAAGCCAAGATCTTTAAAACTAACAAATGTATTAGTCCACAGAAGTTCTTATTCAATCTTCCTCCAATACCTATACTAATGAAAGCAACAGGAAAGTCTCAGGGTTTTCTCTCTCATTTATATTCCAGAAGGATTTATTTGTTGTTGTTGTTTAGTCGTTAAGTCGTGTCCGACTCTTCGTGACCCCATGAACCATATTGCGCCAGGCCTTCCTGTCCTTCACTGCCTCCCTGAGTTTGCTCAGTTTCATGCTCATTGCTTCAGTGATGCTATCTAACCATCTCATCCTCTGCCATCCTCTTCTCCTTTTGCCTTCAATCTTTCCCAGCATCAGGGTCTTCTCCAAAGAGATCTCTCTTCGCATTAGGTGACCAAAGTATCTGAGCTTGAGCTTCATTATCGATCCTTCCAATGAGCAATCAGGGTTGATTTCCTTTAAGATTGACTGGTTTGACCTCCTAGCAGTCCAGGGGACTCTCAAGAGTCTTTTCCAGCACCACAGTTCAAAGGCATCAATTCTTCAGCGCTCAGCCTTTTTTATGGTCCAGCTCTCACAGCCATACATTACTACTGGAAAAACCATAGCTTTGACTATGCGGATCTTTGTTGGCAAGGTGACGTCTCTGCTTTTTAATATGCTATCTAGGCTTGCCATAGCTTTCCTCCCAAGGAGCAAGCGTCTTTTAATTTCATGGCTGCAGTCTCCGTCTGCGGTGATCTTGGAGCCCAAATAAATGAAGTCTGTTACTGCTTCCATTTCTACCCCTTCTATTTGCCACGGATTGATGGGTCCAGATGCCATGATCTTAGTTTTTTTAATGTTGAGTTTCAAGCCAGCTTTTGCACTCTCCTCTTTCACCCTCATCAAGAGGCTCTTTAGTTCTTCTTCACTTTCTGCCATTAGGGTGGTATCGTCCGCATATCTGAGGTTGTTGATGATTCTCCCTGCAATCTTAATTCCGGCTTGTGATTCTTCCAGCCTGGCATTTCTCATGATGTACTCTGCATATAGGTTAAATAAGCAGGGTGACAGTATACAGCCTTGTCGTACACCTTTCCCTATTTTGAACCAATCGGTTGTTCCATGAACGGTTCTAACTGTTGCTTCTTGTCCCGCATACAGATTTCTCAGGAGACAGGTAAGGTGGTCTGGTACTCCCATCTCTTTAAGAATTTGCCACAGTTTGTTGTGATCCACACAATCAAAGGCTTTTGCATAGTCAATGAAGCAGAAGTAGATATTTTTCTGGAACTCTCGTGCTTTCTCCATGAGCCAGCGAATGTTGGCGATTTGATCTCTAGTTCCTCTGCCTCTTCGAAACTCAGCTTGTACATCCGGTAGTTCTCGGTTCATGTATTGCTGAAGCCTAGCTTGTAGGATTTTGAGCATAACCTTGCTAGCATGTGAAATGAGTGCAATTGTGCGATAGTCTGAGCATTCTTTGGCATTGCCCTTCTTTGGAATTGGAACGTAAACTGACCTTTTCCAATCCTGTGGCCACTGTTGCGTTTTCCAAACTTGCTGGCATATTGAGTGCAGCACTTTAACACCATCGTCTTTTAGTATTTTAAATAACTCAGCTGGAATACTGTCATCTCCACTAGCTTTGTTGTTAGCAATGCTTCCTAAGGCCCACTTGACTTCACTCTCTAGGATGTCTGGCTCAAGGTCAGTGATCACACCAGCGTGGACATCAGGGACATTAAGATCTTTCTTATATAGTTCTTCTGTGTATTCTTGCCACCTCTTCTTAATCTCTTCTGCTTCTGTTAGGTCCCTGCCTTTTTTGTCCTTTATCATGCCCATCTTTGCACTAAACGTTCCTTTGATATCTCCAATTTTCTTGTAGAGATCTCTAGTCTTCCCCATTCCCCCATGCGATTTCTTTGCATTGTTCATTTAAGAAGGCCTTCTTATCTCTCCTTGCTATTCTCTGGAAATCTACATTCAGTTGCTTATATCTTTCCCTTTCACCCTTGCTTTTCGCATTCCTTCTTTCCACAGCTATTTGTAAAGCCTCATCAGACAGCCATTTTGCTTTCTTGCATTTCTTTTTCTTTGGGATGGTTTTAGTTGCTGCCTCCTGTACAATGTTACGGACCTCCGTCCATAGTTCTTCAGGCACTCTGTCTACCAAATCTAATCCTCTAAATCTATTCATCACCTTCACTGTGTACTCACAAGGAATATGATCTAAGTCATACCTGAGTGGTCTAGTGGTTTTCCCTACATTCTTCAATTTAAGCCTAAATTTTGCAGTAAGAACCTCATGATCTGAGCCACAGTCAGCTCCTGGTCTTGTTTTTGCTGTCTGTATAGAGCTTCTCCATCTTTGGCTGCAAAGTATATAATCAATCTGGTTTCGGTATTGACCATCTGGTGACGTCCATGTGTAGAGTCGTCTCTTGTGTTGTTGGAAAAGAGTGTTTGCTATGACTAGCTTGTTCTCTTGACAGAACTCTATTAGCCTTTGCCCTGCTTCATTTTGTACTCCAAGGCCAAACTTGCCTGTTATTCCGATTACTCCTTGACTTCCTACTTTAGCATTCCAATCCCCTATGATGAAAAGGACATCTTTTTGGTGCTAGTTCTAGAAAGTGTTGTAGGTCTTCATAGAAGCGGTCAACTTCAGCTTCTTCAGCATCAGTGGTTGGGGCATAGACTTGGATGACTGTGATATTGAATGGTTTGCCTTGGATACGCACTGAGATCATTCTGTCGTTTTTGAGGTTGTACCCCATTACTGCCTTTCCCACTCTCTTATTGACTATGAGTGCAACTCCATTTCTTCTAAGGGTTTCTTGCCCACAGTAGTAGATATAATGGTCACCTGAATTAAATTCACCCATTCCCGTCCATTTCAGTTCGCTGATTCCCAAGATGTCGACGTTCAATCTTGTCATCTCATGTTTGACCACATCCAGCTTGCCTTGGTTCATAGATCTTACATTCCAGGTACCTATACAATATTGTTCTTTACAGCATCGGACCTTCTTTTCGCTTCCAGATACATCCACAGCTGAACGTCCTTTCGGCTTTGGCCCAGCTGCTTCACTCTTTCTGGAGCTACTTGGAATTGCCCTCCGCTCTTCCCCAGTAGCATATTGGACACCTTCCGACCTGAGGGGCTCATCTTCTGGCATCATATCTTTTAACCTTTTAACATTGTCCATGGGGTTTTCTTGGCAAGGATACTGGAGTGGGTTGCCATTTCCTTCTCCAGTGGACCACATTTTGTCAGAACTCTCTGTCATGACCTGTCCGTCTTGGGTGGCCCTGCACGGTATAGCTCATGGCTTCACTGAGTTACGCAAGCCCCTTCACCACGACAAGGCAGTGATCCATGAAGGGGAAGGATTTATTGCCTTGATGCAAATAACTTGGCAGAGATGTATAGGAACGCATGTTCTGAGCAAGCAGTCACACCCCTGATATGCACAATGCTGAACAGGATACAGAAGGACAGATGCTTACCATGTATAGTTCATAAGTTAACATTTGACATGAATACTGTATGGGCAAGGCAGAGTATAAGTAATAAAAATAGGGAAAACAGTAGTGGACGGGGAGAGAAGGGGCAAACAAGGAAATAATACATACCATATATACTCACAGAGAAGTCCATCCACGGATAAGCTGACCCTTGAAATTTTAACTGAAATACCATGAAAAATGTGCCACCTGTGGATAAACCAACCCTCAAAATTTTCATATGTTTTAATTTTCACAATTGGATTATCTGCAGATGGCACATTTTTTTCATGGCATTTTGGTTAAAATTTCAAGGGTTGGCTTATCTGTGGAAGGGCTTATCCACAATTATACAGCATATGATAATCATTCCAATCACTGGCCTAGTTAAGGTGTATCCAGAGTCATCTGCAGAGGTGGGGGTGAGTGGGATGTCAACAAAGTCAAGATGGCTGTGACTGTGTGTTCAAAGTCCTGTCGTTTTTATACATGTGTAATTTATTAATAGTTCCTTCATTTTGTTAAGAAAAACAGTAAGTTGCCATAAGTATGGAATCTTTTAGATTATCATGGAAATTTATTGTGCAAACCTATGTATATCTATTCAAAAGTAATTTCATTCAATTAAGTATGTATAAAGCTTACAGCCTTGATGGGCTTTTCCAGAAGTACTTCTTCACCCTAAAATCATATTTTTGACCAAATTTAGTTTGATTTAGACCAATGACTAAAGTGCACCTGCTCCTTTAATAAGTTTATTTCTTTTGAAGAGCGAATTTATTTTATTACATCTTAAAGCATTTTTACTGAAGCAGGAACATATGTATTTGATGGCCATATTCAATACTACTATGCTCAGATTAATTTCAAAAGATAGGGATCATATCTTCAGCGGGCATAAAATTATGTCACCAGGGCACTTTCTCTCTTAGCTGAAAATCTGATCCAAGGGAAATGGAACAAACATTCTCCTCCTTTCAAGTTAATTGGTTTGTATCTTTCATTCATTGTTGGATGAAACATGACATTCACTTGCCTTCCTTCAATCACTATTAATCTTCATTATCAGAAGAAAGCAAAATCTTTGCAATCTAACAAAAGGTGAAATGTGTTCAGTGCACTTTGACTTAAGAAAGTAATAAGGAAAAAGGAAAAACACAGTAAAGGTTAATAAAATTTGCACTATGTGGGGGGAAAAAAGACAGATAAATGTTCTTCTATTTTCAGAATACCTGTATAGCAGAGTGGCCCCTGCGAAAAATAAAAGGAAAAGAGATCACCACATATAAAACTTTTCTTTACATTCAAAAGAAAATGCACATGTTCAGGTTCTGAACATATCAAGAACAGCTTACTTTGAGTGTGCCTTGAATTGCTTATTGAATTGAATTAATGAAGTTGGCATGAAGTTCCCCATATATGTTCATAATATATCCATGAACAAATGCATGAATTCATCATGGATGATCTTTGGGCAAGGTCAAGGCTGTGAGGCCATGCAAAGTGAAGCACTCTTAGAAGCAGCTGCATTCATACTGCTCTGTAGTTCTTGGTTGAATCAGATGAATGATTCACTGGGTTGAATCAGCTGAATCAATCAAATCACCCACTGAAGCTTTGAGAGACTGGCTTTCAGATAACCTCTCTATAGAGAGCTAGGTCTTAGCACATCCTTCTGGTGCTAAGACTGGCATTTTCCAAGCAACAGTGCAATAAATCCCTGGAATCCGCAAACAAACAAACAAGAGTTATTTGGAACACACTGCTTTGAAAGCGTGTCTCACCCCACTTCCTTTGCCCCAATAAATGTGTAGTAATTGTGCTGATCCTTCTTTTTCACTGAAAATTGTCCTACATACTGAATTTTTATTCCAAACTTAAAGTGCTATAAATTTGTTTGGTCTTCCTTCTGGTCAGTTTGAGGAGGTTTATTTTCTCCAATTTCAATATACTGTTTTTTGGAAAAGAAAATTCATAAAATTAAAATTATTAAGACTTTCATAATTAAAATGATTAATGACTGACTATCTGTATACTTTTACCATTTAATCATAAAGCCTCCCCACTGAACACTTTTGATTCCTTGCTGGGTTCCCCCCCCCCCCCCACACACACACACAATTAGGAAAGAGTGCAGAAATGCTTAGTATTCTATATAGTTTCCCCCTACCTATTTGCTGTATGGATTGCTCATTCTTCTTGCTGTGCCTCTTTTTATATTACCATTTACCAATTTTCTTTTGTCTGGTGCTGCTTTCTGTTCCTTATATGCCATCCCCCACTTTTACACCTTAATCCTTTTACTCATTCTTTTCTGCAGGCTGCCCTGTGTACACTTCATTAATAAATAGTCCGTGCATCTGCCTTCCCTGCAATTCAACTTCCTCTCATTCTCTTTAAAATCATTAATTATTTTCCTCCTGCTGCTCATTATTCATAGCAATTCCATGCCAGAACAATGGAAACAGGCTCCCTTACCCAAGGCTGCTTTGAATCTGGAACAAAAGGATCCCCAAGATAAAAGTACATTATATCAACATGTTGCATTCCAACTGTGACTGGACCAAAGAAAGAAGGGGGGGGGGACTTTTATCCTCTTGAAAGGCATCACAGAATATGAGCTCTTAATTCACACTTGTTTTTTTGAAAACACTGTGCAGGAAAATTATTACTGCCTAGAAGAACACATCTGAAATACCATCCTAAAAGATCTACGTGCTCCTTCCTTCCTTTCTTGTCAGCTAAAACTAATTAATATGTTGGGATTCTCTCATTCCAGTAGGAAATTGCTTAGTTGTTTCTCAGTTTCAATACAATACCAATCTTTTGAAGTTGTATGTTGAGTAGATGTTCTTGAGAAGCTCTTCATTTCCATCACAGCTGTTGCTTGGCCCTGGACATGTTCCTCTGTAGGGATGAGCATATGAATTTTGCCTGAATAGAGAATCTAAATTATGCAAATAAAAAATAAATCTTATTTTACCATAAACGTGATGCACAGTTTTTGAATAATCAAATTATTTTATCTCAGTCTGGAATACAAGATTCTGGAATACAAAAAGATACTTAGGATTTTACTTTTTCATAGCTTCATCTAATTAGGTTTAGTATAAAAACTTTGTGATGCCTGTTTTCTAACATATATTTATTTTAATCATACCAGATGAGTTAGAAAAGTTGCAGATAAGAAATAGGTCAGCAAAGAACCAACTTTGTATCATGATAAATTGGAATGAGGAAATTCTGATTTTCAGTACCTATAGTCATTAATTTAATGACCCAAACTAATAGAACACATTGGATACCTGTTCTTGTTTATGAAAAAATATGTTGCAATTATGAAGATTCTGAATAGCTTACATTGAAACCACTGAATAACACTTATGAAGGGATTAGTTTGTATTATTCCTGTTGGAATCAGTTTAAATTATGCCAGATAGGTTCATTAAAATCCTAAATCATAATAAAATACTTTCCATATGGGAATTTGCTAAAAATTGGTCAAATTATACAGTATCTAGCTGCTAATACCAAATGAGGTAAAAAGATTATTGCCACCACTGGAATACCAAATGTGCCGCCCCCCCCCCCACACAAAAGTGTCTTCTAACAGTGTGTTCCTATTCCATTAAACCTTTTCAGAACATGGAAAATCTGAATACTACCCCCTTCTCAGACTGTATTATAAACTATTTATTCTTTACATTCCACAGCCATAATAATACTTTTATTTATGCTCATTTAATAGAAATTATTTCTGCATTCTTGGGATTTATTATTACAGTTGTAAAACTGTATGTTGTATTGGTCAGTGACCAAAATAAAGGCTACTCAGATTCAAGGCGTATGATAACATGTTCATGAACAGTCATTAAGATTTTCAAAAGAATCTTTTCTTCTGCCTGCTTGACAAGTAATACTGAAGGGAAAGTACCTTCTATATTATGTGAATGTAGTGGAAAGTATTCCTTTCACATTTCAACGTGCTTTTTAAAAATTTGGTCTCTTACTTTTTTTTAATCCATGTTTATTGTTTTATTTCCTATATGTATACTTTTGTATTAGAAATAATTGTGTATTTGTTTTTTTACTGTTAGCTGCCTTGGGCACCAAAAGGAAGGTACAAATTGCATAAACCCCTGCTGGGGGAGATGGGCAGCGTACAAATTTAATAAATAAATAATGTAAATAAACAAACGAAGCAAACGATTGGTTGTCGCAGCCTCTGATCTACCGTGTCCATGATGCTCTCTCTGCAGGTGGTATCTGATCACCCTTGTCTAGGCTCCAAATTTAAGTGTCAGACCTTGTAAGATCTTGAATTACCCTTCATGTCATACCAGGGTTGTGGGTTAGACTAGGTGGTCAAAAGGAAAATAAAATCCTGAAGAAGACAATGACAAATCATTTTTGTAAAGCTGCCAAGAAAATTACATGGACTTTCCATGAAATCACTAGGAGTTGAGCTCAGCTTGAAAAAGACTTCACCTTTATGTTCTCTCAGCAATTAGAACTGGAAGAAAGAGCTGACAAGGTGTGGCATGAGAGAACTTTGGGTGGCTGACAGATTTATTTGGATATCATCTCTGAAAGGTTTGTGCTTATAATTCCCATAGCTGGAATCACTGTCTTTCTGTTTTTTAAAAGGAGGCCTTCTGAGTTTGTGTTTGGCTGTTCCCCAACAGAGATGTCGTGTTTGGTGATATTTGGGGCCAAGTCACAATTGCCTAAGGATTACAGTATTCCAAATTGAATAATAATAGTTTATCTAATCTAAATTTGATTGCTCTTAATTTAGAACCAGCTCTTGTGATTTATCTTAGTTTATGTCATTTGCTTAATTGTTTAGATTTGATTATTTTCCTTTATATAAATCAAAGAGAAAATGAGACATCACTTAACGAAGCACAGTAAGCAAAATAGCACAGTAAGAATGGATTAACGTTATTCTAGCTATAGAGCATTAACCTATTCCAAAAGCCTCAGGATGTTCCCCAAGATGCCTGGAGGGCAACAACTTTCTAAATTTGTCCTTTTTACAAGCCTACTACAGTAGCTATTGAGTTTCCCTTTCTCAAATGACATTTAATGTTTCACAGTAACCATAGATAGCTAATCCCTCAGTCCTTTTCAGCCTATTATGGATCAATTGTGACAAGAGTTGATGATGACACCATCTCAGAATAACGAGGAATTCTTGAATGTGCAAGCCAGCAAGCAGTGAAAGAATCTGCCTTCCAAAGTTGTGAGGGTCCATCCTGGGGTGGAAATCAAGCAAAGGGGAGGGGTGTCAGCCATTTGCCTGGGATGGTATGAGGATTCCTGTCCTGGGAAGCATCTCCAAGATCTCTTCCAACCCTCCAACTCTGAAACTCTAAGGCTTAGCCAGTCATATTAAGAACACTGAGGCATTCCTAAATGAAGGTTATATCTTTTAGCACTGTTTGTTGGGCTACTGTCAATAAAGATTTAACATTTATAGTTTATGGCCATGAAGTGACAACTATAGAAATATTGTTCTAGCTCATCTCCAGTTCAGACCCAGAGAACAGATGAAAGGTCTTTGCAGAAACCACATACAGTATAGGTTTCTGGGACATTAGATTCATAGTGACACAGGATGCATCCTCAACATGGACTGAGGTTCAGTTTTTGCAGAACGTTTGTGCACCCTCTGTCTCTTGTGTGTAACAGAGTTCCCAATGCATAAGCAAGCCCGAATTCTGCACCAGAAGTTTAGGGAAACGTCTAAGGATTCTTTGAGGAGATAATATCAGAAAATTGATCCCTTTCCAATCTGCAAAACAGAGTGAACCTTTCAAACAATTTCAAACAAGTAATCATGCAATCATTCTATCGTATAATTTTTCTACTAATGAGAAAGAAGAACGAAAGGTACAATTCCTGTGGCTGGGAAAGTTAGTTTCTACCCAGCACACTCCCAATCAATCCCTATATCCAGATCAGTGCAAACACACACACCTAATACTGTAGGTAATTAGCATAAAGAGCCTTAAAGGGAGGGGCCTTCGGTTGTTAACCCTTTTATGTACATAACAGCAGCAGAATAGAGATGGAAAGTAGGAGACAAGTGATCCCTGCTATATTCTGCATCATAAAGGGAACAAAGTGGTGGGTGGGGATGATGTTTCCAAGAATCATAATGGATAAGTGATAAGCATAATCCACAACCTGAGATGTCCATTCAAACCATACTCCACAGCACAAAAGACACTGCAGCGTCATTTGGACAGGGAGCTGTCCACCATTTCCCCTGTTTCAGAATGAAGGCTTCCAAAAGGAAAGGGTACACGTCTCCCTTGATGGGCCACTGCTTCTGTGCAGGAACCGTGATTTTGTAAATAGAGGAGTGCTGTTACTACTGATGCTGGGGAAAAAATGATTGACACATGAAACAAACCAAAGTGAAAAGTTCCTGTGCTTTATAGCATTGATAATCAAACTGGATAAAGGGCAGGCAGAGGCTTTCCAAGGATGTAATTATAGAGAAAATGAAATTAGGCTTTGTCTAAAATTGGAAATACTCAGATGATTTGGTGATGCTGTCCTGACTTACTGATAGAAAGTTTAATCAAAACTGTTTAATCTGATCAGTTTCACTTCTAAATTTGTCCCTAGATTTGTGCCAGTATTCTGAATAGTGTATTTCAAAAACCTTTGCAGCCGTAGTGTCTCCACATTCAGGGTGCGGAGACAATCTATAGTTTATGCAACAAATTTTTTATAATCTGTAAAGGAGATCCAGAGAAAGACAAGCTGTTAATTTAATTGACGTGTCAAAGTATTGTGTGCCCTGTGGCGTTCTTGAAGAAGGGTTTTTCACACCAAAGCTCTTTTTCACAAAATATTCCTGCTGTGTGAAATATGCTGGCAGGACCTTATCAAGAGGGTAGATTCAGCAAGAGAGTCAGCTTGATGTAGTGGTTAAGGCACCAGGCTAGAACCTGGAAGACCGTGAGTTTTAGTCCCACCTTGGGCACAAAGCCAACTGGGTGACCTTGGGACAGTCACTCCCTCTCAGCCCTAAGAAGCAGGCAAGGGCAAACCACTTCTGAAAGTCTTGCCAAAAGACTGCAGGGACTTGTCCGTCCAGGCAGTTAGAACTTGTCAGAGAAAAAGAAAACAAAGAAAGAGAAAAAGAGAGATGCTCATGAATTGCATGTTTGGGGCAACTTTTGTAAATTTTTAATTCCTTTATTTTTAAATATAAATATTGTCTGTGGAACTCTAAGCTAAATAAACATGATTAAAGATATTCATGCATCATCAATGTGTTTTTGCCTACATGATTAATTTTTCTCTGCAGAATATGATTTTTGGTATAAAATGTATTTTTATAAAATAACTAGGGATATAAGTCAAAAGATTATATTAAAAGTTTCAGGGTATTAGTCACTGAATCTTGATTCACTGATTTGAAGAGTAGGGTAGAGGTATATTAATTACGACACTTCCCCCAGCATGACTTTTAATACAACATTGGAATTTTATTTTAAGAAACATAACAGATTTTTGCTTGATTTTTTTCACACTATCAGACTAGGAAGCACTAATAATTTAATAGTCAATTTACTAATTTAATAGGCTGTTTTGTATTTTATGGTTCAGCTATCATGTGATAGCGCAGTACTATTAAATATGAAGCTTTGCTGTATTGTTGATTGTTAAAAGATATATTTTACCAGGGATTAAAGATTGGAGGGGAGAGGGCACTTCTGGCCTAGACCACAGCTGCATTGTAACAAGGTAAAAATGAAGTTGTAGGATGTAGATGTTTCAAAGAGGCTGCGGATGGGGAGAAAATTGCATTTTTGTATCTCAGCCAAGATGATGGAAATATCTTGGGGTCTCATCTTTCTTCCTGCTACTGTCAACTGTACATGCTTGTTAATAAATGACTGTGAGAAACAGGAGTTAATTAGCAGATGGTTGTTCAACTGATCCAGTAGAATTGGCCTTGTAATCCTTAGAGATGGATGCATCTGTCATTTTTTAATTTCTCAAAATTTTTAAGTCTCTAATTGTTTCCATCCCACTTGTGAAGAAATCTAGGGATTGTAGTAAATTCTTATGAGAATAAACAACCAACCCACATGTTCATCTATGCAGCTATTCCCAGTATAGATAGGATAATGGTATACTTGCTTGACATGTAATTCTGAAGAAGAAAGAAAGAAAGAAAGAAAGAAAGAAAGAAAGAAAGAAAGAAAGAAAGAAAGAAAGAAAGAAAGAAAGAAAACAGAGGGAGGGAGGGAGGGAGGGGAAGGAAGGAAGGAAGGAAGGAAGGAAGGAAGGAAGGAAGGAAGGAAGGAAGGAAGGAAGGAAGGAAGGAAGGAAGGGATAATTCTACCCCTGGAAGTGATTCAAACCTCAATATTTAAGAGAGAAACCAATGCCATTTCTCATCCTATCTCCCATGTCTCATTCCGTCTATTAGAGGAGAAAAAAGAATTTTAATAGGTTCTCTTCAATCAAAATTAAATCAATCTGAATTCTCCTATCTGTCTCTTTGCAGCAGGCTGGCAAGACACTGCAGCAGAGGCAATTTTACCTTTAGCTCAAGGTGCAGACAATCCCATGCAACTTGGTTATGTAGAACTTTACCACAATGCCATGGATTTTTGCATTTGGTGAATGCTCAAGTGTGATTGCTTCTGGGAAGCCAGCATTGTAGCCCAAAGTCCCCTTCCCCCATTCCATTCTCCCTTTCTACGAGAGCTTGACTTGATTATCTGAAAATAGCCAATTTAGTGGAACGGCGCAAAGGTTGGCATGAGTTTTCCCAGGTGCAAGAGCAGCTGAGCCTGACAAATGGGGAAAGGTCATTACAATTTGTCAAAATGTATGGCGTTTTGCCCAGGACTTGCTTTTGTTCCGTTCTCCTCTTCTAAATTAAGGCAGTTAATTTCATGGATACAGAAGAAGAGGATAAATGCAGCATTCCTGTTGCTGTGGCCCAATTGATTCTGTGCTCTAATGCTGCATTTACCTGAACCACCTTTTCCTATTTCTACTATAGGAAGATAGTAGATACTACATACAAATACTATATACAAATACCTGTTCTTTATTGGACACGAGCACAACCATCATACCTTCTGGGGAAACATTTCTTTCCCAGAGTTTTGTGCTGATTAAAAAAATAAAAACCAAAACAGATACCGAATTCTTCCTGGATGAACTGTATAAAATATTTGCTTTATTTGTAATATATATTAAAAAAAACTGAAAATGCTTGTTTACATGAAGTACAGACCTATGTAATTGGTAACTCTTGAATACCAAATAATTCTTTGAAACTTGATTTATGGTGAGTGTGTTTATGATTGCATGCTTAGCTGTGGAGATTAAAGGATTGAGATGAATTAAGAGTTAGTTAAATTACCTGACACCAATTATCCCAGATGATGAAAATCCAGATTGTGCAGAATCATTGAGAAAGAGATTCAGTGCAAAAACCTGAACTTTGGGAAAAGACAACCAGACTTCATTGATGGACTTTGATAATTATCTTGGAAAGAGATTAGATTATTATTTCACTTCTCACCTTTTTGCTAATTGGAATTTAGAGTATAACAGAAGTGAGAACTAGCAAGCAATTTTAGATTAAGGATGTTTAGCTTATGATAATATTCTCCAAGGAGCTGTAATCTTAAAATACTAAATGTATTATTTATTTTATTTAGCTATGGTGTCTCATACATGGATTTACATTAAATACTAACATTTAGCCTAAGTTAAAAACACTTTAAAATATGAATATTAAAAAGTTCTAAATTCAAATACCAGTGTCTAGGCCATCTAACCATTGAAGCCCAGCATCATTTATATATATTTAAAAATCAGATATTGGGCCATTATATGCCCTCAGCTTACAGGTGGTCACAATGTGATCTATAGTTTGACGTGCGGCCCCCCAGTCACACTGAGGTGATGATGCAATACCCCATTTATGCAGTGAATCCTGGCAGATGCCATGTAAGGTACGAATCCTGTTCAAGGTCATCCATTGCTGGTGAGATAGATCAAAACCTGGCACCTTTTGCGTAGGGTCATCTATATGTCTTCCTGTATCTGGGCATTCGACAACTCATTTAACTTTCCACTGGGAGTCGATGTTGAAGTTGTTATGCAGATGTTGTGTAAGTATCAGTGGGGACTTCCTAGACTTAAGCCTTCCAAGTGATAAGTAGGGAAGGTCAGCATGCACTGGAAGAAGTGGGCTGTTCATGATTTTTCTATATTCTCTCACTAGTGCCTCTTGCCTTCATAAAACTGGTGGTGCTATATGGCTCAAAACAGGAAGCCAACAGATGGGAGTGGTTTTAATACATCCAGTTATAATCCTCATGGTGTCATTAAATCTGGCATCTATCTTGCTAGTATGGCTTAACAGTTGCCATACTATTCTGTATGTGCTGTAGAGTAGACCAACCCTAATGCTGATGTCCTAAGGGTGGCAGCTGAAGCTCCCCATTTTGTTCCACCTAATTTCTGGAGTATGTTGTTCCTAGTATTAATTTTTGTGTCCATGTTCTTTAGATGTATCTTATAAGAAAGAGTCTGATCCAATGTTACCCCAAGGTATTTTGGATAAGGGTTATAGGGAAGTAAGTTGTTATTCAGGTAAACCTTCTGGGCTTTTATTTGCTAGTTTATTATTATCATCACTGTTTTGCTAACACTAGGAGTAAGCCTCCAATCAGTAAAAAAAATTTCCCAGCATGTTGCGATCTTTTGAAAGGAGACTGTCTGCCACCTCCTTGTGTCTATCTTGCACTGCTATGGCCAAATCATCAGCGTATCTAAATTTGCATCCCCTTGTTGCTGGCATATCTGATATATATAAATTAAATAATGTAGGTACCATTACAGAACCTTGTGGGAGGCCATTATTTAATCTTCTTACCTATTTATGTTGTCCCCCATTATAATCTGAAAGACTCTATCACTCAACATGTTATTAATTAGTCAAAGAAGATTTTTACAGGGGATAATGTGGCACAATTTGTATAACAGTCCATCCTTCCAAACTGTATTGTATTCCGCTGTCAAATCTACGAACACAGCTGTAGTTTTAAAGCCTCGTTGAAACCCCACTTCAATGTAGCCTGCTAAATTTAGCACCTGGTCTACACAGCTTTGGTTGTTTCAAAAGCCAGCTTGTCCACAGGCACATATTTATCTGTTATAGGGCCTATTCTATTTATAATTAATCTCTCCAAAAGTTTGTAATAAGAACTCAAAAGGGTGATTGGACGGTAGCTGTCTGCTCTATCTTGTGGTTTACCAGGTTTTAAAAGTGATATTACTTTAGCTTTTTTGAATTCCGATGGGAGGTGTCCAGTGGAAACAATATCCAAGAGGAATTTACCAATCCAGATTTGTGTACGCCTCCCAGAATTTACCAGGAATTCTGGATGGATGCCATCAAAACCTGGCACTTTACCATATTTCAGACTGTGAATAGCAGTCTCGATTTCCTCTGTGGAGAAAGGGCAGGAAAACTTGGGGTGCATTGGTCCTGACTGCCAAAAAGCTGAGAGTGCTCTCTTAATAAAGTTGGAGTCCTCTTTTGCCCTTGGAGCTTTGGAGGGAGATACAACTCGAGAGGCTATCTGGTCTCGAGTGACATTGGTTGTTTGTCATGCTAAATGTATCCCTTGGTCAGTGATGAGTCAGAAAGGGAACCCCAGACATTAATCTCACAAAGCAGCAAGCAAGATGGCTGACAGATTCAGCATTATGCACGCACACAGCTGTTTATATAGACATAGGTTGGGGGTGCTAGCATTCCCAATTGAGCCTTGCTAGCAAGTAAGTAGTTACTTGCCAAGACGGTTCTGCTACTACCTACTAGTAGAACCTGAATCCTGCTACTATCTACTAATAAAACATACTGGGACTGGAAAAGGGGAAGGACTATTATCTTCCTGCCATATTCATGGATTTTCTGGCCACTTTTAGGAACAGATGCTGGAGGACCACATGAAATTTTTCTCTGAACCAAGTGGATTTTTTCTCCTCATGCTATTATCTTTATTTAAAATGATAGGACTATTGGACTGTTTTAACTGACTGATGGTATGGGGAGAAGCAGCTTCATAGGCTTTTTGTTTATTACCTCAGTCGTGGAGCCACGGGGGGGGGGTCAAATGGCATGTCCTCTGTGACAGTTGTGGAGTCCTAAGGGGCCTCATGTTATAGAGCATAGTGTTTCCATACAATCAAGAGAACTTGATATTGTACAATGACATATTCTTGGAAATATCAAAAGCAATCCACATGTCTTATTTATTGTGTACATATGAAAAGGACTGCTTCTTTACAAAGTTCACAGTGGCGAACTTCTGGGGAGGAATGATGGAATGAAGATGTCTCCTTAAAAGCATAGCCAGCAATTGTGGTGAAGAATGAATCAGTGAGTAGACTGGTTCTTCAGGACCGCTCCGGACAAGGAGAGGATGGGAGATCTCCCACATGTGCTCCAGATGGCTGCTCCTTAAGAGGAGACCACAGGACAGCGGTCGCCTGCAGGTTTGAGCACTGGGAGACAATGGGAATAACCAACTTGCTCGCAACCACAGTCAGCGCTCTTTAAAGGATAATAAGTTTGCTAACCTCACTTTCTAATCACTTTTGGAAATTGCTCATTAACTACTTTTAAGCTATTAGAGACCTTTGGAATGACAACTTAGAAAACACCAGGTGAGTTTGCCTTTAATCCTGAATGAAAGAAAATTTTAATCATAAGCTTAAGAATTTAAAGAATTTGAAATAAACAGCAAAAAGCTAAATAAGTTTTTGATCTTAGAATGTTATAAATGTACTAAGGGTCCAGATAAATTTGAATACAGAAACTTTTACAGTAAGATCTTGGAATTAATTATAAAGAAAAAACAGCTTCTTGTGGGAAATAGATTTGTTTTGGTTTTTGCAAGACATAACAAAGATAAGTAATTTTATGATTATAAACATTGGACACTAGAGGGGTCTAAAGATTCTAGACAGAGAGAAAAAAACCACAAGTTTATCTTTTGTGTTAATTAACTGGGACCTACAAAAAGATGCAAAATGTTATAATATTGAAAATACTAAAGGAGACTTTTGAAGAATGGAACCAGAAATTAGTAGGTACAATATCAACAGTACCAGTAATGATGTCTACCTCTATGGATAGACTATGTTCAAAAGATGTTATTGAAAAAATGACAGATGTGGAACAAATTTTATCTGACAAGATAGAGTTGGTTTTGATGGTTTACAAATGACAGACCTAAAGAACGACTTGGAAAAGGATGTCTCACTGGATATACAAAAGAAAATGGCTGATGTTTTAAAAGTCAAAAGGGAAGTACAAATGATAAACCAAGAAAGTGACCTGGATAATTTTTCCTTATTGGATTTATAAAAGTGGCTTGTTAAACATCTGAAGAAATCTGCCCAATGGGATAAAGAAGAAATGAAGGGAAATAAAATCCTACAAAATTTAAATGAACTAAAGATTAAGACTGTTAAAGTAAAAGGAAGGAATATAAAGTTGGTGTATTTGATCAAGGTTAAAACAAGATATGTTGTTACTTCTAGCAACCCTTTAAGACTTTCTGCTTGTACCAGGACTGAAAAAATGATGTTTTATGGATTTGCCTACCAATAAGGGATGGGATATAGGATAAAGAGATTGTTTGTAACCTTAGAGGGGGTAAAGAGTCACTAAATTTGTTTATACTTGTGATGAAGGTTGGAAGTAACTTCTTCATGTATTTCTTTTTTCTTCCTTTATTATATCTTTACTTTTCTCTTTCTTCTCTCCCTCCCTTTCCTTGCACTTTTTACTCTTTCTTTCTCTTCTCTTTCTTTAAGTTTTGTTTGCATTAGATTTTACTATTATAATGAAAATTCTTAATAAAAAATATATGTAAAAAATGTTTGCAGTGGACTTTATTTTTGAAACCAGCAACTGGTACACTTGAACTACTTCGTCATTATCTTTTCCCAACCATTGCCACTACTTTCAAAACTATGGTGTACATCACAGGCAATATGTTATTCCTCCACAAATCATAAAGAAAGGACTTAAAGTTCTGCTAAAAGACAGCTTCCAAAAATGTAAATATCTAAAGGGAATGGGTGAAAAGAAAATTAAGAACATCCCAGAAGAAAAAACCATAGAATCAAAGTACAATACAGTCCTCTCTACAAATATTATTAACATCTGAAGCAATTGTTCTTGGTATTTAAGAATAGCCCTTTGTAATTACTTTGCTTTTTTAAGTTCAGAAAATATGAACCTGAGAGCAGAATGTACTTTTTAATACTCTATAGTCACAGCATAAATAGTGAGATATGTTGACTTATGTGGAATTGAATTTGTATTTAAACGGTGACTTTTAAGTATAGTACTTCATAAATACAGGTCATAATATGTCAAGGTACATTTGCCCTTTAATCATAATGCAACCTTACTAAACATATTTGTCTCTTCTCCGTGAACTATATGGCTATTGTTTAATGTCCATAATGAATGAGTCATCCGTGTGAATATCAAGGTTCTAACTATGAAATCAGCCTTCTACAATTTGATCCCTTCCAAATGTTCCAGGACTGCAACACCCAGAATTCACAGCCAGCATAGCTGAATTTTGAGACTCCAGCTTGCAGCCCCAACCAGACTGGGAATAAATATGGTTAAAGCTGTGGGTGGACAAGAGATGCTGGAAAGACTATGATGGAATATAGGAAATATAAATTGAATCCCACAAAGTAACTCTTGTGCTGTTTAAGCCCACAGTCATTACTTTGTTTAATCCCATATCTCTTCATATTAAGTACATATTGGTTTTATCCCATTTGTTCACTAAAATATTAAAAATTAAATATAATTAGTGTGATGCAGTAGTTGAGATGTTGGATTAGGAACAGAGTGACAGCAGTGTCTGCAGTATTGTACCTTAAGGTTCAGCTCTTTGGGGCCTACATGCAATGTTGTGATCCATGGAAAAAAGGGTGGCGAATTACAATACTATGACACTGCTTTCATCAGTTTGACCCTTCATGCATACACCCTGCTACAGGGAGACACAAGTTCAAATCTACCATCAACTACAGAAGCCCACCAGGTACTCTTAGGTCAACCTATTTCACAGGGTTGCTGTGGAGAAAAATAGCAAGACGGAGTGATATATATGCTGCCTTGAGCTCCTGAATGAAAGGTGGGATCTAAGTTTAATAAATATTAATTTGTTAATATTAATTAATGTATAGAAAACAAATGCCATAATTCAAGAAGTCTGACTCAAGACATGTTGCTGTCCAAGGCAGAACTACAAATGCCACTCCCCGCCCCACAAAAGTAAGCAAGAACAATCCTATGACAATGATGAGGAGCAATCACTACATTCAAAGTTGTGCCAGCGTACTCTGGCTAGAATAGAAGCTGTCACTTCTCCTTCTCAATTACACCACAAGAGAAAACTTCAACAAAACCAGCAACAAGATTTTGGACTGTTTTGAAAGCCATGTCCAGATCTTAAGGAATTAGGAGGCTTCCGTGCTTGAAAATCTATGATATGACAGAATGCCCCATTTTCTGTCTTCCCTTGCTGACTGAACTACAGCTGCAGGATAGGGAAGATGATTTGTTGCAGTGTCAGAGGACCTCTGGCTGTGGACATCTTTCCAGTGGCTGAAATTTTTCTTTGTCAGTGAAGTAGCCCTCATCGCCTACCCTTTGGCTCCTCATCTACTCTTATAAGGAGCATAGAATTGCCCTACAAATTAGGTAATTAACATTTTACTGTCCCTTCATGATGCTTTGTTTCCTCCCTCCCTAGTGATAACTTGACCTCACTCTGTCCCCAAATCTCAAGACTTCTACAGCTGCATTTCTGTGGGAGTCCATGACCCAGCACTCATACCACTGGAAGGAAATGAATGGTTTCTTTTCCCAATTAGCAAGATGATATGCAAACCCTGTGATGAGTCCATGAAAAATGTATAATGCCAGTATATATGAAATATTTCTGTTTGATTTCAATTACTAAATATATATGCCATGCTTTTATTTAATTTTGAACCATTTGTGGAAATTGTTTGCCCCCATAATGTATGCCTTGAAAAGCTGTAAATTTAGGATTTAGCATGCACAGTAAATAAGCAAACCTAGCATAAAGAACCATAATGAGAGTTATTCAGGTCTATTAAAACAGCACAGCATGTTCAGCTTAGGAAATGTGTTGTGGTAATAATGCTATTCAACAGACTTCCCATCAAAGAAAGAGGTACTTAATCATCACATTCACACTGTGAACTCCTCAGATGGATATTCCAAATGCACGTCTTTCAAGCATAATAATGCTGGTTTGCCTATCTCTTGAATAAACATTTTTTTCTTTTAAGTGAAAGAACAATGAAAGTCTAGGATTTGTACTTTTGTAGAATAAAGAAAATCAGAAAAATCTGAGGATTGTGTACACATATGTGTGTGTGTGCGCGCGTGTGCGTGTGTGTCCCAAGCTATTTGGTCACATGAGGAACTTTTCATTGGCTTAGCCAAACTATAAGAATACACAATAAGGATTTCATATTTCTGGGATCCTCAGTAACAACATGAACAAAATATAATAATATAAACAAAACCGTATGACTGGACTCACTGAACTCTGCTGGTCTATGTAAAAGTTGTCAAATATCCAGGAAAATACAGAGTTTTAGCAAATTAGGGCTTTATTACACAGCTTGAAGGACAGACTCATACTTCAATTGCTCTGTCTATGAAAGAGGAGGGAGAAACAGTTCCAAGGAAAAACTGAGTCAGAATTATTGCAGATTCTGAGACATTTGAAGGCTTGTGAAAATTGGGAGAAGGTCCTACAGCAGGGTTCCTTAACCTTGGTGATTTTAAGATGGGTGGACTTCAACTCCCAGAATTCCCCAGCCTGCAAGGCTGGCTGGGGAATTCTGGGAGTTGAAGTCCGCCCATCTTAAAAGTTGCTGAGGTTGAGGAATCCTGTCCTAGAGCATCTCAGGCTCAGGAATATTGTCCTTTTACAGATCTCATTCAGTATACTAATCTAGCTTTTTCATATTTGCAAAAGAATCAGTTCTGAGATTAGGGCTGATCTCCTATTCTGCTTTTCCTATTTAATTTTGAATGTTAATCTGTTAATGATTAAATGAAAATGCTGCAGCTGAAGGGTAAGCAATGTGTTGGAGGGCGCATTCTCTCTTTGCATCTATGAGCTGTTTTGGCCACTAGAGCAATGGACAGAGATAGATCAGGGGAACAGCTCTTCACCAGGGCTGCCCACAAGAGGTATGGTAAAAAAAAGTCAAGGTGGTGCCACACCAGTGCAATCAAAGCTCCAACATGCACCTAAAAGTAGGTAAAGCTTTAATAGCACCATTGTGGCCACTATATTGACTGTTTTGACCACACTTAGGGACCTCCCTAGTCTTTGTATACCATCCACGCATCTGTGGTTACCTGGCCTATTGTTAAATTAATCTCCGTCTTTAAAAGACCAAGGACCTTTCTGTTGTTCAGTCTCTTCTCTTTCTAAGCTGTAGCTTAGGTAGAAGTGAGGCTTTTCTATCCTAGGTGTTTCTTAATAAACCTACCTTTTATTTCAAATATCATGACTGTCTGTTAGCATTCATTGATAGCTTTGCTAACCCTATATTCTGCATCCATTAGGGGCATTAGGAACATTTTCTTTTTGCATGGGACCTGCTGCTGCTTAATTTCTTAGTATTCTTTTAGCACTTTACACATGCTCAGAAATACATCTTCTTACATGGTCTCCTGCTGAATCCAAATCTCCAGCCCAACAAGTACAAGTGATTTCAGGGTACCCTTGCTTTTCTTTTTCAATAATAAGCCAGTTCTTTGCTGTTCTTAATCTCATTAAATTTCCAGTGTGGTCAGGTATATTCTTAATATATCCATAAGTAGCATTAAAATAAGATTGGTTGTGTACTACAAGATGTATATTAACAAAACCAAAAATGCCACTGGAGTTCATGATGAATCTGAGGTGGGCAATTCATGTTGAGAGTATAAACTGTAGAAAAGAAAATTCCTCTGTTGAAGGCATTGCAAAAAAATTGAATATGTTATGCAGATCTGTACAAGCTATGAATGAAGTGGCTATTTTCTTTGCATGCATTTTCTTAAAATAAGTGCGATCTGGTCTATCAAAGAGGTTATCAACAGCCTGAGCTAAATTTGAAGTCCTTGACAGAAAGCAATTTATAAAATGCAATCTCTAGCATTACAGATTTCAAAGTGCTATCAAGTTGCACTTCTTATTGGTTTTGTAAAAAACCTGCTCAGATGGTTGTACAAATAAATATGTCATTCAAATGTCATGACTATGAACTTACCAACTCCTGTCAGTCCTTTACATCAAGAATGCAGAAACTATCAAGAATCCAGTGCAGCGTTAAGTATTGCTAGAGTTATTGCTTGCTTCCTTCCCCCCCCCCTTCCTTATTAAATACTTTCCTTTAAAAAGAAAATCTAGCACGATGGGCAGTACCCACCTTGCCTGATCTTGAAACTTTTAAGCAGAGTTAAAACTGGCTATTTTTTGAATGGAAGATTCCCCAGAAATACTAAGTGATCAACTAGACCAGAAAATGAAAAAAAAGAAAAATCCAGGAAGAAGTTAATGAGAAATAATGATTTTACTGTTGCTAAGGAAAGCAATATGGACATGTCCATGAAATCACCAGGAGCTGAACTTGACTTTTTTTTTTTCCAGTAAATCCTGAATGTATTTCTTCATCTCTGCAAAGGTTTCCCAGAGTGCAGTGTTCGAAACAACGATGATGAATCATAATTAAACATATCGATACAGTTTACTCAGGGCTGCTGCTGACCTGTAAGGTGCTTTTGTGAAAAAAGACTTTTGCCGCCAGAGGGTCAAGTCATGTGATGGGGCACCTGCAGCTTCCCAGTGCTTTGTTCCCCCTTTTCTTCTACAGCGCATAGGCAGACATGCAGAGTAGCAACAGGATGGACTTTTCCCCCCAACCTGTTGCCCTGCAACGCAGCACTGGGCTGCTACCACTCCCATTGTTCGGACCCCCCATATCATGGCTCCTTTGTGCCGTGTGCAACTTGCACACCCCTGGTTGCAGCAGACCTGAGATTCCTATTGAGTAGCACTGTGCAAAAAGCAAATTTGCTTAGCTTGGATTGATTTGATTTCATACCTTGCCTGATTTTCTGCCACTATTTGTTCTACCCATCCTACCTACAACTGAAGTTTAGTACAAATTTGGGTGACTGTCACTGTTACCTGTGTTCTTGTTACTATATTAATTTATTTTATGTGATTTAACTTCATTTTATGTCTACTTTTTAGCTTTATTAATAATTACAGATTTAGGTATTTTTATTGTTGTGTTCCCTGGCCTAAAGGCCATAATAAAGGTTGTGATTTGAAGCTTCAAGCAAACCATCCCTTCAAAATAACATTGTGGAATTATGTGGCTCCTTGCTTTGACAGAACAAACCTGCCATGTTGCTTCTGTGGCGTCCTTTGCCACTACTAATAGCCACAAGAGGTCAAAGAAGTGACTGACATCATCGCTATGCCTCAGCAAGGTATACTGCCCCCACAACATAAAGTAACTCAACAAAATGGGTAGTATATCTTTTGTAGTATGAGGCACCATGCAAAGATGATGGAACAATGATTTTGAATTCTGAGTAATGGAAAGTACATAGCTATTAGAGCTCGGGAGTAGTTATGCAATCTTTGAAGATCTGTGTTACAGAATATTCTACCCAATTCTGTGCACTTACAAGGCCTCTAAGCTTTGTATTTTTGTATATTTCATATATTTGTATTTTCCCTCTCTTGCTGAGGTCTGTTCCAAGGGTAGACAGCCTTTGGGTGAGTGGGACAGCACCTCAGGCCTTTGTGAGGGGGCCAAGGGCCTCAATGAGCACAATGCAAAATATTTAGGATAGGCTATGGAAACAGGGTCAGATTTTCTTTCTAGTCTTTTAAATTCCTTTGGATGGATAGGGATTTGCGCTGGTTTTTAAATTGTGTTGGGCCCACGTTATGGTGTGCACTACAGGTTTGGGGAAAGGTACGCGATGGCTGTTGTGCTGCTAGTTTTCAGAGGTGTGATTAGAGAAGATTCTTGAGGACAAAAACTGGGATTGCTTGAAATTGCTGCAGCATAAAACCTGTGGCCATTGTGGGCGTAAGACCTACCACTCCTTTTTTAAATGCCAACTGGGAACTCCATGATTGCTGATGAATTGCTACCAGAAGAAAGGGGCTAGAGAAAATTGACTGCACAAAATCTTTAAAAAACAATATTAATATTCAAATTTGATACATGCCTGCCTGTTTAAGCTTTGCAGATTTGTGTGTATTATTCCAGTTTAGGATTTTTTTTTTCTTTTTCTTTTTGCAGTTTGAAAAATGCTAGAAGCTTTTAAGATGGCTTCCCCCCCCCCCCCCCCCAAATTTATGTTCATTATGCAAAGTTTTGAGAGGAAAATAACAGGTGTTTGGTGCTGCCCCTCTATATCATGACGGAGTTTGTTTGGGTGCATCGCACCATTTCACATCATTTCACTCCCATTGAAATCTGTGCCAGGCTGGCAGTTAGGCTGATTGACAAGAGGATATTTCTAATCTGTATATCAATATAATCTGTATATGTTGAAAATGTAATAAAGGATGGGGAGGCTACATTCACCAGTCTTGGATTTAATTTTTGTTAGCCATTTTAGGAAGAGGCTAAATTTATGATCTAGGACCTAGACAGATGCCATTTCAGAACTTGATCATCATAAAGATTTTGTTTGATTATAAGCAGCACAATGTGAGAATGTTATTGTATTACTGTGTAGTGGTATTGATCAACTTATTCCCAACAGTAAAGAAGTTATCAACCTATACCCACTAGATAAATCTTGGAAAGGAAAATCCATTATGGCTTTGATGAACTAGTTCTGCTGGAGGCACAAGTGAAATCACACGTTTGAAGAGCATTTCCTTGTTCTTGAAAATTCTGGAAATCTAATATTTCAGGAAACATTCTTAACAAGAAAATGTCCTGTGAGCTTTATGAAAAGGCTTCATTTTTCTTTTTCTAAGGTGCAGAATTTGTCACTAATGTTGCCATGCAACATTTTTTGTTAAACATCTGTGACACCTGCAAATGCAAATGTTTTACGGTAGCTACACATACATGTTGCATAGACTAGTAGCATCATTCTGTACACAAAAATCATTGTGCGATAAAATTGTGACTTGAAGTTGAATTACCCAACTAATATGGGTAAATATGTTCCTTCATCACAATACTCTTTAAGGCAAGAACATTAAATACCAAGGCAAGAATGCTTCTAATACTTGATGGCATTTTTGCTAGATGGTGAGAAGCTGCCCTACGTATCAAGGCAGAACAAAGTAAGATTATTCCTTGCTAAGCCAGTCATCTTTCGATAAGGAAAAAAAGCAAGTTTGTAGGAAACTAAGATTAAAAATTACAACAACAACTTCTGGTTCTAATAAAGCAAAACCAAACCAAGTTCAAATTCTGGGTGGTACCTTGAAGAGTTCTCTGTAGAATTCCTTCTGGATATTCATATGAACTGGTTTAAATATTGTTCCTGGAACATACTGACGTATAGAACATCTCCAGAATGGAGAGTTTTCCCCATTTCTACTGTGAAAAACTTTGGTCTTACCTTCTTGAAAAACTGGTGAGTCTGTCATGCAGGCTATGTTGTGGCTGTTGAGCCAGAAGATGGCAGAATGACTTCAGGAAGTAATGTGGGCTTCTAATGCAATCTGAATCCTCCAGCCATGGGGAATCTGATTTTGGTTATGGCTTTAGAGTGCATTTATTCATGCAATTTTTCATGTTCACCATGAAGTTGTGTAATCTCTATTTTGAACTGTTTATTTTAAAAGAGGGTTTTCAAAGAGAGCAGAAGTAAAGATGTAGATATTACTATATATGTAGGTAGTCCTTTGGGTTCGAAGAAGAATGCTGTTGTGCAGTTCATCTGTGGACACAGAGGTGGCTCTGCAGTCCCATTCTAGAAGCACAATGGGGTCACTGGAAGTCCACTGTTGTGGGTGTTCTTCTGTGACACTGCTCACAGTATTCTATCAGTTTTTGGTGATGCCTGCCTTCAAAGCTGGTGGAGGCTTCATAACACAGGGCTCACCAGTGGGTTCTGTCAGCAGCTGCAGCTTCTAGTTCCCTTGGCTGGATGTCATAGTAGCATAGGGTTTCCTTCACAGCATCTTTGTAGCACTTGCGTGGAAGATCTCGAGGTCTCTTCCCAATCTCCAGTACCCCATAGATCAACTGGTGAGGCATACGGTGGTTATCCATTCTGATGACGTGTCCCGCCCACTGCATCTGGGTTCTGATAATCAGGGACTCAATGCTGGTGGACTTTGTGATTCAAGACCTCCAGGTTGGAGACATGGTCTTGCCAATTAATGCTGAGGATGGAGTGAAGAGTGCACATGTCAAATTTCTCCAGTTGTTTGATGTGACGTTGGTACCAAGTCCAGGACTCACATCCTTACAGGAGAGAAGGGATAACCACAGCTCTGCAAATTTTCAGCTTTGTGGAGATATGGACATTGTCTTAATTGAGCACTCTAGTACGCAGCTGCCCCAGAGTCTGGCTAGCCCTGCTGATCCTGGAGTCAGTTTCTTTCTCCAAAGACCCATCACTCAAGATGATGCTTCCCAAGTATTTGAAGCTGTTTACATTTGTTAGCTGGATACCATCAACAATGAATTTTGGTTCTACAAGGTTGGTATTTGGCATGGGCTGGTAAAGTACTTCAGTCTTGTTCAGGCTGATAGTCAGGCCAAAGAGCATAGCAGCACCTGAGAATTTGTTCAGCATCAACTGTAGATCACTGCCTTTGTGCACCAGGAGCACACAGTCATCAGCAAAGAGGGTTTCTTGAATGACTGCATGGAGGCACTTCATTCCAACATTCAAGTGGTAGTCAGAGAGCTGTCCAACCAGTACCTGATATACACTCCCTCCTTTAGACTCTGGACAGCACATGACAACACGCAGGCGAAGAACAGATTGAACAGGACTGGGTCTAGCACACAACCCTGCTTCACCCCATTGGAAATGGCAAATGCAGCTGACATATCACCATTGTAAAGGACCTGCCCTGTCATTCCATTTGGAATATCTGAATCAACTTCATGAATTTCCTCGGGCATCCATAATGTCTCAGGATGGTCCAGAGAGCCTCCCTGTTTACAGTGTCAAATGCCTTTGTCAGGTCAATGAAGACAGGGTAAAGAGGTTTTTTCTGTTTCATGCACTTTTCCTGGACTTGCCTCACAGCAATATCCTCCTCTATTGGCGCTTGCCTCACAGCAAATATCATGTCTGATGTACTCTGTTCTGGCCAAAAGCCACACTGCACCTCTGGGAGGTTCCTTTCCGAGACAGTGACAGGTCTGTTCAGGAGAATGCAGGCAAAAATCATGCCTACAATGGACAGCAGTGAGATACCCCTGTAGTTTCTGCAATCTGATTTGCTTCGCTTATTTTTATAGACAGCCATGATGAGGGCATTGTGGAAATCATCAGGCATTTCCTCTGTGAACCAGACGTTTTTCAAGATGTCTTGGAATGCCTGTAAGGCGTTTGTGTCTAGTGCTTTGTAGATCTCAGCAGCAATGCTATCCTGCCCTGTTGCTTTATTTGAGTTCATCCGCAAGATTGGTTTCTTGAACTCATCAGTAGAGGGACACAGGTCTAGGGCATACAAGGCTGCAACTGAGGAATCTGCTGTAAGACATCAGGATCAACTGTGGACAGCCTATTGAGTAGGTTGCAAAAGTGTTCAGCCCAGCAGTTTTTCAGTCCTTCCTGGTCTTTGGTCAGGCTCAACCCATCAGATGACAGCAAGAGTCCTGATTTAGAAGATCCAAACCTTATGGTGCTGAAGAACTCTCTGGTGGCATGCATGTTTACATAGTGTTCCACCTGCTCAGCCTTTCTCTGCCACCACTTGTCCTGCATTTCTTGCAGTTCCGCCTGTACTTTGGACTGCAAGTGTTTAAATTTGTCTTTCTTTGAGACAGATGATGGATCATTCTGCCAGTCTGCATAGGCCTTGTTCTTGGCCTGGAGGGATGCTGAAATGGCCTTGAGGTTTTCATCAAACCACTCTTGATGTGCCCGGGTTTTCAGTCTGAGTACAGTTGTGCAATCTGTGTGATGGCATCTTTAAACTGCATCCACTTTTCAGAACAGGTTCCTACAAGTGGTAAATTGCCAGAGAGTTTCTCATTAAGTATATCTTGAAAACATCTTGAAAACATTGGACTTGGCCTGGGTCTTGCAGTCTGCCAATGTTGAATGACTTTCTGACAGTCCTTGGTTGCTTACGATGTAAAGGGGCTATGTGCAGGTTGAAGACCAATGGGACCAGCCTGTGATGTGTTCAGCACTCAGCACCTTATATGGCTCAGATGATGGTGAAGTCTTGAAGGTTGCGCTGATATACTATGACATAGTCAAGTAGATGCCAGTATTTGGACCTGAGATGCATCCAGGTTGTTTTGTATTCGTTGGCAAGTCTGAGCATTGTGTTAGTGATGCACAAGTTGTGCTCGGCACACTTGCTCAGAAGCAGCAGGCTGTTACTGTTTAATTTCCCTACCCAATGCCTCCTAAGGACTTTGTCCCAGTTGTCAATGTCTGTTCCCACCTTAGCGTTGAAGTTGCCCAGTATGATGAGTTTGTCACTGGTGGGTGTTCGAATAATCTGTTCTAGGTCCTCATAGAAACCTTCCTTAGTCTTGGTCTGGATTTGTGAGAGTTGATGCATAGACACTGACAATGATGATGTATCAGGATTTGCTGAGAGGAAAGCAGAACTTCATTATACATTCATTTATTCCAGTGGATAGAGTAGAGATGTTCTTCAGCAGAGCAGTTTTGATTGCAAAACCTACTCCATGAGTCCTGTTGTCAGTCTGTGGTTTCTCTTTTCAAAGGTATGTGTATCCATTTGCTGCTTCTTGTAATGAACACTCGTCTGCTAGCCTGGTCTCACTGAGTGCAGTGATGTCAATGCTATAATGGTGACGTTCATCTGTTATGAGTGCTGGTTTGTCTTTCAGGCCTTGACACCTTGTCTCTATCCATCAAAGTGTAGATGTTCCAGGCTCCGAAGATGAGTTTTCTTTGATTTGTTTTTCTTGATACTCAACCGCTAAGGTGATAATCTTCCAGCTGCAGTTAGCTGGGCAGATGTTGCGGGGCAGGCAATGTTTAGGGTGCCTTTTCTAATTCACTCCCTCATGCGAGGTTGGGCAGTGCTATCCTAAAAAGGACTGCCCAGTCACCCTGGATGCTGACAGATGTCTCTGCTGCCTCAGGTACTGAGACAAATGACCACTGGTCCAAAGGTTGTTCATGTACAGGTTTGTAACTACAACTCCCAGTGGTCATCTCTATCTGTTGTTTCACCACTCCTCCATTGCTGCAGGGCTCAACGAATTGGGTTTGGGCTGAGACGAATTGCAGATGGATTATAGATGAAGATGAAGATGAAGATGAAGATGAATTGCACAACAGAAACCTGCACATGATGGAGTTTTAAGTGGAACAGTTGTTGCACAGTGGCAGTCCCACTCTCTTGGCATAAGAGACCTTAATCCAGTTGGCATAGACAACTGTTATAGCTGGAGACCTCTCCTGCTGCGGTGGATGACCAGGACCTCTAAGTGTCTTGTCGTTTTCTTAGCACTCCACATTGCCTGTTGGGCCTGCCTTCTTGACCATTGGACTGTTAATCAGTCTCCTTTACTCAATCTGCCAGGGCCAAACTTCACATGCTGGGATAGACAAATCCCCTATCTCACCGAGGGTCAAAGACCTGTTGCCTACCCTCACCTGGTTTGGCCTGTCTCTTAAGACAATTTACACGGGTGTGGCTGCTGTGTGTGTTACAGCTACTTGGAGCCACAGGTGAGACCTGAATGCTAGGTGGCAATCAAGGGTGAATGAGCAGCCCTGAAAAGGGCATAGTAGGCACCTCCACCAGAGGTGCTACCACTCCCTGGGCACCCCATGCAGTTATATTACTAGCAAAAATAATATCACAGCATGAAATAGTGGGGAAAATTCTTATAGAGGCTAACTAGTTAATTATGACACTGGGATTTTCAACTGATAGCATATATTTTTAGATTCATGGAATGAAATGTGATATAACTAACGGGGTTTAGTTGTTCTGGAAAATAAAATAATTTTAAAAGCAAAAACTAATGATTATATAAAATCTTAGCTGTTCTAAACAAACAGATAAAGCACTTCCTGTACATATCTGCTATACATACTAATGCATATCTTTTGGACATTATAGCATTATATTATAAGATGAAATAGCAGACAATGATCTATCATTAGATAATGCAGATTGCATTATACAAAGCTGAATCTGCACAATGAGAAAACAAGAGAACATAAAGATTGCCTTGTGAATCAGATAAATATTCTTCCAGTCCTATCTTCTGCAACAGCCATTCAGATATCTAGGCTCACAAACCAATGGAAAGTTGATGATAAGGAAACCTTAAGGACTAAGAGTCTGAAAATTCAGGTGCAAACTGACCTGTTCCCAACTAATGTGTAAACAAGGCTAGAAATCCTTTGGTATTTTTTAATTCACCAAACTTGGCAATGGAATTAACTCTATATTGGATTTAATTACTCAAAAACATGCCCGCCCCCCAAAAAACCCTTTTAAGAAAGCATATTGTAAAATGAAATTTAGACATGAATATGCTAAGCAGGAATATGCATTTCAAAACTGCTTTTAGAAAGCACATTTTTTCGAAAATCTTTTCAAAATAAATATTAAGTGTGCATATATGCATATATGCATACACAAACACACACATACAAATGCTTTTTCTTCATGGTGAGACAGAAAAGATGAAGTAACCAGAATATTTTTTACATATGTTGAAATATCAACATAAGAACATGTAAATTGAATAAAGTGGTACTTTGTCTATTCCTGGACTAATTTTTCTATATAATTAAGATTATTCCTAAATTAATAAACTAAAAACTATAACCTCACCAGAGAGGTTTTTGCTCAACGTACTGTCAGTTCTATGCATAAAAAATAGTCTTTGTTAGACAGTTATTAGATGTGACTTGGGGTTAAACTGCTTTCTTGGAGCTGAGCATCTTCAGAATAAATAGTTTTCAGAACTATTCAGTATATCTGTAGGGGATTTGGGAAAAGATCACAATGTGTTCTATTGATGTTCCTTGTCAACGTAGCTTTTCCAACCTTGAAGCAAAATAGTTCATCTTATTACAACATCCCATGCTTAGCTGGGCTGATGAAATCTGACAGTGTTATATGAGCCCTGAGTGTACACATTTTAACAACATCCTCCTTTATCTATTTGTAGCTCTTTTTATCCCACTTTTCCATTTAAAAACATTAAACACAGTTAACAAAATTTATAAAGTAAAAAGACTAAAATGTCATCACAATATATCATTACTGAAAGACAATCTAATTAATTTAAATGTATTTCAAAGTTCCCTGGAATAATTATTTCACTACATTCTGAAAGTTGATGAGAAGTGGAATTAAACAGACCTCCCTTGGGAAAACCCTCCATAATGTTGACACTATTCAGAATGTTGCTTAGGGACAGAGATCTGGTCCTTAGTGATAAACATTGGTTAGATTAGTACAGATCATGGTAACTTGGTCTGTTTTCAACTGTAGTCCTAAAATTCTGCTATTTGTTGCTAAACTGTAATTCAATTACATGGGTTTGTTGTTGTTTTAGAAACAATTAGCTGTTTCTTGAAACACTCTGTTTTTGTTTTTTTTTAAATCTTAGCTTTACTGTTCTGTTTCAATAATGTATTACAGACTTCCTCAGTGTAGTGCACTCCTATCAACCAAAGAAGCAGAAGCATAACTGGAAAAAACTGGTGTAGGCTTCCGGGTGAGGATCTATAATGGACTAGACATCCCTGAAGGAGCAGGGACAGTACTGCAGCAGAGATTGGCAGCCAGATGGTGAAATTCTGGCCACAGAAGTTTTTCAGGAAAGGAAAGATCCTGAGATTGCCCACTTGCACTCCAGACAGCTGCTCCTCGTAAGTAGACTGCTGGAACTGAGGTTTTGCAATCAACTCATGAGTTGAGCAGCTGGAAGTTGAGGGATTTCAGAAATAAGAAGATGGAAAGTTCTGTAAAACAAGTGTCTGGAGATGTAAAACAAATTAATGACAAAGTGGACATTCTGGAGAGTAAGACAGAGGTTATTTCCAAAGAGCTGGAAAGAGAATTAAATAATTTGGCACTACTGGAACTGAGAGAGAAGGAATTTCATTTGAAATTTAGAGCAGTTCCAGAAAATTCTGGTGAAGATATTTTAAAAAGGGTTATTAAAGCTTTAGCAAACTTTTTAGATTGGGGTGAGGAGGATACAGAGGCAGAAATTGATAAAGCATATAGAATAAATACAAGATTTGTGAGAATAAAAAATGTTCCAAGGGATGTCTTGGTAAACTTTATCAGGAAAAAGTCAAGGGATCACGTTTTGCAGCAGCAGTTTAATAGAATAATAATAGACTGCAGATTGATAGTACAGATGTAATTGTTCTTAAATAAATTCCTATTAGAATTTTGCATAAGAGAAAAGAGGTTTTTTTTTTGACCGATAGATTAAAACAGAAAAAGATTCAATTTTGATGAGACAAACAAGAAGATGTTTTGCTTTTAAACGGTAGAGATTTTGACTGAATTCTGTCCAGAAAGTGAGGGAATTTCTAGAAAAATGTAAAGAGGAATTGGAGGAGATTCAAATGGAGGCCCCAGAGAGAGTAAACAAAAACTTCAACAGGTGCAACAGAAAACTGAAATGGATGATACCAAATTAGGCAGTAAAGGTATTGACTTTTTAAAAATTTGGTTTGATTATGGATTACAAACACTTAATGTGGAATATAAATGGAGCAAATGCTCCTCAATAGAGAAAAATATATCATTATTTAAAAAAAAATATATAAGATATAATTTGCCTATAAGGGACATGTATTAGAAAAAAAGGACATAAAATATTTAATTTATAAAAATTTTGGTGAAGAATTTATTTCATCAGGAACTAAAAAAAGAAATGGAGTTGTTTTGTATATAAAGCCCCAACTGATGAGCATGTTAGATTTGTTGGGATGGAAGTTAATTTGCATGGGACTAAGACACTGACATTGGGAATTTATGCCCCACATGAGGATAAAGTAGTGTTCCATAAAGGAATTATGGAGAGATTAATGGGTTTTTCTTATGAAAATTGGCCTTTGATGGGGGATTAGAATGGAGTGATCTCCCCACAACTAGATAGGACTTCTGAGAAAAATATTAATATCACTCAGGGCAAATTGCCAAAAGTTTTCTTTGATTTGATGGACAATTTAGGGCTGGTTGTTATATGGAGACAGAAAAATGGCAATTTAAGAGAGTACACATACTTTTCTGAAAGACAGATCCTTTTCAAGAATAGATATGATTTGGATTTCAAAGAACTTGGCTACTAAGTTTTCTAAAGTAGAGATACTACCAAAGACTTTTTCTGATCATAATTCTGTGGGTTTGGTTTATAAAAGGAAATCCAGTTCTTTTAGATGGAGACTAAATGAAATGTTGTTATAGAAAGAAGCAATAGTGGAGGATTGTAAAAAGAAATTAAAAGAATTTTTTTGAAAATAATTTAGATAAAGGTACTGATTTAAGAATTGTTTGGTGCACAAGTAAAGCTTTTATCAGAGGTTATTTTATACAACATAATAGTGAACTCAAAAAGAAGAGATGAGAAAATACAAGCTATTTTGGGTGAGATAAAGAGAAAAGAAGAATTAAAGAATTTTCCAGAAAAGATAAGTATTTCTCAACAAATTAAGCTTTCACAATGACAGTAAGAGAAATGAAAATAAAAATGAACTATGTTAAACAAAAACAAAAAAAACTCTGTTTGCAAACAAACCAGAGAAGTGGCTGGCATATAAATTACAAAAAGAAAAAGAAAAGAAAATGATATTGAAACTACAAGAGGGAGATACTGTATTAATGGATAGCATGGCTATGCAAAAAGCATTTCATCAATATTTTTCCATCTTGTATAAAGGATATAACATCTTTCTGGAGAAAATAGATGAAACAAAAAAGAAACAAAATTTATCAAGGATTAGAGAGGAACAGAAACACATTATGAATGGACCTATCACAATAAAGGAAGTTTGTGAAGCTATAAAAAAGATTAAACCAGGAAACATGCCTGGACCAGATGGATTATTAGGTTCTTGTTATAAATGTTTTGAGGATGAACTTTTACAACCTTTACAAAATATCATGAATTTTATTTTACAGGGAGGAAAGATGCCAGAGAGTTGGAAAGAAGCCAATTTAGCACTTTTTTTTCCTAAAGAGAGACAAGATTTGACTTTAACATGAAACTATAGGCCACTATCATTATTGGATAATGACTACAAGTTATAAATAAAAGTGGTTTTAAGTTTGAGAAGAAAGTAAAATAGCTGGGTATCACGATGACAAATATGAATTATATGTTATTTCAAAATAACTATGATAAGACATGGAATGACGTTAAAAAAGACATGTTAAGATGGGAGAAACTACAGCTGTCATTACTGGAGAGAATTTCTGTGATAAAACTGAATATCTTGTCTAGAATGATGATTTGTTTCAGACAGTACCTGTTTTAACAACTGATGCACCATTTGAACAGTGCCAAAGGATATATCTAAGTTTGTGTGGCAGGGGAAAAAAAACACGAGTTAATGAAGGAGTAGGTGCCACTGAGAAAGAGAAGGCTTTTGGAGTTAGAAGGACCTGAGATTTGGGTGGCATGGATATCTGTAGTATGATAAAGTCAAAGTTAATGTGGATTTTAAAAATCATTATGTTAGATGTGCCATATTGAGGATATGGAATAGTTACAAACCCAGGTTATGCCCGAAAGCACCCTTGTGGCTCTCAGCACATGAAGCATTTTATAGACGAGAAATAATAGACAAACACAAACGGCTAACTTATTGTGAGTTACTAGATTTTGTCAAGGGGAATACAAAATAAAATCAAGACAAGAACTGGTGGCAGAGGGATATAGTTGCCAATAGTTTTCTTATTTACAGTTATTAGAAAGATTTAAAGTAAACAAAAGAGTTTATGGTATTAAACAATGTAAGACTGATTTTGAAATGGAATTGTGTACAAATGATGAACATGTAATTGCTAAAATAAATAAACTTTTATTGAACTTTGAAAAAGAAGAAGAAGAAGTGAAAGAATGTATGATAAAGTGGGCTAAAAAATTTGGTTATAATATACAGATTGAACAACGGGAAAATAAGTGGTTGAAAGGAATTGAAATTTACCTAGGAGGGCGGAGCTGGCGTCGCGGCGATACGGCGGGCGATCCTGGGCTCCCAGGATGGCAGCCGATATCTCCTCGCCCGGACGGTCCCGATGGACCTAAGCCGTCCCGTAGAGATGGCGAATGCAAAGGGCGCGTCCCGCGGATCTCAGGGACGCCGCAAGTCCCAGATCGATCCGGGGAGAAGCTCTTGAAGCCGGTGGAGGAGAGGCAGCCAAAAATGGCTGCGAAAGCCGGGACAGCTCCAAAGGAAGATGAAGAGAAGGGTGTCAACTGGGTGAGATGGACTTTTACTATTCAACTATTCTTAGAGAACACCTTAAGTAACTTAAAGAGATTTTTAAAAGTGAAGAAAAGTGGATTAAGCGGCGAGATTGAACCCTATTAAAAAAAAGAAGGGGGAGAAAATTTTTCTTTTCAACTTTCCCTTTTAGTGGAATTGACAAGATGTTTTTCTTTTAAAAAAATATATTTTTAAATGGATTGGATTTCTCTTTTTAATACACAATAACTTTTTATTTTAAGCCTTTTTTTACTAAGATTTTTTTATTGTTATAAGAAATTTATATCTTTTTGACTTTGAAATGGGGAAAGTGGAGTTAAGAGAAAGTAAATGAAAGAAAGTTGCACTGCCATTTAGAGGCGCGAATTAGTGCTTTTTTTTTTTCATTGTGACGCACGCTCAAAGACCCTGTGCTTTCTAAAAAGATAGTGGGATGTGCATGTTTATACAGGTGCCATCCGTAACTATAAACAAGAAAGTGGAGTTGAAAGCGACTTTGAAAACATTAAGATGGAAAGTTTGAGCCAGTCACAAGAGCCTTGATTAGTGGCAGTAGCTCTTTTTTCTGCTAGAAGCTCTGCTTTGCTTTCTATTCCCCCCCAGATGGATTTTTTTTTTTAAAGAGGCTTAGCCTTTTCCTTCTTTTCCTTTTCTTTTTATTTTTCCTTCTTTTTTTTTTCTCTCCTTTTGCTTCTTTTTTTATCTTATTTTTGGCAAGAACAAAGATAAAGAATCCTTTGACTCAATGAAGGTTTATCAAGATAATAGACTATACGAGAAACACAATGCAGAAAAAGATCTTTAAACTATTGAGGATGACTATAAAAAATTGGAAGAAGAGCTGCAGAAATTCTCAAAAAAAAAAAAAAAAAAAGATATTAAAGCTAAAATGGACTTAATTAAACATAAAACGGGATCATTGGAAAAGGAAGAAATAGTACAAGAAATCAGAAACATTAAACGGAATTATTGTGAGGCCTATAAACTGAGAATTAAAAGGGTTAATCAACTGATAAATGAAGAGAGACAGATTTGTTCTTGGCACTGAGGGTGAGAAAAAGATTATACAAGATTATAATGGAAAATCGTACTAAGAGAATGTACAAAAAGAAGAAGTAAAACAATATTGAAAGAAACTATTGCAGATGTTTAAAGAGAAAATCAGGGGAATACAACAATGATGGAACTGACAGAAGCTTCCAAAAGCAGAATGTTCAAAAGGACACTTATTATTGCTTTCTCTTATCCAATAATATAGAAAAAAGGAATGAACAGCCAGATATTTTGGGACATTGAATGAAAAGGGTGAACTCAAAATTATGCAAGCGCTGGAATAAAGTATAAATCTGAGATATATAGTTAAAAATTGTATAACATGTAGTGAAATCTGGTTAGAACTGTAACTTGGTTAGAATTGTAATTGATACTGTAACTGATATTGGTTAGAATTGTAACTTTTAAGAATTGGAAAAATTAAAAAGTACTTATGCAGGAGGAAGTTATTCAAAATTATGGAATGTGCAGAGATGAGTTAAATTGAGATTTGAAATTAGAGTAAGAAGATAAGCAATTTTATATGACACGGGATTTGTTTTTATTAATGATTAGATGAGAAAATATAGTAATGTAATAGATTAGGAAATTTTATAATAGAAATTTGATATTAATTATTATATATATACACATATAATAGATAGATGGAGATGTATTACTAATCCTATTGAAAGTTAAAATTTTTTGTAATATATGATTTTATAGATTAGCTATGAATGATTAATAATTGTTAATTGATAAGTATACAAGTATATTTTTGAATAGATGATATGAGAATTTAAGATTATGAAAGGGGCACCAACGAGTTTAACTGGTTGACACACGGTATAAAATGGAAGATGCTTTTTTATGCCTTTTTATGTTTTTGTTTGTTCATGTTTGTTTTGTGTTTGTTGTAAAAATAAAAAAAACATTATAAAAATAAAGAAAGGAATTGAAATTTACCTTAAAGAGAAGTTTTTTTAAATGAGGTACCATTAGTATATGACACCAGAGAAATTGTCTAGGACATATAAAGGCACCAAATATAAGTTGGAAAAGTGAAGAACAAGAAGGGACACTTTATTATGCTTGGTAGACTCCAAAAGTCCACTAAAACAATCAGATTTTAATGGCTTTACAAACAAATGCTGAGAGATTCAAGTCCTGTTTGACTGTGGGGGAAAGCTTTTCCAGAGAAGGAGAGCATTGACTGAAAAGGCCCAACCCTGGGATCCCCAAGATGACATTCTTAACAATATGGACCCTTCTCTTCCAGATTTTAACAAATGGGCAGAGACCACTGGGAGAAGGTGGTCTTACAGATATCCAAGTTCTAACCTGATAATGGCAACAGTGAAGAACATAAGAAGTTGCATTAAACAGGATTAGATCAGTAGCTACCTATCCCAGTGTCATGTACACTGATTGGCAAGGTTACAAACAAAAATCTTATCTAATGTTAAGAATGGAGCTACCTGGGTTTTTTTTTTGTGACTATAGCCTTTTTCCTATAGAAAAAGAGGCTTCTATAATGCAGAACCATCATTGCAAGGTTGAGGACTAAATAGATTATAAAGGGGATACTGTATATTGCTGGATATGTCTGAATAAAAACTAAAAAGGACAGATATTAAAAGCTGATAAAGTCATCAACCTTCTAGAATGTTGCCGGTGATGACATTTCAAGTGCAAAAGGAACTTGGAATATGTATTGTGAGATATTAGGAAACCAGGTTGCTTCATCATATCTGTTTCCGAACCAGATTTTGCTTTTATTCTCTCCCGATGTGCATTTGCTTGACCCCACATCTGCAGAAAAAATCCACACACTTCGTTGGCAGAAATTACAACATCTGTGGGATATGAATATATACAAAGAATGAAAAGGAACACCTGTCTGTTCTATGAGTTCCTTGAGACAGAATAACTCCTATTTATTGCATCTCCCAACTAGATAATGTACTGCTATAAATATCACAGAATGCCTGTATTTTGTCTGATGAGTCAGTCCTGTATGGAAGGTCATTAAAATGTCTTGGAGATGTTTCGTGAGCATGTTTCAATTTAAGCTCATGAAATATGCAATGGGAATCATAGAGAGAAATGGGAAAGTGTCATGTTCACCAAGGTATCAATAATGAGGGTGTTTCAAGGGTAAGGAGGATAACACAGATCAAAAGAAAAGGTCACAACGCTGATTAGAATGGTTGATTTCTGTTGGTTTCATATTTCCAAGGTGATCAGCAGGTTTATATTTGCCACTGACAGGGCTGTCAGCTGCAGGGGTTCTTCTCAGAACTGAATAAAAACCTTGGCTAGTAGACCACCACCTCTTTCATGCAAGCTGTGAGCTTTCTTTCCTAGGCTCCAAAGAGATTCAATAACTTCTCACTGTGCTGCATTATAACTGATCTTTTTTATTTCTACTATTTTCATTATGCTACGAAATCCTTTTGTGGAATAAGTGCAAACCTGTACCATGTTTGAGTCCCTAGATTTTTCATGACTTCAGAATTCCAACCCTATTACTTTCCCTTCCTCTATTTTTCCCCCTTTGCTTGAACTGCCATCACAGAAACCACCTTGGGCTGTTTAACTGTAACCCATCTAGTCCTTCAAGAGAAAGCAAAGCACAGACCTATTAGGTTGATAGCTAGAGAACAAAGGACCTTTTCTATGGAGACAACAGACTTGATACTTTAAAAGTATTTGAAATAAGGAGCACACTGTAGGATTTTAATAAAAATGACATGGTAACAGTACTAGAATAATAGTCTTTAATGAAATTTACTAATTACTTTAATGAAGTTACTTTAATGCAGGACCTTTATTTAATAATAGGACCTTCTGAAGGCCACCACTTGCCATCTTGACCCATGCCCCTCCTGGCTGGTGAAAGCAGCTCGGGAGGTGACATGTGGTTGGATCCAGGCGATGGTTACTACATCCTTGCAGGAGGGAGTGTTTCCGGCTGCCTTTAAGGAGGCATTGGTGCACCCCCTCCTCAAGAAACCCTCCCTGGATCCCACCATACTGGACAATTTTCGTCCAGTCTCCCACCTCCCCTTTCTGGGGAAGGTGGTTGAGAAAGTGGTGGCTTCACAGCTTCAAAGGGTCCTGGAGGAAACGGATTATCTGGACCCCTTCCAGTCAGGTTTCAGGCCCGGCATGGAACAGAAACGGCATTGGTTGCACTTATGGATGATCTCTGGCAGGAGTGGGATGGTGGAAGTGCAACCATCCTTGCTCTCCTTGATCTCTCAGCGGCTTTCGATACCATCAACCACAGTATCCTGTTGGGATGACTCAGGGAATTGGGGGTGGGCAGCACAGTATTGTGCTGGTTCACCTCCTTTCTTCAGGGCTGATCCCAATCAGTGTTGATAGGGAGTGAGAAGTCCCATCCTCAGCCCCTCCTTTACGGGGTGCCACAGGGTTTGGTTCTCTCCCCACTCCTTTTCAACATCTACATGAAACTGCTGGGTGAGATCATCTGTCACCATGGGATGAGGTATCATCAGTACGCTGATGATACGCAATTATACATCTTCATCCCTGGTGAAGTAAGTGATGCCATGGCCACCCTTTCTCGGTGCCTGGAGGCTGTAAGGGTCTGGATGGGGAGCAACAGGCTTCGGCTGAACCCTGGTAAGACGGAATGGCTATGGGTTAATGGCTCCTCTGTATCTGGGACATTGTCATCTTTGGTGCTCGATGGGGTGGCACTGCCCCAGACAGACCCAGTGCATAATCTGGGGGTCCTCCTAGACTCACGGCTCCTGCTTGAAGAGCAGGTGGCAGCCGTGGCTGGGAGGGCCTTTGCACAACTTTGGGTTGTGCATCAGTTATGCCCTTTCCTGGATCGGGATGCCCTTCGAACGGTCACTCATGCCCTTGTTATCTCCCAGATAGACTACTGCAATGTGCTCTACATGGGGCTACCCTTGAAGAGTATCCGGAAGCTACAGCTGGTCCAGAATGCGGCCGCGGGGGCTATTTTTGGAACCCCAAGAAGGGCCCATGTAACACCATTGCTCCGCTAGCTGCATTGGGTACCAGTTTGCTTCCCAGTCCAATTCAAGGTGTTGGTTATTACCTTTAAAGCCCTACCTGGCATGAGGCCAGGTTACCTAAAGGACCGCCTCTCCAACCCGTCCCACCCGTTCACACAGAGAGGGCATACTCCGGACCCCCTCAGTAAAAGAACTCTGTCTAGTGGGGTCCAGAATGCCGGCCTTCTCTGTGGTACCCCCCGCTCTTTGGAACATTCTGCCCCCGGAGGTGCGATTGGCCCCCTCACTCCTGGCCTTCCAAAGGACCTTGAAGACCTGGCTCTGTCACTTGGCCTGGGGCAGGGAGGGAATATCTCAAGCAGGGAGATGGCTAGCCCCATAGTGGCTGGCTGTCCCCGGCCCGATTTTCTATCTTCTTGGATTTTCCTTTTTTAGTATTGTTTTAATTCTATATATATTATGTATTTTATATATATTTATACTTTTAATGTCTTTGTAAGCCACCCAGAGTCCCCTATTGTGGGGGAGATGGGCGGGGGAGAAATCCAATAAATAATAATAATAATAATAATAATAATAATAATAATAATAATAATAATAATATATTTACTTACTCTCTTGTAAGCATGTGTTTTTATACCCCTAGATAGCATTAATACTATGCTAGACATAACCAAATCCTGTTGAAATTAATGGAACAAGTTAGCCTAATTCATATATTGATGTTTCTCATGAATAACCTTTGCCTGAATATTGTCCCATAATAAAAATTAAATTAAAAGTTCAATTAAAGTAGCTCTTGCAGTTATGATCCATATTTCCCCAATGCACTCCTTATTAACTGCATTCTTTATTAACCAGAGAACAGCTGGCAAATTAATGGAAGTTATGAAACTTTCACTCACTCATATTCATTTGCCATTCATTATTATCCTTAAAATCAGGCAAAATATATCCTGTTTCTTCTTTTAATAGTATCATAAACTTCTGCAGTGGGGAAAGGGAGACAAGTGATGAAACAGGTGTTGCAATATTGTGACACAAACCTGGTCCTTTATATACCCTCATGTGATGTCAGAAATCATGAACAAATGGTCAGAGTTTGCTTTGTGACATCACAACATACATTTAATCATTTTGGTGTCATCGTAGTTAGGAACAGATGCCTCTGAATGGTGTGAGTCACATTTCAGTGTGTTTAGCATTATTGCATTGTTTAAGTCTGCACAAATCATAGCACAACCAACCTTGGCTGATTTTGGAAGTTAAGCAATTTTGGCCCTGGTGAATACTTGGTAGGGAAACTGTGTGGATGTTCCAGTTATGCTGGAATTATATATACAAATATTAGATAGATAGATAGATAGATAGATAGATAGATAGATAGATAGATAGATAGATAGATAGATAGATAGATAGAATCAGTTAATGCCATGTTCTGTAAGTGGACTTCTGTTCCCCTTTGTGAACGCTTGTCTTCCATCTGACTTTCTAGCTCTTCCTTTCTGATATTATAGCTTAGCATATACTGATTGAATATTTTTATTGAAAAAGAACAACCAACCACAACAATTACAAGTCTTTAAGTGTATTTTTAATGAGTCCAATGCATCATTAAGCTCTGGCCAGCATTTTGGGTTAATGATTGTGGCTCCAGAACCCAGCCATCTCCTCTGATGAACCCAATAGCCATCAATAGAATTTATGTTAAGTGTTGTTGAACTGATTTCTAGCTTTCTTCAGGAAGACACTTCTGCTTACTCTTGCGTGTATAATTACTTCTGACTCACAATTGATTGGAGTTTGTTACCATCTCTCATTTTTCTTCCCTGTTTCCTTGCAAACCTCTTTGAAGTACTATATTTATCTGAAAAATTAAATGAATCTATATTGATTCCTTGTCTTTGGTTTCTTTCCTTATGCAGATTAGACAAATTGGACAGGACCAACTATACTTGGCTTTTTCTCATGATGAAGGAAAATTGACAGTTTAGAAACGGATTGTGGTATGGAGGTTCTCTCTCTATTTTCTGGGCTTACTACTGAAGTGACAGTTAATTTAAAGCTGATCAGTGTTTGTTTGTTTTTCCCTTTTCCAATAAGCCATTTTATTTTAATCCCAGATGAAAACACTGCTGTGGCAAAATGGATTCTTTCTGAAAGGCAAGATACTTTCAAGCGTCAGGACAGCAAACAGCTCACCTAGATGTCAGAAATATGTATTTTTCCTTTGGACGTATAAAGATAGAGATATCATGTGGAAGCCCAAGGCTTTGTTACTTCACATCCTTATTTAGGCATTCCTTCACAAATGTGCTACAGAAGAGGACGCTGCTTGTTTATTACACTGCCCCACTAGTACAAGGTTAGAACACTCCTATTAATCCTAAAACAGAGGAGAAAAAAGAGAGAAAGGGAATATGTCAGTCACCTAAGGAAGAGGCGTAATAGAAATGATAAAACAATATTTGGAAACTCATACAGCAAGGGAAGCTCAAGTGCTGGTGAAATATGGAAGACGCTGCAGAGGCTGAAGTGATACGTTCCGTGAAGTAAAAGGAGAAGAAATCAGAGTCAAAGCAGTTATAACTGCCATCTGCCAGAAGAAAGGGAAGATTGGTCTTCAGTTTCTGACTGGCCATGGTTACTTGGAAAATACAAGGGTTAGCTACTACTGTACCTACATAAGTCTTCCAACTTTTAGTTACAATTCCACATGGGAAAATAACCTGAAAAAATATTGATGACGAGTGGCACCACCTTATCAACAAACATCCAAGAGGAAAGTTTTTGGTGGATAATTATAGGAACCCAAACAGAAGCTTACTCATTTTTAGGAAAACGCTGAATCATATAATTCAGTTGCAAAAACAGAATTTGAAATGGTTCCTTCCTAATTCAGAAACAGGGAAAATGGAATTATCAGAAGATAATTCGGCAACATAATATGTGTTCATATCTGCACTTTTACAACTCTGTGGATTACTGGATAAAGCATGATGAGTATCAAACACCTTATGCTCGTAATTTCAGATGAAACAAGTCATTTGAAAAAAAACAGGTCTGAGTAAATCAGCACTGATTTGATTTGAATTGGAGATTCAAGGTTTAAAGAAAGGAATATATGATTGGAGTTTGTAATTCAAGAGCAACCTTGATTCAATGCAAGATGCTTTAGGATTTGATGAAGAAAGAGAGGGGTTTGATACTAAGTTATAATGGGGGAGTTTTAAAACATTGGAAGTTGCGTTAATTTTTGGCAGAATAGGATGGAAATAAGAGGGATAGTAGGCTTTTTAGCAGATATTAATCCTTCCATGGTTCAGCTGGATATTGTCAAGGGGTTTCGCCAGGAAATAGTTTTCAAATATATCTCCATAGCTATTTTAGTGCAGATATGGTAGGGAGGAGAAAAAGACAACACAAACAGCTCCAGACTGCCTAACAAAGTTCCTTTAGAGCAGGGTTCCTCAACCTCAGCAACTTTTAAGATAGGTGGACTTCAACTCCCTTCAATTCTGGGAGTTGAAGTCCACCCATCTTAAAAGTTGCTGAGGTTGAGGAACCCTGCTGTAGAGAGTTTGCTTAACTGATGCAGAAAATGTACAGGGTAGGTTAGCTAACAGTGACAGCAGAAGGTAGAGGATACAATGCCACAAAGACAGGCAGGCAGGCTGTTGAAAAAGGCTGGCATGGAGAAAACTGCATTCTTAGCTTTAGCACCCCATGTTTGCTTTTAAAACAGTAACAAGTTTAGGCCAACAGTTGTAAATGTTAGCTAGTTTTCAAAAGCCTTCCACTTGCAGAATTGAAAAGTAAAATCATCCTTGACCCTGTGTGCAGAATGGTGAGAGCAGACCAACTATCCCAACTGTGTTGGAAGGACTAGCATAGAAGTGTAACATTCCATTAGCAAAAAAGCAAGCAAAATTAAGGTTTGTGTCCAGATGAAAGAAGCTGAAAAAATGAATGAAGACATAAATAATGTTAAACTTCCCACCCTAAGGAGCTCTGATAGGCAGAGAGTTTAATGAGACTTATTGTCTGGCTACTCAATGTCACTGAGCCCACTGCATCATGCAACTCCGCCTTCTCCGTATGTGGAAGTTGCAATGTTGATATTGCCTGAATCCCAGACGCAACAGAAAAGCTATCAGACCTGTGAAGTACTCTGAAAGGCTATACTATAACTGCTTTGATGAACATTCCTGGTTTGATTATGAATCTGTTTCAGTGGTGGGATTTAACTGAGAGTTTGCTGAACAGAAGCAATCTATTGAAACTTTGCACAGACCTATACGTCATGCTTTGTAAAAATAACATTATCTTCAGACAGAAACTATTTTCTTCAAGCATAGCACAAAGAGCAAAAGCAATCAATAAATGACTTAAGCAACATTTAATAATGGCTGAAGCATAGCATTAATTAACAAAGGTGTTTGAATGGGCATCTTAAACCTCATTCTCTCTTCTATAAACACTTGGCTATTTCAGATGATTCTACTAGGGTAGGCACCAAAAAGCAAATGATCATATTTATCCAACTAATATTGTGATGCAAAGGATCCAATGATTATAACCGAGGCATTCAGTGTTTGTGGTGAATCTGGAAAGCACAGGAATTGAAAGGAAAAGACACAAAGGAAGAAGTTATAAAAGTGGTAAGAAGCAGAATTGGTCATTTTTTATCACTTATGTTAATCTGATAACAGATCACATATGTGACGTGTAGGTAATTCCACCGTACCCAACCTTTATGTAATAGATCAGGCAAGACAACTATGCTCAGCATAGTTTTGCACAAACTTGTTCAGAACATTATTTCCAAAAATCCAATCTTGTAGACTATTCTCCCTTTTTTTGCCTGTCAGTATCTTTTTAAATATAATGTACCTTATTTATCATGTTATTATCAGAAACAAAGATACCAAGATCTCACATTGGGCATCTCCACACATGGAGTTTGATCCACCAAATTCACTTCACTTCACTTCACTTCACTTCACTTCACATCACATCCCACCCCCACCCCCACCCCCACCCCCACCCCCACCCCCACTTCTGATTCACGTACTGTTTTGACACTGTAATGGGAGTATCCTCATCAATCACTATTTGAATGATGGCCAATTTATTTGCTGAGTTAATTGTCTTAGCTTCCCAAGACCACTGAAAGCCTCATTGCATTCGGGTGGCATATAAGCAGAAGCATCCATCAGATGTAATGCTTTAATCTACATGATGAAAGCAGCACCATGCCATTGCAATGTGAGCTCCGCCCCTTTCATGTCACCCGCCATGATGCATGTTCAGAAGTGGCAGAGCTTTCTTCATGACACCACAACGCTGCTTTCCTCCCCCTTGACCTAGCTATGGACACCTCTGCATACCAGGGCTGCTTTGATTTTAGATCAGTATGTCCCTTGTGCATCATACAGCAAAGCTTCAGGCAGTCTATACAGAACCAGAGTTTTCATTTGTTGTCATCTATCTTCATTAATCATGATGCTCTAGAAAGTACCCAGTTCAGTGGTTTCTTAGATGTAGCAAGAGAACTCCGGCAAGTCTGACTGTAAATCATAAACATTTTCATGCCCAGGACAGAAGGATCCCTCCATCTGAATGCCCACTGCAGAATTTTTAGACTCCCTCATTGTCACTTTCAATATATAAAATTACACATACAGTATAAAGTTGCAGAAAGATAAGCAATAGAATTACATCACTCTGATTCCTACTAGAAGAAAAGTTGCAATATCTCACCACAATTTTTGTTTATGCAAAATACGGCTGATCTGCTTAAATCCCTACACACATTTTGCTAACTCTTTATTAACCTGTTACTTTGCTACATTTTATTTCCCAATATAACTCTCTTGGGTGTATTTTACACTATCATTATCATTCCTAGAAATTAATTAGAATTAATAGCTTATTTGAGTCCATGCTGAAGGAATGAATAATAATTATATACTCGAAACATTTGTTGTACAACATTTCCTCTGTATTTGTACTGATTAGTAGTAGATGAGGCAGTGAAAGAAAAAACAGGGAAATGAAGGTGCTCCCAAATCTTCCCTTCCTGGAGTTTTGAAATTAAATGAGTAACGATACATATTCAGAATGGAAAATTACTCAGTGGATTTTGTTCTAAGAAGTTTTGTGAAGAATGCTTGCATATCAGTTCTAACTGTGGCTTTCAAAATCCTTCAGAATGTGTAAGAAACCTGTTAAACAACCTTCTTTCATCTTGGCAGTATTTAATGAATTTGATCTAATTTTAATTCAATGTAAATGTATATAAAATTAGATCAAGCTCTACCCACTTTTTTGTTTTTTACTTTGCCTTCCCTGTTTTCAACTGATTGATTAATTGATTGGGGCTCTGTGCACAGCCTTTCAGGCCAAAAAGAATTGTGCATCCATGCATTATACAGAGTGCAGCAGCTTCATTAAGCAGCAAATTTGGGCTGCCACAAAAAGGTAGCTGAAAGTTTCATTGTTTTACTATCAGTCTATAGCAGGGCTATGTCTGCTTCAAAGATCATTTGAGAGAAGTGCTTCAGGTGTCATTTCTCAGCTACTCATTAAACCAGTTCAGCTTTTTTGAGGCTTCCATGTGAACCTGGGGAAAGTCATCACTTTAAAGAACCCATTCATTAAAGTTAATGTAGAAATTTAGAAAGAAAATTCATAAATGCTGAGCCAAATCAGAATCAACCTGGCAATGTATCACCTCCATTTGCTGATTATGATTCAATAAATGGGAACATGTGAACATACAAACTAATTGTTGGAGCTGCAACTCCAGATTTTGTGCTTTTCATCCTAGTGGCTATATGAGTAGAGATAGCAAGCAAAGGATTCCCTCTTTGTCCTGCTTCACTCAGAGAGCTGACTTAATTTATCACACGTAGTGCAGCTAAGCCCATATCTCACATTTTTCTAGCCCACTATCATTTGAACAGCTTTATTACCTCTCAGAACCTTTTATCTCTGTGTTGTTTTTATTCTGACAGCTAATAACTATCCAAAAGCAAAAGGTAAAATGCTTAGTTTCTTTGGCTAGAAGAAATGATGGGGAAAGCCAGGCTTACCTTTTACAAAAGAAAAGGGAATTTTATTTTTGGACAGGTTATGAACAGGAATGGGGGAGAGAGAAAAAAGAGAAAATATGCTGTTATGCCTAACTGTTCTAGACTAGTTTTATTTTCCAGTTAATCACAGATAATTAGGGAAAAAAATGGTGAGGTATGCCTGGTAATTTATCAGCTTTTAATGAAATATTAATTAAACACAGCCCTAGACTATATGTAAACAATCCTGTCATTTTATTCTACACGTCTTATGATATAGCTTTTTTTTAAATATAATTTTTATTGAAGAAATTTTTAACAAAATAAAAAATACAAAGTAGAAAAAAAACAAAGAAAATAAGAATTGTGAATAAGTAAGAAAGAAAATAGAGATAAAGAAAGAAAAAGAAAAAGAAAAAGAAAGAAAGAAAAAGAAAGAAAGAAAGAAAGAAAGAAAGAAAGAAAGAAAGAAAGAAAGAAAGAAAGAGAGCTTCCAATCTTTTTGATAGTGATTATAAATGCATTTATATTTTACTCTCTCTCTAAGTTTACATCATAATTTCCTTCTTTCCATAAGCTACCCTTTCTAATTTTCAAATCCATAAATGACAAGTTTATTTTTCTCTTGTTTTCAGCAAAAAGTCCATAAGGGGTTTCCAGTCACTGATAAATGTTGTTGTTAATCTTTCTCTAATCAAACAAGTTAATTTTGCCATCTCTGCTAGTTCTCTCATCTTCACCAACCATTCCTCCATTGTGGGTATTTCAGAGTCTTTCCATTTTTGTGCATATAATAATCTTGCAGCAGTTATCATATATAAAAACAATCTTCCAAAACTCTTTTCTAATTGACTGTCCATTAATCTCAGCAAGAAAATTTCTGGTTACAGATGAATGTTGATCTTTAAAATTCTTTGTACCATTATATGTATTTGAACCCAGAAATTTCTGGCTTTTTTACAAATCCACCAGGCATGATAAAATGACCCTTCATGTTGTCCACATGTCCATCGTAAATTTGAAGTACCTTTATACATTCTAGACAATTATTTTGGAGTCATATACCAACGGTACATCATTTTATAAAAATTCTCTTTTAGGTCATAACATAATGTAAATTTCAATCCTTTTAACCACATATTTTCCCACTGTTCCATCAGTATATTGTGTCCAAAGTTCTTAGCCCATTTTATCATACAGCCTTTCACTTGTTCTTCTTCCATTTCAAATTTCAATAAAAGTTTATACATTTTAGCAATTACATGTTCATCATTTGTACATAGTTCAACTTCAACTTCTGTCTTCTGTTGTCCTGTTATCTACCTTAAATCTTTCTGTTAACCGTGTAGACGAAAACCATTGAAAACTAAATCCCTCTGCAGCTAATTGCTCTTTGGATTTCATCTTATATTCTCCATGTTCCTGTTCTAACAACTCTAGATAAGTTAACCATTTTTCTTTATCTACTTTCTTTCCTGTAAAATGCTTCTTGTGCTGAGACTCATAAAGGCATTTTTGGGCACAGTCTGGGGCGATATCTGTTCCATATTCTCAATATGGAACTTCTGATATAATGATTCTTAAAATTTACATTAACCTTAACTTTATTGTACCATAGAAAACCATGTCATCCAAATTGTGGACTTCTAATTTTAAAATTCTTTTATTTCTCAGCAAAACCCACTCTTACATCCAGACTAAGCAGCAGGCTGCAAAATACAATTTCAAATCAGGCAGTCCCAATCCTCCTCATTCCTAGGTCTTATGATTTTGTAGTGATATAGTGATATTATTGCCATTGATCAAATCAGCCAGCCAAACATTCTTTTATAAGGACTTTCTTATAATGTACCCAACAAAGTTATCTTTGCCCCTTTAACATGTATTGGTAGATTTACAATAGTTTATAAGCAGCACTGTAGGAGAAGACACATACTAGTCTATGGTAGCCAAACATCAGAAGGAGTCTGTAGCATCTTTTTAGACTAACCAATTTAATTTTAAGGTATAAGATTTTATGAATTGTAGTTTTTTCATGAATTTCATGGTGTGAGCTACAGTTCATGAAAGCTTCTGCATTTTAATAAAATGTGTTAGCCGGTAAGGGTATTACCAATCTCTTTATACAGTTTGATAAGACTCGACGGAGGGATCATGACACTGAGGGCAACTGAACACAAATGAAATTGTGTAATAATTCTTAGCTTAGTCAACAGAGACAATCAAATCTAATTGGGGATTGTGCAGTGATGTCATAAAGTGAAAGTAATGACATCATAAAGCTATTTCATTGCTTAGTGTAGCTTATATGTTGACCTAATTCCATTTTTTTTTAAGCAATGCAATTTTTGAGGAGGGTATAAATATATTTTCAGCAGAGTTCTAGAAAACATGAATTTATTAACAAATGAATTATATAATTATGTAATATTAACAAATTATTATACAAATATACAAATGAATTATATATAATGATATGAATTATGTAACAATTATACGTTAATATATAATTATAATATATGAGAGACAGTTTGGTCTAGTGGTTAAGGCACCAGGCTAGAAACCAGGAGACTGTGAGTTCTAGTCCTGCCTTAGGCATGAAAGCCAGCTGGGTGACTTTGGGCCAGTCACTCTCTCTCAGTCCATGACAACAGGCTCATGTGACAAGCCAGTTGGTCAATTTCTGTTGCAACCAATGGATCAACATTCAGTTGATCTGAAAAAGTGAAATCTGCACCTGTGGAAACCTGCTAGGATGAATATATACATATAAATAAACAAATAGAAGTACCAATAAACAAATGCAGATTCAGTTCTTCTGAATTTAATGGGACAGAACCCTAGGTAAGTGTGTATGGAACTGATGCTCAAAATTGCGATCTGTAGCCACATTATTAGGAGTAAGTCTCACTGAACTTCGTGGATCTGTTAGTAAGCATACACTGAATGGACCACATAGATCATTTAGTATCATGAATCAAAAATTATATTTTAACTCTTACCCTTTTAATAATAAATAACACTGTGCTGAAATCACCCTTGCGTATTCTCAAAACTTTTCTTCCACTGTGAAAGAGAGTTCTGGTTGCCTTTCCAGGGTAGGATTCCTGCAGAATTTCTCTTGGTGGTATTTTTTAGCTTCCTCTTTATTTATTTATTAGTAATGCTTCAGTCATTTACTCTGAATAGCTTACAAGCAATCTCTTTCTCCTGAAAGACAGCAGAGGTTGTTTTACTGGTGTTGTTGTCTTCTGTGAAACATTTTTCCACATTTGTGAAACTGCCCATTCTTTGTGAAAAGGCTGTGCGGGAGGAATTCCCTCAACTAAATCCCTGAGAATTTAATTGTAGCAGGGAAAGCCAGGAAGCTAGGAAAATTGTAGACTTCCGAAGAGTTTGTTGTGCAAGAGAAGACAGGACATTTATACATCTGTGTAAATAAATAAAATCTCTTAGCCATCTTTTTAGTAAAAAAAAAAAAAAAGCAAAAATACCAGGAATAAAATTCTCAAAAGCAAATTCTCTTTCAAGTTGAGCGGTGGTGGATAGTTTTTCAGCATAGAATTGGTACTATAGTAATTACATTAAGCTTGGGTCAATCCACAAAGTCCTCTCTCCAAACCTGGAAATAGGTCAGAGCTTACTGCCATTTTCATATCCTTTTCCTTGTTTGGGAAGAGAAAGCTGACCAAGAGTTCTATTGGCAGATAGGCAGGAGATCACTTGGAGACGGACATCATATTCCAGATCCTTTGCCGTAACAACTTTTTCTCTGATGTGTTTTGTGGATAGTAAAAATGACGTGTTTGGGAGCCTTAATGAGCTGTTCTTCTGCACTCTGCTCTCTAATTTGCTTTGCAGTCATATCACCTATTTGTGGCTCCAGCTGCTGCTGTCATAGTTAATGTAATCACAGAAGGAAATTAGTATTACAGCAAGCAAGCTTACTGTTGCTTCCTGTGAGCCTATTTTCTTAACAGCATTATGCTCTTGTTTGAAGAAAAGGGGATTTATTCTTCTAGTTTTGCAGTAAGCAAGATCATACCCATTATTTCAATATACCATGTCACTGTCTTAAGGAACTTCGCTTTTGGTACATATTGAAATTTCCATATGCTACACTACACACTACAGGAAGTTTTTCTTGAAAATTAAGGGCAGTTCTGTCCATTATTTAGCCATTCAAAAGGGATTATGTGATACCCAATGTTTTCTGACTTTGGAAATGATTTTCAAGCATCATGTATAAATATCACCTTGGGTACTTCATTTTTCCATAGATTTCAATTCAAATCAGTGATGAACAGAATAACTTTAGCAACTTTAGCAAATATGTTATTGATATGAGAATGGACTGGAGGGTGTTGGGGATTTGGGGATGATTGAATAGGGTGAGGGTAATGTTGGAGTTAGGGGGGTCAGTTGAGTGAGTTGCCAGATTGGTGATTCCATTTATAGGTTGGGTGAGAGTGTCTGTGCTGTATTGAAAAGATACAGTCACTCATGTTAGATGAGCAGGATGGGAAGAATGCATGGGACGGAGTGGTGTTGGGTTGGGGTTGATATGGTGGGGATACCAGCTTGGCTGTTCCAAGAGTGATCTCCAGTTTGGTGGTGATCTCCTCTTCTAAACTGGTAGTGCCATCCTGAGGAACCCTGGTAGTCTCATTGTCAAAGCATCTGGCTTCAAGCTTTTGCTGCTAAATGCCCAGTCTATAAGTAATAAAGCTGTGTCCATTCATGATTTGGTGGTGGATAAACAGAAGACCTGCCATATATTACTGAAACAAGGCTGTGTGAGGGCAGGGATGTTGCTCTTTCAGAAGTTAATTTTAGATCCTGCATCAGCCACAACAACATGGCTGAGGAGCTAGGATGGCATAAATCTAATATAAGACCTTTTCCGTGATTACAGACCAGTGGGATGTAACTGCTTTTGTGTCAGGTTGGGCCATTGGGACAAGCTAGAGGACCTTGTGTTGTATAGTCACCCTGCTGCTCATCTGAGCTCCTGAGCCTAGTTGCTGGGCTTGTATTTGAGTCTCTCTGCAGTTGTTGTTGGGACACTTCAACCTCCATACAACTTCCATACTGGGTGTAGTACATACCAGAAGTTCATGTTTCAAGTAATCTCAGACTTGATATGCAGAGGTGCCCACATATTTTTGCTTTGGAGTAAAAGTCAACAATGACTGAATGACATGCAATCAATCAATTGTCATTGATCTGGATATAGAAGGTATTACCATCACCACCTTCTCATACTCAGATCATTTCCTGTTCCATGTGCAACTGATAGTTGATGATCTTTAAAGGGTTGGATCTTTTGGACAGTTTGGCACAGCATTTCATGGATCTGGATGATTTCTAGCAGGTGCTTGGAGAATTTTGCAACAGTTTGTGGGGGGAATCTGTCAATGGCTTGGTTTGTCCCTTGCAACAAGAGGCATCTTGGACCCTTGATGAATTGCTTCTGAGTAGCCTGACTCTGTTGGCCAGAGATAAAGCATCAGAAATGATGCCTAGATGATAGGTGGAGGAGGACAAAGAATGAAACTGAGTATGGGTATATGCCCAGGTTGAGGTCTCCTCTGTTGCAATAAAAGAGGTGAGACAGTCTTACTCCTCACTTACTGCATCAGCAGGCTGTCATCTGATGACCTTATTCAGGGTGGCTAATTCCCTTTTGGGAAGGAGGCAATTGCAAGAGCTTCTCTTAGGCTGCTGTGACCAGTTAGGACAGCACCAGTTAGCAGTTACTCAGATTCATTTGTTGATTCTCCATGGGCAGGAGTTAAAATGGTGATTAGGACAACATCTTGCTAGGTTATCTGGGATTCTTTGTGGTCTGGGAGAAGGTCCTCTGCCACCTGCATCTTGGACCCTTGCCACTCATAGCTTTTTTTGTGTAGCTTACCCAGTGTGTGTGTGTGAGCGGGGGTGGGAGGCATTATTTTCTTGAGAGATTATCAATGAGTCCTTGAGGGAGAGGGTTTTGTCAGAAGCCTTGAAGAAGGCAGTGGTATTTCCCCTGCTTAAGAAGGCCTCTCTGGATCCAGAGATGTTCTGTAACTATTACCTATTCTCCAATCTTCCTTTTTTAGTTAGTTGAAACTTAATTTTTTTAAGATTGTTGAAATGGTGGTGTGGGATAAACTTCAGAGTACCATGGATGAAATGGATTATCTTGATGCTTGTCAGTCAAGGTGCAGGTTGGGCATGGGATAGAGACAGTGTGGGTTGTAAATAGTGGACAGAGCAGTAAAACTGCACATATAACCGGTTATATTAGAATAAATTTGCATGAATATGTGATTTATATTGTTGAAAAGCAAGCCACTGAAGAAATGGCTCATAAATTACAGGTACAGATCACTCTGTATCATGGCAGGGATTACAGAATTTTTAAAACTTGTCATTATAAATACACACAAAAGTATTCATAGATATATAAATCCACTGAGAACACATGTCATGAAATAAGCATCCCTTAGTCTTTTGGTTACTTGCATTTCTCAGATGTTTTACAGTTGTATGAAAGCCATGATTCGACAGGTATGAGATCAGTTCTAGGATACTAAAACAACTATTTTCTTAAGATAATTTCTGGTACAACTAGCAGGGCTTAATGACAGTCAGGAATGGCATTATTTATTGTAATACTATAGAGAATTTGCACTCAAGCTCCTTGAAATTCTCTACCAAGAATCAGTGGAGAATAATATAACAGTTTTGGGAAATAAGTGCACGCTTAAATCTACTTGCAATTAAAGAGAACCTTGCAGTAGTTCACAACTCTTAAGGTAAAGATAAATTGAAACAGGAAAACACACACACACACACAAAACCAACACCTATTGCTTTGGACAATAAATTATCATAAGATAAGAATGGTACCCAGTTTGTGCCTCTTATTGAGTAAGCTTACATACATTGTGTCATAATATAAGCATTTAGAAGCTCATATAAATGGTATTTTAGGAACAGGGTTTGCCCAGCTGCATTATATGCAATGTTGGGAGAAGAGGTGGAAAAGTATCCATTATGGTCCAAGAAAACATATTTTAGAAAAAGTAAGTGTATGTTGGCTTCCACATTCTGTGATGTAGTATTGGCCCCAAATCTAAATGTTCTCCATTGATAGCCATCCTGCTTGCTACAAAAGATCAATCCCAATGGGAACCACTGAAGATAACAGGTCAGGTCATCATCAGGTAGGGGAGGTTAATCTTCAAACGAATTCAGGCTGGGCACTGATTCTGCCCCAAATTCCTTGACCAATTGTCAGGGCCTTCATTCCAAGTTTGCCTATCCTACCTCACTGTGAATCTAACTCAGAAGCTACCTGCGTGGCCCATACTACTGCTGCAACCAATATGAGGCCCGATGTTCCATCTTCTTGGATTGTTCTTTTTTAGTATTGTTTTAATTTATATATATTATGCATTTTATATATATTTATAGTTTTAATGTCTTTGTAAGCTGCCCAGAGTCCCCTATTGTGGGGGAGACGAGTGGTGGAGAAATCCAATCAATCAATCAATAAATAAATAAATAAATAAAAGAGTTCCTTAAATATCCTACAGTAATAATCTTTGCTCTCAATTTCTCCTTAAGCAGCATTCAAGATATTGGGTAGTGTAATCGTATGTGGGAATGACCTTGGGAGACAGGAGGAAGAGCTGCAGACGAGGCAATGGTCAGACAAGAGGCAGCTTATCCCACAGAAGGAACGGGGGCATCTCAGAAGGGACTTTCCCTAGTTTCTTGGGCTGTAAAGGTGAGGGGGGAGAGATGTACTTTCAGATTTGCAAGATTCTATTAATGTAATCTTCAAATAAAGATAGAGCTAGTACTCCTGGGTGTGCTTCTTATTTGGACTACCTCTCAAGGCTGTCAGACAGTCTCATGAGCCAGAAAATACTCAGCCTTGCTCATGACAGCTAGTTCTTGGCTAATAAAGAGGATAGCAATTACCAAAACAATGTGCAAATGCATACTGCTTTGCCAAGGGTCCTGGTGCTTTAGTTTGCCAACATAGAGTTTTCTCGTTTGAAAGGAAAATATTTCCTGAACTCCTAGACATCTGCCAATGTCTATCTCAGTGGCAAACTAGCCATTTCTGCATACATGATTTATCTCTTTTTGGGTGGATTGTGGTCAACCTAAATATTACAGCTTTCATGCCTTCATCAGTTCTCAGATGCAGCAGGATCTGATGTAACAGATTCTGAACAGTCTGTGCTGTTCAGCTGTAGCTTGGGAATGAACTTGGTTGCTAGCCAGTACCAATCAGCGGAAGTGTAACTGCCAGGTTGATCAACCATAACACACTGATCACTGTAGAGCAGTTAAAAATACACCCTGAAGGCAGCAGTAGTAACGCATCTGCCTACAGACATGAAAATGTCATGGATATATCCATGAAGTCACCAGCGTTTACTCGTTAAGTTAGCCTTTACACCAGAATGGAGTCATTTATAACTCAGCCCATGGAATCTTGTATATTTCATACTTAGCACCTGCTTTGTTTTCTTGTAAATTACTTGAAATCCTTCAAATAGATCAGTGGCCTATATACAAGTAAAAAAAGGGGTAGGAAAGTCAGATGTGGGCAGAGATGGAAGATTGTATTTCACGAAAACTGTGTGGGCTATGTCTGCCTCTAGATTAGTGCAGATGTGAATTCAGATGAGCACTTAATGAATGAGAGGTCAGACTCTTCCCAGCATCCTGAGGGTATTATTTGGGTCACTTGGAATTTGTGCTTCACACAACAGCTCTATAGTTCACAGTTGCTGGTTCATAACTGGCTGATACTGTGATATATATTTTTTGAACAACAAGCCTTGTGATGCTCTGAGTTATCATCTTGTTCTAGAAACAGACTAGTCTACCTTACCACTAGAGTTAGACTCTACACTATCAAAAGGACAATTACATGAAGATAGTGAGACATGAGGTCATGAAAACTTAAAAATAAAAGATTTTCATGGTAATTATATGAACAGGAATAGCATTGTGTAAAATCATGGATCATGCTGACAAATGAAAATTAAATGGCAAGCATTCCATAGAATGTCAGGTTCATTGCTGCAAAATATTTTGAAATCCAGTGGTAGAAGTGAATTCTACCAGCAAATTCTTAAAAAGGATTAGATCATTTCAGGTATGATGCATAAATCAATGGCTGCAACAGGAAGACATTTTCATGTCTGGAATTTCTCTAATTGTAGTGCGACATGATGTGTAACAGTGAGTTATGATCTTCCTCCTATGCGCAGTTTATCACTATTTTTTTAAAAAAGAAAGCTATAAGTAGTGACTTAAGTGATAGTTATGGCTCATATTGTAGGACTGTGCAGTTCTTCAGATTCATTTCCAAAAGGAGCTTCAGAGTCTGGGGAGCACCCGTCTGCATCTCTTTAAGGCAGGTGAGCTGGGAAACCACATCCCTGCCTAAGAATTGCAGAACACGTTCTTCAGTGCTCTCTCATGTGCTCCTAAGCACCTTTTTGAAATCATATATGAGATACTGCACAGCCCTATAAGGTACTTCTTTGAATTTCAACTTCTAACAATTAAGAGTGAGTAACCTAAAAACTACTCTGCTCCTGGTAAACCTCCTGTAATCTTGCAGTGAAAAGGAACCATTGCATCATGTGACTTTTCTTCACTCATTTGGAAAGAGACTCTGCAGTGGCGGGCCTATGCCACCGTAAGTAGCATCACCTGAGTCTGTATAGTTTGGAGAAATTCAGTTCCATCCTGGTATGTGCAGGGCTTTAATCTGCCCAAAGGGCTAGCAGATCTTTTCTGAGAATGTTTGACCTTGGCCTCGATTTCAGTAAGCCATAATATCTGGTCATGACTGTGCATTTCATACATTCCTAAGATCATCAGGGTTCATACATCAACACCATTGATGTTCATAACCATCAAGTGAACTAATTTTTGTGTTTTTTTTAATCATTAAGGCATGTAGATAATTGTTCATATTTTATTTCATAAGCCAGATTTTATACAGAAATGGTAATAAGTGGCATGTTGAGAAGTCTCATACACCCTATGTTCTTGATCAGCATGCATAGCACTGCAATTTTTACAGCCTAATTTTATTAATAATTACATGGAAGGAAGCCCCACTGTTGGGATTATGCCTCGGAAAGATGCTTTGTATCGCAGTGTTGGTTGAACAGCCTTCCCAGGTCAAAGTTCTAATTATCTTTCTACTGTGCACAGTTGTGATAGCCTCAGCTCCTTTTTCAATAAGAAGGATTCAAAAAGTTTCTCATCCATCTCCATTTGTAAAGAGTAAGGATTTTATTGATTTTTCAAAAGATATGGGCTTGAGATAGCCTGCTCCTATTTTCCAAGGAGATGGCAAAAGATTTCTGCTTCAGCTGATGATATGGTTACAGCTTAGCCTCGTTGAAAAATTAGGTTTCCAAAATATTAATTAATGGATAAAGTAAGCAAGTATATATAGATGCTTAAAGTAACCAATTGTGTTCCTGCTTTCCCTTTCATGCCTAATTTGGTCTGGTCTTGGTCTGACTTGCTAAAGTGATTCAACCATCATCTTTTTGTCCTTTACTGAGGAAAACACAAGGGGGCTGAGCTGCTCTGTGTATATAATTCCATATTTGGTACTGATGATGTTACCTAGCCTGGTCATGAAATGTCTGCAGGAAAATAAGCAAGCTCAGAGAACCCCAAGAATCCCACACATAATTCAGCTGTAGAAACTCTTTGAGTGCTTTTGGACTTATCATGTTTCTCACTCAAATGTGGCAGAGAAGGAACAGTATGCAATAGTGACTGTTGTTACTACATATATTGTATTTGTATGTATACACAAACTCATACGGGTCATACAAACTCATCAAGCAACCCCACAGTCATGTAATTGCAATTCGGGCACTTGATAACTGGCCCGCATTTCTGACCATTGCAGCTTCCCATGGTCACATGAACATGTTTGTGACCTTCTCTGCCACCTTCCTACAAGCAAAGTCAATGGGGAAGCCAGCAGGAAGTCAGCAGTTGTGGTCAAGTGAGGTTCTCATTTAACGATCCATGGTGATTCACTTAACAGTGGCAACTGGGACTGCTGGAACTGCTTTTGCTAAGCAGCATGGTCATGTGACATCATACTTTACAACCACACTGCTCAGCAATGGAGTTTCTGGGCCCAATTACCATCATTAAGCAAGGACTACCTGTATGTGCATATATTTATAAATACTGTAGATGCTTTACAGATTGATTTTGTCAGAGGTGTAACAGCAGATTTATGCACTGTGCTCCAATAAAATGGAAGTATGGGAAATGTAGGCTCAAATAATTAAGTCTAAATTACAGACTTTATATTTAACATGGCTGTATTCTACAAAACAGGGGAAAAAAACTTGCTTAATGCTTTATATCCATTTCCTACTAGTTGGTTCAGTATACTGGCTGCAGTAACATCAGAGAGAGACAGAAAAGAGAGAGAGAGAAATAAACCTGTAGAGGAGAACAAAGTTAGCCTGGAAGAAGATATGTGGCAGCCATTACAAAAACATCAGTTTAGTTCAGAAAGACAGGAAGGGGTGAGGAAGAAATTCAAGACTGGCCTGCTTTGACTCTTTTTGGCATAAGAGGGAGGGAGAAAGAAATCTTGTCAAGTTTTCAAGGTTCTGTTGTTATGTCCTTTAATAATGTAAAGTTCCAGTAATTCTTCTGGTGTCTGTTTCCTGACCTGACCTATCTTGAAGGACTGATGTAATAATGAGGCAAGGCATTATCAACAGTATGATTTGATGGAACAGAAAGAAATGTCAATGAGTTCCCTCACTGAACATTAAAAAACTATGTCCTGTGAATTATGTGCTGGTATTCAAAGCACACTGCATCATGAGGTTGCCCAGATGATAATCTTACTAACTGACTTGCCTCAGAGATGGGGGAGTTTTGACCTGCATAGGCTAGGAGAAGTTTCCTTTAATCAATGGAGAAAACACACATAACTCTCTTTAAATTAATTAACACATATCCCTGGGAGAATTATTCTTGTTCCTTCCTACAGCCACAGTCTCTGGCTTTGCTGTTTGTTGTGGAACAAATAGGATTCTCAAAGTTTCAGGACACTTGTTTATTTATAATACTTTTCTCCCACTGCAATCTGAATCGCCTCTCAGCTATCAGTGGAAAATACAAGGCACAAGAACAGGTGAAAGACAGACATTGTATCTACATACAAACAGTAGTACCTGCATATTTATAATGGCTGTGGACATCTATTATTATTTGTACAGGGGATTCATACATTCTGTCCTAGACTTCTGTAAACTGATGCATCTACTTGAGGTGGGATAATACCCATGAAATTGCCATGTGTGGGCATGTCCATAACATGTAAGACAACTTAGACAGGCTTTCAACACCTCAACCAAACCAAACTTATTTCTTGGGACTTTGGAGAACTGCTATTGTGCAGAGTACCTTAATCGTAAACATATTTAACTCTGTTAAAAGCACCTCTAACAAGGCTGAATGTCTTCCTTTCCTGCTCAAATGGTAACAATGGTCCAGAATTCTAGAGATTTCCTAGTCAGAAATTACTTTCGGTGGCCACTGCTGATGGCTGCAGCTGCACTGCCAGAGGAATAGAGGCTCGGCTGGTACCATACCTTTTCATGAAGGCAGCTGATTAAAAGAAGCAGTTAATCATTTTTTAAGCAAGGAACCACATCATAAATAAATAAATACACAAACAAATAAATCTTATAGCCCTCCCACAGGCATTATAGCATACTCATGATTATGAGTATATTAAGTGATATTAATTCATTACATTAGAGTTCTATGATTATCCTCTCAAGACTTGAGATACACTAGCAAGGGGCAGTAAAACTGTTATGTTTTGGAAAAAGCTGCTAGCTTTGATCCAGAAGTATATTACTTTAGGTATCTATTCATACAGATATGGAAGAAATTGATGTGGGGAAAAGATAACACCATTTCACATAGGAAGGACATTTGGAGAAATTGGAAGACAATTTTCAGAAAATTATCCTCAACTGGAAAATAATTTTAAGTATTGGTTTCAATCTTTAACCATTCATTTTCAGTTGTCTGGAGGCTGAGTCATGGCAACTGGATTTTTTTTCTTTTTGGTAGAGACACTTAATGTCTCTACCAAAAAAAGAAGAAGAAGAAGAAGAAGTCCAGTTGCCTCCAGACAATTCCACCTGGATGACTAAGAATCTTCATAAACATAAATTCATTTTCAGTTGTTCTGTTTCTGCAGTCTTTCTCCTGACTTAGTTGTCTGATGTCTCATTCTAAAATACACATATTGTATACAAAATAAGAATTGTGTATTCTTCCTCTTGTTTGACATCACTTATTGGAATTTTTTTGATATGATATTAGGAATGCTCCATTATCTTGGAGTTAGCTTCTTCATAAAGAAAAGTTCATTCATGCATATGAAAAAGAAACATTTGTTAATAAAATGTAGATCTGGTACTAATATAGCAATACGTTTTCCCCTGGGAATGATCTGTCCTAATAATTACTTATTACATCTTTCTAACAATGAAATGATGTTTCCCTTAGAACAGTAGGATCTAATAATAATAATATTAGTAAGCATTGGAAATTTTACTTCAATTTTAATTATAGCCTTGATCCATAAAAATATGTCTTACATCTTTAGCATATTCTTAACTTAATTAAAACTTTGAAAGATTTATATTAGGAAAAAAAAACTTTTCTTCCAAGATTTCATGTTATATTTTTATTATATAGAACTCTGTTTATATAAGCACATTTAGGAAGCAATTCTATCATTCTTAGGAAGGCGTCAGAGAAGCCACAATTTTTGCAAACTTCCATCTCTGATAGTTAAAGGAAGCCTCCTTAACATGACAGTAGAATGTTGTACAGCAATTGAAATGCCAAGAATAATACACCAGTAGTGGAAATTGTTGGGTAATCACAGGATCTTAAAATCTTCTGATATGCTTCCAAAATACAGTATATCCAGAGTTGCCCATGTCTTGGTGCTGGTGTCATAACATCTCTTCTCTTTGAAATCAGTTGAAATGGAAGTGGGAAGTCTTTCAAGGGGGAAAAAGATGTATATAGCTATCTTCCTGCCTTTTACAGGAAGCCAATAACACTTCCATTTTCCTCAGCACTGAATTGCTCAGAGCGACTTCCATCATCACTGTGGCATAAGACTCCTTTGTATAGGATGGATTTGTCAATAAAAAAAATATGACTAAATCTTTTTTGGGTCCAGCATTCACAAGGAGGTCAAGGGGCATGAAACGATGAAAGGAATGTTGCAATACCATCACACAATCACCATTCCTTTCATATGAGCATTGTGATGCTGCATGCATGTACAAAAGGGGCAGAGCTTGTGGCTTGATGATGAAATGCTGCTTTTATCATTTTAATGAAGGTCTCCAGTCTTGCGGGCCCCTCTTTATCTTCTGACTTCAAGGGTTCTTCTGTAAGCATAACTAAGCCAGGTTCTAATTCTTTGTTAATTTCTAGGATATATTTTTACAAACACAAGAAGAGCTCTGCAGGATCAAGTCAGTGTCCCATCTTGTCAAGCATTCTATGCCAAACTGTGACCACAGTAACCAAATTCAAAAGCATGAACAGAAGGATGGTAGCTTAATGATACCTCTTAGCAGCTGGTATGTAAGGTACACTGCTTGCAGTTTAGGGAGTAGTAAACCTTAATCAAGAGCTGTTCATAACCCAATTCTCCATGAATGTGTCAAGTCCTCTATTTCAAGCCATTTAAATTCCATAGATAGAAATGTCTGTATTAGCCATGTCTTGTGGTACATTCCAGTGAAGTAGAGACTTGGCATCTCTCATCATTTACTCCCAATGGCATAAAAATCTGTGATGGCCAATAAAGTTATAGATCAACTGATCAACATGATATTGTCTGTACCTTGCTACAGTTCCAACCTCAATCTTTCTCACTCTTCCTTACTTTACATAGTAGGATATAGCTGCTACATGTTAAGAAAAAAATATTCCCCAAATATATTACCGAAACACATGCAGAACTTTTTTATATGAAAAATTGTTTGCAAAAGTGGGCATATGACTGGGCATGACAAAGGGGGACTTTGTCTTGATTATATTCTTCCCCAGAATTTTTCAGCTTACAGCAACAGCTCTTTAAAAATAAAATTCCTATACAAAGAGTTGCAAAAATTTTAATGTGACCTCAACTGGTTAGCTAATTGTCAGTTTGGCAGATGTTGGGACATAATCAGACCATCTACAGTTGAATTAGTTACAGAACTGGTAAGAAATGACTAGATCCAATTAGATGGTTCTGATAGGCAGATAAAATATAAATAGTATCTGTGAGCCACCCCGATGTTGCTTACATAACTCAGCTTAAGCTTCATTTGTAAATATTTTGGTCTACCATTATTGCCAGTTCTATGATTCCTATGTCATTTCAATATGTTGTACAATACAGAGTGAGCAATGAAGAATCTATCTTACATATCTACGCTGTGTTTTTTTAACTCCTATATTGTTTTGGCAAAGGGTAGATACAGTTGCCTTTGAGCTGTTATCAGCTATAGTAGCAGCAATCTCAAGACTGGGTTAAAGCTGAATGAAGTGGCACCAGCACAGGATATTTCTTTTAGCCATTCATTTCCTCCTGCTTCTGGGGTTCCTTTTGTATAAGAGAAAAACTAAAAAGGCCTATAATAAAAAAGCAAGGAAGAAAAGATGTTAAAACTTTAAAATAGCACACTTTGGGCCTCTCTTCTACAACCTTAAAACTCACTGAGTCGGAGGAAACAGATTTACACTAATAGCATAGTAAAACAGAAAAAGGGAAAAAGTGATTTTCTAACACCACTGCCAACTGACTATAATCAATGTACTGACATTAGCAATCACTCCTGAGTCACTTGAGGGAAGTGAGAAGGAAATCAGGTCATCTGGGGCCTTTTATGATGCTGGGAAGTTGAGAAGACAATTTTGTGAACAATCAATAATATTTTTATCCTCTTAATGAGTCATAGCTCTTGTGCAACTTTGTTCAAAAGTGGGCATAGATATCGGCCCCTCAGCCTGCCCACCTAAGCAAATAATCCTTTGGGGACAATGTACTTTTCCAGGTCTACCTGCATGACAGAATTTCTGAAACGCACAGCAGCTGCTGTCATGCTGAGAAAAGAAGCCGCTGGTGAGCCTTTTTTTCCACATAACTATAGACCACTAAAACTGATTCCACTTTTGAATTAACCTATAGCTTACCTTCCTTAACTAGATCAACAGTGCACTATGAAACAAACAAAGTATGAACAGAGGTTCAACTGGGAAGTAACTTTTACTTTTCCTTCTTGGGGAAAGAAAGGCAAAGGGCAAATGCATCAGACCGGACTGACACACCCATTGCCACACCAAGACACTTCCGGTACCATTTTCAATTTGTAACTGCTCATGACAGAATAAGGTTGATATAGGTCAGCTGGCAGTGTCCAGATGTTAACAATGTGCATTATGTTTAGCTCAATGGTGAATCTCAAGTTGAATTTGGGCTGATTTGTGGCTGGAAGAAGCAAAATGGGATCCCAGTTAACAGACATGAACTGAATGAGGAGGCATTGTGCATTATTTGATACCATAACTCTTTTGAAGAAAGAATAAAAGAACTTCCACTGGTTATTTAAAACAACTGAACAAACAAAGGGACAACAGTGGAGATTAGATTTTCTCCATAAATTTTGAGATAATTCTGATTCAGATTAGGCTACAGCAGTTTTACTGATAAGCACATCAAAAAGTAGAGAAGGATGATATGCAGAATCTCAGAAAATGGCAGATTGAAAGAGTTATAGATTCTTTTAAAGAAGCCTGAGAAAGAGTGATTTGGCCATGCTTCAGCCCATCAGAAAGGCTGTGCCTGAAAATTTAATCACATTCTGTTAAGCAGTTAGAAAAAGGCAGGCAGGCAGGCAGTTGGTACAAATTAAACTGGATTATTTTCTGAAGTGCTGAGTTCAAACCAAACTTATTTACCCAAAATTGAAACTACACAGCCAGGAGGCACCATTTCTAGCCAGGGTGGCCACAAAGAAAGATATCCATTTTGAGAAGAAACGGCAGTCCAACAGGCCTGATTGTTGAAACAGCAGAAGGTGCTTTGGCCTGAATGTTACTTATGGAGTTGAAATGTTTTAAAAATTAACTGAGATCATTTCTTCCCTGATGAATATCAGGAAACACAGAGTTCAGCTTATTTTTCCCACTTCTATCCTGTTCAGTGAAAACACAAACTGTAACCTGAACCACTGCATGAGGAAGTATATGGTGTTTTCTTATCTGTTTAGCTTTCTGTATCTATAATGAACTTTGATTTTTACTACAGCTAATGAGGCATGCCAGTTCTTTATTAAGGAAATTTGTCTGGGAGAGAAACAGATATAGGAAACCTTACACAGCCTTATTTAAGCCCTATCTCTTAGATGCACTTTAAACATATTTTAAATGTCACCTAATAAATATGCCACTGTAAAAAATGTAGTCTCATGATTATTTTTATTGTTGTATTTGTTTTTTTTTTAATTATTAAAGGTTTTATAACCTTTACTTTTTAAAAAAATAACAGATGTGCAGTGGAAATTGCAGATGATACCACCAACTGACTGAAGGAAAACAAATCCATAATTGGTATTTTGAATTGTATCTAGAAACTTCATGTATGATGGCTTGAATTCTGTTATAGAAAAGGGGTGAGATAAGATGGATATATTAGATGATTGAATGTATGCTTAATCAAGAAATGAATAAACAATAAATAAGCAAATCGGTTTCCGTTTGTTTATTTTGTAGTTTGCGGCCTTTCTGTTTCAGTTTATTTTATTGAACATTTGCACTCTTCTTTAGGACCAGATATAAAATCTTTAGATCAAAGCAATGGAGGCCTTTTTATTTACATCTTGAGACACAGGTTTTTGTAATTTGTTGTAGTGAATTAATACTAGTTATGGACACTGTACTGGATCTCATATCACTCCTATGTCAGTGATAAAGTATTTTGTTGTACCTATTGCTCCGGATGTTAGAAAGTGCCTTGGAATAAAACAGCATGTTTTCTGGGCAGGACTTGGAAGAATGAAAACTAACTTGTGTGGTGGTATAACTTTGCTGCTTCTGTTCTCTGGGTTTTCTACTTACAAGCTTGGCCCTTTCCAGGAAGTCCTTCCTCAACATTTAGCACTTGAATACATCAGAGTTGTAGTTTGCTGGTAATATCTATGTTAGTTAATTCAGAAGCAAGAGAAGTAGCCTGGTAGATATAACAGCACGGAGAAAGAGGCTGGCATAGAATAAGAGACATTAATGGACTTGTTCCTCTCACTCCATCTTGAAAAGCAGTAAATGGTTGGACCTGCACTTCCCAATGTAAATTTAGAATGTAATCTTCCTTTGTCATGTAGAGAATTCAACCTGCCTTGATATGCAGAATTTAAGTGTTAATTAATTAATAAATATAAGATTTAACTGAAGATCATGTACTGGACTAGTCAGCTTTGACCTCATATTCAGAAGGCTGAGAATTGAGTTTAACTCCCAGATATGTTGGTAGAACTAGCACAAAAGTATAAAGCTAATTAGCAAAACAATGACTTATGGCTAACCACAGCAAAGAAGCTGGGAACTGAAAAAAATGAATGATATCCAAAGTCATGTTAGCCTTGCACTCCAGAAGAACTCTGATAGATAGAATGTTTAATGAGGTGATAAACCTCATTGCTTATTCATATTAGTGTCAGAGAGCTCATCACACCATTCACCACTACCCCCATACTCCATGTAAGGGACTGAATTTGCAAAATTGTATATTGTATGTTAATTAATTAATTTATTTAATAGATTTATATGGCTGCCAAATAAATGAATGAGCAATTATTGTGTATTTATGTTGTTTACTTAATTCATTTAATAGTTTTATATGGCTGTCAATCTCAAATAGGGTGGCTAACAATATTAAAAATAATAAAAACATACAAAAATAGCATAAAATAAACACATAGCACCTGGGAAGATTATGAAAAGGACAATCAACATTCAGCATAATCAAGAAAAAGGGCTCTGTCACACACTCAAGACCTCAGGCTTGAGCACAGAATCAGTTCTTCAAGGACTTGTGGAAGGCCAACAGGGATGGGGCCAGTGTAATCTCTAGAGGGATCATATTCCAGACAGTGCCACAACAGCAAAGTCTCTCCTCCTTGGCTCTACCAGCCAACACTCCTTAGTAGACGGGACTTGGAGCGTGACTGGACGGGGGGCGGGGGGGCGGGTAGAAACAACCTGGGAGAGATGATCCCATATGTAATCTTAGACATTTTAGGATTTTAGAATCAGCAAAAAAGCCCTTGGAAGCCTTTGAAATATTTTGGAGTCATTACATTCAATTGTTTCTTTGAAGCAGTCCCATTTTAATTTACCAGTTTGCTTTGAAAGGGAGGAGGTAAGAACTCTGGCTAAGCAGAGGGACTGTCTGGGGCCTGTGGGAAGTGCTAAGTATCTTTGAGCTAGAAATAAAATAAGGTGGCAAATCATGACTCAGAATTTTTTAGGGGGTCAGCAGGGGCTATGAAGAAGATTACAAATCTATGGGAGTTGGGGATTAGTCAGGACCAACTAATGAGAGATGCAGGCTGGAGAAATCCTTCCTCTTGGAGCTAAAGTAAAAGGCAAGGATTTGCTATCAGGTTCCCTTGTTTTAAGTATGTTAGTTTCCTGCTTATATTTTGACAGTAGTTTCACAAAACAGTTCCTGTTTTTTTGTGTCAGATGTTTTCTGGTCTTTTGTGTTAATTCAAGTCTTTGAACTTCAGATTTCATCCATTCAGATTTGTGTTCAGTACTCTATTCTTCCTGTAGGAAACAGGCAGAAAGGGGGAGCCTAAGAGAATTGGTCTTGCTATCAGGATAAAGCAACAGAGAGACAAAGAAAGGATCAAATAAGTCCTTTGCTTGCCATTTTTCCAGTTCTATTTTTCCAGCCCCTAGTGATAAAAGTTAGGATAAAAGATCCACTGTCAATGCTTCCTGGAGTTGCATCTTATCAACAACCTTTTTGGCCTGAGAGCCATGTTTAGGTCTTTGACTGATATGCTATTGTGTTAAACTTTCAAAAAGGGTAGGGCCAGTTTAAATTGTAGTCAAATTAAGTACAATTGTACTTTGAGAGCAACTTTTGGACAGGATCTCTGGGCCACACCAAACACATTGGGGGGGGGGGTAAGCTCCATGTTGTGTATATTGATGTAAGCCCAGATAACTCTTGATCTGGTGGGTCCTACCAAAAAATGGGTTAGGTGGCCCTAAACATTACCTGTAGTCCAACATCTCACTCTGGGAATGAAACCCACAGAATGAATACAAGATTATCTATGTTGGCAAAGTTAACACAATAGTAAAAATTTTTAAAAATACGAAAAGAGGAAAATGGTGGTAGTGTGTCGTTGTTGAGGTAATAGAAGTTGCTATACCACTCACTATCACCCTGAAAGAAAAGGCAATGTGAGCTTGGATTAATGGTAAAGTTTGAATATTTTAAAGTGGGAACTAACGGTATCACCTAGGGTGATCTCAGAGTTGCCTTCAGTGAACTCTATTGCCAAACTCAGAGGTCTTTAATATCATGAGCTACTGATTTTATTTCCTAGGATTATTCTCCCCTTCCAGTTATTGTTCCTAATCATTAAGCCTTACCTATCTTTACCCAGATATTTTTATGGTATTCTTAATCCCTTTAATTGCAACCTTGATTAGTCTCTTTTGGATGGTAAAATGGTAAGAAAAACAAAACAATTTAAGAGAATAATCTGTCACTCATGGTGGCAATGGGCTACTGGAAGGAATATATTTCTGTGTTAATGTTATCACAGATGGATCCAAGAAATTGTATTACCTTTATAGAATTCTGTTGCTTATGTGATATGTTCTGTTGCAATGTGTGCATAAGGGCTAGCTAAGATAATAATACACCAGCATAGTTCTTTATATGTGCATGATTATGCCAGTGGTTCTTACATGCACAAAATAAGAGTGAAGTTATCCAAGTCAAAAGTGGGCAATATAGAATGAAGTTAAAAGAATGTAATTAACAGATGCATGTCAGGTAGATGTATTCATGGCACAATTAAGGTACTAGTGTAATGCGCTCCACATTGGGCTGCCCTTGAAGAGCATTCAGAAGCTTCAACTGGTGCAGAATGCAGCTGCACAGGTAGTAAAAAGTGCTGGTTCCTTGGCACATGTAACACCGCTATTCTGTGAGCTACATTGGCTGCTGCTGTGCGTGCAGGTGCAATTCAAGGTACTGATTGTCACCTTTAAAGCCCTTCATGGCCTGGGACTGGTTACCTGAGGGACTGTCTTTCCCTGGTTGTTTCTACTTGTCCGACTTAGTCTGGCAGCATGGGTATGTTCGGGTCCTGTTGGCTAAGGAATGCTCGCTGGCTGGGCCTAGAAAATATACCTTTTCTGCTATCGTGCCCGCCTTATGGAACATTCTTCCTCTGGAGATTAGGACGGCCCTGACCCTGCTGGCCTTTTGTAAGGCCTTAAAGACCTGGTTCTGTGCCCAGGCCTGGGTCCAACCTGGCTGTGCTAGCAACAGCTGATTATGATATCTTCCTCAGCTGCTGTGTATTTTAATTTTTGTATTTGTGATTGGAATTGTTTTTAATTTATTATAAGATTGTTTGCCACCCAGAGTCACTTATTGAGATGGGCAGCCATACAAAATGGAATGAATGAATGAATGAATGAATGAATGAATGAATGAATAAATAAATAAATAAATAAATAAATAAATAAATAAATTTCTTCCACGACCATTATTAGAATTGGATCAGCATCACACTTTTTTAATTTCTTGCCCTTCTAATCTTCTGTCTCCAGTCCTCTGTATCCTGCCTCATTATTCAGGCATATAATAGTCTCAGTGGCATTGTATGCATTTTTACTGCCTATAATAAGCAATTGGCCATCACTGAAATATTTGCAATGCACTTACAGGAATTGCACTACTCAGCTGAAAAAAAAAAGCATTAAATATTTCTCACTTTATTTGTTATATCAATAAAAGTGTATATGGACCAAATTCCCACAATGAGTTTGATCCCAAGAACTGGTCCTCTTTTCCTTAACTCCCAGATGAACTATTGTGTAAACTGAAAGAATATGCTCAGGGATTCAGCAACGATCTATGAAATCAAGTTTGGAGAAGAACTTCATATCTTCTGACATATTACTTTATCTGGAACTAATCTAAGCTACTAGCCTCCAAGGATTCTTTCCTCATGAAAGGACATAAATTTTGACTGCTACTAAGAATAAGAATGTCAAATGTATAAATAATCCAAGACCCTCTTTTTGACTCAAAGGTGTTTTTTGGGAGAATGATATAGTGGCATCTGGGGTGAGGAAGATTATCCAAGACCAAATTAGTGTGGGATAAAAGGATTGTGGACTTGAAGACTATAAGTCTTAGTTTACCTAAACTGAGATCTATCAGATATGCTGATAATTCAACTTGTCCTTTATATTATAAAGTCTAATCTGTTGGAGAGGAAAACATGGAAAGGTGAAGAGAACCCAAGATGATAAATGGTTCACAGGTTCACATAAAACATTCAAGAATGTACTTGTACATACCATGCTAACTTTAGAGGTAGGTCTTATACCACTGCAATATTTCTTTCAAGGACAATGTGACTTTTTGATGGAATAGCATCCAGGATATGGCTATTGGATGTTAATAGGCCATTCTGAACTCATTCATTTATTTATAACATTTTAAGCCATTGGACTCCAAAAGGAGTCCTGGTGATTTACAGCATAAGAAGATAAAACATGACTTGAGCAGCATTGGTCTTGCTGCAAGGCAAGCCACTTGTGCCACTGGGTTATTAGGTTAGATCCATGATTTGACAGCTCAGTTGTGAAGCATCCTGCAATTCAGGTTTGTCCCCTGAGTGGAGGCAAAGTATCAAGGGACAAATCTGGCCTGACTTCAACCTTCCCCTCTCCTCATTCACCCATTCCTGTGGGTGCAGTAGTGTAGCATTTGATTACCTTATGGTGGGCTGGTAGATGCCAATGCCTTACCACTCTTAGTTGGTTTTCTAGCACATGCACTGGAATTGGACTGTTTGGCCATCAGGTGAATCGATCAAAATATGAAATATGGATCTGGGCATTCTGAGGCACCAAACCTACTGTGAAACTGCAGCCATACAACTGTAGCCAGTACAATTCCACCCAATCCTTTACCTTTTCTGCTTGTGTAGGAGAAATTTAACAACACTGAGCTCAGGAATAGTATGAGTATTATGGTAGTAATATGGGGATGCATAGTGTATGTATCAACAGTCCCAAATACTGTGATTGAGAGCCCTGATAAAGTCATACCCTGTGATTAAAAATTAGTGCAGTCCATTTCCATGAGAAGCTAATGTTTCCTCTCTCTGTTATGTCTTATGCTGAGCTAGGGAATGCTATTATCCATTGTGCCTTAACATACTTATGAATCCCTGTGATACCAACAAAGGTTTAGATTCAAATTCTGTCTGCTTTGAAATGCAAAGTCCAAATCCATTGCAAGATTTAGTGAAACCCACAACACTCTTCTAGTCTAGAATTCACATCTGTTCCCAGATGCCAACCTAATAACATTTGCAGAAGAGAGCTTTTTCACAGTATACAAACAGGCATGTATAACCAGAAGGTATTTCAGGTTTCTAGAAAAATGCATATGTAACCTATATTTATATCAAATATATTTTGGATATCTTCTGTCCAGGATTGTGATCTGGGAACTGCAAAATTAATTTCCCTCCCTTTCTAATTATTCTGTGGAACAAGAACTGATGAGAAAGCCTTTTACTGCACTGCTGCACATTGATTTGGAGAGCTGTTCCATGAGCTGGAATCTCAATCTTGTTATTGTGCAATAGGACTGAAACAAAGCACAGATTCAGATTTTTAATAACAAGTAGTTCTGCTTTTTATGTGTACATACACTACGTGATTATTGCTTAATCAGTAAGCCAAACACTGCTAATACTGAAAATCTTGCTGTATCACACCTAGGCCTTTAATGGCCCCCTGTTTTAAGTGACATTTCTTATTTTCCTGATTCATTTTCTCTTATTAATAATAACTCTTTCTGGATCACAGAGCCAAGAGCATCCATTCTCAGTAGTATACTGTTCTTCTCTTAGTATATTCAATTAAACATAGATATAGGTGTCTACAGTTATTTTTTCCAGTGGTGTAGAAACAGCAGGGTAAGATATGACTGTAACTGGTGAACATTTCTGTTCTTGGTGTGCTTGATTGCTTAGTTTGAAACAGTGGCCTTAAGAATGCATTAGATATTGGGTAAATTTTTGACTTCACAACTTGTTTTCGTAAGCATCAAGAAAGGTCCTGTGTTCTAGAACAGGAATGTGGAAAGCTGCTTTATACTAAATCAGATCACTGGTCTATCTAGCTCAATATCGTTTACTTTAATTTGCAGCAGCTTTCCAAGTGTTTGGAGTGCAAACTATATAGAGAAAACTGGTATGAAACCTAGAACCTTCTGCATGCCGCTGCATTTAGATTTTACCTTCATTTTACAAACAGCGGGGAGCATTTCATAGAGATTAAGCGTGAAGTCAGTGTGAATTGTCTTTGGCACTGGGGAAGGGGAGAAATGAATACACTTGGCTTGGAATCATTTTTTACTTTAGCCACTGTTTTTCATTAACTAAACTAATACAACTTTTGAATCATTTGATTTTTATGTCAACCATGAGAATTTGGCATATCATGGTTTCCCCCAATCTAGCACCCTACATGTTAACTGGGACTGCAGCTCTCAGAATTTCCAACCATAAGCCATGGGATCACTTCCAAATTGGCTGCAGTCTTGATCATTTTGCATACATTATGCTGTAACATTTGATTGATCTGAAAAGAAGCGGACCCAGGAAAACAGTAGGAAGAAAAAAAAATAGAGATCTTCTTTGCTTATGTCACCAGTGCAACAAGCAATGGGGAGGGCTACTCAAATGCATGCTGCAGCAAATGTGCAAAGGTTTCGCTTGAATAGGGATTCAGGGGCTCCTGACTGGTCAAAGGCAGGTGAAGGAAATGCTAGCTACCTTGAGTACCATTTTGAAGAGAAAGGTGGGGTATAAATCAAATATATGAGTATTTTCCCCAGTTTCTTGTAATTGTGTAATGCCATCTCATCTGCTCTATGGTGAAGAGATCAGGAATCTTCACAACATTTCTTGAGAAAAAAAATTCCGTGCAGCCACACAGCATACTTTCTCAATAGAAATGCCTGCTCTTTTCTTTTCTTTTTTTCTTTTTTAATGAAAGCTGGAAATCTATGGGCTTGGTCTATTCGTTTTTCCTTGCAAATGCCCATGAATTCAGAGCAGGGACCAGTGGCCATATGATATAGTGAAGGCTCTAGTTTGCTTCACACTTCTATCTCTATCTCTTAATAAGGATTGCCTAGGCTAAATTTCTTACAGAATTGCTAAACAAGGATGACAATGGAAGATATTTATTATAAAAAGAAGTATTTTCTTATAATAAATATATTCTTCTATGGTCACTCTTATTTACCATTCAGCTATCATCACTTTTCCTTCTTCTCTTTCCCTCCAACTCCCATACTCCCTGCTGGAGAATGAGCATATTCCGAGTGGCACAGCTTCTCTTGAAAATTTTAGAGGGAGTCTAACAAGAAAGAAGTCTGTGCCAGGGCAGGCATACTCTGCCTTTGAACTGCTTCTGATCATTAAACCAGAAACTGCTTCAGCTTATTCATCTACACTAGAAATGAATAAATTGAGAATAAGTGAATTAATCTGAAATGTTTTAGATTTTCCAAAAAGGAAAACAGAAAATGCCTAGATAGGGTATGAGAGATATTAAAATCCAAATAAGGGTAGAATAAAAGGTATAAAAAGCTCTAGGGTGAGTGATGTGCTTTGGGTGACTTGATGGTTAGTACTTCCTTCTTGGCCAGCTAGAGGGACTGTAAGGAGGCTCATTGAGGGCTGCCCAGCAGTGCAAAAAGGCCACTTTTTGCAGAGGGGCGAAGCTGGCAGCTCTGTGGAAAGACCTAGAAAAGAATTGAAAGAGATGAACTAACTTAAAGGGCCAATCAAAGCCATTTTTACTGCAATTTCTAGTTCTCCAATATTCATGTTATGATAAATCACAGTATGTTTAAAGAACTCACTTTAATTAATTTTAAATATATATTTTATCTTCAGTATTCTATCCAATCTTTAAAAACAGAAAAAATAAAATACCAAGAAATTGCAGTAGATGAAAGGTTGGATGGGTCAAACTTCATTTTAAATAAGATAACATTGTCAATAATAATTTTGTCAATAGTAATTTCATGGGCACTCAAAATGCAGACATGATTATCTGGTTTGTGTTTTCAAGAACGACTTAAAATAGAAAAAGCTGTGGTTAATAATTTGTGACTGTGATTATTTATTCATTTCACTATTGCTTTTCCCAACCAACAATTTGGAGACAAAAGCTGTATTCCATTTTTCCCCTGTAGTATTGCCAGATCTCCATATTGTAATGAAAAAAAGAAAGAAAGAAAGAAAAAGAATGTTATTGTCAGTCTCACTCATTTTGAAATTTCTATTATACACAAAAGGGAGTGAAGAAAATTTATATTAGCAAAGGCTATTTCTGGAAGAATAATAAACTTCTACATACAAAGCATTTACGTGGGAAAAATCATTAACATTTTCTCAAAAAATCTCACCATCGAATGGCAAAGGCATCTGTCTAATAAACAGCTCAGTTAATTTTTCTGGCCTTTTTCCTCCCTTTCTATCAAACTGAAAAGCAAATGAGTTATATGTTAAATAAATAAATAAATAAATAAACAACAGAAAGGAAAAGAACCACCAATCACTGAGAAACCTTTGCATGGCAGAAAGAGCTAATACAAAGAAATTATACCACAAAAGATTGGCAGAACTTTGTCTTTATCCTTTCTGGAAAAACACTCCAAATGTATTAAAATTAGATGAATTTATTTCTTGGAGATTTTTTTTTAAATGTGTGGATTAAAGAAACGTATGAGTAAACCACTTGAGATATATCCTGTTATGGCCTTATATCATACAACTAATGGTCCAGCATACTTACTGTTGGCAATTTTCCATGATCTTTTCTAGCTTTCTTGCTTGAGTTCTTTAATGAGTTTGAATACTTTAAAGTATGGGCTCAGACACATTTCACTCATTTTCCCCAAGGGGTAGCAAATATTGCTAGGTTTTCAAGTAATTTGTACAGCAGTCAAATGTACATGTTGCCCTTTGTGAAACATAAGCAATGGAAATCAGGGATGACAGAGAAATCTGTTTGGGTTGCATTTCCTATTTACAATCTGTCTACAATCTGGAACATTCTTATCCATCAGTACTTGCTTTCATAATAGGAATCCAACAGAAAATAGAGAGGTACAGAAAAAATCAGATGTTGGTCAAAATAATGAATGCAAATATATTCTCTAAGGGGAGAATATTTGTAAAATGTGTATGTTAGAAAAAGTTTGAAACAATTTGTTGCATCTATCTCCAATTGTTTTGGTTTCTTATTTAAAATGAGCATTTTTCTCATAACAGACCCAACTTTCCTTAGTGCATATGCAACAGGCATCTCATCAGTTTTACTCTGTCTATGTTTCATTAAGAACTTCTTCATAACTTCCCAGTACCTGAAGGAGAGTCAGGGCATGGAATGAGAATGAATTTAGATTCAGAAGTTGGCATTTTCCTCTGATGGCATAAATTTTTAACTGCCTGTCATTCTAGATGCAAGCACAAATAGTCCTGGTGTACCATAGACCAGTATGGAAGGAAGATATGAAATATATATTTATATCCAGTGGCACAGGTTAATGTTCATAATGCCCCATATCCACAGGTACAGTACTCTGATGATAATTGGACATATGCCCTAAACAGAAAACTCTGTAGTTCTGTTTTTGAAATGCCATTGACTAGTAAAATGAATCACAAAATCACTTGTATCTTAGTATTATATAGAACAGGTTGACTTCTTTCAGTTTTCTAATGTTTTTTCTCCTCTTTGTACATTTATTTAACCCATAATTTTAAGAGCTTTCCTTTCAGTTCTTTGCAGATATTTATCAAAGTATTTTTAAAGCTTATGTAATGTTTGGCCTTATCTCACAAACATTTTAATCTTCCTCTGGAGCTGCCCACAAGCTCGCCTAGCACACACCACCAACAGCTGCCTATTGACTAAAGCCTAGAAACTCCACTTCCTCCTCATCCTACAACCAGCCTTTTTCCTCTCTGCTTCAGAGATAAATAAAGGTTGGGACATCTTGTTGTCCTGAGCTGTCCTTTCAACTCTCACAGCTCCAGAAAAACCAGGTTGAGTGTATGGGAATTAGCTTTCAGACTTATAGGACTGCTGAACTAACCCAATTTACCAGGTGTCCAACATGGTTGCCATGGTGAAATGAAACCGTTTTTCTTTATCGGGTTTTGTTGATTCTTGAGGGTGGGTGGGAAAAAACTGATTGGCTTAGCTGATTGGCTAAGCAATTTCAATATTTATTGCCTAATTAGGCAGAGGAAGAGGCCCTGCAAAATGTTTATCATCTCAAACACATCTGAAAACCAGAATGGTGAGGATAAAATATTGTCACCCCCACCCCAAAGAACAGAGGCTTAAAGTGTTTTGGGGATGCTTTGCAAACGAATAGGTATGGCGCATCTTTGTGCTATATGTCTGGAAACCTCTAAGGAGCTACATTTAATTAGTCGGACTGGTGGAAGTTTAGATGGATCTAAAGTGACATCGTAATTACAAATTCCAATAGCTGCTAATTTTCCTTGTCACAATTTTTGCACGTTATGGCTCTTTCACTCGATAATTCATTTCACAGTATTCTAGTCAAAGTTAAATTGCAGTTAGCTGTGCAGTATAACCGTTGCACATTTACAACTGGCTTTGTTTAAGGCATATAACATTCCCTTCTCTTAAGGTAACTTGTACATAGTTTGCTTTCATTTCTCTTTGATAGTGTTTTTGTATAATGTATTTTGCTTCTGTAATATGGAAAATATTAATTAATTTGTTGCTTCAAATTTTAAATCAGTGTTTCTCAAAAAAATAATTCATCTCTGGACAGATCTGATCACATTTTCTTGCCTACCAGGTACAAAGGTATCTCATTTTCAGCTTCCCTTTCCTTTTTGTTGTTCAGTCGTTAAGTCGTGTCCGACTCTTCGTGACCCCATGAACCATATTGCGCCAGGCCGTCCTGTCCTTCACTGCCTCCCTGAGTTTGCTCAGTTTCATGCTCATTGCTTCAGTGATGCTGTCTAACCATCTCATCCTCTGCCATCCTCTTCTCCTTTTGCCTTCAATCTTTCCCAGCATCAGGGTCTTTTCCAAAGAGTCCTCCCTTTTCTATTTCCCTATAAAATTGTTCTGTATCTGGATGACCAATCACTAGATAGTGGCAACTTCTAGCAAATCTTGGCTACCTTTGAAAACCTGTATCTCTTCCATCTTGTAATTTAAATTGTACTAGAAACTCTAATTCAAAGGGAAGTATAGGAATCTTACTACTATATCATTCTCATGAAATAGTGGCACATACTCACTAATACAATGATTTATATAATTATGAATCCTGAAGTTCAGGAACTTCAGTTGTGTTACAGCTTGATCATCTTTTTCTCCTTGCTTTGTAGAAAAATATGTTCATGTTTACCTCGGAGAACTTATGTTAATACGCATATTTCTTTCTGAGAACCTATTGTTTTATGCATTGCTCTAGTATCTTTTTCATTTGTACTATGGTATCTGAAGGACATGCTTCCAATATGGTCATTTTCCTTGAAAGCCAGAGCTGATTTTCACATGGAAAACTCTAGAGATTGGTGTCTGACACTTTATTCATGTATCAGTCAAGTGACAATTATAAAAATACAAGTCATTTATAAAGAACATGAGCAACTAAATCTGTAATTTATTTATACACACACACACATATAAACATATATATATATATACACACACACACACACACATATACACACACACATACATATATAAACATTCAGAGAAAGAGAGAGTCACATCTTGTGCAGTTTATCTTGTTAACCTCTCCATAAAATCACAGTGCTTTTTCTGATTTTAAGTGTTAATTGCATTACCAAAAAATATATAACATTGATTGATTGTGTCAACTTTTCCACTGTATGGCATCTACAGGGATCGTATATCTTTAAAACATTCTATGGTCCATCAGTGTTTTACCATTAATTCACTATTTGATAAGTCCAGTCAAGTCTCTTTATGTCAGTCATCAACCAGCAAAACAGAGCTTTAAGAATAGGATTACAGTACAGCTGTTCTATTACATAATAGTGTAAGCTATATACTATAAAAATGAACTATAAGTTTTAAATCAGTAACACAAACTATAGGTGGCAATGCCACTAAAATTATGAGTTTAAGATTTTAAACACGGGAGTGTGTATAGTGAAAAATTAATAACGTTTAGTTAAACTATAGAGTGGTGACTTAGAATAATAAAAATAGCCAATGTAAAATATAAAATCATCATACTGTTTGCTAACAATTAACCTTCTTGCTTTATGAAGGAGATGAGTTCATTTCTACAACACTAAATGCTACAACAGAAAAATAGCACATATTACTGCTGTGTAACACCATTTAAGATCATCTGATCTGCAGCAAAGATAGTTTGGGAGAAGCAAACCCAAAACAATGGGAAAAAAGAGACTTGCTGAACATTAAAATGCAATAAAAGCCATAGTGGCGGCCTCAAAATTGGAACTGGAATAAATATGGTCATGTATAATAACCAATATGATTTTACTAATTGGAGATTGTATTTTCCAAACCAGTACAGATTACTAAAACACAATCTTGAATAAGATACACTTGAATAGTCTGTGTAAACTGCCCTGAATTTTAAAAGGTCAGTTTTAATGAGCATTTTAGAATCTCAGCCAGTGTACTAACCTCCACATCCTATAGATTTATGAACATTTAACTCTCAGAAGTGCTGAGAATTTTGCTAGTTGGTTCTGAAGGGCACCAAGCTTTGGAAGGCTGATCTAATGTATATTTCCAAAGTGTGAATGGTGCAGTATTTGGGACCAGCAAACCCCCTGTGAATAGGAAACTTCTTTTTAACAGAGTCCTGTAATCTATGTATTAGTGGCATGTTGTCCCACTATTTTGAGGCAGCTTTAGTGTAAATCTTAAAAGGGGCTTAAACTCAGTTCAAATGCAATGAAGCTCCTCAGTTTGCCTGTGGGGGAAAATGGAAAACTCTAGCCTGCCACTTGTATGTTGTGGCAGAGTGAACCTCAATCTTTCCAAGTGAAGTTTTCTGTTTACTAACAGCATCTCCATTTGTGAATTTAATGTCAGTTTGCTCTTCCTTATCAAACCAATTATCAAACTTAGGCAGTGTTCAAGGAATGAGTTGCCTTTTTGGAACTGGAGATAAAGAGCAATAGAAGTAGCTGTCAGAGAAGTGGGAGCAAATTGCTCTATGTAGTAATAGAGTTTGTTTGCTTGTTTGTTTGTTTAATTGCAGGAGTCTGGCACCATTATGGTGTTGCTGTGATCCTGTTCAAGGAGTAGTGCCTATTTCTCTGATAATCCTGTCACTGGCAATCATAAATATAACACGTGTGGACAACCTCCAGCTCTCAAACCATATGTTAGAGGTTTTTAGAGCCGCCTCTGACCATTATTTCTGAAAACTAACAGCACAATATCCCACTGCCTGAGGTAAAAAATACACAGACATGTAGTATAAGCACTGAGGTGAGTATGTAAAAGTTCAATTCAGTTCCCCTAAAAGTTAAATGCTGTCCTTAGTAACTAAACAGTTTTTCACCTCAGTATACAGCTTATATGGGAGACAAAACATATTTTCTGTTTAGGTATATTTTAAAATACATTCATTTTTTCTAAGAAAATCTGATATGGTAAGAGTTTACAATATGGTCTGAACAAAAGTAAAATCCTATTTTCCTTTTATTAATCTCTCCTATTCTGCTGGTTTCTGAGGAATAGACAAGACCTTGGCTTTGTTAAATGCAAAACCAGGACTGGGAAATAAAGTTTTTACGGAAATGTACAAATAGAAATGTAAAAGTGCAATTCTTATGCCCATGTGCATATTATTATGCAAATATTATGATGGAAAGTAATATTTTTGTGAATTTTTACTCCAGGTAAGGCAGCATGATCCACCAAAATGGAATTTGTCACAGCACAAACAGTCATATAATAATGGAGATAGCTATAGTTCATTTCAAAATATACCTGAGCTCAGAAATTGCAACCAGAAAGTATATCTGGGAAAGAAAAAAGTATATTCAGAAAAGCTGCAGAGAAAAAACGGGTATATGCAGAAATTCAAGCCAGGACTCAGTTTTCAGGAGCAAAATTGAGACTTGGAATATGAAAGAAAAATAATGTTTATTTGCATGCAGGAGGCCTTGGGTGTGATTCCTGGCCACTGTAAGGTATAAAACTATAGCCTTGAAACCCAGAAAGCCACTTTTAGTATGACCAGTATTAACTGGACTAAAATGGACCAAATACAGCTTACATAATTGTGTGTGTGTGTGTGTGTGTGTGTAAAACCAAGTTCCAGAGGACTAGTTTAGTATAATTGCCTAGTATGAGGATAAAGGCTAATTGCAGGATATTTTTTCATATCATTCCCCATTTAAATGTAAATGGTTGTCCCATAATTCTACAAGCTGCAAACTTTATGATGTTTTTATTCTTGTGGTGCTATGATCCCCTTCACAAAGCTGCAGAGAGCCACTGGTTTTTGTCTAGACAATTTTGAAACTACTTTTAGCTTTGCTGTTTTATTTTCTTCTTAGCACATCCCAGGGGTGCAAAAATCCAAAGTCACTCAGCGTTTCTTTCCTAACATAATGTTAGATCTGATTCATATAGTCCTAATAGATATCTAGGATGCTATATTTACTCAGTCTTAAAAAGCAACTCTGGGTAGGTAAATGTCATCAAAGCAGTGGCAGACAGGAAGTATCAGTGTCCTACAGAGACTTGGCCTGTGAGTTCAGCCATGGTTCCAGAGCAAATGTTTTCCCAGCAACACGGTGGGGTTTCTTGTTCTCACCCACTGGTTTTCCAAGTACTGGTGGAATATTCCTGCAATGTTTTTACTCTGTAGGGCTCTTACCAGGTTAACTTTCAGTATTCATTCAATATAAACAATATCAGTGTATTTAATAGTGTGTCATCACCAGTCATGTTCCCTCATTTAAGAGAAGTGGATGGGAGGGGTGTTACCTCTTCCCTCTATCCTATATTTCAAAGAAAGAATGAACCACATGAGTTCTGGCTGTACCACTTCTTGTGAGACAGATCTCAGGAATGGTTCATGTGGGCAACTATATATACAATTTATGATGTGAAGGCTGCTGCATCATTACTTCCCCAAACAAGAGTCAATCAGGATGTTGTTATTTAGGCACTGCTTGGAGACCATTTGTAAGACATTCTTGTTTCTTTGTAAAGACATTTGTGTAAACAGCCAATATCAATTTCCATTTTTCCCTGATCCTTTTTGAAATATGATGTTCTTTTTGTATTAAGTCAAGATCTAAGATGTGGTTTACTAGATGACAGAAATAATCATGAATAAATAGATCACGTTATTACTGAGGGCTCTGAGCAGGAGTGAGTGAATAACAAAGTCTACTAAGGTCCATAGCATTGAAATTAAAACAGACACTAATTGTAAAGAAAAGTAAAGAAAAAAGTTGATTGTATACTATCTTTAATTTTATTTCACTATGTGACATGTTTAATGGATACAGATGAATCAACCTGGATGGGGATTTTGTGTGCCACAATTTCAATATATTTATATTTACATAACACTGTGATTTTCAAAAGAGATTTCTATTTTGACATGCACATCCAGCCCTCTGCCACATGTTGATTATGTTTTTTTTTATATAGTTGCTATGCCCCTACAGGTTTTGACTGCAATATTTAGCTATACTGGTATTACCAAAGGGTTGAAGTTTGTTGGAACGTGATTAGCACTGAACTGGGTTCATGTCTATGCATGGATGCATTACTATTTGCTGCAGTCAATTTCTTATTTTCATTTTTTTTTAATTTTCATTTTTAAAAAAATCTGCATTAAATGGTATATGTTTGGTCACATTTTCTTAATAAATACATGTTCCCAAACAATTTTCTTTAACATTATACTCATATAAAGTATGCAATATAGTGGATAATGTTCCCTGCAGTCAGGGAAACCAACCTGGATACTTTGTTCATTGAGTGACTTTGGGCCAAGCAACATCAAAGGATTTGTGTTGTGAATTTTAATTGAGGTAGAATTCCCCCAGTTCATTGTTTTGATCTCTTACTTCAGGAATAGGCAATTTCCCTATACCCTAGGACCATAATTCATTCCCCACAAAGCTGGGGGATGCTAGCAATATCACTAGATAAGCAGTGACCTCACAGGAAGGAATAGGGCTGATTAGTTTTTGGCCTGTTTTTTTGGTTTTTTGTTTTCCTCTTTTGGAGAGTCTTAAGGCAAAAATAGGAGCATGAAGTGCCTAGGAGATAATTCATCCCATTTCTATTCTTAAAAGCCTTCAACTACCAATAATGGTATGAAATTCTGTGGCAAAAGGGCCAAATTTAACTGTGCGATTACAGGGAGTTTTGGAAAGTCTGTGTATATGTGTCAGAGTGGCAGGTTAATTGTGAAAATAGGAGTCGCTTGCTTCTTGTTAGCCTCCCATTTCTATTTCCATCCTTTGTTTTGAAAAAAAACCAAAAAAACAAAAACAAAATAGCATCTTCAAAAATCAGTCATCAAAAATCAAGTCATTTTTGAACTGAATCTTCACAGTGTGGCCTCAGTGTTCTAGGAAGCAGCAGATGGGTTATCCCCCCTTACTCCTTAGGCTATTTATTGTCTACCCCTTTGTAGCAAAAAGTTATGATATAAATATAATAATTAGTAAATAGTTAATTAAAAAATATATATAAACCTTTTTGAATGGAAGATTGCACTGAAAAAAATTAAAAATTAAGTGAGTAAGTACCCCTCCATCCAAAATGAAGTATGTTCAATGACATTACTAAGGCAACATTACTAAGGCAGTTAGTACAGCATAAGAGTGCTTCATGCTGGCTGGATTATGATTCAATTCACATTCTAGCAATTCACTGAAAGAAATTGAAATCTGTTTTTTGTTATAGTTGTATAGCAAATAACTGAACACTCTGATTCAAATAATGCATACTAAATTGACCCCAATTTGTAGTAGGGAAACATGCTGCCCCAGTAAGGAAATATTAGATTATGTGATACTCAATACTCAATTTTTATAAGTTTATAATCTAAAACTAGGGTTTAAAGGATAGGGGCCAGCAACAAAAACAAATGATTCGGTTTAAATCTCATTGAATGGAAAACCCACAGATGATGGAAGGAAGAATCAGTATCTTAGAAATATTTTAGGAATCTTATTCCTTGCTTTTAAATCATTGTGAAACATTTCTCAATTATTACCCAACAAAAAACTAAAAATACAGAAAGAATAATGCCTATTTGAAATAGGGGGAAAAAAATCTTTCCAACAATACATGTCCTGAAATGCTGAAGACAACAAATCTGTACCAAGTTTGTATCTAACTTGCAGTCTTATTTGATAACTGATTAGGATAAGGCATGTTCTCATGATTTTCCTAGACATCTATGACAAAGATCTGATTCCTCAGTTTGGATAATAGAGTTACTTTTATGTTCACTGCCTATCATCTATCCAATGAAACTCTGAATCTTGTGAATTAGGAAATATTTGTTGCTTAGCAGTATATAACATTGGGAAAAGATTATGTATCTAATTACATATTTAGCAATTGGAGAGCATATCACTGATGTTTTCTAGAAATGAATGCTGGGAGACAGCACAGGCATGGTGATGGAAAAACAATGACATATGTATTGTGATGCAATGATGTAAACTTCCTCTTTACATACTTATGTCTTGATATCTGATGCTACTATATAAGTCATGAGGTTTGGATGCATGGTTGAGCATGGATGTTGAGCTACATGTATCCTCCAGGAGGTTATGCATTTATTAAATTATAGGATTTGCTTTCACAGAATAAGTTGATGGCCATTAAGTTAAATAGCTTGGGAAAAAACTGCAAATAGTTTAAAGTGGGCTACTGTATAAAAAAAAAAAAGATCTTGGACTAGACACAGGCATGCTAGACCAAAATCCTAGCATAGCCCAAGAATGATCCCAAGCTGAGTTAACATTTTGCTTTTGAAACAAAAACGTTTCCTCTGGAATGATCACAGCTCAGTGAGAAGTTATGATTTTGACCTGCATTCTTCTGTGAAGAAAACTCAGTCTTAAATGAAATGTAGAATCAGGAATTATATTTTAGTATAACTGTGAATGAATATAATATAAACCTTGAATGAATGTGAAACCAAAATTCATTAAATGTGTCCTTCTCAAGGAAACAGATCTTTAGCATCAGTTCCTCCCCAACTTCATTTTGACTCTGTTACATAAGCCTTGGATTTCCAAAAAAATTAATAAGATATCTGACTTAAAAATTACTCATTTGTGATTTATCCAAATGGTTAGGATATTCCCCAGAGGTATGACATACATATAGGAGCTGGTGATTCATAAAATAATATGATACAGGGACTGTGTGGATAGTAAGGGGAGATTCTTGTATAACCAGCAACATTTTCAATGGGATAGTGGAAATTAAATCAGGCACCTGAATCATGTGAAGAACTTCTATTGACAGAAGAAACTCTCTGATAAATACTTTTCTTCCATGAGTGGAGAATGAGAAATGGGTGAACCATGGGTGAAGGGTAAACCATTCACCTCAACTTCCATTGAAAATGCATTGTAACTACTTCTTATAAACCATGAGATTATGCCCAAACTCTTAAGATATTTCCACCATGGGAACAGAGTTCACATATGAGACAAACTATTGGACTGTGATAAATCTGTTGTCCCATCAGGAGCTGCAACAAGGCACAAACTGTAGTGGTGGTGGTGGTGGTGGTGGTGAGGAGGAGGAGGAGGAGGAGGAGGAATTTTCAGTAGTAACAAATAAGTGGGATCTATGCTTGCGTATGTGTGAAATGACTGCTATAATTTTCTGTTACAAAAAATGGCCTGGGCCTGCCCTTTATATCTTCCAATTAAATTACAAGATTTAATAATTACCACTTGCAATTTAACATTTGTAAACACTGGAGAAAAGCTATAGTGCTTAGTGTGCATTCAAATTCCTTAGAGTAGTTTTTTCTCATTATCTCCTCTATAAATCTTTATAAATTGTACCATTCTGACCTTCCTGATCTATTTGTAGGACAAACACTTAGAATGAATAATCATTTATTGACAGAGATACCTGCATATGTTTATTGGAGATAAGGATTTCTTCCCTTCCCTCCACCCACCTTCTGAGATTTCATATACAGCATGGAGTGAATAAACTATATTTAACAATCGATTCTACTGTCAATCTGAGGAATCCCCAAATGAATCTGACCTTAAAGTGGCAACATAGCCAGAGGCTAAAACAAATTAGAGTTTGTTTGGTTTTTTTAGTAGAAGTTGTCATACAGATTACTTTAGGTTACTTTGTCACTTAAAAAGCACCCTGTCTCATCTTCTAATCCAGATGTAAAAGAATTCAGTCATAGATTCCTTACCAGACAAAGCTGGCATTTCACAAAGACCACTAGCCTGCTTCTTGAAATATTTCCTGGTTTAAGAATTATGTAAATTGCAAATACACCAAGAAGAGTAAGAGTGCTGAGTTTAAAATAGGCATATTTAAGAATGTTGTCTCGAAAAGGACAATTAGGTACAAAAATCATTAAGGATAGTTGCCTACAAATGTGAATCCATTAAGAAAAGATGATAGGGAAAGCTATATGCAACAACTACAGATTACGGTTAAAAACTGCAGCAGGATTTATTTATTTATTTATTTAAGTTATGTCATATCTTTCCTTCAGGCACTCAAGGCAACCTACATAACATGCTTTATCGATTGTCTGTCCATTTGTTTATTTAACATCTCAACATGACAGACAGGCTGAGAGACTGACTGGACCAAAGTCATCCAGTGAAATCCCATGGCTGATGATGGACTTGAACCTGCCTCCCTAGTTCTAACCCAGTCCTTCAACCGTTGTACCACATTAGCTTTAATATCTGAATGCATGCCATAGAGAGCCAGGGTGAAGGAGCAGTTAAGGTGCTGAACTAGGAACAGAGAGAACCAGGTTCTAGGGACAGAAGGCAGCTTAGGAACAGAAGACAGCTGGGTGACCTTAGGACAGTCACTCCCTCTCAGTCCAAGTCACCCCCAGGCTCTGTGACAAAGCAGCCAACAAACAAAATACCTTGTCACATCATGCACTGATTGCTTTGCTGTAAGAACCAGGCAAGCACAGTGTGAAAACAGACAGACTCTACAAATGTTAAGAAAAACAACAACAATCTGAATCCATGCCAGACTGACATAGGTAGATTGATGTACATGTTCTTCCTTCTGATGAATACCTTTAATACTGGATTTAAAAATTGTATGTAATGAGTGAATGGCAATGCATGCTAGGAAATAACAGTTTTGTTTTCACTGATTATATCTCCAAGACCACATTTAATTTTAAGTTGCCTACAGAATCTACATAAACACACATATGCCTATGCACATTTTCAGCTAAGCATTTCAGTGCTACGTTTCTCACTGTTTGGCACACAGTAGTTCCATATCAGAAATGCAGCATAGAGAAAATATGTTTTTATTGACTGATTCATTAGGGAGACAAGTTTTAAAAAAATAGTGAATTTTATAAAGATTCTACAATTAATAATGTGAGAACAAAGTTACATGTTAAGGATAACATGAAGATAGGAAATACTATATGCATGAAAGGAAAAACCTAAACAAAAGTAATTAAAAGAAAAAAGAAAGACAAAAAGAAGAAAAGGAATCCAAAATTGAGATATTTTATTAGTTTTTTTTAATAGAATGAATTTAATTATGTATTTATACAAATAGTTACAATTTGTAGTCTAAATGCTGAACTGCTGAACAACAAAGCTAATTCAAAAGTTGAGAATTGATAAGTGTCATTGAACCAACATTTAGAATCTGATACATAAAAATCTTTCCAGGAGTATATTATCACCTCCTTGGCAATAGTCCATGCAAGATTTATCCTATATTTTCAGAATATAGTTCAAGAGCATTTTTACATCTTTCAAACATGAGCACTACAATTCCTTCAATTTTATTAGATCTCCAGAATAAAAAGGTTACATAGTTCACCAGGAGGCAGGCATTACATGACCAGTTTCATCCTCATTGAGAATCATCAGATGTAGGCAGTCAGATGTATTCTATGGGGTTTAAACCCTCTACTAGGAACTGAACTCATGGACCTTTACATTATAGATAGCTATATTTATTTAAGAGCTATCCAGATCCTAAAGTTCAACAGATGCAGGAAAAAGGATATATAGAATCTATGAGAATGGAAGACAGAGTCCATCTTCCATCTTAAGCTTTTAGCATAAAAAGTATTTCAGTCAACTTTCTCTGAACATCCTTTGAAGAGTCCAATAAACCTGGGGTTTTTTTATTTAAAAAAAACTGAATAAATTTTTAAGTTATACAAAACGTACTTAAGCATTTTTTAAAACTGGAAGCCCCTGATTTTTTAATACAGAATATTCCAATTCTTTGTATTTGTTGTACATAATCCACATTTATTTTTGGTTAATTTTTAATCTCTTGATAGATAAATAGTTGGTTTGGCCTGTATAAAAGCCTTCTTCAATAAACCAGTGCTTCCAGAATTTTGGAAGCTATTAGGGCTGCTGGGTCAAACAATGAAACAAGTATTGTAACTATATATATTGCCATATGGCTGTATTAAGTAAGTTATAATACTTTTGTAATGTTCAAAGTTTTTAAAAATAACATTACTTAATACCTGATTGAGAATATTAATCCCATTTTCAGCCTAAATTCTCCCAAGGATAGTTTTCCAGCAACTTTTAAAAGGGGATTACTCTACAACATCAATTTTTCATGATAGCTGGAGTCACATTTTAATTTTCTTCCCAATAAGACCAAGAAAAGTAGAAAAATAACCAAATTTCTCATATAATTAATACTAGTCCAAAAATGTGCAGGATTCAAAAGGTTTCAAATTGTAATTCTAAAATTGAGCCCATAACCATAAATAATCAATGACCTTTTTCATTCCAGTACAATTATTGAAATTAATAATATGTTCTATGGTTTTCCTTAAAACCAGAATAATCTGCACATTTAGTTAAGTGGCTATATATTAATTCAGATTGCCAACTATAGTACAATGGACAGGACAGGAAACTGTCTCAATGGATTTGTTAAAGCACGTTCAGAAGCACTCTGCATATGGAATGTGCCCTCCTATATCTTTGAGGGTAAGACAAACTTGGGTAGTGTAAAGACCCTTCTTTGTGAGGCAGGGAGGATAATTAAAAAACAGGAATTGTGAAATATTTTACTACAGATGCCCTCATAAGAATACGTTGAAGTTTTTATCTGTCATTCTGCAGGTCCAAATCAGGGACTCTCTGTTTTGATCTTTCTGTGGTCCAAATATGATCAAGGTTTGGGTTTACAGACTGCAGTAAGTTACACATTTCTTTTCAAGAATAAATAAATTTGTCAGCAAGAATTCTGACTCGCCCAAGAAAATTTGTTTCAAGTGATGGATTTCTATGCAGGTCTCCATAGAAGCTCAATCCAGTTCCAGTGGAAGTGTTTTTTGGCAAACACTGAGAGCTGCAAAACATGGGTTTTTTGAAAATTTTGATTGCATTGCTTCTAAGGCCATTGTATCATTGTAGGCACTAAGTTGTGCCCCATACAGAATAGGGCTTAGCACATTGGCTCTAAATAATGTAACTGCTGCAGGGACAAAGTTATTATTAGTGAATCTGATTATAGCATTGAAAGACTTTCTAGGCATATACTATAATTTCTCAAGACTGTTGTTTCTGAGATGAAAAGCAAATTCCTAAATATTTGAAACCTTAATCTGCTCACTTTGGATGCCATTGATTTTCCAATTATGTGCCATTTGGTATGTCTCGTGGTGAATATGATTGCCTTCATTTTAGAATAATTAATTTCTAGTTTTGTGTGATAGCAGATGGTGCTAGAGGCTGAATTCTCTGTTGAAGGCCAACCTTCAGAGAAAGAGTGATGGCACTGACAATATAAAGGAGAATGGAAATAGGTTTATGATCTAGTGACAAGGAGGTGGAATGACATTTTGAGAGAGTCTAAACTATGGAATTTAATGTAAAAGTTAAATAAAAGAGGAGTGAGGATACTCCCCTGTTTGATACCCTTATCATGGAGAAAGACTTCATTGGCTTCTGCATTTAACCTCAGTATACATGACACCTGATGACCCTAAACACATCAACTAATTTAGCCTTGGCTAGAACACGTTCTTCATCAAACCAAGTTTTGGAAAATATTACTTTCAATTTTTGAAGGCTGTTTAGGCAGTTACCTTTCTTTTCCTTGCTCTGATTCTGTCAATGAAATGGCTGATATAGATAGCTGAATGATGCCTGATTTATGTCCAACTCTCACAGCTTAACAATATGGATATAACCTTACTTTAACGAAATGTCTCATAAAATGAGGAAGACATCTCCCCCTCAGCCACCTCAAGCCAAGGGCTTGAGTAGAGCCAAGGGCTCCACTCCAAATAATAGGAAGCAAAGAAAGCTGGACAAACATATGCAATCTATTGAAATCCTGGATGGGGAGGGCGGGGGGTGGGGGGAGAATGGCCACTTCCCAGTTTTATCAAATTAGAGGAAATACCATGGAACTGGAGAATGAATTATTCAGATGTACCTTTGCATGTGTTAAGAAAAGACTTTGATTCAACATGTACATTGGCAAGACACAAGAAAGTTAAATATTTTTTGTATGCAGTCATCTTCTGTCTTTTTCTTGGAGAAGAGGTCAAAAGATGTAAGAGATGAGATGCTGCTGTGGAATTTTCACAAGTTCTGTCCTTATCTGAGGTATAACAACCTTGCCTCTTTCTCTTCATCCTCCCCTCTTTTCTTCAAGAGAGTTGGTACTATATGAGTATGGATGTTTACTTTTTTATATATAGTATTGCCAGGGTTGGAGTGGGGAGTGGGGGAGCAAGCCAAATCAAAGATTTAAAATGGAGTTATTTTTTTCTTCTTCTTTTAAATGTTAGCACAGCTGAGGCAGCTATTTTCTGTTTATCACATGTCTTTGTATTTAATATTTTTTAGTTCAGATCCATATTCATTATTTAAATGTTTTCTCTTTATATATCTGCTACTTATCAAACTTTTTACAGGGCAAGATGTTTGTAATGTTGGGAAATTGACCTGAAAAAATATTTGTTCAATATGGAGGCATGGCACTTAAGATAATCAGCTAGGATGTAAACAGACTTTTTTTTTTAAAGGACAAATATATAAAAATGACTGTCAACTAGATAATGCTATATTGCAAGAAACACATATTTGACCCCAACAAATAGCTCTCCTTGGGGTCTAGGATCTGGACTAGACAGAAAAAATCTATGTTAGCAGACATAGCACATGGGGTAGCTATTATGTTTAATAGCAGCTCTAAAACTGATGTGGAATATGAGCATTGTGACAGTGAAGAATGCTTTTTTCCCCCCTTGATAGTCAATAGAATAATAGAACATTTGTTTTATGGCCCGACAAAGAACACTTGGGAAATATTTCACAGATGTTTTCCTCAAGTATATTCTGCAGACAATCAACGTATAATCTGTGCTGGTGATTTTAATTTAATCTAAGATTCTCAGCTAGATAGAAATACTCCCCCAAAACTCCTCTTACTTATTCTCAAAATTGAAAGATATTGCAAGCATCCCTATTACCCTTTAAATTAATCAACAGTTGGCCTTTTTAAAATCTACAACCATTAAGAATATACTGTATTTCTTACGGTATCAAAATTGTTTTAGGTTTGTTTGTTTGTTGTTTTTCTTCTTGTTTTGATAGATCAGGTTGTAGATTCTTCAATAGGGTTCACTGCAATTTTTGACCACACTCCTGGGATTCTCATTCTGAAATTTCAAAATTATAAATTAGCAATTTCCGGGTCAGGAGATCCTTCTTTTGTGGAATGCATCAAGAGGAGAATTTGTTTTAAATAAATAGATAGATAGATAGATAGATAGATAGATAGATAGATAGATAGTTAGATAGATAAATAAGGCTCTACCAATATGTTAATCTTCTGAGATATGTTTAAGATGTTTATTCATGGATCGATTATTACTATTGTCTCAGCAAAAAAGAGACTTAGAAATATTAAACTAATACAGTTGGAGAAGATTATTAAAGACTCACTTTTGTCTTATGCTAGAAACCCTACAAATAAGTCACATCAGGTATTTTTAGAAGCAGGTTAAATTATGGCTGCTATATTCAGAACAATTTGAATATTCTTTGAAACGCATTAATCAGAACTATCACATGAGAATCACATGAGAAAGCTGAAAAGTTATTGGCTCACCAACTGAAACAATAAAAACACCAGAATGTTACATCTGGAATTCAGGCCAATGATGGTCAGTTATGTACTGAGAAATAATTTATTAATTATCAGTTTTACAATTTAAAATTGAAGACATCAGTGATTAAACAGAAGATTATTAATTTCTTGGGAAATATTGAAATGGAAGAAATAAATCCAAGAAAGATTAAAAAAAAAAAACCTTGGCATAACATTACAAGAAATTGTAGAGACAATGTATCCTTTGAAACTGGGGAATGCCCCTGGACCTGATGGATTTCCAGCTGAACGGAAATAAAACTTTTCTAGATGCACTGGCACCAATAATGTTAGAGGTGACAACTATATTGCTGATGTTTTACACTTTAATATTTCTATATTCCCTCCATTTTATGAAGCCTATATTACTGTACTACAAAAGCCTGAGGAAAACTCTTACCAGATGTCAAAGTATAGACCAATATATTTGTTAAACATGGATGCTGAAATATTATCTCCAATACTAGCCAGGAGGCTATAGAAAGTAATACCATTGATAATTCATCCATTTTAGAGTGTATTTATAAAAAATGTCAAGAATATGTGCTTGGTGATTTATATTTTGGTCATCCTGGCAAATCAGTTAGAAGCAGTTGTTTTATTCTTGTTGGACACAGAAGGGCCTTTCATATGGTTCACACTGAATTTATGAGCTGTTCTAAAAAGATATGGGTTTCCACCATCTTTTATTCTTTGTATTACAGTTTGGTATTTTCACCCTGTGGCTAGAGTCATTACAAATGGATTTTATCCTGGACATATGAAGTTATATTGTGGCAAACCTCAAAGATGCTCCTTGACTTCTTTAATCCTTAATTCAGTTCCTGAGGCATAATCTCAAAATATTAAGGTGGAACTTAATATTTAAAATACACTGTTTTTATATGCCAATGATATGATGGCCATTTGGATAATTACAGTACATAGTTTCATTACTAAGGATTACTAAAGTTGTACAGCAATATAGTTTATACTCTGGCTATGACATTAACTGGAATAAGACTAATTTGGGATGAACAATACCTATGCATTTTAACAACAAATTAGGATTTACAGTGTGTTCAGATTTCATAAAGTATTCCTTCTTGAAAAATATCATATCTTGAATTAAATATGTCTAAATATGTGTGTGTGTGTGTACTGTGTGTGTGTGCGTATGTATGTACGTGTGTGTGTATACTCTGTGTGTGTGTGTGTGTGTGTGTATTCAAGAGATATAATTCAATGACAAAAACTTCTATTAATGTTCTGGGCAAGATTCATGTAATTAAAAAGAATGTTGTATTGCATTGAGGTTACTGTTTATTTTAAGAGGGATTCTGACATCAATTTTCATTAGATTCCCACCCTCTGGAACATCATCCCTCCTGAGATTAGGTCGGCCCCCACCTGCAGGCCTTTTGTAAAGCTTTGAAGACCTGAAGACCGAGGGCCCTGAGTGTGGGATGGAATCTGTTTCTTGGCTATGTTGATGAGAGAGAGAGAGAGAGAGAGAGAGAGAGAGATTATGGCAGGCTACAACCCACTGAGGTTGTGAAGGTGGCTTTATCCTGATTTTCAACTATACCACTGGGCTATCATTTTAACATCTACTGTATATTTTTTGGAATGAGAATTTTTTGAATATTGTTCTCTTTGGAAAACAGCTTTGTAACCCCTCTGAAAGCTTGGCAAGTTTTACGGTCCAAATATATTAAACATGGATCTTCATTTCCAGCCTTGACAGCTGCTAGACATATTTGCTTGCTAATAGTTAAGCAGCTAAGTTTTCAACCAGAATCACATGAGAAACTAATATAAAATAACCCAAACATGAAGAAAGCAGGGAAGATGTTCTATTGGAATGCCTGGGCCAAACAAAGGATAAACCATCAGTTGATTTATAATAGTTGTTTCAAATGCAGGGATAGTGGGATTTGGGTGCACCTCTTGAATAATCATCGCTATGTATACAAGCCTAACAATCTTCTTTGTTTCCTGAGTCCAGCTTACAATAAAGCAAAAGGTATATTTACATAAATCAGTCATTCTGCATGGGTGCCACTTTGGTGGCAAACAAAAACATGTGGTAGAAGTAATAAAAATCTGGTATGCCTTATAACAGTTGAGATCCTCTACTGAGAAACTTTCCCTTCAACTATCTAGTGGAAAGGTACAGGAAGGGGATGGAAAATGCATCCATGTTTAGGTACCATCCACTTTTCCTTGAAAGCCTCACTTTCTAGTTGAATTCTGCAGATGCTGATAGGTTTGGTAGATGTCCCTTTCTGATTGCTTGTTGGGCAGCACTTACTATTGTTATGTGTTGCTGATGCCTTTGTTGCAAGCTGCCTAGAAGGCTGGAATAAACCAAAAGGCGGAATATAAATTCAGTAAAATAGTCCTTTTTGTTTTTGCAGAATTAGTTTAGCATGTGCAAACCTTATGCCACCACTGAATCATTGAGAATAAAACAGGAGCAACATATGTCAACTACTTTCAGTTGCAATATGGACATACTTTGCTGTATTAAAGAAGAGAATATGAACAACCTTGCTGATTTAATCTTCCCTATTTTGGAAATAATCTAGATTACAGATTGGTGCTAATATCTCAGAGAAAACAAAGCTACAGTTTCTTTTCTTTTCCTCTCAGATTTACTAATAAAACTGGCTCCTTTTATTTCTTATGATGACTTCTTTTTTATCTCTGCTAGACATGACCAGACCTGCAAGACAGAACACTACATTTGTAACAAGTTATCAAAAGGATAATTACAAGTACTACATTGTCTCAGCCTGTTGTGAACAGAGAAAAGTGTTGATCACAGCATTTCATCTGAAAGCTAGATACTGACCTAACAAAAGATGTTAACGTATTCTGAGGCCACAATATAGGTCACACTTTAGCCAAATCTTGAGACATTAAAAAAACTGACAGTTATTCTGGATATGTTTACATTGACAAGAGCCCGCATCAGATTCCATAAACACTTGAATAAATGAAATAAATTGTGCACCAACTACAAGATTTGGTCTGGATCCTGGTTCAGTGGTTCACAAAACATACAGATTGAAATTATACCAAATCAGTAACTGTCTGATTCAACGTGCACGCAGACCTTAATAGAGATTCAGAAACCTGAAGCTTTATGTGTTCCACTGACTAGCAAGGGAAAATGGAAAATGGATATCATTTCAAACATTATTTTTGAAGAAATGGAATGAAATGTGTAAGCACTATAATAGAGTAATAGAGGGATAGATACAGTGAGTAGCTATAATTCTTTCTGTTTTGGATAGAATTAGATGAAGCTGCAGATCATTTCCTTTTGTAGGAGGAGGCTGGGAAATGCAAGAATTTTATTCAGTGGATTTAAGGGATGAAGGAGCATTGGCTAGCCCATTGTTTCATTAATTGTTCAACATCCAAAAAATTCCCAGTACATGATTGTAGAGGTGCACTTTAATAGGAATGCAATAAAATAGAAAATTATAAAGGTTTTGGAGTTAGGCACATGGTACTTTTAAAAGAGAAAGGTTCTCTTTTCTGAGACAGCATTAAATAATATCTGGGACAGAGAAAAGGAAGTGACATTGCCTATACAAGTTTTATCAAGATATAAGACTAATAACAACAGCAATGATAAATCTTTCATCTAAAGGGAGGATCAAGGTGTGAATGAATGACTGGAAAGGCAAAAGAAGGAAGGGTTGGAAAGGAATAAAAAGAAAATAGTAAAAAATACTGATTAAAAAACATTGGTAAGAAGAAAGACAAGAAATCAGGATGGATTACTAACATACTACTACATGAATGTCAAATCACCTTTGAGTCAAGCTGGACTCCTGATGACTTACAGGGAAACATCATGCAGTCCTCTTGGCATGCCCCCTGAGATTCATGGAGTCCTGACTGTGCTAGCATTTCAAAAGTCCTTGAAGAGTTGGATGTTCCTTCAGGCACGAAGTCTGGAGGTTAGGTGAACCCGTCACTGTGAGTTTGTCTCTTTAATTATTGGTACTATGGTTGTCTTCAGCCTCCATCACTTTTCCTATTTTTCTTATTATGTCTGTTTGATTTGGTTTTAATCCTACATGCACCACTCAGAGTTGCTATTGTGAAATGTGTGGCTATATTAATTGATTAATCCCATTTTTTTTTTCAATTTCCCAATCTAGGCTGCAAACCTGGATCTCCCCTATTGTCCTTCATTCGACTACTAACCAGAGCTGACCCTGATTAGCTTTCTAGATCAGCCAATTCCAGCTAGCTACTTCAACTCTCCATCAATAGCACCAAAGGTAATTTTTTTTTCAGAATGTACTTTTTAGAACTCTTGCAAAACTTTGTGATTAGAGAGCACTTGATGAAACTATTACCTTTGAACAGAATGGTAACTCAACACCACTGCTGTCCCTCCTCCATGCTGGAGTTTTATGGAGGAAGGGAAGCTAAAAGTACTTTCTTTATCAGATGCAGCATCTACTTTTCTGCAGCTACTACTTAAATTCTTATCACTTTGAAGGATCCTCCTGTAATTCAGGAAGCCATAGATTAGTCTGTAATGGCATGGTAGTTTGATTAAGGATCTGTCCATACCTGATGCAAACTTCCCTTTTTCACACTCAGTTCTGTGTCAGATTGGGACCTCAATTTATTTGTTTTACTATGAGAAAGAAGGCTTTGTGAATGATAAAGTGAGCATGGCTCTGGATGAAAAATAATGCATATAAGAGAATGATCACTGCAAAAATAAGGATGAAATATAATGTGTACAAAGGGAAAAGGTTGTTGTAAAGGTATTATTGAAGAGAGCAAGGAACAAATAAGATTAAAAGAAACAGAAAATGCAAAGGAATTGTGATGAAAGGGGCTTAGCATGTGGTTAGTTCCAAACAGTAGTTAATACCTCTTTGTGGGACTGGGTGGTCCTGCCTGGCTTGAAAGAGGCAGTGATTCACTTTTTCCTCAAGACGCCATCCTTGGACCCCACAGTTTTGGATAACTTCTATCCAGTATCCAATCTTCCCTTTTTAGGGAAGATTGTTGAGAGGTTGGTAGGCTCCAGGCTTCAGAGTGCCCTGGATGAAGCAGATTATCTGAATCTTTTCAGTCAGGACTCAGGCTGGGTTATATTACTGAGGCAGCATTGGTCACACTTGTGGATGACCTCTGAAGGGCTTGGGATGAGACTGGTGTGTCCATCCTGGCCCTCCTTCCAGTTGTTTTCTGGGTGCAATTCAAGGAGCTGGCTATCACCTCTAAAGCCCTACATGGCCCAGGGCCAGTTATTTGCAGGATCGCTTCTCCATGAGGATCCCTTCTCTTAAATGCTGTCATCTGATGGGACCTTGGAGGCATGCCTTCTCTGTGGGTGCCTTTGTCTTTGGATTAGCCCCCCATCTCAGATTCAAGGGGCTCCCACACTTTTAGCCTTCCAAAGTAGGTGGAAGAATAGAACTGAGATAAATGCTATAAATGCTAATACTTTACAAGGGAAAAATGATGAAATATATAATCATGAAATATATATAGAATATACAGTATATATATAGAATGAAATATAGAATCAAGAAAAATGCTAAGGCTGTAGATGGTACAACTGGAACAATGCTAAAATATGCTATGATTTGTTCATGGACTGGCTATGCCTTGACATCTGTGTGAAGACTGTATCCATGGTTGACAACTGGAAGAATGCCATTACTGTACCTATACAAAAATACTTAGAAACAGTAAATGTAAAAATAATAGAGGGACTAATTTGTTAAGTCTGCAAACAAGGTGTGTGGCAGATTTCTGCTTGAAAAAATACAAGAAGTGGGAATGAGCAAAATTTGGGAGTACAGTGTGGCTTTAGGATATGTGGGGGACTGCAGATCCTATTTTTGCTTTTCAACAAGTCTTTGAGAAACATAAAATTGAGCGAAAGAAAGTGGCTAGGCTTGAATTATAAAATAGTTTATGCAAATGTGTTGAAAGTTGGTTGTTGAATGCAGTAAAAGAGGCATATGATGAAAACAAGGCATGTATGAGAATACATGGAATGCTTAATGAATGGTTCAATACTGAGCAGGGAGTATGAGAAGGATGTGTGATATGTGTGAGTAAGGTGGTTGTCTTTAGGAAAATACAGTAAAGGACTGCAAGTTCTGTATAAATAGTAAACAAGTAGATGAAATTGTATACCTTGGTACAATGCTTATTAAAGACTGAGAAATTTTAAGATATGTAAATACATGGAGTAGTAGGTAGTATGTAGTCTGTTGCAAGCAATTAATGTAAGCTGAAATAAGGAAAACAGTTCTGTATAAAACTGCTTCTGCCTACCTTACAAGGAAATAAGAGTTCGTAAATCAGCAGAAACATCAATAACTTGGGTGCAATATGAATGAGATACTTAAGATATGTGTATTAACCCAAGAAGAGATAGGATAAAAATGTATGGGTGTGAAACAAATGTGGATTGAATAAAAAATTAATGACTGGTGTGAAAGAAGAATGTTGAGATGGTTTAGTCATATAGAGGAAATGAATTAGCACCAAACTGCAAAACAATATATAAAAGAAGAGTGAATGGGTCGAGATGAAGCAGATGACTGAACAACTCACGGTTGGATGAACTTGAGATAATCATTAAAATGGAAGAGTAAGAACTTTAAAGAGCAAAAGGAAATGCATGAAGCTAGGATAGTTTGCAAGGACAGAAAAATATGGAGGAGTATAATGAATGGTATAATTTTAGCTATCTTTCTTTTTTTATTGGCCCAAAGCTTTCTATTTCTTAATTTTCTGCTCTTCACATAATGTTGCTTCCTCAGAAAGGGAATAGTGTGATGGCTATATATTTATGGCTGTAGATTAGTTACTTCTAGTACCTCTGGCACTCAATCTGATTTGAAGGACAAGTTACATATTTTTGCTAGGAGCTCAGCAATTTGAGTTGTTGAAGAACTCTTGGGTAGATGCCATCAGGACTAGGTGATTTGTTACAGTGTAGTCTTTCAAGTATCCTACATTACTTTCTCTAGCTAGCCAGATTTGCTTTTGTTTTTCTGATTCCCTACCTAAGAAAGCCAGTACAGGCTCAGGGATCTGTCCTCTATCTTCTGCAGTAAAGACAGATGCAAGGAATTTGTTCAGTTTCTTTTCAGTCCCCATTTCCTTCTTGTGCATCCTTTTTTGAATGGTGGAAGACTCATCCATTGAGTCTTGCACCATTGAAAACTGAAATGTTATTCCCAAAGCTGATATTCTGCATGGTATTGTCCTTTTTTGATAGCAGAAAAAGGGGTGGGTTAATTTTTTTTTACTGAAATGTTTTGGTAATAAAACTTCTCCCTTTATGCTGAATCTGTTCATCCTCAAATTTATTTAGTCAGTCCAATAAGATTTTTATGGTTGGTTTATAATGCCAATGCAGCTAAGACTATTGAAACAACATTTAATCTTCTGTTTATTCTGTGGAGTAAATAAATTCTGCACAATTCTTGATTTTATGTATCAAGTAAATGAGGTGTAACTTTATACTGATTTACAAAGTAGTCCTCACCATTAAAATGAAATTCTCTGAAAGTATTTCTAAGTACAAGTCATAAAGCTATGGAAAATTATCAGATATGAGAGCTTTCCAAACTTACCCTGAGCACTGAAATACTGTTTTAATTTGCACCTGTTGACAGTATATATATATATGTCGGGCAGAGTACAAATCATAAACACTCCTGTTTGTGCAGAGCGCAGCAAAAACTCCAGGAAAAGTTACCCAGGAAAGATACACATTAGCATTGCAGCTGTTCACAATGCAATGTCCATTTCTTGTTTCCCAAAGAAATCCAGTCAGAAAATATATACTAACTGGTGCTTATTGATAAAAATGCAAAATTCCATAAAATGCAAATATCATACAAAATATAAAGAAAAACACATCTTCTCATGTAATGTAGCATCCAAGACTTATTAGCAACACAAGCTTAACAAAATCTCTAGCTACAAACTCTCAGAGAAGAGGTACACTACTTGGTAATTTGTTACAACTACGTAGTCCATAAAAATGATTACATGGTGCTATACTGAGCTAAAGCTAAACACACATACACACTGAGAGGCTGAACATTTTCCTCTCATTATATTATAGCTCCATGCCACCCCCACTGGTGGCAGTAAATAGCACAATACACAACACACAATAACAGGTGTTTCTCACATGATCTCTGTAGCCAAACATATTATTTGTTATTGTTGTAAAGATAACGGGATGAATCCTTTCCCATGAGAAAGAAAATCCTGACAATATATATAAAAAACCATTTTTGAATGCACCTGTTGACAATATATATAGATATAAAAAACATTTTTGAAGTGTAAAAATGTAATCAATTCATAGAGCATGGATCACTACACTTTTCTGAATCTGGAGATCAATGGGCTCCTTAATCTAGGCTTCAATTTATTTATTTATTTGTTTGTTTGTTTATTTATTTATTAAATTTATATCCCTTTATTATGATGCAAAAAATTGAACCTAAGGCCATTTCTCCACTAGTGGCTTACAACATTATCACAGCATCACCCAGCCTAAAATCTGTCCTCTTTACTCTTATTTTGCCACAGTGATGATTTGACTACTCTAGAAGATAATAAAAGTTGCTAGTGGGGAAATGACCTTAGATTCAAGCTGTACATGAGGAGAATTATTCTTTCTTATTGTCCTCTGTGCTTGTTGTCTGGGTCTTGTGATATTTGTTGAAGCTAATCAGGAGCAGCGTTAACAATAATCTGAAAAGGGAGATATTGGCCCAGGCCCTTCTCCAGGGAGATGGGATGTTAGATTTTGGGAGGCTGAGCCTTCTCTATTTGGCCAAGAGTTCTTTGTGCATAAACAGAAGGAGGCACAGTTGGTGGGATTAAAAAAATAATACCACCATAAAATCCAGGAACATTAATCCCACCAACAATAGAAGCCAGGATTGTTGTTAGAATTCACAGATTCAGAATAGACATGAGTAAATGTCTTTCTCAAATATCCTAAAAACTTTTCAAAAAAAAAAAAAGTAAAGCATCTGGAACAAGCAACTTCAATTAATATGAAGTCCTCTCCCCCCCAATCTAATTAAGCCAAACAGTCTAAAAAAAACCCGTGATTTTTTTTTATTTTTATTTTTTGGTGAAACCAGTGGGAACCCTTGTTAGAAGATCTACTCCTGACCATATGCAGCGTGCTACAATAATGCTGAGTAATTAAGTAGCAGCAGACCTCTTTTTTTTTTTCATAAAAGTAAAAGGTTGATAATATCATTGCCTTGGGTGCAGAATATGAGCTTAGCCCAGCTACCAACGAATGCTAGCAGATATTCACTGCTTTTAAAAGTAAAAAATAGACTACATAGGATAGGAAAGCCTCACTTCTGCCAAAGCTACATCTTGAAGAAAGGGAAGCACAAGAGACAGAGGAAGTTCCCTTTGGGCTGTTAAATAGAGACTCATTTAACTAACAGGCCAGGTGAGAAACTGAACCAGGGACAGCATGTGAAGGTATGAAGGGCCTTCCCTTTATTCATAGCATAGAGTATGATCATGAAAAGACTTCTTTTTTTTTAAGAAAAACTAAAAACTAATCAGTGTTTTTGCTGTGTTGCTATTCTGATAAACATGACGTAGGATTATATGACCTGCTGATTAAAAAAAAGATCTCTCTAAGCTACTTATTGTCCCACCCATAGTGTGATGGGGTGATTTTTGTGTGCTGTTTTGTTTGCATGCATGTAAATATACTCTTTCATAGAGATGAGCAAACAGAATCTGTTTGGGAAAGTTAGTCATGAAAGACGCTCAGCTGCAAACTGCCATTAACTGTGACCTACAGTGGGAAATGGAATGCCTAAAGTTCTGGATAGGTGTCTATGACCACAGTTCATTCCATGCCTGGAATCAAACACGTATGTATAAGGACATCTTTATCTGTCAGAGCCGGGAAAGACTTTCCTTTTTAAGTTCAAGGACATACTTGTTTTCATCCATGGTTTTGAAGAAGGCTCCGTAAAATCAATCTTTGCTATGGGTAGATTTTAATAGACAAATGACTTGAGCTTTCTATGTGCAGTGCAGTTATACTCCATGCTTAATTGTAAATTGGAGATTTCAAAGTAAGTATCATAACAAGGCATTGCCTCCGGGAAAATTTACCCCTCTATTTTAGGCCCTTGACTTTATTTCAGTCATGCAGAATTCTCACTCCACACTTTGAACTCACACCATTTTTTTTCTTGTGGAACACAGAGTTGAGTCACAGTAACTGTGATTTGTGTCAGCACAGGCAGACATATTTCAGCAAAAAAGCAAGGTGAAGAATTAATTTCTTTCCTTCTCTCATGACAGCCCTGCTGGAAGTATAATGGTATAGAACAGTGAATTCAACTCAGCTATATTAAAATCAATGGGAGTTTTGCTACCACTGTAACCGGGAGACTGATCACATCAGAAATATGTATCCTGAACTTCAAAGCTGCTGCATTTTGGAGAACGCTGGAGTGATCTGCTTTATTACAAGCAATGAAGGTTCTTAGTAATAGGCCAGGCACAGTACTTTTCTGTTTTGATCAATATAGATATAAAAAGGCAGAATTCCACAACTGATTACCCACCAAATAAAACAAGAAACCAAAAAAATGTGGTTCTACCAGCCAATGGGTCACCCCTCTAGCCACCCAGTATCCAGTGTTCTATAATCAAGTTGTTCAACTTAAAATTGTTTCTATATTTTATGGATGAGGAATTAATTTTAAAAAAGAAAACCCTTCAGAAAAATATTATTCCTACACTAGGAGACTTCCCTGAGGATGTCTTCCCTGAATCCATCAGTCATTTGTCTTAGAGCCCTCAATTTTTTCCTTGGGAAGATGTTTGCTAATCAGTTTCCAAAGATGGATCTAACAAGAAGAACCCATCTTGAGGCAGAACGAAAGTAATATCTCCATGAATCTTTAGGGCAGTTACTGGGGACTTCCTTTTGCCAAAGCCACTCAATTTATATGTGAGTTACAGTTTTAATTAGACTATTTAGTTCAAACTTTTGTTTTCCGTGATTATGATGGCCAGCTCCAACTGAGAGAGTCTGAGATGGAGGGAATCAGTCAGCTGAGATGGCCAATGAATGGCCAATAAATATTTAAGACAGCTGGAGGCAGCAGAAGATGAAGGTCCTGATCCAGGTCCTCCTCCCAGCCTTACAGTATGCAGAGCTGAGTGAAAAGCAGAACAGAGGAGGTCTACATGGCTCCTTGTACAGCAGGGATGTCCCAACCCTTGATCGATTGCACTTGGAATGGGCTCCATTTAAAAGCCATAGCTGCCCAGTAGTTTTACCTTGGGAGCAAGCACTCTCCTTGCCAGAACTCGATGCATTTTCCTCCTAAACCTGTTGCCTGAGTAAACTGCTTCTTGGAACCCAGACTGGCTAATGATCCACATTTGGACTATTGGACCTTGAACTATGATGTGAAGATGCTTTTGCCTTCTCCTTTGGATTTGGACAATTGTGTGCAAGTAACTTAAATTTTGGAACTTTGTGGTTGTGTGTGCATGTGAAGTCTGTTAGCCCTGCTTCTGAGTAAAACATGGAAAACTCAACCAGTGTGTGCATGAAACCTGAGGTAGGACATTGAGCAGCTCAAATGCAATGCATTATTTTCTCTTATAAGCCTATTTCTATAATACTGTTGGTACTTTTTGCTTTAGGGGGTAAGAAGCAAGTTAGGAGTTGGAGGATTATAACCAATAAAATAATTCCCTGTTCCTTAAATCTGTGTTCTTAATTCATGGGGGGGGGGGAGGGTATTGCTATAGCTTATATTTTAACTGTCAAATATCATATTCATAGATTTTCTATTTCACATGTAATTTTGTTCTCTTTTCAGTGTTAGTCTTTATTGACTCTCTGTCTCGTTCAACTATTTTTGATCCATTATGTTTCATTCAAATCAATCAGATTTCCCAACTGTTTTTCATTTATGTCTACAAGACAATGCTGAGGATCACAGCAATTATTTCCAGTTTTTAATCTCTAAGATGCCTGGCCAATGGTGCCCAGAAAATCAATGGCAGAAAGGCAGGCTGGGTTTTAAAAATATAGAACTCAGCTTCCAATTCACCAAGCGATATATGACAACCTACTTTATGTAAGTCAATTAAACAGAACTCAGTTGAGAGTGTTAGCTGCATCTTTTAAACTAATGCTTATGCCACCACAGAAGCTAAATCGTAAACATTGCTGTCCTTTAGTACCCCCAGTTTCAAACTCCACAAATAATCTTTGTTCCATGGACCTCTTCCTAATTTGAAAGAAAGGTGTGTGGTCTCCTGGCAGTTGTGCATGGGAACATAGTTAACCACCTTATATTGAATTAAACCCTTAATCCATCTAGTATCATTGACACAATTGCAGTGGTGCTCTAGGTGTTTTCTCTGCCCAGTCTGGAGATGTTCGGTACTGAACCAGGGATCCTGCTAATCCTCCTTATGGCCTCTGACAGAAAGACCAGTTCCACTCCACTCATGGCAGGAATCAGATTAACAAGGGACCTTGACATTCATACAGAGTACCCAGTGAAATACATTTAATGTGGTACAGGAATACGAGCACCACTGTATCCACCCAAGCCCGAAAATGCTTCAAGAACTGTACTCAATGCTACTTGGATAAACAATGCAATAATCATAAGAAACTGTGATTAAAAATATACATCTGGGCTCCTACATTTATGACACGTGAGGTCTCCTCCATTTATCATAGTTCAAACTGGTGTCAGTAAACAAGGTATTTTCTCCTGTGTAGATGTATATTATACTTAACATGAAGCAAATCTAAAGTATATTCACATTTCCCTTTGTAAACACAATATCATCTGGACTTGTGATAAAAGTCTGATATCGCCTTTGGATGCCTAATTTCCTCCTATGCTACATTCATCTTGTGGCAAACAACCCATAAAGCTTTCATTGCTGTAATAATGCCAGCTGCCTCATATTTCTGGATCACATGGTGTGCTGAAATATAGCAGCATGAGCCACCCAGAACTTTCTCTTTTCAGCAAGCCTCTGGAACTCATCAAGCGATATGTGTATGTCTTCCAAGGGAGAGATGATTTTCAACCAGCTCTACTTCTGAACAGTAAAGAGGCTTTGCTATTCTTCCAAATGTTTCCCAACACTCATCCCATCAAGCCATAGCAGAGACATGAGCTCAGCTGGAAAATCAGCAGTTTTTCGCTTGTCCTCCTTTTGAGTTCCCATTTCAGCTAATTGTGAGAAGAAAGCATTAATGTACAGTCACAGTGAAGCTGCATTACAGATGGGTGCTATAAGAATTGTGTAACATCAAGGATGGGACGCTAAGTTTTTTCCTTTCCTTCTTCTCTCCTTATCTCTTTTGCCCAAGTTGGACATTAAAGTGGGAAAAAACTACTTTTTATTAATTTGTAAGCCACCTTGGGATTTGTTTCTGACTGAAGTATAAATGCTGTAATAAATAAATGAATAATCAGACAAAAGTGCTCAGGCTTACCTGAACAATTGTTAGGGTCTTTTTATAGCAATATACAATGTAATTGTATTCAAGTGGACTTCTAAAACAAGGAGCTTAAATATCAACACTGTTTGTGTTACATTTGTTTATAAACTATGTTGTAAATAAGGTTAAGTGGAATTGTATTTATGGGTGTCTTTAAAAAAAAATCTAAATAATGGCTTGTACTAAAATATGTGTTTACAAATAACCTACACATCATGCATAGGATAGTTGAGGACTACAGTACCAGACTGATTTTGGAATAATATTAATTCCAAACCTTCCCTTAATAATTATAGTCTGTGCCAGTTCTATTTGCAGTTTGAAGTCTTTATCAGAAAGCTTGGCCCTTGCATAACATAAAATGATCAGTGTCATTTGTTGTTTTCTGATTGCACTCATTTCCATGGCATATTATCTATTATTATCACAACCTACAAATTCTATGCTCTTGGACTGATATGTAGAAACTCACATGATTGAATGCTCTTCCACACAAGAGATTAATATCTAGGAAAAGTATAGGCATAGCCCATCTTTAAGCTGTGGAATTCGTTACAGTAAAATGAGGTGATGGGTGGATACTTAGACCGTTTTAAAAAAGGATTGAAGAAATTCATGGAAGACAGGGGTTTCAAGAACTTTTAGTTTTGAGACTCAGATATTACCTCAAGGTTGGGGACAGCAAGTCTCCAAATTACAGGGTAATCACTGTAGGAGAGGGCCGTGTATTCATCTTCTGCTGTGCACATCGCAGAGGTATATAGTTAGCCCCTATAAGAAAGAAAATACTGGACTACGGACCTTGGCCTGAGCCAGTTGGGCTATTCTTATGTTCTTTTCCTCCAGTCCAAGATAGTTTTCTATGTGCAGGAAACTGTGTACTTGCAACTGAAGTGATAAAATTGAGATCAATGTGCTACTTAGCTGAGATCTCTACAGGCATTGTCCTGTAATGTAGTATCAAGAGACATAGGGATTCACACAAACTTTGGGACCCAATTTGAAAAGAACAGTTTTACAGCCCTAAAGGTTCAGTGGTATTCTAACAATTTTGAACATGACCCAGTTTCTTTCTTCAGTTGATAAACTGCATCAATGTTACAACTTGCTTTAGCTGAATAAATCTATTCCCTATGTATGACAATGGCCCATCCCCTCCACGTATTTTCAGCACTAGAGTATAAGGCTGGGTGCTTAAATAGCTTATGATAATCTCACATTGTCTGTGGCTCCAGCTGCTCCAGAATAATTCTTTTTATAGTGCATCCAAAGAAAATGATTTGAGATAAGAAACGTTGAAAAAACAAGGGATAAATGCAATAAGGACTGATTAATAGCATGTGGACTTGAGCTTGGTGGCCTTATATAGTGGCCATGTTGTTGTTTAGTCGTTAAGTCATGTCCGACTCTTCGTGACCCCATGAACCATATTGCGCCAGGCCTTCCTGTCCTTCACTGCCTCCCTGAGTTTGCTCAGTTTCATGCTCATTGCTTCAGTGATGCTATCTAACCATCTCATCCTCTGCCGTCCTCTTCTCCTTTTGCCTTCAATCTTTCCCAGCATCAGGGACTTCTCCAAAGAGATCTCTCTTCGCATTAGGTGACCAAAGTATCTGAGCTTGAGCTTCATTATCGATCCTTCCAATGAGCAATCAGGGTTGATTTCCTTTAAGATTGACTGGTTTGACCTCCTAGCAGTCCAGGGGATTCTCAAGAGTCTTCTCCAGCATCACTGCCTTGTCGTGGCGAAGGGGCTTGCGTAACTCAGTGAAGCCATGAGCTATACCGTGCAGGGCCACCCAAGACGGACAGGTCATGACAGAGAGTTCTGACAAAATGTGGTCCACTGGAGAAGGAAATGGCAACCCACTCCAGTATCCTTGCCAAGAAAACCCCATGGACAATGTTAAAAGGCTAAAAGATAGTGGCCATACTGGGCAGTAAGCGCCATTGCATTCAGTAAGACATCCTTCCGAACAGACATGTATAGAAATGTGTTGTAATAATTGATCAGTGTAGTTTTTTTTTTCTAAATGTAACTTCACAGACATTTCCTTAGTGCATAGAGTAAAAATTATCTTATTTCAGGGATCCCCAGTGTTTGGGACTGGTGGACACATTTGGACTTTTGAAAGCACATCGTAGATACTTTCACAAAAGGCTTCCACGGGGGAGCTTCTTCACTCAGTCACAATCATAAAGGATCATTATATCAGGAGGCAGACTGAGGAATTTGCTCAAGACTCCCAGGGTGCTCTCTATAATTCCAGTTTGCCTTTGTTGTATTTTTTTTCCTGGGCAGATAGGAACACTTCTACTTAAAGCACTGAACTGCAGCCATCCACCATTGGGGTCCAGAGATATTGTTGTAAATAAAAATACTGCTAGGAGATGACATTGCTCAACAGCTTGTGAACTTCCTTTTTATATGAAATATTTTTTAGAAGGTGCCTTTAAAAACATAAAGCCAGGCCAGAAAGAAAGACTGATATCAAGGGAGGTGGCCTTTGGTTCAATGTGGAGTCCAGGCCCCATATTGCATATCCTTGCATTACAGTATTACCAGACTCACCTTTCAGATTCACCTTGATGTAATTAGTCTAACTTCACATTCACTTGGGAAAAATATTTGCTGAAAGTGAGATAATGAGCTGTATATTTTAGTTATATGTCAGCAAGTTTGGAAAATGCAACAGTGGCCACGGGATTGGAAAAAGTCAGTTTACGTTCCAATTCCAAAGAAGGGCAATGCCAAAGAATGCTCAAACTATTGCACAATTGCACTCATTTCACATGCTAGCAAGGTTATGCTCAAAATCCTGCAAGCTAGGCTTCAGCAGTATGTGAACCGAGAACTACCAGATGTACAAGCTGGGTTTCGAAGAGGCAGAGGAACTAGGAATCAAACTGCCAACATTCGCTGGATCATGGAGAAAGCATGAGAGTTCCAGAAAAACATCTACTTCTGCTTCATTGACTATGCAAAAGCCTTTGATTGTGTGGATCACAACAAACTGTGGCAAATTCTTGAAGAGATGGGGGTACCAGACCATCTTACCTGTCTCCTGAGAAATCTGTATGTGAGCCAACAGTTATAACTGGTCATGGAACAACTGATTGGTTCAAAATAGGGAAAGGAGTATGACAAGGCTGTATACTGTCACCCTGCTTATTTAACCTATATGCAGAGTACATCATGAGAAATGCCAATCTGGAAGAATCACAAGCTGGAATTAAGATTGCAGGGAGAAACATCAACAGCCTCAGATATGCAGATGATGCCACCCTAATGGCAGAAAGTGAAGAAGAACTAAAGAGCATCTTGATGAGGGTGAAAGAGGAGAGTGTGAAAGCTGGCTTGAAACTCAACATTAAAAAAACTAAGATCATGGCATCTCGACCCATCAATTCCTGGCTAATAGAAGGGATAGAAATGGAAGCAGTAACAGACTTCATTTATTTGGGCTCCAAGATCACTGCAGATGGAGACTGCAGCCATGAAATTAAGAGACTCTTGCTCTTTGGAAGGAAAGCTATGGCAAACCTAGATAGCATATTAAAAAGTAGAGACATCACCTTGCCGACAAAGATCCGCATAGTCAAAGCTATGGTTTTTCCAGTAGTAATGTATGGCTGTGAGAGCTGGACCATAAAGAAGGCTGAGCGCTGAAGAATTGATGCCTTTGAACTGTGGTACTGGAGAAGACTCTTAAGAGTCCCCTGGACTGCTAGGAGGTCAAATCAGTCAATCTTAAAGGAAATCAACCCTGACTGCTGATTGGAAGGATTGATAATGAAGCTCAAACTCAGATACTTTGGTCACCTAATGCGAAGAGAGGACTCTTTGGAAAAGACCCTGATGCTGGGAAAGATTGAAGGCAAAAGGAGAAGAGGACAGCAGAGGATGAGATGGTTAGATAGCATCACTGAAGCAATGAGCATGAAACTGAGCAAACTCAGGGAGGCAGTGAAGGACAGGAAGGCCTGGCACGATATGGTTCATGGGGTCACGAAGAGTCGGACACAACCTAACGACTGAACAACAACAAATATTTTAGTTATAATTTGGCATACTGACATATTTATGTTTGAATGAATATCTGCTTCATCTTTGGATTACTCTTTGGAGTAGAATCTCTGAGTTAGTTTATTCAGAATTCTTCCCTCCAACTCCCCGCCAGCATCCTTGCTTCTATCACATCTGTACACCATTTTATACATTGCCATTTCTTTCTAAACTTCCCACTTCTCTCTTTTTAAATAATTCATCGGGCCCATCCAACTACAACTTTTCACCTTTCTTTCAACTTATTCCCTTTTCCTTCATATATTTCTTTTGCAATTTGATCCTCATTCATTCTTCCTATAAGACAAACCATCGCTATGCAATCCAATGGTGGATTTTATATTCAATCCACAGTGACTTGGCATACATCCATTCTTGACCCTATGTCTTTTGTTTTCGTATATATGCTTCTCAAGAACCACATTCCCACTGCATTCAACTAGCTTCTCCTGACATACCCAGCTATCACTTCCATATAGGAAATTGGACAACTATTTTTTCCTTCTTTCAACAATCATTCATTCCATGTCACCAATGACATATGGCCCGTTATCTTTCTACTAGCATTTGCACATCTTAAATTCTTCAACCATATTCCCAACTTTAGTCAATATTCTGTTTTGTTTGTTTGTTTGTGCCTTCAAGTCAGTTTTGACTCCCAGTGACTGCCTGGACAAGTCCCTGCAGTTTTCTTGGCAAGATTTCAGAATTGGTTTGCCCTTGCCTCTTTCCTAGGGCTGAGAGAAAGTGTCTGGCCCAAGGTCACCGAGCTGGCTTTGTGCCTAAGGTGGGACTAGAACTCCTGGTCTCCTGGTTTCTAGCCTGCTGTCTTAACCACAACACCAAACTGGCTCTCCAATATTCATAAATTATTATCTGCTCTAGTTTTTAACCATTCATGTTTAATTTGTTCACTCCATTTTCTCTTTCAAAATAATTATCTTGGTCTTTGATAATTTCATAATCAGATCCATATTCCTTGTTGCATCATAAAAGCTTTCTAACATTTGCTGAAAAACATTCAGGTCCTCAGCCACCTGCATACAAAAATACAAAAAGTTTCATATTCCCAACTGTCACCATAAGCATTCCTTATACATTTACCCATAAGTATATTGAGCAACTAATGGGGCATAATACATCCTTGTCTTGCTCTCCCTATTCAATGTTGGATCATTCCATTAGTCTTATGTATTTTGCTTTCATCATACACCACCCTTATCACAGCTGGTAGCCAACTTTCAACTTCATATTTGTGCAAAACAAGTGAATAGTGCCTCTCCTAAATTGTCAAACATACCATACACTTTCTTTTTCACATTCATATATTTTTCAATGACCTGCTTAAGAGCATCCCTTGTATAGCATACATTCACACTGTATTTTGTTTACTGTCACTTCCTGTACCCTTTCAATCAGGATTATGCTAATCCCTCTGTAGGTTTTGCATTCATTCTTGCTATCTTTCCCTTTGTATAGGAGAACAATAGTATTCTTCTAATTGTCATGCACAGATGCAGTCTTCACACACACATCAAATACGACATCCAGCCTCTGCAAAAGCAAACCACATCCACATTTTAACATTTCTGCGGTTGCATCATCTACAGCTGCAGCCCTACCATTTTTCACCATTCACATTTATTATTTCATTCTTATCACTTTTTGGGGACACTAATATTTAAACATTCATTTCAATCCCACATTTAACTATAGTCCCTATACAAAATTTTGAATATACTTTCCAGCATTCATTCACTTCAGTTTCAACCCAAATCATTTAATCACTTTTAGTTTTAATTGAATTAGCTCTGCTGGAGGTGCTTTACTTACCTTTCTTCACCCACTCTGGAAACCTTTTTTAAAAATCCCATCAAAATTGTTCTGCATTTACTCTGCTATTTTTAATTTTAATAGTTTCTTCCTCTCTGACCACATTGTTTGCATTACATCTTTTTCTATATACATGTTACACAATATTTTTTCCTTGTCCTAATTTCTTGCAGCAGTCATTCTCTTCTATGCATTTTTTCTCATCCACAGGCTTATTCACTTCATCATTCTACCACCCTTCCATTAGTATAACTCCTCACACTTCCATGGCATTCTGTTCCAAGCAGCTTCCACATCCTCTTTGTCTATGTCTACATTCCATTCATTCTAGTCCTTTTTTCGTACAGGACATGTATTTTCACTTCCTGCAGTCATCTTACTTGCACTCTAGTTCCTTTCATAGCTTTCCTTTTCTTCCATATCCATTGCTTCCAAAGAGCCACTTCGGACAGCACAAAATAATGGTCTCTGTCACATTCAATTTATTTTTTAATTGAGTTGTTTTGTTGTTTTTTGGTTTTAATTTCTTGTTAGCTACATAATGTTGCAATAGAAAGATAGGTGATTATATAAATTGTTCAAATAAATAAATAAATAAATACATAAATTCCGAACCTCTTACTTTTGTATCTATCACTAGTACTCTCAGTGTTTAATCTTAAGTGTCAAATTAATTATGCTTTTAGATTTTTATTCATTCCACTGCCATGTGTATGCATGAATAGATGATGATTATGATGGTCATGTGCCATCAAGTCAGTATTGTTGCTTAGCAACCACATAGTTAGATATTCTCCAGGATGACCTGTCTTCCAACAGTACACCCATCACTGCTGTAATTCAGTACATCCACCTTGCTGTGGTCATCCTCTTTTCCTTTTTCCGTCCACTTTTCCCAGCATTACAGACTTCTCCAAAGAGCTAGGTCTTTGCGTAATGTGTTCAAAATATGATAATATGAGCCTGATTATTTCTGCTTTCAGTGAGAACTCTGAATTGATTTGTTCTATGAAACAAACATTTGTTTTCTTGGCTATCCATAATATTCTCAGGAGTCTTCTCCAACACCAAAGTTCAAAATTATCAATCCTCTTCTGCTTCTTCAAAATCCAACTTTTACTTCCATTGAATATCACAGGGAAAACTATTGCCTGCATGATTCTGATCTTTGTAGGTACAGACATGACATGGCATCTGAATATCTTTTCCAAGGCCTTCATTGCTAGTCTGTCAAGTGCTAGCCTGTGTCACATTCCTCTTTCCATGTAGTGTTGGATGATTGTAGCATTATTTTGCTAGCATGTGAAATTAAGGGTGATGTATGATAGTTTGCATGCTCTGTTAAGTCTCCTTCCTTTAGCACTGGTATGTGTACTGACCTCTTCCAATTTTTTGGCCAGTGTGGTTTTCTCCAGATTTGCTACCATTGTTTGGTCAGAGCCTTTCCAGATTCCTCTTCTGTTTCTTGCCAAGGATCTAAAGGAATGTCCATTTTTGTTATCTTTGAATAAGTCTTTCTTTTGCCATGTTCATCTTACGAAAAAATGTTTTATGCCAAATCTTTGTAAGCCAACTTAGAAGGGAAATGTTATTCTTGTTTTCCATCAATGTGCTATTTTCCCCTGGATTCTGTAGATATTGACTTCTGCTCAGTTTTATTTATTATTTGTCAAAGGTGGATAACAACTAACATAAAATTGGGTTAAAAATACCAGGCATGGTGTTCCAAAAGCTTAAAGGGGGGATCCCCCCCCCTTAATGGCCTGTACATTTTGCATATTCTTGTCATCCTTCATCTGTCTCCCACTTATTTCCTATCAATATTATTATTATGGACAGGAGAATATGGATTGCCTTTGACAGTAATATAAGCTTCTCTTCTCTTCTCTTCTCTTCTCTTCTCTTCTCTTCTCTTCTCTTCTCTTCTCTTCTCTTCTCTTCTCTTCAGCTCTTGATTTACATTAAGAAAATTGTGGCCTAAAAAGAACATTAAAAAAAAGAAGAAATAATTGTGACATAAATGGAACTGTTCATTCATGAAGCATTGTCCTTAGTAACTGTATTTACTGTCAAACTATCAGATTATTTGTCTCCCATCTATCTTTCTGATCAAACTTGTTTAACTTCTGTGATATCTTCTTGCAACCAAACCTGACTGGCTATCTATATTTCTCTTATACCTGTATTCACAATCTGAGTGACAATTGCTTCATTTACTTTAGGAAGGGGAAAAACAATTATCCCTTCACACTGTGTGATTCCTGATCACTAAGCAGCACTTGTTAGTAAAAATAATATAAATCGATATAGGAGAAGGACAGGACTGAAAGAGGGTGAATATGCTTAGTAAAAAAAAGGGTTTGCATGAACATTTATTTAATTCTTGCTTTCTAATTTCCACCTTTTCTCTGGTAATAGCAATTGGTGAATATTGGAATACCCTAACTTTTAAGCGTAGTACTGATCATAAATAACTTTTTGGATGTTTGAGAAGCAACTATGCCCATCTATCTGCTAATGCATCATATATAGTTAATATATAGTATATAGTTAATATATAATATACAATTAATATAATATAATATATTGTTAATGAATATTTTTGGCATTATTGTTAGAAGGTTTTTCAAGAAGAAGCTATTTAAACTTTAGTTTAAAAACTTGAAACAAAAGCTGGCAGCATATAGCAATCTTTGGCCACTGCCCATAATATCAACATGACATCTCTTCTGCAGTTCTTGGATCAGTTTTGCAATTTTTTTTAATATATATGCATTATATTTTAGAATTGTATTCTTAACATGACGGCCAGTTTGGTGAAGTGGTTAAGGCACCAGACTAGACACCAAGAGACCTTGAGTTCTAGTCCTGCCTTAGGCACAACCCAGCTGGGTGACTCTGGGCCAGTCACTTTCTCTCAGCCCTAGGAAGGAGGCAATGGCAAGCCACTTCTGAAAATCTTGCAAGAAAACTGCAGGGACTAGTCGAGGCAGTTGCCAGGAGCCTACACTGACTCAAAGGCACCCCAACCCCCAAAATCTGAACATAAAAATAGCAAACTGTAACATAAATGTACTGTTTTACTTTTCTTTTTAGAATATAGGCAGCCTCTCTGCAGCATGGAGGGGAAATGGAGGGGAGCAGGGTTAATGGCTGATTCAATGTTTGATTTGAAAGAAGACACATTGGCTAATCTCTGAAAGCTAAGCACTAATTAGTACTTGAGTGGAACATCTCCATGGAATATTTGGGCTGTTGGCTGGATTGGGATGGCAGAAAACATCTCAGAAAAAAACAAGTATCCATGAAGTCACCAGGAGTTCAGTTCAACTTGCGGAACTCTTTATGTTTATATGTTATCTGTCTTAGGCAAATTCCAACCTCAGAAGAAATCAGGCTCACATTATAATGATTATAATCATTACATCTGTTTGAATATTTATCTGATTTTCAACATTAAAAATCTTGTTTAAATGGATTGTCAATGTAGGAAATGAGTATACATTCATTTAATTCCTTTTAGGATAGCTGCTAGGCTGGTAGTAAATGCTAAACCTTACTGGAGCTATTATCTTTCAGATTCATTCTCATAATACTTTATATCAATGCAAGTGACTAACCAAGATAATTCCGGACATGATATAACTGGTGTTTATAGGACTGAGGTGGAAATTACTGCCATCATATTTCAATTTTTTAAATATTTTTTACAGAAAATGCAGGGTCTAGGGGAAGAAAGAACAGCAAAACAAAGTAAGGATATGAGAAGAATAATATGGGACTTAAAAATAAGTAAGCTTTTGGCATAAACTTTTCACCAACAGTAAATATAAGTGTTATATTTCACAAAATGAGATATAAATAGTTTTATAATACTGATGCTTACCAGAACCTTCTCCAAGCTGTGATGGACTACAACAGTCATAATTTCCAGCCACTGCTGGAAATACTATGGTCGTACGTCATTTATTTCACTAATAGGAGAGAAACATGTTTTTGACAACTTTCTGAATACCTGGCAGCCTCCAGCAGCACTTCAGGTGTTATTCTAAAGAAAAAAGGAGCAAGAAGGAAGGGGGGTTAGTGAAGTTCATCTCCCCTTCACTAAGGAGAACTCCAGTTACTAGATTTAACTCATTGTTTTAGGATCAATGGTTTCAGCTCTTTCCTTAAAGAAGAGATCTCCTCAAACTACATTGGAGCACTCAATTTATTTCGATTTCGATTTATTCGAAAGGGTGTGCATAATTGGGTCTTAGTCATTACAGTGGATGGTCACTGCTGTTCTGCCTCCTCCCATCTTTTGTGCTTGGAGGCTTGGAATTTTGATTTACAAAATACATTACCTGACTTGCACACAACAAGCTGAAATCAAACAAACCAAATTACACTTAGTGCAATATGTGAATCCACCCACTTGTATCTTATTCAGTAAAACATATTTAATTATGTTGTGCAAGCCCAAACAGTAATTTTGTTTACAGAAAAGCACTGCATTTTCTCAATTTCCTAAATTCAGTGTCACCTAGATGAGGATTAAGAAGGCTTCAGATACTTTGGATGTCATTTTCCACCAGCTCCAGCCAGCATGACCATTTACATTGTTACAGCTGCAGCCTAAAATAACTGGAGAACATTAACTTGTCTATTTCTGGTTAGATTTTGTCTTCTCTTTCCACCCAGCTCAAGTGTTCACTATCAAGTTTCACTCTACAGTAGTTCCAAAAATCTTTGAAAACCTGGCTTTGCTCCCAGTCTTGCTCTTCACCTCTGTTGGATTTCTTCTGATGTGTTGGGTTTGTCTTTTTCTGGACATATATATTTCTTTTTCTTTTTCTTTTTTTATTCTACCTAGAGTGGTCCGGGAGTTGTATGGCCTCTAAATCCAATGAAATCTCTCTCTCTCCCTGTGTGTGTGTGTGTGTGTGTGTGTGTGTGTGTGTAGGCAGATTCTGATTGTTTTTGTTTTATTTTAAAACCTCCCAGGCAGTAACAGCAATCTGTTTGCTTGTTTATTTATCAAACTTTTATGCTGCCTGATTCCCAATGACTCTGGCCAGCCATCAGCCTTGTGAGGTAGACCAGACAGGAAAGATGGCCACATGAGCTAGTTTTACTTTATTGTAATTCTACTTTATTGTAAGGTTACATTAACAAGTACCTTGCAAGTCTGAAAGTACATTTCTCCCCCCATCCCTTTTAGAGCCCAAGAAACTAGGGAGAATCTCTTTTGAGCCTCTTGTCCTGCCCACATTCTTGCTGTGGGCTAAGTTGCCTTTCATCTGACCTTTCCCTTGGCTGTGTCTCTTTGCCCTGTCTCCCAAGGTCATTCCCATATACCATTACATCAGCTCACAACAAGCAAACCAAAGAAATTACAATAAAACCAATTTAAAAAGAAGGTGGGGTGGGGGAATAAAAGATGGTAAGATGACATTGTTTAATTGAAAGAACCCAGAGCATGCTAACTCTGCTAGATTGAATCCGCCAGGCAGATACTATGCAAGGCAGGAGGTCCCTCAAGTAACCAGACTTTATGCCATGTAGGGCTTTATGGGTAATGACCAGTACCTTGAATCATACCTGGAACAAAGTTTATCAGTGGAACCAGTTACATGGAGAGATAGAGGCTTCCCTTAATTTTCAGGTGGAGGCTACACAACCTCAGGTTGAGGATTCTTTAATCTGATTCCCTGCATTGATCAAGGGGTTGAACTTGATGGCCACTTCCAGCTCTGTGATTCTAAGCAGCTTTAAAGCTTATTACATTAACACAAGAGAAATGCCTCCATCCCAGCCTGACCTTGTTTCCTGCAAAAGCAAATTAGCATCAGAGCAAAACAGGTGTAATTGTAGCTGACTTGATGACATAGCAGGTTATAAAATATAACTACTGGGGTTGCTTGCTATTTCACTTCTGCAGCATCTTAAGTAGATGTATCTGATTTTTAACATTGCAGAGTTATTAATTATATAAAATAAGTTCACATTTCATGCCATTTCACTTAATTGATACCACTGGCATCACCCTGGGAATGCATATATGAAAATACTTATAATAAATGGATTCTTGTTGAAGCTTTTTACAGGAAACTCTGCTGTTAGAGCAGGCATAGTGGCCACAACAAACCTTTAGAGGCGGGGGGAAGCCCATCACAATACACAATAATAAAAAAGAATTTCCCTTCACTGCAAAATTTTCAACCTCTCCTGCAGCTTTCACACACATGTTGCCAGAAATGGACTACCAACCTTGGAAGCTTTTTGTAACATTTGAAGAAACTTGTTCGAAAATGCACTGAAGCTGCACTCCTCCCCATCTTAGCAGAAACAGGTGTTTAGAAATTGCCCTTCAAAATGAAGGTTTTTGCAGAGGGGTGGGGAAAGGATGTCTTTTGATCCCTCCTTAAACCTCAGTGAATGTGGTAATATTTTAAAACACGTGATTCACTAATTCATAAAGTAGGAGAAACAGGATTCCACCTTAATAGCAAAAATATTTAAAATTAGGATTATATTGTTTAATGCATATAATAAATGTTAAAAATATGGACATGGATCCAAACAGGGTTTTTTTTTTTTTTTAATCTGCGCTCAGTCGTTACCGACTCTGCAATGACTGCTTGGACGAGTCCTTGCAGTTTTCAAGGCAAGGTGTTTCGGAAGTGGTTTGCCAGAGCCTCCTTCCTAGAGCAGAGCCCAGCTGGCGAGCGCAGGAGGCGGGGTTTCCGTTGCTTCGGGCCCTTTTCGGGCGCATGCGGTTTTTCGCGCTTACCAGCAACTGCTCCCGACTCCTTTTTGCAAGGCGCCACCAGCATTTTTCCTCCCACCAGAGTGAGAGTACCCATTTATCTACTCACATGAGTTTTCGAACTGTTGGGTTTACAGGAACTGGGGAGGAAACAGGAGCTCACCCTGCTAACGCAATGGCTGGACTCGAACTGCTGAAGCGTTGACCATTTCTGGCCTCAAACAAAGGTGCCAATGGATGCTCACAGATGTGTGTATACAAGATTGTACTCTAAATTAGTTTAATGAAAGTCTTCATGAATGAAATATGGAATATATTATTCTGACATCAGTGTCATTAATTCCACTGGAACTAATTAATTATAACCTAATTTAGTATTTATGCAATCAGTATTATTTTTAATATCTAATACAACTAGCTACACAGAAGATGACACAGGTGTGTTAAGGAATTCCCTTTTCTGTTCCATTCCCTTTCTTTGTTCTATTTCTCTTCATCTCCTTTGAGCAGTTTTCTCTTCTGTTCAGGCTGTTATGTCCTAACATTATTTATTTGCTGATGTTTCTACATCAAGCCACTATTCAAGCCATCACAGTGAAAAACTGGCAGAGCAAACTAGTGACTCAGTAACTGACAGGCTGTGGACCATGGTGAGAAATGCCACTCAACAAAGGAGAAGTTCAAACATTGCACAAAGCCAGAACATGCTTACTTGGGTTGCCCTTGTCATGTTACGTGAATCCAGCTACTCTGCCTACCAGGTCTCAGTCTAAGTCAGTGTTGTCCAAACTTGGCCACTTTAAGATGAGTGGACTTCAACTCCCAGTTAAGATGAGTGGACTTCAACTCAGTCTAAGTTAGTGTTGTCCAAACTTGGCCACTTTAAGATGAATGGACTTCAACTCCCAGAATTCCCCAGCCAGCATGGCTGGCTGGGGAATTCTGGGAGTTGAAGTCCACTCATCTTAAAGTGGCCAAGTTTGGACAACACTGGTCTAAGTGGTTGTCCTGAGTTTTGCAGTCTCAAATATGATAGTCCTATCTGACAAACATAGATAAACACCAGCCCTGGAGAGTGATTGGCAAACCAAACAGGAATTAGGGTTCCCAAGCCTTGTCTCACTGTTTGAAACTAGGAAATGAAATAGAATGTAGGCAGCTATAACTGCAAATAGAGTATCTTTTCTTTCCAGAAACAGAGACTTTACAAATGAAATGCAAAGGATCATAGAATCCAAGAATTATAGAATTGAAAGATACATTAGAGGAAATCCAGTCCAACATCCTGCTCAGTGCAGGCTCCACTACAGCATCCCTGACAGATGACCATCCAGCCTCTGCTGGAGGACTGCTAGCAAAGAAGAACTTTGTTGTGTAGCATCCTGTTCCACTGCTGCTGACAGCTTGAACAATAAGGAAGTTCCTCCAGATGTCTAGTCTGAACCTCTTTCCTTATCATTATAACTCGTTGGCTGTGGCCCTGCCCTCTGTGTCAATAAAGAGTAAGTCCACTCCATCTTTGTGTGACACCCCTTCAGATATTAGAAGATGACTATCATATATTCTCTTAGTTATCTTTTCTGTACGCTAATCTTACCCATATCCTTTAACCTTTCCTCATAGGGCTTGTAACCAGACCTGTCACCTTTTCCTCCGAAATTGCTCCAATCTGTCACTGTTGTTTTGAGCTGTGATGCTCCAAACTGGCCAGAGGGTTCCAAATGGGATGTTGCCAGGGCAGAGACAATCTACCTTTACTTCCAATATTCCAGACTCTGTTTCTGTTAACATACCCCCAATATAGCATTTGTCTTTTTAGCAGCTGCATCACTTGTCTATGACTGGAGATTGTCTCCAGATCCCTGTAACCTTTCTGAATTTCAGGCTATTCTGCTAAAAAATAAATCAAGTTGGATTTGACATGCTAGTCAATGGGAAGCTTTCAGTTTCAGAATTCTCATTCACTTTTGGAGCTCAAGTCTAATTAAAGTCTAATTCATTCCAAATAGGATCAGGCTGTTGTTTTTTTTTTAAATCATTGAATCTAGATCCAATCCAAAATTTGCAGTAGGAGCTTGCTTGTTGTCTCTTTCTCTTTCTCTTTCTCTCTTTCTCTCTTTCTCTCTTTCTCTCTTTCTCTCTTTCTTTCTTTCTTTCTTTCTTTCTTTCTTTCTTTCTTTCTTTCTTTCTTTCTTTCTTTCTCATTAAGATTTACCAATACACATGACACACTGTGATCCATCTGAAGCAGACTAACACTGATGGTGCAATCTCTGGAGAGCAGGTGACATCATCATTCAAGGCAGCCAATTATGTCATTAGCATCATGATGCATTCTGTATATCTTGTTACCATCATTTTTCCCAGATTCTTTCATTATTTATGTGTACTTATTTACAGATTGAAGATCAAAAAATAGTGAATGTAGTAGGTGCAGAAGTTTGGACATTTTTCCAGTTGATTCAGGGCTACTTTTTTAATACTGTAAAGTTGTTAATAAGGCCCCAAAAGGTGACTGACTCATGAAGTCTACAACTAGCAGTAGAAGAAAATTCCACAGTTCCAACCAATACTTTGATAATTCCAACTCTCAGATTTTTATTGTTGTTCGATCTACTTTCAACAACCCTGGACTCCTCTAAGCACTTGTCTAAGCATTTGAAAATGAAGATAATTCACTCCAACAAACCAGGGAAGGCTATAAAGAGATCTCTAATCACTTTCAGGTAGCAATTTCAGGCTTTCAGCTGTAAGAAACATTATTAAGAAATTGTAGTTATGTGGAACAATTGAAGGCAAGGCAATGCAAGATCTGGAGGTCCAAGATATTTTCTCTGCTAGAACTGCCTAAAAACGTGTCAGATGTGCAAAACAGAACCCACAGATCTGCAAACAATCTGCTGAAAAGGTTAGCTGTGCATAGGTCCAAAGTTGCTTATAAAATAATGATCTCCATGGGAGAGTTAGTTAGTTAGTTAGTTAGTTAGTTAGTTAGTTAGTTAGTTAGTTAGTTAATTTATCATGTTTGTCACTGCCCATTTTGTTGAAACAACTCTGGGCGGTTTACAGCAGAGATAAAATTCCTTAAAATACAATATAAAACAGTGCTAATAATAAATAGCTTCCAAGAAAGATGGAGACTTGGTGAATAATTCAAGGGAACGTCATCGGGGCACTAACCACTCCCAAGGACAGTTACAGCCAATATCACCCCAGGCACACTGGCAGAGCCAGGTCTTTAAACCTTTTTGGAAAGCCAGGAGGGTAGGGGCCTGCCATACCTCTGGGGGGAGAATATTCCAAAGGGTGGGGGCAATAGCAGAGAAGGCTCTCCTCCTGGGCCCTGCCAGCTGACATTCTATTGCTGACAGGGTCCGCAGCATTCCCTCTCTGCCTGACCAGGTGGGATGGGTTAATGTAATGGGGTTGAGACGGTCCCTCAGGTAACCTAGACCCATGCCAATTGGACCCAGAAGCAAATTGGCACCCAATGCAGCTCCCACAGCAAAGTTGTTACGTGATATTAGGGCACCTAATATGATCCATGTGGCTGCATTTTGGAACAGTTGTAGCTTCCAGATACTCTTCATGGGGATATGCCCCATGTAGAGCGCATTGCAATAGTCTAACCAGGGTGTGAGTTCCTGATCCAAGAAGGGGTGTAACTAGTGCACCACACAAAGGTGGGCAAAGGCCTTCTAACCATAACTGCCACCTGCTCCTCAAGCAGGAGTCGTGAGCCCAGGAGGACCCCCAGATTACATACTGGGTTTGTCTGAGGCAGTGCCACCCTGTCCAAAACCAAAGATGGTAAATTCTTGGATACAGAGGGGCCTTCTATCCACAGCCACTCTGTCTTACCAGTGTTCAGCTGAAGCCTGTTGTTTCCCATCCAGACCCCCACAGCCTCCAGGCACCATGAAAGGGTGGTCACAGCATCACGCAAATCACCCAAGATGGAGATGTATAACTGGGTATCATCAGCATATTGATGATACTTCATCCCATGGTGGCAGATGATCTCACCCAGTGGTTTCATGTAGATGTTAAAAAGGAGCGAAGAGACTACCAAACCCTGTGGCACCCCACAATGGAGGGGCCGTGGGCTGAATCTCTCACTCCCAATCAACACCAATGGGGATTGACCCTGGAGGAAGGAAGAGAACTAGCACAAAACTGTGCCACCCACTCCCAACTTCCTAAGTTGATCCAAAAGGATCCATACCATGGTGGGATCCAGTGATGGCTTCTTGAGGAGGAGATGCACCATCGCCTCTTTAAAAGCAGCTGGAAACCCTCTCTTCCTCAAGGATAAATTCACCATCGCCTGGACCCACCCACATGTCAGCTCCCAAGCAGTTGTAACCAGCCAGGAGGGACATGGATCTAGTTGACAAATGGCGGCATTGACCATTCAGAGGATCCTGTCCACTTCCTCAGGTTCAACAGGATCAAACTGTTCCCAGATAACAAGGTAGGTCCATACCCTGGGCATCTCTATAGACCATGCTGAACACCTGGTATCCAACTGGGACTGGATGCAAGTGATTTTATTCTCCAGATGCCCAGAAAACTCCTCTGTGCAGCCCTGTAAATGGGCCACTGGGCCCCCCTTTCCCAAAAGGGATCGGGTGATCTTAAACAGGGCTGCTGGGCAGCATTCTGTGGGTGCAATAAGAGCAGAGAAATGTTGGCATTTCACCATTCTTACCACCACAAGGTAGGCCTTAATCATGTTCAATCCTTATTTTCCTCCAGCAGCACTCTAGACATCTCTTAATCCTTTTCAGGACCCTCAACTCCTCCATGAACCACAGGGAATGTTGGGCTCGAGGAGAGGTCACATGGATGTGATCTTGTCCAAGGCCTTGGCCACTTTCCTATTCCAGGCAGCAGCCAAGGCCTCTGCTGGATAATACAGCAGACCCTCAGGTATAACCCCCAGTTCCCTTTGGAACCCAAATGGGTCCATCAGTTGCCATGGGTGGACCAGTTGAATAGGTCCCACCTCCCTGCAGAAGGGGTAGTGTAGGAGAGCCTCAAGTCCACCAGGGCATGATCTGACCATGACAAGAGGGACGGATGTAATTCCTCCTTCAGATCACATTGCCATTGCTCTGACAAGAAAACCAAGTCTGGTATGAGGCCACTGTCCTGAGTCAGGTCACGGATAATCTGGGACAGGCCCATGGACACCATGGTGGCCATGAATGCCCGAGCTGCCCCTGAGGCATGCCCTAGGGATGGCAGGTTGAAATCCCTCAGGACCATAAGTCTGGGGAAATCTACTGCCAGCCCCGCAACGGCCTTCAGCAGTTCAGGCAGGGAGGTTGCTACGCAGCAGGGAGGCTGGTACAGCAACAACAATCCCAACTGTTGTCGCGAGCCCAACTTCAAGAACAGGGTCTTACAACTGGCCACTTGTGGAACAGCACCCCTGAAGGCCAACAGAGATTCCTGGATGACAACCGCTACCCCTCCTCCCCTGCCCTGGGGTCTCAGCTGGTGCCAAACTGTAAACCCAGCTGGGCACATTTCCGAAAGGGGCACCCCACCTTCAGGGCCCAGCCAGGTCTTGGTGATACACGCCAGGTTGGCCCACTCCTCAGTGATCAATTCACATATAAGGGGGGCCTTGTTCTTAACTGACCTGGCAGTTAAGAAGCAGCAACCACCAGGGCGGAGCTGGCGTCGCGGCGATACGGCGGGCGATCCTGGGCTCCCAGGACCGCAGCCGATATCTCCTCCCCTGGACGGTCCCGATGGACCTAAGCCGTCCCGTAGAGATGGCGATCGCAAAGGGCGCGTCCCGCGGATCTCAGGGACGCCGCAAGTCCCAGATTGATCCCGGGAGAAGCTCTTGAAGCCGGCGGAGGAGAGGCAGCGAAAATGGCTGCGAAAGCCGGGACAGCTCCAAAGGAAGAAGGAAGAGAGGGGTGTCAACTGGGTGAGATGGACTTTTACTATTCAACTATTCTTAGAGAACACCTTAAGTAACTTAAAGAGATTTTTAAAAGTGAAGAAAAGTGGATTAAGCGGCGAGATTGAGCCTTATAAAAAAAGGGGGGGAAATTTTTTTTCTTTTCAACTTTCCCTTTTTAGTGGAATTGGCAAGATGTTTTTCTCTTAAAAAAATATATTTTTAACTGGATTGGCCTTTTCTTTTTAATACTCAATAACTCTTTATCTTAAGCCTTTTTTTTTTGACTAAGATTTCTTTATCGTTATAAGAAATTTATACTTTTTGATTTTGAAATGGGGAAAGTGGAGTTAAGAGAAAGTAAATGAAAGAAAGTTGCACTGCCATCCAGAGGCTCGACATAGTGCTTTTTTTCTTCTATTGTGACGCATGCTCAAGGACCCTGTGCTTTCTAAAAAGATAGTGGGATGTGCATGTTTATACAGGTGCCATCCGTAACTATAAACAAGAAAGCGGAGTTGAAAGCGATTTTGAAAATATCAAGATGGAAAGTTTGAGCTAGTCACAAGAGCCTTGATTAGTGGCAGTAGCTCTTTTTTCTGCTAGAAGCTCTGCTTTGCTCTCCATTCCCCCCTCAGATGGATTTTTTTTAAAGAGACTTAGTCTTTTCCCTCCTCTTCTTTTTTTTTTTCTCCTCTTGCTTTTTTTATTTTATTTTTGGCAAGAACAAAGATAAAGAATCCTTTGACTCAATAAAGGTTTATCAAGATAATAAATTATACGAGAAACACAATGCAGAAAAAGATCTTTAAACTATTGAGGATGACTATAAAAAACTGGAAGAAGAGCTGCAGAAATTCCCGCAAAAAAAAAAGAAAAAAAGATATTAAAGCTAAAATGGACTTAATTAAACATAAAACGGGATCAATGGAAAAGGAAGAAATAGTACAAGAAATCAGAAACATTAAACAGAATTATTGTGAGGCCTATAAACTGAGAATTAAAAGGGTTAATCAACTGATAAATGAAGAGGGACAGACTTGTTCTTGGCACTGAGGGTGAGAAAAAGATTATACAAGATTATAATGGAAAATCGTACTAAGAGAATGCACAAAAAGAAGAAGTAAAACAATATTGAAAGAAACTACTTCAGATGTTTAAAGAAAAAATGAGGGGAATACAACAATGATGGAACTGACAGAAGCTTCAAAAGCAGAATGTTTGAAAGGACATTTATTATTGCTTTCTCTTATCCAATAATATAGAAAAAGGAATAAACAGCTAGATATTTTGGGATATTGAATGAAAAGGGTGAACTCAAAATTATGCAAGCGCTGGAATAAAGTATAAATCTGAGATATATAGTTAAAAATTGTATTTGATTGTAAATGTTTCAAGAGATTAGACTAAAATTTATACATGGTTGAATATAGTAACATATAGATTTTAAACTAGAGACATTTTTGTTGAAACGTAGTGAAGAATCTGGTTAGAACTGTAACCCGGTTAGAACTGTAACTGATATTGTAACTGATACTGGTTAGAACTGTAACTTTTAAGAATTGGAAAAATTAAAAAGTACTTATGCAGGAGGAAGTTATTGAAAATTATGGAATGTGCAGAGATGAGTTAAACTGAGATTTGAAATTAGAGTAAGAAGATAAGTAATTTTATATGACACTGAGAAAATATAGTAATGTAATGGATTAGGAAATTTTATAATAGAAATTTGATATTAATTATTATATATATACACATATAATCGATAGATGAAAATGTATTACTAATCCTATTGAAAGTTAAAATTTCTTGTAAAAAATGATTCTATAGATTAGCTATGAATGATTAATAATTGTTAATTGATAAGTATACAAGTATATTTTGAATAGATGATATGAGAATTTAAGATTATGAAAGGGGCACCAACGAGTTGGTAACTGGTTGACACACGGTATAAAATGGAAGATGCTTTTTTTATGCCTTTCTATGTTTTTGTTTGTTCATGTATGTTTTGTGTTTGTTGTAAAAATAAAAAAATATTAAAAAAAAAAAAAAAAAAGAAGCAGCAACCAGAAGCTAGGGCCTCTGCAGGTCTGCTGTCCAGGGCCTGGGTCTGAGTCCAGAGGGCTGGAACATTCCACTGGTAACATACACCGGGGGTGTCTTCCCCGAGAGCGGCCCGCCCTCTGACTCCCATCATAACATCCCTCCCCATCACCACCTGAATGGTATAACCCACCCTAAACCACCCAAGGCCCTCAGTTCTTCCGGATCCCAGACCTCAGGCCTCCACAGTTAGGGGAATTGTCATGTGGAAACCATTTATTCAACCACATCCATAAATAGATGATGGATGGATGAATGGATGGAGATAGATAGATAGATAGATAGATAGATAGATAGATAGATAGATAGATAGATAGATGATAGATATCAGTGTCCAGAGTAGGAAAAAGAAAACTTGGGTAATCTTGAACTAACAAAGTGCTTTGGACTGTTGAAGCAAAAATTGAACAGTTTGGCCTCAACAATGCAAGATACTTTTGGAGGAAAAAAAGGTGAAATGTTTAATCAAAAGAACACCTTGCCAACTGTTAATCAGAGAAATGGTTCTATTATGATTTGGGGTTATATGACAGCTAGTGGCGCAATAGATATTGGGTATGTGGAAGGAAAAATGCATTCAACTAAATAACAATATATTCTAAAAGCTAATATCCCAGTCAGTGAACACACTAAAACTGAAAAGAGGCTGTTATTTGAACAAGAAAATGCTATGAAACATACCTCTAAATCAATGATGAAGTACTTACAAGAAAGAAAGATAAAGGGTTTGGAATGGCCTTCACTATGTCCTGACTTGAATATTATCTGTGAAGAGATCTCAACCATGCAATGCTTGAAAAATCTAAGAATATTTCTAACTTAGAAGAGTTATGTGAGAAAGCTAGAACAGAGAGACTCTTAACTGGTCACAGGAAACATTTGGAAGCTGATGGACTTGTGTTTGCCCTCTATGAGAGATATCCCAGACACAGTGCAGAGTCAGACTCCTGGAAATCTGGCAATGGCATCTCACAAATTTATTACAACAAACCAAGACCCTCTAGGACAACCACAGAATACTGAGTTGATTAGTAAACAAGAAAGACCCAGTTTGATGTGGCAGTTAAGGCATCAGGCTAGAAACTGGGAGACCAGAACTTCTAGTCCTGCCTTAGGCACAAAGCCAACTGGGTGATTTTGGGCCAGGCCCTAGGAAGGAGGCAATGGGCCTCAGCCCTAGGAAGGAGGCAATGGCAAACCACCTCTGAAAAACCATGCTAAGAAAATTGCAGGGACTAGTCCAGGCAGTTGCTAGGAGTCAAAAACTGACTTGAAGGCACAAATAAAAATGAAAGCAAAAAAGAAGAGCTAAAGCAGAAGATAACATTACAAACTAAGCTAACTGTGAAAGAAAGTAATCATCCAGCTAAACAAGGAGTGCAGAACTCTGTCCTATGCACCTCTAATCCCAGACAGATATCCCAGCTGCTTCTCCCACTGTTAGCACCCGGTGTGAGATAGCAACATAAGTGAGAACAGAAGTTATCAACTGCACTTATCTTAGATACTAATAAAGTAGTGCTTGAGATTTTGCAATCCATATCTTAAAAGTAGATAGAATGAGAATTGTCAAATGTACAAGCTGGATTTGGAAAAGGCAGAGGCACCCAAGATCACAACTGACTGATAATGGAGAAGACAAGGGAGTTCCAAGAAAGATGTTTGTCAGATTGTCACATGTATTTAAAATAAAAAACAGCCCTCAAAGCATGGGTGTACTGGGCTACCTCACCTGCCATTGAAGGATTTGTATAATCATCTGAAAACAATGGAATAGAATATGAAGCAACTGTATGGTTCAGAACTGGGGAAGAAGTACACCAAGGCTGTATATTGTCATCTTATTTATGTAACTTACATGCAGAATGAGAAATGTTGTAGTAGAAAAGATTGAAATTGGAATTAAATTTGCTAAGAGAAACAACCGTCTGAGATATACTGGCAATATCACTTTGATGGCTGGAGGTAAAGGAGACTTAAGGAATCTCTTATTGAAGATGAAAGAACAGAATGCATACTTGATCATCTGGTCAATATTAAAAACAACCCTAAGCTTATGTCAACAAGTAATGGCAGCTTAATGCAAATAATTGGAGACTAAGCTGAAATAGTAACATATTCTATCTTCCTTTACTCAAAAATTCACAGGGATGGTGTTTGTAGCCATAAAATAAACAGACACCTCCTAGCTGCTAAAGATAATATGACAGATCTAAGCAAAATATTAAAGTGCAGAGGCATCACACTGAGAACAAAGGTTTATGCTGTCAAAACCATGCTTTTTCCATTTGGAATATATGGCTGTGAAAGCTGAATCATCAGTAAGGCTAAATGAATTAAAATTGATGCCTCTGAATTGTGGGTGCAGAAGGAAGTTGCTGACAATCCTCTGGATTTCAGGAAGAACTTTCAATTCTTGAGGAAGTAAAAATACTTATCACAGGAAACACTAATAATGAAGCTAAAGTTGAAATATTTTGGACATATAATGTGAAGACAAGAGTCATTGGTGTTCTGATGCTTGGAAAAGATAGATTCTTGGTAGAACTGAAAACAATGAGTAGATACTGTCACTGCTGACTCAAGTACGAACTTACAATAACTCAGAAAGCAGTTGCTGGCAGACAGTCCTGGCAAATTATGTCCATGGGTCACAAAGAGACTCCAAGTGACTGAACAACTGAACAAAGTGGGAAAAAAAATCATCTGAAGTTTTGCAGCCAGATTCAACAGCCCCAAATTTGAGAGAATGTACAAGATCCATTCCAGCATTTAGCATACTGTGTTAACAACACTGAATTGAATCCCGTGTTACTCATGCTTACAGTTGATCTGCAGTTAATGAGATGCAAGTTAGTCATAGCTAACTTGTCCTCTAAATAGTAGTATGTTTATTCTAAGCATGAATATGTCCAAATCAAACTCTTTTGGCTTTTCTGTATAATATGTCTACCAATGTTTGAAATAGCAATGACAATTTGAGCCCCAGTTTCCTTGCTTCCTAGACATTTAACTACTACTAGTATTACTACTATTACTATTAGCATTGATTAAACATCTAAACTAACCTTAAACCCCAAAATCTGCTGTAATGAATACATTTAAAAGTAAGTCTAGATTGAAAATGGAAAGAATAGCTTTCCACAGTTCTAGTGTAAGAGCAATCATTCACCTTTATTCTATGTCAGAGAACATCTTTCTTTTAAGTAATTATATCTTCTACTTAGCAGAAAAGAAGTGGAGGGTGTTTTCGGGAGGCCTGAATGAACAGCAACTGGAAAAGAATCACTTCCCTTAAACTGTAGTGAACGTGCTTTAGGCCACCTGAACAAAGGAAGAAACCAATGCATGAAAGATAAAACAGATGAGAGAGATCAGTACAAGGAATAAAGCAGAAAAGAACAGCACTTCTGTAAAGGGGGTAACTAGGAATTCTACTTATTAAAGGTCAAGATGCCTTCAAGCTAAGTTCAACCCTTGGTGACTGAAACCCTGAGGTTTTCTTGGCAGCATTATTATTGTCTTCTGCTGGGATGATTTTCCATTTCCCAGTCTCTGTTGATTACTCAGGTTTAGTTCAGCAAACGTCCCCTGGCTGCTCACATGTGAGTGAGGGCCCTGCTGTTAGCTAAGCCAGGCAGATGATTCCTGAAGGAGGTGTTTTTCATGTATAAAAGTGAGAAAGACCCTACTTGTTCTGATATGACTGCCTTACTGGATTATTGCCATAACATTTGAGATGAACTTTACTTGAGGAAGAACATCTCACATTTACTGTTCCTTGTTTTACAAGTGCTAAAATGGCAAAAGCTCACTGCAAGAGATGCTAAACTATTTTAACCAAGTTAATAATTTTGGGTTAAATGAGGCAGTGTAGTGCTGTGATTGAAGCAAAGAGAAATATGTGATGTAATTAATATATTTTTAATAAATGTATTTGATGGGTTTTACTAACCCAGCAGAGATGAATGTGGCTACATAAACCATAGTTTCAACATTCATCATGCTATTATGGCAAAGCTGGAATCCCACTATTTCAATGAAGTAAAATGGTCCAAATTTGTTGTTAACATGCAACATATTGTTTTAAAGGGAGAGAAAGTTGCTGAGGGAATTAACATCTCTAGAAGAAGTTGGAAAGAAGTTGGAAATGTTGCATAAAATCTGATGACCAACAGGCATTTGAGGAAAAGACACAGAAAGGAAATGAAAAAATGTTCAATGCTAAATTAATATAAATATAAAAAAGAGGAGCCTGGTGGTGAAATATGCAATATATCTGTCCTTTTCTTTTCAGTAGGAGTTGGATAGAATGGAAAATATTCTAGGTTCATGAAGAAAAAGAGGGAATAAATATTTACATAGAAATGAAAAATGAACAAATAGATATGAGAGCAAATAAAAGTAAACAAGCTGTAATCTGATGTAAGCAAAATATTTGCAAGAGACTTTCCATTTTTATGAGTTCAAAATATGAACTCATTTTAAAATTGCCAGTGTTCACAATAACAATACAAGGGTGGGGTGGGGTGGGGTGGGGAAATGCACAGTAAATGGTCATCAAATTTTGTTCCTAATTATGAAACTGGATCTCATAAATGTGCAATTACTTGGTTATACTGTGAAGTGACACAAAGATGCAATTGCTGCATCAGAGTGAGTAATGTTGCATTCATATGACCTCTCTTAGGTGACATAGAGTTTAGAGGAGTCTATAATCTGGATTGTGGTTAGTGTTGCCTACAGCTAAAGAGTTAAACATTAATATAACATATCCATTTGTCTGTTTCAAAAAAGAGACTTCCATTTGTAACCCAACAGACTCTCAGTATGCTTATACTGTAGTACATATCAAGTACCAATTCATTCATGAATTGGTTATTTGGTTCAGATAAATATATAAATAAATCCCACCCAGACTGGCTAACACAAGGAAGGACAGTGCTGATCATAAAAGACCCTCACAAGGGAACAGCACCATCCAACTACCGGCCAATAACCTGCCTCCCCAAAACATGGAAAGTTCTATCAGCCATTATAGCCACCAGGCTACAAGACCATATGGGCCAGTACATGAGCACAGCTTGGAAGGGCGTTGGGAACAAGACAGAGGCTCAAAACACCAGTTGTCCATAGACCAGTTGCCTGAGACTCAAGGTCTAGGCAGACCAATCTGAGCACAGCCTGGATTGACCACAGGAAAGCCTATGACTCAATGCCACACACATGGATCTGTGATTGCCTGGCGCTATACAAAGTCAACAGGACACTAAGGACCTTCCTCAAGAACTCAATGGGACTGTGAAAGACAACACTGGAAGTCAACTCAAGACAGCTTGCACAAGTGGCCATCAAGTGCGGCATATACCAAGCTGATGTACTGTCCCCACTGCTGTTCTGCATAGGCTTAAACCCCCCAGCCACATAATCACAAGGACTGGATATGGGTACAAGTTCAAAAGTGGAATCACCATCAGCCACCTCCTTTACATGGATGCTAAGAGTGAACGAGACATCGACTCACTGATCCACTTGACAGATCTACAGTGAGGATATTGAGATGTCATTCAGACTGGAGAAGCGTAGCAGGATGATAGTAAAGAGAGGGAAGGTAGTTAGGACCGATGGGGTGGAACTACCAGTGGGCCACATAGTAGACATAGAGACCAGCTACAAGTACCTTGGTATCCCACAGTTACATGGGAACCACAATGAGGAGGCAAGGAAGACAGCAACATCCAAGTACCACCAAAGATAAGACAGGTCCTGAAGGGCCAGCTCAATGGGAAGAACAAGATCCATGCCATCAACACTTATGCCCTCCCAGTCATCAGATACCCTGCCGGTATAGTGAGCTGGCCAAAGGAGGACAGGGAGGCTGCTGATGTGAAGACCCAGAAGCTCCACAATGTATGGAGGTTTCCACCCCAAGTCCAACACCCAGAGATTGTACACCAGCTGTAAAGAGGGTGGGCAGGGTCTGATGAGTGTCAAAGCTCCTCTGGATGAAATCCAGAGCATCCAGGAATATATCACTAAGATGGCACCCAAAGATGAGGTGCTGAGAGAATGCCTGAGGCAGCAGCAGACATGGGAGAAAGTTCAAATGGAGGAAGTATCATGGCAAGACAAGCCCCTGCATGGGATGTACCATCGCCAGATAGCTGAGGTGGCTGATATTTGGAAATCCTATCAGTGGCTGGAAAGGGCTGGACTGAAAGACAGCACTGAGGCACTGATCATAGCAACACAAGAACAGGCACTAAGCACCTGATCCATAAAAGCATGCGTCTACCACACTAGACAGGACCCAAGGTGCAAATTGTGCAAAGAGGCCTCAGAGACAGTCCAACACATAGTGACAGGGTGTATGATGCAGGCAGGAACAGCATACACTGAATGGCACAACCAAGTAGCTGGCATTGTGTACAGGAACAACTGCAAAGTGTATGGGCTAGACACCCCCCCCCCAAGTCCAATGGGAGATTCCACAGCAGGTTGTGCAGAATAACAGGGCTAAGATCCTGTGGGGCTTCCAGATCCAGACGGACAGGCAGGTGGTCCCAGTGGTGGCAGCAGCACTCGGGGCTGTGACTTCCAAGCTGGGAGAATGGCTCCAACAGACCCCAGGAACAACATCAGAGCTCTCTGTCCAGAAGAGGGCAGTGCTGGGAACAGCTCAGATGCTGTGCAGAACCCTCAAACTCCCAGGCCTCTGGTAGAGGACCCGAGATTGAGGAAGACACATACCACCCATAGGAGTGAGGGGAATTTTTTTATATACAATGCCCTGAAATATTAATGTATATGTGTGTGTGTGTGTGTGTGTGTGTGTGTGTGTATATATATATATATATATATATATATATATATATATGTATGTATATATGTATATATGAATACATACATACTGTACATATATACATACTTACATACAATGATCCTTGAAAGAAATGTCAAATACATTAATATTTCAGGGCATATAATAATCAAATGCTACATTTTCACATTATTGAAACAGTCTGATTATTGGTAACTGGAACAGGACAAAATCATATTATACCTATAAGTTTTGAGTTCAGTGGCATACCAGTTTGAATAAATACATAACTGGGGTCTTTCTGTATTAACTTCCAGTCCATTTCTTGAAACAGTTGAAAGTGTGGGTTTCATCTTTAAAGCCTCAAGTTTAGGGATAGTTTACTATTTTCAGAGTGAATCTGAATCAGATTCTCTGGATAAACCTTTCACTGTTGATTCTTAGTTACAGAAATCTTTTACTTGAGATTATCTCATGTCCTATCAGCTGCTTCTATTTTCTATGAAGACTTAACGTTTTTACTATATGTGGGTATCTCTCCATGTGTTTGTATGTGTGCGTGTATTGTTTTATATTTTTGCAGCTGCTTCTATGCTGCAATTAGATTTTAAGGATTCATGATTTTGTCTGTTACATACCAGTTAGCTTTCATTGTAAGATGCCCTGAGATCTTTTGCATGGATGCCATTTAAAGCAAAATAATCCAACAAACTTTCATTTGTGGTGTCGAATGTTTAAATAAGCCAATGTTTTTATGCCCTTTAGATGCTGCTGTTTGAATTATTTAAGGAAGTTCTGTTTTTGGTTTGTTTTGTATATGTTTGAATTAGGAGATTGCCTTTTGAGAACTGAAACAAGGACTACCAGTTTTCTAAAAGAAATATATATGGTCTTTTCCAGTATATTCCAAATTTCCTCCTGTTTAATTTATTCTGTTGCAAATTTTAAATATTACATTCCTGTGGAAAAGAGGCCTGCTCCTTGTATTTGGAAAGTGCATTTTCTCTTTCTATCTGACACTGGTGTATTGAATATAGAAAACTGTTGCTACCACCATCAGATATGAAAGACTTTTTTCATATGTAGTACTGCTACATTTAGTCTAAATGTTCTGGAGAATTGTAGCAAGACCAATTCAAATGTTATTAACCATAAACCAGCAGTTAGAATTATTGGTTTTTCTTTTAATATTGTGACATATAGTTCCAGTAAGATTTCAAACTCATTTTACATCTTATGTTGCCACAATGTTCCCAGACAGTAAGAACACCACTGGGAGATACAAGATTAAATGTTATGTGAACTGATTTCTCCTCGTTCCTCCAGGTCTCTTTGGAGGAAATGCACAGAAATGTCTTGGGAAAGTATAAAGAGTGGAGAAAATGTAGGAAAGGAATTCCTTCCTCAGAATGAACATCACTGGATAAAGCCATATCCCAGTTAATTTTCATCAGTTGCCTTTTTATTAACCTATTTAGTTAAAAAAAATAACTTATAAATAATAATGTAACTTTTGTTAGGAAGTGCCATATAAATTTAATAATATTTATCTTATATAGATCAGTAGCCTTTGCATATTGAGGGCATTTTGGAATCAATTTCATTATAATGAAATTACCTTATTATTAGGAAGAATCTTTGGCTAGACGTGAGTTATCTTGACTATTGCTATGCCTCAGCAAGTAGAAAACGCCTGGCCAACCTTCTCTGGATCTGGAAGCTACATAGACCCAGGCCTGGTTAATATTTGTACGGGAAGCAGCGAGATAATATCTGCAGTGTATGTCATCCTGAATGCCTAAAACATCAGGAAACTATGGCAAACCACTTTACTATTGTTGCTAGAAAAACTACATGCTTGGTTCCATGTAGTAAGCAGAAACAGTTCTGTTCAGGAGTGTTTGTTTTTTAAAAAAACTCAAAACAAACTGCTGGATATAAGGTTGTTCGCTAATTTTAAAAAAGAAAAACAGTAAGTTCAAACAAACATTAAATACTTAAAACTATAACATTTAAACATGTACTGATTAGTATTATTTTTGGCAAACTGGAAGGAACAAGTAATTATTTAAAAATAGCCATTTTCCAAAGCCAACCTTCTGCTTTCAGCATAAAAAATCAGGAACACCTTAAATTCTGGGTAGCTTTTATGTCTAAATACAAACATAGCTTGAAACAGTCATTGGAGAAGACTCCTTCACTAAATCAATCTTTAATGAGTAATAGGCTTGCAGCTTTATTTTACAAGTGAACTAAAAAAGAGAGATTAGGAATCTCTAGTCAGCTAGTTTACTAAGAAAGAAAGGGACACAAATTCATCTAGGATTAAATGTATTTCACACTTTTGATCATTTGACGTAGACTGTTGCACATCATAACCAGTAAGCAGCAATGTGACTCCAGACTGGAGCTCTGTACAAGACACTTCTTCCTGGGCACCTCTATTAAGGCTGTTTTGCTTTAGAGGCTTCAGGCTGTTTGTGTCTCACTGCTACTTTTGTTACTGTGTCATGAATTGTCCCATTGGTCCAAGAAGAAAAATGGGGGGGGGGGGAAATCCATAAGAAATGGGAGATATTTGTGCAATACAACCTGTGTGAGAGATGTAACCACAATAAAGTTATCACTTGTTTTCTACTCCTAATAGAGATGTTTCCTGAAATCATGTTTAAATCTCAGCCCTGCCAGGAAAAAACAAAACAAAACACTGAATGGGATCTTACTGAATTAGATAAAGGAGATGAAGGGTCTCCTCCTCCTCCTCCTCCTCCTCCTCCTCCTCCTCCTCCTCCTCCTCCTCCTCCTCCTCCTCCTCCCTCTCCTAATATATTATAATTGAAAGCAGGGGAAAGTAGAGGGGTATAGCACCTAATTCCCAAGCACACATAGAGGAAATATAAGTCATGAGCCTAGGATGGGAGGGAGGATGAGATACCTCATTACCAAAGCAGCAAGCAAAAGAGCAAGGCGTGAAGGAAATCACGCAAGAGTCATGCATGATTAAATCCCTTAGATTCCCTGAAAAATTTTCCTTAGTCAGTGAAGGTGAGAACAATGTTGCTGTTTATCCACAGCTCAGTGTACTATTGCAGCATGAGGGATAGAAGCGCTCAACCTTGTCCTTTCTGCCACTGAAAATGAAAACTGTCCAGATGCAATCACGCTTTCAGCACCACGGACAGCAATTCACCAACCTGAGCGACCAGGATGGAGCTTTCCGATCCTGCAGTTAAACCTTGGATTCCAGGCATCTAGAAAGGAAAGGATTCCACACCTTTTATGATAAAAGTAAGCGATTCTTTGACAGCTGGGAATGTTTCAGAAAGAGCTGGGGATGCCTTGTATTTTTGTTGCCTTTAAATGTTGTATTCAAGTTGGGGGTTTTGTTTTTCTGTTAAATCTCATTCAGATTCATAATTATGCCAAGAGAAAAGAGCACATTTTCCTTTATAAAGAAGCCTTCTAAAAGAGTACCTTTTATTTCATTAGGAAACTGGTGATCTCTTTGTCTAAAATGAATGAAGCCATGCTAACTTTATGTGGATGGATGATGTAGAATTATACATTATCTACTCACATAAAATAAAGCCAAAAGTAATCTGGACACTTTTTAGTGATGTCTGGAAGTTTCCATGTTTCTTCTATGTGGGTTTTTACTTTTAAAATAAAATCATGTGAGGTGCATTGGATAAAGAGAGGAAGTACAGTTATATTCATAGTTATATTTTGCCACCAATCTTATTATATTGCTTTTTCTCCTCAAATCTAGACAAGGTCATTGTTAGCTAATTACATTAGCATACCTGGTAAAAACCATAAAATGATTTACAGAACTATCTAATCTTTATTTTGAATGTTTGGAATATTTAGAGAGCCTGCTGCAATGTCAAAATTATGCTGCCATCTACTGGAAAAGTGATTTCCATAGCTTATATATAAGCTATATAAGTGTGTGTGTGTGTGTGTGTGGTGTATGTGTACGTGTGCATGTGCATGTGTATGTGTATGTATATAAATATAGATTCATTCATTCATAGCAGATATTAAGCAGAGACATTGATATTGATTTTCAAAGGCAATATTTATGTAGACCTCAATTTGAAGAATTTTAGCTTTCTTTTGGATTGTATTAATATTATAGTTTAAAACTTGCTTAGTTTGAAGGTGAAAAGAGATTTTGCTTTTGTACTCACTTTCATGTACCGCTCCCCAAGCACCACTAACTGCACAACCCTCTAAATTTACATCAAGTAGTCATATAATAAGTAGGATATGTACTCTTATGCTATGCTTGGAAAATTATATTATGTATTTAGATTTTTTATGCTAGGTTCTAAATTGCATAACAGAGTGAGAAATGTGGGGTGAATGAAATTCAGAATGAAAATGTAATTAAAATAAATTCCTCTTGAAAATCCTTTATAAAGTCTTATTTTCAAATAAAAATTAATTCTTTTATTAAAACAAAAGATGGAGACCAGGTTCCTGTTGACTTTAAAGAAAAGATACGTCATTTTGAATGATTTATGGCAATGTGTATAGAGGTTAGTGTTAAAGTAATTATTTGAGCATGATTTATTTAGTGGCTTCTGAATGGGCATATTCAGAATGGCTTCTGAATGGGTATATTAATATGGAATATAGTCCACCTTCTATTTATTTCAGAAGGGTTAGGAAGGATATTCTTGGAAATTAATGGAACATTCACAGGAAAAAATAGAAATTACTAAAGCTTAAGAAAGGTAGTTGATACCTGGTAATATCATGACTATAATCACATCTTACTGGTATATTAAGTATTCAGTAGCAGTAAGATTGTAGTCCTATACTCATTTGCCTGGAATAAGTTACTCTGAGCAAAATGGGACCTATATCTGAATGAGCTCATATAGAATATCACTTTAAATATCTGAAGGCTTAAGTTATAAATTATATTGACATCAATCAGATGAAAGAGAACATAAAAGTAATGACTAAATAGTAGTTGACAGAGTCATCAGTAGATTTAAAGTTCACATGAACCCCCATTATATGATTTGTGAATATTATATCTTTTCGGAAGACATACATTATGCAATATAGAGGTGCAAAAGAAAAAAAAATAGGATTAAAGAGAGAAGTGGAGAGCAAAGGGTTCAAACAGCTTTAAGTTCACTCATTCTAAATTTCTAGACTGCTGAATAAGTGATCTCTTTCTTCTCTACTCTTTTTGTATCATTTTTACTCCATGCATTCAAGAACATTTCTTTCTACACATGCTTGGAGATAAAGGGAAACATTGATATGTAGCTCTATGCCAGATAGTCTGACTCCCTGGAAAATCTTGGCTTCATGTGGAATCTAAACAACTATAACCACTAGCACAGTGTGCAAATTGTACATTGTAAGGAATGATGGAGGACCAATGGTGTCCATTTTTGAAGCAAGATATCTCTGTAAATGTTTTGAACTGTCAATACTTTTAAGATAATGGTTGAAATCAAGCAATATGATGGCATAGGGCCTGGTTACTTGAGGGACCACCTGTCTCCCATAACATCTGCCCAACTAGTTCAATCTGGCAGGGTTGGTGCGCTCTGGGTTCCATCTATTAAACAATGCCACCTATCCGGGGCCTGGAAGGATGACTTCTCTGTAGTGGCACCTGCCCTCTGCAATGAAGTTCCCCCAGAGATTCAAACAGATCCTACTCTGCTAGTGTTTCGAAGGGCCTTAAAGACCCGGCTCTTCGCCCAGGCCTTTGGAGAGGATGACTGATGCCCCTTTCTTCCTTTCTGTTCCTCTCTGGCTTTACTTTCTTTGCCATCGTTGTTCTTTTGTCTTGTGCTGTTTTTGTGTTTTTTGTATTGTTGTTAAGCATTTTAACAATTGTAAATCACCCAGAGTTGCTGGGAGTCAGGTGGCATATAAATTTAATAAATTATTGTTGGTCGGACAGTCAGCCAGATGTTTAGACTGGATGTGGCATTTTTATCCACCTATTGAGTTCTGGATAGGGAGATGTTGTTGTTTGATGGTAATAAAGGTATCATCGCAGGATGTAGGCTGTTCCAAATAAAGCTGCCTTTTGCAATTGACTGATGGTGATTTCGTCAATGGCAATGGTGTTCAAGTGGTGCTCCAGATGTTTTGGGATTGCACCCAAGGTGCGTATTACTGTTGGTACTATGTTTGCTTTCTTTTGCCAAAGTCGTTCTATTTCTATTTGCAGGTCTTTATAGTTTGTGATTTTCTCCTGTTCTTTCTCTTCTGTTTTGCTGTCTCCAAGTATTGCAATGTCCAGTATCCAAACTTTTTTGTCTTTCTTATCAACAATTGTTAAGTCTGGGGTGTTGTGTGGCAGGCACTTGTCTGTTTGAATTCTAAAGCCCCAGAGCACTCTAGTTTCTTCATTTTCTATTACTTCATCTGTTTTGTGATCCCACCAGTTCTTGCTTGCAGACAAAAGGCATTTCTTTTAGATATTCCAGATGATGATGATGATGATGATGATGATGATGATGATGACGACAATGATGATGATGGATTCAACATTTTGCGTAGTTTTAATAGTTTTTAAAATGAAATGAATCTTTCATTTCTTTCTCATCCTTTATGAAACAGCTCAAAATGATAATTTTATTTTACTTGAACAAAGTAAACCAAGTTTGCATGCTTCTGTTATATTAGGAAGACAGGAAAAGTTCACTTAAAATAGTATAGTTTGGGAAGATAAAAGTATTTTGAATTAGAAATAAGTTTAATAAAACATTTTATAAGAAAGGAATATAATTCGGCATTAATACTCTATCCACACATTAAGCATGAATATTCAGATATTGTCTAGTCTATGTTGTCCATAAGTGAGAAGCTACTGTAATCAACTGTATAATCCCAGAACCTGGTGGGTCTTATGAACTACTATAATAGTAAAGAGACTGGTGTCCAAACACTAGAGAGTAAGACACATATAACAGCAACAGCAATAAGGATAATAACAACAATATGCACAGTAATCATGCATGCATTTTCATGCAAAACATGCTTAATGTCTACAAGTAGAGCTGGAAAGTTTTCTTTTTGAAATCTTGGTGAGCTGTTGCAAGTATTGACATTATTGGCAAGCTTGACGGACCCAGTGAAAAGATGTTAAATTCAGTGGTGATATAACTGCAATATCTTAATGCTGTGTGAGAGACAGCCAAGTCATTGATAAGTATAAAAAACCATAACTGTTTTATGCTGATGAATATATTAATGTGTGGGAGGAATGTTAAGGAATTATTAATATGAAGTTTTATGAATTGCTTTTCTTGTCTTCCCTTTTAACCCCCATATGTATGCATTGAACTTTATTGAACTGTTTATAGTTATTGTAAATTTTGGGGAAAGAAAAAGTATTTTTTTTAAAAAAATGTTTGGCCAACTACAATCCTTTAATTGGTATGCTGAATAATAGTCATGATTGAAACATAACTTGATCCCTTTTAACATAATTCTTTATTTTTAAATAAGGCTTCAGTTTCTCAGAAATGCATGTGGATAAACTGAATAATATGACCTGGCTTATTATCATGTGTCACTCTTAAATCCACCAAAGAAAAAAGAAAAAAAAAGTATCCACTTAACCATATTTTTAAAGCGTGGTATATTAAATCTGGATAGGGATGGAATTATCACAAGCCAATCCAATACACATATTTTGATCTTGCCTCTTAAGGACATCACTGAGGAAAAAAGTAGAAATGCAGCTATGGGTACAAACTTGGCATTTTCCCTTCTTTGTTCCTAATCCTGCCCCCTTTATTTCGGTTAATGGGAACTTATGATCTCATTTTGGATATATGCTTATTATTTTATTCTCTAGTCAGTGTTAAAAGTGATAAACAGGAAATAGATGAACAGTTATTTCATTCAACTATACCAGGGGTCCCCAAACTCTTCAGCTCATTGACCCCTTCATGAAGTTTCAGATTGTTCATTGACCCCCAAACATTTATTATAAGAAAGTAATTTAATAAATACTACTTTAATAGTACTACAAATAATGACAATAACAACAACAACAACTTCAACCCCCTTGGCTACACACGCACACACACACACACACACACACACGCATATACATAGACCACCTGACTCCAAAACAACTCTGGGTAGCTCATAAGATGACATCCAAACCCTCCATATGGAACACATACAAAAACTCATCCAACAAGGGGACCCATCTGCCCTAACACACTCTCTCACACTACACATATATATGCACACACAGGCACACACACACATATATGGCATGCATGTATGTAATTTCTGGAAATATGAGCCTGCACATATGTATATGTATACCAGAGAAATGAAATGGATAATGTGAAAGGCCTTCAATAAAAAAAAATATCTCCATATAATTACAGGGTAGCACAGGCTGAACATAGCCAAGGAGAGGCATGGTGTTGACTAGATTGGTACTAAATAAATATTAGAGGTATGCAACATTTTTCAATCTGGAAATGTTTTTTTCACATCATTATTTCATACAAAATTTCAATTTCCATTTTATTTCCATTCATTGCAGTGAGGTCTGGGTTCAAAATGGGAAATGTTCTCAGCATCTTATAATCTTGGTAGACACCGAGATCCTTTGGCAAGGGAATGCTTTTGATGTAAAGAAAGTTCACATCAAAGTTAAAACATGATTGATGGTTTTATGTCCACATATGGGAGAATGATGATTTATACATACATATGTATCATGTGAACACATATTTTGATTTTCATGAGGAATCCTGCCAAAGGTATCTACATCATCTGGCTCCTTTACAACAAAACACAACAAAAAGCAGGATTGACAAGCTAATTGTTAATCAAAATATTGTTCTCCAATGCCACCAAATGTCAATACACCATTCCCAGAAAAGCACCCTTTCTTAAATGCTTGCCTAATGAGATTGATCACTAGCAGTCTTCATAAAATATGCAAATACAGAGTAATTTAAATGCAAAGCATCATTAAACAAAAATGTTAAGATAGATGCAATCAAGACTCATAATTAGGCTTTAAAAAGAATGCATCACTTTCACTGTCTGTACATGGGATTAATTCCCAAAGCAGAGGAGAACAAGAACTGCAACATACAGATCTCCTGTTACTGACTGGTAATAAGCTTTTCTGTCCCTGCAGGGATGGTTAAATATTATTCTTGGAAATATTTAAAGTTGAGAAAAACATTTTCTATTGAAAAGTGATTGGTGTTGTAGGGTGTGTACTGAATAGAAGACTGGACAAAATTACCTTGAAGACTCTTCCAAGCCTATGATTAAATTCTTGTATGGGAGTTTTCATACTTCTGCTGTGATTATTTATATCAGAGCTTTTATTGCATTCATTCTTCACTCAACTGTAAAGCACCATTGTATGCTATGCTATGCTATGCTATGCTATGCTATGCTATGCTATGCTATGCTATGCTATGCTATGCTATGCTATGGTGTGCTATGCTATGCTATGCTATGCTATGCTATGCTATGCTATGCTATGCTATGCTATGCTATGCTATGCTATTTATCCTATTCCAACCCAACCCAACCCAACCAAAAGTAAGTAGTCCACTAATGTTTCTCCTGCATCTGTCGACTTGGTCAGAGTTGCAATATATTTTTATTACGAGATACGCTTAACATGAGCAAATATTTGGATCTTTGAGGTATGTATTTAATAGACCTTTTGTCTGTTAGTGTCGTAAAACATTGTCATAAAATATGGGGATGGAATTAAATACAATTAAAGGATGTGACTGGAATCAGTTCTTAACTGTATGAAGAAGCACATTCCCAAATCATTATTGATAAGGGATGATAAAACTGTTGATAAGGCATATCACTGTTGGACAACTGGCCAATGCTTTTGTTCTATTCTTTTTTGCGTCCCAGAGTACCAAAGAAAACAATAAGCTTGTTTCTCAGAAGTGAAGGGTAAATGGAATTAGCTAAAGAAAACAATTGCTTGTGAAGCAGCCTCTCAAAGAAATTATCTCAGTTATTATGCTTATTATTCTAGATACTGCCAACAGATTATTCGATCACCGCTTGGGAAACTCTGATTTTCGCACATTTCCTTAATATTCTATAACATTCTATAACATTTCCATGCTTTTCATTGATATTATGCATGTCTTGAAATTTGTGTTTTAAAAATAACATTAGGCAAAAGAAAAAAAATTATATACTGCCCAACTCCTAGTGCGTATCTTACATTTGCAAAATAGCGGTGGTTGCTCTAGTTAATGCTGATTTTTTTTTTCTAATTATACATCTTTCTGTCACTTTGCAGCTTCTCTTGCTGTCCATGTTTTCCAATCTTAAAAAGTTCTTTTGGAGGAATTAATTCAGATCTTCCCTTAGGATTTAAATAATGCATGAGATTCCAGAGACCACTGGAGAAATAGATTTATTGTAGATGTACTTAGATCTACCCCTCGGCCAGCACAGTTCAGTAACTTTTTCATCCTTTGGCCAAGAAATTGAAAGCAATTTTTCTTCCATCAAATTGAGAATTCTAAACATACAGAAGAAAATATCACCATTGTCAAGTGTGTGTGTAGTTGCTGAACAAGCATTTCCATTGATGAGAAGTAAAGTTTTATCTGATAATGCTAGTAAATATCATAACCTCACAACTTCATTACAGAATAACCTGACCATTCAGTAGCAGCAGCAGCAGCAGCAGCAGCAGCAGCAGCAGCAGCAGCAGCAGCAGCAGCAGCAGAACAATGTAACCTGGCAAGATGACATGACATTTAGGAGTTCCTCTGAATTCTTCATCAAATATTAATATTTACATTTACATTTTTATGTATATATATGCGGGTGTGTGTGTGTGGGTGTCATTTTGTCATCTTTGCTTTTAAAAAGAGGCATGAGATCTCTGCAGAGAATATATGTTCAAATTTAGGGATCTATAACTCAGATTAATGACTTCAGAGAGACACCGTGGCTTATAAATTACTTTACATTTTCAGGTTTCCAGCAATATGTTGTAAACTTGCTGAAGATCTGGAAAAATAATGTCATTATAAATGGTTGATTCTTGTGCCCTTCTTTCATCAGCATTTAATTTCTGCTGGGATTATTCCAAGTTGTATTGAATTAGTGACCACACAATTTCTTATAGTGGCTGCAACATTGTGTGTAGCTTTGAAGGCTTCACTCAGACTCCAAACCTGATTTTTGCTTTCATGGTCTCTCATGTTAATAGCTCTGATTGTCTAATTAAAAGTTATAAGTTACTAAGCATAAACAATAACGTTTAATTTTTTTATTGAAGATGTTAGAAAATGAAAACAAAATCTTGGTGGAACAAATCCTAGCCAGACATCGTTCAAATTATAGCACCAGTTAGAACCATTCAGTTATTGCCTTTGGGATGACTGTTAACATCATGGCTCCACTGGCCTCTTCATCCTAGGCTCAGGCTTACAGTCCAGTATAGGCACATTTGAGTTTACGTACTGCATTCAGCTTTAATGTTTGGTTTTGGTTTGCTGTGTTTCGTCATCCTACCTTTTGCAATTTGGAAATACTGCATGCTAACCCATGTTCTCCTGAGAATGATCATGCAAGGGCTTGGAGGTGTCTCATTTCCATGGACTTTATTCCTTTAAAGAAGGTCACTTATTGAAGTTTTAATTTAGAAATCAGAGACCATTATACATACAAAGATTACTTACTTTGAAACTACTTGGTTTGGAGTAAAACGTATAAATGTGGATCTCATATAAAATATTGGTGCCTGGGCTTCATGACTAAATGGGCAGAGTGGTGGGTTTATACCATGTTTATATTAATTGACAACATTCCATTTATCCTCAACATCAGCTAGCCTTTGATTCAAGCTGAAAAATAATTATAATAAGTATACTGGAATCATGCAGATTCTTGTAAAACATGCTCTGTTGACAAGTATTTGAATTTGCTATATAGAGGGCTAATCTAGTCAAGCACCTATCCATTTCAGTTAAAGAGTTAATTCCTTCTAACACTCTTTGACACTTATCCCATGGAAAATCCATGGGTTTAATATTCAGCAGATCAAATTGCTATAAACAATATCTGTCTTATTATGTTCTGTTATTTCCATCCAGGCTTGAAAACCTCATTCCACAAACATGCATCGGCGACACACCACCCTTCGGGAGAAAGGGAGGAGGCAGGCCACCCGAGGCCCAGCCTATATGTTCAATGAGAAAGGCACCAACTTGACATCTGAGGAAGAACGTTTCTTGGACTCAGCAGAATATGGCAACATCCCAGTGGTACGGAAAATGCTAGAAGAATCCAAAACATTGAACTTCAATTGTGTTGATTACATGGGACAAAATGCCCTACAACTGGCAGTTGGCAATGAACATCTGGAAGTAACTGAACTTCTTCTAAAGAAAGAGAATCTAGCAAGGGTTGGAGATGCCCTCTTGTTAGCCATCAGTAAAGGATATGTACGGATTGTGGAAGCAATATTGAACCATCCAGCCTTTGCACAAGGGCAGCGTCTCACTCTAAGCCCACTCGAGCAAGAATTACGAGATGATGATTTTTATGCTTATGATGAAGATGGAACACGCTTTTCCCATGACATTACTCCTATTATACTTGCTGCTCATTGCCAGGAATATGAAATTGTTCATATATTGCTACTGAAAGGGGCGCGGATAGAAAGACCCCACGACTACTTCTGTAAATGCAATGAATGCACTGAGAAGCAAAGAAAAGACTCATTCAGTCACTCTCGGTCAAGAATGAACGCCTACAAGGGATTAGCAAGTGCGGCTTATTTGTCTTTATCTAGTGAAGATCCTGTTCTTACTGCTTTAGAGCTAAGCAATGAACTGGCAAGACTAGCCAACATTGAGACGGAATTCAAGGTAATATAGAGAATTTCTACTGCTATACATTTATTTTGTCTAATGGCATTTGTGGGTTCACAAATCGCACTTGGTGCAGATTAGACTACGTGTTAAGTATATGCATGCAAGTAATATGTCTAGGTTTCTTTTTTTCAAATGGCAGCCATGGGGAAAAAAGAATCACAAGGGTGAATGGGAGGGAAAGATACCTGATTTCTGACATGCTGCAACTCTTATGAAATTGGTGCACAAAGTTTCTATTCAGCTTCAGAGAAGGAAGCTGCTGTTGAAGACAATGGGATTCCCCACTCCCTGGAACCAATAACAGTTTTGGAAGGGAATGTCTATTGGCCTGCAGCATGAACAAAAAGAATTAGACTTTCTTACCTGCATACTCTAGTTGTGACCTTGACCTGAGCCAGCCATCGGAAATACACATGCAATATATTCTTCCTTTAAAGGAAATAAGCCTGTATAAAATAAGTCAGTAAGTGTAACAAGAAATCTGATTTCAGCCTTGTCTTCTTCTACATCTTTATGCTAAGAAAAGAATTTCCACTTGACAGGCTGACAGAACATAATATTTTGAGATTTCCCACTTGTAAAAAGATATATCTTTTTACAGACTTTTTTTTAATCTTGCTGTGAAAGTCACTGAGATTATCTGTATTTTTGTTAAAAAGTGTAGAGAGTAGGAGAGACTGAAAGGGTTCGTTGTTTTTGTACTTTTTGTAAGTCTTAGTTTGATGTTTAGTCACTATCAATTTATTATCCAGCCTTGACACTCCTATTTGTGTGACTGTTTCCTTAGTTTTGGGTGTTCTTTGATATTATTGGTTTTTAGGTCCCCAATCCATTTGCCTCTGGGTTCTGAAAGTTGTATCTTACTCATTGCTTCTGTCCATTGTGTACATTTTTCTTTGTGATATTTGGAGTCAGGTACCATTCTGATGCTAGTGAAATGTTTTTCATATATCTTAAAAGCTAGAGACATCACACTTACTTAACGTCTAAGTACAATATCCATGTCTTTAGCTTGGTGGTTGGATGGAGAGGATACCAAGACAACAAGCTTCACCACCTGATGATGCTTTAGGATTCATTTGCTCAGACTAGAACCCCATAAATGCCTTTCATCAATACTCACATGGTTTAAGTGTGTTCAGATGGGTTTAAATTTAGGCTTTCATAAGGTTTAATTACTTAAGGATGAACCCTAACATAGAAATGCAAAGGGATGTAAATCATGGCCATATTATTTAAAATGGAATCAGGAGAGTCAAAGTTGAGAGATAGGACACAGATACTGGAATATTTTGCCTATTTTGCACTTGATACAAAAATCACTGACATGAGAAAGTCATGGCTTTGGGCACAAAGTAGTCAGAGAGTTCTGATTTCTGTTAGCTGAAAGTGAAGTAAGGGACAATTTCATGCAATAAAAATGACTTAAGGCAAGACTGTTGTGAGAAAGGCAATGGTAACAGTAGATTATATTAGCAATTTTTACTTGAAAGGCTGTATGCAAATATAGGAATAACAACATGAAATCAAGGAATAAAGGTAGTCCTCATTTAGTGACTGCCTTGTACAGTGATCATTCATTACAATGGTGTTGAAAAAGTAACTTTGTGACCAATCCTCACATTGACGACCTTTGCAGGTCTGTAAAGCAAAGGAAAGCAGAAGTAAGATTGTGAACACAGTTGCAGCTTCACTTAGCAACCGCTTTGCTTAACTCCCAAGTTGAAGGTTCCAACTGTGGTTGCTAAACAAGGACTATATGTAATGTATATATTTTATACCCTCATGTTTAAGAAAATTAGCAGGAGATTGCTCTGGTTACAAAATTTGGTTTGAACAAGTTAGTGGCATTTGCAAACCAGATCATGTCGCATTAAGTATAGCATCTTTTTATAAATATTCAGAATTAGGAACAGATCTGACTCTCAAGCTTAATGAGAAGAGAGAAGGTAATCTGATGATACAGATAAATGTAATGATACTGCTTTATATTTATATCATCAGTATGCATGATATTTTTTCGTGGTAATATAAGCAAAGTCTTGTATATCCTGTCAAAAATCTTAGGTCTGGGTTTTGCCGCTAGCAAGATTTTTTTATGTGTGTGCCTTCAGTTCAGTTTTGACTCCTTGCGACTGCCTGGACAAGTCCCTGCAGTTTTCTTGGCAATATTTTCAGAAATGGTTTGCCACTGCCTCCTTCCTAGGGCTGAGAAACAGTGACTGACCCAAGGTCAACCACCTGCCTTGGCATGACTAGAACTCCTGGTCTTCTCGTTTCTAGCCTGGTGCCTTAGCCACAACACCAAACTGGCTCCTATAAAGATATTACACTTCTTTAATATAAACAACTCTGGCCCAGAGCCATTTAAAAAAAGAAAAGAAAACCTTCCTGAATTGTACCAGGGTAGGATTGGAAGGACCTGCTTTGCAATGGCTCAGATTATCTTTGGAGGGTCAGTTTCAGAAGGTGCTTCTGTACTCTTGTTGATACCATAAGTCTTGTCTTGTCATATCTGTTGACCCAAATTCTATGTGATGTTTACATAATCACTGGGAAAGGTGCTCTGAAATTTTTTGGGTTTGGTGCTAAGGATGCTAAAGATACCCACCTCTACTTCTTATTTCCATCCAAACCCAAGGAAACTATTGAAGTTTAGAATCAGTGTCTGATAATGATAATTGATGGGGGGGGGAGTAAACAAATGAAACTAAATTCTATCCCCAAAGATCCAATCTGCACATTCAGTGTAAGCAACTTTCTGCTTATTTTCAACATAAGCAGCTTTCTGCTCAGAAAGAGTAAGAATAGTAAGCCAAAGAAATTAAAAGCATAAGATAAAAAGGAAAAGATAATACAGATAAAACTATTTACATGAAACCGTTCACTAAAATACATCTTTTAATTCTTGAAAACATTCCTGGGGTGTAGTGGGTTAGGGTTTGTGGTCTGATTGCTGTAAGCCACTCAGAGTCACCATACATGAGTTGGGCAGCCAGATAAATTTGCTAAATAAACAAACAAACAAACCATTCTAGCTTCTAGCTCTATACACTGATTCATACATTCCCTTTTGTTCTTTAAAGTTCTCCCCTCTCTCTTTCTCAGGATGTCATTAATTCCATCCAACCATGACTTTCTTGGTCTTTCCCATTTGCCTTGACCTTCATTCTCCCTTTATATATTTATTTTACATTCAGTCCTCTTTCATTGTCTTAATGTGACCAAACTGCTTACTCACATTTACATTTAATTCATGTTCATTAAGCACCTATTCATTCTTAACCTTATCTCTTCTTGTTTCACAATACATACATCTTAAGTAACCCCTTGACACTGTATTTAATGTATTTTTATGTTTCTCTTGACTTATCTAACTCTCCAACTTTCAGTTAACATTCATTTCTAGCAAGATGCTAGAAATGCTTTCTTATTCATTATTTTTTATACTTTCTTTTTCTTTTCTTTTCTTTTCTTTTTATGCTTTCTTTTTCATTTTTTTCCCCTTAGGCACCAACATTGATAGCATCCATTTCCATTTCGCTCTTCAACATATCACTGAGATAAATCTCTAAAAAATCTCCTTCTAGTATTCTCCGACTTCAGTTTCATTCCAAATAACTTCATCACTTTTCCTTTGAATTCCATTTACTCTGCTGATGGCTCTTTAGTTAGCCCTCTTCACCCATTCTGAAAACATTTTTTTAAAAATTCTATCAAAATAGTTCTGTACTTTCTCTGCCTGTTTTAATTTTAATTGTTCCTTGCTCTCTTTGATTACATTTTTTGCAACTACATTTTTCTCTCTATACACATTATATATTTCTCTCACCCTCATTTTTGGCAGTACTCATTCTCATATTATTTTGACTTCATCCCACAACCTCATTCACTCCATCATTCTGCTGAGCAACCATTTTTGTACTCCCCATTTGCATAACTCCAGACATTTCTCTGGCACTCTGTAACATAATTATTTTCACTCTGTTCTAAGCAGCTTCTACATCCTCTTTCCTTATGCCTAGTTCCTATTCATTCTTGTTGGGAGATTATTTATCTTCTAATGCTTTTTAATTCAAGAACCATACTTTCTTTTTCTGCAGATATTCTACTTTCATTCCCTTTGTTTCTTTTCTTCTGTGTCTATCTTTTCCCATGATCTACTCTTGTCACTAGGAAAAAATGGTATGCTTCACTAATTCTCTCAACCTTTTATCATAAGCCACCAATCAATCATGTCTTTAGATTGATATTAATTCCTTTTCCATATATGCATATGAATAGACTGATACTTATACCAAATATTTGAAACAGACTTTTATCTAAACAGATATTGCTCAACATTTAACATTCTCATTAATTCTTGGGTCTCTGAATAGCTAAGTCACTTTTTCCAAATGGTTCCTACCCATCCATTCATGCCACATAGCAGAATAATGGTTTTCCTCTGGATTGCATTCAATCAAAATATTACACAATTTTTCTTGAAACTTATATCTGATTTTTTCATTGTCATCATTCACTAGGGCGTAACATACAGCTAACACCAACCTTTGAATTCCTACTTTTATATATGCACTGATAACAACTTAGATGACACCAATTTATAGTTTCTGACATACATTTTAGCTCTTTCATTCAGAATTAGACTTCAAGTTTTCATATATAATCATCAGCTGTAACCCACAGGATCCAACCACCTTTATTCAAGTCTATCAGATCTTTCCTTTTTCTCTCTGTTTCACCAACACACATCTTTTTTTCTTTCATTGGTTAATTCATTCTCTTTACCATTTACCCCCTATACTTCCTAAGTCACAATCTTCCATATTTTATTTATTTTATGTATTTATATATCACATTTATATAGCCACCCATCTCACACAAAGCGACTCTGGGCAGCGTACAACAATTAATTACATATACTGTGGTCATCACCAGATGGCCACATAGATATTGATCCCTGATACCCATTTTGAGTTTGGTCAATCAAGGCTTTCACATAACACCTTTTAGTAAGATTTTTTAGACCCTTTAGACTAGGTAACCAACCTTATTTGTATCCATGCCACTTGCAGCAGGACCTGAAAATGTGCCCTTAGTTTGGGTACATTATGGTCAATATGTCAGAAGTAAATCTAAACCCCAGTTTTACTCCAAGCAACTTCCCATTATTCTAGCTAAAGTAGGCTTTCTACTCTAGAAGCTATCTTGCAGGCCAACAGAACTATTTCCGTTGTTGGACCATGTAGGAGGTATATGCAGTATACTAAAATATATCCAGGATGTATAGAAATAAAAGATATAAAAACATTTTAAAAGAGCACAGTAGCAGATACAGGAGTTTTTTCAGTGAGAAAATAACAAGAATGGGAAGACTGTTCAGGGTGCCTTTTATCCTTCTAAACTCCTCTCCCCAGGTGGATTGCTATTTTTGGGGGGAAAAAAAAAAACAGGTTGGTGATGCATTTCAGCTTGGCACACTATATTATTTTCTCTCTCTTTGCTAGTTTTAAGGTGGCTGTGTGGACTATTTAATCAAAATAATTGCATGGAAAAAGAAAGCAGATAGGAATCAAGTTCTTAGGATATAAAAGAAGGGATACAGGATAAACCTACTAATAAATTGTGAAAGAACTTAATGTCTGTTAATGGGCCCTTTACAATGCATATAGTAAATGAACTTTTTTCATCAGTAGACTTTCATCGTTGAAATCAAGGAAACTGGAAGATCAAGCTGTAGCAAGCAAAGGAAAAGTTCTGATTCTGTAGAGAATTGCTGTGCAAATATTGACAGAAAATATGAGTCACAATTAAAAGATGGAAAGGATAAAACCAACAGGCTTTCAAATAGTGCCTTGTCTGTCTGTCTGTCTGTCTGTCTGTCTGTCTGCCTGCCTGCCTGCCTGCCTGCCTGCCTGCCTGCCTGCCTGCCTGCCTGCCTGTCTATCTATCTATCTATCTATCTATCTATCTATCTATCTATCTATCTATCTATCTATCTATCTATCTCTGGCTTGACTCAGTAGTGGACAAACAAACCAATACTTTTATTCATTTTTATAAATCAGTTCAGATTTCTTTCCATAGTAGCCACCCATGGTAAAAAATATACTACTTTTTAAATAATTTATATTTATTTATTCCTATACTTATTTGTTGCATTTGGGTCCTACTTTTCTTCCAGGAGCTGAGGAAGTATACATAGTACTTCCCCTATTTTATCCTCACAGCAACCCTGAAAGGTAAATAAAAGGATAGTAATTGGCTCAAGGTCACCTGCTTGACTGGCTCTACATTACCTGATTCAAGGTCACCTGGTTCCCCCAACCTCATCTCTGCTCTAACTAGTATACCACATGGCTTACCAGTGAATTGATTATATCTAATAGTAGCCTTCAAATCCTCTGATGAATCTTTTCCTGCCTCTTCCAAACAGCTACTGACTTTTTTTTCTCAATGAAAGTTGAAATAGCCTTTGTGGATATCAGACATATTAAAGAATCAAAGGGCAATGATTCTGAGTCTCTAAAGATATTGGCTTCACTGACAGATTGGTAAAGTGTCACTGGTTTCAATACCTGATGAGAACAAGATGGAGTTGATCCCTATTAGATACAAGTATTCAGTAATTAGTGTATTGGGACATCTGAGAAATAAGGCTTTTTAAGTTCAATGAGAGAGGATTATCTGTGAAATAAAATCAGAATATCCATGGTTATCATCATTATTGCTTTAAATAACCTTTATGGAATCCATCTATATTTCTTTCTACTTGGCTTTAGTCATCCCTTTTTTTTTTTTTAATTAAAAATATCCCCCAAAGAAATTAATATAAAAAAGCTATAAGGAACGTTGACAGCCAATTTTTACAGGGTGAACTTGGTGGCTAGATACAATTCTGAAAAATATCATGTAATAGCAGTCCACCTCAAATTCAGTGATATTGATTTACCCGCCATATTTATCCTTCTGAGGATAGATGTTAATCCTAGTCAATATTTAACTGAGGAAAAAGTATTTGATCCTAAATGAAAGCCTGTCAATATATTCAGTTAGAAAGCTGATAACCTTAGCATCAGAAAATTGAAGTAATAATCATGGAAAGTTAAAAAAAAAAAAAGTGTCAGGGAGATGGGGTCATTCATTGGAGTAACAAGGATATATGAACAAGCAGGAGAATGGGAGAAAATAAAAGCAATATCATCTAAGGATAGGTGGACCAATATACAGCCAGTCTATCTTACTGTCTTTATTATTCTATCAGTACTCAGGTCTGTCTGTCTTTTTATTTATTTTTTTATTTATTTTTTAATATTTTATTGGGGTTTTAAAATTACAAAGTTAAAAGTTAGAAATGAAAAAGAAAATTGAAAATACAAATTATAAAGAAAAGGAAAAGAAAAGAAAAAGTGAGATAAAGTAAAAGAAAAAGAAAAAAGATATGAAAAATAGATAACTTCCAATCTATCTCTGGTCTTAGGAATAATAAGAGTATCATAAGTGCTAGTTTTTAATGCATTAAGTAGGAATAATTCTTTGTCAAAACATATCCCATTACATTTATAATCTAATCTTCAAATCCCCATGTAAGCTTCACCCCACCTGCATTTTGCAAATAGTCCATCCATGGTTTCCATTCTTTAAGGTAATAATTATTTGAGTTTTCTTTTAATAAGCAAGTCAGTTTATCATTTTCTGCCATTTCCATCAGTTTTAACAACCATTCTTGTATTATTGGTAGTGTCTGGGTTTTCCAAAATTGTGCATAAAGAAGTCTTGCTGCGGTAATCATGTATTGAGTAATTCTAATAAGATGTTTTCCTATTTGAAAATCCATTAATCCCAGCAAGAATAATTCTGGTTTAAATGGAATCTGTATTTGTAGTATGCTCTGCATCAAGGTTTGTATTTGATGTCTGTCTGTCTATTTATTTGTTTGTTTGTTTATTTATTTGTTTATTTAAAAGTTTTCCACGCTATTGATGTTTAAGACGTAAATTTCCCAGATACAGACTTATTAATGTAAATTCAGCTAAGGTAAGCTCTCTTTGTAAAAGTAATTGTCCCTTTTTGTACATTATTTTAGAAACATGCATGATTGCACCTCCCATAACAAGTGTGTGTGTCTGGGGAGGAAGAGAGTCTTATGTAGATTTTTGGTCAGAGAAAGACTGGACACTATTTATTTATTATTTCAATTTCTATAGCTGCCTACTCATACACAACTCTGGGTGGCTTACAAGGGTTAAAAAAGCAACAATATAAACAAGTTAAACCAGAAATAGAAATGACCATGTGGGAGGCAGGAGGAAACCCATAGTAATTAACCATAAACAATTCAAATTCAATCAAGGGCTCACATAATGTCCTGGTCCAGTGCCTTGGAAAAAGCCAGATATTCAAGACTTTCTTGAAAACAGGCAGGCAAGGTTGGAACTGGGTGGACTTTGGGGGAAATATATTGAAGAGGGCAAGTGCAGAACAGAGAAAGAATGCCTCTTGGTCCCACAAGATGACATTGTTTAATAGATGGGACCCAAAGCATGCCAACCCAAACAGGCAGATATAATCTTCCCAGACAGGCAGATACAATTGGAGATAGATGGTTTTGGAAATATCCAGACTCTATGCCGTGTACTTCATAGATGATGACCAGCATCTTGAATTGCACTGTACTGATAACAAGTACATACAGTTAGAGACATGTGGTCCTACAAATTTACAGGCTAATTCATTGCTACCACTCAGCCAAAGCATTGGTGGATCTTATAAGTTCCCTCTCATATAAATTCAGAGCAAATTTCCTGTATATTCTTAATCATGGCTTTTCTTCAAAGGACCTACAGTAGCAATGAACTTAATTAGTAAAAAGATGTCAGCTATTTGCTGTAGGGTTTTTGATAGAAGGGTCAAGAAACAGATAAATTATACAGAATTTGGAAATGTTCCATTTCCTGGAGAAAAAGTGAGAAATCAGTTTGACAAACATACAAATAAATACAGTAGGTAGAATGAGAGTCTCCAACAGATATTTTGTTTAAGAGAAAGTGACCTTCTAATTCTATGAGAATGGTTTTGTAGGCTCCCAAATAAAGTTAGCATCCATTTCCCAAAACAGTGCCCCAAGTTACTTAGAAAAGCAATGTTTTTGGTGAATTGCACTGCCATTTCTAAAACAAACTGGCCAGTTATTCACAATCACAGTAGTTTGGAATGGTCCAGTTAATTGATGCTTTGATGGTAGTTTTGTAACATGTTCCTAAAAAAGTGAGAAGCCAGAATGCAGTATGTAACATCTTGGAGTACTAGAATTTGATTTGTAAGTTCAATATTTCAGTTTGTTGCATTCTTTGCTCCACTATGCAGACATAATTCATGGCTTGCAAATACTGACATAACACATTTCCTGGTGGAAGAAAGTTGATAATGACATTTTTAAGGACTATTTCACATAATTTAGCATGGTTACAAAATATACTAAAGATGTATGTATAAAGATGTCCTATTTTTTGACCATAATAAAACATTGTTGTGAATAGTCTGTAAGAATTGCACAGCTTTATGACTATGATCTCACTCAAAATGTCACGGAGAAGGGATGGCATCCAAAATCTTGCCCAGTTCTAATTTAAGGCCTAGCATGAAGGGGAAAAAACTGATTCCATTACAACATGATAAAGTTTGCATCTGATTTGAGTGCTCTTTTATGCTGTAAAATAATAAACTTATTTGATATCAGAAGGAGAAATCTTTATGTAAGTAAAACCCCACTTGTACTTTCTTTCAGAGTCAGTGGCAAACTGATTTAAGATAAAATTAAAATGATATTATGAAGTTATGAGGTTCCAATTACAGCTTTATAGATTTAAGTAAATTTATTCCCAGTGATATGTGATCCATGATGGGATGTTCTTGCACTGAAATTAATTAAGTTCTGATTCTGAGCCCCCTCAACGTAACACTTGGAAATATTTAATTACTTTGACCTGCATGTCACAAAATCATTTGGTAGATTATTTCAGAGCAGTTGCTGTTAAAAAAACAAATCTGAATTATACTGGAACTTATAAAGATGCAGAAATTTGTTCTCCAACTCAAGTTACAATGTGCCCTGTTCTGTTTAATTAAAAATAGCAAAAGTTCACCTAAATGGGCCACTGACAAATATATCTCTCAAGTGCAACCCTCCTTGTCTTCATATTTATCAGGCCGTGTTACCAAAGATGTTTCTCGCATGACTAAGTCAATTACTTTTCTGTAATAGCTTGGAAATACACCTATGAGGATTAAAAGGTACTATTTAACTCCATGCAGGAGGTTTAAAAAGCTTGCACTCATTTGAAAGAATATGCAGTTTGCAGGTACCACCTGCAAGGAAGCAGGTGTCCCATTTCTTAAATTAGGAGGTGAAATAGAGAAGAGCAGTCAGTACAAAAATGGTTAAGTGCTCATGGTTCATTTCTTCAAATCACCTTTCAGTAGAGAATTCGATAACTGTGTCTTCTTCATAGGCTTCTCCAAAAGTCATACCTAAATGAAATCCTAGAAATAAACCATGGAAAGGTGGTCCAAGGTTAAACCTTGCATTGCTTTTATTTCACAAGTAGAATATTCTGTTTATTACCTAGCTAAATCTATTCTTGTGCACAGCAAAAGACCTTTCCTATTCTTTAAATGGAATTCACTCCACATGTGTCAAGATCACTCTGAGTCCTTGAGACAGAGAGCAGTATCCATATCATTCCACTGAGTAATCTAAGCAAATTAAATTATAGCATGGGATAGAAGGACATGGTTTGTTTTCACCAGTCAGAAAATTCGATGATAAGCTATCAAGTCACACTCATTAATACACTTGCAGCTCTAGTTAAAATCCAAATTTTCTTGATGCCTAGAAAAGTACTGAGGCTCCACTTTTCTGTTAAATTTGTTCATAGTGACCCATGTACAATTGTATACTTCTAGGGGTGTGTGAATCAATATGAAGCAAAGCTGTTTTACTGTACACATTGGTTTAAAAGATCTGTGAAAACAAATCTGTATCTATTTTCTTTTTCAGCTTTTCTTAAGATATGAAACTGCTCTATACTGTTATGCAAATTCTCCTGATTTTGTGATTCATTATGTAAATGCATACAGGTGACTGCTTTATTTCTGTCACAGCTTTCAGAAACATATATTTCTTTTTCAGCTGCATCTCCCACAAACAGATCTGGGTGTATTTGTGTGGATTTTTAACTGGAAAAAGATGGAGCTCAGCAAACCTGCTCAGTGCTGATGTCTGTCCTGTGAATAGAGTCCATTTTGGCAGACCTCACAAATCTGTTCTAACATAAATCCTTAGCACATTGTGTGTGTTTGTGTGTGTCCTTAAAAACATACAGTATGTTCAAGTTATACTGATATGATCTTACAAGCAGTTCTTTTCCATAAGCAGGCTGATCTTGCAAAACAACTTGTAAAGGTTTGGCTAGCCATATCATTTCTATCTAAACCACCCATGTGCAAATTTCAGACTTCTTTATGGCATGTACATTGTCCTTGTCTACAAGAATTTCACCATGCATTTCAGCAGAGGAGCAACTCAGTGGAGGGGTACAAATCTAGAAGGGTGAATCAGCTGAGCAAATTACATTGATGGCAGAGTGATGTAATTATTTTCTTATATTTTCAACCAGTCCTACTTTTAGAGACTATGGACAAGCAATATGATTAATTAAGTATAATGATATATAGGCCAATGGAAGTTATTTTCAGACAGATCTGTAAGCTATACACTCTTGCTGTGCAAGTACAACCCTGAAGTCGGTGGAGTTTAGTAGATGTAAAATAGGAGTATTTGCTAAAGATATCTGACTAAATCTCTCTATTGTTTCTCCCTGGCTAAAAGAGAACAAGCAAAAAGGTAAAACTCTTGTTACAGGTTTTTCATGTTTTTTTTTCTTGGAGAAATCAGCTTGGCAACCAGATTCATACATATCTCATTTAAAAAGGCTTTACAGAGCATTTATATGGTCAGAAAATAATTATTCTCGACAAATCAATAAGAAGGCATATATAGATAATTTTCCATATGTATTCATCTATGCATTAGTTCCTGTTTTGAATGTCTTTTTGACTCTTCCCATGATTGCCAATCCATTTTCTCTTTGTTAATCTTTACCAAACATTTTAAGAAATAACTATATTTGGGGTTGAATTGAAAACTCAGAAGAACATTACTATTTCTCAATCAATTTTAGTTATCGTGCCCTCATTTGTTTTGATTTTCTTTCCTTTCTTTTTTTAAATGCTGCCTTAGCATTTGTTGTGGTACTTACGTTCAGAGCTCAACAGAGAGATGTCAGTTACATTTAATAAGTCTGAAAAGTGCAAGACAAAAACAATCTGTGGGAAAGGTGGGCAAAAGAAGTGCAGGATTTAAACTGCAGTAGGTAGAGGGAACTGCACTCTCATCTTGACAACCAACCATTTATGATGGCTTGATCCTAATATGCCATAAAAATTCTTATCTATATTTGTTGTGTCAGGTGCCTGGGAAGTTTCTGCTGATTTTGAAGCTGGGAACCTGACTGCTGTAATCACAGAGAGTTACCTTTAAAATATGCAGAGAATCCTAGCATCTAAAGCAATGAGTACGGCATTATAAACTCAAATGATGTCAGCTAGAGATTTAGCTCCTTTGAATATAAGTAACAGTAAAGCTGTGTCTACAGGTGTTTGTGTTCTCCTTCAAGGCTGGACTGTGGAAATTGCTTCTGGACATAAAAATTTAAATCTACGTCATGGCTGGAAGGCATTAACAGACCAAAGTGGTTCTATTATTAGGCAAATGGAAGCTATTTCAAGTGACAAACTGGACAGACAGTGAAGTCCCCACTTACATCCATACTCACCCTTTGCCATAACAACCAACTCACTGAGCATAAAGAGTATGGCTCTGTGGAGCAATGCTCTCTACCCACTGGTTACTTCAGGTGTATTTCTCTGAAGAGACTGTGGCATACCCTAGCACAGGCAGCGTTCACTAGTCTGTGGCTACTTGACAATATGATAATCTGAGGACCCGCTAAAAGTAGTTATTAAAGGGCAGTCAGTTCCTTATGTGGCTAGAAGGCTAGTGGTGAATGTGTTGCTGTCAGGGAGAGGCATGTAGGAAGAACAAGCAGGAGGATCCCCACATACTTCAGGCCATGGGTCTTCTTGGGCCAGTTCTGATAGCAAAGCCTGAGAAGCAGGAAACTTGTTAGCCAGAAAATCCTTGTTGGCTTCAAGCCTTACATTATTCTAGATGATTGATACTGTGAGATTTAGCTCTATGCTCCCCCTTCTCTCCAGATACTCTTTTTTCAGATTTATTCCTTATAACAAAAAGAAAATTAATAATTGAATAAAAAACCAGGATAGTTCAAAGTCACCCCATGATATCTCAGTTCTAATTCCCTTGTTAAGCCAGAGGGTGTAGTATCACTCTTCAGTTCTTCTAGCATTCCAAACTATTAACTGAAATAATGAAAAGGGTGGTTCTCCTATTGGATTAACTAGCCCTTTTGCTAGATGGCTGCCAAATAAAAATAATGAATAACAGATTGCACTTGATGTGGTTTTGAAAGCTTCTTTGAAAAGCTGTCTAGGCACCCTGGTTAGGAATAGCATTCACCTGAATGCTTGAAAGGCTCAGAATGAGGAGAAAAGGGGTACATACATTTCTGGTTTTGCCTGCCTCAAGCCTCCATGCATCTAATCAATATAAATGTGAAAACAAATAAATAAATCTGGAGTCTGAACTGAGCACTGGCTTGAACACAAGCTCTGCTGATGTGTATCTCCTTTTCCAACTCCCTACCTGACCGCATGGAAGAGGGAGTAGGAGCAGAACAGTGTTTTCTTTTCACTTTATTAATATAATGCCACCTAACATAGCAATATAATATGAGATATAGATAGATACAGATACAGATAGATGTCCATCCACTGAGGCTAGCACTTGTCCTCTATCCCTTTTGAACACTGAAAGGTCAGTATCTAGGGCAGTGTTTCTCAACCTCAGCAACTTGAAGATGTGTAGACTTCAACTCCCAGAATTCCCCAGACAGCATGGTATCTGGGGAATTCTGAGAGTTGAAGTCCACATGTCTTAAAGTTGCCAAGGTTGAGAAACACTGGTTTAGGGAGTTGTTGGCAGCAGAGTTTGCCTGCTCCCTGTTTTGAAAGCTCATTTGAGCAAATGAAAGACCTGACCTTGAAATACCTTCTAATCTTTAAGGAATGAAAAGACCTTCATTCCCAGTGTGCAGCCAGTGAATCTGCATGAGGGTCTCTTTCATTTTTCTTACCGAATTCTCAGGTTCTGGTCATGACAAGAACAAAAACAACATTTGAGCAGTTCAGGTAGATATTAAGTCTTGGCCTTGAATGCTATATTTCTAGAAAAAACTTATTCAAAACATAATTTGAGGTTGTTTTTTTTTTTTAAGAGCTAGGAGTAGAATATTAAATAGTTGCAAACTTTTGGAGGGTATTATGTACAGAAGCTGTTACTACCGTTTTACTCTCATGCCATTGAGTGAACTAAGAAGATAATGCTGAGGTTTAAAAGTGCTCCCCCTCACATCAGCTTCTTGCACTTCTGTCTGTTTTGGCTGATGAGTTTTATTTCATTAGTGGTTAAGAAATTCATTGGCTTCTTTGCAGAAGGAGGAGCAGCCCCTCAGCTGAATCAGTGGTTACCATGGCCTCTAAAATCATAAGGTGTCTGGTAGTACTTTTCCAGACTAACACATTTTATTAAAAGACATACGTTTTGTGAACTACCTCGCACTTCATCAAATGCTGTGGCGAGCCATACTTCACAAAAGCTTATAACTTTAGTAACTGTTGCCAGACTGAAAAAGTGCTACCAGACACTTAGGATGTTGGCTACCAGACACTAATTCTCTTCCTACATGGTCTCAAATTGTAGGGAGATGATGAAATGATGCAATCATGGATTTTCTTTTAAGTAGGTAGCTCAGGGAAAGAAAAAAAAATTAATTAAAAATGTTTTTGAGGGTTTCAAGCCACTAACCTTCTACCTGCAAGCCAAGTGTTAAAACCACTGAGCTATTGTAGCTTTGCAGGGTAAAGCTGGCTGTAAAAACTGTTCAAGACCAAAAAGCAGTAAGAAAGGAATTTTTATTTTAAAGTTGGCTGTTGTGCCTGCATGTGTATTTAATGTTTTAACTTTGCATATATATACACACACACACACACATAAAAATATCCATGTCCAGACAGACTGGTCACAGGAAGGAAAGTGATTAACAATTTAAGTGGAAAGGAACAACAGCAGGAAAATTGCCCAGTAGGATAGTGTGGTAGCCTGCTGTCCAGACTGAATATCTTGCAAGTTGTTGCCAAGTATCTAGCCCAGAGGGGATTGTATTAAGCTGGTTTAGAGTCAAAGCAGCAGGAGCAGCTTAAGGATGCAGGGTGAACATCAGTCTAGTTTCATGCTGTCTATTCTGGTGGGATACTGCTTTCCAGAGTTAGGGGCTCTTCCCCCCCCCGCCCGACCCTGTTGCCTTTTAACTGAAGATATCTGAGAATTACCTGGGGTACACATTCAAGCATGTGCTTGGCCACCGGGTTATGATAAGAGGATCCATTCACACTATCATCAGTTGGGCTGGTAAGATTATAAACTGAATCTGAAAATAAATAAAAGCTTGTTTGGAGAGTTAATTCAAACCCTGACATTGCATTTTCTCTTACTGATGTGTGTCTGTAGAAACCAACTTTTCTGTTTTCTCTCGGCAAACGTTTTCTGCTGAATTTCTACTTCAGAAACCAGAATGTTCATCCTAGTATAGCTACTAGCATAGTAGCTTCCTAGTATCTAACTTTTTCTACCATCTGGCTCTCCAGATGTTGCATTACAGGTTTGATGATCCATAGCCATAGGTTTGTTTGACTAGTGATGATGGGAGGTGTGGTCCAACATCTGAGACTGGGAAAATATACTTTAGACAGTGCTCCATCTTGAGCTCAGTCATAAGACAGTATTTCACAAGAACAAATGAAATGTATTGCTTGGAAATGAATGTTTTGGCAGTGCCAACTGAGTGGCAAAAGAATGGGTTCATGATAATTCAGAACTGGAGTGAATTCTTGGCACAGCCTTTTATTCATTTCTTTGAAGACATTGCTCTTTCATTGATATGAGGAAAGTTGTCATTTCCTTCTGAGTTTATGCACATGTGGGTGTGCCGTTTGCTAAGCCCGTGAGCATATGAAACATTTTTGAGACTTCTACTGGTAAATAAATAGCATTTTTTTAAAAAAAGATTAAATAGCAAAATGTGGTTGGCAACCTTGTGTTAGTTTGGAAGAGAGGATACAACTATTGTGCTCCTTAGTTAGAGAAAGGGCTTGCAGAAAGGGAATAGCGGTTTTAGAAGAGTTTGGGAATGCATTTGCATCACCATGCCTGGCTCTATCATCAGCCCTGGTGAGATGTTAGGAATACTGCAATGCATAGAGCCTTCCAGAAAACATAATAAAAACTCATGGCAAAAGCTATAGAAAGCACTTTACTACTATTATTGCTTTAATATAGCCCTCCCTCCCGCAGAAGAACCAAGAAGTACAAGAAGAGAATGAAAAAATATCCACAAAACAGAGGGAAAAGGAAACAATATAAATATACAGTATCACATATAAAAACCAATCAGTCTAATATTTAAACACAATAGTTTTTTGATTACTTTAACAGAGATGATGCTCCTGGACAGAAAGAGAATACATATCAGAGATCCAGGATGGTAAATCAGGGATTGCACTGTCTTTCCAAACTTTCTTTAGTTATTTATTAGGTTTATATACTGCTTTACACTCAGGAAATCATGGCTGCTCTCCATAATTCTTCAAATAGGATTACATTTCAAATTTGGGATATATAACTCATATATACATTCATATCTTCAAACAGTATTGATCTTGTACTGTAGATATTAAGCCAAAATGGGGCAATATTGGGGCAACCTATATTATTATTTTTTTAAATTATTTTTAACGGTATTCTTTATTTTAAAACAGCACAAAGTATAAGTAAAGTACAAAGATACACAATAATAACCAAATTAACCAATCTATAAAAATAAAAATTATTTTAAAAAAACAGAAAAAGAAAAAGAAAAACCAAATACAAAATCTAGCTTACATATTACATTTATAAATAGTCACTGCTTTACAAAAAAATACCATATTATATTATATTATATTATATTATATTATATTATATTATAATATTATAATCAGATACAAAATATTATTGTAAAATACAAAATCTATGCTAAAGAAGAACATATTGCTTCAGCCTTATATGTGGAAAAGAACAGATAAGTCGCATACTTCCAAAAGGCAATCCTTAATACCTGGAATAATAATTTCTCAATATTATTCTTTTAGCCATACCACATGTACGATTAAACCATAATTCCTCATAGACAGTTAGATTCCAGAGCTTTGGTATATAATTCAGAGCAGCAACAGATTAACAGCTTTAACATTTAAAGATTTTCCCATAAATCTGCTTATAAACATTGAAATACTGTTCCAGAAAAGTGTCAACCTATATTATATGAGCGTCACCTCACCCATTTTACACTTCTAACATAATGAGATTGTTAACCAATCCTTTTTAAACATTCTCAGTAAACATTAAAAAAGAGTCTGTGCTTAAAAACCCGATTGGCAATAAGCTATTCCAAAGTATTAATACCTCTAGTTGACCACAACTTGAAAAAATAAAAGAAGAAATTAAAATTTACCTGCCATTTTTAAACTGGGATGATACCACAATGTAAATGGATTATGTGAGTATGGGCTAACATTATACTTCCATCCCAACATCTTCCAATTATGTCTTCCAGACTTTAATGCAGGCAATACAATGGAATTGTGGCTAAAAATAGTGACAGGCTTTCTCCAGATGCCAGGGTCTCAGAGTCACTATCTAATTGTGGTCCAACTGATCACTCCCATTTTAAAATTCTAAAGACATCCTTGAAAATAATTAACATGCTTGGGCCTGATACTTTGTTTGGCAACATATTTGTTTCATTTGATCTATTTCTGTTAAAAGAAATTGAACATAATAAAATAAAGTAGGGCAGGGAATTTCAGTGCCATGGACCCTGCATTGTGGACCAAGATTTTGAAAATTTTATTTATTGTTGCTTTGGTTTGTCTTGATATATAGTATCTCCTCTCTCATTTGCCTGGTTTTTGCTGCAGTTATTGGACTAGGTTTCATTTTGAATTAAGCTCTAGGTTTGATTGTTAGGGTTGCTTATCCCTAGAAATAAATTAATATAATTAATAAATTACCTTGCTTTCCTGCTTGTGAATTTCTCATGATATCTGATTGTTCACATGGGAATAGAAGGCAGGAGGGTGTAGGTTTTCCAGCAGGCTGCTTCATAGTTGTAATTCAGCTCTTAGAGAGGACAAGGAAAAGAGCTGTAAATGAAAAGGAAAAAAAAAGTGGGGGGGGGTGTAAATCAAACCAAACCAGAAACAGTTCCCAGGTTTCGCTTATTATAAACCAGTTCACTGTGTTCTGTTTCCTAGATGGCATGCATCATCTAAAGACCAGGTTTATTAGGAAAGAATTCAAGGAGCTAAATATAAGATGAATAAGAATTCCTTTGATATTACTCCAGAATATAGAATAAGCAGGTTATAATGAGTGTTGGAAAGTTATGACATTCAGCAAAGCAAAGCAAAGCAAAGCAAAGCAAAGCAAAGCAAAGCAAAGCAAAGCAAAGCAAAGCAAAGCAAAGCAAAGCAAGAGAGAGAGAGAGAGAGGAAGGAAGGAAGGAAGGAAGGAAGGAAGGAAGGAAGGAAGGAAGGAAGGAAGGAAGGAAGGAAGGAAGGAAGGAAGGAAGGAAACAGCCTTCTAAAAACCTCATTCAACTGGCATGGTTCTAATAAACTCAAAGTGTTTCTGGAACATATTTCAAATTGATCCAAAATCTTACCAATCACAACAGTTCGTAAAGATTTTCCCAGATTAAAAAGAAAAGAAAATGTGCCTTTTGCATACAGTGACAGAGACTCACTCAAATAAAATGTTACAGCTGAAGATTGTTCAGCTTTAATGGAGGTTTTATGTTAGAAACAGTGTGCTCTTTTTAAAAAAAAAATGCTGGAGAGCTGACTATTGGCACAAATGATTTACCACTGGGCTTTGTGAGTGATTGGTGGCAGTTTTCCATTTACCTTTTTGTGTTCCTGGGCAGCTGATGGGTTTCCATCTGCTTTCCAATTTGCTACAGAATTCCCACCAAGTTTGAACACATCTTTCACATTTCCACTTGAATAAAACTTTCTCATATGATTGTCCCTTAATGATGCAGGTTAATGGGAACCAATTTCATTTCATTCCAGATCCTAGCTGCTCTGGATTATTGTCAAGTAATAGTTTGGGATATAAAGCTTCATTGGAAGTTTGGAATTAGTGTTGAGCTTCAGGGCCATGAAAGTCTACACTAGTTTGGAATGCTGCCTTATCTACTAGATACAGACCAATAAAGGATGGATGAGATGAAGGTTTGTTTGACTGTGATCCTTCTATCACTCAGAAGTTGATTCAGACAAGAAAAGGAATACATTTAGCAGAAGGTTCATGTAGTTTAGGATAAAGTACAGGAAAGATAGGGCTACTTCAAATGTATTTACCTCAAATGATTTTCCCTAATGTGAGTTTTGCACTTAATAACTTAGCTCAGAGTTGGACAAAGCTTAATTTGTTTTAATCAAGGCGTAAGCAAGGGCTACAGTTGGGAAGGTGGAGATGAGTATGTTTTAAATGACACCTAAGTAAACTTATGGATTTTTTGCATTTGCTTATACTTCCTAGATTACATTAATTACTTGTCCTTAAATCTAGCTCTGACAATGCTCAAGGGCTATCTTTTGATGGTGAGTGGTTTTTCATTGGATCCAGTTTTTATTCTGCTAGTAGAAGAAGTCTCTGTGCAAAGTTCTGCTCAGAAAACTCTTGCTGGCATAGACAGGAAGCTCTTCTTTTGATCTATCCAACCTTTTTCTTTATCACAAAGTTACAGCATTAAATGCTCTTTCTCTTTCTCATCTGATTGAGAATATGCTGTTTCAGCACTGACCCATTTTTTAAATTTTGGCCAGTGATTGTATGGTTGTAGATGATTTCAGATAAGACTGAAATGATGAGCTAAGCATAATATAGGTGCTACCTTTTGTGACATGGTTGCTGCCAAAAATGATTACTCCCATACAGCCAAGGTTTCATATTGAGTTGAATGTTATGTAGGGAATTTGGGATGCTGTCATTGATGAGGTCTATCTTAGCCTTACCAATGAGATTTATTGGTAAGATATTGGCTCAGATATTCCTACATTTGTTGTTGCATCCTGAACATAACTTACAATAATACGACAGTGAGTTGTTCATTAAAAGTCGCTGCCATGTGGATTCAGATATGTGATAAAACCATTTGGCAGGAGATACAATAAAATCCAAATGATCTGGATGACCATGACCAAGCTAACTCAAGATAGAGCTGATCTGGCCTCCTTCCTTCATCAGCCTGAAATGAAATTATGGTAATAAACTCTGGTTAATAGGACATTAAAGACTGTTTAGAAACTTCCACTGGATAGATCAATCTGAGTGTAATACACATAGCGCATTTGTATCCTAGACACAAAATCTGTGGTATCTTGCAAGTTTTGTCTTCTGACCACATTTTATTGACCCCCAAAGCCCTAGCTGGCTTTGGCTGAATATATCTTGGGGACCACCATTTTTAAAGATTAAAATCATTAAAGAGTATCTTCTTTAAAAAATAGATAAAAGCTGCATATGCTGGCAGAGGACAGAGAAGTATGAAGCTTTTCTCATTGTGTAATAGTCTCAAATGTTTGCCAGGGAGCAGGAGTAGGCGAATAATTTGTTTTTAAATAATTTATTGGAAAATCAATGTGGGTAGAAATAAGAATATAAAATAGATAAAGAAATGGTTATCTCTTTGCTCTTTTCCAAACAGCACCCTTTAGGATAGGGATAAGTATCTCCTACCATAGATGTGAGGGCTTGCAGAGGTGTGTTACCCAGCAGCCCTCAAAAGGGCACCTTTGGATAAAGCAAATGCACTATGTCCATAAGGGATTCCCAAGAAAGAAAAGCTGGAAGCCATTATGACCCGTACAAGCTTTATTAAAGGTAAATACTTTAATAAGTATAAATGTATAAATAAGTCTATACATGCAATGCTGCCTGTGATGGAAAACAGGTGTTGTGTTCTGCCATGGCATGTCCACACCAAGGGCTGGTTTATAAGCTTTTATAATCATGCTGAGCATTCATTAATCTTGTGTGCAGAACAAGTGGTCAATTAAAATATGTGACGAACCAGCTTATCAGTGAAATATCCTTCCTGTGAACTCCTCAATGTCTCTGTACCAGGCATTACCACATCATGCATACCCAAATACAGCCTGTGCCATGCTGTTCATTTTTTATTTTTTATATTAAAAAATGTAGGGGGTTAAAAATGGTGTCAGCCTGGTTTGGTGTATGCAACAGGGCTTGTGAAATTTGGCTACGGACAGTGTACAATTAGATCAAAGGCTACACAAGCTTCTTGAGCCACAAGTTGTCCTCCTCCATTTTAGAATAATGCATACCTGGAGCAGCCTCTGGCTGACCTTGTCTGGGCTCAGACATTAAGCAGGGTCAGTCCTGGTTAGTATTTTAATGGGAGACTATCAGGGAATTCTAGGGCTATAGGCTGGAGTGGGAAGCTGGGGAAAAAAAGTCTGGAAGAAGGGAATGCCAAATCACTTCCATACTGTCCCCAGAAAAATGGGTTGGAGGTGTCCATGAAGTTCCCAGGGATCAAGGTTGACACAAAGGAGCCTTAAACATTAATCAAGAGTAAAAAGAGATGATAGGGGGAAAGCAGGCCCTGTATTCAAAGCATTAAACAGTTTATCTCTGAATGGCAATCTCAGTTGTTCTCAATTATACATTTGTTAGAGATTTGCCAATCTTAGCCAAAACTCCCATCATGGAAAAATGAAATTAATTAAAGAAAATTAAAGAAACCAAATAATTAGCATCTAAGGTTTAGAATTTAAAAATAAAGGTTTTTTCCCATTGTTGGGTATGTAAACATTCTTAATAAGCAAAAAAAGGGAAGGATCTTATTAAGGGATATATCACAACTACTGCAAATTAATGGGTTAATTTTGAGCTTTATTCCATGGAAAAGGTCATTACACTGTGGACAGAGTTTAATGAAAAAAGGTTTAGAAGAGTAGCTTTAATGGTGGAAACAACATTCCTTATTGGAAAGTTGCTAACCTTCAAGTATCATCAATCAAGAGTGAAAGATTTTTTTATTCCAGTGCTAATGTTAAAAAGACATGGAGTTCAGAAGTTTAATCTCTGTTTAATCATGATGTTCCAAACTCCTTCCCTGTGCCTAATCCTTCTCAGTGAGTTGCTGTCATTCAATACATTCAGTAAGTTATCTTCTTTTCCATTTATCCTTAATGAGATAGTTTCCCTATGCTAATTTGCCCAGGCAAGATAGATGGAAGTAAAAGTTCACAAGGACATTACTGAAGACTATTCAGTTCCAAACTTTCCTGAGCATTTACACATGAACAGCACGTGGATCCCTATTTAATTCTTGCCAAATATCACCACAATCAGAAGAAGAAAGAAAAATGCGAGAGACGGGACTTGTTTTGCTAAGATGTGCACTTCTGAATTGTTAGGTAGCCTCAAAGGGCAAAAAACAAGGCTGAGTAAGAGTACAGGCTATAGGTGTCCATGCTATGGGGACATTTATTGGATTTCTAATTAAACTGGATTGGATTTAAATTAAAAAGTAAAGTAGTAATTCCTTCTAAATGCCCCTCTGTATACATCCAACAGAATGTCGAAATGTTATGTAAATATTATGTAAATTGGCTTCTACCTTTTGGCAATCAGTACTTGTCTATCTTAATTCCTAGACTTGACATACTGTAGTTTATAAGCTGTTTGAAATGAATTATGTAATATCAGCCAATCAAAAGCTCTTTGTAAAATAAGAAGCCATTGATTTATGAAATCTGTCCTTCACTTGGTTTTTAACCTTAAGCATACACATAACTTTCCAGTTTTTGACTGGAAAATCCTAAAGAAAGAAAACTCTACAGTAGAACTCTGCCTGATATTGTACTGAGTTCCTTCCCTCCCTCTATTTATTCAACTCTTTAACAAATGTTATCTGAGATTTTCTCGCATGCATATGATTGCACTAACCTATAGATCCAAATAATGAATGCAGTAGATTACAGTTAATGCTTAAACTACTTTCCAGACAGAATGTATAAATAAACGGTATCACTGTATTTTGGCTCTGAGACAGTATCTTTCAGAAAAGGATGCTCAGCACAAACAACAGCAAACAATTACTGTGTCAGAAATGAAGGATTTTTTTTTTCTTGCAAGCTATCTTGGATTTTTTTTTCCCTTGCAAAATCGTTCAGTCTATTCACTAAACAATGACAATGGGTTTAAATGCAGAACTATTGATTTGTATTGCATTTTTGGAACAGCTCTCTAGGGTTCGCCCTTGGATGATGATAAAGCTTCCTTTTTTGTCAGCTCTTAAGGAATAGTGCTGGATGGGCTTCATAGCAAGAAGCAGCTGAAATAAATGCCTATGTCAAAACTCAGATATTCATTCTTGTTCTGGTCAGGTTGTGCTGCTGTCTACTCTTGCTTTTACAAAATGTTGCCAGAGATGTCTCCATCCAATCTCACCCACAACATTTCCTCCTCCCAATTTTCCTTCATGTAAGAAATATATATGAGCCCTTATAAGGAATGCTCTAGCCCCAAACCTAAGACATCAGCATATATTTCTTATATTGACACTACATAACAGATATTTCTATACTGAGCTTCAGGCACAGGGAGCTCTGCAATTCTTGATGCATGTGAGGGAAAGTCAGCCTCTTCATGGGACACTGAAGCAAGACAGGTACGCTGAACTAATGTTCAGCTTACCTGACTTTACTTTCAAATGTACAGTGGAAGGATATCCTCAGCTGAGTATTGATGGATTGGAATAAAATTATCTCCTCCCGAAGATCCACTCACTCAATGATAGAGGTGAATCCATGTCTGAATGGCTCAGCAGAATATTTTAATGTGTTGACTCAGTCAAGGAAAGACATATTAATTGAGTTCCAGATAATTAACAAAATAGCTTGGACTGGCATTGTACTCATCTTGAAACTTTTTACTTTGTTGACGCTATTTAAATATAGTAAAGGGCCTTAGAGTACTAGGATTCACACTGACTGAAGTTATTTTTTTTCCTCAGATTTTTGTTGGTGAAATTTCCACACTGTTAACTTAATGAACAGTTCCTATAAATTATATTATTCTTACTAACTCACGAGTCTTTGTAGAAGTATTACAGGTTCTACAATTGAATGACAAACATAAATATTTTGGTAGAGTTCTATGTATATAGATAACCTAATGACCTTTTAAAAAAAAACTATAAAATCCAAGTGCTTCAATAAAATTGACAGTTTTGAACAATCATTGCTGAAAAAAAGGAAGACATATGATTTAGAAAAACATTGCAAATGCTGCCAAATGCCAGGGATGTCACTTTTATCTACATTAATTGCAGGCAATAGAGTTGGATTCGTTCCAGGTTAGAAAAATATAATTCTAGCCATGGTTCATTCCAGAATACTGACTTTCTGGAAGAGATAAAGGTCAGATTCTAGAAATCCAAATGTCTAAATAATGCTGCTTTTGATTTCCTTTCCTCCATAACTGAAGCTCCGACATCAGTTGATAGGGGTAATTTTAAAAGCAGATTGCGCTATTGACAAACAGTTTTTGTAATGGGAAAACAAGAATGCAGCTGAGTATATCCAAGATCTTAAATATGCCCTTTAGATATTTTAATTCTTATGTGTTCGTGCAACATTTAGAACCAGAGCCTTAAGGGCATCTTCCTCTGCACAGAAATTCATGCACCTGTGTGGGAGTTCTGAATTCAGATTGCTATAACTCTTTCAATACCTTTTCAAGAAAATAATAAACATGAACCAGCCTTTGCTGACATGTTCAGAGTCCTTTTAAAAACTCAGTTTCATTTCCAGTATTATTTAATCCAGAAGAATTACCTTGTCTAGGGAATTTTAAAAGTTGCTTGCCCACTTTATTTCATTTTTTCTAATCTTAAATGGAATATCTGAATTTATACCCATTACTTACATATAAGCATCTTGTTTTTCCTTCATTTCCAGACAAATCTTCACCCTTCTTGATGGCATATCATTTGTAACCATCCCTATCTTCAGACCTAAAAGTATAAATTAATTTTTACTTATTTGGCATTAAGCAATTATATATATATATATATATATATATATATATATATATATGAAAAGTCAAATAGGTAATTGAAGTAATATTACATTCATAGGAGTCACAAGCCCTATCAAATAAATCCATGGTATATGTGCTAGATCAAGTTGCTATTCGATCTTTGGGTCCAATTAAAATGTGAATTCATATGCCATACAATTTTTTAAGTTATTAGTGTGACATGTTGAAGTATAGGGTAAAAGAACTAGGCTATATCCTTTTTCCTCTGGTGGGCAGGTAGACCGAAATAGAAGCTCTTATCACACTGTGGAATGGATGAGGGAGAATCAATTATTTGTTGTATTCTGAGGTCTGAGGTGACTTGACTGCCATCTTCTGTTACTACTATGGGTTGCTCATTTATCTCAGCAGTACGTTCACTGTCTATTTTCACACTGCACAATATATTTTGCTCTGAGCACTCCAGCTAAACCCATCCCCCACCATCAATGTCACTCAAATGGCATTAGATTTTTCTTTAGCATTTATTTGTTTGAGCATAAATGTTTGCAGAAGGAAAATCCTGTGCATGCACCATCAATGCAGACTCTTCCCTGCATACATTCAGATGGAATGCTGATGTCACCAGATGACATTGGTGGTAGGTGAATGTTCCTCATTCATAAAACCTAAAAGGGGTTCATCAGCAAACGAAGGCTCATATGTATGAATGAATATCACAACTCAAATACTACATGCAATTTATACACGGTACATCTTTATAGACATACTTTTCAAAGGAAGCAGCTGGCATCTGCAGCTCAGCTTCATATATGAATTACAGTGTAGAGGCTGAACTCCATGGCTATATAAATCAGACCATTGCTGGGTTTGATCCAGTGATATGAAATGACAAATCATGTAATAACTGACTACAATAAAGTTGTAGCAAATTCAGCCATAAATCATATTAAACCTGAATTAGGAAGATTCCTTAGCATTTTACCCAGCCACAAGTATATGGAAGCAGTAGCTGAAGTTGGCTGATCTTGAAAATACTAGACAACCTCATTAGTATTTTGGATGAGAGGACCTCAGGAAATCTGAGAGATATAGGCTGCACTGGAAGGTCAGAAAGACATCCTGAAAAAAGTGAATGGCAAACCACTTCTCCTTGGTGCCAAGAAGACTTCATCAAAGTGTTCATGTAGTTATCAAAAAAATCAAACTCAATTTGAGGGAATGTTTCTCTTTGCTTTAATATTTAATTCTATACTTTTATCTAGTATTAAGTGTGTGGGTGTGGGTGTGGGAGCTCAGTCTCCCAGCTTCTAGTCCAGTTCCTTTAAATACCTACAAAGGTGCAAGCCGACAGTACTTAACATATATATGTATTATCAGCCTGAATCAATCCTTCGAAGGATGAAACCTTCATAACTAAAAGTTATGCACCATAATTTACCATGCTGGTCTGTAGGTAGATGTTTTTCAACTGCTTAGTCTATGGCTAAGAGAGACTGACTGACCCAAAGTCACCTGGCCAGCTTCTGTGCTTGACAAGGAGGAGTAGAACTCAGTCTCCCAGCTTCTAGTCCAGTGCTTTTAACACCCCCAGTCCCACCCCCAAACTCGCTGTCATATTTACATGTGTATGGGTAGATAAATATATGGACGGATAGTGCATGAGATAATAATTTTCAATGAATGATCAGATTTGCATTAAGCTAGTGTACTGTGTTCCTCTATCCAGAGACCCTGCGATTTATCTACTAGGAACAGGTGCTTTAATGTAAACATACATATAGGCTTGGAGATATCAGTAAGGAGGAAAACATTTTAATTAGCCTGAGAATCAAAGGAATGTGGATTAGTTGTGATGTGGACTTGAAAGCCAATGGAGATTAGAGTAGTGTGAAATACCGTAGTCATCAAGAAGTAAATTTTCCTTGTAAAATTGCTTCATAAAACTTTGAATTGAGGTGGAGGCCGTCTAGTACATTTTAAAAACAGGGGAAGTTTTAATGCATTGAAATATCCCACAGAGTTAATATGCTTTAGGGTTTATTTTTGCTTTATATAAGCTTACTCACAGCATCTACTAAACAAAAACAAAAACAAAAAAAACCCCTTCATTTTCTTTTATCTACTACATTGTTCACCCACAATCTGCCCAACAAGAAAGGCTCTCTGGGCAGTTTAAAGTCACAATCTATAAAATGAGAGCTAACTCTCTGTTATCAGAATGTTGGCACTGCCAAGGATACAGAGAAGCATCCTTTCATTTTCCCAATAAATACCAATGGACAGGTATACCTAAAGCAGACTTATCTTCTGCTAATGTCTGCATTCTGGCAGGAATAACCTGTTAAGGGAAGGATGAAACCTGAGCCCAGAGTGGGTAGAACATCATTCTACCTCTTTCTCAAACTCCCCATTTTTTTTTTGTTTTTCTAATATTCTGTTTCTTTCTGTTTCATTCAGACATCTCCTTCTGATATTTTATTCTCTTTTCCTACTAACAAATCTAACCGCCAGTGAAGACAGAGGGGACTTTTGTCGGTCTGCATTCCTGCATTCTTGCAAAGCACTTTTGAAGTTAGGGTGAGGGCCATATGAAATTCAGGCAAGGGCTGTACGTGGTGCAAGGTTCATAGACTATCTACTACTGGTTTACACATTTCTGCCCTGGCACTCCTCCTTTGCCGTAGATGCTACAGCTGCATTCATATAACTTGGTAAGAAGCCAGTAGCTGAAGAAGGCTGAAGCAGAAACATTCTTCTTCTAAACTGTTATATTTCTGTGTTGTTCATCTTTGAAGAGAGAGAGACAAGAGGTGCATTTTGAAATTTAAATGTTCTTGAGTGTTGTCAGCAATATTGAGGAATATTATTAAAATGCAAATGAAGGATGGAAATAGGAAATAGGAAAATGTTGAATTTGTTTTTCAGCGATTGGTCTTTAACCTGGAACAACTTATCTGCTTATGTATTTCAGCATTTTTTGAAGGGTAAAAGTAAGGATTTTTTTTCCATTTATTTATAACATTTTTATCCCATCTTTGTTTCTTAAAAACAAATCCCAAAGTGGGGTGTTATTCAATCCCAGTGGTTGCTTGACACACATGCATGCACAAACATGTTTAAGCTTGACTGTTTTCATGTACATTAATTTATTTGTTCTATTTATAGCTCATCTTTCCGCCATAATTTTAAAGTAGTATACATAACACTTCTTCCAATTTTATCCTCATAACAATAATTCTATGAAGTAACTTGAGCTGGGAAATAGCTATCCACCTAATGTTGCTGAAGGTGGACTTGAACCTCTTTCTCCCAGTCAATCCATCATGGCTTAATATTTATGCTTACTGACTTTCAAGTTCAACTGACTGAGTGATTATGTATCATCAAATTGGTATCAACTCTTAACAACCATGTAGATAGACTTTCTCCAGAACTATCTGGAGATCTAACTGATCCTTTGGGTCTCCTAATGGTGCACCCATTGCTACTGTAATCCATCCTCCTTCTGCAGGTCATCTTCTTCTTCTCTTTTCTCCCACGTTACCCAGCATTATAGACTTCTCAAGAGAGCTAGGTCTTTTCATAATGTGTCCACAATATGATAATTTCAGCCTGGTCATTTATGCCTCAAATTATAACTCTGGATTGAGTTGTTCTATCATCCATTACTTAGTTTCTTGGCTATCCATGGTATTCCCAGGGGTCTTCTCCAACACCAAAGCTCAGTAGCATCAATACTTTTTTTATCCTGCTTTTTCAAAGTGCAACTCTCACTTCCATAGAGCATCATGAGGTAAATAATTACCTGCACAATTCTGATCTTTGTAGGTACAGATACATCACAGCATCTGAATATCTTTTCCAAAAGCTTTTGTACTCTAACAAGAGCTAGACTGTGTCATATTTCTTGACTGCTGGTTCCTTTACCATTTGATAATTGATCCTAAAAGGCAAATGGTATCTTTTATTTATTTATCAAATTTCTCCCCCACCCATCTACCCCCAATGGGGAAACTCTGGGTGACTCACACAGAACATTAAAAACATAAATATATATAAATACATAAAACATCAATTTAAAATAAATAAAAATAAATAAAATGGTATCTTCACTGCGGGTGCTAAGGTTGGTTGCTGTACCTGTTATCATTTGCTTGGCCTTTTGCAAATTGAATCAAAGTCCCATTTTTTTCACTGTGCTCCTTGGCTTTCATTATCAGAACTAGCATATCATTTGTATTTTCAGCTATTAAAGTAGGGTCATCAGCATAGTGCAGGTTTTTGAGCCCTTCCTCAATGGCATGTTGAGTGCCATCCCACCTGAGGGTCCCATCATCTGGATATTATAAATAGGAAAGGCAGTATATAAATTTAACAAATAAGAATAATATATTTTAATTAAATAAATTTTATAGGCACTTTCTGAACTGACAAATGTTTCAACACAGATGATAGCAGATTCTGTGAATTATGTGCCTGTCCATGCAACAACAGGGGGATCCTTTTGCACCTATGATGCAATCAGAGAATTAATAATGTGATCTTTGCCTGCCCCCACCCCAATTGTGTGATTTGGGAGGGGATCCAAGCTTTATTCAGAAAATGTCATGGCCATTACTCTTTGTTTATCCAATTTATGGCATAATTAGGAACAGTTTTTCCCCCTTGCATTTTCTCTGCAATATAGTAAGCAGGATGGAGTACAAAGTACTGTGGGAAAGATCTGTAAGAGTCAGGCTACTGAATTCTGGAATATTTAAAATGAAGCTTACTTATTTATGAGTGAAAAAGAAAGTCTTTAGCCAACTGAAAACGTTCAGAAAACAGGGGAAAACACTCAGAATGAATCCTGAATGCAAGAAATGTTCTTACTATTCTTATTAGAAATATTAAGTTTATGCAATCAGCTCTAATCCAATTCAACTCATCAGTTCAGGACATTGATTTAATCTAATCTGATGATTCAAAACAATGTGGAGAAGTAAGTTGATTTAATTTTCTCAGTCAATTAAGAAAATATGGCGTTGTGCGTGCATAAAAGCCACCTAACTCTTCCAATTGATTCTGCTGTATCCTACTTGATTTGATGATTCAGTACAACTTTCTAATTTATTCAAAAAGTCCATTTGATTTGGAGATGTATCAAACCAGTTTCTAATTGAATCTCCAAGCTGAATCTCCCCACAGCCTGAGGAAACAGTAAATCTAACTTTGCATTATTTAAACACCATTTGCCATATATAAATAAAAAGGTATGGGTGACAGAAAATTGTCTTTCATTATCTGCCTCAGATAAAATCATAATTTCTAACTCATCCAAAGGAAGTAGCCATTTTGATTTGTAGAACCCCTTCAACACAAACTCAAAATCTTCATGGCACCTTGGAGACTAACTTTCACATAGGCTTTTGTGGACTCCAACCTTTTTTCATCAGATATCTGGAGTAAACTCCCAAGAAAGGGCTTTTTTGTTTACTTACTGCTCTTGGAGGTAGAAAGAGTATGTAACTGCTCATTTTCATCTGCCAGTTCCAATCCTTGATGAGATTGTGCTCTCTCTCATATCCTTCCCTGATTCTTTCAAGGAGCAGAGAAGTTTTGTTCTTATAAAATTCCAAAACGGACACTGAGATTATCTTGCTACCCTTGGAATCTATATACCACTGCCTTGAGTTTTTAATGGAAGACAGGCATATCTCAGAGTGGAAAAAGGAAAGGAAAAGGGTTCTTTTGTTTCAGTGGCTAAGTTTTACTAATAGTTTCTCGGTGGAAGTTGATCAAATTGAAAAGCAGAATCTAAATTGTGGAAGTAAAAACAAATCCACAGTAACATAAACATAAACATTCAAATGGCAGTACAGAGAAGCAGATTTTCTATTGTTCTTTACCTTAAGCTTGTTAATGCTCTACCTATCATGGGACTGATCTGCACTCACTTTCCACAACAGCTTTTGAACATTTAGCCAGTCTTAGACAGTTATATCTATCAGTTATAAAAGCTGCCTTACTGCATTGCTACCTGATGCCTTAGGTGTTGTTTATTTCTGTTTCAATGGATGTTTTTAAAAAAATTGAAAGCAGCTTTGGATAATTCAGAAAATCAGTCTAGTAATATAAAATAAATGAATTAGTCTTGCAAAATCAAACCATAATTAGAGATCCTTATGTAAGAAGTATTGTATTGCATTTAACACAGAGTGCATGTTAACATTACAAAAAGGATCACCGGTATTCTAATCCGACTTTCTTGGCTGATCTGCTTCTTCTCTTATGCATTTTCCACCAGACATACTCAGTATTTGACTGCTTTCCAAACATATGGGAACCCACAGAAAAATAAATAAGTAGAAGGAAATCCAATCTGGCAAAATGCATATTATGCATATTTTATCTTAGGGTTGTTTGGTAAATATTTATAAGCACTCGAGGTATTTGAAATGTGCATTTCTTTGAAAACTGGCACTGGAATCTCTCTTGCATCTGCATCAAATGCTTTGCTCGCTTGTTTCTCACTCTCTTTATTGGATTTGAATTAGAAGGCTAATTCAGTTTCACAAATTTTGAAACCCGATAGACTTTCACTAAATGAAAATGTGGGTAAAAAATTGACCTCAGACATAATTATTTGAATCAGGGGTATCCACAGTGGTGGGCGTGGCTAATAAAACTCAAGATGGTGGCTGCAACTGTGCAATTGAAGCCCCACTCCTGTTTTACATTTGGCACGCACACCGTTCATGCCAAAGGAGTAGGACTTTGATTGCACAATCATGTCTACCAATTTGGATTTTTTGACCGTCTTGAGAAGGGCCTTTTTTTGAACCAGTGGGGAGACCTACTACCCTCCTACTGAAAGGTAAAGCATGGTAGCCACTGCAATGCTTGCTATGGAGTTGGCACTGGTCTGGCTCTATGTTCCCCCCAACCCCCATACTTTTTTTTTCTTTAATAATATTTTATTGAAATTTTAAAGTTACAAAGTTAAAAGTTAGAAATGAAAAAGAAAACTGAAATGCAAATTATAAAGAAAAGGAAAAGAAAGTGAGATAAAGTAAAAGAAAAAGAAAAAAGATATGAAAAATAGATAATTTCCAATCTATCGCTGGTCTTAGGAATAATAAGACTATCATAAGTGCTAGTTTTTAATACATTAAGTAGGAATAATTCTTTGTCAAAACATATCCCATTACATTTATAATCTAATCTTCAAATCCCCATGTAAGCTTCACCCCACCTGCATTTTGCAAATAGTCCATCAATGGTTTCCATTCTTTAAGGTAATAGTTATTTGAGTTTTCTTTTAATAAGCAAGTCAGTTTATCATTTTCTGCCATTTCCATCAGTTTTACCAATCATTCTTGTATTGTTGGTAGTGTCTGGGTTTTCCAAAATTGTGCATAAAGAAGTCTTGCTGCGGTAATCATATATTGAGTAATTCTAATAAGATGTTTTCCTATTTGAAAATCCATTATCCCCAACAGGAATAGTTCTGGTTTAAATGGAATCTGTATTTGTAGTATGCTCTGCATCAAGGTTTGTATTTGAATCCAAAATTTCTTTGCAATTTTACATGTCCACCACATATGGTAAAATGACCCCTCTTGTTGGTTACATTTCCAACAAACGTTGGGAATTGTCCCATACATCTTTGATAGTCTTTGGGGTGTCATATAACATCGATACAACATTTTATAAAAATTTTCTTCCCCGACCCCCCATACTAATGTCCAGTGAGCCTTTGGAACAAAAGGTTAGGAAAAGGCTTGAAGCAAGCCATCATGTTTATCATATAATGGACAGGAAATAAATAGGGAATTTTCTTTCTTCTGAGGTTGTGATATACTTAGCTGCTTTAAAGCACAGTCCCAGCCTTGAAAACCAATGAGCCACATCAAGTAGTTTCTGGGGGTGGGGCCAAGGAAAGACCTCAGAGGGAATTCTTTCCATCTACTCTGCACCTGAACTATAAGTGGAGGGACTGGCATGAGAGAATTGGAGTGTCTAAACCATATATCCAGGAGGACATTTAAAACATTTTTAAACTATTGGGTTCTTAGCATTCTCTAATCTTGGATATTGTCCTGCAGAAGTTTCATCACCAGGCTAGGTAACATAATCAGTGCATGGAAGAGTGACGTTTGCTGGTTGTTTACATATGGCAGCTTACCCTGCCAGTCTTGGTTGGGGTATGGTTTCTTCCTTGATGGTTCCTTGGTTATGGTATTGTTTCTTCCCTGTTTGTTTATCTAGTGCTGTTTTCTGCTTATCAAGAAGGAATTATTTAGTTAAAAACAAAAACACCAGTGTATCACAACTTAGTAATTTCTACTGTCAGTGTACCACAGATTTCTCCTGAGGCAGGTAAACCCAAAATAGAGGCTGCGTAGTTGAGGAGTATAAATACTTTTGATTTATTGTATACCCTGCAAGTCAACCAGGGTCTGATTCTCACTGCAATATCTTTGCTGCATTTCAGAAGAGAGCAATTGTTAAGAGAGGTGTCATTTTTTCAAACTGTTTCTGAAGATGGCTCTTCAAGCCACCAACGTACCTAATTTTTAAGCTGTTATTCTTTTATTAATTAGCTGTAGTAGCTTGATTGTTCTCTTCTAACAAATATTCAGAAGCAATTTTCCTGTAGTTCCTTCTGAATTGAGAACGTGTATGGATTTGAACAGATGTAACAGTATTAGAGAATTCATTTAGAACATAATCAGCAGATAATTGCAAGGTACCCAGTTAAATTGCAATGAATGGCAAGTGCCAGTAGCTCTTTCAAAACAGCAAAAATTACACATTTTTATCTCCACAGGGTCCAAAAGGAGTAGAAAAAGTCTAATTTGAAAACCCTCTATTATGAATGAGTTCAAAAAATTGTTATTGTACGTTTGAGAAGGAAATAATGTTTTGATTATTTCTTCATGCCAGCTGTAGAACATAATAATCAAAACAAGTTATTTTTTAGCTGGTTCAAAACCTGTACCTCCAGGTATCCTGTAGCATTTGAAACTCATTCTGTTATTGAGTCCCCTAACATAGACTCTAGTTGCTGTAGTTGCTATATTCTCAAATAAGCACAATTAAGCCCCCCTTTACACACCTTAGAGCTCAATATGAGAATGCGGTGGACTGATGGGCTCAAAATGTTGGGTTGAGTGAACACACAGACCTACTTTTCCTCCTTACATATGTAGGCCACTTGAATACCCCCATAGAGCTACCCAGGATTCTCTCAATATGACACTTTACTTCCTTGATGTTTTTGCGTTCCCAGACTATTCCAAGGGTTTATTGGTGATTGTATTATGTGCGATATTTCTTTTGGCTTTGGCTCTTCCTGAAAATTGGGTTTAACTGGGGTGTGTGTTAAGTTTAAACATTTAAGTTACATGTTCAGACAACAACAAAATAGTTTTTCATATCTTCATCCATGATGAAGCTTTCCAAATTCCAGCCAAGGTCTTGAAGGAAGCTTTGCACGTAGCTCTTAAGGGACAAGAAAATGTGCATGGCCCTGCCACAGTGACACAATTCTTTGCTGATTCATTTGTTTATCCCTTCTGGATCTTATGCTTACAGAATATGTTCACTCTGGTTCATAATGTGGGATATTTTTGTATTGCCAGCCATGTACTTATAATACTTCGGAATTGAAAAAGCATCTAAAAAGGCAGTGATTTTATCCATGATAAATATTTTTCTTGGGTTTACTGATAAAGGCAATATTTTACAGTGCTGTAATTTATACTGGCAATAGTAGTGATGATTTTTCACCTTTTCATGTTGGCCTTCCAAGAAATTCAGGCTTGCATATTCCTTAATTTTATATTTGTAGCAGTGATTGTTATATTTTCATTAACCTCAGATGGTATCCATGTAATTTCATCTGATGTTCCCTAAGTTTTATTTTCAATGTTGTTTAGAAAACTGAAGGCCTGAATGACACCAACTGCCTGTTCTTTAGGCTGATCTTGGGTCGCACAATAACATTTTATTCCTTGGTAGTTTTCTTTATCTCCAAGGTGCCATATCTTGTCCTTTCATGATCTTTATCGAGATACTCTGCAGCAAACACTCAGATGTAATAAACTATATTTGCCAATATTTACCAAGCACGGTGTTCTAAGAAATGTAGTGGAGAAAGGGGCTTCGGGTTGCTGCAAATTGCTGCTAGTCAGATGATGCAAGCATGTGACTCAAAGTGATATTTTGGCATCTTGTGAGTTTCTAAATAGAGACATGCCTTAATAAATATCAATGCTTTCACACTCTGTTTTCCAAATTGCTAATTAAGGACTGGCCCAATGTTATGTCTTATATGCTGGTAAATAAATGCATAGAATTGGGAACAACAGTTCCTATCATGCTGATGGAGCGCTATGCATCAGCAAGGGATCCCACAACAACAATCAGAATCCTTATCACAGTTAGGCTGCAAGGAAGCCATGGTGTTATTAAAATTCAGCTTCCTCCTTCAAAAGTTATCCTTGTTGTCACTGTTACACTGGAATATAGCTTCAAACTAGAAAACTCTTGCAGTCTCCCAATTACAGGGTTAATGGCTTTGGCCCAGCCAGCACAGAGGGACAGCTGCCTCCTATGGAGTAAACCCATCTTTTGCAATGAGAAAATGCAGAGACACACAAAGTTGACAACAGTAAAGCTTTTTTAGATATCAAACAAATCAGCAAAAATGATATTCAATCTTTCATACATACTTTGCACTGCTAGGCTGGCCAATCCCTAGCTTGGCTTATTAGAGAAGAAGGTTCTGCAGCCAAATTGAAGGGTCCAGATGAGAAGGTGTTACAAGAAGCCTGGGTTTTTCAATAAGCTTTATAATTTAGTATGCCTTGGGTTGCATAGTCCCATGCCTCTTTGTACATCCTTGGGTGTGATGCAAAATCCAGCATGCATCAGGTCATAACAGCAATCTTTTTATCCTCAAGTGGAAACTTACATCAGCCAGAATCTTTTTTTTTTTTAATAATAGCTTGTCTAGTTCCACAAAACACATCACATCAACTCTCTCTCTTCATTGGTTATACACAAGTACTATGCTGCTAGCACATAGTACAGTCCCATGCTGTGAGGGGTGAAAATAAATATCCTTTCTGCTTGCAGAAGATCCCATGTCTAATCCATGTGATCTCTAGGCAAGGCTAGAAAAACTCCTGCTGAAAATCCTGAAGAGTTACTGCCAATTATTGTTAACAATGCTGGGCTAAATAAGGTAATTGTCTGATTCAATATACAGTAAGTCAGGTTCCTAACCTATTGACCCTTCATGCAAGAGTATTGACAAATATTTGCTTGCTTGCCTCCTCCCACCTAGCCATGATGCTCACACACATTTCCCTGCTGTATAGGATCATGCAATGTGTCATGTTTGATCAAGGCTTCAGTAATGATAGTCAGTGTTAGCTCAGATGAGAAGAGATGATGTATGATTCACACTGGGCACTAAATGTTTTTACAGGTATGGCCAAGAGGTTCAGAATTTCAGGAGTAACACTAAGGAACTCAATCCAGCAATCACACAAGATCTCTGGGTCAAATGACCTGGAATCCCAATTTTATAATAAGGCCAAGAAAATCTTCTATTTACCACTTAGCCTTGAATCAGACCCTGGCTTTTTAGCTAAAATATCTGGATCCTTATGAGCAATAGGGAACTTTGCTGGAAAAACTTTTCAGAAGTTGTGGTCACTGGACAAATCTGATATCTACCCAGATATTGGATCAGAGGCAGCACCTCCCAGGGTTACTTAATTAGCTAATTTATTGATTAGTTGACTGACTATATCAAAATGCAACACAGTGTCAACTAACCAAAGGACAAAATAATTATTAATATACCAAAGTACAGAAAAAGGATATGCAGATAAATTCATCACCTTTACATGTGACCCCAATCTATAAACTTGGCAATTCTGCCAGTTATATATTTATTAGTGTCCTGAAAGAGGTTGGATAATCTATTGTTTAGGTCCCAATAGGTTATTTCGTCAAATGAAGGTTCTAATATTGGACTAGTGAGCTTTCAAATAAATAAATGTGCAGTGTCTTCTATATCTGTGGCTCCACATACATGCTTCTTTTCATTGTATGGCACACATTGGAATTGCCCATATTTAGAGTCCAGCAACTCAGATGTTGCTGTAATAAGGACTGTTCTTTGATAATGTACCAAACCCATTGTCAGTTTTTTTTCTGTTTGAAATGTCATTTTATTCCTAACCAACCATTTTAAAGATCTGATGCTTGCAAGCAACATTGTATCTGATTGGCTACTGATATCCAAGCATTCTGTTTTAAAATTACTTTGCCCTGGTGTCCGATCAAGAGTAGATATTGGGTTGATAGCCCATACTGTGAGACAACTTTAATGAATTGGTTTATCCACATGGTGGGCTGAACCATATCTATTTGTTCTTCTAGGAATATTCTGGATAGCCCACCAGGTCCATTATAAGAATCCTCTGCCAATAGTTAAAAGAATTATTTAATTGTTGAATAGTTATGTATGGGATAGATATGCAAGGGCTAGCATATTCTTGTCAGTTCCCAGGATACTTCTTAAAAATTGGATCTGGTTTTATTCAAGTAGAGGGGCTTTTGATAGGCCCCATAACTCCATTCCATAGGTCAACACTGGAGCTATTTTTGCCTTGTAAACCTTTAGCATGAGATCAAAATATCTGGGTAATTATAACTGAGTTTTTTAAGTAGTGTTTTGGAACTTGCCACAGCTCTTGCTGAGTTTCTTTTGAAGTGGTTTACTCATGATCCTGTATCAGTAAAAAACATTCCTAAGTATGGAAAGAAGTCAGCTTGTTCGACGGGCTCCCCATTCAGGTGCCAATTGTATCTAAAAATAATGATGATAATAATTAATAATAATAAATTAAATTTACCATGTTTCTTACTGAAGACCACCACTTTGAACTTCATTTGTTAATATTCAAGGAACTGGAGGCACAATAATTACCTAATTTTTTGTAGCAATTTTCTCAGGCCATCAAAATCATGTTGTCTGCATATAAAAGAGTACTAATGAATTGATTAGAGATCTTTGGGATATGGATATCTGGTGAATAAAAAAAAAATCCTGGAATGTCATTGAGGTAGAGACTAAATGGTATCAAAGCCAAAATGCACCCTTGTCAGACCTTTATGGGCGGGCATGTTTGGTGTTAAAGAGCCATTAGCTCCAGTATGAAATTTCAAGTAGATATTTGGGTAAAGAGTCTTAACCAAGTACAGGTCTGAGTTCCATATTTAACACGGAGCTCCCTGTGTGAAGAAGGATTACCGCGTTTGGGCTGCAAAGAGCTGAATAACCATTAGAAGGCAGCAAAGAGTCAATATATTGCTGCCCTCTAATGGTTGTCTAGAGTTTTGCAGCTTTCATGTGGTAATTCTAGTGTGGGATATCCAGGCTGATTCTACTTCCACTTCAGAGCTACCACCATCAGGTTCTGAGAGTTTTTACTCATGGCCTAGGACATACAGAAATCCCAGAGCTAGGGGGCTCAATTGATATGATCTTTCTTCTTGCAATGCTTAGATTAACCATCTATATACCAAGTATTATAATTACGCACAATTTTTATACTAAAGCATTTGCTTGTGCACTCATGTTAATTCTTGGACCTCAAATCAGCAGTATGTCATAAATAGGAGATAGCTAAGGGGAACTTCCCTTATCATTATTTATCCATTATTTATTATACCTCCCCAAGGACTTCAGGCAATGTTGTGAGATATCCTCCTGAGGTAAATAAGACTAAAAGACACTAAGGGGTCCAAGGTCTCCTAGTCAGTTCTATGCCTGCAGGATAAGGATTTCAATCAAAGTCTCCACTAGTCTGGCTTTTTAACTATTACACTTTAGGGACAATTTTAACTGCCAGTCACCATCTTCATTTAACATGTAACATACTAATTAAGTGCAACAAGCATTAGTGTGATGGAATGGTGTGGTGAAGGCTGCGCTCAGGGAGATAAGCATTTCCTTAGCCCCCAGAATGAGCATGGGAAGGTGAAAAGGATGAGACTGGCACCACCCTAAGGAATTTGCAGTGTTTGCTTGCTGGCTTGGGAAGTTTAGATTCAGACTGGCGAGATTCTGTCTTGTAGGTGGAAGCTAATAAATGCTATAGAACTGTATCTGTACTGTCTCATGGAGTTCTTTGGGCTGAACCTGACAATTAGGAAGCAATTTATTCACTTGTGAATGTTGATATATTTTTAACAGACATTAGAGTCCAATTCAGCACAAGGGACATTCAAAACAAAGTGGAGTAGTAGGTTTTCAAAGGGTTGATCATTTCATAAAGGCATCCATAGAATCCATAAAGGGACAAAATAAAATGACACATCACATCATCAACAGATAGTTTTCAGATGTCTTAGGTACTGGTTGATTGCTTAATTATATCTCTCTGAATTTAATTAGTCATCAAAGTTTAATTTGAAGAGATCTCTTGAGTTTGGGAGAGCTTCTATTGTAACTACCAGTTGTATGTACTGGTTCGGGACCATCTATCAACTTCGTATTACATGTGTGATGGCAGCTCTTTGGGGGTCCGTAGGGAAGAGCCTATCTAGGCTTACATTCTGTATCCTTACCATCTGGCATCTGTGGAAGCAGGAGATGTTAATGGCTAATTCCTGTTTGAGCAAGCGGACCCAGGAAAGCTACTAATACCCAGGAATATGTCCTTACTGACATATTTGGCTGGGCACAAGTCATAAATTTATGCAAAGACCATTCAGGCATCTGATTGCTTTTGATACCTTATTTGTAAAATATTTTTATTCATTTATTTGCCTAAAGAAGAAAAAAAAATTAGAAAAAAACTAAAGCTAAAGTAAAACATAGCACATGTGTATGAAATATAATTACATCATACAGTACTTTTTGAACAACCAATGGTCCTCGATTACAGAGGGTCATATTGATCAGCCTTTCTGTTTCTTTTGTAAAGGGCCAGTTCAAATGCTGAAAGTGAACACATTTCTTCAGTGTAAGTTTTTACATCTGGGGTTGTAGTTTCTTTCCTTCATTATCTTCTTTCTTATACTCCACTCCAGTTCTGATAAACTCAAAGGTCCTCATAGATCAGCAAATTCTGAATCTTCAGAACAACAACATATCTTTAAATTTTAATTGTTTTCAGTACACATACATTTTCAGTGTCTTATGATCTCTACTTCTAGACATTCATTCATTCATTCATTCATTCATGGTGTCTTTGAGTCAGGGCTGACTCCTGGTGACTGCCTGGACAAATCCCTGCAGTTTTCTTGGCAAGATTTCAGAAGGGGTTTGGCATTGCCTTCTTCCTAGGGCTGAGAGAGAGTGACTGGCCCAAAGTAACCCAACTGGATTCATGCCTAAAGTGGGACTACAACTCATGGTCTCCCCATTTCTAGCCTGGTGCCTTAAGCACTACACCAAACTGCTCTCTCTAGACCTCTATACAAGTATTAAATCATTACATGTCAAGGCCAAAATTATTATTATTATTAATGTTATTATTTTGATAGCCAAAATCAGTAATATGAATGAAATGATGAAGTTGTAATGTGACAATGATGTGATGAAGCCACTAGATGAAATGAGGTGAAACTTTTAGCCCATTTTTAAGCAGGTAGAGTTGTTGCTTTGATGTGAATCAGTTAATGATTTGGCATAAAATATTGGTAGCATAATCTTGGGAGATTTCAAGTGCTATAAACATAATGCTTAGGAAGTATAAATGGCTTGGTCGGCTGCCCACTCCTGCTTTCTGGGCCCAGAGGCAAAATAGGAAAAGGATTAAAATCCTCATGTTTGTCTATCATTGTCAGCCCTTCAAGGTAGACCAGACTCGAACACCAAAGTTGTGAATACTACAGCTACATTTATTAAAAGGTTACAGTAATATAATCTTGCAATTCTGAATGTGCCTCCTCCCCATCCAGCCTTTATCCTAAAGCAAACTAGGGAGGGTCCACTCTGAGCCACTTTCTCAAATTCCATTCCTGCTTTGAATTGAGATTTCTCTTATCTGACTGTTGCCTTGGCTGTGCCTCTTCCTCTTCCTCCTCTTCCTCAAGGTAATTCTCACAGCCCATTACATTCATCTGATTATTTTCACTGGCCTATCATGAACAACCACAGCTATTCAAAAGCCCCAAAGCCAAAATAGGATCATCCATTTAGATACAAGAAGTATCAGCAAGCTCAGGAGAATACCAGAGTTTTCAGAAACATTCTTCGCAGGGAGTAGGGGAAGGAAATCCAAAATCAGTGGGGAAAGAGAAGAAGCAGAAGTTAGTACCCTAAACAAGGTAAAGAAAGCATTAGGGCATGACTTCTGGAGTTGTTCCCTACCCCCGGGTCATGTGGCCATAAAGGAAGAGGGGCACTTAGAATGAAGGAAGTGACAGCATTCCAGGATATTGCCCAACTCTCTCTCCCATAGGGATGGGCCACAGAGATTTTTTTAATATATGCAGCACCTGGCCAGATTACACTCTTTTTTTGAATTTGATCTTTCTTTTGCCAGCTTCTCCTGACAGACTAAGTTTGGTCATATTCTGATATCTTTTCAGAGAATTATCCTGGTGACAGACAGGTAGATGGATAGGCAGAGTCTCAAATGCTTTACATAATTTTTTCCAACATTCCATTCAGACAGAATGAATAAAAAAGCAAGATAAAATTGACTACAGCTTAAGAACAGCTTACTTGACAGCCCATTTGTTAGTACTAATAGCCATGGATCATTTTATTCCCAAAGAATTTAAATAGATTATAAGTACAGTATATTCATCTTTCCTGAATCTACACCAACCCATCTATGTGATGATCCTATGCATAAGTGGGAGTGAGGAGCAATCCTATCTACTATTCATCATTTCTGATCACAATGGCCCTAGCTCTCTGTACCTAGATCAGAGAAGAAGGAAGTGGTTGGTTTTAGCCCCAAACAGGCCAAGGATTGTTCAATCTCTGAGCAACCTCCTAGGAAGAAAACCATTAAAGGAGCCAAGAGACCATTCACACAAATGATCAAAAGAAGTGGATAGCTTTCTAAAAGTAAATGGAAAGTACAGGGATATAGTCTAGTGCTGGGGTGGTGGCCATAAGCTGGCATTAACCCTTTGCCTCCACTGCAGTCATGATCTAAATATACCTACCTGCACCTGCTTATGTGCACTGGGGCAAAAAATAAACAAACAAAAGTTTGATATAATGGAAGCTTTTACCAATGCAAATAGCAGATATGAGAAAGGGTTAAAGTCATTGTTCCCTACCCCCAAACCCCATGCCATTAGTTTTAAAAACCTATTTATGTACTGCATTTAATTTGGCCCTAGGTCCTTCCTCTGAAGATTTTAAAACTCATTGCATGGTGCCATGCTATTCTGATCACGAAAACCCTACAAAGATGCTTTTTGGTCTTTGCATTCATCTTTTTTCTTGATAGGGCTTTTCTTCCCTTCAAAGCACTCATGGCATTGCCCAAGCACCTCACATCCCCATGTGTCTCTGTGAGAAAACAAAAACAAGAATTGGTTGCAGTCAGGTAGCATCAAAATTGAAATAATAATAACAATAGAAAACTATTCTATTCAAGTGTGTCCCTAACTAATCTGAACTCTGGTTGTCAAAATAATTAGGAAACCAGGCACCTGCATCTTTGAAATCCATAGAAAATGCTGCCTGTTGCAAGACATTGTATTGTGACCCAATCACTATATGCATTCTTTGACTTCCATTATATTCTCTATTCTTCTTTGTAGGATGATCCCCAGTAAAAATTACGTTCTTTGCCTGAATAACTGAATTTAGCCTTCATAACTGGGACAGCTTTTTGGCTTTGCACCCATCACCTTATCTTACAATAAACCAGTAACTTAAAGGCATCAAAGTGTTTGTTTACTGGATACAACTTTGCTTTTTTTTCTTTAATAATCCCAATACAATGGTTAGGGAGATAAAAAGGAAATGGTTACAATGGTTCATGAAGACAATCCGACAGTCACTTTGAGGAGTGACTTTAAACTTCAGGCATTGTTTACATAAATTGTAGACAAAATGGCAAGTATACTTAGCAGAGTCTAGCAGTTCCACACTGTTGGAATGCAACGTAGCAATCCTTAACACGTTCTCTTCTGTAGAGAATAAACTGAAAATGGTAGTTTTGCTGGGTCCCTAAAATGATGCATTATTTGGTATTTTCCCTAATATTCACCGAAGCCTCTTCTCCATGAAGAAACTTTCAAACATATAATTTTATTATTTAGAATCTAAGATGTTTACAAGAATATTAAAAAGTAAGACTTATTGTTACAGTTTGGTTTTTCTTTAGTTTTTAATGAACTTTTAAGGCTTTCATTCTTTTTCATGGCAGGACAACAGCACCTTTGATAGCTACCTGACCAGGAACAATTCAAAAGATGAAATACTTTTCAGCATGAAGGTTCAGGAGTGGAAAAAGTTGTATATAACACAGTTCATTTGTCAATGAGCTTTTAGGTATCTGCCAGGAAAAAAAAAAGTTGGAAAACCTGTAGCATAGAGAAGCATAGATATCATATATCCAAGGGTTGTGTCCAATGCTCTATGCAGGAAAGGTTTATCATTGCCCGCTGCATTTCTCTGCAGTTTCCTGTAGTTCTGGAACCCCTCCAAATGTCTTCTAGTCTGCAGTAGAAGCTTAGGGAATGCAGTGGGGGAAATGCAAGTTTGTAGCCAGTTGAAAGAAGCAAGTTCCATGCTGCAATTGTTAAAACATTGCTTCTCTTTCTTTCATTAGAATGATTATAGGAAGTTATCTATGCAATGCAAGGACTTTGTGGTGGGCGTACTGGATCTCTGCAGAGACACAGAAGAAGTGGAGGCTATTCTGAACGGAGATGTGAATGTACAAACATGGCCTGAACATCCCCGTCCAAGTCTGAGCAGAATCAAGCTGGCCATTAAATATGAAGTCAAAAAGGTAAGCGCTCTCTTGCCTATTTCCTTGCTGGAAGTCAGATAAAAATGGATTTCTTTATGGATTGCATGTTCAAAGGATTGCATGTAGACAAAACAATCAGAATTTAAAGTCACAGCAGATAGTAAGAGTAAAGGATGGTAGCGACAGCAAGAGAGGAGATTGTGGGGGCAATCAACATCAGTAGGCTGTAATGAAAGATGGTGATGCTTAACTCTGAAACCTACTTTGAAAGTAATTCAGTGACTCAAGTTCAGAACTGAAGGACTAAATCAGCATGACCTTTTAGGAATAGTACAAACTCTCCTTCAACTTTTCTTGATAACAGAGCTTATTTGAGTGGTTGGATAAGGCAGGGAAGATCAGTTTTAGATCAACCTGTGAAGCATTTTTATCTAAGTCCTGGTGATTCTTGTGAGTTTTAATTAAAATACAGTAATTCATTCAACCTAGAATGAAAGGAAAACAGTGCTGAACTATAAAAAAGAGTTGTTTACTGTGTTGAAAAAAGGTTAAAAGTATTCTAGATGTAGTATAACCTTATTCTTTATTGTAAATAATATGATTCCTTTCTGCATGTTAAAGAGGCTAAATGAGGATAATATATATGCAAAAACAACTTAAATTGGAAATAATGCTAATCAGCTGCCCACAGCCTGCAATGGTTGACTAATAATGTTGAGAATCATAGGAGTTGTAATCAAGCCCATTTGGAAGTTACCGGGATGGGTTAACATTGCCTAGAGGTGGTTTTTTTTAAAGATCAAGTTTATTATAAAAGTTGATATTCTATTTTCTTCTTTAATGATACCTAGGATCCGGATGAGAGAGGCTGTTTTTGATATTTTTATATTATGTCTTCTTTTTTCATTTTCTGCCTTTACACATCAATAAACGTACCTCTATATAAGTGAGGGATGCAGTCTCTGGGGCCCAGAACATCACAAAAATGATGGATCTTGATTAGAGTAGACAGAGTCAGGTTCAGAAAATAGCTTCAGAGAATCAAACAGAAAAGTATAGCATCATTCTTGTTCTGTATTAGAACCCAGAAAGGAAAACCCAAGAGCCCTCTCCCGCTTCATCAACCACGGCCAAGGAAACTAGCAATCACTGTCTTTCTCATTGCTGATACATTTTGACCAAATCCATCTCTCCTGGACTAATGTGCAGATTTGACTATGCTGACATTTGCCTTTTCATTTCCAGAACATTCTGATGCCCTTCTCAGCTCAAAAAGGCATTCAATGATTTTTGAAGCATGGATATTGAGAGGAAAAAAATGATTTTAAAACATATACTTAACTGGGGATTTTCATAGTGAAAATTTTAAAAGGAAAATAAAGAAATGCAGAAATGAGCCTGAATGGTTTTATGGGTTAATAGGAGAGAAATATAGGAATTTATCCTGGCCTGAGAAAGCTGCTTTGATCTCTAATTGAGAAAGAACCTCGTACTGCTGGAGATTATGAATGGATTTGTGGCCTTGATGGGGGTTAGGTGTCCTCAGCTATTATAGGTCCTAATCATTAGCTTTAATGCGGTTTCTTTATGTAACAGAAGAGACTTCTTGGCTCTCAGTCCATAAACAGGAGAAGAGAGGTCTCTTGGAAATGCAGGTCCTTTTCTAATTTAAGTCAAGGTCTGGCAAATCATTTCCTATGGTGGAAAAAGACAATAGAAAAGAAAAACGATGAGAATGATAACATTATGTTGAACAGAAAACGGGTTTAGGGTTGAACTGGATGTGGTTTTCCATATCACAGGCAACTGTCATGGGGCTTTAGGTTAGCTGTTGTGCAAAATCTATTGTGGCTTGTAAACTATCGTTTGGGCTTAGGGTGATATCTGAACTGGAGTACTGTGGGTTTTTTTTTAACAAGTTATGATTTAAAAAATTGTGGCTTAACATAATGTGTGAAGCTATGAGCAATAAAAAAAAAAGGGGCTTGGCCATGGCCATTTTTGAAACAAAAGCAGCTGCAGAGTGGTCAGAATTAGGGACTCAGTACAGGGGAGAATACTATTTAGCCTTTCATTTGGCAGGTAAATAGCATTTGGAAGTGACATGAACAAGAAATGGCTTGGAGAATAAAGAGTTAAACTCCTCCTATATCATGGTCCCAAACCTGGCCATATAGAACTGATTTTTCTGGCAAAACAATAGGGCTACCAAAGAACAGAAAACTGCATTTTTGTGCTGCTACAAAAGGTTGTCTGGATTTATGGAGCGAAGATCTAATAGCCCTAAACAAAGTGCACGATGCTGAATCTATTTCTTAAAGTTTGATCCTTAGCCAGTTAATAACAAACTATTCTTCATTGTAGGAAACTTTTATATGAATGGAATCTCACATTTTTCACCTTGCCAATTGTCTTCAGTGAACTGGATTTGGGGGGAGGGTTGCAGTTTATTCTTTGCCTTACTAAGGGCCTGCAACAGCTGGTAGACCTGTGGGCTCCCATGGTGCTCACTGAATCCAAGAAGGGAATGCTGCAAACTGAAATAACTAAACAGAGGAAAATAATAAATGGATTGTTTAGAAGTTGGAAAAGCTACTGTGTTCTTGTTAGAACATTTTAAACAGTTCCGTGTTGCGGATACATGATCTGCAAATTGATCCCTTTTTCTGAGCCTGTTTTTTTCCCCTTCTGATTAATTATGTGTACAATATACTGTGATGGAAATTGCCTTACTGGAACTGGATTTGAGAAGTGCTCCAAATGTTATAGTTAACAGCTGTTCCCTCCTTTCCTTCTAGCTCTCTCCACCTGTTTAGTGCTGCCTTAACAGTTGTGGCCAGACTTTCTCTTCCCGTTATCAAAGCAATTCATTCCAGCTCTTGCACTGCAAGTTCCTTCATTTTAATTATCCTTTAGAGACCTCTGACAGATCCACTGGCATTGCTTTAGAATAGGACAGGCAGGGGAATTGCATTTCTGATTCCTAACTGTATTTATTTCAGTAACACCCCACTATAAGTTTTGCAAAAAGAATTGTAACTTGGTAATCCAGCCTCTGCTTTATATGCTGAACTTTCCTCTAGCATTTCCAGTTAAAATACCAGGGAACTGAAGTGAAATATTTCTGGTCTTCTTGGGTCAAGTTCCTTTTAAAGGAAATATGGTAGCTTGCGGTTTCAGTGTTTCCGGCAGCTCATAAAACCTTATGTTGCAGCCCCCAGATCCCCTTCAGAATACAGAATGCAGATTCAGTCCTCATGTGCAATTCCAATCTGCTACCAAAATTGTCTGCAGTACAATTATAAAGGAGCCTTCTTCTGATGATCACTCAGTTAGCATACGGAGTTTTCATACAGTTGGGAATAAGGTTACTGCACCACCGTTTTATTTGCTGGGCTTAAGCTAATGCATTCAGAGCAATGAAGGAATTTTAAGAGAGCCAGTGCAGGGAATAAAATAGATACAGGTGGGAAAATGTGAGTTATGTGCACCACCTGTTATAGCTGGAACACAATTATGCAATGTACTGAGCTAAATGGGTGATACCGTCTTCTTTGCGTATCTCTGAAGGATGAGTTACTGTTTTTAAAAGACCATCCCCAGGTTTTTTGTCTGAGTCAGCTTTGCCATTTAAAACCACCAGGGATCACCACTGCTCATTAAACACTAAAACTAGCTTTCTTAAAAGCTCATTGGCTGGCCACCAGAGAAAACATGCAAACTAGAAGCCTAACTATAATCTTCTTCCCACATTATCCATACCATCCTCAGCATTACAACAAGGCTGGAACTATCTCTTGATATTTTTTCACATGCAAGAGGAGGCTAAATGGTGGTGGTTCAACAGGCCAAGATTCTGAGATTAATGTATTGCTCATTATGATGATTGTAAATAAGAGCACCATGCATGAGAAGTGTATATTTTCTACTGAATTCATGTTTGGTGAAAATAGTAGGCTTCTGGACCTCTTGGTTAGCTTTTCAAAGAGCTGAAAAATGAAGCAGAATGTTGCTTTCCAGCTTTTGGCAATCTGTGTGTTTGCTATCCACTTGTTTTAGGGAGGCTGGGTCAAAAGTTGCTTCTCTACAATTTGGAAAACTAAGTTAAAAATTATATATCTAAATCAAATTATCCTATCCATTTTTTACCTGCCCACATTCTCATTCATTTAATTCTTTTTAATGTATAGGATTTACAAAGTGGGTGGTTTAAACAAAGAAATTACCAGTGAGAAATATAATGGAAGGGAAAATATATGGAGAGGATGGGATCATACATCTCAAAGATTCCTTGGCCTACAACAGAAATAAAAATAGCAGGATCAACAGCAAAACACAGGCTCACAATTCTACCCATTGCCCTATGCTGCCATTTTTTTAAAAAAAAATGAATTTAAGAAAATTACCTACCATCCCATGAAACATTGGTTGGCTTCACACATTGCACTATACCAAAGTTCATGGTTTACAAGCAGCAATTGCTGAGTTCTCACATGTCCTACACTAGGCTGAATGGCAATTAGCAAACTTCTGAAAGTTTTATTTGGCTGTAAATCAGCTGATAATATTAGAATGGAGAGGCTGTAAATTAGGGAGAGAAAGATCAGCAAAGAAGAATCTCTTCTCTGTAATTCACTGCTATGGCTTAAATACAGCCCAGTAGAACAGATCAGTTGCAGTCCAAAAGCTTAGTGTCAAATGTACCCATAGTATCCATTCCAGGTTTTGTAAGCTGAAGATATCTTTGCAGATCAAGAAGTCAGGGGAAACCAGGAATGAGAGAAGCAGTGTCTGGGGGTGAGGGGAATTAAAAAAAAATAAAAATCACAAGATAGCAGTCATGGCAGCACATCAATGCTCTGCTCCTTTTATATATACATTTGTCCCTCATATCTACCAGACCTCCCACTGATATGCACCAATATACTAGTTTCCATTCATGAGTCCTGATCCTGCTATTTAGGTATTATGTGAAAAAACACCTCTATCTATGCTGAAATAACCATTATAGCTTCAAAAGAATGATCTCTAGAAGGGCTAAGAAACAATGGCTGAAGATGAGCTGTTTGCAACTGTAGGTGCTACTTTTACTGAATTAATCAACCTGCATTTTTTCATATCCTGCTTAAAAATTGTTAAGTGGTTTCTTGAGAACTGAGAACTTTATGGATGTATCTAAATATAAAGGAAATTATGAGTGAGTCCTTATTTTCCTTGCAGTTTATTTCCCTCAGCAGTAGTTTATCATTAAAGACTGGTTGCTAGTGAAAGCAGTCCTTCACGAAATTTGCCATCTGTACTTGTTTTGCTTTTCAGGAGCTGTTAATACTGAATGAAACTTAGAAAGAGATGTTTTGCTTGATGTGCTATTAAGGAATAACATTCATTCTGACAGCCATATAGCATGGCTTTAAATTGTAATACCTTGTATTTCTGGCTAGGTTTCACATGATCTAAGGGTTTCAGCAAGATGTGGCCAAATTCTTTCTCTTTCATGAATGATGTTATTTGATCTGCTTGGAAGCAGAAAGGGCCAGTGAAATAGCTTGACTGTTCACATGGTACAGTCCTCTCATCTACCATCATTGGATTGGAATGGATCTGTGTGACTGTAGGATAATAAGCCCTATGTAATGAAGACCTGAAAGATCAGGTTAGGGACAGATCGTCATGGAGAAGATCTATCTATGTGGTCTCAAAGATGACTTAATGGGACATAATCAAAAAAATGTCTGACTCAATGCTATTTTGTGTACAGTATATGCAATAGCAACAATATGTGGATCTCTACTACTCTTTCTTTTCAAGTGAATCTCCAACCAGGTACCCACAAATAAATCTCTCTCTCCTCATTCTCTCTCTCTCTCATCCTATGTATTTGTTTCTCTAGATTACTTTGGGGCATGATGTTTTTTTCAAACTCTCAAATCTGCAGTCTTATTAAAGCAGTGGTATTTTTAGTACATAGTAGTTTACCATTGCAGGATCTGCAGTATAACTGACTAGCTTGCCAGTAAGAGTTTCTGGCTCAGCTTTAGTAAGTTTATTGCTGAAAATTAAAAAGAAAGAGTATTTGATCCAGTGCTTTAAACATTACTATTGTGCAATTCAGAATTATTGTTTGACTTCAAGGTTCCCCCCTCCCCTTTTTCTGGAATTGTAGACTTGTGGTTTGTAAATTGTGTGACCATAATTTTATTATTTTATATTAGCATGCAGGAATCCATTCAGTGAGAGTCACTGTATTAAAATGACAAATCACATGTTAGCACTGTTTGGCCAGGTGAAAACTTCATTTCTTTTGAAGATATGACCAAGCTCACTGATTGTAGCTAAAAGCTACCTGACCATTTTTCTAGCTATTAGAAACCTGTCATTCTGAATTTCCATGGAAACACACCTGTTTAATATTCTAGCTAACTCTACATTGATTCATATCCTGTATTGTCCCATTCTTTTCATGGTTTCCTTTGATAAATATTCCTGTGGACCCAACAGGCTCTCAGGTGTATCAAAAATATGACATAACTAATGAAAATATAAATTTAACCCACTCCATTACCCATTCTGATGGATTTAATCTCAATCCAATATAGATTAATCACTCACTGAAGCCAGCCCTTTAACATGATGTGGATCTAGTTTAGAACTGCATCATGTATTTCCATGTTGGGTGAGAACCATTTGCACAACAAAATGCACCATCAGTGTTGATTTTCAGTATTGTGGGAGACTAAATCTGCGTGTCTCACTTTCCCATATCTACCTGGTAATGTCCAGCACCAAACCTGCTTGGGAGCACATGCTCCAGCAGTTTCTACCTGTCAAAAAATACCTGGAAAGGATGGTTACCACCAGGGGCCATAAAGGTATTCATGGAAGTATGTCCCACTTCCACAGAATGGTATTCCCCACACACCTGCCCAGCATCAACCCTGTTGGTGCTAAGAAAGGCCATGAAGACCTGAGTAGTGATAGTGTATGCTAAATTCGATGGTGGCTTATCTGTTTGTTTAATCAGTGATGTAAACAAAACCCACATGATGCTGATGTCACCAGGTCATGAGCGTAAATGGATGTGATGTGCATACCCCTCTCCACATGACGCTGGAGTCATAAGGTCACGACTCCCACCGGACCGGACGTGTTCAACCTAATCCCATCAAGAAATAGGTGATAGTCAGCTTTAGACTGTGTAATTAGCTGACCAAACCTAGCCCTATATGTGGATTCATGTGATTAACAAAAGCCCAGGCTGTGCTGTATTTGAGAAGCAAACCCTTTCTGGGCATTGTGAAATAAATAATAGCCTAATGATACTTTTAATTTTGCGGAGTTTTAAATCAGCACCTTGAATACAGGAAAAGGAGATCCTAAATGCAGCCACAGCCTGCATTTGCCCCTCTTTTCTAGAATGTATTTCTATGCAGTTTTAAAATCACCACCTCGAACACCTCGAAGTTTAAAAAGAACTTTTTAAGCCACAGCAGCCTGAGTGATTAACCTAACCCTAACCCCAACCCATTTCCTAAGTGAAGTGGAAACCACAGACAGCTTTACCTTTTGTAAAAGCTAAAGACACATACTTGCAAATTTTAACCTGAAATACCCATGCACAGATGCGTGCGCACACACACACACACACACAGCCCCAACCCTGATTCTATATGGATTCAAATAAGACTTAAGTGGAGTGGAGTGAAAACCACAGACAGTTGTAAAAGTTAAAGAAAGATTGTTTGCAAATTTTAACCTGAAAAACACACACACACACTTGCAAATTTAACTGATAACACAAATATACACGTACACGTAAACATTTTGAAGTGTGACCTTAATAAAATTTTATTTCCACCCCTCTCCCTCCAGCAAAGCCAGGAAAATTTAACCGAGGAACCACATGCTCACACAAGTAGCAGCCAACCAAGCAGCAAGTATCCAACAGTGATATTTATAATCAATATGCCAGACATGTCAAAGCCATGATTCTGGGCATTCATACAAGTCAATCACATGTCAGCTAGTGAAAAGGGGATGTTGGGGTGGGAAGGCACATCCAGACATGCCTGAGCAGTTGCTGCAGTGAAGTTCACTGGTTTAAGCCCCAGTGTGCTTTTGAAAAATAAAAGGCTAGCAGTTTGAAGATGGCAAATACTGGTTGATTTGTCTGATGTAAAATTTATCCCAAAACTTCCAAGGCAGGGGTGAGAAGAAGAAAAAGATCCTGTGCTCCTGAGCCATATAGCTATTTTGAGGAGAATGTACAGGATGAAGTTATACCACCTTGTTACTGTAGGTTCTGCAAAACATCAAATGGTAAGTAAAATTAAAGATTAAGAAAATAGTACTTCATTTGTTGAAACTGCCAGTCTAATTCTATCTTATTTCCTGTTTTAGAAATGATGAGGGTTTCAAGATGTTAGTAAGAGACAGATTCTGAAAGTGTGTATCACAAAAATGCTGCATCATTGTTTAATGGGGTGTCTACAAGGAGATGAAGAGCAAGTGCATCAAACCAGGGAAGCAAAGCTTATTAAAAGCTTATGCTGTACAGTAGACTTTCCAGACCAGAGGCCCTCTGGATCATCATGAGCATTTCCAAAAAAACTGGATAAATTACATTTCACGTGAGACACCCTTGGCGAGCTCAGGGCATTCATATAATGTATTAACAGTAAACCACTTTCAGTAATGTCAAACACTGAGGCTGAATTGCCTATGTCTTTGAAGAGTGTCATATGCCAGAATGTAGCAGAAATTAATAACAAGAAACTGTTAACATTCACACACTGAATTTTATAAAAAAATATATTTACAAATCATGTGAAATCTGTTTTATTTCTTTTGCTAACCCTGTTTAACTATGCCAGATGGTAAAGATACAGATACAATTAATCAAAGCATGTGTGATACTTTGATACTCAAACTGAGCTTCCTGGTGGGTGGGGCTGGCTGGTTTTGCAAAAGGTGTTAAGAATTCAGCATCTCTGATGTGATTAGTTTGTGACATTAACAACATGTATAAAGTAGGGTGCATACGTAACTGCTTCAGTATGCAAATTTCTGACTTATCCACCCTCCTGCACCATTTGATTTATTGATTGATTGATTGATTGATTGATTGATTGATTTGATTTATCTCCAGCCCTTGAATTGGACCCAGAAGCAAACTGGTACCCAGTTCAGCTCACAGAGCAATGGTGTTGCATGGGCCCTTCTATCTCCAAAAATAGCCCACATGGCTGCATTCTGGACCAGCTGTAGCTTCTGGATACTCTTCTGGTAGCCCCATGTAGAGTGCATTGCAGTAGTCTATCTGGGAGATAACAAGGACATGAGTGACCGTTCGAAGGGCATCCCAATCAAGGAAAGGGCATAACTGATGCACAATCCAAAGTTGTGCAAAGGGCCCATGGCTGCCACTTGCTCTTCAAGCAGGAACCATGAGTCCAGGAGGACCCCAGATTACACACTGGGTCTGTTTGGAGCAGCACTACCCCATCCAGCACCAAAGATGACACAGTCCCAGATACAAAGGAGCCATTAACCCACAGCCACTCCATCTTACAAGGGTTCAGCTGAAGCCTGTTGTTCCTCATCCAGACTCTTACAGCCTCCAGGCACCACGAGAGGGCAGTCACGGCATCACTTACCTTGCCTGGGATGGAGATGTACTGTATAATTGAGTATCATCCGCATATGATGATACTTCATCCCATGATGGCGGATGACCTCACCCAGCAGTTTCATGTAGATGTTAAAAAGGAGCGGAGAGAGAACCAAACCCTGCGGCACCCCACAAAGGAGGGGCCGAGGATGGGACCTCTCACTCCCTATCACCACTGATTGAGATCAGCCCTGGAGAAAGGAGGTGAACCAGCACAAAACTGTGCCGCCCATCCCCAATTCCCTGAGCCATCCCAAAAGGATACCGTGGTTGACAGTATTGAAAGCCACTGAGAAAGTAAGGATGGTTGCACTTCCACCATCCCGCTCCCACCAGAGATCATCTATAAGTGTGACCAATGCCATTTCCATTCCATATCCGGGCCTGAAACCTGACTGAAAAGGGTCCAGATAATGCGTTTCCTCCAGAATCCTTTGGAGCTGTGACACCACCACTTTCTCAATCACCTTCCCCAAAATGGGGAGGTGGAAGACTGGATGAAAGTTGTCCAGTACAGTGGGATCCAGGGAGGGTTTCTTGAGGAGGGGGTGCACCAACACTTCCTTAAAGGCAGCCAGAAACGCTCCCTCCTGCAAGGATGTATTAACCAACACCTGGATCCAACCACATGTCACCTCCCAAGCTGCTTTCACCAGCCAGGAGGGGCATGGGTCAAGATGGCAAGTGGTGGCCTTCACAGTCCAAAGGATCCTGTCCACTTCCTCAGGATCAACAGGATCAAACTGTTCCCAGATAACTGGGTACGAACAATCCCCTGGTATCTCCCCAGACCCTGCCCCAGGCTCGGAATCTAACTTGGAATGAATCTGAGCGATTTTGTCCTGCAGATGCTCCAAAAATTCCTCTGTGCCGCCCCGCAAATGAATCACCAAATCCCCTTTACCAAGGAGGCATCTAGTGATCCCAAAGAGGGCCGCCAGGTGGCATTCAGCAGATGCGATAAAGGCGGAGATGTATTGGTGCTTCGCCACTTTTATTGCAACAATGTAGGCCTTAATAGCGGCTCTAATCTGTGTTCGGTCAGATTTGGTCTTTGTCTTCCTCCAGCGGAGCTCTAGACGTCTCTTGACCCTCTTCTGAACCCTCAACTCCTCAGGGAGTATCAGGGCCGAAGTGGCAAGAGAGGTCGCATAGACGCGATCCTGTCCAAGGCCCCGGCCACCTCCCTATTCCAGGTGGCAGCCAAGGCCTCCACTGAACCGTGCATCAGATTCTCAGGAATACCCCCCAGCTCCCTCTGAAACCCTGACGGGTCCATTAGGTGCTGGGGGTGGACCAATCACATGGGTCCTGCCCCCCTGTGGAGGGGGGGTGGCATAAGAGAAACTCAGGGTCACCAGGTCGTGATCTGACCATGACAACAGGGAAAGCTGTAAATCTCCCCTCAGATCACTTGCTCTGACAAGAAAACCAAATCCAGCATGTGGTCACTGTCTTGGGTCGGGTCCCACGCAATTTGAGACAGGCCCATGGCTACCATGGTGGCCATGAACTCTTGAGATGCCTCAGAGGTCCATCCCAGGGATGGCAGGTTGAAGTCCCCCAGAACCATAAGTCTGGGGAACTCCACCGCCAGCCCCGAGATGACCTCCAGTAGCTCAGGCAGGGAGGTTGCCACATAGCAGGGAGGCTGGCACAGTAGCAGCACTCCCAATTGTTCACAGGAACCCAACCTGAAAAACAGTGTCTCACAGCTGGAAACTTGTGGAGCAATGCCCCTGAAGGCCACCAGAGATTCTCAGATGACAACAGCCACCCCTCCTCCCCTGCCCTGGCATCTTGTCTGGTGCCACACCATGAACCCAGTGGGTACATTTCCAAGAGGGGCACCCCTCCTTGGGCCCCAGCCAGGTCTCAGTAATGCATGCCAGATCTGCCCCCTCCTCAGTGATCAAGTCACATATGAGGGGGCCTTGTTATTAACTGACCTGGCATTAAGCAGCAGCAGCTGAAGGCCAGGGCCCCTATGAATCTGCTGACCAGGGCCTGGGAATGAGCAAGGAGGGCCAGAACACACCACCAGTAACACACACCAGGGGCGTCTTCCCTGAAGATGGCCCACCCTCCAGCTCCTGCAATATCATCCCCTACCTGTCACTACCTTAATAGTGTAGCCCATGGCATAGTCCCCTGAGGTTTCAGTCCCTAATCTGGGATAAAGTTCCCTCCTTCCAATCAGTCATCCTCATTCACAACCAGATGCTCACAGGTGAGGGAAGGTCCTGCCGGCACATGAGCTCACGCTCTTGGCGCTGTCGGGACCCCCCTCCCAAACCTTACACTCCCCTCACACTCTGCCCCCCTGCACAACCTCTCTCACTAGTCGGCAGGGTGGGCATCCCACACATTCCCACACATTCCCTCACACCTCCTGCCTCTCACACAGGAGGCGGATCCTCATATCCTGCAACACTCCCAGACTCCCTCCCAGACTCTCACTCCCAGGAGGGAGTCCCAGACTCACACTGGAGGGACCCTATGGCTCTCCACTGATACTTGATAGGTTAAGCATGGGTGGTTAGGTTCTAATCCCCAGATCACCACTCTTGAAATCAAGGGCTGTTGGCTTAATGTGATGTCCATCTGCTCCACTGCCCAGCTGTTCCTCCAAAGCTGAGCAATCTTCCTCCAAAGCCAGGCTACAAGTCCGCTATGGCCTCGGCCCCCCCAGTCTGCCCCGCATCCTTGCACCAAACCACCAAGCTCCCAGGGCTCCAGATACCTCCAGGTCCCCACATCGCATAGGGGCTCACTGGGGTTTGCTGTGTCGCTCCAGGGCTCACCAAGACCCGTCGTGTGGCTCCAGGGCTTGGAACTCACAGTGCTGCTCCAGGGCTCCCTGGGGCTCGCTGTGCCACATCGGGGCCTGCTGAGCCTGCTGGGCCTGGGGTTCAATATGCCGCGTTGGGGCCTGCTGGGCCTGAGGTTCGATGTGCTGCATCGGGGCCTGCTAGAGTTCGTTGTGCCATGCTGGGGCCCACTGGGGCCTGCTGAGCCTGCTAGGCCTAGGGCTTATCGAACCACATCGGGGCCTGCTGGGCCTGGGGTTCGATATGCCACATCAGGGCCTGTTTCAGTTTGTTGCGCCATGCTGGGGCTCGCTGGGGCTTGCCGCACTGCACTGGGGCTCACCAAGACTCACTGTGCCACGCTGGAACCTGTTGGAGTTCACCAAGCCAGTCCGAGGCTTGTTGCAGCTTGCCGTGCTGCAAAGTGCATTGCAGCTCACTGCGTCAGACCAGAGCTCTCTGGGGGCTTATCAGTGCTCACTGCTCTGCTCCACTCCAGGGCTCGGTGGGCTCTCCATGCTGAACCAACACCTCTGGGGGCTTACCACGTTGTCTTGGGGCTCGCTGCAGGTCGCTGCCTGGGCTGGGGCCTGCCGGGGCTCTCCACGCTGCTTCGGAGCTCAGTGGGCTTGCCATGCTGCACCAGTGCCCCTTGGGGCTCACTACATTGTCCCAGGGCTTACTGAAAGTCACCGTCCATGCCAGAGTCCACCAGAGCTCTCCACCCTGGTCCAGGGCTTACTGTGGCCCACCACGCCACCCAGGAACTGCACCAGAGCTCACCCAAGCCTGCTGCTCTCTACCACGCTCTGCCGCACTTGGCCTCTCCATCCCCAGCTAAGAAGTCCCTTTTCAGAATGGATGCTACTAATGTAAGAATTTTATGGCTAATTTTTGAGACACGGTCCCTGTTAGATGCAAAATAGTATTTATAACTGTGGTTGTTGTTTTCTTTCATTAGAATGGCGTGTCAGACTCACAATGTCTGAAAGCTTATAAAGGTATTCCTTTTTTTCCTTTCACACAAATAAACATCACTAGATTTTAGTTTTCTTCAAGCATTTCTGCAGTACGTCTTTTTTCTTTTCCTTCACAATGGGAAATAGCCAGGTCTTTGCAACTTTTTCAGTGCCCTCAGATTCACAAGGGGGTCAACGTATTATGGTGGACCACCAATTTTCTACATCCCATGCAGCACACGGGCATTTAGAAGGCAAAGTATCTACCTTGTTTTATCCAGCTGCAAACATCTTTTAGAATATATGGGCAGTATTACATTATTTTGAATGTTGCTGAAGTTTTATCATTTCTGTTGTTTTATCCAGAGCCAACCTGCAAAAAAGCAAAAATGCATGGTGGGGGATTTCCTACAGGCTCCCCAGATAGTGTAACAAGTACAGAATGGTCTATGCCAGAATCTCAACCAGCAGAGGAGATCAACTATTCTATGTAGCAGTCAGAGTGCCCAAACTCAGTAAATACACAGAATTCAGAAGGTGTGTATCTGGAGAGGATACAAACATGCCAGAGAGCCTGTAACTGCAATCTGCAATTACAACACAACAGAATATTATCAGCCCTACAGATTCGTAAACCTCAATCGTATTTGTTCATTCACATATGCTATAGATGTTATTCAAAATGAGATACAAAATCTTTTGAACAATGTTTCTAGGGGAATAAGCCTAAATGATTTTGTACAGCTCAGAATTGGATGGAGATGGTCTAAAGCATCCTCTCTTTTCTAATAGGAGACATAGGGGTGATTTAAATGCTAATGAGTTCCTGAACCATGTTAAAAGCATGCTACAGAGCAATGTTGATGTGTTGTGGGGTGGTGATTTACAATTAGTGGTCACCATCGTGAAGAACGGGAGGGGACAGACTTAGGAATTTAAGGACAGTGCTGTTCACCAGGGTCCTGGAAAAAAAAAAGATGTCACCTGGTTGATTTCAATGTGGAGGGGGAATTTCTGTGTTTTGCTGGCTAACTGCTATATTTGTTAGACAGCAGGTCATTTACAAAGCAAGAAATCATTACTAGAGCCAGGAATCTCCACATCAGACTGGGTATTTCCACAGAAAACAGGGTTGACTTTTCACAGGTACACATCTTTGAAGGGTATCTAAGTATAACCATAAAGATTTTGTTTTATAAGCAAGTAGGGTGATGGTTTTTGCAACAGGTAGGCTCCAGGTAGACCCCAACAAGAAAAACTGCTTTATATTGTTACACAACCCACATTACTACAGAATCAAAAACATCAAAATCTTCCTGCATGAATGCTATTTCTGTGAATTCTGCCACACATCCCACCACCACAAATTTACCCATGGTTGTCAATACTTCTGCCATGCATGCCTGAAGCATGTATGTCATGAGGTGGATGTGGAGAAGACAAGATAAGATGCAGTAAGTGCAAATTGTTTTGTCGCTTGAAGGCCTGCCTTGAAAGATACGCACAGCCAGCAAAGGAAGGAAAAATTGATTGTAAGAATAAGGTAATGGTGTAACACATACACCATTACCTTATTTACTCCCCACAAAAAATATCAGAAAAGTGAGTGTGGGCAGTGCTATGAGGAGGTTGAAAGTTGGAAGGACATTTATGTTTTCTGAATCCTCTGGCTCAACCAGAGATACATCATTTATGATTTTGAATGTTGTCAAGAAACAGGGGTTCACATACCTAATTATGTCCGTGCCATGGACAAGCTAGAGGAAGAGGATGACAAGAATGTGATGAGGTGGGAATGTTATGGTGTTAAGTGTCTGGATCAATTTGTGAAGAAATGTATAAATTGGGAGTTTACAGGATATACTTTTATCAGCCAAACACCATCCAACCAAATATGTGTACTAACATATTCATTGCCAGTTTTACAACAGCTTATGCACAGCTGGAATTATACAGGCTACTGGAGGGGTTGGGTGAGAGGTGTCTGTACCATGACATTGATTTGGTCATTTTTATTACATCATCATTAGGTGATTATTTAGGGCAGCTGACAAATGAGATCCTGCCAAATACCATGATCACTGAGTTTGTGTCAGCAGGTCCCAAAATGTACGGGTATGCTTTGTCAAATGGGGAAATGGTGTTAAAGGTGAAGGAGCTTACTCTAAACAGGGCTAATTATAATAAGATTAATTTTGACAGCTTGAAAGATTTGGTAGATGATTCCTGTCTGGAGACAGGAAAGAAAGAGATAAAGGTAGAAGAACCGAGGATTGTTAGGATTAAGAAACAATCTTAAAAAGGGATGAAGATTACTGTACATTACCTTATAGTTATTAAGTGTGATGGAAAACATTGTACAGTTTGTATACCCTTTCGCTTGTATTATAAGCATGTCATCCAACTCTGGCAAATCATGTTTTATCAAACAAATGTTAGAACATGGTGATGCTGTGTTGTCTCAATTGCCTCAAAATATTGTACGGTTTTATAGTGGCTGGCAACCTCTGTTCAAATAAATTCCCATATATTAAGTTTATGGAAGGTCTTCTGTCTTCTCTGGAAGATGATTTGTTTCCGTCAATTCAAATCAGTTTAGCAGTGGTAGATGATCTCATGTCCTCAGCTGGTGACAGTGATCAAATAGAGAAGGCATTTACACAGTACGTTCATCACAGAAACCTGAGCGTTATTCTCATACTTCAAAATCTGTTTTTCCAAGGTGAGAAAATGAGAATAATAGCTCTGAAGTCCAAAATACTTGGTTTTATTCCGCTGCCCTGGTGGTCAGATGCACATTGTCACACGGTCACAGCAGATGTACCCCACTAACACAAGGTACTCCAAGATGTCACTCACAAGCCCCACGGTTACCTTTTGGTAGATTGGCAGCCACTACTCCAAAAACCTGCAAGTTGAGAATGGGCCTCTTTCTGCCTGATTGGCCTGTTGTTTACACTATGAAAAAGAAGAGTAAAAAAGCAGTTGTTCAAGGCACCTTAGCACTAGTTCATTCAGGATGTCAGAGGGGGTGCACAGAAATTGGTTTTTTTAAAAAAATCTTAGTAAGAGCCAGACCAAAACAGAGAAAGGCCATCTTATGCAGTGGTAATAATGATCTGGTGGGGACAGTAGCAGAAATAGCTCTGAACATATTAAAAGGAAACCTTCCTCTGAAACCTTCACAATTCTGGACTTTAGAGAGTAAGAAAGGAGTCATTAAAAAGTTGAGTGATAGAAAGGTCTCACTCCAAAAGAAGCAACAGATCATTCATCAGTCAGGACCATTTATTGGGCACTTACTAGGGGCAGCTATTCCACTGCTGACTAGCCTATTTGCTGGATAAACCATGGACCATGCTGAGAAAATGTATCTGAAGTCGCATCTTCAGATGACGCAACTACACTCCCCCCAATTTCTGTTGTCTTTAGGTTTAGAGAAAGCCAGAGCAGAATTCCACCAGCGAATTATGATGTAGGTGGACCTGGAGGTTATTCATGAGTCTCAGGGGTGGTTCTAGACCAGAAGCCAACTGTTCCTGCTAATCTCAATTTCACCTCTACTGTGCTCTGCACAGCTTTTTGCCTGGCCCATTTTGACTTCTTTCCGACAGTGATTTTGGAGGGCTAATACCAAAAAATCATTTTTGTAGAGAGAGCCTGTCCTTGTGTTTCAAATAAGGCTGAACCCCTTCCCTCAATTTTCCTTTTTTGTCTCTTCCAAAACACCATATGCTCTACCCTTTTCACATTTCTCATTAATAGAAGTCAGTCCCACTCCGAGGTAGAAGCTGTACACCTTCTCCTGCAGAATCACAACCCATTTGTTACTAAGTTCTTCTGAGCTATACTATCTCAATCGAAAGGAACATACTGATTTTACCTTGCTGCTGTTGATATCTTGTTACCTGTTCTCTGTTATTCTCCAGTTTTAGCTTTTTTTCTTTTATGCTTTTCTTCTTTTTTATCTTTATTTGTATAATACTTATATTTCATTGCATTTTATTCTCTTTTAACCCTTGCTGCTGTTATCTACCTGCTGGTCATTGACTGTGATTTCTGATTAAAAAAAAAAAAAAGAAACATCTGCTCCATGGCCTTGTATTAATGATTCTGCCAAGAGGAAAGGAGTGAGATGTTATTAATATGCATATTTATACTGAGGAAGATTAGTCAATGAACACATACATGAAGTAGGTACAGCACAGTACCCATCCAGTGAACAACAAATTCTATTTTTTTGCAGAAACCATTAAGGGAAAAGAAAAATAGATTCTGCATCAGCAGGTAGCCATTTCTTTTCCAGATTTCTTCAACAGCATGGCTGGCTTTCCCAATCAGAATGTATAGCAGTGTCTTTTATAATTGCTGACATTTGGAATTCTAATTTGAATGGCTCATACTAAATTTCTTTGTGCCATTATGCTTCTCATATGCATAATGAGTTTATGTTTTATTACTCATTCTGAGGACCTGTGCATATAAAATCACTGCCCGGCAGGTGACCTTTCCTCCAAGAATGTATGATTTATTTGGTAGGCCCACTTCAAATTATTTACTAAGACAATCATCTTCATACTTTATGCCAGCTTTTCTCGACCCTGGGCCTTAAATCTGCCTGGTAAATCAGATAGTTATTGTCCAGTGTATCAATGACCTTTCTGACTGGGAACCTGGGGGACTGAATAGTTGTTTTCCTTTCATACTTTGCTTTTTCCAACCAAATCCAGTATCATATGATCTCTGAGGTCAGAATGCAACTATTGTACTTAAGGAGCCTGATTACAAAGATGCATGTTGAATAATGGCATCCTCTTTAATTAATTTATTAATAAAAATTAATTTAATTTAAGCAGAAGCTTCAATGAATGAAATACAGGAAAGAACCTTTCAGGTTTCCTCTTCTTTCTGCAGCCTCCCTTGGGCCCCTTCAAATTTATTCCAAAGAATTAGAGAATCGTCTCAAGCAGCATGGGGAATGGGGGAATTGACACAATCACTACCCAACCATTTTTGGTCACAGAAGATTCCCCAGATCAAAAACATTCCAGTCTGCTTTAGTCTGAGAAAGAATCTGTCTGTGGGTTGGTTTTTTTGTTTGTTTTTGCTTTTGCTTTTTTAACAAGGGCTGTTTTTAACAGGAAACCCTGCCAAGAAAGGCTTTTAAAGCACATGCGAATGTTACCTACTAATTATTGAATTAATAAAAGAATCATAAGAGGTTCTTACATTTTCTCTTCTTTGGGATTCAGTGCAGTTTGGAGCACCTACGTTTCATTTTCAAGGTTTTTCCTACGACTTGCATTCAAACGTTGCACACTGGACGAATAAATGTTCCTATATATTAAACTATGACAGATGCAGATTGTACCTGCCCATCTGTTTGAGGCCAATTATCCAGGTGTCTATTTCAGGTAAAGATAAAAGCATAGCAGCAATGACTATGCAATCTGTGAAATTAAACTGAACTTGACATGAAACTAAAATTATGTACGAGAGATACTTTAGTTTTAATATATTTATGAGACCCTGGAAAGATCGCAAGGGTAGCACCAGATCCACTTTTCCAGGGAATGGATGTTCTGTGTGGTGTGTCATAGCTCTAAGTCACCTGCTTAATTTGGGAATTGGACAGAGGTCTCTGATATTTCAGGATTCGGGCAGCCTTGGGCGACTCTCCAATAGCCGAGTCCTATTTAGGGTTTTAAAAGCAGCAACCTACATTTTGTTGTATGATTGAGATTCCATGATGAATATTTCTTCAAATAGCTTAGGGTTGCAACCATCATCATCTACCTGGCTAAAAAAACTAAGTTAACATTCAGCTATTCCTCAGTCCAGTTAAAAACCCTATGACTACCAGTCAAAACTGAACCCATTCTTTAAAAAAAAAAATTGTGGAGACAGATCAAAGAAGTGGGCCAAATATAAAATTGATTTAATTAATTTTAATTTAATTAAATGTTGGTGTAATTAATGGCAATTAGTATGGTTTCTTCCTATGCATTTTTAAAATTCTGCTTCTGTCATATTACAGGATACAAACTGGCAGCACAGTGTAGAGTGTGCTTTTCATAAAAAAAGATCCCAGTAGATGTATTTATTCTTCATAAACAGTAATTTATTGCTGGCACTTTGTAGTGTCTATGTGGTAAAGCATCTAGACCACATCCTTTCAAATGCAAAATACCAAGATAAGGAGAAAATACATTTGAGGCAGTTTGGCCTAATTCTATCCAAAGAAGCTCAGGAGGACTCTTCTTATTACATAGAAATATACTGGAGTTTATTGAAAATACCATTTGATGTAATAGTTCCTTAATTCAAAATTCTACTTACATTTTTTTCCTTTAGCCTTGAAAATCAAAGGATTAGAGAAGTGTGGCTCTTGTTTTGTTTCTTATTTTGTTCAAGAAATCTTAAAAGCACTGTGGCATATACTGCATTCAACTGATTCAATTTACATCAAATTTATTTCAGCTCAACATTTCCAGAGAATAGAACATAAAAATAAAAAAGGCTTTCCTGCTATAGAAGGTAACAAACTTTTCCCCCTTTTATTTTTTACTTTGATATTCCTTTATTGGGAAATACTAAGATTTAGAAAATATGTACACAGAGAATATATGTAAATATATTTGGTTCCAATCTGATTAAAGGGTGGAATCAGGTTGATTGAATTTTCTGAATTAGATTAAATAAGAAGAGCTTTTGCAAAATGTGCAAAAGCCCTTCTGAATCATCACATTGATTAAAATTTATATGATCTGATGATTTGATCAGAATAATTCATGTATTTCAAGAAGCTATTTTGGAGATTTGATCAGATTGCCTTCCACCTGAATCTTTGCCTAATCCTAAGAGAGAAATAAATGAAAGAAGTAATCACCAGCACTTCCTAATGATATCAAGTCATTTTTTTTTTGTTGGTTTATCATTTATTTATTTATTAAGTTTATATGCCACCCATCTCCTCAGAGGGTGACTCTGGGTGGCTTACAATTAAAATCTGAAACAATAAAAACAATAAAAATATAAATATCCATATTAAAATAACTAATTTTGTCTAATATTTAAAATAACTCATTTAGTCTAATATTTTTGGCAGAGTATATTTTCTTACACAATTCAGAAGAATCTCAGGCACTAAAAAACCAGAACAATACATTTTATGGAACAAATGCAGTGATATAGGGCGATCGCACATATTATTTAACATACCTGAATATTTGCTTTCCTCCTCCTGGAAACAACTGAAATGTGTGGCTGAGCCTAATAATCTATTTCCTGACTTAATTAATTACATACCCAAATAGATATCCATTAATAAGGAGTAGCTCTCAGTAAAGAAAGCAGCACACAAGATTGCCAAATATAATCAGTGCTTCATATGCAGCCCAAATATTGGAAGGTCCAGTGGAAATTGCACACGGAAAGAATGCAATCATGACTATGCATTATAGATAGCGAAATAGTTGTAAAAACTACCTTATCACTTGTGGGGGAATTGCTTCCATGATCCCAAATAATCCCTTTGTTTTATTATTTATAAGGAAAGCCCTAACAGAAAATTCAGTGCCGTAATAGCCTTTCCTGGTAAAAAAGAATTTTGTAAGGAAAATTATTGTATTGCAACACTGAAGACTTCCGCAGCTTTTTAACAGCATGTCTACTGTTCAAAATACATTTGATAAATTAGCTGCTTTGGAATTAACCGTACAACTGCAATTTCAAAGAAGTAAGTTTATTCCTAAATATACTAAATATATTCCTTAGGATATAACCCTGAAGAAACACAGTGGAATGTACTGAATAAACAGGCATCACATTGTGCCACACCTCACAAGCAGCTGAAGCTCCATTTGGGTATATCCTGGATTTCATGTTATATCTGAAACTTCTATACCTTTACTGCTTTGCTTAAGCAAGCATTCTGTATATACTTGTAACTGTAGTCTTAATCTTCTTAATGATTTGAATTGCTCACCTCTTAGACTTTGAAACATAGGCAGTGGCAAGATAAAGAGCATCTTGCAGACTTCCCTCTTCCCCCACTTTTTCCCAGAGTTCTCCTTGATTTCCTAAAGAACACCTAGGACAGTAATCTTAAATCAAGTTATAAATCAAGGTTAGGACAGAGGGTAAACATTTTTCACATAGTAATATCCTATCAATAAGAACAAGTCTAAGATCTAATTCAAATCAAATCAAATCTTTATTACAGTCATAGACCAGCATAGAGATTTAATTAGTATTATTTTCCCTTAGAGTTGTGCTTTGCATAGATTTTGAGATGCAAAGAAGTGGCTTTGTGCTTTAATTGATGGGGGGGGGCATTTTTCCTCTTCCCCCAGTTACATAGTGGATATAAATCAAATCTCAAGTATCATAATATCTGTCCAATAAGTTTATAAAATGGTAACCGAGGGGGAAAAGCACTAGCAAATTTACTGAAAAATATATTTTTTTTACTAAGGAGCATCAATCTATATACACATACACATACATCTTGCTTTTTCATGCATCCATAACTGCAGAAGCTCTTGAGACTTACATATATCTTATCCACCAAGATCTGATCATACTGCACAACAAGCCAAGAAAGAGGAATGCTACTTTTGTTCCTGGCTAGAAAGAGTAGGTGAACACATTTTCCTTGTTGCATCAGATACTGAAAGTAGACGTGTGAGACCTTTCTTCCCATAAATAGTGTAAGGCTTCTCCCTGTCAAGTTAGACAAGGAAACAACTAAGCAGGCAGCAAGAATTGATGACCTTTTGATAAATAAATTTTACGGTGGAAAAGCTTAAGAAGCCTTGAATTCCAGAGAATCCCAATTATGTGTATTAACTGCAAGCTCTTTTTATAATAATCATTATACCTCTTTCTCCTGCCCACACTATGTAAAGAATCATAAGCAATGTTCTTATGTTCTTTTATGCAAAGAATCCAGATTTCATTTATTTTGATAACTCCTGATCTAGTATCTTAACTGTGTGAGAACGTACTTTCACAGATAATACTTTTTGAAGTTTCTGTCAAGGACCTGAATGTAGTTGTATTAGTTATGACAGGAATATCCAACACTTTAAAGAAGTCCTTTCAAAAATTGAGCATATTGTTTAGCTATTTTAATTTTCCATTGTCATAAAACATTGGGATAAACAACCATTTTGGAAAAGAGGAACACACATTGATGACCAGTATGGGGTAGTGACAAAAGTGTTGGACTGAGAAGACCTAGGTTCAAGGACATCCTCAAACATAGAAGCTCAGTGGTAACTTTGGGCCAGTCACTATCTCTCAGCCTAATCTACCTCACAGGCCTGCAGTGGGGATAAAATGCAGTTGGGGTGTTATACTGGATATAAATATAATGACTAGAAAGGTGTTGGAGGATGCATTCAAAGAATCAGACATTTCTGGAAAATGTGAGAAATTAAACTCCCACACAAAAAGTGTGCCAGGCCTTGTAAGAAGGAAATCAAATTCTCCTCCTCCCCATGTCAACAGGAAGTCAAACTTCCCATTTGTCTCACCTTACCATTGTTTATCTTAACAGCAATCAAGGCATATGATTAAATTATAGTAAGAATGGGCTCACCTAAAAAGATTAAACAGGTAGCAGGAAGAATCAAGAGTCCTCCACCCCAGCCCAAAATTAAATAACCAAAGACCCAGCAAGAAGGCCCAACATTCCTTGAAGGCTTAATCAAATCATAAAAGGATTTCTTCTCTGAAGAGACCTACATTCCAATTAGACAATACCAGATAAGGAAAACACAGGAAGCCCCAGCTAAGTAGGGTGTCTGACCTTAAAATGCTCCCTTCTAAAGAACTAGTCAATTATGCTTTCACCAGAGAGTGCTTTCTTTCTTTCCCAGCTAATTACCTTTTCTAAGAATTCCTAGAGGGCGGGCATTCCTTCACACCTTTCAAGGAACAATAGCAGGATCTACCCTGTAAAAGGAACTCCTGGGGAAACCCTGAGCACAGCCGCCCCAACAGCTGATCATTTTGTGTAGCAGGCTCTCAGAAATAAAGTCTTTTCTGTCCTTCAAGCAACTGCCTGCATGTTTTATTCCCGGCTCGAAGATGAACTTTGTAAGCTTTCTTCCTAACAATTAAAACAGCCATAGAACAGAATGAGTTGAGGGCTGCAGGGCATCATTGCGTCCTGAAGCATGGCTTGCCAACCCTCTTTTAAACTCCCTCATTAAAGTCAGGGGTCAGCATGATTGCTGGGGATCACGATGCTCATTAGAACTTGATGCCACAAGCACTCTTCTTGGCACTGCTAATTGCTCACCTGCTCCACCCCTATAGCCCAAAGGGAGACCCCCAGCAAGAGAACAAAAGTGGAAAAGTAGTAATCACTGCCTGCTCATTCATACTTTCTTTATCTTGAGCTGAGTTGAGTTTCTTTATCTTGAAGTGTGGGTGGTTTTGGAGCCAGGAGGAAAACAGGTAATTGATAGAAAGGTAGGTATCGGTGCAGTCACCTTGCCTGAGTCAAGCCCGCTTCCCCAAACCAAAAAGCAATAAATAAGGCATAAACATGTTCAACTCTATTTAGATTGTGTCCTTGATTTTATTTTGAGAAATGCACCACATGTAAGTTGCAACTGAGTTTGGAATGATTTTTTTTCCTGTCTCTCTATTTTAGTCTGAAGCTAGTAGATCCCCAATGGCAGTGTCCATTCATCACTTTCTCCTTCACTGTAGATGTCAGATGCTTTTTCTATGCTAACTAATTGGCACTCTCAAGAGCCTGACTCCAGCTTTCTACAGCTGGCAGCATAGTTCTTAACTCACCACAAAAGGCAAAGCACCTCCCTATGTCACAGGTCTCCGTTTAATTAATAGTAGAGGTGTAAATTGGGTTTGAGAGAAGAAAAAAAAAACTTCCTATTTATTTCAGTACACAGTTGGTCCAGGAACACCTCCCTCCCCCCCCCCATCTCATAATTTTATTATTAAGCTTGGCAAGTGGTTCCAAACAGATTGCTGACTGCACCATTAAATTCAATTTTTTCACTGCATTGGTCATGGAGTGACAATGCTTGTAAGAACTACCAGAAAGTGTTCATCTTCTTCCCACCTCTCTTCTCTTTCTAATCCCACGAAGATTACCTCATGTATTGGAATGGGTTAGCTTATCCTCATTTTCATGACAGAATGACAGGAACAGGTAGCTCAAGAATGAAAGAAATAATACACATGCTAAAATAATGCAGTTCATAGTGAAGCACTATAACACTGACCAGGTAGTAACATGTGCTAAAAAAGTGAATTCATGTATTGTGCAAATATAACATAGGAATATTGTCTTTGTTTCATACTGGAAATATACATACATAAATACAAATGATAATGGAATAGAAGATACATATGGTAAAAAGAGCTCACATCACATATTCTGTTTAAGTATAAGTGATCTAGTGTGCAATCAGAGTTCTGTACCACAAAATTTCATTCTTTCATGTTTACTTTTTTTTACAACATAAAACAATGTTGTAAACAAGAAGAACCCAAGAATCCATATTCAATCAGATCCTATATCTCTTTATCTCAGCATTGGTTCTTCTCATAGAACAACTGAATAAGAGAAGATTTTATAACCCTTCTAGTACAACCTCCTGTTCAATGGAAGGGCACCCCCAGCTGCTAAAAGATGTCAAGTAAAAGAGAGACCAGCACTTGAAGAACCGGTTCTGCTGTTTAACTGAACTGAACTTGCAATTTAGAACTTTATTTGAACCCTAAAAAAATTCAGTGTCCAAAAATTCATCTTCATCTGCCTGGCATGGACTTGCCATATGTAAATGGTTGTCCCACGTTCATTTTGGATCCAGGCCATTCTATTCCAACTGTGTCTTTCTCTCCGATGTCTTTTAAGCAAAAATTATATATTTTGAAAACATATTCTGTGTCACTATCACTTTGTAAATATAGAACTGTCAAGCAAGCTTCTAATATAACCTTGTTTTAGAGTTAATGTGTACAACAGAGTCACAGTCACTTCAGTATGCAATTAAAGGTATCCTTTTCAGACAAATATTTAATATGAAGAATAGTGTATTGGTGCAGGGTCAAGGCTGGCACCTCTATACCTAACACAAGGATCACCAATGTTTGTTGCAACTCAGAATCCCATCATGGTTATACTCGAATTCCAGTGGGGGATTAATGATGGCTTGACTGATCCCTTTGTCTGGGAATCGATGCCACAGTCATTGGGGCTAGGGCAGGATCCCTATAGCCCAAAGAATTCTCTGGATGTAAAGGAGATACCATGAAATCAACCCAGATGATCTCCGGACAGCCATTTCTTGCAAGGAGACCTCAAAGCAGACTTTGAAATTGACTTGTGGTGGGTGGCTGGGAGACAAGGCTTTTCCATCCTGTTCGAGGCTGCGGTGTAGCCAAAATTTAGGACACTAAAACCAACCTCCCATTTCTAAAACACATTTTAAATGGTTTACTACTCTTTCAGATGAAGAGAGGCTTTTTTTTGGCAACAGATAAGCGTATCTTCTTGGTGTTTTTCATATCTTCAAGGCTTATTTTAAAAAAATCTAATTTGGACTTTGGGATTTATATATTGAGCAAAGAGTTGAAGGGCTGAATTACTGGCTGTTTTTATGAAATGAGTGATTTTTTTTAAAAGTTAATTTTGTTGAATCTGTACTTAAGAGATTGGAGCTTGAGATTGCTGGTTAAAGATTCTTGTGGGAAAGCTGCTTTTTTTTATTTTGCTGCAATGCTGACTGCTTCGTCAGCAGTCAGCAGGAGCTTCGTAAACAAAAGTACTCTGAGACCTTGCTTTTTACCCTCCCCCCCGTTTTTTTTCTGTGTGTACTGTTTGTTATAGTTTGACTTCAGCAAATGGAATTTAAAGAGACACACGTTTAATGGAAGATTTCACTATTAGTATACTACAAGTGATAGATATTAAATGTGAAACTTTTGAGAAAAAAATTAGACAGATTTGATAGTGATATTGATTTGCAAACAAAACTGGATATTGAAAATAAGAATATTGATGATGTTATACAGTGTGATGTAAGGGAATCTTCAGAACATGAAACTGGAATAAGAGATCTGGATTTGGATGGAGGACTGGATGATTTGGTTTAGTTTGAGCCTGGAGAGTTCTTTATGAAGCCCAAACTTAAAACAGATTTTTTTTTTTTTTTTGGACAATATCCAGATCATAAAGCAGAAGAGTATTTTGGAATTTTTCTTTTTCTGGATGCACAGGAAGGACTTATTAAACCTTTGAAGATGTCTTTCATAGTAAAAAAGGATAAAGTGAGAAAAATTACCACCTGAGATTTCACTTGAAGAAAAATGTCAAGCTCCCTGAAAAGAAGAAAAAGGAAAGTGGACTTATGGGACCGAAGTTAAAATGTATAAGTCATGATTTTGGGTTGGTAATACTGGAATTTATTTTTGGACTGGGATTGTATGTTAATGTTTATGGATTTTATTGTTATAGAAAATAAAGTAGGTGTTTAATAATGATAGATTAGCTGATACTTCAAATGTTGTTAAGGATCTTGGGAATAACATGTCTGTATAATTTTTTTTAACTTTGTTTCTGTTTAGAAATTACTCTTGGGATTTTTGCTTGTAACTGAAAGAAATGAAATTTTGACTTTGAGACTTGATATTTAGAACCGTTTTTGCTATAGAAATATTGTGTTTTATTGATATTACTAGAGTTATAAGTAAAAAAATACGTTAACTTCTAACTGTACCGAAGAAAGTCAAAAGTTGTTCTTTTCTTAACTTCTGTCTCTTTTTCTCCCCCCCACCCCAGTTTTTCATCCTCACACTTCTTTATCTATTTCTCTCTTTTCTATTTTTCTTTTGATGTTTTTGTGTATTTTATTCTTGTTTGAAAATTAATAAATTCTTATTTTAAAAAAGAAACATAGGGTAATGGATGTGTGCATGGCAAAGCAGAGAGAAACTTCCTTGGATGCAGCATCCTCATGGCACTGTCTGTACCACTAAGCCATACGTATCAATACAACTGTACATACCTTCTTAGCATATTTGATGCATAAACCTCATGGGGAATATGCTGAATTTTATAGTCCATCTTAAGCAGTAGATCGAGAGGGAGAATTATCAAGATGGGTGGCAGAGTCTGAAACTAGGGATTGAAGGTGAAAGCTCTCAGCTACTTGCTAATTCTTTCTTGAGGTATTGCCCTGGACACTAAGTTCTGCGTCATAAATCTGTCAGGCAAAAACATAGTTGTAAATAAAGTTTGAGTTCTGATGGAATAAAGTTGTTGCCGATAATTGGTGGGCCAGGGCAATGTTTGATATCAGAATCTAGCAAGGGATCAGGTTTCTGGGAAAGCTTCACAGCAAAACATAATATGAAGTGCTTACATTTTAGACCAAAGTCCAAGGCTTACAAGGTTGGAAGGTTGACCCAGCCCAAAACTGCACTCCTTTGGGGCCATAAATACAGGAAGTTCTCAACCTCCCCTGAGTACAGTTGTCACTGGTCAGTCTGGGTTTCCAGCACAAGGTTGTTCTTTGAATACAGCTGGTTATGCCAGGTGTTTCTCTGTGTAACCAAAACCTCCTCTGCCCCCACTCCTACCCCAGGCTGTCTGGCTCTATACATGGATAATGGTGATATTCTTGTAGAATGGGTAGAACAGTCTTCAATTTAAGGTCTGAGTCACAAAGACTAAGGTCAACTTTGGTTACCTCTCCATTGTTGCAGGGACCAGGGCTCTCTGTGTCTGATTCTTGGAGTGCCATGACTTGATGATCTTCCTTGTCTGAGGATGATTTCTCAGCCAGGAGCATGACATCTCCTCAGCATTTTAAACCTAGCATTATAGGAAAGTCAGCTGTGGGAAAAGCCACCATCTGGATGCCCTTTCATTGTATAATTACAACAGTGCCTACTTCTAAGATAATATATAATTGTGGCTTTGAGATCAATATCTCAAACTCCCTTGACTATCATGCACTGAAAAAAATACATAAATATTATTGTTTTATTTATTATCAGTGAATTTATTATAGGCAACACAACTGCAATCAATTCACAGGCTGTAACTGCTTCTTTCCCAAGTATTCAGAATCCTTTTCTTCACAGTATATCATTTATATGGTGATGTGTCATACCATCCCAGGGGCTTTTACCTCTCCACACTTTTCTTTCAGCATTTCTTTTTATTTTATTTCCCCTTGAAGAGCCTTAATCTCCTTTCCTTTCCCACAAATACAATAAACTACGATAATGACACTTCCTTTATCTCTGCTTTTCATTATCTTTATCTTTAATCACGTTGAAGGATTATTAACAGTCAGGGGAACATTATATTGCTGTGTGGGGAAGCAGTCGCTCTAAGGGAAATTGTGCAAAGAGAAGATGCTTTTATCTTAGGGAATAAAACTCCTTTGTGAAGCTGCTGTGGTTTTATCAATAGGAAACCATGATTTGATACCAGGCAATTAAGAATCTGAGAACACAAGTACAGCTATGCAGATCAGACCAAGGGCCCTTCTCTTCCAGCATTCCATTCTCAAATTGACCAGCTAGATGTCTAGCATCATGGGAAGCTCAAATGCAGGACAAAAGTTAAGTAGCCCTTCCCAGTCACACTCCCAGAAATTACTATTGTCAGACTGATATTACACACAATATATAACTGTTGTGACTAGAAAGCATAGATTATTCTCCATGAACTCTTTCTCTTTTGATAGGCTTCACTTCATTTTAACATAATCAGTTCCACTGTTTATAAGGACGTATTTTATGTTTTTTTCTCAGAACTTTTTTTGTTCACTTTTATTGGTTAACTTGGGTTGCAGCATTGTAAGAAAGATTTTTCTTTGAACATGCTCTCTATAAAGTTGCAATTTTTACATTGTACTTACCTTTTTGTTTCCTCTAAAAGACCCCAAATGTTGCTTTTAGCCTTTTAGGCATGTTTCAAGGCCTACAATTTTATTTTTAGGTGGTTATGAAGCAATATGTACATAGTATTTAAATCTGGTAGCAGCATAGATGTATAAAGACATTTGATATTGAAAGTTTTCCAGCAAAATGGTCCCCACTACTAAAAGACAAAGTTCCATCATGGAACAAATACATATTTCATAGACTCTATTAGCATTTGTTCTGAAATATTCCTCAACTCAGAAATGTATACAAGATAAGCATATATAGGAAATTATAAATATTCAGAATGCATATAGTAAGAAAACAAATGGAAATGTTATCATCTGATATAGACCTCTGACAGGAAATACTGACTTTGAATACTCATGGTAGTGGCTTGGATCATAGGTTGCCTAATGATCTTTAATATAGAGAATATCTATTTTGCAATGACTAGATGCTAGATCCACATTTTCATTAAGTAAGGCACTATTTTCCCAGAATTCCTTTCTTGATAGATCTTGAGTTGATGTGATTTATTTGCCTATATATTAAGTTAGGAGTTTAGCCCCAATGGCCATTTAAAGTGAAGAGATCCTTCACTTTACTTTCTTTTATACATACATACATACATACATACATACATACATACATATCCTAAATATAACTTTGTTTCATTACTTCAAAAACTTTTACCATGTTTAACAAATACCCTATGGATTTCTAGAGATCTTTTCAAAAGGCATGTTGTTTCTTCTTCAAGATCTTTATCTTTCAAGATACTTGATATTTTTTTAACAGTATTTTTCTCCAGTTAATGACCTTCCACTTTAATATTTCATATACTGGTTTTTCCTATTCTGAAAGGCTTCCATTATGACCACTGTATGTGCTTTTCTTTAAAAACACTAAATTTCTCTTCTATGTGCTTTACCCCCATGGCCGTATGATCTGTTTAGTGGGCCATCAGATTTTGCTGTAGTCCTATGGGTCTATTTACACCTAACCATATCCAGGCAATCCAAAACGTTGACTTCTCTATCTCTTAGGGATAATTCAATCAGTAGCTCCCAGTTATCCTTGGTCAACAGCTATTTGTTTATGTATTTATTTATCACATTTGTAGGCCACCCACTCAGAATGTCTCTGGTGGCATACAGATTCAAAACATAAAAAATCAATCAAAACCCAAAACCATATGCACAATGACCCTACAACTTTTCTTAACCCAATGACTGGGGGGAAAGCCAGAACTTTAAGGCTTAGCTAAAAGAGAGCAGGGCCAGTTCAGATCTCTGTTCCAGGCAGCCTGTGATATAAAATAGATCAGATTACATTGCTTGATCGATGGGACCTGAGGCATGCCACCTCTACCAGATCTTACAGGATGGCCAGAGACCACAGGAGAAAGATAGTCCTTCAAATAACAGAGCTTTGTGCCATAAAAGACTTTATAGGTGACAAGCAGCACCTTGAGTCGTACTTGGAAGCCTAATGGACACAGTGCAGATTGTGTAGCAGAGGTGTTACATGAGCATACAATGGCATGCCCATAACTGCTCACACAACCACATTCTGGACCAGCTAAAGCTTCCAAGGGGTCTTCATGGGCAGCCACCATGCCTGTGTATGGCAGTAACCAGATAAGAGGTGATTAAGACATGAGTGACCGTGAGTAGGCTCCCTTAATCCTGCAATGGGCACAATTGGTGCACAAGAACCCTGCAGAGAACAATGGTGGTTCCAACAGGCATACAGGCATACATATATCTTGAAAATATGAATTCAGTCAGTTCATCCACCAACTAACATGTTGCTGTAACTCCTAAATGGTCCATTTTTTAAAATACTCTATTTAGTGAGGCTGGCTAGCACCCATGTCACAGTACCCATGTTGTTTGTTTGTTTGTTTTCCTTTGGCACTAGATCAATACCATTTTTTATTCTTTCAAGCATTTTAAAATACATTTAAGTGCTTTTCCAGTGTCACACTGTTGTTCTAATGTTGAATATGCCTTATTTTTTTCCTTATTACAACTATTACTATCAATACTGCTAATTTTATCTTTACATTGCTGTTTTTCTCTACTGTTTTATTTTGACTTTGTTGTTGTTGCCATAATTAATATGTATACAAGCAGATCACAGAATCACACATATGTTCAGATTTGTGATTGTATCCAAGAAGACAATTGTAATCTGGCTTCACAATGTTAAGTTTCACACTGGACTTTTTAGGTAAAGATAATTAGGAAAGTTTGAGTCAAGAATAGACAGCAAAGCTGTATTTGAGAATAGAATCTGCAGAAAATGCTGTTCTACCTAGTATCTTAGATGGGAACATAGAATAAGAAGGCAACTCAAAATGCTCAAGCTATTGACATGTAGGGCTAAAGAAGTAAGTCTGCACTGACAGGAGGACTGAATGATTAGAACGATTCCTTCCTTCCTTCCTCCCTTCCTCCCTCCCTCCCTCCCTCCCTCCCTATCTGTGATGGAATGGACTTATGAAGGCCAGGCTCAGGGAGATAAGCGTGTTCTTAGCCCCCAACAGGAGCGTGGAAAGTTCAAGAAGATGAGGCTGGCACCTCCTTAAGGAATTCACGGTGTTGTGGCTGGCTGGCTTGGGAACTAGGGTTCAGTCTGGTGAGATTGATGTCAGGTTCAGCCCAAAGAACTCCAAGAGACAATGCAAATACAGTTCTATTGCATTTATTAGCTTCAACCTCAAGACAGAAATCTCACCAGACTGAACCCTAGTTCCCAAGCCAACCAGCCACACCTTGAATTCCTTAGGGAGGTACCAGCCTCATCTTCTTGAACTTCCCACACTCCTGTTGGGGGCTAAGAACACGCTTATCTCCCTGAGCCTGGCCTTCATAAGTCCATTCCATCACCCTTCCTTCCTTCCTTCCTTCCTTCCTTCCTTCCTTCCTTCCTTCCTTCCTTCCTTCCTTCCTTCCTTCCTTCCTTCCTTCCTTCCTTCTTTGTCTGCCTGCCTGCCTGCCTGCCTGCCTGCCTCCCTTCCTTCTTGTTAAAGTCACAGAAGATTGCTAATGCCTATGTATCACTTTTGTTTGCACCCATGTTGGAGGCGCTTAATGTTTTCCATGAAGTCTGTTTCTTCATCCAGTCATTTTGGCTATCAACCATTTGTCTTATCTCTGCTCCAGAGGCTGTGGTCAGGTGGGAGGGCAGGATGCGCACTGCTTACTCTCACAATTCTTCTCCTTTCCAGGCAATCCTTATCTTTATTTTCCTCTTGCAGTTTGTTGCCCATCCCAACTGTCAGCAGCAATTGCTCACCATGTGGTATGAGAACCTCTCAGGCTTACGCCAGCAATCAATTGCTGTGAAATTCTTGGCTGTCTTCGGAGTTTCCATAGGCCTTCCATTCCTCGCTATAGCATACTGGATAGCTCCCTGCAGCAAGGTACAGACTGGTTAAGGTGCATGTTTGTTTATCATTACTTTCCTCTATCTCTGGCTTGATGCAAATGACAACATCTTCAGTTCAATCACAAATGAACATTGTCTTACTAGAAGGTGCAAGGGGCTTTTCAGTGGGTGAGCACAGATGGGAAGAAGCAAATTAAACAACAGCAAAATAGTTTTGAAAAGATAAGAAGAAAGACAAAAATAGAAAAAATAAATGGGGTGGTGTTATTGCTAGTTTTATTATTTATTAGGTGCCATGTGTGTAAGCAAATGTCTTTATAGGATCTAGAGATGTTAATTGGGAAATCTTCAGTTCAATTCAAAGTAACAGGATTTGAAAGTTAAGTGCTAAATATATTTTTCTCATGATTTGGGTGATGGCCTAGTCATATCTACAAGACTATGAGAGCACTGGGGAAACATAAACAGCTATAACTTAGAATAAATCAAAATGAAATGAAATGTGCAGGAAATGTCAAACATTTTAAGTCGGGGAAGCAGGCCAAAATGCTTTTAAGCTTCATGCCTTTGAAATCTGTTTTTGCAAGCAATCACCTTTTTTGTTTGTTTGTTTGCATATTGGTTACTTTGTTTAATTTCTAATATAATTTCCAATTTCTCATTTAATTTCAGATTGTTTTGAGAGAGAATGAAATAGAATTTGTAAAGAAACTGATCAGGGTTGATTGTGTCAAATAGGTTGAACAATTTTTGTGCAAAGGGAAATGCTGATTGCAACAACCAGTGTTTGAGTAAAATCACTGGCTCTAATATTCTGCTTTTCTCCCTAGCCTACCAAGGTATTTTAGAAAGTAAAGATGTGCCATAAAGTAGTTTTCTTAAAAAAAAAAAAAATCTTCTAGGTGAACAGTGCATTCCTTTTGATCTAGCATGGCCAGTCTACACATTGCAAATCTGAGATAAAGCTTTGTGGAGGCCTTTGAACTGGTGAGACACATGTTCCACCTTGTAGTGCTTAAAAAATATCCCCCATTGCCCCATCCTGTCCTGGATTTTTGGTTCATGCTGATGCAGTTCACAGTCCTATTTTAAATGTAGTGGGGAGAGGGAGACAACTTCATGTTACCGTGTACAATAAGGCTCCCATATCTTTCTTTGGGGAAGGGATGTCTTCGAGATAGTGTTGACTCTTGGAGACTGCCTGGATTAATCCCTGCAGTTTTCTTGGCAAAATTTCAGAAGTGGTTTGCCATTGCCTCCTTCCTAGGGCTGAGAGGGAGTGACTGGTTCAAAGTCACCCAGCTGGCTTTGTGCCTAAAGTGGGACTAGAACACACTGTCTCCTGGTTTCTAGCCTGGTGCCTTAACCACTACACCAAACAGACTCTTTCTCTTTTTTTTATCCCATATCTAGGCTGTAAAAATCTCCCTATGAGCACTATATCGCCATAGGCAAGTACCTCCTTGGCTGCCAGTAGAGAATACAGAATAATGGGGCAATAATTGTTAACCCTGGATAAATACCAGCCCTGATTCTAATGATACTGGATATTTGAGAGTCAAATGGAACAAGGTGAAGTTTAGGTTTGCATTTCAAGACTTGAGACAACCTGGATTCAATTTGCGATGCTTCAAGATTCAATAATAAAAAAAAAAAGATTCTTTCATTGGCTATAACGGAGAAGGATCAAAATAACTGTAATTGCTCTATTTAGGGGTAGAATGGGATGAAAATAACAGGGATGGTAAACTCTTTATATAACATTAACCTTGCCCAATTTCAACAGGTTATCTTCAATAGTTTAAGTGTAATATTTTTAAAAAATATTCCTACTGCATCTTTTTAAAGGCAGAAGTAGTAGGGAGGTGGTCTAGGTGGTATAGCAGCCTCCATATTGTCTGCTAAAGAGCCTATATCATCTGAACTGATGCCACAAATATCTAATCCTGGTTTAAAAATGGGAAAAAAAACTGTACTAAGAGGTAATCTCTTTCTATTTGATTTTCTGGGATGTTAAACTCAGAATTGGGTAAATAACAGTAGGGCATTTGGCAAAAGTACCTTGAAAAAGCAGTATCCAAAACTAGAGCTAAGGCATGCAAGAACAACATCTGGGATGTTAAACTTGGCAGAATTATGACCAGTGACTTGCTGTAATTGAGTGACATGGGTTTGGTTTTGGGGGTACCAGAAGGATGGAAATAACTGACACCTTTCTTGGATCTTCTCCTCATCATCAGGACTCAAGGTTACATCAGGGTTGTAGCTTGCTGATAATATTGGTTAGTGAGAAGAGGCAGGCTGGCAGAAATGCAGAGACATAGGCATGCCACATAGAAAGAAGCTGGAATGGAACAGGTATATGCATAGCCTTGCTCCCCCCTGTTAAAAATAGTAAAATTTTAGGTCTGTGCTTATGTTAGTCTGGCATCAGCTCCCTGATTGTCTAGAGATTTCAGCCTGCAGTACTCAGTCATGTAGAGTTTAAAAATCAGATTTGATCCAAGAATCTGCAAAGTGCTTGGAATGGCTGCAGAATCCTTTGAAACTAGCTGAATTACTTTCCTTACTTTGACGCATGAATCTGCTTCAAAGGAGTGATTTGACCAAAGCTTCATCAAATTGTAGTACTCCTTCAAAGCTGTGGCCAGGTAAGGGAAGCTGTCATAACCAATTTGAACACATAAAAAAGCCATCCTCACAGAAACCATCAGTTTTTGAATTGACATTGAGTGACATTTAACTATTTTCAAAGTTACTCCTAAGGATTTGGTATTTCTGAAAATAAGTAAAGAAGTTGATCTCTCTCTCTCTCTTTCTTTTGGATAGGGGAAAATTCTACCACAAGAACAATACATCTTGTCCTGTTTAGCATTCATTAAGACTTTTTCCCCAAAGCCTAACTGCTAAATCCGAACTGGAAGGGCAGAATACTGGTCTATTAATGAATAAACTGCATGCATATATGATATAAAATTTTAATTTTAACCTGGTTTTAATCCACGAGGCAGAGATATTTCCAAATGTTGTTTTTGCATGCCTTAGCTCTAGCTTTGGATACTAGTAATCCTGCTTTTTCAAGGTACTTTTGCCAAATGCCCTACTGTTATTTACCCAAGCCCAGCACTGCTACCTGTGCCTTTCCTGGTGCTGAGGCACCTTCCATCAGGAGGAAGCTTCTCCTTCATTTTCTGCCAGACCATCCTTTCTACACTATTAGATGAGATCCAGTTACTTCTCTATTATTACCCTTCTAAGTTGTTTCACGCATTACATTTAAGGGGACAGTTACATAGGAAGGGACCAGTGATGGTGGGATTAAAAAATATTAGAGTAGATTCTCCCAACCTGGTGTCCTCCAGATATGTTGCTTTTCTAGTATTTTACCTCTGTCAACTTCCCTGTCTGACAACACTAATCAAATACACAGATGATAGGCTTCTCCAGCCCCACTCCCAGTTTAAAAATCAGGATCTTGGCAATAACAGTCTTCATGTGTGTTTGGAGAAGATGTTGGGAAAGTTTCAGCTGAAACATCATCTTGAGGTTAATCCCATTTCTCTCTCTCTCTCTCTCTCTTTTTCTCCTGATGTGCTTCAGAAGTTCTGAGTATCTGGATTATTTATAGCCATCAATGACATTTTGAAATGAAAATTTGAAAGCTATCATTCCAAGGAACATTCCAAACACCTGGAGATAAAATATTGATGCAATGTTGATTGAATATGAAATTTTGACATTGGCAGAGAAAGGAAATTGTATTAAGAATTCATTTGCTTCTATGTTTGCTCAAAATTCTTTTTCAGTAACAATGAATATAATTGTGATCTCACTGCTGAGGGCAGGCCGAGTTTCTATTAATTTAGTGGCCCCATTGGTAGATGTTTCACTTCTGAAGTAAGCACTCAGGCAACTTTTATAAATATCAAGAAATAATACTGAAACACACATTGTATTCCATTCCTACATTGTTTGCAGAAAAAAAGTTACTTTTTTTTAACTAAGTTTTTTTTTTTTTTTTACAAAGTCTTTACTTTTGGGGAGCAAAGCATTATTGCACTCTCTTATAGCTAGTGGGAAGATGGAGTCAGTTGCACTTAAAAGACCCCTGTCTGCTTCTTCTCAGGATCAGCACAGCGTACCTCCTGTCCTCCCTAAGTAACTGTTAGCCAATTGGGGATGAATAGGAGTTTTTGAGAGATCAAAATATTGTTTTTGGGGTTCCCTGATTTTTTTCTTTTTCTTTTAATCTCACTCCTTCCTGGGACTGGGTTAGATGCGGATACCAGTTTTGGCTTATCTGGCTTTTGGTAAGAGTTGTCAGGCACCACAAGCACCCAGTTGGATGATTAGGTAACTTAGCGATTACGCTGAAGTACCTTATCTATAGAGTGGAGAATAATTTTCCCAAACAGACTCTCATTTGCAGTTGGGTTAAGTGATCAAAGAGTCTTGGAATGTGCCTTATCCCCACTATGCTTTAACCCACTGAATGCTGATGAGTAGAACAAATAGGAATCACTCAACTCATGATCTTGTTGGACAAGCTGTGAAAAGTCTGGGTGTTACAGATTTACACTCGAGAGTAGTTTGGCCCATTTGAAAGAAAGTGGTCTTCACTGCCATTACTTTTATAGAAGTTCACTGCAATTCTTTATTGACAAAGCTGTGACACTTTCCCAGACATACCACCCAAAGTTACCCATTTTGACTCGGATGGGAGACAACAGAAACTGGGAAGTAGGTTGCACTACTGGAATCTTTGAGGGTCATGCAGTTTTGATTAAATTTTGATTAAATTTTGATTAAATTTTGATTAAATCTAGATGGGGTTTGTTTGTTGTAGCAAGAAGAAGACAAAAGAGCAAAGGCACATACAGGGAAACGAGGATCTGAATTACTGCCCATTAAATTCAGTAAGAATAATTGGAAAATTCCTACAAAACTTACACACATAGATTAAGTTTCAGTCAGATTCTGAATACAAGAAAATTGAAATCATCATTTCAGGTTTTTTTAAAAAAAAAAAAACCCATCACCTGGAGGTTATGAAATTTTATAGCCAGATTATCTTCTTATCGCCAGATTGCCATAATTATAAAAGCATCCCACTTTTTGTTTTAATTTCTATAGCAGTTTTATTATTCTTTTACAAAGCTTTACTAGAGCAACACATCTAACAGATAAGTGGAGGCCAAGTGTGAGACTTTATCTACTGTGGGATGATGAAGAATATTTGAAAAATATGTTGTGTGTTTCCTTGGATAGAAGTGGACAATTGTTCCCTTATCAAAATAAGGGAACAATTAAATAGTCTGTGTATAATGTGTATGTTTTCAAAAGTTTTCTTAACATCCCTTTGTGTAAACGGTATGAGAATATCCAAGCATATATTTTCCTGTTATGTGAAGATGCTAATAGAAAAATAAGCCTAAAATTATACTGACACTTTGTGAACTTGCTAAGAAAGCACTGTGCAAATTGAATTTCAGATTTAACAAATGTATTTCTGTATTTTAGCTTTAAAAAAAACCTAGGACTTCAAAGAAGTTCTGTGTATATATGATTAAAGTGAGTACAGAAGCATTATAAAACTTGGGATAAAAATAAGAAATGTTCTTTAAATGTAAGAACACTGTATAATTCTAATGTGACCCTGGTTATTCAAAACTCTCCCTAGATCTAACAAATTTTTTAAGCTTTTTTTTTTTTTGAAGGAATAGTTTTTCCTTCTTGAATTAGTTTTTTGCCCAGTGGAAATTTTCCAAAGCTCCTTCATAATGTAAAGTTCTCTTGATGTGAAACATTTGGCTGAAATACAGTAAAAAGCTGAAGATTTCTGTTATGTATATATAACACATGGAATAAAGTCAGGTTTAACAGTGAAAAGGGCCTCATGTGAGAAAAGTGTATAATTCTCTTCTCTGTGAGTTACTTTCCTACAGTGTCTTTTTCCCCAAAATTTTCTTTTCCCTCCTAGTGATCGCAGTTCTGATACAGTATTCAAGTCAGGCTGAAGGGAAAATGCCTTGGAGAAGGGATTGGAGGGAGAACAGCTATGGGCAGGAAGAACTCTTCATTTTCTACTCAGTTTTTTGCTTCTCACTTGGGATGTAATTTAAGAATAAATCTGTCCCAGGAGTGGATTTTGGGGCAGAAGGGGCAGTTTCACTTCAGCAAAATCCATATGGGACAAAATCTAACCACGAGCGAAATCCAAACTGACACTGAGCCTTAAAAAAAAAAAAGTAATAATAGAAGGGCTGGAGATTGTCTTTCCAGAAATGTAATAGGTAGCCAAGGTACTTTTCCAGCTTTGTTGAGCTTTTAGAGAGGTGTGGTACACTTGCAACAGTACTGGGCTCTTCATATAGAAACTTGCTTTACCCTTATCAAGCACTTCTTGGAATGACAATATGTGAAAAAGCAATGTTGCATGTTACATGGTTATTCCTGGAAACGCTGGGAAGAGGGAGAAATCTTTGTTATAAGTGCCCCAAGTTTCAGAAATTTGTTATTAATTTGTTAGCTTTTTACTGTGCCTTCCCTGCAGGAGCTCAAGGTAACATAAAGAATATTCTCTTCTCCAGTTTTATTCTCTATAAAATGAATCGAACTGAGAGAGAGGGAGAGGCCCAGTAACCAGGTGATTTCCATGGCTTAGTGTGGACTTTAACCTCTCTGGATCTTACTAGTCCTGGACTAAAACATAACCATGATAAAACTTCCTGGTGACTTTTCAAAACATTATTTCCATCAGCAGGAAAACCCTCTGAAAACAGAACTGGATCAAATTCATCATGGGGGGTGGGGGGGGAGAGAAGCCAGCAAAAACTGAGTTTAAAAAGCAGCTGGATCAGCTGCCCCCCCAACCCCAAATGTCCCTATGGAAGAAGCAGTGGCTTCAAATGTTTCTGACTGCTCCACCTAAGTCCCCCGTCTTCTCCCTCCTGGGCCACATTACCCAGAGCAAAGCACATGCAGCCTACCCTGGGCTTCCCAGCATCCATATCCACACATTTACTCATCCTCCCCCACAAACATTGGGGTGGGAGGAGACTGGAGCCCAGCAAGGTGGCGTGTTGATGTGTGGGAGAGCGTTGTCCTGGACGCCATAAGTTTTTACCATGCTTGTTTCTTTATTTCTTTTTATTCTTTTTGTTGTCTTGTGAGCCTCTCAGGGTTGTGGTTACAATATGCGTGGTTATATAAGTCTTCTAAATGAATGAATAAATATACATGTAAAAATACACAGACACAACATCAAGGAGGAACAGAAATGCCCAAATGGACACTGACACAATATGTTACTTTCTTACATATAAGAAAATGCAGCACCTCCTATGTCCACTGCTGATAAAGGAGTTGCTAAGCGTTTCAGAAGCCATGCTTTCCCTCTTTTTTTTAAAGACTAAATAAAGTTGGAAGAGCTCTTTCAATTACCTTGTGTATTTTTAAAAAGTGAGTGTAATTCCCAGCTACTACCATCTGATCTTGCAATTAATTGTTTGGATTGTGAAAAGAATTCCGGGGAAAAAAATGTTGGAACTGAAAATCTGCAGGTCCTTATTTTAAATCCCTTTCCTCTTTTTCCATATTAATTTGGTATATTTTAGTTAAAAAATAGGGAGAGTTGGGTATCATTTTCAGGCCCTCAGACAGCTTTTGAGTTATATGTAGTTTTATCAAAATACATCATAAGAGATCTATTAAAGATGTAATTGTTTCATTTTTCAGCTGCCCATGTAGAATTTAACTGGACAAAAATAATAGAAATGCTTTTGTTCTTGGGAACCTTGAAGTTGTCTTATTATTAAGCATATCTGTATTTTTTCCATGTCAGAAATGCTTAAAAATTCTTAACCCTATTAGATTGAATTCCTCTGATATACAGCTTGAGTACTTAAGATAAAATGGCTTACACAGTAAGTGGGATGTCTGAGCCAAGTGAAAGAAAACTTTGAATTTCAAATAAATGAAAGCTAGAAACTTTGAAAAGTGGGAAAGGACAAAAACAAAGCACTGATGGTTATTTTTGGTTTCAGCTGGGACGTACACTCCGGAGCCCCTTTATGAAGTTTGTGGCACATGCTGTTTCTTTTACAATTTTTCTTGGACTGTTAGTAGTGAATGCTTCAGACAGATTTGAAGGTGTAAAGCTGCTTCCCAATGAAACTGCCATGGATCACCCCAAACAAATATTTAGAGTGAAAACAACACAGTTCTCATGGACAGAAATGCTAATCATGAAATGGGTTTTAGGTAAGTGGAATTGCAATCTTTTTTTTTTTTTTTTACTTTGATATACTGATCTAGTGGAGAACAGCATAGCATTAATGGTCTATAATAATTTTTGGATCCAGATTTTCTAGAAATATTTGCTGGGCTCATCTCCCTTCCTCCCTCACAGGCACTGTTTGGAGGCAAAAATACCCACCACCTTGATTGGAAAAAAATAGCTATATTGCTATGCTATTGTATTTCTCATTTTTCCATAGTGCTTCATCCAGTGCATGATTCCCATTGATTCCTATCAAATTTTATAGTAAACCTTGAGAATCTCTATTGTAAGATCAGATAGTAATCCTATAATGGTAAGTGGGAAAGACCTTGGGAGACTGGGCCCAGAGATGCTGCATAGGGAAGAGTCAGATAAGAGACAGCATAGCCTGCAGCTGGATAGTAGGCAGGGCAAGAGGCTCAGAAGGGACCTTCCCTAAGTTCTCGGGCTGTAAAGGTGACAGGGAGAATTGTACTTTCAGACTTGCAAGATTCTGTTAATGTAGCTTTACAATAAAGTAAAATTAGCTCATCTGGTTGTGTTTCCTGTCTGGTCTACCTAGTAAGGCTGACAAAACCTGAGCTGAAAGGTCAATGTACCAAAATTGACTGACTGACAGAAATCACTTTTTGGTTTCTGCTATTTTCACTATTGTTATTATTCCAAACTAAGAGAGCCACAAGAAAAATAATTCTCTATATGGGTTTCCCACTGCTGTAGCCATCTGTGATGAGGCAATCATGAGAACATTCAGACCAGATGTTTCCTTTCAAATATTGCCATGTATATTGAATGCCACTAGCCTGAGTAGAATAAGCTCAAACTGACTGTTTCACTGTGCTGTGACAGAAAGTGGAAATCACCCAATGATCTCCTAATCTGGAATGTTTATGTGAAGAAGAAATAGAATTAAGAAATTATGTCATGCATTTCAACAGGGAGGAGGAACTAGTGTCCTTCCAGATGTGGGGAATTACAATTCCCAGCAGCCCCAGCCAACATAGCCAATTGCTATGAGGTGTAGTTCAACAACATCTGGAAGTCCACATGCTGCCCTCTGCTGCTCTAAACTGAGGATCATTTTTCAAGGACTGACACTAACCATAGCTCCAACTGTTACATACATGAACTGAAAAGTAAAGAAAAGAATACATTCATGCAGTCACAAGTTAAACAGAAGTGAGATATCAGATTTTAAAAGAATGAATGATTGACAAGCCTTAAATATGAACAGCAGTATGAGTTATTTATTTTTAAAAAATCAAATTAAAATGTCTTCAGGGAAATTATTATTTAGGGAAAAGAATTCTTTTATTGGCTATAACTACAATACATTCTGTTTTTATCTCTAAGACAAATTGTCTTCCTCCTCTGTACAGAGCATATAATGTATATATTTTTGCTGTAATTTTTCTGTTTTGATTTATATTGAAATGAACTAAAAGCAATATTCTGAAGCAATTTTACCATATATAGAACTGAACAGAATGAATTGAACTGGAAAGAGAAATATATTTTTGGTGCGTAAACTATTATTTGGTCATAAAACATTTCAGCACTGTAAAGTTTGCAAGGGATGGATAGCAAATAACCACAAGAAACTGTCCAATCTGAATCAGAGGCTTAATCCACAGCGTTAGAAACGGCTCAAATTGATCCAGGTCATCCCAGAAATAATGCAATCCTATTATACAACCAATCAGAGCAAGATTTAGAAAATAGAACTTTATTCTCCCATGTCCTGCAATAGGAAAAACACAATCAGCTCTAATTTTTGGTAGAGTTGGTAAACAAGCTAAACTGCTATGAAAGATAATGTGCATCAGGAGTTTTAAGCAACCATTCCTTTGATTTGGGGCTGGGTGATTGATTTTGCCGTGATCATAACTATTACAAATACCAAATCTGAGGCAGGTATGCTGAGTGATGTGTGTGCAGAAGGAGGGGGAATGCTGATGCTTTTCCCTAAATGAGATGAAGCTACTTGCCAGGGGCTGAGGTGGAAATATAAAATACTAACTTACTGGGTCTTTTCCATAAAATAAACTAATAAAGTTTAGGACAGCTAAGTAATACTACTCCCAAAATATCACATAATTGCTCAGAATAAGAAACTGGACAAACATGAGGTGAAATAAAACTAAAGTGCTTTCTGAGGCAACTCTCCAGAAAGTTGCTGTACCAGAATCTTTCAAATAGTGGAAGTGGTGGCTTTTTCAGAATGATCGCTCTTATTTTTTCTTTTAGGCATGGCTTGCAGAGCTCTGGGAAAACAGAGCTTTTTAGTGACTCAATATCAGACGGGAGTAAATTCAGACTTGAATTAATATATGTTCTGAATTACTCTACTGCAGCTCACAAGCTGAGCTTGAAAGAATCCATTGTATGTTCCAAGTAATTCCAGTGCTAGGGAGTGTCAAGGATTGATCTGGGGGTAGCATAGTGGAAAGAGCCTGAACTACAAATCACAAAGACCCTGGTTGGCATCTCATCCGTGCTATGACTGCATCAAGTAAACATGAGTAAGCCACTCTCAACCTCAACCCCCAGGCCACACTACAGTATGGGAGATAATGCTGACTTCTGATGGCCCTTCCTAAAGAATGAAGGCCTGCCTGCAGTGACCTTCATTTTGCCAGGAAAGCATAGCTGCATGTTTGAAGCAAACTTTCAAAATTTAAACAAAGCCTTCGAAAGTCGAAATGATACCTCTCTTCTAATTTACAGTTCCCACACACTGTTTTCAACATTCTGCTTTCTTTCAACTGTGAAATGTAGTAGAACATTCATGTGGAGATTACAGTGGCTTTTTGTCTGTACTGTAGTCAAACATAACAGACTAGAGTTCAGAAATAAGTGACATGGATGCAGGCAGGAAGACATAGCAATAACAGAGCTGGAGATGTATATACCACCACCACCAATGGTTATTATTACTTTAATCAGGAAACTACTGATTAGATACAATAATATAACTATGTGAAATAGAACTGGTGATAAAATAATAGTAAGCAGGATAATGAGTTTAGTGGTAATAATGCTGATGATACAAATGACAATAATAATAATGTGGAGAATAATATTATTTTCATCCTGGCCATGCCCATTTTTCACTTACACCATACATATTTCTGGTCTTTGGGACAACTGTCAATGTTGAATACAACCCTAATATATATTACTACATTCATTATACTGAATATTCATGGTTTTCATAGTTTAGTAATAGCTTCTGTGACATAATATAATATAGATTGCTCTTGCTACTGCATTTTGCATTCTAAGAAGATCCATGTTGAAGTCAGGGCCCAAGGAATATTACTTTTATTACTAGGTTGATCTGGGAAGAAAAGCAAGGAGAAAGACAATGTAGTGTAATAGTTAGAGTGATTAGAAGAACAGATCCCAAATCAAAATCCCAAATCAAACTTGAAACTCATTGGGTGATTTAAAGTATCTATGATTCTAATTTTTTCCATAAGTTTGTTAGGTCAAAATAAAAAGAACCGTATCTGCTCTTAGAAAATGGTTGGGATTACAAATTAAATAAAATAAAATTTGTGTGCATATTTAATGCCACATTTGATATTTAAATGTATGGTATATGGTGGAAAGTTGAAGGACAAAGTTATGTGATTTATTACCGATATATCTTTATCTACCTCTATAGGAATGATATGGTCTGAATGCAAAGAAATCTGGGAAGAAGGCCCCCGTGAATATGTCATGCATCTTTGGAACTTGCTGGATTTTGGGATGCTCTCTATCTTTGTAGCTTCCTTTACTGCCAGATTCATGGCTTTCCTCAAAGCCTCAGAAGCACAACAATATGTGGACCTTTTTGTCCAAGACAGCGACCTCAGTAATGTCACCCTTCCGCCTCAAGTTGCCTACTTTACATATGGTAAGAAAGCGTCCTTTCTTAATTCCTTTTCAGTTTTCAAACTGTGATTAACATTGCAGAATTATGGTTGGTCGCACAGTCCAGATGTTTAAACTGGATTTGGCATTTTTGTCCACCTATCAAGTCCTTCCCAAGGACCTGGGATAGGCAGATGTTGTTCGATGGGTTAAAGGTATCGTTGCAGGATGAAAGCTGTTCCAAGTAAAGCTGCCTTTTGCAACTGAATGATGGTGATTTTGTCAGTGCCAATGGTGTTCAAGTAGTGCTTCAGATGTTTTGGGATTGGACCCAAGGCCCCTATTACTGTTGGCACTATCTTTACTTCCTTTTGCCACAGTCATTCTACTTCTATTTGCAGGTCTTTGTATTTTGTGATTTTCTCCAGTTCTTTCTCTTCTATTCTGCTGTCTCCAGGTATTGCAATGTCCACTATCCAGATTTTTTTGTCATTCTTGTTAAGTCTGGGGTGTTGTGTGGCAGATACTTGTCAAACTGTGATCAACATTGCAGATTTATTATTACTATTATTATTATCATCATCATCCTTATTATTATTCCTGAAAGTCACAACAGAAAGCCATACATTTATGTTCATATAGTTTTCATATGCTAATGTATAAATAGACCCAGTCTGGTGCAGTGGTTTAAGACACCAGGCTAGAAACCAGGAGATGGTGAGTTCTAATCCTGCCAGCTGGGTGACCTTAGGCCAGTCATTCTCTCTCAGCCCTAGTGTCAGCCTTTAAGTAGACCAGACTGGAAACATGACAAAATTAACTAATTCTATTACTTTATTGTAAGGCTACGTTAACAGAATCTTGCAAGTCTGAAACTTCAAATCTCCCACTGTCTCTTTTTACCTCCTGATCAGTTAGAGTGGATCCTTTCTAAGTTTTTTTTTCTGTGCCCATTACTCAGTTGCAGGGTTCTTCCTCTTTTATCTGATTGTTCCCTAGACAGCCTCCCCCCCGCCCGCCGCGGGTCTTCCAAGGTCATTCTCACATTCCATTACACCTAGGAAGAAGGCAATGGCAAACCTCTTCTGAAATTTTTGTTAAGAAAACTGCAGGAACTTGTCTAGGAACTTGTCCAGGCAGTTGAAAGAAATCAGGAATGACTTGAAGGCACACACAAACACACCAAAAAGGTATAGGTATGGATGCATATGTAGAAGTCATAACTATGAATTAACTAGAAAAACATTACTGTTCACCATGGTGGGAAAACCTGGATAACTTCAAGGCTCCAGTTTTCCCTGCTTCTGATTCATTATCTTTAAATTGGCTGTTCAAATACAGAAAAATTTTAAATTATCTTTTGCAAATTAGAATATATAGTTCCATTTTTGGACAAGTTTTATTACTCTCTGGAATATTAAGAGTTCAAATGCAGAGATCAATCTCCATTCAGTTGCTTAAGAGTAGAACACTCTCAACAAAAAGTTAAGGACAAGTCTCTTAAACTTAGATGGCATTGAGATTTGTAAGTAATTTAAAGATGAAGGTATCTAACTTGCTTTCTCAAAATAAAAGCGACCAGGAGGTATTCATAGTTGGGTATTATGTACATTTCACAGGTCACAGCACATGTTTCACTTTTGGAACAGTGCATCCTAGAATGCTAATGGCAGGAAATAAAACATTCAGCTGATTGTTGCCTTGGACTGCTGCCAGGTGCCATTTCCAATCCATCTCCTTGGGAAAGAACATACAATTTTGAATATTAAAATCCCAATTGTAGCCTAACGTTCGTATTAGGAGCTTGTTTGCAGTACATGGATTATTGCAACACGCTCTATGAAGACCATCTAAAAATTACAACTGGTCCAGAATGTGGTGACAGAGTACTGGACATTCCATGGTTTGCTGATAATACACCACTGCTGTGCAAGCTTCACTGGCTTCCACTTTTTATCAAAGTGCAATTCAAGTTGCTGGTTATCACCTTTAAAACTCTAAATGGCACAGGGCCAGGTTATTTGCAGGACCGTCTCTCTCTGAGGATATGTGCTTGTCCCACTAGGTAAGATAGGGTGGGTGGGCTCCAGATTCTTTCCCTCAAATGTTGTCATCTAGCAGGACCTAGAAGGCAGGACTTCTCTGTAGGTGCCCTTGCCCTGTGGGACACCATCCCCACAGATCTCACAGGCCCCCACCCTCCTGGCCTTCCAGAAGGCCTTGAAGAGCTATCTCTTCTCACAAGTGTTGGGGCAGAATGAGGGCAGAGCCCAGCCAGGTGGAATGTTGATGTATAGGAGAATGTTGCCCTGGGGTGTGGAGAGATTTTATGATAGTTGTCTGATTTTTCTTTTTATGTTTTTATTGTTTTGTGAACTGCCCAGGTGTGTGATTTATAATTCGGATAGCTATGTTAAGTCTAATACATACATACATTCCTCACATTAAAGCCCAAATCAACTCATTTTATTTATTTAATTCATTTATATGGCTGCCCATCTCAAATACCTGACTCTGGGTGGCTAACAATATTTGAAGCAAGATTTAAAAAACAATATATTAAAATTATAAATAGCACATATAGCAGATGAGAAAAACCAACCAACCACAACAATTAATATAACCAGGATACGGGCTCAACCAAACAGTGGAAACACAGCACTTTGGGATGCTGGTCATTTAGAGATGAGACATATAAATGTTGTTTGTCCTCCCAGCAGTTTATTCCACTTAATACATAATATTTGAATGCAGAATTACCACTACAAAGAATAGGAACTGGGAAGGTAGGTAGAAGGAGATTGACAATATGTTCCTCATTGTGGGCTTTGCAAATTGAGTGCTGGAAAATGAGAGAAGGCAGTCACATTTCCTTCATTGTGGACTGAAAATCAAGCATGAATGTATCTGGCCTGTACTAGATCTTAACTCCTGTATTCCATTGCTTGGCATGCAGAAAGAGTGCAACAGATTGGAGAAGCATTTATGTCCCTTTAGGAAGGAAGGGGAATCCCTCCTGTGGGGCCTATCCTTTGCCAGGCGGGGTTCCAGTTCAATGGAATCAGATCACACCAAAGTAGAAGATCAGAAATCTTCTTTCCAGGCAATGCTACATTAAATAACGTTCAGTCCTTCTTGTTTGATGTGAGCTTGCTCAGTTTCAGTATGTCTAAGTTCTTGGCAACTCTGGATATTTTATTGTTTTATTTCCTCTTTTCTAATATCGTCTAGTGATTACAAATACATGGGTTGAAATAAAGCTGCATTAATAGGATGTTGCTCACACACACACACACACAATTTAAACCAACAGTCTGCTTTATTCTTTAAATCAGGGTTTCTCAACCTTAGCAACTTTAAGACGTGTGGACTTCCACTCCCTGAACTCCCCAGCCAGCATGGGGAATCATCTTAAAGTTGCCAAGGTTGAGAAACACAGCTTTAAATGGTCTGAAAATGTTCTGGAACATTAAGAGAGAGAGAGAGAGAGAGAGAATAAAAAAGATTGCTAACACAAATTTGTTCCCATTTTGCATTACACTTGAGCTGGATGATGTTATTACAGTGAGCTGCAGAAATACAGGTCAAGGAGATAGGATAATCATTAAAATCCAATGCAGTTGGAGCAATATTGATTTATGTCACTCAGATACGGGGACAGGCAGACATTTTCTTAAGAAAACTTTTCAGCATAAACTTAAGGAATGCAATTAGTAAAACAGTTATCAAACAAATAGGACATGCTAACTCATTACATTCCCTTTCTTCCCCCTACCTTTTTTTTTAAGCTGCTTGAAGCTTTATATTTTTATATATTGTAGTGTGATACACATCTCCCTCTTGTGACACAACTTTGTAATTACAGATCTTGTGTACTAATCTAAAATTGTGTAAAATCTGTCACTGAATTTATGCTTTGTTCTAAAATTAAAATATGAAACCACCGCTTACCATGAAACTATAAATTTAGTTAATATCCTGCCAATATGACAGGTGTTCAGTGCTTTTTGATTTTCTCCATTCTTTCTATTTCTACCTGTAACATTTCCTTTCCATTTCTAAACTGATCTGCTGTACCATCACTGTCTCTGAAATGTGCACATCCCTTTCTTCTTCCATTGACTGAACTTTGCTATATCATAAAGTGGCTTGTTGAGGAGAGTTTTTGAGGCTTGTTCAGGAGAGTCTGTGAATCTGAACTGTCTTCTGTATCATCAATACCCCGTGTGTTTTCAAATGCTGCTTGTTTATGAAGATCATTCTGGCTCTTCTGTCAAAAGCAGTAGCAATCTAATTGTCTATGTGTTAGGGCAATCAAAGAAAGTGAGAGAAAGGAACTGCAAACATACAGGTGACAGATGCTAACAGTTTCATGCACATGACAGTCAATATTCTACCTGCTCACTTACGGTCTCAGATATCCATGCTTGGCATCCTTTTTCTTTCTTTTCTTGAGAAGGAAGACTAAGGCAAAGAGTTCCCACAAAAGATGAATGTTGAGAAGGACTTTAAAGGAAGACAGCGGTGTCACAAGATATCTACTATGTATGGGAACCAAGAACATAGGGCAAGGTATTGAAATGAACAGAGAACCTTTTTTTTTTTTTTAATGAACACTAAGGCAAAATGTAAGGATAGAATAGAAATTCATGAGTGGAAGCAAGCTGAAAGCCAGCGGCATGCTAACGATCTCAATAGCCACCATTTTTCTCTGGAACACCCATGCAGCATCAATTTTTTAATATAAAATAGCACACAGATTAATTTAATAAGAGGTAGGTGTTTATTTTCCTGAAACCTTTATCTAAATAATGTCCCTCAGTTGACCTGTTGTACTTTTATGAACAAAACCTGCTGTTTGTGTGTGTGTGTGTGTGTGTTTAACTGAGACCTGCAATTTTATTCAGTTAGGCTGCTTTTTAACAATTAGTGTCAAATAATGCCTTGATTGGCCAAGAGTTATGCTTTGCCTAAGGAATAATTAATCTATATAAAATTATAATTCAGGTGACAATGTCTTGTTTGGAGATATTTATGTTTTCTCTAGGGACAAAATTAATATTGGATCATTTCTCTTTATGCTTGGGTATTGATTTGATTGCTTATGTGCCATCAAATCAGTGTTGATTCTTAGCAACCACATAAATAGAATTTCTCCAGGATGATCTGGCTCCATCCTGACTCTTTAGATCTTTCAGTGGTATACCCATCACTGTAATTGTGTTCATCCACCTTGCTCTTCACTTTCCTTTTACTTTTCCCAGTCTTATAGACTTCTCAAGAAAGCTAGGTCTTTGTGTAATGGGTCCAAAATATGGTAATTTGAGCCTGTTCATTTGTGCCTCAAGTGAGAACTCTGAATTTATTTATTCCATGGTTCTATTGTTTGTTTTCTTGGCTATCCAGGGTATTCTCAGGAGTCTTCTTCAATATCAGCGTTCAAACGCATTAATATTTTTTTTTGTCTTGCTTCTTCAAAATCTATTGTTTACATAATTCTGATCTGTATAGATATAGATACATCACAGCATTTGAATATTTTCCATCATTGCTATTCTACCAAGTGCTAGTCTGTAGCAAATGCTGATAGTCAATCCTAGAGGGCAAAAGCTTCAATATCAATCACTTCAATATCTTCATTGTCATTTCTAAGGTGGATTGCTTAACTTTTGTCATTCATTTAATCTTCTTTATATTTAATCTTAGTCTTGCTATTTCAATGTGTTCCCAACTATTATCACTAGAGTTTGCAGATCATTTGCATTTTCAGCTGTCGGAGTAGTGTCATCAGCACAGTGCAAGTTATTGACGTTTTTCTTCCCCTACACTCATCTTCTTCCAGTGTAGCCTCCCTCAATATATATTCAGCATTTAGGTTAAATAAATAAAAGGAGAGCATACAGTCTTGTTTCACTCCTTTGTTGACTTGAGGCCAGTTTGTTTTGCCATGTTCCATCCAGACTGTGGCTTCCTGTTCTACGTATTACACCTTTGCTTATCATATTCCTAGGACACTGCCTTTTTAATATATATTCAGCAACTAGATTTCTGTTTCCTAAAACTACATGGAACATGTATTACTCCTGGATTATTAATTTCCTACTGCTCTATATCAGCATAATTCTCTCTGTAAGGTAGCATATAATTTAAATTGGCTTTCATGGATGTGAGCATGCTCTGCTATCAACATAGTGGCCATCAGATATATTTGGATGACATCTCTAAGACTTCCTGGGCTGTGTGATTTGTCATAGTTCAGCAGCTCTGGAGGACCACAAGTTTCCTGCCACCAAAGACTTACTTTAATTGTCTTTTCCCCTTGTTGCATGCAAACCAAAGAATTCACATTAGAGAAAAATGTGTTGCAGAAGGGCTAAAATATGGGACGGAAGTACTGTCAGTCCCATCCTTCCCTGAATATAAAGCCCATTTTGCTTTCATTGGATCATATTATATAACAAGCATGCATTTATTTCTGGCAAACAATGTTTCCTTCTCAAAGCAGTATTCATAGGAACATAGCAAACTGCTTTCTACTGAGTCAGACCCTTGCTCCATTTTGTTTTCTAAGGTGTTAGGTAAGAGATAGCAGAGGACCTGCAACTTCTGCTCCCCCTACCCCAAAGGAAAAGATAAGGTAATTTTCAGTCAAGCTTGAGTCCTGTGGACAAGATGGACACATTCATGCAGCTTTATTGAAGTGACTTGCCATTGCCTTCTTTGTGATGTTTTCCCCAACTTCTCAAGCTAGCCTACAGACCTAAGATTCTGTGGTATGTCTTATCCAAGTACTAACCAGGCTGACTCTTACAACCTAGACAAGGTCAGCCAGGTGATATCACCCATAAGACTCTGCTTATAAAGCAGGTGCTCTATCACTGTGCTTCCCTTATGGCTGATGTAGCTTCAAGTCAATTTTTAAACCTGTGGCCATTATGTTTTGATGTTCTTGTAACTCCAGGTATGGTGGAAGTGGCATTTATCTTTCATTTTAATGCTACTCTTAGTACCAAAGGAGGCCAGAGATTGTATATATATATATATATATATATATATATATATATATATATATATAAAAAAAAACCTTCCAGTTAAAATTATATTTAATTCTAAAACAAAAATAACTAGATCAATCAACAGTAAAATTCCCAATCCTGGAATCAGACAATAACATTACAATAATTGAAACAAATTTCATTTAAAAAAAAAAAATGAATCGCAGTCTGATCCTGAAACAGTTTTTAACTTACAAATACTTGGCAAGTCTTGAGTTGTTTATAATGAATTGGAGTGAGGGGGAGGACAGATGCCATCAAGAAGGGCCTACTCCTAGCATCCCATGGTGAGCCAAACCCATTGGTGAGACTATAAGCAGGACCCCAGCAGATCTTAGTGGATAGTACTGCAGAGGCTATTTTTTTCAGTCCTTCAATCCTAAGCATTTTAGGCATTTTTTTTTAGATATTTTATCTCACCTTTCTTATTTTTATAAATAATTCAAGGTGGCAAACTGTGAGGTGAGTTGGGCTGAGAGAGAGGGACTGGCCCAAAGTCACCCAGCCAGCTTTCATGCCTAAATTGGGACTAGAGCTCACAATCTCCTGCTTTCTAGCCTAGAACCTTAACCACTAGACCAAATATGGCTACTGCCAAATTCTAATTTGGAAAACAATTAGATCAGGCAGGATGCTAAAAGCTTCATTATAGTGGCTTGTCTCATCATCACTATGGCATGAAATTAATTCTGCTGGAAGTGTATATGGGCTTTCATAGTAGCATGAAAATTAGCATCAAAGTTCTTGATTCAAAATATGTATTTTTTAAATGTAGAAAAGAAAAAGGCAAGATATTACAAACTGCTTGCAGACAGCACTAGCTGTATTTTAAAAAGCTTGTATCAGGAGAATTTGCATTGAAAGTCTTGCAACAAGAAAATGCACGGGATAAAAAATGAAATAGGTGATTTGCATTTATAAGAAGTCGTCAGGCAATTTATGCTATGAGTTACAAAAATTGTGAAATGTTGCAAATGTAAACAGTCACATCATTTTCTGTAGCATTTATGTAAAAAATAGAAGGTAGAAAACTCAGTAGGAAGAATGCCCTACAAATACAGATTAGAAAGCAGATTGGATTTTTAGCAATTTAAATTCCTTTACATCATCACATTCTTCCATCTGTTTGCACTAGATAGAACTGCCATGGATACCTCCCAACCACTTTCTGGCCTCTTTCTATCCTGAGTCTCAAATGGTTGTATTTTCTGACCAATATATATGCAAGTGCACATTGTGGCTCCCAGCCAATTATGCTGACTTCTGATTCTAATACATACATAAATTTGAAGGGCAGAGGCCAGAGCAGAAGAAATTGAATTTTCTTGTGAACATAAACATGCAAGAATATTATATAGATATCACATTCCTCAGGGGACTGGCCTGTAATTGCACTGGTATATTTGTTGATAAAGAGTGATGATTTCATGAGAGAACATGCATATAGTCAGTGGTTTGGCAACATATGCCAATCGTTGATTGAATTGTCCTTTACAAGATGTCTCCAAAGACCTTTGAATATACTAGTAGAATTTGCCCAGCATTCTGGCCACAGATCTTCACTACATCATATAGCCTTCTCCATGGACATCCATTTAGAGAAGTCTACTTTCCAAAGAAGAGCCTTTATCTACACCACTGAATGTGTAGAAGTTCCATATGAGCAAGAATCAAGCATTTTCTGAATGCCCTGGTTATGTGGTAGCCTTAGCAAAGAACTTTTCCTTGCTGAACTTCACACGTTGTCCTCAGCTACCCACAGAAGGAGCTCTGTGGTTGATGTTGAGGCTAAGGTGACTCAGTGCAACTACCCTAATATATTTAGGAACTCGAAGCTGGTGGTTGTTTCTAAAACTAAGAAGACAATCACAGATAATGCTTTAATCAAACAGTCAGAATGATGATTAAACCAGAGTATTTATTTGCTTACTTAAAATAATATTGATAGTTGCTCTTGCTCTTCATGGGTTCTTAGGGTAGGTTGCAATCCATGAAATAAAGTAACCGAGTAAAACCAATAAAATAAACAATGACTTAATTTAAAATATACATTAATCCAGTCATTTTGAAAAATATCATATAGGAAATGCCATGATCCAAAGTCCTGGAGAACCAGTTTGGATATTATTCCCTAGATGGATCAGTGACATACAAGCCAGAATTCTGGGTTCAAAGAGATGCTTTAACTTTTTTTTTTTTTTTAATTAAGATATAGAAGGTTTCAGGCAGCTTTAACTCAGACAGTTCAGGCAGCTTTAACCTGAGGCTAGATTAATGTAGTCACTAGTGAGAGCCACTAAATAAGTAAGGAAAAAATTGGGCAGCATATTTCACAGCAGGTAGATCAGAGCTGCTAGTCGCACTGCTCTTTAGTCCACTTTGAATGGAGCCCTCTCTGATTCCTTGGGAATCTTGCAGTTCTGACATTGTAAGGGGGAAGAAAATAGAAGAAAAAGAGAGAGAACCCAAAATAGCTAGAAAGAGAGGGCAAGGATAAAATGGTGACTCTTCAATAACATCTAAGAACTCCATCAGTTAAGAATAACGATGTAGACTGAGTGTTTCTTCTTCAGTCTTCCCCTTGCCATCTCCCTCCTCCCATTTTTGATTTGGATCTTAATTATTAATTACATATATTGCCTATTGTGTTTTGTTTTAGCCAGGAGCAAATGGCTTCCCTCAGATCCTCAGATCATATCAGAAGGACTATATGCAATAGCGGTGGTACTCAGTTTCTCACGGATTGCTTACATTCTCCCAGCCAATGAAAGCTTTGGTCCTCTCCAGATTTCTTTGGGAAGAACTGTGAAAGACATCTTCAAGTTCATGGTCATCTTTATCATGGTGTTTCTTGCATTTATGATTGGAATGTTCAACCTTTACTCATACTACCTGGGTGCAAAATATAACCCAGCGTTTACAACGTGAGTATCTGCAGCATGGGTTTTGACTCCCCAGACTTCTGTTATATGTATTCTATAGAATTACAGACTGTATGTATTCCTGCATTGTTGAAACATTACTGTGAGTAATATCCAGTTTAATTTTCACCCAACACATTCCCAGTCAAATCCTCTATCCAGATCAGACGCCACTCAGTTCAGCTAGCAAAATGTATAGTTCGATGTTTATTTTTTAAACATTAGCAAACATCAAAAACAGTTTAACTGGTAAAATGGGACCAAGGGAACACGAAAACAGGGAGAGAGATATAAACAATAGGCAACAATTATCTATATAGGTATCTCTAGATATCAAAAAGCACAGAAACAATACTGTGAGTAATTAGCATGGCCAGTCCCAAAGGAAGATAACAGCAGTAGCATAGAGGTGGAAAGTAGGGCACCAGGTGATATGTCCTGCACCATTAATGACACAATTGGGTGGATGAAGATGATATATCCAACATGCTTATCATTTTCAGATATCAAGTGTCATACAGTTAACCAGATATACTAGAAAGGGCTTCAAGAAAACTCACAACATTTTGAGAATGAGGGGTTTATTTGCCTCAGGCTTTAATATATATGAAGGACACAGCAAAAGCCATGCTTCAGTGAAGGTGCTTAGAGAAGCTAGTTGCCATCACTGATATTTTATGTTTATTTCTCTCTTTCTCCAAACCATTATTCCATCTGTTCTATTCCAGTTTGCAGTGTCCCTCTATATGACCTGGCAGTTTTCTAACAGGTTGGATCAGCAACATGCCCTCAGAGGCAACGTCATAATTAAAAATGTTAAAAATAGAAAATGGCCAATAGCTCACAAAGCCAAGAAACCTTACAAATTCTCTGTGTTCTTGCCACAGCATTTTGTGAGCAGGCTTTATGATATGCTGTAGATTGCTGGTCACTGCTTATAGAATATTTTGGGATTAAATCTTTTACAAAATCTTAAAAGCCACAAACTTGTAGCTGGCTGTGAAGAATGTGATGACCTCTACTCCAGCACAGGTCTATATGACTTTGCTGTAATGAATTCAGTAGATCATAATCAATGAAAATCCTTAAAAAGAGGGAGGGAAGGAGGGAGAGAGGGAGGGAAGGTGGGCTATATGGACTTGGCCCCACAGATCTATTTGTATTTTTAATAGGTCACCCCATGTTTTGTACTATGTTGGTGCAACTGCAAATGTATGCATAAATATAAAGCAAGTGTTTCTACCACAATATCATACAGTCAAAAGGCAGCATCAGATTGTCAGCAGCCAATGTGCCCTTAATTTATTCTCTGGTGTGCACATCTTTTTTCTGACAGCTGTTGCAAGTGGAAAATAGTATCTAATCCTGTAATTAAAGACTGCTCCCTAAAGAAGATGCACAGGAGAGCTGATTTGCAGTTACAACTGTCATTTTTTAAAAACTTCTTATTGCTGCAGTTCATCATTCTGAAAATGCTTCAGGGAATTCCAATTTGTATGTATGGCAAGCTGAATTTCTTGTCATTAAGTGATTAAGTATAAAAAAACCAAATGTAGTCAGTATCTGAAAACTTCTTTGCCTTCCTTTATGGTCAAGAAGCATCATATCAGCAACCCTGTTCTTGGAATTTGTATACAGATCTTTATGTTCCAGATGAGAGATACACATACTGTACACACATCTCATCTGAAATATAAAGGTCTGTATACAAATTATATAATCTCCAGAGAGAAAGCTAGATAGACATTGGATTTGGTTTTGCTCAGTTTACTAGAACTTGTAAAAACTTCATTTTCATTCCCTGGCTTGTTTGTCACCCTGATTTCCTCTCCATAACCCATTAGAAAACACCAGCTGGCATAAAAAGATTTCTCTTTATAAGTTTTTAAAATATATTTCCATCTATCTCTGATTTTTATTGAGTATCTCATTTTATTACATCAAATAATTTGGAACAAATAAACAATAGTAGCATCATTATGGATCAGAAATGTCTATGACTCTGATTTTAATACAGCCTACAGGGATTTAGTCTGAAATAAAAATAGAATTAGGGATTATATGTTGGGAATTACTTGTTAGGCCGAAAATAATGTTAAATATCTACCCCATAAGGTTGAACGGCCTTAAATCCATGGAAATTAATAGGCTTACGTGTATCCAATTTGGTATTAAATTGTTACTGAAGTACATATATGCTAAGCTAAAACAGAATACACAAGAATAAACATGAGCAACGTGCATTTAGGACAAGATAGCACAGCTAACAGATGATATTTCTGAAAAAGACATTTCCTTGTAGTATGTTCTCTGCATCTAGAAGTCTATCTTACAAGCCCCAAATGACCACCGAGATCAGCCAGCAGAAGCTTATCCAGACTTTTATGTTCTACAAATGGAAGGCCTCCTTTCATTAGGGCAGTGTTGTCCAAACTTGGCCACTTTAAAATGAGTGGACTTCAACTCCCAGAATTCCCATACTGGCTGGGGAATTCTGGGAGTTGAAGTCCACTCATCTTAAAGTGGCCAAGTTTAGACAACGCTGCATTAAGGGAGACATATCTCCAGCTGAGAGAACTTGGGAAGGTACCATGTTTTTCAAAGCATGCAGATGGTTCCAATGAGCAGGGGGACTGCCTTGTCTCCACTCCAAAAACTCTTCCATCAGTGATCAATGCACTTAAGTATTCCTAATTCTTGGATAGATCATGTCCTTTGTTTTCTTTGTAGACAAGAAGATCTAATTTTGTATTTCATTTATATACCAGACACATTCTTCCTAAAGTTCACGTGTTGCAATTAAGGCAACTATTCCTGGCAGTGCGTTTAGAAAATGTGTTAATGAAAATGTTTGCGGATGTAATTATAGTCACATTACTTTTTGAAAATAATAATTGAGTATGAGTAAGATCAATCTTGCTTGAAGAGCCCTTATTGCAGTTATTGACCAGAATAATATGCAATTTTACAACTAAAATCATAAAACTCAAATAAAAGATAGAAAGTGTTTCTACAAAATGACAGTAAATAAAGGTAATAGTGAGACAATAAGAAGAAACATAAAGAAAAACAGAAACTAAAATAATGAGTTGGTCATGAAATTTGATAAAGTACTATACCTATAAGGGGGACGCGGTGGCGCAGCGGCTTAATGACGCTGAAACTTGCCGGCCAGAAATGGTCGACGCTTCAGCGGTTCGAGTCCAGCCTTCGTGTTAACAGGGTGAGCTCCTGTTTCCTCCCCGGTTCCTGTCAACCCAACAGGTCGAAAACTCACGTGAGTAGACAAATGGGTACTCTCACTCCGGTGGGAGGAAAAATGCTGGTGGCGCCTTGCAAAAAAGGAGTTGGGAGCAGTTGCCGGTAAGCGCGAAAAACCGCGCACGCCCGAAAAGGGCTCAAAGCAACGGAAACCCCGCCTCCTGCGCTCGCCAGCTGGGCTCTGCCCTAGGAAGGAGGCTCTGGCAAACCACTTCCGAAAAAAACAGTTGCCTTGAAAACTGCAAGGACTCGTCCAAGCAGTCACTGCAGGGTCAGCAATGACTGAGCGCAGACAAAAAAAAAAACTATACCTATAAAACGCCTTAATTGATACAATACTTAATTACTAAAATACAATTCTAATATACCACTTTCAAAATACTAACTTTTTAAAATTTGAAACACTAGCATATTTAAGATTGAAACCCATTGATTGATAAGACACTTTATTAAATTCTTTATTAAGGTTGCACATCAACCCCATGAATTTAGTAATACTATAGAGTAAAAATTGGACAATACTTATCTAGTTAAATCTGATGCTCCTTAAGCATCCTAATCTCCATATTCAGGATGCTGTTTCCACAGAATTTGCCAGGTCTTTTTGGATCTGTATCTTCAGGTAGACACTGCACATACACGCCATTTGGCAAGTTCTCGAGTGTTGACACCACTTAGGCTAGCAAATTTCTGTGAATAACTGCAGGCAACAGTGGAGAAGAACATGGGCAAGAGTTTCTAATGCCTTGTCCCCTTGTGGGCACAGTCTTTCCTTATATGATAATCATATAACAGCCCTCAATGATTACTAATGGGAGAATATCAAAGTAAACAACTCTGCAATATTTTGAGAGAGTAAATTGAAGATGGGGCTGCTTGTGGGGTTACTAAGTGATTAGTTGCCATGCTTGCAGAAATTCTGCATTGATCTTCCTGCCTGCCCATATGAATTCATTTGTATTTCAGGATATCCCTTGAATAGTCATGTCCCATTCCCAGAAACATCTGGGGGGAAAACCCACACTGCATCATTTTCTGCTCTATCCTAGCTTTCCAGGGCACATGAAAGGAATCTGCCAATATTAAGAGGGTCAAGTTTTGTGGTAAGAAATTTTACTTTAGCTAGCCATTATATATCCTCATCCAGGCCCTTCTATTGACCCTGGGCAGGTCTCACAGAATGTCTCATCTCATAAAATGTGACTCTGGGCGCCATACAATAAGCACAGTAAAAAAAAAAAAGACTTGGAAGACTTGTCTTTAAAACATGAACTAGATAGACCCATGCAGAGATATCTGACTTTCTAGACCTAATTCTGCTCTGCGAGGAAGTTGGGCTAGAGATTTGGCCACAAAGAGTTTAATGACAGCTGGAATATATTGTGCTCCTTTTGCGTAGAAGAATGATACAATAGCTGCAATGCTTCTTTGAGCCTTTTGAAAAACATGTAAGAATTGAGGTTTCCAATTTCCATTTCCAAAATCCTCCTGAGATACTTAAAACAAGCCAGTGGTCATATTTATGCCCATTGCAAATCCAGTTAATATTTTTAGGTCTTTTTGAGAATATCATCATCTTTGTTTTGTTGCAGTTCAATTATAAATGATCCAAATGTAAGAGGAAGATTTACATTAAATAGGAAGGTCCTATTTAGTCTTACTGGGATCAGTGATAAGTTCATCAGCATCTTCATAGAGTAATCACTGCTGTATGCCTGCAATGTTCAGTGGATGGTGTTCTGTTTGTCAGACAATAATTAATTATATTCATATAAAAATTAAATAATAAGTGGGCAAAAATGCAGCCTTGTTTGAATCTTCTCTTGGTAGGGACAGACTCAGAGAACTGCTCTACTGTATCACATCTTACCTTCAGTCTAGTATTTTCCTGCATTTTATAAATGAGGGTAAGCAGTTGTGGGTCAACTGATATACTTTTGAGCTTATCTATTTCTGAAGATACTATCAAAGGCCTGCTTCAATACAGCATAAGGGGTAGATCTTGGTTGTGCTATGCATTTATTCGTAGATCTGCAGTCAGCATGGGAGAGATCCAAAATCCTCCTCAAGGGGATGTTTTATCAAGCTCTCTGCATAGAAAATTTCTTCCCACTTTGTTAAGGGACTATGAGAAAATGAGTGTGAGGCTCTGAGTGCCTGCAAGGAGACCATAGTCCCCAGAAAGTGGAGGTGTCATTTGATTCTGCTGCTGCTAACAGCTGGTTCCACATAGTCATTATAACATCCCTCATTTTGGGTGTCATCAGCAGTTTTTAAAAGCATTTTTGTTGTAAGGTCAGCTGGATGGGCTCTTGCATGGGATTCATCTTGTAAGAATGATAAATAGCTATCAGCTCTCTCTTAGCTTTGACTCAATCCTGATTAAACCAGGAATTTCTGTTAGGGACATGCTGCTTATTTCTTTCTTTTGCCAAATTGCCTGCTAAGCTTCAAAGTCACTGAACTAAAGCCTCATAATATGCCAGTGTGTTTATACTTTATTTATTAAATTTACATAGCCACCTAACTCACTTGCATGTGACTCTGGATGGCATACACAATTAAAACAAAACTAAACAATCAATAAATTTATCCATTAAACAGTTAAAAACAATTAAAAACCAGAATTATAACAGATAGAGAAGAATGCTATCAAACTTATACCAACCATTTAATGGGCTCCATGTTTCCATGAGATCCCCAGGCCCAATGGCAAAACCAAGTTTTATAGGCCTTCTGGAAGGCCAACAGGATTGGGGCCCTCACCTCGGGGGGGAATGATGTCCCAAAGGATGGGTGCTACACACAGACAGAACAGGCTGTCTGCCAAATGAAGCTCCTTGACTAACAGGACCCACAACATGTCCCTCCTGCCAGACCTGTTGGGACAGGTGGGTGTAATTGGGATGAGGTGGTTCCTCAAATAACCTGGCCCCATGCCATGTAGGGCATTAAAGGTCAAAATCAGCACCTTGAATTGGACACAGAAGCAAACTGGTAACCAGTGCAGCTTGGGGAGTGGAGGTGTAATATGTGCTGTTCTTTGGGCACATATAATTGCCCATGCAGCTGCATTTTGCACCAGTTGAAGCTTCCGGATACTCTTCAAGGGCAGCCCCATGTAAAGTGCATTACCATAGTCCATTCAGGACTAGGGCATGAGTGACTTAGAGTACAGCCTCCCAATCCAGGAAAGGGTGCAACTCGTACATAACACAAAGCTGTGCAAAGGCCCCCCTGGCCACAATAGCCACCTGCTCTTTGAGCAGGAGACGTGAGTCCAGAAGGACCCCCAGATTGTGCACTGGGTCTATTTGGAGCACTGCACCTTAGCTATTTATCTATTATAAATGATGTAATCCAGGTGAGCTTTTCTGAATTCAGGCTTTCCTTCAAGAGGACATTAATTTTCTCTGATCATCTCAGCCATGGGGCTGACATCCACCTTCCTTTCAGGATGGGCAACATCCCTTATATATAAATCTTGCTCCATTAGGAGTAACTCCAAGAGCAATGGTAAATAGTCATTTTCTAAACAACCATCCACCTTAAATCTATGGATGAATCAGAACAGGCTGTGGGAGCTAGCTACATAATCTAAAGCAGGGTTCCTCAACCTTGGCAACTTGAAGATGTGTGGACTTCAACTCTCAGAATTCCCCGCCAGCCATTCTGGGAGTTGAAGTCCACGCTTCTTCAAGTTGCCAAGGTTAGGAACCCTGATCTAAAGTACTCATATTCATATCTGCCCAATATGTATATTGCCCTTGATAGTCCTCTCTTGCAGTCACATTCAGTAGGTCTAAGCTATTGAATACCTTGGCAACATTCAGACTCTTATAATTATTTCTGAAGTATTTAGAACAACGCTCTAGCAAGGGAAATACTTCCTCTGAATTGGGGGTTGGGGGATCATTGATGGAACTATAGGTGCCATATAGGCAGCTAATTTGAAGCTTCCTACTAGGGAGGGAGGGGAGATATACATTAGCTATCAATAAACTGCACCAATTAAGTTTAATTAATACAGCAAGTGCATTTCTTTCTGGGTGGTGGTGCAGCTTAACACACATGGCACAAAGCTTGGTGAAAATAAGTACCCCTAAGTCCCCACTAGCCCCTTACCTACTTTCACAGAGGACAGTATGGAGACTGAATAATATCCATCTCAGTTTATCTCCTCCTGCGCCAGGTATCCTGTAGGAATACAACACCAAATTTTGTTGCATTGTTTCCAAAGCTGGGGTCCCTACGCTATAAATTGCATACTGCTATATTCCATGAAATCATTGCAGATAAGTGATTTAGCCATTGAGCATGGGATGGGTTTCTTCTGCCTTTTTGGAGATTGGGGGTATTTTATAGGGATGTGCTCCATCCAAGAGGAACCATTGTCACATGTAATGGACAACTGGTAAGCTCCTTGTTACAGTCTAAGGCAGTGTTTCTCAACCTTGGCAACTTTAAGATGCATGGACTTCAACTCCCAGAGTTCCCCAGCCAGCATGGTGGCTGGGGAACTCTGGGAGTTGAAGTCTATGCCTGTTAAAGTTGCCAAGGTTGAGAAACACTGGTATAAGGGAAGGATCTCTTCTGTACCTTCTTGTTTACCAGAGGTGAGGCGGGCACCTACCCTCCCAATTTTTTGGAAGGAATTGAAGACTTGGCTCTACCAACTTGCCTAGGGTGAGGAAAGATACAATCGATCCTGGGGATGGCTGGTGCTTTGACAATGCTCCCTGAGTTTATTAACACCTAATTAACATCAGCCTCTTAGAAGTATCATAAAGGAAAATAAAGGAAGTTTGTTTTTTAGTACATTTTAATTAATTAATATGTATTTATTTTAATTAATGCTTATTCTGCTTTTTATTGTAAACTGCCCAGAGTCACCCCACAGTGAGATGGGCGGTGACAAATTCAGGGAAGGAAGGAAGGAAGGAAGGAAGGAAGGAAGGAAGGAAGGAAGGAAGGAAGGAAGGAAGGAAGGAAGGAAGGAAGGAAGGAAGGAAAGTTCCATTGGAGTCTTACTCTAACTCCCCGATCAGGCTTGTCCCCTGGCTCTGTCCACTTTAGTATTTCTGTTGGGGCCTCTGAGTTCTTTTTATTACTCCAGCGTTCTGTTGGTGTGTCCTGCCTTTGATGACTGTCAAGCCAAATTAACTGAGAAAATTACCCTGGGGGTCCTCTGTTGTATCACTCTGCATCACTGATTCTTGTATTTTTTTCTCAACCCTTTGAACCACCAGACAAATCAGATCCATTAATTTGAGGACTTTTTAAAGTGTCACTTAACTGTCTTGATAAATCAATAAGCACTATATAACATTCTTCCTCTGTATAGTTCTGGATTGTTCTCACCTTCTTTTCTATTCTCTGAGCCACGGCAGAATGGCTCATTTTAACTTCCCTCTGGGACTCTGATATGAAGCTATGATATCTCCTTTTTTTTAATTTGCTGGCACTCTGAGATTTGTCCTCACAGTATTTCAATATATTGTTAATTATCATCTTTGATATCACTTTGGTATGCTTGTTGTTAACTGATGTGATCTCTTTTAAGTAATTCTGTTCCAGAGATGGCTATTATTGATGTACTTTTTAGTGCCTCTGCTCTGTGATGGATTTCATTTTGCCTTACTTCTGGAAAAGTTTTAAATTATCAAATTAAACTTTTTTATTTCCTCTATTCCTTCCACTTGTTCCTCCTGTTCCTCCTTTCTTTCCTTATTTAGAATATATTTAGCCTCCTCATTTTGGCTAAGATCAAATGTAGTATATATCTTGCTTACCATTTGAAAAGATGTGCACTTGACATGAAAAATAAATAACATAGCACTCAATGGATTAATCCATTGTTTGGAATAGTGCAGCTTCTCATTATCAGTTATATTAATCATATGGTTTATGTGTTTGTGCATGTGTTTCTTTTGTATATTTATGAGCCACCAAAACTTTGCTTCAGTTTATGAAATGGATAACTTTTCCATGTGGAGTTTGGAGAAAGACGAGTGGTGGAAAAAATACAAAATAATTTTCATCCAAGCATTTCTTGTAAGCATAAAAAAGTCCATTCTAGGATAAGTATAGAATCTGGTTTACTCCTTTTTTTAAAAATAATTTTATTAAAGATTATAATTGCAATAGTAAAAACTAATACAAACTAAAAGAAAGAAATAAGAGTATAAAGAAAGAATAAAAAGTGCAAAGGAAAAGAAAGAAAGAAAGAAAGAAAGAAAGAAAGAAAGAAAGAAAGAAAGAAAGAAAGAAAGAAAGAAAGAAAGAAAAGAAAAAGAAAAGTAATATATAAAGAAGTGACTTCAACCTTCGTCACAAGTATAAACAATTCTGGCAACTTTTCATGGGAATCTGGTCTACTCCAATGGCCAAATTTATTTCTTGAACCACAGATATTATGGGTTTCTCATAAGATATCCCATGCCACAAATAAATTTGTGGGACCTCAAAGGGCAATAGTAAATTGATTATCCAATAAATAAAATATCAATTTAAAAACTATTCAGTTAATTTAATATAACCCAGATTAACTTCATCCTTAATGAAGGAGGGGTTGGGAATTTACCAAACTTCCCATTGTGCTCAGAAATATTTATTTATTTATTTATTTATTTATTTATTTATTTTGGCAGAAATCAAAGCATGGTTCGTAGATACCAATACTAAGCTTAATAGCCATTAAGTCCACCTGTCAATGTCTTTGTGGTAGTTTTATTTTATTTATTTTATTTTGAAATATTGTTTATAATGAGAAGGATCCCATAAATACTTTGGTTTCTCATTATGATTGACATCCACAATGAGACCTAAATATTGCCCTGCCACAATCCAATGGACTAGCTTTCCTTGCTGCCACTTTCACTTTTACTTCCACATTCACGTACACATGCACACACAAGGTTGTCAGACTATGTTTTGGGAAAGGCAAGACTGATCTTTCCTGGAGTAGTTCTTTCCAAGCTGCCTGAGGAGTAAATAAAGAAGACTCCTTTAGCATAGGGTTGAGTGACTGATGAATTGGGAAATTCCTAGTCTGAATTTTGCTTTTGCCAGAAACTTGTTAGGTAACCCAAAGCAAGCTGTCTTTTGTCAGTCTATATCTCTTCATCTGCAATAGGGCACATAGATGACTTATTATATATGATTGATGTAAGGATTATAATTAAGCATTGTCTGTGAAATGCTGGAACTCATCAAAATGCTCCCTTAATATTACTGTTAAATTATGAAGCAAGTCAAAGAATAGAGTCAGTTTGCCCATCTCCAGGAAGATGCCCTTGCAGGTGTCTCCTTGTGGGGTGGACTATGTTTTACAATAGAGTCTGAATATGAAAGACAGTGACTGGTCATGAAAGATATAAAACAGACAATGACTTGAATATTAGTACTACATGCTAAATGCATATGCTTTCATGGACTACAGGTCACTTCAGCCCATAATAAATAAATTGGTGGGTTAGCTGACATAGCTATCCCTCTGGACACTCTACTAGTATTGACTACTCAATCACGTTGACAACCAAAAGAACAGGAAACCTCTGCATATTTATATGCATCTGGGAATGAAGTACCAGTGGGCTACAGCTAATGCAGTAATTGCTGCTGAAGTCTTGATCCTGAATGGGAGGCTTTGCAAGTAGTAATTGAGTTACTGATCCTTTGCACAATTTCCACTTTCTGGATATATTGGAGCCTTGTGGGCATTTGGTGTTTGGCACTGGATGAGAAAAGAGAGCCTTAGAGACCAGCAGGTGCCTTTGGTTGGACTGAGATAAAAAATGTGAGCTGAGCTGTTTTCCACAATGTCATGAAGTTTGTTTCCCATCCCAAGCTAGATGACACCCTTTTCCAAATTCCCTTCCATTCTCTTCTTGTTTTTCAGCAGAAGAATTCAAGGGCTGTAAATAGACTTTGTCTTCAATGTGAGAATGATAGCCTTCCAGACTCACATTTCTAATCCCAGAAACATGTCTTGGTAATATTCCTGGAGAGGACTATATTGGAGAAGGGTAGAGTTGCAGAACCAGGTTCCACAGTCCCCAGCTTGAAGCCCCACAGCTGTCATCTAGACCAAATCTCTAAACTAACCTTTCCTAATATGGCATCCTTTGGAGGTTTTAAGGTAGGTTTTTCAAAATTCCCAACCAGCAAGACCTTGGTTGCAATCCAAATGCATCAAGGGAGCTTCAGATTAGGAAAGGATGCCCTGAACAGTTATTTTACAATCATGCCTTTCAAGTCAAAGGCTTGTTATGCAGGTCTTTCATTCTGTACAATAGCACTAATCAGCTCAGTCCTTTAAGGCACAAAGTTTCAGTAATGATACCTGAAAATCATTCTTTTTCTCCCCAAATGCCTTTTATCTCTGTTTAATTTGAGACTGTTTAGAACTCTGGTTTTAGCCGACAGAAGCTGAAAACATTATATCTTAATAAACTCATATGTTAATAAGCTTGCAAATTTAAAAGAGAGAGGGCCTCTTTTTCTCAGCAAGTTTAGGTAGTTATAATGCTGTTTGTCTTTGGGGTGAGTTCAGTTTTATTAAATTTACAAAGGAGCTCTTGGAAAGCACAGTTAATATTTTACTGAAGTCCTTGCAGTCAGTAGGATCAATTGCATTAATTTCTTGCTTAAAAAGAGAAGTCATTATAATGGAGAGATGCATTTTTTGTTGTTGTTACACATCATTATTTTTGCCAAAATATACACTAATTTTAATATCTAATAAGTTGGGCAGTGTACCTTCTCAGAACACAGTTGGGAAGAAGCTTGAATATTGGTTAAAAGCAGGTAAAAATGGAACATGTCATAGAGGAAGCTAGGCTAAACTAAAGCAAGTTTATTTTAACATCAAGAACATGTTTGGTCATACAATGAGGCTCTTCCTGCATTGTGAAACATCCATATTCCACCAAGACTTTGTTTGTTTTTTCAATGTGTGAATCAAGCCTAAGATACTTAACTTTTTTCTACAGAGATTCATATTAAGATCTTAATACTTTTTTTTAGAGGAGACAGAAATTAAGCAGGAGAGATTTAGATCTGTCCTGCTAGGAATAAGGCTAATACTTACTGATATAAAGATACATCAGCAAGCAGCTCCTTTGCCTATTGTATTTAACTGCCTGCCTGCCTGTCTGCCTTCCCCCCTCTCTCTTTCTTTCTTCCTTTAATTTTCAAAAATTGCTTTGCAAATTCAAAACAGAATTACTTGAACATGCTGCTTTGTAAAAAGACTGCTGATACAGTCCTTTGAACTGAAAACTCAACTGAGGCTTATATCCTGTGGAAAAGTTGGAGGTTGGAATGGCAGAGTCAGCACTCCTTGGAATATTGAGGGCTGTCCCCTCCTACAAACAGTCACTTTTATATCCTCTAGAAATATCATGCCTGAACAGAGCTAGTAGGAACAAAATCATATGGGCAAGACTGAGGTTGGGTGATGAACCAATAGAAGTAACTATCAAGGAACAGCCAGACTCAAGGGCTGCTTCTCAAGGGAGTGATTAATTTGGGCTTGGCCAGGACGGTGGCAGATATTTTGATGTTGCTGCAAATTGTTGTCCACATAGAAAAACAGGTGTGAATGAGAAAGGTGGGTAGGAAGAATATTGTCCCTGATCTTTGAGTTCCATATATGCATTAATGAGGGTCTTATCATGCTCAACACTGCACGAATTTCACGTTTTTAGTGTGCTGCTATGTGGCGTCTCTACATTCTGGCACCTTCATATTGAGAAGGATGTTTGCTTAAATGCATGATGAGAGGCTCTATGCAATGGAGAGAGCTCGTTGTTGGTGGTGGTTACATGCACAAAACCTTTGCACACAAACAAAAATGCTTGCTTACCCATTAGGATAGCCATACTTGATACATGGGCTAGGGGCATCCAAGAGTGTTGATGTAGCTTTGAGTGAAACATTCTGTTGAAGCATATTGTGAAGCAAAGTGCCCCTTTTCTTTTCCAAGCAGTAGAAAAACATGGTTGAACTATTTCAGTAATATTAAAAGGCTACTATATATGCTGAGTATAGCCTAGTCAATACCCCAGAAATTCTCATGTGGTTCCCAATCCAAGTACCAACTTATAGCTAGCAAAGAGTTTTCTGTATCTCTGGTCCTGTTCAGAGGCCATCTGGATTTCAGTAGCCAAGATCTGGCAAGAGGTTCAAGTACTTTTAGCTCAGCCTTGTTGCTAGGCAACATCAATATAGAGCTGGTAATACTGTTGGATCTTCTAAAGCTATAACCACAAAGGCAAAACCATTTCAGACCTGATTCCAAAAGCTAGTGGTTGAAAAAAAAAACCCTAACTTTGATTTGATATTTCCACTTACTTTAATATAAATTAAATATAGCTTTCATGATTACTCTTCAGTCATATATTTCATAATTCTCTCCATCTGTCATATTAAAAATGTATTTCAGTGGCAATTTTTGGAGTTCTCTCTGGGCTTCGTGCAGCCTCAGGATATCAGGCTGTACACATTTGCTCTTAGGATAAAATAACATGTAATCCAAGATGGGAATTCTGGGCATTATATTGCAATACTTCTGGAGGACACCAAGTTGAGAGAAGCTAACCTTCTGAGTTTCACTCTGAATTTTGGACACAGATTTCCTAATTTATAGCTCAGCCTTTGAAACATGCTTTTCACATGTCATATACATAGCAATCAGATTTTCAAGAAGAGCATGATGGAATTCCAAAACAGATTAATAATGACATTGCAGGAGAAGTAGCCAAGTTGATGCAACTATTAAAATTGCTAGAAAGGAAATAATGATACAATGGAACCCCTCCAAATTAAAACAAAGTAAGATAATATAATGCTGTTAGGATCAAAGTCAGATGCAATAACTAGCAGAAAAAAAATAAGCTAGTTCTTTTATTTAAGTGCTTGCTTTTATGAAGACATTTTATATGTCTTTATGGTATAATGAAGAAAAAGAAAAGAAAATCTATCTGAGCGCCATCATGTAAAGAATGGATATTCAAAATTCACAATCAATCAGTCAGTGCTATGTGATATTTAACCTTTCCCTACATGAGACAATATGAAAAAGAGCACACTTTGTATCTGAAAAGTGAAATACAGCTGTGTACCAACTGACTGGATGGCAGGTATGAGCCAAGCAAGAAAAATATGATGGAGTCCAGTGCATCTGAAGCAATCTATAGTTCAAATTAAATTGAAATCTAGTGAGGGGAATGTGGGATGTGCTTGTTACAAACGGAGACAGAGGTTATTGTTGAGTCATGCCCATGCCAGCTGGGGGCATTATTGGTTCCATGCCCACATGGGATGCAGTTAGCCAAGTAGCAGTTCTGCATCTGCCCAATGCTGGCACCTTGTCTGCCTCTGTCAGTGCTGGCCAAAATGATTTCCTTTTTGCCACTGCAAAGTGATGGCATCCAGGGGCTAATCTGAGACCACCTTGTTTGCAGTCACTACTAGGTAGTTGGCTATAGCTTTTCAGGCACTTTTGAAAGGAAAAAAAATGGAAAAAAGAAATCAGGGAAGACCAACAAAAAGCTAGATAATGTCAAATGCTGAAAGTGCTGGTTCAAAAAAATAAATAAATCCAAAATTATCACAGATAATGTGAATTTGTAGAATACCTTACCTATACTAAATAATTAGGTCTTGTTATTTTATCAGTAGAATAAATAGCTTCTCAGCATTACTTTTTCTTTCATTTTTCTATAACTCCCATGCTGATAAAGACTTTTCTTAAAAAGGATTTAAGTCTCATATTCAAACTGGGCTGCCCAGTACATGTTCTCAAATATAATATAAGTCATAACATAAGATATGCACACTTACTAATGGACAATCCAGCTTTTATCCACATTTAGAGCCTGGGTGTCTCTGGGACTGCCTTTTCCAAGCTGAATCTGCCTTTTGGTGCTATCTAGTAGAGAGGGCTTGCTAAGAACCCCAGATGTGAAGGAAAGCCTTCTACAGGGACCCCCATGGTTGGGCTTCTGAGTCATGCCCCTCCATGCCTGAAGCAACCTATGCCCAGGTTTTAGGCTCCTCCCCCATACTAAATTTTCAAGAGAGACATTTGAAGTTTGTGTTGCCAGAATGGTGACACACGAAGGCCTTGTTGTTTATGTTACTGATTGCTTATATCTTAATTTTATGTTGTTATTTGTAAGCTGCTCAGACACTTCAGAAATGGAGTAACATGTAAACCTGATTTATTTGTTTGCTTATATGTTTGTTTCTAACACTAACAACTATGAGTGTTACACCATCCCTGTCTCTCATTCAACTGAGGCTAAGGCTCACTGAAAGCAGATTTTAGTGTTTACAGAAAGCTAACAGGGAAGAGGCTGCATCTACTTCTGGACAGACAGTGTTCCAAAAAATGAAGATTACCACAGAGACGGTCTGACACTTAGTCTCTCCCCCTGGATACTATTCTTGTCTAGTTGACCAGACCGAGGAGCTGACAGATTCAATTCTGAGAAGAAGTTGCTTGATATATCCCAGTGCTGTTCCATACAAGGTGATAACCAGCACTTTAGATTGGTGAATGATATGGTCCTTCATAAAATAGGACCAAGATGAGCTCACTGTAGATATGATATTATTTCACAGTGCATTCCAGAATGGCATATATCTTTTTTTTTCAGTTCATCAATGTCAAATGCAGGGTTATCTTTTCTTTTTTTCTTTTTAATTCTCAAGAGCAAGCATTTTTAATGTCCGTTTATAAGGCCTCCCCAGCTCAAAACAGTGTCTTGGGTGGTGGTGTATTCCTGGCTCAGACCCAAGTGTCTAATTAAGATTTCATTTTGTCTTTAGGGTAGAAGAAAGTTTTAAAACTTTATTCTGGTCCATATTTGGCTTGTCTGAGGTAATATCAGTGGTGCTGAAATATGATCACAAATTTATTGAGAATATTGGATATGTGCTGTATGGGGTATATAACGTCACCATGGTGGTTGTCCTCCTCAACATGTTAATAGCCATGATCAACAATTCTTATCAGGAAATTGAGGTAAGACTGACCTATCACTTTAATATATCAATATATTGTATAAAAAAACAAAGAGCATTAACTAAGGAATAGGAACTTCTTGAGTCCTTCTTCCAGTTCTGAACAGCTTGATAGTAATGCTGACTAACCTTTGAATTGGAAGATGCAGTTGTTTAAGTCCTGGTTACTTATCCAGTAAATAATGATCAACATCCTGAAAGTAATTCAGAACTTAATTCAAAAAGAGAAAGCCAGTCAGGAATCTCTTGCAGAGACTTAATTTCTGATTTTGATTGTTTTCCAAGTCCACCTGACAATGGAGCTTTTCTGGATGGTTCATGATCTTTTTATAACAGGAGCCTAGGAACTTAAAGATACCTAGGCTTCAGTTCTGATACATTTTAGGGACACTTAGTGGAAAAGTAACTTGAAAATAGGGAGAAAGGGGGAAAATGCCATTTAAATTAATATAGGAATCATTTTTGCATATCCTTATTTGGTATATTCCATGTTCCTTGACTCCTTCAATAATATTTCAATTAAGAAATTAATTTGTCTGCACACTTTTAGAGCCATTGAAGTTAAAGTTACACTTAAGTTATAATTGTAATGAGAAAGGGCATTTTGAGAATTCAGATCTAATTTTCCTATAATTCCCAGTTAAGCAGGCCAACTGCAAAGTGAAGCTTCTATAGGGGATCAGGTCATAACATAGGAAAGTATCAGGTTTTTCTGTGTGGTTTATTTCAAAGGGAAATTAGAATCAATGATCTTATGAAGAATGACTTTAGGGCAAAAGATTTTAATAGCTTGAAAAACCAAATGCCTCTCTTGAAGTCTATATCAGTGACAAAGAGATTCACACCTTCTCAAATAACTAATCTTGACTTTTAAATTAAATCAGTTCTTCTGTTCCTTTTGCAGGAAGATGCAGATGTGGAGTGGAAATTTGCACGTGCTAAACTCTGGCTTTCCTATTTTGATGAGGGAAGGACTCTACCTGCTCCTTTTAATCTAGTGCCAAGCCCTAAGTCATTTTATTATCTCATAATGAGAATAAAAATGTGCCTCATAAAACTCTGCAAATCTAAGGCCAAAAACTGTGAAAATGATCTTGAGATGGGAATGCTGAATTCCAAGCTACGAGTAAGTCAGTCATCATTATTGTGTGATATTTATTTCTCAGAAATAAACATGTGTCTGTTGAAGGCACACAGTTTCAGCTATAAGTGGTAGTTCAGGCTGCTAGTCCGTGGCTCTCTAATGAACTCACTGTTCATAGGGAGATGTTTGCTTGACTGTATCTGATCCTGGGTCATTACTCTGATCTCTACCCAGGGATGGGAAATTTTCTTACAGTTAAGATCTCCACTTTTAAAAGTCATATTTGGCCTCAGAAGCTGCAGGAAGTGTGACTGGTAACATGACTGTACTGGAGTTGGCAAAGCCAAAATGTTTGGCCTTTGTCAAGAGTTGACTGAATACATTTAAGGGCTACCATTTCCTCCCTAAACCCCCTCCCCAGTAGAAAAATCAGCCAAAATCAGAATTTGATGGTTTCAGATTGAAAGTTTAAGAGCTGAAATGGATACAAGTCTTAAGATTTTCATTTCATCCTTAAACTATCACCTAGCTCCTCCAAAAACACCAAACCCTTTGTCTCCTTCCATTCCATAAATGGTCTGGAGATCCCAAAAGGATGTTGAGAATTTCATGTTGTCCATGGGCTATTGATTGTTGCTCTACATCAAATTGGCTTGACAAAAACTAATCTTAAAGGGACATATAGCTATATGAAAGTCAATGAAATTGTCTCTTTTCAGCAAGTTCTTTAAATCAGCAGGACAGAACTTTACAACCAGTATGAAATAATCTAAAATAGTAAATAGCATATAGTCACTATTACCTAACAGATATTGTAGAGCAGTGTTTCTCAACCGTGGCAACTTTAAGATGTGTAAACTTCAGCTCCCAGAATTCCCCAGCCAGCATGCTTCAACTTCAACTCTGGGAGTTGAAGTCCACCCATCTTAAAGTTGCCAAGGTTGAGAAAACACAGTTGTACTGTAGAGATTATGTGGAATATCACATAGTGTTTTGTCTCTGTTCTTCTACAATGCAGGGGAAGCAGATATATAGCAACTTGCACATTATTTCAATATATTTGTTACCTAGGAATGCTTTATCAAGCAAACAATGAATCATAAACAGAAGGGATCTAACAGGTCAGTTGATCCAATCTCTTTTTCAGTGAAGGATTTACAGTGCAATTGTAGCACCCCTGATGGAATTAGTGTTGATATACTTGAAACACCTCCAGTGCTATTTTCAACCAGACAGTTAGATGCATAGCAACAAGTACAGGTTTTAACAACATTTATTTTTCAGTTTCTGAACATACAGCTCTGCTCATTCACACATTCACAAACCCATACGCTCCTATCCGGCTCAAAGTCTAGCTATCTGTGTTAGGTTTGAGTCCTTGAAGCAATGATGCAGGACACCCACTTTGCGTGCTACCTTGTTGGATGTGATACATCTTTATGCCTTCCAACAAGGCTTGATCAGTCCAGCAAAGTTTGACTAGTCCCATTTTGGCACTTTTCTCACACTTCCTGGTAATTTTCCACCAGAGTACCATTGCCTCTTCCAGTTTATAGGTGACCCATATTTTTGTATGAGAAGTTCCTATTCTCCACAAGCTGGGTAAGCTGAACTTTCTGAACAACCCTTTCTGCCTTTTTCTTTTTTTGCCTCCTTTGAGTGGATCTTTCACATACCAGCCATGTTCTCCTTCCTGGCATTTTGGGAGGTTACTAAAACAAGTTTATTCTACTGTGCTTTTAATCATCACTGACTGTTTGAGACACACATCTGTTGGGGTGGTATTTGGACTGTCTGATTGTTTTATGTTGTTTCATGTTTATCCCTGTTGTCTGCCGCCCAGAATCTTCAGTTACAAAAACTGCAGATCAGCAGACACATCTATTTGCACAATTACATGGCATAAAGTTAACAATCAAACTCTGAGTGGCATTATATGCTTGTGACAATATACTGGCTTTGATATACCGATACATGGTTCACAATATTCCACTCATAGGAGTGAGGGGGCTGGGTTGTTTTGAAAAGCAGCTTCAAGGTGGTGCATCACTTGAGAGTTTATCAAAGAAAAGGGCCTCCTTGAAGAACTGCACAGCCCAGGTGGGTATATTTTATTTGTCTGAGAATGTGGCTATGAACATATAGTAAAGTTTGTCCCACACAGCATTTCATTTTTGAATTTTTGGATTTTGATAAATTGCCCAGAGCTTCTTATGGAAACTGTTTTCCTAAAACCAGCAAATTAAAACCTGTGGGGAGACAGCTGTGTTTAAAATGTTATAAACATTTGTTTGAATTTATTCTGCTTCAGGCAACAACAAAACTCCATAACTGCAAAAAAGATATGTTACAAATCAAAGTAGGCTACAGGAAGCTGCTATAGCTTCCAGTCCCAGTTTAATAATGGAAGTGATGGAAAGGTATAATCTAAATGGACTGAGAACTAGAGGTTTTAAAAAAAAATCTATGGATCTTGTTGAAAGTAAGTGTAGGTATTTCACCAACAGATTTTATGTTGCAATGAAAAGTGGCTACTCTTCATCCTTCTCTGGATGAATGGGACAGAGGTTGGCTTCATATACCTACTAAATATGGAGCATGTCCAAGCAATCCCATTTATCTTTTTTCAATCTTTAAAAAGCTTGGCAAATCATGCCTAGCTCTTTGAAGAATTCTCCCCTGGTGCTTCCTAAACTTCCTAGGTGATGCAATGTTGTGCAGTCACATCACAATCGAGAAAGTGCTGGCGATAGATATGTCTATTTTTCTGAGAGCCCAAGGCTGTGTGTGTGTTGGCTTTTTTCTTTTTTCTTTAGGTTAAAGAAATTTAAGGGAATGTCGCCTCCCTGCCTCCTTGCTTATTTTGTACAGTAAATACAATCTGTGTTTGTCCTTAAATCCAATCTGGTGATTTTTAAAACAAATTTGTAGTTAAAATAAATGGTTAAGGAAGTTTGTGGGACTGGAAATCTGTGCTCAAAAGCAGACAGTTAAATGGAGCAGCTCAATTGATACTATTGAAAATGGAAGTGTATGTCTACTCACGTCTTTTCTCTGCTCTTTGCTATTAATTCAACATAAGCAAATGGTATGCAATGTTTACTGGGTCTGTCTATTTATGAGGAGCTGAACTGAGGAGGGGGCACAAGACTTGCTTCTGATTTTACCCCACCCAGAATTCCAAAGGTGTAAGAGCATCTGAACAGACTACTGAAAGTTCAGAATTATTGATTAAGACCAAAACCAGGGATTTTTCTCAGATGCCATCTTTCCTTCTTTCTCTGTATGTATGTATGTATGTTTGTGTTGTGTGTGTGTATTCAGTATTTTCCTGCAATGAAGTCTACTGATTTTTCACTATGCCCTTTGTGTCTATGTGAAAACAAATACAACACAGCTTATTCCTGGAATAATCATAGAAGCCTAGACCTCATGAAATTAGTTAACAGCAAAGGAATAGGAAGTATTCCTTTGGTATAGGAAGAAGCTATATCCAAAGAGGTACCCAATAGGTTTTGGAAGAAACAGTTTGTTTTCAATGTGTATTTCTTAATGTCAAAAGCATCAGTGGGTCATTCTGGGACACACTGGTGAGAGGACATCATCAGATCTGTATTATTTAGTTCTAGAAAGAATTTGCATCATTCAGCAGAAATGGTGGTATGGATTACAGGAATGTGAATATTTCCTAAGTGGTTAAGAGACAGAAAAGCTTATCCCAAAACACAGATCTTCCAGTGAAATTATATTCCATTATTCAACATGCATGCATGCATGCATATAAGATACAAAGACATAAATTCACAATGACATTGTTTTTCTCTTTTCCATTTCCATCTCATCCCATTATTTATGAATAAAATAAAGAAGGGAGGACACAAAAAAGTAATTAGATTTGAAAGATACTGTACAAGAAGTCAGCTCCTTCAGTCTGTATATTATGGACAATCATTTATTTTTAATAGAAGGAAAATCCATAAAAACTTTATGATATATACTTACTATAATAGTCGTATTGTTACTTCCAGAGAAAAATTGTCTAGTCATGTTCTTGATTTCAGAACGAAATCAGAGATCAACTTGTTTCTTAGTCTGAAAATACTGCTATATCAAAAAAGCAAATAATATTCTAAAGTTAATTTTTAATTTATTTAGCATTGTGAACTGTCTTCTGTAGTTTTAAAAGCAAAGCTTGGCAGTTATTCAAGAGCAAAGAAATGAAGCCTAGATACAGTAACTCTATCTCAAAAAGTACATCAGTAAAGACATTGAATATACCTATTTTTCTTTAAAAGAAAAAAAAAAGATAGGCCTCATTGTGTTCATGAACTTCCCATTTTCCATTTAATAGACATTATTTTCTGAAAAGCAAAATAATAGGTACAATATAGAGAGTTGCATGAGATCACACACAGTGACACAGTCATTTCCCTTATCAGCACCTCAGTCTGTCATGTTTGAATTCTTAGCTTCTGAATAGGACCTTGCATTTGTTCAGGACTGGCTCAGCCAGGAGACCTTAGCAAAGATAATGTGTCTCTCCAAACAGGGAAAGTTTTGTCCACTGATTTTGAAAGATAAAGAATCTATTAAAGGCACAAGAACAGGTTTCCTTTGACTGGGTTTCCTTTTTTTAATGGTCAGTTAGCAACTCTACCTATGTTTTAATACAGAGAAGTAATGGACTGATCAGTTACCCATTTGGGGAAAACATAATGTCATTTTGGTGAGAGTTGTAGTTATGGATATCATACTACCTATCATATAGATTTAACACAGCAGATCCTTACACATCAAGGGGCATAGAAAGTTGCACCCCTTGATCTGATGGCTCTTCAGCCCCAGCCCTGATATCTGTGGGCTACATGTGGCATTTGGCTACATTTGTAGAGAGTCACATGCATTTAAATCCTTACTATCACCATTCTGGCTTGCATGGAAAGCCTACTTCCATAAGCTTTGCAGATCTCCAAAATGGGGGTATTAATGATGGACCAAGGGGGGCTATGTCTTTGACAGGGCTAACCATATACCTCTATCTACACAATATCTTTGACTGGAATTCACATGTGAAAGGGAGAGAGTATCAACATAATTCTAAATATCAGTGGGAAACCGAATGGTTGTACAATTCCTAAATCCTCAAATGAAGGATATCTTTCTACTATACGTGTTGAATGTTCAGAATAACTAAAGAGACTTATGTCTCAGCACTGGAAGAACAGTTAGTTTTCCCAGACTGCAGAGGACTTCACAATTCCTGTTTTACAAAAGGTGAATGACCACTGACAGGAAGAAAAATTGTCATTTAAATTTAAGGCAGAATTATGGCTTTTGTGTTTTAATCAAATCATATAAGGATTTTTTTCCTGCATCATGCAGTTCACCACTGGCAAGCCAGTATTTGTGGATATTTTCTTTGAATTAGATCTCTAGTGCTTTGTTCTTCATTATGATGCAATCCTCTATATTTGTACATTTCAGAAAGTTCGTTTTGAGTCAAGTACTCCAAAGTCAGACTTTACTCTGAAGAATGCCTACAACAAGCCCACCAGATACCAGGTAATGACAACACAAGAAAAAGACAAGATGGGGAAAAAATTACATATCTTTGATTTACAGTGTGATCCTATATATGTCTACATGGTTCAAAAACACACTGTAGGAAGAATTATTTCTAATGATTTTTAAGCTTACAGGTGTGGTTGTTTACAAGAACATAATAAAGCTCCACTAGATCAGGCCAAGGTGTATCTTAGTCCAGCATTTCATTTCACAGTGGCCAGTCAGATGCCTCTGGTGTGCTCACAAGCAGAAGAAAGTGACACACACTTCTCCTGTCATTATTCTGTTGGAACTGGAATTTGGAGGCATGCTGCCCATGAAGGTAACACTAAGTCCCTGATACTAACCCTTGATAGACTCATTCTCTGTGACCTGCTGCCATTTCTCTTTAATGGAATCCAAGTCAGAGTCCATGAACTCCACAATTATGCATTCTGTGTTTAAATCCTTTGTTTTGCCTGTTCTAAATCTCCTTTCGATCAGTTTCATTGAGTGACACAGCCCTTGTGTTTTGAAAAAAACGAGAACAAATTATCCTTGTCTCTTTTCTCCATGCCATATCTGACTTTATACAGTTTGATCATATTTTCCCTCAGGTAATCTTTTTGCTAAGTTAAATAGTTCCAAACATCCACTCTTTGTACGAAAATTGATCTAACCTCTCAATCATTTTGGTTACTGTCTTCTATGCTTTTTCCACTTGTATTATATTTTTTTTTCAAATGTGGCAGCCAAAAGTACACAATGTATTCTAATTGTGGACAAACCACATATGGACATTACAATGATGGCAGGTTTGTTTTGTTTTTTAGTTTCTTTCTGAATGATCTCCAGCCTTTTCCACAGTTGCCACCTGCTGAGTTGGCATTTTCATTGAGCTACCCATTTTGACCCCAAGTTCTTTTTCCTGGTTAAGTTACAGACTTCTCAGATACTTTCAATGTATATGTGAATTTTCCCCTCAATGTGCCTCAGTTTACATTTATTTAAATTCCATATGAATTCTCTTATCTCATGATTGCTAAGTTCATTTAAGCCCCTTTGATGAGGAACTTTGGATGTTTGAATATCAACAAAGCCACCTCCTTCCATGTGCCTGTTGACATTCTCAAAAAAAGTTGATGTGACTAAATTTATCTTTACAGAATTCTTCATTGTTTTCCTCCAATAAATCTTGTCTTTATATACTTAGGGTTTTTTTTTTTCTTCTTTCATTAACATTTCCATCCATTTAATGAAAACACATTCAAGTTCAATAGCTTATATTTTCCCAGTTCTCCCCTGGGTCCCTGTCAAAAATTGGTAATGCATTGGCTACCTTCAGGTTCTCTGGCATTGAGCTTGATTTGTGGGATTTTTATTCAAACTGTAGAAACATTTCTTATACGCATTTCTTCTAGAAAATATAAACATATATTCTTCTGTGTATCTCAGTGAAAAAAGAGCTCCAAAAATAACGAGCAGCCACTGAGGAGGCCTCGATTCCTCCAGATTTGGTGTATGTCTTATGTGCACCATGAAGTAGTAGAAGGGAATCTTGGGCTTCCCACAGATGTTTCATGCAACTCCCATTGCCATATCAGTTGGATCTGATAGGAATCAAAGTGCGGAATGTCCAAAGAACACCTGGTTGCCATAATGGAGGCAATTTCCAACTATGTGAATGACATGCTCCAGGAAGCTTTTCTCAGGCCAGTAATATCCAAACGTGTCTGGTTCTTAGAATCCCCATCCAACACCAACAATACTGTCGTCTCTCATACTGAGAATTTCTTTGGTTTGGGATAAGTCTGTTCTACGCTAAATTTAAATGAGGAGATCTCTCATGTAATTTCAAAGAACCCATATTAGGCTGGATCCATAGTTAGTGATAAAATAAAGTTGCTTTTTTCATGTCCTAAATACTAGAAATAGGATTAAGCATAGATAAAATTTAAGCCCCATTCATTTCACTGAATCTACTAATTGTATAAGCAAGCCTATATGTGAACCATTACCTGTTTTGAACACTTCACACTTTGTGAAAAGGTGCGTGAAATTCAGTGGCTTATTTTAAAAGTCTACTTGTATTAATGCTATCATAGAGAGATTTCAAACACTTCTCCAAGTTTAAAATAACATCTATCTGAACCCTGCCACCACCACCAATAGCCATGCTACCTTCAGGATCAATTCATGTTAAACTCCAAGCAATTATCCAGTAGAAGTTATTCTTTTTAAATAAGATTAATTATAGTATACCGTATAGTATGTTGGAACTCCCCTAAGCAATACTAGATCAAAGAGACATTTGAATTAGGCCCTTTTCTAGGCTTCTTATTGTTGTTCTTACCAAGCTGTGTTCCCAAAAATATATATTATTAAAAATGTCAAGTTTCTCCCATCAGGAAAAAAATAACAAAGTGATAATAACCAGAAGTAAAATGCAATGGCCATTTAGACAAAAGAGGGAGCAAGAAGCAGAAAACAGTCATTTTTGTCTGCCCAATAATTATTTTCAGCCAGAAAGGGAAAGTGTAGACCAATTATTAATATGACTTTTCCTCAGGTCTGTGTCTAATTAGCTTTTCAAAGAGATGCATCTCTGCCATGTGACAGTTAATGAAAATTCTGAAAAATAAAGCACTCTGAAATCCAGGTGAGAACAACAATAAGAAGAGAGCACTATCTTGCTGTACTTTAATGATCTCCAGGTAATAATAACCTGCAAGGGATCATATATGGCCATAAAAGAAACAAAAAGGGACTTCAATATTTCTTATTTTAATAGTTCAAGCTGCTTAATGTGAATATTAAAGCAATCTTTCTTTTTTTCCCATTGATCTATAGTGGATTTCAGATGAATTATTAAAAACATAACCAGACATGAGGCAAAAGTTTGCTCCAGATGATATTAAGTTCCCCCTTTTTACCTGCCCAGACTTGCCAGTAGTTGGCTGATGTTTAGCACAAGGGACATTGAGTATTCTTCCCAGGAATCATCAGCCTGTCACAGAATAGTATGAATTGCATTATGCCCAGGGATAAATTATAAACTGTACCCCATTCTGGAGTATTAGGGTTACAACAGAAGCACTGATCCACCATGCAGTTCTCATGAGTACACATGACAGAAAAGGGTGGGAGACACATCAAAGCATCAGTATTACTTGTAAGGGTTTTATGGGTAGCATGGTGGCCCAACAATCCAAAGAGGAAATAAGTTAGGGGCACCATAGGTGGGCTCAAGAGTCCACAGAATCAGTAGTTGACCGCAAGAGTTAGAATGTTCTGCCTTTCTTTTTTGCAAACTAATGGTCATCTGGATTTTTATTTTTATTTTATTTTTTTGCAGCCCAGATATGATACCCATGAATGGATAATAGAATCATTCCTTTCACATTTATACTTATTATCATACTACTCCCTTTCAGGATAGACAGCTTCTTGCAAAGTTAAGAAAGGAGTAATAAATAGTAAGCAAAAGAAATTAAATACAGAAGATAAAATAAGGGGGGGGGGGAACTATCTAGTTTATACCAACGGCATTAACTATAACTCTCTATACCCTTCTATCCTTGTAAGCCATCCTTGCTCTATTTCATATATTGCCTTTGTTAACTTCTGACCTCTTTTTTCAGAATCTCCAACATCCGTAATTTTCTCAGTCTTCCCCTTCTTCTCAAATTATTCACTTAAGTATTCACTGCACTTAACTTGCAATCATTCATCTCATTTCCCTGTGAAATGCAACTACCTTGGTTTTTCATACATTAACCAACCAAGGGGGAACATCACTCGTATTTGTCAGACTCCTTGCTCAATGTAGAACCATCAGCTAAGGATTCCATTTACTCCCATGTGTACTTTGTTTCCATGATATTTTGCTCTTACTGCAACCAAACTTCAACTCCAAATTCTCACAAAATGTTCATATTTCAAGCCTATCTTTCTCTAAATAAACAAGCATAATAATACATACTTTCATACATTTCTCAGTAATATACTAAAGAGTAGATTACTCTGAGCCGCCCAGAATCACCCATTGGGGAGATGGGCGGCATAAAAATGTAATTAATCAGTCAATCAATCAATCAATAAAGAGTGAAAATCTGGTCTTCACATCCCCTGCCCATCAGAAAGCTGCACTGCACTTACCAAATTCTGTTCCAAAATTTACCAAATATTATGCCTTTTTGATCATAATTCTGCCAAACATCATTCCTGGAACACTTAAATTAATCTCCTTGTTGTATTTACCTTCCCTCTTGGTATCTTTCTTTTTATAAGAGGAATAATAAAAGCATTCTCACAATCATCAGCTTCAGATGCAGGTTTCACATACACATTAAAGAAGCCACACAGCCATCCCATAAGCAAACATCTGGTATATTTTAACACTTCTCCAGTTGCACCATCTACAACTGCAGCCTTACTATTTTCCAAGATTCTCACAGCATTTAAGACTTTCTTTTCATTATTTTTTGTTGGACACTAACGTTTATTGCGTTCATTTCAATTCTACTCTTTGATGTAACCGTTCCCATAAAAATCTCCAGTAAAATTCCTTTCAGCATTCCACCCGTTCCATCTCAAATTATCTCATCACTTTTATTTTTAATCCCATTAACTCTGCTGGAAGCTTCTTGTTCTGCTCTCCTTATTCACTTCCAAAATTTAATTCCTATGAAAATTAATCTGCATTTTCTCTGCCTCTTATAAGCTTAACTGTGCTCTCTTTGGCTACATTCCTTCAAACTATATTTTTCTCTCTATATAGTTTTTTTTTATATCCTGATGCAGTGGGGATGGGGTTCTTAAGAAGCATGTGTGGTAAAACAAGATGAGACAGGGCATAGATGAATGTGGCTTGAATACAAAAGAGAGAGACCACTATGGAAGAAGTACATTGAAATGATCCAGTCATGTAGAAAAAATCAGTAAAGATCAAATCACAAAGCTAGTATACAAATGCGTGGAGCAGAAGGGGAAGATCCAGACAGTCAAAGTTGGATGGTGCTGATGAGATCCTTAGAGAGGTGAGAACCTAAATCACAAAAGGTAGTGTATAAAGTGGATTGTGGATATGGTAGAAGTAAGGATGGCTTGCAAGGGTAGAAATATCTGGACAGGTAAATAGTGGACAGTATTAGTGTAAACTAGGATTAGCTATGTTTTTTTTTATTAACTTAGTACATTAACCAATTTCTTTGGTTTAATATTTTTACTCTTTTTCTTCAGTCTGCAAAATAATGCTTGCTCCAAAAAGGAGTAGCATGATGGGTGGGGGTGGGGGGGTGGGAGGTGGGGGTAGATAGAGATAGATGATAGATAGATAGATAGATAGATAGATAGATAGATAGATAGATAGATAGATAGATATAAATCTAGCTAACCACCTCCCAGAGACTTTGGGAGTTGGATGGTGCACAAATTCAAAGAGATAGATAGATGATAGATAGATGTATGCTTTATTAGATAATAGATAGATGATAGATGATAATAGATAGATATAGATATAGATATAGATATAGATATAGATATAGATATAGATATAGATATGGCTCACAAGGAGGTTGTGCATTTTGGCATGCTCCTTCCTTGCTTTTCTTTTCCTTCCACTTCCTAATTAGTATCCTCTTTTTGGACACAACTATTTCCCCACTTTCCCAAAATATGTTCCTCCATTTATGTTTTCTCAGGTGGCAACACTACTTCCCAATGGATTCTACCACCATGGCCATCTCCAGCATATAGTATGTGCACTGTACCTCATGAATGCTTCTGGAAGTAAATGCAAATATGGCTTGTTGCATATATATATGCACACATACATATATATATGCACACAATCACACACATACATACATGCACACACATACACCTATGCACACACATTTTGTGCTGACCATGAAAGACCCCCACAAGGGAACAACACCATTGTCCAACTACAGGACAATAACTTGCCTCCCGACAACATGGAAAGTAGTAAAGAGAGGGAAGGTAGTTAAGACTGATGGGGTGGAACTACCAGTGGGTCAGATAGCAGACATACAGACCAGCTACAAGTACCTTGGTGTCCCACAGTCACATGGAACCACAATGAGGAGGCAAGGAAGACAGCAACATCCAAGTACCACCAAAGATAAGACAGGTCCTGAAGGGCCAGCTCAATGGGAAGAACAAGATCCATGCCATCAACACATATGCCCTGTGAGTGATCAGATACCCTGCTGGTATAGTGAGCTGGCCAAAGGAGGACAGGGAGGCTGCTGATATGAAGACCCGGAAGCTCCTTACAATGTACGGAGGTTTCCACCCCAAGTCCAACACCCAGAGATTGTACACCAGCCGCAAAGAGGGTGGGCGGGGTCTGCTGAGTGTCAAAGCCACTGTCCTGGACGAAACCCAGAGCATCCAGGAGTACATCAGTAAGATGTACCCAAAGATGAGCTGCTGAGAGAATGCCTGAGCCAGCAGCAGACATGGGAGGAAGTTCAAGCAGAGGAAGTGCCATGGCAAGACAAGACCCTGCATGGGATGTACCATCAACATATATCTGAGGTGGCTGACATTGGGAAATCCTACCAGTGGCTGGAAAGGCTGGACTAAAAGACAGCACCAAGGCACTGATAATAGCAGCACAAGAACAGGCACTAAGCACCAGATCCATGGAAGCAGGAGTCTACCACAATAGGCAGGACCCAAGGTGTATATTGTGCAGAGAGGCCCCAGAGACAGTCCAACACATAGTGGCAGGATGTAATATGCAGGCAGGAAGAGCATATACTGAACAGCACAACCAAGTAACTGGCATTATGTACAGGAACATCTGCACAATGTATGGGCTAGACCCTCCCAAGTCCAGATGAGAGATTCCACAGAAGGTCATGGAGAATAACAGGGCTAAGATCCTGTGGGACTTCCAGATCCAGACGGACAGGCAGGACAGACATTGTGGTAGTAGACAAAGATCAGAAGACAGTGGCAATGATAGATGTAGTGGTACCAAGTGACAGCAACATCAGGAAGAAGGAGTATAAGAAGCTGGAGAAGTACCAGGCCCTGAAGGAGGAACTAGAGAGGATGTGGAAAGTAAAGGCCAAAGTGGACCCAGTGGTGATAGGAATACTTGGGGCTATGACTCCTAAGCTGGGAGATTGGCTCCAACAGGCAACATCAGAGCTCTCTGTCCAGAAGAGTGCAGTGCTAGGAACAGCAAAGATACTGTGCAGAACCCTCAAACTCCCAGGCCTCTGGTGGAGGACCTAAGATTGAGGAAGACACATACCACCCATAGGGGTGAGAGGGGATTATTATACACACATATACACATACACATATACATACTGAAACCGTAAATGTATATACTGCATGATATATCCAAGTCTTGTTCGTCTTATTCGTTCCAAGTTGATGTCAGTAGTTGTTACTTATATCTGAGTGAGGATTGTTTTTTCTTAGAATGGATTCCTTTGTAATTCTAATTTCCTCCAAGGGGAAACACTGATTAAAACGAATACATTATAATGCAAAATCAATGTTGCAGAAAAGGTCCATGAGCAAGAATGGGAAAGAACTTGCTTAATTTCTTCCATTGATCTTTTTTGTGAGGCTAAGAGGACAAAGCTATGCCAAGATTGCATTCACTATTTTTTTCCAACTATTTTTTAATGGATGCTCCTTCACTGCTGAAAAATAATACAGCAAAATCATGTCATTCGAATCTTGAAATCAAAGACCAGGCCTTGATAATATCAGCGAGAAAGGAAATAAGAATCTTAACCTGACACTGATTGGGCCCTTAGGTTAGGTTAGGTTCTCATAGGGGAACCCAGAGTTCATTGGAGTACAGGTGTCTGGTCCCACCTTCATCTGACTCCTTTGCTCCCTTGGAAGCACTGAGTAGAATGGTAGAGTTTGGAGTTTTGGAGGGGACAGCAATCCTACCTCTTTCCCTGCCCTTAAATTTTCCCAGCAAGGCTATTGTTGGTAGATAGCTGTCTTGAGAGAGGAAAGGCAATGGCAATTGAATACAAATTTTTGGATGTTTGGGCTCTTACCCAAGATTCTACAGGCTGCGTTGGTGAGCCAAATGTATCCTGTAGACTAGAGGTTCCTCATCTCTCCAGGAAATGGGACTTTTGTTCTCACAGTGTGTGGTAGCTTTAGTCTACTGGATTCTTAAACTATGTATTCAGTTTTTAGAATTTTATCTCTTATTAATGTTGACACTTCTTTACAGTGTTGAATATATTATAAACAGCCAGTAGTCTAGTGCAGAATAGATATTTCTTCGGCCTTTAGAGCTTCAGCTTGTGGTATAGGGTCAGTATATCCATAACTAGTAGACAGATCTTTCATTCCTTCAAATCAAAAATCTCTTAAAGTGACAAACAGAACAACATAAAGAATAAATAAATAAACAAGCAAGCAAGCAAGCTAGCTAAATAAATAACTAGATCGCTGCTATTTATTTCCAGAGTCATTTTTATCCATGCATGACTTTTCTCTTAACTATTTCCTTCTTTTTCCTTCTGCAATTTTTCATCCTTTAGCAATGATCTAAAAAATCAGAATAATTTAAACATGTTCAAGAGAATGTCATCATTTGATGGACACCAACGTTCTCATTGTTCCTCCTCTGATAAACTCATACTGAAAATCTATAGTCCAAACATGTACTTTCTGTGATTTCCAATACTGGACCCCATCCATTCGTTGGTATCGTTTTAATCCATACCTATGGCCACTAAGTGAAAGAATGCACCAAGACTTCATAGTCTTATTCAACTCAGGGTGGTTGCTCGAAGTGCTAAAAAATGAAAGCCATGAACTCAAGTCTGTCAGGAAGGATCATGGATGCTATACAGAAGGTCTAAATTGTCTATCAGTTATCCTGATGGAGTTACAGTGATTATGCTATGGGGCTATTTGTTTATTTGTTTAGCAAATGTATATGCCATAGCAAAGTGCTGAATCTATGTTACACAGTTGAAAATACATAGTTTTATGACATCTCTTGGGATATTCCCAATAACTCCCAAGTGTTTCTGTTTTCCAACCCTGTGGTTAATAGTTAATGACAGAGCAGCCACTTGGTGGCATTGCTAGCATAATCCATAGCCAAGACCTCCCAAATATAGCAAAATATTTTACATTTTATATGATATAATAAAAAATAGAGAGCCAGTTTGGTCTAGTGGTTAAGGCACCAGGGTAGAAGGCAGGAGACTGTGAGTTCTAATCCTGCCTTAGGCATGAAAGCTGGCTGGGTGACTTTGGGCCAGTCACTCTCTCTCAGCCCAACGCACTTCACAGGGCTGTTATTGTGGGGAAGATAGAAGGAGGAAGGATTATTAGGTACGTTCAGTGCCTTGAGTTATTTATAAAAATAATAAAGGTGGGATAAAAAAAATCTAAAAAAAAAAATAGGAAGCTACCTTATATGAAGTAAGTCATTGATACTTCTACTTCAGTACCATGATTAACAATAAGAGTTTTAGGCAATGTTCCAAGATTTCAGAGAGGAGACTTTCCAGGGCTAAGCTATTATTTTTGTTAAGACTTACATTATCTGGACCAGTTATAAAGATAGTAAAACAATAGTACCTAGAGATGTTAGGGAGTGGTAATTGTTGCCTACAAAGTACCTGCTCTACCATTGAATTATCATTCTCTTAGACAGAAAATACAGGTATTCTTGAGTAATAATAGCAACTAGGGAGAAACTGACACTTATTCAGGGGGTGGGAGGACTTGCATGTAGTACTTTTCATAGTTTACATAAGATAATGTGGACACATTTTATCAAGTAAATATGCAGTTGAATCATTGTAGCTTGGGCATCTAGGCCACAGTTCAGTACAAGACTTGTGTATGCCTAGATACACTGAAACCCACAATGGGATCAAAGAAATTAATTGCATTGAAATGTGGTCCTAGCATGCCATGGAAGTAATCAGGCAACGTCATTCCAATAAATCCATTATAATTCCATTTTCAGAAAATAATGAAGAGACTAATTAAGCGGTATGTTCTGAAAGCTCAAGTGGATCGAGAGAATGATGAAGTCAACGAAGGCAAGTTCTTTTAAATTTAACAACACTGTAATGAATCTTGTTACAGTCATGGATTTTTAAATGAATCTTTTCTATTCAGTTGTCCATCAAATGGTCAACATGGGCATGAAGCAGTGGGGGAGGGCTGCTATGTATTTTCATAAGGGTAATAAAGGTTAAAGGAACAAAATGCTAGTATTTAAAATTTTGCATAGCTCTGAATGATCTTGGGCACAGTATCTCTGGTGCATCTCTCTCTCTCCCTCCCTACCCCACACCCCTAATTTGGTAGCAACATTTAGCAGGACTGTGTGGCATTGTTGTAAGTTCCATAATTAATTGTTTGCTAGAGCATCAACAGAGAGGAAGATGTTGGATAGCAAATAACAATGAGGGAGTTTAATATATATGCTTTCTGAGCCCAACATATAGGCTCCAGGTTAGAAGTAAGATCAGTCAGTGACACTTAGGAGTGTTTCTAGGTTTCAGAGTTCAGCAGCACTGACACAGCAATAGATTGCAATAAGTAACATTTAAATAAATGCTTAAAAGGAACTGGAGAATAGTTCACTATAGCCAAATGTTCATTTGTCCCTTTTGAAGCAGCCATTAGGGCATAGGTATCCATTCAGGTCTCTATCCACTTCTACCCTCATGCACATGGTGTTCATTGATCCCATAAGCACACCCTCATACGAAGCTTAAGGCATAACTAGATGAGATAAAGATAAACTGAGCTGAGTTACGTTCAAGGTAATTAAATGTCATTTTATTTTATTTTTTTTTCCCCAACAGGAGAACTTAAGGAGATTAAGCAAGACATTTCGAGCCTCCGCTATGAGCTTCTTGAAGAGAAATCCCAAGCAACAGGAGAATTGGCAAGATTAATTCAGCAACTAAGTGATAAGTTTGGGAAGAATTTAAATAAGGACTTTTGAGGATGGACAAAGGAGGAAAATATGTTATTCTTTTAAACAGTGTTCTTTAAGAGCAAAAACTGTGCAAGAAGAAGCATCGAAAGCTGCATTTTGCTGATTAGCAATTCTTTTATGGGCACTGTGCATTAGTTTGGTTTATTGGGTAAAGCCAATGATCAACTAATTCCTTTGTGATACAAAGGTAAGGTGACACTTTCATATCAAATCAAGCTTTTTGACATAAAAAAAATAGATGCATAATCTCACGAAAGGTAAACTTGGCCATTCTTGATGCTCAAAACAACTTTTGAAAACTGGAGATAAGACCCAGCAATGCTAGAGCATGCAGTTATTGAGGATCAGAAGCATCAGAGATGTGAAAGAAATAAGGGTGTAAAGAGAACGAGAAAAGGCCTGCAGAAACATGTTTCACAAGCTTTAATTCAAACCATGCAATCTCTTTATTCTGTTTATATGCACACATTACTGATACTGCAAAGTGAGATGGAAAGTCATCATTTCAAAGAGAACTATGTTTTGTCTTGGCAAATGTCTACTCTTAGCATCCTGTTTCCTCAGATTAAATGATTACAGGGTGGAAAGATTAGTCAATGCTTCAAATTTTGAGCACCAATTCTCTCTGGTTAGTGAGATTTAGTTTATAATTTCTCCAGCAGGTTCAAATTAAGATTTGAGTCTAGGAGAATAAAGCTGCATGAAACTGAATTTGCAGATGAGGAAAAAAAAATGGGTTAAGCATCATTGTCCCATAATGCTGGGTGCTTCCAATTCTATGGCTTTTTACACTACCCAATCATTATTATTCTGCTATAAACTGATGTGGAATTTCAATTAAACTTACATTTCAGTTAAACATTTTAGAGTATATAACATTATTTGGAAGTATATAACTAATGGTTGTATAGTCCCATATATGGAAATTTCACTCTATAGTAGTTAGATAACTTACCATTTTGAAATGCCTTTTGAAAAGTATGTTTCCCATCATTTTACGAAACCAACCAAATATTTTTTTTTAAAAAGGCACTGTTTCACAAACAGAATATTTTTTCTAGAAGTAACTTAACAAGTACTTTAGAGCTAATTCAATAAGCAGCCATTTATGAAAGGGTTAAGTCATCCTGATCAGAAAGGCAGATTTTAAAAAATTCAGCTTCAAAGCTGGTTTTAAAATACCTTTTCATTTCAACACAGATTTGTGCAGAAATATTTTCGCAAAACTAAAAGATCATGTTTAACCCTGCTAGCAAAATAATTTCAATCAAATATCAAATGTCAAAAGTTTGCCCGTGAAATGCATTAGCATTTACCAAAAAAAAAAGTAAGCCTTTCTAGTCTGAAAAGTAACACAAAAAGTATGTGGAAACACAGAAAGATACAGCTGAATAACCAATGTCCTACAGAGACCCCATAAAAACAAGTGAACAAAATGCAACTGTTCCAGCATAAGCATGTCATCTGTAATAAGATTACTTATCCAGAATGAATAAAACAAAAAGGAGATAAAATGATACCCTGCCAGGGAATGAAATGCTTGGAAAATGAAATGTTATGGTTTTGTGGAGCTTAATTTCTATTCGAGGAAGATTTTAAAAAAACAACAACAAGCTGATGTGTACTCAGGGTGAAAGAAGTAGGGTCCCCAGCGTGGAGGCTGTGGGCACCACTGGGCTTTCAATACCTCCCTTGGCACTTGCTAGGCTCCCTGTCCTACCTGGCTAATGTTTCCTTTTATACTTGCAATAAATGGGAATTCAGCTGGCCTGTTGCAGCATTTTCTTTCTCTTACATATTTCTTTCTCCACACTCCTTCGTTTTCAGCATCAGCTGTCTGTTGATACTGGAAGCCAGCATGAAAAATGAAAAGATAACCCCTTTCTACTGACAGCCGACAGATTAGTTTAGTGGAACCTGCTGAAACTGAGTAGCAAAATGGAGGAGACAACACGGCTCCCCACCTGTCTTTTCATTCTTCCTGGCCTCATTGCTCTGGCCAGAAAAGAAATCAAAAAGCTGCCTGTTCCCATTGCTATCCTCTCCACCATCATGAACATTAAGTTGTCCTGGCACTGAAGGGTCTGGGTTAGATGCAAACTTGACAATCAGGCTGTGGATGTTTGATTGGCTTAAGGAGAAGGTCTACCAACTTCAAAGACTCAGTCTGAACCCTAAAGCATTCTGCAGTATCTTTAGTGCATGCTACTTTGTCATGGCTTTTCATAGTCACCATGAAATTGGCAGTTACCTGACTCCAGTTTCAAGGCAAATAGCTAAAATGTAAGAGTTCAGAGCCCTTCCAGATGATGAATCCGAGTACATGGATTGGCACTCTTGGACGCGCAATTCATATAACAAACTGATTGGTATATGTAAGAATTCTGTGAGAGAATTCTGGATTGTGCTGTTAACGGCTGTGGAGGTTGTCTCACAATAGTTACATTATGAATCATTCTGGCATAATATTTTCAGAAAACAAGGCTGGTTTTCAAGAATCCTCTTCCACTTTCATAAGGAGTATTTATGAAATTCATTTTATATATCAAACACATTAATATAAATCTTAATCATCGTCAGAAGCAATTGTTTGCTTCATCCAAGGATGTATAAGAGTCAAATATGGTTTTAAAATCATACAGACAAAGGAAAAATGGCTATGATTATAAATAACCCTGATATGGGGATAAGCAATAGTGAAGTCTGTGGGATCTATTTCAAACTGAACCTGTCCCAAGTTGGATCAACAATATGAAATGGGTAACTGGAGACTTACAATTTATTGCAAAAAAAAAGCAATTTAAGTCTGAATTGTGACTATGAGATAGAAAGCCATAGAATAAACTCATGCTGATGAGGTATTTTGTCAAAGAATTGTGAATCAGGAACAGTTGTAATCTTGAACTGTTTAGGACATCCCAACAAAAGTGTGAAATTCTGTAACAAATGCTTGTTGTAATTTGTCCACTTCTAAGGGGTGTTTGTTGCGGTTGTCCTAAATTAAGTGTTTACAGACCTCGGTTATATGGCACCTTCATACTGCTCTCTTCCAGATGGATCAAACCATCTTACTGCAAATGAAAAGTCAAATGCATTTTTTTTTTAATTGGCAGAAATACGGTTTTAGTGGATCAAAGCATACCTTGCTGTTGTGATACCACAAAGCTGTACTGTTTGTTTACAAGATGCACCTATACAGCAGCATTATATATCCGCTATTAATGATGTTTAATAATAAGCAGAACTGGAAGGTGACCCCGTGACCTGTTCTTAAGTGCCAGATGAGAACCCAGATAGCCTAATAGATTAATAGTTATATTTGTTTAAAAAAAATGAAAAATTAAAAAAAAAGTGTGCCGTAGGTATAATTGTTGAGAAGGGAGGGGGAAATCAAACAATGTATTTTTACCTTTAATAATTTTATCTTGAATATTGTAATATTTTTATCTAAAACAATAACAACAAAAATAAAATTACCTCAGAATATTTATCTTGAGTGAAATTTCTTACTTTTGACAAATGATAATATTCAGACATGCACTTTAAATTCTGTTCTTGTTTTGATCTTTTCTTCAACTCTTTTTCTTTCTGTTTTCGTTTGTGTGTTGAAATGTAATAAAGTTCTTTGGAAAAAAAATATTCAGACATTGGGACACATCCATATTGAGTTTTAATGGGTTTGTCAAACAAGGAAAATAATCGATATTTATCAAAGATGTTTCTGAGGGACTCTAAAAATGGGGAGGGGGTATTTTCTCTGTCATATCCCCAGATCCCAAAGTATTTTCCCTTTATTAAGTTGCAAGTAGGAAAAAGAGACATAGCATCAGTCAAAAGATGCTTTTTTTTTCCTTTTCCTTTCCTCTTCTCCAGACACTAAATGTGGGACTTGCAGTTTTCCCACTGTAAGGTCACCACCTCTAAAGGCTCATTCAGTCTTGATGCACTGTGGAATGTTGAGAATTGGAAAGGAAAAGATATATTGAAGACTGAAGGCTAAAGGCAAAGCTGTCTTAGAAGTCACACTTTTAAAAACCTCAGAGGTACGTCTTAAAATCAGACTTATAAAAGTACCTCTGGCATCAGACTGTTTGCTGGCTTTGTTTAGCAAACAGATGGGAAAACACTCAAAGACAGAAATGTCTTTCTACTGATTTAGGGAACGAGATGCACAGGATCAAAACATTCATCTTTTACACGTGTAGCGCTGAGCATCAATTATATTGTCGGGGAGGCTGTTTTCAAATTAGAACATTAAGATGAAACATACATGGAATGTTTGTTTTACTCTGCCAGTTAATTTAATTAAAGAGAATTTGTTTTTGACATTTCTTTCCAAGAAGTAGAGAATTGTGATGAAATCCACATACGGAGAAGGTGATGTTCTTGCATTTTAATGGTGATGTTACCAAGGAGTATGTGCAAACGTCCTATCTTTCATCGTACATCATCACTCCAGCAGTCTTCAGCTTCCCTGGTTTCTTGGGCCCCAGTTAAATCCAGGGGGAAGACACCCTGAGACAACATCTTTCATTGGTCTTTTCTAAAATGGAAAATATGGGTAGAGAGGGTGGCTTCAGAGTCCCTGCAGTTTTCTTGTCAACGTTTTTGGAAGCGGTTTGCATTGCTGCCTTCTTCCTAGGGCTGAGAGAGAGTGGTTGGCCCAAGGTCACCCAGCTGGCTTTGTGCCTAAGGCAGGACTAGAACTCACGGTCTCCCAGTTTCTAGCCTGCTCCTTAACCACTACACCAAATTGGCTCTCATAATAGCTTGAACCTATGGCCACTTCCTCTGAAAGTTCACACTGCTTTCACTTTAGCTCTTTTGTTCAGTGTTACAAAGTAACCCAGGCCCAATTTACTCACTCATTCCAATCACGCAGCCTGTTGAGACACGTGGGTCACACAGTCCCCCTTGCTTTCTACCTGGGTGGCTGAGATAGGTGTGGGTGGAATGTCTGGAACACGCTGCCCTGACTGTCAGCAGGGAGAAGAACTGGGAACCCTCACTATCCACTTTCAACCAAGTGCTGAGGCAATTAATGTTCTGGGATACAGAGACCCACCAAATTTAAAAACACAATGAAACTGTATTGATTTAAGTATGGGATTGCCCTCACACTAATCTGTCTCTCACCCATGCCCCCACTTGCTCAAATCCTACTTAATTAGGCTAGCCATCCACTAGCTAGAGGAATGCAAACTGCCAAGTTTGGCCTTTGGATGACTCAAAGAGTGGGTGTCCAACCCTTTTAATCACCTAAAAGTCCTTGTTCATTGATATTTAAATACAGCAGCTGTTGATGGAAGCTCTTCACCAGATTGTCTTTTGATGGCATGTCTTTGGACTTCTTAGCAACTTGTTTCCTTCTCCTCTATTTCCCAGAGCATCTTTAGACAAGTTTCTGTCTTTTGTCTTTTCTGCATAAGTGCCCAGCCCATTTTTAAGTTATGGCTGCAAATGCTAGTTTCAGCCTAGTCTTACATTAGGAGCTCCAGGTAACATACAGAGAACTCCTTCCTCCCATGCATGAAGATGACCAAGCCCAGTGCAGGTGACTGAGGGATGGGTTGGGAACATGGGATGTGACACGGGGTGGAATATGGGACAGGATGGATATGGGATCTCTATTTGGTTGGCAGGAATGGCAGCTGGGTACTATATGCTTGGGGTCTGATGCATACCTGGACGTCTTTCATTCTCATATGTTTTTTGTTAGCTGTAATTAACAAAAGACAATTGTACTTTGAGTATGTACAGGTTTTCTGTATCATTACTGGATAAACTGCAGAGTTGTTGAGCTTTTACATGGAAGGCTGTTCCATGCCTGAATCCTGGTTCCAAGTCAGATGTATTTGTTGTTGTTACTTGCATATTATTAAATCTGTATTTTATTTATACTACTCAATCTACCAAGCACATCTCTTCTATACCTTTACAGGAATCCAGAGCTATTAACAGTTACCCTAGATTCGATTCTGTTGTGTTCTGACCGGCCTGCCCATCATTTCCTGCAGCAGGGAAGAAATGGATTATCACACTGGAGATGAACACACTGGCATTCACCACACCTGATGCAACTGTCTCTCTAGCAAGTATATTACCTTCCTAATATTTGCCCTTTTTCTTCATAGAGAACTTCCTTTTTTCACACTCTGCTTAATAGGAGTCTGGATGAGCCAAGCAAATCTAACAGAAGAGCATTTTCCTTTGACGAAATGTCTAATTATAAATGTCATCAAAGAAGAGGAATTGACAACTGTGGAAGGAAAATTGAACTACTGGCCATCTGTCCTGCTTGCCAATGGGAAGCTTAAAAGGAAGAAAAAAAGATAGATGGTTACAATGGAAGTTGCTAGATTTTTCTTATTGATCCAGTGTTTTAGGACTTTTATATTCATATTGAAAGGGGAGGTGAATTAAATCTGCAGCTATGATTATGTGCTATCATTTCTCAGGCCCACATTTATTTTGTTTTATTACATATAGATCTCATTTTGCTGTTGCTATTGTAGTTACTTTGAATAAACTTTATTATGGTCTTAGACCAGCAATATTTTAATGAGTTGTTCTTATAAGTTGTACTGTGGACAATGAATTAGATAAAACCAGTAGTAATATAAAATCAATAATAAAGCCACATTAAACTCCCACAAGCATTTTAAAAGGCCAAATTGAATAAAGCTATCTTAACTTCTGTTCTTATTTTTATACTCATAGAGGCCAACTTCTAAGGTGTTGGGGATCAGCAACTCAGCCTCCCAGCCTTCTAGAAGATTGAAGGAGACTATCAGGTGAAACGTGACCTCACGAAGAAACATGGGTGAAATTTTGAGGCTCATTTTGTCATGTTTAAAGGATGGGGGGGGGGGTGTTAATGGTGGGAAAAAGAATGAGAATCTCCTGAGACCTATCATTCTCATCCTTAAAACTCTCAAAACATGAAAAACAGTCAAAATCATGTTGTCAAAATTCAACCATTTTGCTGCAAAATATCAATGGTGCAAGCTCACAGAGCTGGAGAGAAAGAAACAGAGGGTTGGGATATATAGATTGCTTATCACTGCCATTAGGTAGGAAGTGAATGTGATTGTGCAGGAACCCACATCACTGAGGTTCTGCATTGATGGAGTTTCCCTAGATATTCAGTAAAACAAGGAACGCAAGTGGACCTCACTTTCCAATTGCATAAAAAGGAATGCCCAAATCAGGCCAGAGATTGCACATGACCTATGCATGAGACATAAGTCTTGGGTAAGTTTGACCATACTGACCTACCATTGTGTGTGCATGCTTAGGCCTCAAATCAGGTGCAAAAAAAAATAGGGTTGTGGGTATCACTTGCTTTAGTTAGCCTGATAATATATGAAGGCTGTTGACTGACTAAATTGAGTATAAAAATTACCTTTCTGAGTTTGCTGTATTTTCTATTCTATCTTCTATAGCAGGCCATGGTCCTCAGAAACCCTGAGCTGGAGAATATACATTTCTGGTTTTATTACTGCTCAGCTGTTGCTGGCTAATGCAGCTGTGGATCAGATACCAAAACAAATGAACATTAGGAAAGACACCAGGATGCTTATGATTAATAAAGATTTATTAAAATAGTCCCTATACTTACAGGGTCGGAGATTACCCTCCTCAGACCACTGTGATGAGTCCAAATAGCAGTGACAACGGTGTCTCATGGAAATGACTCACAAAGGGGTTGCTTTCATTGGTGAAGTTTTATAGCCCTTCAACTTCCCCACCCCACCCCCAGAGTTGCTTAGTTTAGGCATCAGCAAGGGAAGGTTACTTATTAGTGAGAATTTAAGTGTCTAGCAGGCATTTATTTATTTATAAGGTTTATAAGGCCGCACAACTCAACCAGTATGACTCTGGATGGTGTACAGCATAAAAATAATTTATTTTAATTATTTTTAAATTAAAATAAAATAATAATAATGTATTAAATTATTTTAATAATTCAATTTATTTCAAAGGAAAAAAAGCCCACATAACAGTAAACAATGCAATATACAAATACCAAATATACAATATAAAATAGCAACCAAGGTTTTGGGTGCCTGCTAAGACAAAATTGGGAAATAATGATCTAATTGGGGTTAGAGCAAGAAGTGCATTATCTCACAACTTGCAAAAGTAAATAGCTTGTCTAAGCTGCTTCTCTTCCAGATGTTAAATTAAAAAATGCAGGTCAATCACAGGATACCAGCCCTAGGACCAACAAATTAATTTGTTAAATGGATTGTGTCTTAGAACTGCTCAAGATGTTTTGCTAGAAGGAAAGATGGATCCAAAGCCAACTAGACTAGCAGACTAGTTGATATGGCACAAAGCAGAACTGATAGCAAATACAGTTCTCTCATTCAACATTTTAATGCCATTCCTTGTCCCTCAGTTTCTGCCCCCTGTGGCAGTCATTTCATTCTTTATCAGTTTTATATTCCATCTCTGCTCTAGGAGAACACATGGGCATTCTTCCTATAAGTAAAATCACTTATCCACACACTGGCATATAAATTCATACAGGCACACATACACCAAGACTACTATTTTGCACTGTTTTATCGATTAACATGAGTCATGAAAAACAATGTGAAGTCAGGAAGTAAATAAAAGGTTTTATTTATTTTTAATTAAGTTATGCCTTTTGTATATGGCTGTACTCTAAAGACTCCCAGTGGCTAACCTAACCTGTTGAAGAAACGAAGGGTAATTATTAATATGTGTGTTCCATTTTAGAAACCAAATTCGATTCAAATTAAAGTAAAAAATGCAAGTGATAAGTTTTGAAAGGATCCCAATATATATTGCATTATTGTGTACATGCATTTTTAAACACTTCTGATTCTGCTGGTGCTTAATTATGATTCCACTGCATATTATGGAGCAGTTATGGGAAGAAGTAGTTGAGGAAGGTAGATTGCAACATTACTCCCCTTAAACACCCTGCTTTAAAATTTTAATGAAATGGGTTATATTTTTTTCTGACATTTGTAACTAAGATATAACATATAAGAAATGTAGTTTTAAAACACAGATACAGATAATAATTTAAAAATGAAAAGGAGTTTGCAGAAGCATTATGAGATGTGTAAATAAAGGAAGACGCACTAGTATCGTGTGGTGCCTAAAAAGAAATGCACCATGCCTTGATTAAAGCTGACCACCACATAAACTTCAAAGATTATAGCTGTGTTTTTCATTTATGTACGTGATGAATGCCCTTTAGTGTGCCAAATACGCTGCCCTCATTTAAAAAAATGAAAGAAAGAGCATCATTCTTTGCTACAGGAAGAATAAATCCCAGTTTATTAACATCATTGAGAAGAGAGAGAGGCAGGCATCCTATAAAGGTTTAAGGATATGGTAAATGGAGTCTGAAATAGCTGGCAGATTTCTAAGGAAGGTTTATGTTTCATAAAACAAAAAATAGTAATTTATCTATTAAAAAAAAATCATTGCTTAGGATTGGTGCAACCATAAGGCAGGTAAGGGAACTGCCTTAGGCAGCAGATTCTGTAGAGTCTCAACGTGACTGAGCTCCACGTATCCTAAGGCAGTGCTATTACCAGCCCTTCTTCAATTGCTCTATTGCAGTAGAAAATGGAGTCCCTTTTCTGGTTTTAAGCCATGATCCAATTCCAGTCCAAAAGATTTCTATACACAGAATAGTCATCCTGGTCCTTAGTCCCAGGAGTAAAATGTCTCGTATTATGTCTGCCTCCCCCCCCCCCCATTAATATGAACAGAATATCCTACACTGGAAGTAAATCTCATGTTCAGTGTTGGACACTGATATTTTCTTTTTCTTTATAGAAATGCATTTCTATTTAGATGTGAGGTGGCTGTCAACAGAAGTCTACATTACAAAATTCAGTAAGTTATGAAACACCAAGAAAGGGCCAGATGTTTCTTGGAATTCTCCACACTCCATTATATGTAATAAAGAAATCAAAAGGGATTGATTTTTGACTTGCTGTTTCTCATTCAGAAAATTGATGGGTAAGAACCACTTTTGGAGCCATTGCTTCGGGAATTATATTGAATTCTGGTGAAGTAACTCAGTTTTGTAAGTAGAACATCAAGGTAAACCTCTTCAAATTGAGCTTCACTCCTGTGAATTTGATGCAGCTTTCTTGATGGTGATACCAAAGTGGCTTGCCATTGCCATCTGGGATGTTTGACTTCCCAGTTTATCTATAAATGCAGTTCTATCCAAAGGTTCCTGAACGGGTCTGAAATTTTAAGTTATGCAGGTAATTTCTTGTGTAAAGCCATACAGATTTTTCCTTCACATTGCATAATTCTCCTAGCCAAATTCTCTTAGCCAAAAATCTATTTAAAACCTATAAAAATGATATTATCTATATACTACTAAAAGTCTCACTATGTTTATCTGTTTGTCTGTACCCTCAAGTTAGCCCAAACGGTGCATTATGCTGCAACAATTTTTGAATCAAGGTATCTAAAATCCACTAATTTAAAGAATGTGCTGACTGAGCTGATGAAGGAAAAGCTCAGGTACTAAAACAATGGTCCCTTTGATGATTTGCCCCCTATGCCACAAAATTGTATCATAGTTAAATTGTCTTGGTTAAGAGAAGAGTTGATTAATAAACAGATAGAGTCACCATCTATAACTTCATTCCTTCCTAACCTTAAAAGCTCTGAAAAGGACGGGTCAATCCATGAGATAGTGGCAAGTGTCAAAGAAGAGAAGGAGAACAAGGGAAGACATGCCACTTGGGACAATGCAGCCAAAAACACAACAAACATCCTCTTTAGAAATATAATATAGCTCTTACAATCTCAACAGGGAAACAGATTCAGGTAATAGTGGAGATTAACCCCTTACATGAAAACAATATGCCTGTCTTCCCTTCCCAAGGGACAGCAAATAATATATCCCCTTGCCATAGAGATCTGGGACCTTGCATCCTCCTGCATTTAACTTTTTCAAGATCCAATCACAATGGTATCCAGCAGGTAGGAGATCCAAACTTGTCCCTTGGATTTAATAAGCAAACAAATGTGGTCAGACTAAATATCTCAGATGAAATAGCACAAGCCCAGATCCAATGGCTAATCTTACCACAAGACACAAAATTACCGGTAGTCAAAGAATAAATAAAAACAAACCTGCCAACAGGTTAAATCAAACTGATACTAATATTGCACAATTATAAACGAGGCATGTCCTTTCGGTTTTGTAAATCACAAGAGGACTGAACATAATAAATATCAACTAAGTCAGAGATCTGTAAGTAGCTTAACCATCTTAGTGTGGAATATAGCAGGATGGAATGCTCAAACTACTGACAAGGATTCTGTAAGGTTACTGAAATTATATGACATGATATGTTTGCAAGAAACGCAGATCCCAGAAAACCAGTCTGATACAATTTATTTAGCTGATTTCAGATCATGGGTTATGCCAGCAAGGAAATTACATTCTATGGGCCGCCCTTTTGGGAGTTTGGCTATCTTGTTAAATAGGAAATGGAATCTGGAGGCAGTGCAAATAAATCTGGATTATTATCCCTCTTTCCTTATAGTGAGATTTATGATAACCGATAAGATTGCCTTAATAATATTAAGTTTATAGACCTCCCCGAGTTGCTAAATCTCAAAATCAGGACCACTAGGCTATACTTGAAAATACAATTGATGCTCTAGAAGACAAATTCCTACTAGATACTATTATCATAGTTGGTGATTTTAATGCAAGAATAGGGGGTAATAACCACAAAATAGCAAAGCAATTGAAACTTGACATTGATGAACTTTACCTTACTTTCCCTCATACTTTGAAGGACTCTAAAGTAAACCTGGCATGGCTTAAACTTCTAAATTTACTTTACAAATGGAATTTTCAAATTCTAAATGCTGGAAGCCTCTTTTGGCTAAACATTTTAATAATATTAATTCCTCTGGCCAACTTCCCCAGGGTTGGAATACAAGCATACCAATCCCAATATACAAAAAAAAGTGATCGTAGCCACCCAGAGAACTATAGACCAATTAGTCTGATTAACATCCCAGCTAAAATCTATGCAAACTATCTAGCTAATAAATTAGTGGACTGGGTCATCGATAACAATGTGCTTGCAGAGGAACAAGCAGGGTTTAGAGCAGGATATTCAACAATTAATCATGGTTTTGTATTGGATCATCTGATAAATAAGTATGTAAAACACCCACAGGAAACTATGTAGATTTTTGTGCAGCTTTTGATTCTATTGATAGAAACAAACTATGGATTAAGCTAGATCAGTTGAATTTGGAAAGAAGGTTATTAATTTTGATCATGGCTTTATATACTCAGATTCAGGTTAGGTTCACCCCAGTAGGGCGCCTGACAGATAAGATCAAAACTTTGAAAGTTTTGCACCTTTACTATTTAGTGTATTTATTAATGATATTGTTCAGCCCTGAAAGGATTTTTTTTTCCCCAGTAAAGGCAGGAAATAGAAACTTGTCCATATTACTTTATACAGATGATTTATTGCTTATATTCCATTCTCAGATAGGCTTATGCAGACAGTTAAGAGCTTTGGATAGCTATTGTTCCTTAAACTGTCTAACTGTGAATGTGGAAAAATCAAAGGTGGTGGTATTTGGGGAGAAAAGGAAAAGACACAAATGGAGAATTGGGGAACATAATATAGAGCAAGTTCTCTCTTACAGATACTTGGGCATCCTTTTTAATGCTTCAGGTATTTGGCATTTTCACTAGCAGGCCTAACAAAAAACAAAACGAGAAAGCCTTGGCAGGAATAATAAAGTTCTGGCATACAAGAGGTGTTCAACGAATTCCTCGAATCCTAACTCTTCTAAAAACCAAGTTAGTTCCTTAGTTTTCATATGCAGTAGAGTTATGGGGAACTTCTATCCCTTATGATATGGAATTCTTTCAAAACAAGCTCCTCAGAACAATGTTAGAAGTACCTAATGGTACTTCCATGCCCTTTCTCCATGCAGAAACTGGTACATACCCAATTAAAGCTAGAATAATTGTAAGGGCATTTAATGGTAAAAAAAATATCAGGACGTGTTTGAATGTGTATAGAATTGTTTCTGGCAAAACTAACATGTTGATTAAATATCAGTGGAAAGTTCACATATATCCTATACTTGATTCTTTGCTTATATATACCTTCGAGAGAAAGACTCTTGCCCCCCAAAAGGGAGAAAACTTTGTAGGGGTAAGAGAAGGAAATTCTATGAATAAAACTTCATTACAGTAATGTCTTAAAGTTGGCAGCTCTGCTGAATATCTCAAATATTTGCATTATCACTGCCTGAACCACTTCTAGTACCTTCCATTTGGCAGGGTTTTCTATTATTAATGCATCCCATAGTATTGCCATGGGCATATGTCATTGCTCTCAGAGCAATCAAAGAGCATCCTTGAGAGATGACATCTTAACATGACATTGTTTAGGCTAACAGCCAGTTTCCCTGAATGCAGAATTCATGTGGGTGGTATAATCCTTTCTGTGCAACACTTCTTCAGAATAGCTGTCATTCAAAGTCTTGCTCTCAACTATGGATAAATAGGAACTTTGATCAAGTATATGATGCTGCCTTAAGAAGAATACTGACAGTAACAAAGTAAGCGACACCAACTTTTTGCTCTATCTGGTTCATTAAACTTGGGAAAAAGCATGGATTACTCTTAGGACCAAATAAGAAGACAACTAGGTCCACCTCTGCAAGGAGACTATGGGTAGGCCACTCAGCCACATAGCAATCATTTACAGCCTGTTGCGATAAGAACAACAAAGAATCTTGTGGTACTTTAAGAACTAACAAAAAGCTCTTTTTCTTAATATTGACTATCCTGTTTAATTATTATGGAATAGTTGAAGTCAGATTCTTAATGGCAAGAAAGCAGATATGATGATGTTGGCTTTGGCCAACACACCACAACTGACAACCAAAATGTTAAATAGCACCTTTGCAGTGTACATTATAGCACATACATACAGTAGCTTCTTGGTTTTAAAGGTTGTTTTGGCTGTACTCTTACTAAAATTAGAAACAGGTCAGTGGAGAAAGAGCCTGACTACAGTACCACAGTCAGTCCTTCTAGTCCAATCCATGCATAAACTCTTAACATTCCAGAGATACTACTCCTGTTCCAGTTGGACTGTCCATGGACTATGGTTATAGGGAACCTCACATCAGATGCTGAAAAGCAATCCTTGAGCTATTTGAACTACTTGGTGTAATTTTCAAAATTCAAAATTAAAATATTAATGTATTTCACCTATTATTACAAAGTGTTATAGCGATAATAGATAACACTGACTAGCACAGAGAAAAATAAAAAGAGAAGCAAATCATAATGATGCTATTTTCAGCATCTATCTTTACATTGATGAGTTCTACAATTTCATTAGGTGCTACTCTCCTCTTTTATAAGTCTCTTCTTGTAATGTAACATTTCCATGATATTAGATTACTTTTCTTCCTGCACTGATTAGTTTAAGTGTATTATCAGTGCCAGAATATTCACAAACATACTAAATTTTTATCGTCATCAGTGCAAATGTTTCTTTTCATTCTGTTCTATTTCTTAGCCTGCAGGCTGTGCTAATGAATCAGTAATCTAAGTAACTAGAAAAAGATACTATCCACAAAGCCATTTTTGTGTGGATGTTCTGTGTAATGTGAAGAAAAATTTACAATTCACATAATTCTTTCTTCTACCCTTAATTCCTCTGGGATTCCTGTGAGTTAATTTGACCAGATATGAAATATCTTAATACAAAGGGCTTGGAGAACTTGACCACTCATTAATAGCATTTTAGATGGTCAGCTATATAAAATAACATTTGTATAAAATTCATGTGGAATTTTATTGGATGGATGGAACTTCATGTACAACACTATAGCATCTCAAATCTGATCCCATGGTGATATTTGGACCAGTTACTCTAAGGTGGTAAAGAGATATCATGTTCAGATGAAAGATCAGGCAGAGCCCTAAGTAAACCATTCTAAGTGTTTGAAAAGTAATATGGGACAGTGATATGATAAAAAAAATACATACAAAGTTTGCCATTCTTACAAGGATGCAGTGGAAGAGTGTTAAAAATGCCATTCTGAGACCTGCAAAATGTTCTGAGGAGATTTTTGTAAAGTAAGTTCCTTCCACACAGTTTTAGAGAGTGTATAGTCACTATTTAGAAAAATATGGAACAAGAACCAGAGCTAGATAAAATCTAATACATACTCTAATTTGTTTAGTGTTTATAAAATGAAGTTGAGTGTCTGTTAGCACACTGTGGGTATCTCCTAACAGATAGGATGCAGGCAACAATATGTTGACTGTCAAGTTGGAGAGCCTAGGGTGATGTAGAATAGCGTAAGCACACTCATGGTAAAACTAAGATTTGGTTGCATTTGTGGCAATCTGGTCAAAATATGCCAAAATTGAAGGTATTATGTCTTTAATATTATAGTACAAGGAAATGTTGCATGTGGCATAGATATATGGCCTACTCTTTATCTGACCTACTAAAATATTATTTTGTTATGTGACATGAATATATAGGTGGGAATGAAATGATTCACTAATTGAAAGTAACTGAGCCATTTGGAATCACAGGAATGAATGAAAATAGTGAATCTTAGGTGAGTATCTGCTAAGAAAAATGTGTTTTAAATAGTTGATTTAAGCATAAGTCTATTCATCATGTGTACAAATGGCAAAAGGATGAATCTAAAAGCATGTTCATTATGGAGAAAGACTAAGAATTAGTGAAAGATACAAGGATAATAAGAGGCTCTGGATGTTCAATAGAAAAGAATGAATGCACACTGAGAAATGAGTAATCTGAACATACTGAAAGAACTATGTTTGGTGGTTTAGAAATATAGAGAAAACGAATGAGCATTGAATTGGAAAACAAATGTATGAAAGAAGAATTAATAGAGGGGAGAGGTAGGGAATGCTGACAACGCTATGGTTGGATGGAGTTGCTGAGATCCTCAAAAGGAAGGAACTGAGAAGTTGAAAGAGTAAAAGGTAAAGTAGGATTCAATGCATGGATGAGGTAGAAACAAGGCTGCTTTGCAAGGACTGAAAGCTAAGGAGAGGTATTGTATGATAGTATTTCAGATGAGTTTTCTGAACTTTTATCTCCTGCCTCCCCTTCCTTCCTTCCTTCCTTCCTTCCTTCCTTCCTTCCTTCCTTCCTTCCTTCCTTCCTTCCTTCCTTCCTTCCTTCCTTCCTTCCCCCTTTCCTCTTTTACTGCCTTTTGCATAATGTTATTCATCCTGAAAAAGGATACCATGATGCATATGTAGAAAAGTCATGGGTGTTAGCATAGTTATCACATTATACTTCTTTTAAAGCCTTTTTTTTTAATTAAAATCTTGTTAGCTTATAAATGTGAATTTTGGGATACTACAAATTGCTTAACCAGATTAATGCATATTCGTTTTGAGGAAGTATAAGTATTGCTGGTATTTCTTACTGTTTTGGAGAATAGTTATACTGTTCAGATATTGCAAAACTTTTTGTTCAGCAACAGTGTACATGGGATCATTTTTGAAAAAGGAAAGATGTTAAGGAGATCAGCAGCTACTGAGACTGTATCTACCCACCTCTCAATCTTTTGCTTTCTACATTTTTTATTGGGACTGTGTTTTTAACAACACAGTTCTGATCCTGTGATTCATATATTGTTTCCTTTTGCCGGGTAGGGAAATAATGACGGGCCAACTCCATAAACAATGAGCTAATATACTTAGGTATTGCAGCACAAACCATCAGAAAGTTGCCCTTTTCAAGCTCCACTGAACTGAATGTATGATTGTGCTCTTTTGCATTTACAGTTATTTTATCTGAATGTGAACAAGGAAACATTCTTGCCTTTTTTGCTCTCAGCTGTATTTTGTCATTCAGGTGGGAAAAAAATGGGGAAAGGCTGAAACTTAGTAGTAGAGGGGCATGTTTTGCAATGCAAAATATTCCAAGTACAATACTTGGCATCTCCAGATAAACTTGGGCAAAATTCTGTTTGAAACCTGGAAAGCTACTGCAAATCAGAATAAGGTATACCAAGCTAGAGGGATCAAAAGATTGATTCCACCAAAGATGCTGCTAATTTTTCTAATCAGTAACACTGATAAAATAGGACATGCTCTCTGAATTTACTAGAATTGGGATAATATTTAAGTCTTCCAGTAATGGAAATGTATAAAAAGCATCAAAGATGTTCCTTTCTGTGATAGAAAGTAGTTGCTGTTAAGGACTTAAGAAACATTTAAGCAGTACATGAATCACAGAAGAAAGATGAACAGACTTAATAAAATCTACAAAACACACCCAGGAGGACTCTTATAGGACAGTCAAGCATGTACTTCTACATGATGATAACAAAATGAGACAACTGCTTTAGCTGGCAAACAGCAGCAGTCTCAGTTTTTTCTTTTCACCCCAAATAGTTTCTCTGTTGAAACAAAACACTCTTGTATGGCCTGTCTGGGATGAGCTTGTCAGCTCCAAGTGTAAAAAATGTTGATGTTTTGTCCCCAACACTCTAGCAACAGAATAGATGACATCTGCATAAGATACGGATTTAGAAAGGAGGGGGAACCATCTTGTGCTTTATTTGAGACTACAAAATACTTTAGGCTGATCCTGCCCTATAGCAATAGCTAAGGAGATCATCACAAAAGTGAAGAAAAGTCATTCTGGGTCCCTTGTAATTTGAGTATTACTTCAAAGCACATATGGGGAAGGAGACATGTTCATATATACCAGGGTCCCCAAACTCTTCAGCTCATCGACCCCTTCATGACATTTCAGATTGTTCACTGCCCCCCTCCCCAACATTTATTACATGAAAATAATTGAATAAATACTACTTTCACTAATAGTACTACAAATAACAATAACACAATAAAGGATAGTCCCATTGACCCTTAGGGGTCAGCATTGACCCCTTTGGGGAACCCCATGATATAGTAACATTCTTTGAAGTAATTGATAATCCAGTTATGATCCTGTATTATTAGGAAGAACAATCTATTCAAGGATTTTGAACTAAGAGAAGGTAAAACAAAAAGTCAAGCCAAGCTGAAGAGCTTAATTGTAACTGGCAGGTCTCATAAAGGGTGGGAAGAGCATTTCTCCATAAGCCTCACCCTAGTTCCATCCACCAATGTGTTTCACATTTGTTTACTCCCAGGGTTTCCTGTTGGGGAAATGCTTACTGTATGACCATCTTGCGGCAGGGAAAGAGTTTAAGTGTTGATTATGAAATTATTGTCTCCCCTCAGTCTGCTTGCTGGATTGGAAAGCGTCAGCAACAATTCTAATTGTCAGGGAACACTGTTGGCAATAAGGTAATATTGGCTCCATTAAATAAAATTGGGAGCCTTGCAACAAAACATGGCAGCATGCACTGTTCCTATTTTAATTTGCCAGCCAGCCATGTTCTCTTCCAGGATGTTCCATTCCCTTTCGTTTTCCTCACTTTTGCTTTCTTTTTCTTTTTTTTCCTCTCAACCCACAATAGAAAATCAGCATTCTGTGACTACAGATTCTATGTTAAATTCTAACTGGGGTGTTCTGAATATCCCCACTTCCTTATTTAAAGACTTTTCATCTGTTCATCCTTCTTGGTGTTCTTCTAAGTGTACCTTCTACTTGTTTCTTGGTGGTCTTATTCTAATGTCATAGCATTTAATATTTATGTTCATTATTACAGACAGAAATAGAAGAGAATTTTTTTTAGATTTTTTTATCCCGCCTTTATTATTTTTATAAATAACTCAAGGCAGCAAACATACTTAATACTCCTTCCTTCTCCTATTTACTCCACAACAACAACCCTGTGAGGTGAGTAGGGCTGAGAGAGAGTGACTGGCACCCAGCTGGCTTTCATACCTAAAGCAGGACTAGAACTCACCGTCTCCTGCTTTCCAGCCTGGAGCCTTAACCACTAGACCAAACTGGCTCTAGTTTGAAATATATAACAGCAGCTATGACAGTGTAAACAGACTGCCTTTTACACAGCACTAGAGATTCTTTATATACCTGTATCTTGAAACCCATGGCTCATCTAAATCTAGATCTTCGCATCTAATGTACAATGTTATAAGGAATTTCATTTAATTCCTAACTATCCCTATAATCACCAATAAAAATGCAGATTAACAGAAGATCTAACATATTGTCGAAGGCTTTCATGGCCGGCATACGATGGCTGGTGTGGGTCTTCCGGGCTGTGTGGCCGTGGTCTTGAAGTTTTGTTTCCTAACGTTTCGCCAGCACCTGTGACCGGCATCTTCAGAGGGCAGGAGCACAGACAGGAGCAGTTCTCTCTGTGCCCAGGGTGATGTGACCCTTCTGTGGGTATTTATAGAGATCTGGGGGGGGGGAAAGGGGGGATTGGGTGTGTGGGGGGGTTGAGTTCCTGAACCACCTAAACAGCGTCCACCCCAATATACAATTCACCATGGAAAAAGAAGTGGACGGCCAACTTCCATTTCTAGACACGTTGGTCATACGCAAACCAGACCTCAAATTAGGACACAAAGTCTACAAAAAACCCACCCACACAGACTGGTACCTACACAAAAACTCCAACCACCACCCACGTCAGAAAACAGGCATTATCAAAACCCTCATGGATCGTGCAATCGGATCTGCGAAACCCAATTCCTAAACTCTGAACTTAACCACCTTAATTGGGTCCTACAAGCGAATGGCTACTCCAAAAATGAAATAAAAAGAGCCATCAAACCAAGAAAGCAACATGCGACTGAAGAAGAAAAACAGCCACCCACCAACAAAGTATTTCTGCCCTATATCAAAGGGGTCACAGACTGCATGGGAAAACTGATGGAAAAGCACAATTTCCAAACAATCTTCAGACCCACCAGAAAAGTACAAGAAGTGCTAAAATCAGCAAAAGACAAAAGGGATCCCCTCACCGCCACAGGAGTATACCGCATACCATGCAGTTGTGGGCAAGTATACATCGGGACCACAAAACGCAGCATCCATACCAGGATAAAAGAACACGAAAGGCACTGCAGACTACAGCAACCAGAAAAATCTGCAGTAGCTGAACATGCTCTCAAGCACACTGGACACAAAATCCTATTTGAAAACACAGAGATACTGGACAACACCAACAGCCACTATACCAGGCTATACCGGGAAGCCATTGAGATTCACAAACACCAGCACAGTTTCAATAAAAAGAGGAGAGTCTAAAAATCAACAAAACCTGGCTACCAATCCTGAAAAATACAGCCTGCAAAAGGTCAACGAACTCAGCTCAACCACCAGGACATGTGAACAGTTCACACAATGAACTTGCTAATCACCCCAAGCAGCCCCTCGTTAACAATTCAATAGAAGAAAAAACCCTGCCTAATCCCCAGGAAGATACACACAGATGCTGACACCAAAACAGCCACTCAGTAACTCAACCCCCCCACACACCCCCAATCCCCCCTCCCCCCCCAGATCTCTATAAATACCCACAGAAGGGTCACTTCACCCTGGGCACAGAGAGAACTGCGCCTGTCTGTGCTCCTGCCCTCTGAAGATGCCGGTCACAGGTGCTGGCGAAACGTTAGGAAACAAAACTTCAAGAACACGGCCACACAGCCCGGAAGACCCACACCAGCCAACAGAAGATCTAACGTCATTACTGTTTTGGCTGTCATAAAACTTTAATTGCATAGCTCACTGGGCTTCACAAGATGCAGTGAACGTGCATTTTGGGATAAACACAGGGTCATGCCTATCAACTCCTTCCTGCATAATTACTATTGTGGGTATTACATATTATGAATTCAGGCAAGTCAATGTGGATTTGTAGCAGAAATGAACCACAGCTGAGATTTTTCAGATGACTAACATTCTCTCTCTTTCTTTCTCTCTCTCTCTCTCCACACACACATATACATACACATACACATACACATATACATATACATACACACACACATATACATATACATATACATATACATATACATATACATATACATATACATATACATATACATATACTGCTTCTGCCTTTTCTTCTGGCCTTAACCATTTCCAGTTATGCTTCTGGCATGTGGTAACTATTATTGTAGTATTACAGTGGCCAATTAACCCAGGGCTCTCTTGCTGCCATATGAGCTTGTATGTGCTTATGTTGGTGTCCTATGTAGCCAGATATAACCTAAATCATTGGTTAATGAGGGCTGGATGTTTATTTAACTTTCATACCCAGGATCTGCAAGCCATAGCATTGAATAGGCTACTATTAATCCAGAGCCACCTAGGAGCAATGTTTGCTTTTAATTAGAAAGCCTTACTCAGCTACACATGGAAATTATGTAATAATTACCCATTTCCTAATGATACTCTTCTTCAAGGGTTCAGAGAGTCCTTCCTGATCAACCTAAATACTGTGTGAGGTTGTCCCAAAGCAATCCTGTACCTCAACATGAGTCCCACATCCTGAGAAACAAGTGTTCATGGTAGTTGCTGACACTTTGACCTGTCAAAATTTCTTTTCCTACATAGCATAGCCAAAGAAAGAAAGCAACGCTCTGCAAAATTGCCCATTCCAAATGCCAGGACATAAATCTGTAATCCATGCTGCAGATGCAGAAATTGGTTTCGATCCTCCACATGGTGAATCTCCTGAGCCTTATACAGGAACCCAAGGAAGATTTATCCACAAAGTAAGATAAATCGTCTTCTTGGCTACAACATAATCCATTATTGCTTCTCCCTGATGCCTTTTTAAAGTAACCCAGATCTCTTTTACCATCCGTACCACTTCAGGGAATTACATTTCCTAAGGAAATTGTAGAATTGAGAAAGATGCAGCAAAGTAGCTAAGAGTAATCCCCTTACCATGCAAGGTTGCAACGTTCTGACTAAGGTTTATTGTTCCACATCTTGCAGAAAGTATTGGTAGGTGAGATTGAGATTGAGATTGAGATCAGCATCACATTAACATCTTCAGCATTTAGCACATAAATCCACTTATGTACATTGAAGTATTACTGCAGAAAGATACCAACCGGACCAGATTATAAATGATCCCTCAGATCTGATGTCCTTCCTGTTAAATGCATTCTTTGAGGAGTCCAGTAGACTCAAAATGCAATTTTAAATCATTTTTCATTTCAAGCCCATCAATGCCAGTTCAATATTTCTTTAGAATTTGCACCCATTGATGTAGATATTGGAGATTTCAATTTAGTCCATGACTGGTAAATCCCTTTTGTATTCTCTTTAAAACTGTTCTTTAACTTTTGATGGACTATTAACATTAATATTATTGTTATTTCCATGAATCCAGCAACAGTGCAGATGGGTTTTGGAACCATTAGTTCTCAAAGATGTAATGATATATTTCCATTTCTTTAAATGTTTGTACATATGTCTACAATAACAATACATTTATTATCTGAAAAAATGCAATAAGCATAAACTTATGCGCTGATTGCTCAAACATACACCAGCAGAACTTATTTTGTAAAGAAAACTGGTGGTTTGCTTCTATCGAGTTGCTAAAAAGAAAGCGTTTTAATCTACAAAGTGGGAAATCCATTTACTATTTCTGGATTCTGTGATACCATGCAAGTTGACACAGCTGCTCTAAAAAAGATTCAGCCCGAACACCGTATGATTCTAAAATGTTACACTTCCAAAGAAAGAGTTGTAGCAACCTTGTGTTGCTTGTAGAAACAGATGTTCAGTTTTCACTGCAATAGCTTAGTTTCCTGGAGTACTAGTCCAAATACTTCTACAAGTATTTTGAAGCAGTTGTGCTGGACTTCTTCAGGATTTAAGATGGCAGAGTAGTTTCTAAATGCTCTTTAATGAAGAGAGGTTTTCTTAAATTGTCTTAAACTTTGATAAACGATAGGTGGTGTATATACACTCATAAGTTGAAGTTGGTATTGATTATTCCACATTCAGAAGAATAAATGGAAAGAAAAGATCCCCAGCCTATTAATGGCAATGGATATTTCAAAGAGGTATATTTCCAGACATAAGTAAGGAAGCATGGTTTAAGGTTGACAGCATTTCCTACTATATTGTCACTAAGGGGTCTTTAAGGAGGGTCTCAAAATGCATCTTAAGAGACTTAAGAGACCCATACAGCAGCCTTCGTTGCTTAAAATAGATGTTAAGGACAAACATCCAGAAAGCAGAAGAAAGCACTTCTTTTTGAGTACCACTGTACCAATGGATTAATGGGATTATACATTTGATATAAATAATTAGTTCTGCTTTCTCTGGGACGGGCTTCATATTATAGAACAAATATAATATGCTCCTAGAAAGGAGGCAATCCTATGCTTTACTCCAGTTTAGGAGCAGGCTCCAAACTCACCCTTAATTGGCCTTTTAATGATTGTGTTTTATTTCTGTGTTTCTATTGGTTACATTTTAAATCTTATTTTATGGATGTTTTCACTGTATTTTTGTATGCTACCCATAGCCATTGGGAGTAATGTAAAGATAAAGTCCCTGGAGCTGAACTCAACTTTAGTAATTTTATGGATAGCCCTATGTAGTTTGCTTGATAATAATTTATAAATGGTCTCTCGTTGCCTTCTTCCAGGATATTTTACCAATTTTGTAGTCTAGCCAACTGTTTTGAGATGGCCTGATGGTTTCCCATGCAAGTACTAATGAATTTCCACTTTGTTCACATTTTAGGGATTGAAAGGGCATTAAGGGATTGGGGAAATACACACACACACACACACACACACACACACACACACACATATATATATATACTGTACATACATACATATATATATATATATATATATATATACTGTACATACATACATACATACACACATATATATATATATATATATATATATATATATATATTTCCCAACCCCTTAATGTATATAATCAAGAATAGATGTGATTTCTTGGAACTATAGCAAAAATGTTACAAATTCTAAGCACTGTTTAGAGAAATTCAAAGTACAAAAGAAATAGTATAAAGCAAATGGAATGAAGCACAAAAATAAACAGTAGTGTGAAATACAAAAAGAAAAAAAAATAGCTCTTAAAAAGTTTGGGTTTTGCTCCCAACTGCTCTTCAAGTAAAACACTCCAAAATATGTGGTTGTCCAGGCAAGGGGAGATTACGGTAACAGCTGTCAAAAGACTTATTAGGCAAGATGGGGATTTTGCTCCAAGGTTGCAGGATGCTTTTTTTATTTCAAGCTGGGCAGAATTATGATTTCTGCAAGAGAAACATTTTCAGAGAAAAAGTATTTCAGAAATTGAAGAAGTTCTGGGTTCTAACATGACTAATATGCGTTTAGCCCAAAATAGATGTCCATAGGATGGTAAATTCATGTCTTTTCAGGACCTCAACTGAAAATACTCAAGAGAACAAGTATTGGCATCTTCTCCAAAGGCACCTGAGATCTGAGTATCATGTAAGCATGAAAGTAAATAGAAAGAACATACAGTATATCACTCTAAGGAATTTCATGGGTTTCCTGGATTCTTCTGTCAACCAGGAGTGCCAATTTGACAGAATTACACATTGAGGGGTGGAAATAGTGAGAAGCTAATTTCACCTTGGTATCTCCTAAAGACTATGTCAACCCTAAAATAGTTAGTAAAACATGCAAATTGTTCTCAGGTTTATACATCCTCTGCTGGAAGAGCTGTTTAGCATTTCTTTGGGAATCAGATGGTATTGTTATAGTCTTTAACAATGCACATATGATACTCTAATGCTGAGCATGAGCTAATTAACATTTGGCCGCCTTCTACAGAGAAGCTAGAGAAAACACTGTTGAAGCCTCAATCTGCTCTGATCCACTATTTTGGCATGCAAAGGAAAAGTACATATTCCAAAAATGGTACTGTACAATAGCTATGCTCCCTCCGCGTGGTTTCTTTTTTCTAATTTGTTCATTTGGAATCACAAAATCTGGTGCCTTCCTGAAAATAAAGTGTCTTCCTGCAATTTAGTCAAGTCAGTCTCTGGCTATTTACTCTTCTAGGCAGCAATTTTCTGTGGTTTCAAGTAGTGAGCTTTTGTATTATCTGCTTCCTGATCTTGTGAACTAGAAATATCAGAGATTAACAGGGGATCTCCTGTATGCAAAACAGGGACTCCGCCATTTAGCTACAGTCTCTCTCAGAATAATTGAAGATGTCTTGCTGCAAAATATGGATGGCTGATACCTGAGAAACAGACATCCAAAGCTTCTGTGAAATATTTCTATGGCTGTCTAGACTGTGAGTAAGAAAACTGATTTATTCAATTTTCATGACTTGTATGTAGTAATTTTGATGTGGACTTTTCCTCTAAAAATATTCTGAAGGAAGAACGGATAGCAAAACTGAAGAAATGATTGGAGTCATGCATAACATCACCAAAATTTAACAAACCGAAATCAGTGAAACTCCAAGTTCCAAAAAACAGTACTGGTTGTTAAGATTATAGAAGAGACTCAGAATTCTGTGTCAGAAAAGTGGGTACAGTATTTTATTTCCTTGTGTGACTAAATTGGAAGAATAAGGAAGAATCTTAGCAAGTATCTTCCAAGTGATGGACCTAGAAATGAAGCCCCACATCAAATTAAAACGTTTTACAGTGGATTCTCTGATCAGAAGAAAGAATTGCTGTCAAGGTACAGAATCGTGCTTTGAAGAGGCAGCAGAAGCTGCAGAAGCAGCCTTTCATCCCAAAGAAAGGCAGTAATAAAAATACATACAATAGAGGCCGGGTGAGTCTCACAAAAGCAAAAATCTTCCCCAAGCCATCAGAAGCCAGTCACTATCATCAAGAAGCCACTGCAACCCTCCAACTTAACTGAAAGGGCAAAGAAGAGAGTCAGTTAGGGCACAGATAAAAAACGAGAGGCACTGTCATGCAGGTGGGTAAGAAGCCAAAAATAAAAGAGAGGGTCAAATGATGGGAAAGTATACCCTCCTTAAATCATTACTGGACTATTTCTGTGATGCTGTTAACTTTCTTATTGGTTGAAAGAGCCTAGATGCCCAGTGAATAGACCAAGAATGCAAGCCTCGTGCAGTCAATTCACTCATGATAACAAGTACATACTGAGATGAGAAATAAGGGATTCTTCAGGGACACGGAAGATAAAAATTGCGGCTTCAGAGCAGGGATACACAACTTTTTCTTTTCTTTTTATGCAGGCCAAGGGCTTCACTTGGCTTTTTAGGGGAATATCATGAGTCATTCTCCAAATGAGTAGATATTCAGGAGAAAAAATTGAGTCAAATTTAAATATAACTAAAATTAAATTAACAAAATAATTTGATACGAGTACTGTATATCCAGTTTAATCCGTTTTATTTCTGTCTCTATTGAAAATTACAATTCAGTGGCAACTTTTGGAGATGTTCTAAATACTGAGGGCTCATGTAACCCTCTGGCTTCAGATTTGTGTACTCCTGCTTGAGGAACAGGTTGTGGTATCTGGTTCTAACCTTTCCAAGGTAGCATCTTTATCTGATCTTCACTGACCAGCAGCTCAGTTGCCTCCAACTATAATCCTCAGCATTGCACTAAAGGATTTGGTCTGATCTGGTCTAATTTGGCCTGAAGGAGGTTCAGTCAAGTTCCCCCCTTCAAAGCAAGCACCTTCAACTTGCTTCAGTAATGACTGGATGAACGTTCTGGTTTTGCAAAGACTCAAACATTGTTACAACTTTCCTCCTCTATTTGGACAAGTAGAGGGAATTGAGAAGTGTGATAAACTTTGATATTGGCATGAATTTCTACCCAATTAGTTTCAACACCCTGTCAGAATGCTTGGGGAGATAACAGTCTGTTTTTTTGTCTCATGCTTTTGACATAATTTATTGAGGCAGATTCACTTGGAAGGAAAAGGAAGGACAGTAGCATATGTTTCCCCCTTGCTACCCACTCCTTGCCCCATGCCATCAATAAACCTGATTGTGCAGGGCAGGGCTTCTGGATCTTCCTGCAGAAATCTAGCTGACCACTAAATGGCAGCAACCCTAGCCTTTTCTTTCTAAATTGCTTCCAAGTCTGGCTGTTATCTGGATTTTGCAGCCCAGACATGGTCGTCTAATCATGAGGCCCCAATGGCAGCCATAGCAGAAGGAAGGATGAAGTGAGAAAGTGACAAACCATCAATGCTGCTGTGCTACCACCTCTCCTCCCCGGCTACTCCCAAGTCAGCCATTACTTCACTGATAGCTTCAGGGCCTCTAGTAGCTTCCTTGAAAGTCACTGTTGGTCACTATCTTTCTTTTCTATCTCACCTTCTTGTGAAGGAACAAGGCGAGAAAGAATAAGCATACCCAGAATCATGTATTTGAGATGGACAGCCATATACATTGAAATAATTAATAAATAAATCAAGTCTATCTATATCTGGGCTGCAAAAACCTTGATGAACATTAGACTGCAGGGAAGAGATACAAACAACTCAAGCTGTGTTCCTATCTCGTGGTAGTCCAAGGTATTGCAGAGCAAGTGTATCATTTTATCTCTACTGTACCTTACTTTAAGTCTCAATTTATTTGCTGGGCCTGTTAGTCCCTGCATCCAGCAATCTCTCTGCAACATATTAGCTATTTCAGCCTCTTTTTCATTCTCACCAACCTCCAAAAACATTTTTTTAAAAAAACCATTATTTGTCTCTGTCTTGCCTTATCCTATGTGAGTTTTCATATCTGCCTGAGTCTGAGGTGGTATCCTTGCAGTTACACCACTCTGTGTGTGTGTGTGTGTGTGTATTTATGTGTTCTACACACACACACACATACACACACATTTTCTTTAATGTATATTTATTGTGCTACCACTATGACACTAAATAGATTCTCCAAGCTAAAAAACGACGACAAAAAACCCTCCCGTTCTACTTCCTTGAAAAATAAAACCCTTGTTTCCACTGTGAATACCAAAACTGGCAGGTACATAAACAAATCCAGTAGAGGTGTGTAGCAATAGTCACATGAACTAAGCAAAAGCTGGCTTTGATTTAAGGAGTTGAAGACGGATGCTCCATTTTTGTCCTGGATGCTCCATTTTTTTTTTTTTTTTTTGTCTTCAGATCCAGAGCACTGCCTATCGCGAATAGTAATAGGTACTTGTGACATCTGCTCAGCTACAAACTTTGCGAGTTTCATAATCCATAGGAAGATGCATCTTATCTCTGATTGATTACCTGAACACATACTCATCTTACCCCTAAAACATTACATTAGTTTAACAATCTGGCAATCCTGATGAAATATGGTTATTTTTGAAAAGATGATTAAATAGCCAGATCTTCAGGCAACTGATTTATCTCAGCACAGGGTTTTGGACTAATAGAGTACTTACCTCACTGAAGTAATATGGAAATGTCATCCCCTTTTTCCTTATCATTTATTATGGCTTTTCCTAGGATGCCTACAGCTATGTTTAACTTGATTGGCCAATTTGCAATAGAATAATGATTGCTAGAGTAAGAAAACTATACAGGTATATAATTCATCTTTCTGTGGCTTCTTCCCTAAAACTCCAGTCCCGATTAAATCCCACCAGTTTCAGAAGTCGTGTTTACCTTGACAATTCTGAAAAAGTAAATTGTTAAATACCTGAACCCCTGGCTAGTCTACTATAAATTGCCCATTTTATGGTTGTTTGGCAGTGGAATGGGGTTTATCAGACTAACTTTAGATATGGGAATGCTGTTAGAGAATTTTGAGTTATAGTGTGCAATACTAATTGGTATTACTGTAGCTACCCAAAAGGAACCCAACTTTGAATTTCATAGGATCATCCCAAAAGGAAGAACAGGTAGAAGGAAACTGAAAACACAGGCAAAGATCCTGTGCAACACCCAGCTTCTCCACGTTATCAACCTAGAGTTGCTAATCTAGCTGCTATCAATCTAGGAGACATCCCACAATAAATGTGTGCACATTACACATTTGTATATGACTGTGTGTATCTGTGTGCATATCAATATCGGGCAAAAAGTACATTTCAAACAAAAGTCAGGATCAGAACAACAACAAAACGTACAGTAATTGATTCAATAACTAATGAACATTAATTACTTGTAAAATAAAGAATCCATACATATAACATTATGCAAAATGCAAAAAAAAAAAAGAATAAGAAATAATAAGCCAAAGGAATGAAGGTATAAGAAAAGAAAAAAGAGAAAGAAATGTAGCTAAATCTTGTTCACACGAACACCATTCACTTTACCTCTCTGTACCTTTCTATTCTCACAATCTATCCTTGCTTCCCCTATTAACATATGCTGCTTCATACATTGCCTTTTGTTCCAAAACTTTTCTTTCTCTCTCTAAGGAACTCATTGACTCTCAAACTTCCCCAACCAAGACTTGGCAACACATCACAGATCTCGTGATACTTCTCGACTTATCACAGTAAATTGGCTAAACTTGGCAGAAGTCTCATAGACACAGCTCAGACAATAATGAAGTGATACAAAATTGCCCACTGCTAGTGAGATTATGCAAATTACTCTTCCACACGCAGTGATTTCAGCTTGTCATCTCTTTCTCCCACCCTTCTCATGGATTGAGGGATTCTTAATGTGGCACTCCGTGGCCTTGAAGCTGAACAGTTGCTATATGCTTGCATAATTGTCACTTCTGAGCTGAGAACCACTGATGCTTGCCTCAGCTATCACACAACCCAGCCATGACTTTTTAAATCATCTCCTTTCACTCAACTTATTCAGTCTTCCTTCATATATTTCTTTTGCACTTTCATCTTCATACATTCTCAAACCACCTTGTTTTACAGAAGTCATTCAGTTTTATATTCAGTCCACAATCATTCAGCATGCAGTCATTCTTGTCTCTGTCTCTTCTTGTTTTACCACACATACTTTTCAAGCAATTTATATGTACCGCATACAACTGACTTTTATCTTTCCCTTGACATATTCAATTCTCACTTCCATATAACAAAGTGGGCAGAAGCATACACTTAAATGCCAGTTTAATTCCTTGCAAGAAACATTCATTCCTCACAAATGTCCATAGGCATCTCCAAGAGCAGCAAAGGATGCTGCAATGCAAGCTTCACCCCTTATGGACAGTATTTGCATGTAGCATCTCAACACAGGTACAAAAAGGGGGCACGCTTTCTGTCCTTTTGTTTATTTTAAACCCCTCTCAACTGAATGCCCCTGGGTAGCTAACAATACAGAAAACATGAAATAGAACAAGATACAAGAGAAACAGTACAGCAGTATACAATACAGTGTGACTGAGTCTCCAACTATTTTGGCATCCATTTTGCATGGATGTCTGTGATACTTTCTGCTTGCATTGGTAGATCTTAAATTTTCTCCATCCATTTTATCATCTTTAGCAAACATTCTACCAAGGTACACAAATTCATCTATTTGGTCTAGTTTTGTTTTGTTTTGTTTTTTGTCATTTCTATATGCCTTGTAATCATTCATTCCTTTTTCCTTGTCAAGCACAACTACAGTAAGCCGTTAATTTCACAAACTAAGAAGAATATAGAGGTGTTGACCCTTATCTTAATAAGTACAGCAACAGAATTTCGTGTGCATTGCTTTCTTTTTCCCCTCCTCCCTTCAGCAGCTCCCAGCATGGCATTTCCCACCTCCTGCCCACCTCCCAAGCTTCCCAGCCCTGTCCCTCTCTCCCTCCATCCCCTGTTTCCCCTCAGCTGTCCCCGCCACGGTCCTGATGCAGTATATCCTTGTTTAGCAGGTTTTTCTTCTGTGACAGATCGTGGGCAGGCTGGGAAAGGAAAGGAAGAAGTGACAGCTTATCTTACATGACAACTCAGCTCAGGTAGGAAGAAATCTGAGGAAAAGAGTCTCAAAATATTCAGAGACTCTGCCTGAATTAACTCACTGTAAATGAGTGTGGGAAATTCTCTTACAGTCTCCAAGATTCAATATTTATTCCCAATGAGGGTAAAAGATAACTAATTGAAATTTTAGTAGCTCTTGTTTCTTCAGTTTTGCCCAGCTCTGTGGGGCCTGACAACTGGATTAGAAGTCCACTGTATCAATGGCTTATTTGTTCATATTAATTTTCAGATGCACACTCCTTACTGCAGCATACAGTCTAACATTCACTGCAAATCATTTGTGTTCTCAGCCAACTACATGGCATCTTCTGTACACAAAAGTTAATGCGTGTTCACAACCAAAACAGCATATCTGTAACATCAATAGAAGCATTCCTTACATATTATTCTCTTACTCCCTGCTCAGTGTTGAACCATTCACTAAGCATTCCAATTATTTTCATGCTCTATTGCCATTATGTCCCACTCCTATTGCTTTCAGCAACCAATCTTCAATTCCACACAAAATATTCCATGATTCATACAATTTTCCTAAATCAACAAATGCACAATAATCTTTTTTTTTCTCACATTCATTCATTGTCAAAAGCAAAAATCTGGTCTGAGCATCTGCCCACCATAAAGCTGCACTCACTTCTCAATTTTAGGTCATCTCCCATATCCTGAATTCCAGCAAGCATCTTCCCAGGCACACTTAACAAACTGATCTGCCTACAGTTTTTGGATTCCCTCTTGCTACCATTCCCTTTGTACTGGGAAAGTGTAACAGTAGTCTTCTAGTCATCAAATCCAGATGAAATCTTCACATCCACCTTAAATAAGTTGTACAGTTAAAAGTTGTACGTTAAAAAAAAAAAACACTTCCATATTTTAACATCTCTCCAGTCTCATGATCTATACCTACAGCTTTCCATTTTCAACTTTCTCACAGCATTTCTAGCTTCCTCTCATCCATTTTTTTCTTGGACACAAACATTTATAACATTTATTCATTGCCACTTTTCAGCATATAAGGAGAAACAAGCAAACAAAGAATCCTAGCAAGCCAGAGTGAGTTTGGGAATTTGCTTTGAATGAGAATTTTAATCAGGCCTTTGACAACAAATTACTCCTTCAAAGATCTTCACAGTCCTAATGATGACTCCTACATCTGTAGTGCTTTGTGTCTTCTAGTGTCCTGCTCCTTCCTTTTCTGTTCCTCCACTTTGAGCCATAGCACAAAGCTGACTTGGGGAAAGCCAGGTTTTTTTAATATATTATTCTTTTCTTTCTTGGAAGATGTCCTAAAAGCTAGAAGTAAATGCTTCTTTTAATTAGTGGGAATCTATGAACTTAGCACTAAACTAATTAAGGTGCTTTCAGCCAAATAATAATTTGCCTAATCAAGATCTACTTTTTTATCATCTCAAGAAGAAAATAGATCATCAAATTGATGTGAAATACAATAATTGAATTGGTCTGTCACTAAAGCTTTCTCACAGTTATCTTTGGACCATTTTAGGAGCAATTTCTTATATTCCTGTTCCCAGTGATGAAGTCTACAGAGAGAAGCTGAAGGTTCTGGAATTGTGATCTATCTACATGACAATTTTGTTGTCATCCAAAGGACATGTGCATAACATTAAGATTCATTAAACTCAGCGGGGCTAACTTCTGAGTAGATGAGTACTGAATCAAATTTATCTCTATGTTTAAACTTGGGAAAATTTAAATATGTGAGTTACACGGTAGGGAGGATAAGCAGTCATTATTTTAAAAAATTATCTGGTGTGCATGCCCTTCCCTGGATCAAAGCCATTGGGGATGGTTTCTTTCAGCCAACCTGACGTCATCTGAATAAGATATAGACACCTAGATACATACCCTTCCTTTCTTCTGTTTCCATTCTGGCCCTAGGACAACGATGCATCTGTCTCTGAGCTAAAGATTTACCACCATCACAGTACCCAGTTACATGCTTGCAAGAGCAGCTCTGAACTGCCAGATGCAGGCTATCTTCTGTGATAAATTTTCATTCAGTGATGCAACTCTTAGATTCCTGACTTGTACTTTTTCTGTGTCAAAGACAAGCTTTGAATTCTAAATGTACATTGTTTCTTGTGGTTGTCATATCTTGAGAGGTGAGACACTTTTAAATATTAAAAATTTTTTTAAAAAGGAATGTTATATTGTTTTAAATCCAAACACTGAATAACAGTTTGCCGTTTGGAAAAAAAATCCTGTAGCATGCTATACATCTTTTAAAAATCAACCCTTACCCATGGAGGGGAGGAATGGATATATGAATATTACTGAAACAAAGAGAGAGAATGATCCTGTTGTTGCTTTTAAGACATTGTGATGTCTTGCTTAAAATGCACTTTGGCCAAATGGCTAATCATTCACAGAGCTGAGTAATTAACAATAATTAACATAATGGCAATTGAACCTCATCAGTGTCATAAAGCATCCAGTCAGTGCTTTTGAAATCAATTGGTGCAAGATTCCCCCACCCCACCCCCCAGGCTAAAAAAGAAAAGGAAAAGAAGAGAACATCATTCCACTAAGCTTTAACATGATGGAATTTATGAGGAAAATACGTGTAAATCTTTCTCCTTTCCCAATAACCAAGTGAGGTTCAGTGTAACATTTCACATCAGACAATGGCAAGGCACAACCATCAGATCTGTAAAGGCTACCTACTTAATAAAAAATCCACACAAATTACTGCCACAAAAAGAATGCCAATGACAGCTCATCTGGGAAGTAATACATATTGCTCTGAGCAGGCCACTGCATCTGACAGCTGTAATCTTTCTTTGAGTTTCCTTTAGGGAATTTCACCCAGTAAGTGCTGAAGAATGCATGAAAAGAAAGGGGACTTCTGGTTACTCTTGTTAAAAATGACTAAATATATATGTATCGATACCAGGGGATATAAGAGATATATCTCTGAAAGTCAACTCAAACCATTTAAAAAGAGGGGCTGGGAAAAATATGACTACCTTGGGTCTGCAGTTCTTCATCCAGATTTCTTAGAGCATTTCCAGAGACAAAAAGAATTGTTTTTCCTCAAAAAGGAACGCCACACAAAAGCAAATGCAAAAAGAAGTTGCTCCCTTTGCTGGACTAAGGACCCCTCAAATAAATGTAAGAGTTTCTAAGGTCCTATTTGCATCACACAAATAATCCCTTCATGTCCTAGTAGGACATCATCTCAGATGACTTGATTAGTAACTAGTGGTCATGGCTTTAGCAACCATGAAGGATTCTGGGAGACTGTCATGGTGTGTGTGGGGGGGTTCCTTCTGGAGATTATTTTTTTCCCCTAATTCCATGGTGGTCTGTTCAGGAATGGTACTAGTATGGACTGGTTTGGTCATATACTGTATACAAAATGCATTCATTTTTGTCGATGTGGCAGGGTTGAGGCAGGGTGTAAACCCAAATAATCACAAAATGATAAGCTCTGTTTTCATAAAGGCTCTTTAGAGTTTGAACCAACCCCCCCCCCCCCCACGCACACACACGGAGATTAGTTTAGCTCCAAAGAAGACTCATCTTCCCATTACACTCATCAAATTGTCTCACTGCCAATTTAAAATAACAAAAGGGATTAATGGGTAGAAATTCAAACAAGTGATATTGCCAAAGGCAAAAGCTGACAGGGACGGGGTTGACCAGAAGCCAAGAATTTGTCTTCAACTCAGATTTTAATCCCAAATAAGATTTGGGGGACTTCAAAAATTCACCTCTTATATGAACTCAGAAGAACTTTGCCAGCTTCTTTTTTCCTTAACTAAAAGTATGAATTTCCCTAAAGAATGAATTATAATCTGCCCAAATGTTTATGAGGACCTAAGATTGACTCTTGTTCCTGTAAATAATTCTTTACATAAAACAACCATTCTAGAATGTCTTCCTTCCACATAGTCTCTTGAATGCCACAGTTCTGAAAAGTATACTTCTGAAATTCACTTCATAACTTAATGGTAATATGTTTGCAATAAAACTCTTGAGATTATTCTGTGGATTCTGCAGAGGTTTCATGACTCTGGGTTTAGGTTCAAAATGATCATATAAATTATTTATTTTAATTATTCCTATGCCCTCTTCCCTGTATATCTTGCTTGTTAGACAACAAACCACTGCCAAGCAATGTGTTTTCTTTTTCATTTCTTTTTGAGCGGTACAGCATTTAGTGCTAAATCAGATACTGGAATGATAAGGCAAGTAGTTTGGCTAGATTTGAAACAGCAAATGGCCTCATGCATATGGGTGCAAGTATATTTCCACCATGTCAACATATCAACTTTTAAAATTTGGGGCAATAAATAAGTCTAAAGAATATATTTATTAAAAATGCTGGAGCATATTTCAACTGGAAAATTCTGCATCAACAGCAATCCTTGCTTTAATAAACGGAAGCTAGAAAGAAGCTTTATCAGCATAAAACTGAGATAGAAATCCAAAACTGGCTTGGGAAAGAAGCCAAGATTTAACCCTGATGTGCTGTGTTCTTCAAAGAACTTTCTGGTTTTCATATTTCATCTTTCTGGTTTTGACAGATAAAAATATTTGGTTATTTTGAAGTTAATCCTAATAAACCTTAAAATGGTGTGCAAGTAACAGAGCAGTATTATTGGAAGAAGAGACAGCAATACTGTTCCCAATTAATGTCCAAATTTCAAATTAATACAGCCACTCAAACCAATTAATTTTAAAAGTGTAAAATGATATTAATGAAGTTTCAGTAGTGAACAATGGATAGGACAGACTTTCTTAGTAGTTAGAACTTTTAATTCACATTAGTGAAGGTAATATAGTTCTTATGCAATGTATTTCCAGGTGGGGTGTTACGTGTCTAATAATAACAATTAAGAGAAATTTAGCATGTTTGGGGAGAAGCAGCTCTGGGTATAAGTCATGTTTACGTATGATTTAATGTAAAGGCAATTATTTAACACAGGCAATTTCCAATTATACTGCCTAAAAAATCAATCCATCAGGGTATATTAGTCAGCCAGCTATACAACTAAAAGTAAGAAGACTTCTAAAAGCTGGCAGCTTTCGTACTGACATCTAAGTTAGACTCACATGAGAGTGACTGATAAATGGTATCAGCCAGGATTGTGATAAACTTTCTGTAGATTCTTTATAAACATTGTAATAGAACAATATATTTTTCTAGTGGAAAACTCTCTCTGGATAAATGGAAAGCATTTAAAGTGGTTGTCCAGTAATTTAAGGTACATTAAACCTTGCCACTGGAAAAAATGACCTGTAATAACCAGTCAAAAAATGCTAACCCTTCATACCCTAAAGGCTCTCTGAAAGAGCTCAGTTTTTAGTAGCTTATACAAAACCAATAACATAAGCTTTGATCCAATTTCATGGAGAAGACTATTCCAAAGTACAGATCCACCAACAGAAAAGCAGGGCCTGAGTCCCCTTGCATTTCATGGAAGGGTGGATCCACGAGCAGGTTCTCCTGAGATACACGGGTCAGGTGGGTCAAAATCAGGACAAAAAGTGTTCTGGTGCCAAACCAGGTAGAGCTTTAAAGATGATTCAGATGGACTTGTATCACATCCAAAGCTTAGATTTCTCTTTACATCTTACCTGATTAATGACAAGGACAGGCTTTCTCAGATTAAATAGACACTTGTATTAACTGCTTATATAATAATAATATTATTATTATATTATTATTGATTTGATATTAATAATGGTTTTTAACTCTTACATTGATATCACCTTTATATGCAGTACTAATCTAATGTTACTTTGAACATTCTCATTCAATTTTGTACAGCTTGTACATCTCTTTTCCATTTCTGTTTCTTTTTTCCCCTCCTTTTTTTTCTCTGTGTACTTTTAAATATCTAATAAAATAAAATAAAACATCACTATGGGAATCAAGTGCAGCCTATGGGAAGCCTATGGGAGTTGAGTGCAGACCCCAGAGCACGGGTGTAACATCCTTGTGTCAGCAAGTCCCAGCCAACAGCAGGGTTGCTATATTCTGGGCCAACTGAAGCTTCCGTCAAAAAGACAAAATCAAAGCCGGAAGAAACCATGAGGAAAGGCTTCATGCGGATGTCTTTTAATATTCCATGAGGAAGTAGAATAATTCCTTCCATCAGAATATTGCCTCCTTCTCTTGGCACTCCACCAAGGGCAACTTCTCAGGCTTCTCTTGTACGTATCACAAGAGTCCACAGTCCATCTGAGTACCTGAAGAACCAAACCATCAGATGTGTAGGCTTAAAAACCCACAAATACATTCATACTTTATATTGTTATGATGAGCACTGTGGAAGAACAGGTGGCTTAGAAAAATTTCAGGCACCCATGCTGCCTCTTTCCCCTCCCATTTGAGCCGTTTCCCCAGTGTCAGCATGGCCGAGTGGCCAGTAAAGCTGCACCCTTGAAACAGGTGTTGGAGGTGAGTGGAGGAGGTGCATGTTTTGGAAGCTCTGCAGCCACCAGCAAACAGAGTAAAGCAGACAAATAAAAGGTGTTTTTCCTTCAAAGGGACTGAATGGTCCAGAGGAAAAAGAAGTATAGAAGCACAGCAAGGGAAAGTGCCAGTATAAAAGCATAAGGTGGAAAGTTGCAAGTACTCTACATGCTGGCTGGTAACAGAGAAGAAAAAAGCAGAAAAAAATCCAGAGAGAGGAATTAAGGCAGAACAGTGTTTGTATGAAGAAAACATTGTTATATAATAGTATTACTGCAGAGTGTAGTATTGTAATAGTAATTGAATAATAATATAGTAATTGTAAATGTTATAGTAATAGTAATTAGTGAAGTAACATAGAAATAATAGCAATAGGATAGAATATAGAATAAAGGCAATAGAAAACACTCACATATAGACTTGTAAGCTTTATATTTCACTATTGCATCTTGGTTTTTTAAAAATAAAACGCCTCCCCAACCCTTATAGGGAGATATAAAAGAACATCTGTTCAGGGTCCAGTGTTTCTTGTGGATCCTTTGAATCCAGGTCAACCTAATTGGGTACAGTTTAGAAAAGACCTTGTGACAAGCACTTTAAAACATTATGCATGAAGTGGCCTTGAGCTAAGTCTTTTTTTTTTTTATTCAAAGAATTCTAGCTACAGCAACTTAATTGGTGATATGACTTGGAAGCAAATATTCCGTGTGATCCTATGTCACTTACCTGCTAGGAAAAGTGCTTCTCCTTCCATGCTAGATTTAGCTTTTAAAAATCATTCCTAATAGCTGGTACTCTCAGCCTTTTTGCACAGTTTTCTAATCTTCTGAATAGAAATTAATACCTGTGGAGATCCATGCACCATTTCCATGGCTAGGCATTACTTTTGCATTTTGTGATGTTCATAAAAACACAATTACTGGTCTACTGGTTACAAATGTGTTATTTTTATACCATAGTTTAAGCAGACCTGAAGTCTCATTTTAAAAAATCTTCAAGTGCCACCTACTGGTTTATCTGGAATAAGCCAGCCCCTTGCCTACTGAAATCAACTTCACTCATTTCTCCTCTTCTTATTTTTATACCTTTTGGACATGCAAAGCTTTGAGAAATCTGATAATTGCTAGCCAATGGCTTCCTCAAAATCTCTGGGAGTTTATAGTATATTTTATTTTCAGAAGATTTGGCTATTCCTCTGGACTTCTTTCAAAATTTCATTGTCCCCATGTATGGAAGATGCAGAAGAGAGAAGAGAGCCAAGGAGTTTGGTGGGGGAGATCAAGAGGGAGGTGGTGCTCTCTTTTTCTGCCTCTTTCTTCTTTTCTATTTTTTCTCCCCCCATCTTCTTTCAGTCCAAGCCAGTCCTCTCCCACTCTCAGCTTGCAACCTAAGCAGGCCAACAGAAAAGGTTTGCACGAAAGTTTTACAAGAAGAAGTGGCAGGAATGGCTCCAGACAATAGGAACAGTGAGGGAAGCATCATTAGACATCAGCCAGGGGGTGCACTCTTTGTTTTCCTGCCTGAAGAGGACCCAAACTACACCTGCTGCAAATACAATCTTGTTTTCTTGTTGGATGAAAAAGTGAGGACTTGATGACTGAACTGCTGTATCGAAATGCATCAAGGAAATGGTAGGCACTGGGTACTGAAAGAACTAGTGAAGGTGATCTCAGAACCATTCTCAGTAATTTCTGAGATTTCCTGGAGATCTGGTGAGGTCCCAGAAGATTGGAGGAGAGTAAATGTCATCTCCATTTTCAAAAAGGGGAAGAAGAAGGACCCAAGAAATTACAGACTGTCAGCCTGATGACTATGCTGGGCAAAGTCCTTGAACCAATTATGTTTGGGAGCACTTGGAGAGACATGCTACAATTAACAGGAGTCAGGATGGGTTTGTTGCAAACACATTTTGCCAGGTATCACAGTTCAAAAAGAAGACTGATAAATTGGAGCAATTTCAGAAGCTACTAAGATGCTCAGGGGCCTGGAAGCAAAGTCTTATGAGGAAAACTTTATGGTTTAAGAATGAAGGTATATTTTTCTTTACAGAAAAGATGAATGAGGAGTAATATGTTAGCAGTCTTAAAATTGATGAAGGGTGTCACCCAGAAGAAGGAGTGGACTTGTCCTGGACAGCAGAACTAGAACCAATGGGTTAAAACTACAAGGAAGAAGTTTCAGGTTAGACAACAGGAAGACCTGTCTGACTGAATGAGCTGTAAGCCTGTGGAATAGGCTGTGACAGGAAGTGGTGAGCTCTCCTTCACTAGAGGTCTTCAAACAGAGGCCAGATGGTCATCTGTCGGAGATCCTTTAATGGATCCTGAGCTGAGCAGAGATTGGAGTAAAAACCTTCTAAGGTCGTTTCCAACTCAATTATTCTATTGAAAACTAAGTCCCATAAAACTCCAAAGGGCTCACTTCTAAATAGTATTATTAATAAAGTGCACAGGAATAATATTACCAAATAAAATGAAAACCCAACAAAATATATTATCAGTTTTCATTTCTGGGATGAGAGATCCTTATTGCCACATGTGTCTCCATCACAGAGACATCAGAGTTACACAGGTCTACAAATTTTCAAGACTTGCTTTTGCCAGTTCAATCCAACTGTTCACAAAGTAATGCTCTACAAGCTTTTCACTTAAAACTTGCACTTACGTATTTGCGCCCCTTCTTTGTCTTAGCCTTAAATAGCCATCTTTCTGTGGTTTGGCATGCATCTGCTCTATCATCCCATTTTTAGATTCAGAATTCACAATGGCAAATTCATGATGGCAAATTCACAAAGCTGCTTGCTTGCTAATATTTTAGTTAATCATCTTCACTTCCCATCTGTTTCTGTTCAATCATTTTGGCTCATGCTGTTCATGTTCCACAATATGTGAAATTCAGAACAATTTATCACATTCAGTAAAGTTTCCTGCCCCAATGAACATTTTCCCCAAACATTTGACAGTCCCTACTAAGTATGTTGAGAGTTCATCAGAAATTCAGCTAGATGTGTTAGAATCCTACAAACATCCACAGAACATGTGTATTTGATGTGGTTTTCAGCCAGAAAAGCTGTATGCAGTGGCTTTGAATACTGCCCACCAGACTTCTAAAAATACTCAACATTTGTATTTTTGGCAGAACATCATTCTAATTTTTGCAAGGCTTCAGATCCCATTTGTGCAACATAGCTCTTTTATTTCTGGGACTTCATCCTCAGTTCATAATGTTGATCTATAGTTATTTTCTTCCACAAATACTGTTTCAAAATGAAATAACGGGAAACCTTGCTCTGCTCCATAGATAAGAGAAGACTGCATGCCTGTCATAATAACTACAAAGAGATATCAAGCTTCTCCAGAATACTCCCTGTATGTTTATCTATTTTTATCTCTATTTAATTATATTGTGTGTTTGTGTGTGTTTATATTATGAAGTTTATATATTATATAGTCTAATTTGGGATTTTCTAATGATATGGGATAAAAAAAAGGCCCATTTGGTATTCTAAGCAGTGTCCAAGAACATGTGGCCTTAGGAGCTTTCTTGGATCGACGTTTCTCAAGTGATTTATGAAAAATGTACATTTATAACAGAAAATGCAAAGACTAATTAAAAGAGCTTAACCAGTGCCAATGTTTTGCTTAAAGAAAGAAACAGTTTTAATATGATTCTTGGCATCTGCTCTGAACAGTGATCTGGGAGTGGAAATCTACCCTTAATCTGGACCTTCCTGGGCAATTCATTTCTTAAATGTAGGAAACAAGGGAGATGAGTCTATCTCACTGATAAGCTGAAATCTCCCTGCAGCCATTCAGTTGGCCAGGAAGATCTCATTGTCAGAGTTTGAACCAGTGTGGGCATAGCTATGCCTTTTCACAAAAAAAAAAAAGAGGGTCAGGTAATACAATGACCTAGATGTTATTCTTAAGCTCAGCTCACCATTATACATTAGAAGTGTTCTTTCTTCTATCTGAGATGTTATATTCTAAAAAAAGCCAGATAATAATTACATTTTACTTAAAATGCACAGATTGTAGGGCTGTGCAAAACTTTAAAAGAATGCTTTGACTCAACCAAGCTTCAAGTGAATCCCCCCTTCTAAGCAGACTGCAGACTGAAGGGGCAACCTGCTTCAGAGCAATGAATTAAATCAGGTGGCTTCAAAGTGCTTCCCAGATTCAAGACAATATAAAGTGTTCCAACTTGAGTTCTATATATGGACTAATGGGATTTCTCGGGAGGTGACAGTTATGCAAAGCAGGGAGTGGGCAATTCTCAGGGAATGTGTCTTATAACTGGGCAATATTCCAGCCCCCTGCCCTCAACCCCATTTCCTGGTCATCAGACTTTCAAAGGCCCTGGCTTTCAGATGCTGCTTCTGAATGCCAGTCTGTAATAAGGCCTCCCTTATCTGTGACCTGATCATGAATGAGAGGTGACCTGGCATGTATTACCAAGACCTGGTTGGGCCCAGAGGGGGTTGTTTTCCTCTCAGAGATGTGCCCATTCAGGTTTTGGGTGTAGCATCAACTGAGAACCAGGGCAGACGCAGGGGTGGCTATGGTTATCACAAGATACTCTTGTGGCATCCAGAGGTGCTGCTCCACAGCTGGCTGGGTGTGAAACCCTGCTTGTTAGGTTGGGCTCTCGGAGTCAGTTGGGATTGTTGCTATTGTACTAGCCACCCTGCTGCATAGCAGCCTCCCTGCCTAAGCTCCTTGACTCCATGGCCAGTTGGTGGGGGAGTTCCTGTTTTCCTTGGGGGCAGAGTCAGTGGTGGCTCAGGGGTTCATGACCACCATGGGCTTGACCCAGGTCACTGAGGATCTGACACATGGCAATGGTAATATGCTAGATCTAGTTTTCTTATCAGAGCAATGGCAATGTGCTCTGAAGCTGGGAGAGACTGCTACCACTCCTCTGTCATGGTCAGATCACTCTCTGTTGGTCCTGGAGTTCTCTGGTGCTCCCTCCTATGCAGGGACACTACACCTATTCAATTGTTCTGCTGCAGGTGACTGTAGACCCAGCAGGGTTCAAGAAAAAGCTTGGGATCTAGACCCAAAGACTCTTTGCACAGCTTCACTTTATTTGTTTGCTTATTAAATGTATCTCTGCCCATCTCCCCCTAATGGGGGACTCTGGGTGGCTCACAAAATCCATTAAAACAATAAATATATAAAACATAAAAACTATACAAAAATTACCAAACAAGAAAAAGTGCAAGAGGCTGGTGGTTACCAGAGCTGCAGACAACAGGCCTCTAAGGGGCTAGTCATCCCCACACTTGGTGATTTCCCTCCCCACCCCAGGCCAAATGGCAGAGCCAGGTCTTCAGATCTCTCTGGAAGGCCAGGAGTGAAGGGGCCAACCTCACCTCCAGGGGCAAGATATTCCAAAGGGCAGTGGCTACACTAGAGAAGGCCCACCTTCTGGACCCTGCTTATGGGAGGTCTTTTATCAAGAGGGTCCAAAGCATGCCCTTTCTATGCGATCAGGTGGGAAGGGTTGACATCATGGGGAAGAGGCAGTCCCTTAGGTAACCTGGTCCCATGTCATGTAGGGCTTTAAAGGTGATAACCAACACCTTGAATTGGACCCGGAAGCAAACTGGTACCCAATGCAGCTCACAGAGCAATGGTGTTACATGGCTTGGGGCTCCAAAAATAGCCCAGGTATCTGCATTCTGGACCAGCTGTAGCTTCTAGATACTCTTCAAGGGTAGCCCCATGTAGAGTGCATTGCAGTAGTTTATATGGAAGATAACAAGGGCATGAGTGACCGTTCAAAGGGAATCCCAATCCAGGAAAGGGCATAACTGATGCACAACCCAAAGTTGTGCAAAGGGCCCACGGCTGCCACCTGCTCTTCAAGCAGGAGCCATGAGTCCAGGAGGACCCCCAGATTACATGCTGGGTCTGTTTGGAGCAGCGCTACCCATCCAGCACCAAAGATGACAAAGTCCTGGATACAAAGGCGCCATTAACCCACAGCCACTCCATCTTACAACGGTTCAGCTGAAGCCTGTTGTTCCTCATCCAGACCCTTATAGCCTCCAGGCACTGTGAAAGGGAATCACGGCATCACTTAACTCACTTGGGATGGAGATATACTGTATAACTGAGTATCAACTGCATATTGATGATACCTCATCCCATGATGGCGGATGATCTCGCCCAGCGGTTTCATGTAGATGTTAAAAAGGAGTGGAGAGAGAACCAAACCCTGCAGCACCCCACAAAGGAGGGGCTGAGGATGGGACCTCTCACTCCCTATTACCACCAACTGGGATCAGCCCTAGAGAAAAGAGGTGAACCAGCACAGAACCATGCCACCCACCCCCAATTCCCTGAGCTGTCCCAAAAGGATACCATGGTCGACGGTATCGAAAGCCGCTGAAAGATCAAGGAGAGCAAGGATGGTCGCACTTCCACCATCCCGCTCCCACCAGAGATAATCCATAAGTGTGACCAATGCCATTTCCATTCCATATCTGGGCCTGAAACCTGACTGAAAAGGGTCCAGATAATGTGTTTCCTCCAGAACCCGTTGGAGCTGTGACGCCACCACTTTCTCAACCACCTTCCCCAAGAAGGGGAGGTGGAAGACTGGATGAAAATTGTCCAGTACAGTGGGATCCAGGGAGAGTTTATTGAGGAGGGTGTGCACCAACACTTCCTTAAAGTCAGCCACAAACACTCCCTCCTATAAGGATGTATTAACCAACACCTGGATCCAACCACATGTCACCTCCCAAGCTGCTTTCACCAGCCAGGAGGGGCATGGGTCAAGATGGCAAGTGGTGGCCTTCACAGTCCAAAGGATCCTGTCCACTTCCTCAGGATCAACAGGATCAAATTGTTCCCAGATAACTGGGTAAGAATGATCCCCCAGTATCTCCCCAGACCCTGCCCCATGCTCAGAGTCTAACTTGGAACGAATCCAAGCGATTTTGTCCTGCAGATGCTCCAAAATTTACTCTGTGTGGCCCTGCAAATGAATCACCAAATCCCCCTTATCAAGGAGGGATCTAGTGATCCTAAACAGGGCTGCTGGGTGGCATTCTGTGGACATGATAAGGGTGGAGAAATATTGATGCTTCGCCGCTGCTATTGCCACAATGTTAATAGCGGCTCTAACCTGTGTTCATTTGGATTTGGTCTTTGTCTTCCTCCAGCGATGCTCTAGATGTCTCCTAACCCTCTTCAGAACCCTCAACTCCTCTGTGAACCATCAGGGCCGAAGTGGCAAGAGAGGTCGCATAGGCACAATCCTATCCAAGGCCCTGGCCACCTCTCTATTCCAGGCAACAGCCAAGGCCTCCACTGGACTGTGCAGCAGATTCTCGGGAATGCCCGCCAGCTCCCTCTGAAACCCTGACATGTCTATCAGGTGCCAGGGGCAGACCAATCGTATGGGTCCTGCCTCCCGGCAGAGGAGGGTGGCATAGGAGAAACTCAGGGTCACCAGGACATGACCTGACCACGACAACAGGGAAAGCTGTAAATCTCCCCTCAGATCACTTTGCCATTGCTCCAACAAGAAAACCAAATCCGGCATGTGGCCACTGTCTCAGGTCGGGTCCCGAGACAATTACGTGCCAATTGTGCCATTTCCTGGATCAGGAGGTTTTGCTCACAGTCATTCATACCTTAGGCACCTTCAGGATGGACTACTGCAATACAGTCCACATGAGACTGCCCTTCAAAAGCATCTGGAAGCTGAAGTTGGCTTAAAGCGCAGCAATGTGAGTGATAATGGGTGCTTCTCGATCTGTGCATGTTACAACTTTGGTTTTCTCTGCGCTCTCAGCTGCACTGGTTGCTAATATGCTTCTGGGTTCAGTTCAAGGTGCTGGTGGTTACCTATAAAACTCTTGAAGGTTGTTTGCAGGACTGCCTCTCCCCAATATTGTCTACCTGTCCCATCAATTCTGGCAGGAGAGGCATGTTATGCATCTTGTCTATTGCAGGTCACAGGAAGAAAGCCTTCTGTCCCTGTGCCTGCCCATTGCCAACTGCATAGGTAGACCAGACCAGAAAATCAATTCCACATTAAGGCTAAAATTACTTTTATTGAGACTGGCTACAATAACAGAATCTTGCAAGTTTGATTGTGCTGTACCTCCTCCCCCATCTTATACTCCAGTGAATCAGGCAAGCATCTACCTGAACTGCTTCCATATGTCATCTCATTACTCCGGACCTAAAAAATGTTTCAGCCTCTTTTGCCAAGATAACAGTTCTTGCACCTGAGGAACACAATCCCCTTGAAAATCAGATTGGCCCTGACTCTGTTAGTCTTTTGTAAGGCCCTGAAGACATGGCTCAGGGGTTGGTGTCAGCCCTGTTGGGTAGAGCACACCCAATTCCACAGGAAGGCTAAGACTTGTGAGTGGATATAATAACAGAATCTTGCAAATCTGATTGCACAGACACCTCCCCTTTTTATGCCCATGTGAATTAGGGAGGTGTCTGTCTGAGTTGCATCTACATACTTTCTGCTTGTTTTGGATTTAAGATATGTTTTTCCCCTCATTGCTTTGGTACAGATCTTGCCTGTTTCTGACTGTCTATAGTTGGGATGTCTCTTGGAGCCTGTGAATTCATTTTACTGAAATTTTTTAATTGCATTTGTACTGATGTTTGGTTTGTTTTTGTTTTAATCTCATCTGCCAATTGTCTATTTATTTTGTATTTTTGTTGTTTTTTGCTGATTTTTTATTGTTACTAGCTGCCCAGAGTCACTTGTTTGAGGTGGGTGGCCATATAAATTGAATGAATGAATATGCTCAGATGGTGCAGTGGACTCTCTGTCATTGATACAAGCAACCAGCCAATCAGTTTAATGCCTAATTAAATTCTCTACCTATCAGAGCTCTTTGGGAGTGGAAATGCTAATATTATTTGGGGCTTTATTCCCTTTTCCAGCTCTCAGACTTCTTTAATGTGACTACCTATGAAACTAAACTTTGCTCTTTCTGGTCCAGCTAACACAAGAGGAAGTTCAGGAAGTTTTCAGAATATAAGCAGGGAGGCTCCCCTATTTCTGCTCACCTGGGGCAGGTGGAGGTCTCTGGAGAATGAATGAATGAATGAATGAATGAATGAATGAATGAGGTTTCAGGCTAACACTTACAGATACTGACCCAAACGTTTATTGTCCTAAAAATAGGCAGGGAGTGTAAGGGTTACAAATGCCACTTTTTCTATGCATCCTCTTTCTTCCTGGACTGCCTATTTTTGTAGCATTGTATCACAGTGTGCTAACCTGCTTCTGCTGCCTCTGCTATGTGGCTAACTGATATAGAGTGTTGTCAGCAAGCCACAATCCTGATAAGACCTGATAATAAGAGGCTTCTGTCCAGGAGGGGCCACACTTGCCAAGTGGAATGCCAGCCATGGTGGTACCCCAGAAATCAGAAGCAGCAAAGCACACCAGCCCCAGAGGGAAAGTTGATAACGATTCTCAGAATCATGCCAAGCCTGGATAGTATAGAAGTATTTTTGAAAGTATAAAATTTTAAATTAGAATAGGACATTTTCTACATTAATTCTGCCAACATCCCTAGAAGCTCTTTGCGGGACAATTTGGAGGCTGTTGTATAGTATCTCTGTCCTAAAAGAGGTACGAGGATATATAGAAATAGAGATAGAGATAGAGATAGAGTTAGAGATAGAGATAGAGATAGAGATAGAGATAGAGATAGAGATAGAGATAGAGATAGAGATAGAGATAGAGATAGAGATAGAGATAGAGATAGAGATAGATACACACAGACATATATGTGCATACTATACATACATTTTCCTACAGTAAATCTTTGAAGGTATCCATTCTACCTATCCAAATGGTAGGTCTTTAAAGGACCTACCATTTCTTCTACTTTCATTCCATTAAGTGCCAAGCACTTGCAGAACTTTTGTCAACCTGAATCTTGAGGTAGCTCAAATCAGAATGGGTTGTGCTGAAATCAATTTATGCTCTTTTCAAATCTTGCATCTCCACTTCAGATCAAACCAGGGCTGATTCACAAAGACCTAAATGTGAATCCCAGAATCCAGTCCAAACTCCTGCTCATTGCAGAGATCCAAATTAAACATTCCAGACAGAAAACTATCTAGCCTGTGCTTGAACACATCCAGTGAAAGGGAATCTAACACCTCTCTTGTCAAATGGTTTCCAGCTGTCAAATTATTCCTACTATTAGGAATTTTTTTTCTAACTTTCAATCAGAATATGTCTTCCTATAACTTTAAACCATTATACAGCATTGTCCTTTCTGGAACAGAAGAAAACAGATCTTGACCTTCCTCTATGTGACTTTTTTTGAGGTATTTGAAGAGTTTCATCATGTCTGCAAGATTGCCTACTCCAACCAGAATTGACCCAAATTGTTATATTATCCACATTAAAGCTACCAAGAGTCATTGGATTGTAGTGATATATAAATGCAGAGTCAGTTTGCAGATGCAGATATAAATTAAAGCTAATTTGGTGTCGTGGTTAGGGCATCAGGCTAGAAACCAGGAGACCGTGAGTTTTAGTTCTGCCTTAGGCACAAAGCTAGCTGGGTGATCTTGGGCCAGTCACTCTCTCTCAGCCCTAGGAAGAAGGCAATAGCAACCCCTTCTGAAAATCTGCCAAGAAAATCGCAGTCTCTGAGAATTGGACATGATTGAATGGATAAAATGCAATAAAGAAGTAAATAAATATCTTCTCTTCTCTGCCCCTGCCCAATTTTCTCTTTGTAAGTCTAAACATTCCCAGGTCCTTCAAACTGTTTCTAGAGCTCCAGTCATCTTCATTGACCTTTTCTGAACCTGTTCCACTTTCTCTAAAACTTTCAGAAAAGTGTTGTACCTAGAACTGGATACCATACTCAAAATGGAATCTGACTGAAGCAGAATAACGTGGAAGTGTTATTTCCAGTGATTTGGAAGCTACACTTCTGTTGATGCAGTCAAAAGATTGCATTGTCTTTTTTTATAGTGAGCTCATGCTGCTGGCTCATGTTCAGCTTCTGATCAACTATTGTTCCAAAATCCTTTTTACAAGTACTACTGCTACCAACCTATTCTTTACTTGTGTATCTGATTTTTATTTCCTAAGGAAAGAATTTTTATTTGCTTCAGTTTCAATTTCATTTTGTTATTTTCACCCTCTTTATTTAACCTATTTCATTTTATTTCTGTCTTCAAAGCTATTAGCTATCCTAACCAATTTTGTATCATCTGTAAATCAGACAGGCATTCTCTCTGACACTTCACTCAATGAAAACAGGGAAGAGAAGAGGTCTCTGTACTGTTCTTTATGGCACCCATTCCCCCAGATGACAATTTGATGAGTGCTCTTTGAGTATGGTTTTCAAGAGAGCTATGTATCCTTTTAATTATATGCTATCCATACCATCAATTTTCTTTTTAAAGCATATTTTTATTGTTAAAATAATGAAATACCAAACAAAAAAGTCTTTATTGAATAGTGATAATATAGTGAAGAAAAAAAGCTAAATATATTATAGTGTTTAAATGAACTAAACAAGCCACTTCATAAGATGACAAGTTCCATATTTTAGGAATATGGAACATCACATCAAGTTCCTTAAATATAACATTTCTTCCCAAGATTACGTTAACATATCCATTAATTTGAAACTGAAACAAAGCTATAATAGAAGCAGTTATATGTATTATCAAACATATATTGAAGGCAAGTCAAACTCAGAAGATATTGTCTCAAAATCTTTAAAACAACTACTACAAACCAACTGATTTGGAGTATCAATCCTTTCTTTAGCCCAAGCATTCCTATAAAACATCTTCCCCACTTTCCAGGTTTGATTTATACCAAAACATCAACTTCTCGCGTGATTCAGAATCAAATTGTAACCACTTATCTATTAATACCCAAATATGCCAAATAGCTTTCAAAGCAGGAAAGAAAAATCCCAGTTTAATATACCTAGACCCTACACCTGCTTATTTTCAAACAGACCCACCAGAAAAGAAAATAATCATAATAAGTCTCATTCCAGAAAAATATAAAAGTTAAGATAAAAGGCCTATGATATAATTAAACATCTACAGGTGAATTTTATTAATTATAATTAAATATAAAAATTAAATATAGATATAATATAAATTATATTATATTTATATTATAGATATAAAAACTGTCATCCTCATAAAATAACTGCAGTTTGGCCAAAGGTATTCCAGGAGCTTTAGCCTTTTTTCTTATTAATTTATCTATCTGCATAAAATATCTAATCAGAATTAACATTGGAACCCTCTAAAAATAAATATTAATCTCAATCTAACATTCATTTTAATAACATTAATCTTTCCCAGAAGACTTAATGGGAGTTTTGACCATCAATGTATATCCATTAAAACTGCATCTATACATTTAGATGCATTTAATTCAACATACTGTGATAAACTTCAGGAGAGATGTAAACCCAAGCATCCTATAGAATCTGTAAAAACTGTATGCCTTTAATATCTTGAGATTGTAATAGACAAAGCCAGTGGTTTGAGAACCAAACTAAAAATTAAAGGAGACAAGGGATAACTCTGTCAGTGCCATGATGTAATTTCAAAGACTGAAAAGTAAACCCATTGGTGATAGCTCTAGCCACAGGATGAAGATACCAAATTATAACCCAGTGAACAAAAGATAATGGGAATGATAACTTCTTAAAACTCATTTTGTAAATTCAAACTGGACCATATCAAAGGCTTGTTCAGCATCTAATGAAATTAGAACAGCTGATTCCAGTTTATTTACAACCATATCAATAATCAATAATATCAATCCCCAGGCAAATATTTTTGGATGCTTGTCTTCTTTTTAAATAATTCCAGATTAGAAGGGTGTATTATGGATGGCATTACTTTCTATAGTCCCCCAGCTAATGTTGCTGTTAATATTGTAGCATCCACGTTAAGCACAGATATTGATCTATAGCTAGCACATCTTGTCGGATTTTCCTCAGGGTTTAGTATGACTGTAACATAGGCTTCATAAAACAATAAAGAAAATTTAGAGAGATTAAATTAGTGATTATAGACTTCCAATAGCATAGGTGTCAGTAGATCTATAAAAGTTCAATACCATTCAACAGGAAAACATCCAGTCTGGGGGCTTTGCCCAATTTCATAGATTGCAATGACTCATAATGTTTTGTAATGTCAATGGTTATGCCAATATATTTTTATGTTCCTGGGAAATTTCTTCCATTTCAATATGTTCCAGAAAATTAATAATTTGCTGTTCAGTTGCAGAAGTCTCTAACTGATAAAACAGTATAAAAATAATAAAACTATTGATTAACAGATTCTGTTTCAGTAAATAACTATCCATCTTGAGTCTGGATTCCAGACATTAAGTTTTGTTGTTTCTTTTTTTCAAATGATATGCTTCCACAGCTTTCACTCCTGATTCCCAATATTTCTGGTTAATACATTTCAAAGAGCATTCAAATTGTTCTGAATGTAGAAGCTGCAATTTTAACTTGGCTGCTGTGAATACTTGATACGATTCATCTGTGGGGTTTCTAGCATAGGACAAAAACAAATCTGTCAGTGCAGTAGGGATTCAAATGAATATTCTTCCTCCAGGCCTTCGGAGTCTTTAAAAGGCCCTAGATGGATCTACTTCTCTGCCTAGAAAGGCAGGCAGATTCATAGGTACTGCAAAGTTCATTATTGTCAAAGAAAAACATCCTGAATAACTTAAATTGGTTTTCTTTAAACACAGGCAATCTCTATCTGCATCTCTACATAATCCAAAGGAAATGAGTATCAGTTTTCTTTTACTGCTCAGGTAGTCTTCACCTTTGCAGATCTTCCAAGGTAGTTTGTTTGCTCAGATGTAAAGTGCCCAGTTAGCTAAGGCTCTGAGCAGCAAGAAAGACTGAAAGATTTTCCTGGTTCCACTGAGAGGAATCTTAATGCATGAATGCTTTGCCTTCCCAAAGTCTTCTGGGTGTCCTTGGATGTGTGCAGAAGACCCTTCTCCAAGATAGCTGGTGAAGCAAGGAAGTATGCATGGACTCAGAAGGTCTGTAAGCTACAGCTGACTTTTGACACCTAAGTGTAGATCAAAAAGGGTGCTTCTTTCACAAGCAATCTTTTTCAAATAAGCTGTTCAGACCTGGAATACACATGGAGTAGACAACCTGTTTGAATGTATAAATCAGTAAGAGGGTCTGAATGAGACAAAACAGGCTGAAGCTGAACCCTAGCAAGACAGAAGCACTCTTAATACTCAGAGATTGTCTGTCAGTGCTAGTACTAATTCTGGACAGGAAGGCACTACCCTAGAAAGCACATCCCTGACTTCAAGGTGTTCTTGGACTCATAACCACTGCTAGATAGGCAGGAGAAGACCATGTCCAGGGCTCTTTGCTCAACTGCAGCTAGCGCACCAGTTGCAGTCTAGGCTTGGTTCAGGAGGACCTTACAATGGTAACTCACACCCTTGTTGCCGCCTATTTGGATTACTGCCATCTACTCTACATGGGGTTGCCTTTGAAAACCACTGGGAAGTGCAGTAGGTGCAAAAATTGGTGGCCCATCTGTTGGTGTTGAGAGCCATCATAATCATATTACAGAAGCTACATTAGCCTCCAATTGGTTTCCAGGGACACTTCAAAGTGCTATAAAGCCCTATACAGCTTGGCTCTCAGGTGACTTCAGAAATTCCTTCTCCAACTGGAATTCCCCATCCTCAGGAAAAGTTGGTCATGGTTTCCCACTTTCATGAATCAAGGAGAGCTGGAGCCCAGAAATAGTGTCTTTTAGTGATAGGCCCATTTTATGGAATAGCCTTTCCTCAGAAGTTTGATTAGCTTTCTGGAAAAGCTTCTAAACAGCATGTGGGAAATTATTGGGGTGGTACTACCTATTTATTGCTGCAGCAGTTTTATTGTTGTTTTGTTGTTTCTGTACTATTATTATGGATGTTTTCATTCTATTCTTAAATGTTGGGAGTCTTCTGGGATTCCAGAATTATACAAGCTGAGTAAATAAATGAATAAATAAACAAATAAAATCTTCCATTTGCTATGGAGGACAATTAGTCAGGCGGCCTATAAATTTAATAAATAAATAAATAAATAAAAACATTATATCTGCAGCACTGGCTCCTTTTCTCTTTTGTGTTGGAGGTCCAGATCTAATAACACTGACTCTTCAGTAGTTCATGACCTACTGATCACAAGGGGGCAGTAGGTTGTAGGTAGGGAGTTAAGGATTGATTTACTCTCCTTGCTCTTTGTCTAAGACTGCATTTCTTAAACTTTTTTTTCTCTCAGGACCCCTTTCCACTTTTAAAATGCAGGACCCCAAAAGAGCTTTTGTTTGTATGTGTTATGTTTACCATATTAAAAATTAAAATTGACACATTCACTGCTGCTACCACTTCTCAAGATTGTTTGATGGGATTTTAATATTGCATTATTTTTCAGCATAGGCTGGCAAATAATTTTGAACTTGTGGACACCTGAGAGGATCTTGGGGGACCCCCAGGGGCCTTTAGGACCACCCTGGTCTAATACTTTGGTCATCTGAGGTCACTTCCTTCTGCCTTTTCTTCCCAGGCACAGGTGCACAGAGCAGATGCTCTTTGGGCTCTCCTCTTGGTAGGATATAACTAAACAGCTGCTGAGTTCTGCCTACCCCTATCATTTATTTCCCATCAGTAGATCTCCTATCTCGTATAATTATAACATCTGTTTCATTATCCTTGGTCAGGTCAGTTCCTCACTGTTAGGAATTCTCACACATGCATGCTTCAGCCTCCAACATGTTGCTCTATGAATGTTCAGTATCATCCAGCTACTCAGATCTCATGGATACTTTCCACACCAAGATTGTCCTTCCACAAAAGCCCTTAGGCTGGTCTGGTATATTTTCAACTTCCCCATGTTATAAATATAGCTTAGCAGCCATGTGCAGGAGAGAGTTTCCATATTGGCAAGGGTTCCAAGGATCCTGGTGTCCTTCTCCTGCTGTTTCCTTTACGTACTTCAACCCCTATGTGCAAAGCTGAGTTTTTGAATAGGGAGCCCAATTATTCATGCATACTAAGGCTGGCGTGCTTGGCTAAAGATAATTAATGGAATTACAACTGTGTTCTTTACAGAAGCAAACACAGCAGGCAAGTAGTTTAATATAATTTTTTCTTGTTTATTGTTCTAGATGGTGTGGGAGAGATGGTTTATCTTCAGCAGAATTTACATTCCTCCCAGAAGTACAGAAGAGGAATAGGAGACAGAAGTTAATGGGAAAGCACTGATTTAAGAAACAGAACTACCATAACTAAAGCGGCAATCCAATATCCACCTCATTACTAACTAGACATGCATAAAATTGTACTCTGTTTTATATTTTTTTTTCTCTATAGATTTTTGCCCAGGTTTACATTGGATTTATAGTACATATCACACATTCTGGCATATAGCATGTCGTTACAGAATATTCCAAAAATGCTATTTTCCTACCTCTGTTTAAATTCTATTGAAGCTGGTATATGTTGTTCTTCTGTTGGCATTTTTTCCCCCTTGATAGATTCAGAACAAATAATTTGGCACCTTGAGAAAAATGACAGGGAGGTATCATGCTGCCGATACCAACCGCAGCACTTTTTTTCAAGGGACTGAAGTGTCATAAAATTTCTGTCTTCATTTGTGACTCAGGAGAAAATAAGTTTGGTGCTTTCTTTATTACCTGGACTTCTCCGCAAGGCAGGAAATGCCATCTGCCGCCAGTCCCTGCCTTAAAATAAATGAGTTTTTTATCATTCAGACATTTGATTATCTTTGTGGAGTAAATTGAAAGGCTATTGATCCAGTGTACAAAGCACTGAAGGAGTCTTTGCCAATTATAAGATAGGAACCATAGCAAGTCTGTCATTAAAACAATACAGCTGAAATGTTAAAAACAGTAACAGGCTAGCATAAATTGATCTGGGATAAAGAAAAGAAAATATAGCCAGTTTAAACGCTATCTGGTTTTCTATCCTTGTCATTATTAATATATCTGTTTCCTAGTGATAATTCATTTGGTGTTGATAACCTGTTCATCCATGGTGCTATTAGTAATGCTGGGTGGATGATGACAGGGAAGGTGTCAATTTATATGCCAGATCCAAAATTCAGACATTAAAGACAGTATTTATATTTTATAGATGGACATTGTCAACCTTTTGAGACTACTGGAACTCTATTGTTGCAGAGCATAAAAATAGAACCTTGAAAGCCTGACAGTGTTTCTCTCTTCTCCCTCTTACACCAAAGCGAATCAAGGCAGGCCAATCCTGAGTTTCTTTCTCACCCCCTCCTTTCTTTCATGGCTAAGCTGGTGCTTATGTAACTGCCCTTGCATTTCTACTTCAAGGTTACAAACATTTTGCTTCTTCCATTTTCTATGTGCCGTGCTATTGTCAAAGGATAACTGTACTGACAATCAGAAAAAATAGGTAAGCTGGGTCATCTAATGAATTCAGTCTGCAAATCCCTTGGCTAAAATACTCGGCTTCCTTTCAGTTTCTGAATTTCCTGCTTTGTCCTTTTCTCCTGCTTTTTGTATCCTTTGCCTGATGAAGACTGCTGGAAGATTCAGAAACATACACACTCTATTGGGGCATACTCTATACCTTTTGGTAGTGCTGAACGACAGCTATTTTTGGAGGAAGAGTTTCTTTTCTTTTCTTTTTTTACAAGGAATCAGAAACCCTCACCACTCTATTGAAAATTCACACCAAAGTAGACTCTAGTCCCAATCCTTGATCTAGAAAACAATTTACCGTTATGCAATAACCTTACACACATAAAGGAAAACTCATATGTTTCATATATCCACAAACGGCAACCTTCTCTCTTGCTCACACACAGAGAGGAACCATACTGAGATTTATAGTCTGCCTGATTTCTCCAGTCTCTCTCTTTCCTGCACACACACAAGCACACAAACACACTCAGAGGAGGCTTTTCTTCCCCAATAACCAGTTATAGCTTGCTAATCCAAACAGTGTAATACATTTTCTTGCACAACTACTGTCACTTTGAGTCTTCTGAAAACAACTCGACAGATGTGCTTTGCACCTGACTGGAACTAATGTTGGGGAGCTCAGACAGCTACCCAACTCTTCATGGGCAAATACAGTAGCCTGAGTTGAACTCAGTGGTTTGCAGAGCCTTCCATCTACAGGAGAAAATGTGGTCTGGGATCTAAATGGAATATCTGAATTGATAGATATGGTTCAAACACATACATACAAACACATCCTCACGTGTACATACATTTGGACATCTTAGAATAGATTAAAGGCTGCTCCCACATGTCTGTCACATGGCATTTGAAGTGGAACTATATTCATGTTTTTATTCAAAGCACTGCTCTAAAATTACAAAAGATAAGTACCACCTTTCAGCATGAATAAACTTAAATATATACTAAAAATAATTCAGCATTAATCTGTGCAGCTTCAGGCTTCTGCAGTGAGTAAAAAGGTAGAGTTTTCAATTACAGGCTTTGCAAAATCAAATGTCAAAGAACTCAATAAAATGAAGAATGCTTACCATAAGAGTGAATTGGCAGCATTTGGGGACAGTTACATCTGAACAGTAATTCTCAAACCATATTCTGAGCCTAAAGATGCACTTCACTGAGACCAAAGCAATTTAATCTTTGGAAAGGGTGGATAGGAATTTGTATGTCAGAGAAAGAAAAGGAAACATTGTCCAGGGCTATGCACTTATTTGCCTGCAAAGCTAGTTTACATATAAGCTGTATCAAACACATGGGTACACATACGTGATCCAGTGATTCTTCCATTTTTTAGGAAGAGGATAGCTGAAATGTGGTTGTAATTTTCTATATAAAGATCCCCACCCCACCCTGAACAGATACTTCTAACTCAGGCCTTTCTAGATATGTTGAATGTCACCTCCTATATCTTCCCACCAGCATCCTCAGATTGGGAAGACTGGTGCAAAATGCAAACAAATAGCATCTGAACTGCTTTGCTGTTATTACAAAATAGGACTCAGGACTGCAGTTAATCAAGATAAATGGTTCCAGAATGGAGTGGTACAATTCTATAAAAGTTCCTAATGTGGCAAACTCTGGTGAAGTATAAAAATAGGAAAGATTCTTCTTCTTCTTCTTCTTCTTCTTCTTCTTCTTCTTCTTCTTCTTCTTCTTCTTCTTCTTCTTCTTCTTCTTCTTCTTCTTCTTCTTCTTCTTCTTCTTCCTCCCCCTCCTCCTCCTCCTCCTCTCAAAACTTGGTGCAACCCTCAAACCAACAAAAATGGTATTTTCCAGATGTACTATACCAGCTGAAGCACTGGTGATCAATCACAAATTTTAGTCATCAGTAGATAGAATATCCTTAAGCAATTCAATTAGATAAATCCAGTCACACACTAGCCATATGTAACCCAAATCTGCAAATTCAAATTTGATTTTGATGTGTGATTTAGAGTTCAAAATGGGGATGATTCGAATCATGTTTGCATGCTGAGATTTGAGGACAACGTGATTTGTTTTGGTGTTGAGTTTCAAGATTCTGTTTGGGGATAAAAATCCACAGGCTCTAATGGAGAAGGAGAAAAATTCCTGTACATGCATCAGTCTGGGGCAAAATGGGATGAAAATAAACTGTTGGGAGGACCATAACCTGCCAGGTTTTGGACAGATATTATACTGCAATTAATTTTGAAAAATTTTCCCTGCCATTCTTTTAACTCTGAGTTAGTAAGGATAAGGAATGGTTATCGCAGCAGCTTGCAAAGTTGTACTGACTAGAAGTATTCTACTCAAACTTAAACATAAAAACTAAAAAAAAAAAAAAAGCTAAAGTTTTTAACATGTATGGTTTTCTGGAGTCCCAGCCTTGCACGATACCGAAGAATAACTGGGGACTTGCTCACATGGGTTCCTATAACTTTGCTGATGCTGATCACTGGATTCCATGCACTGCCAGCAAGATCGACATCGCTGGTTGTGAGGCCAGGCCCCTTCTCAGCTCTGTCTTTGCTGGGATACCAGGCTGGGCAGACCACATTTTAATAGCCAGGCTCCTTCTGGACAGGACTCGGCTGTGTCAGGGTTGTGGCATTCTAGGAATATCTAAGTTAGTTAGCAGAGGTAGCAGAGGTAGACTGGAGCAGTAAGATACAATACCAGAGTTCCCCCCCACCCCCCCAAAAAAGTTGGCACAGGCAAAGTGTAATTTGTAACGTTTCCACCCTTCTGTTCTTCAAAACAGCAAATGTTAGGCAGGCATCCATTCACTTGCCATTAAGAATTAAACCTGTCAGTATCATCTGCAAATAATGAAATAAGTAAACAGATGAAGAGAAAACTGGCATATGTGCAGCAAACATCTGAGACTTTAGGAACGCTCACTTACGCTCACTTATAAAAAGACTTATTAGTGAACACAATTGTTACAGTCTAGGCTTCTGTGGATTAGAGACAGCTTCATCCTGCCCTACGGAACAGCATTCCTCTGGAGATCCAGATGGCTCCAACCCCATTAGCTTTTGTTAGCTTTTTGTAAAGACCTGGCTGTACCCCCAGGCATTTGGGCAGGGAAGTTAAGTAAGCTTGGCTGGCCAATGTTCTTACTGTAAACTGGAACTGTTTTTTGGAACCTCAGACATTTGTTATTTAGATTGCTGTTTTAATTATTTTGGTTTTAATTCTTGTACGCCACCCCACTCTTATTGTGAGATGGGGGGTCATAGAAATCATATAAATATTGCAAATAAATCCATCCCATGCATGCAACATCCATAGATGGGGAGGCAGAAGGGGTAAGAGGATGAACAGTAAGGTGAAAAGGATCTGAAATGCAGATGATGCAGATACTGATAACTCTAACTCGTTAACAGTACTGAAGCCGCAATAAAGTGTCTGTGGTCTATTCACAAACCAGCTCATGACAGCTGTATGCCAGTGTGCAGCTGCTGTAAACAAAGCAAATCTTATGCTTGGGATCATGAGAAAGGGAACTCAAAATAAAATTGACAATGTAATAAAACTAGACATAGAGTGTATAGTTCTAGTCACCTCACCTTAAAATGGACATTGTTGAGCTAGAAAAGGTGCAGAAAAGTGCAACTCAAATGACTGTGGGCTAAAAGGACTGCAGCATCTGGAGCTTTAACCTTGGATTGAACGAAGATAAAGGCAAATGCAAGAGAGGTAGATTATATGCTGAGAAAAGAATTGAGAAATTCACAAAGAATTGGGTAATCCCTTGGGAAGTGAAGAACAGGGAGGTGACTATAGGAGGGCAAATGTTGTCTATATCTTTAAAAAGAGGGGCAAGGAAACTACAGTAAACCTCACACCAGTTAATGTGAGAACAATACCTCAGAAAATTATCAAGCAAACAATAAAAAGATTGAACTATAAGTTCCTGGTAAACAATACAGTAATTAAAAATCAGCATGGACAACAAATTGTACCTGACCAATGCAATCTTATTTTTAAAAATCAAATGATGTAGTGCATTGCAGAATTGCTATGGACATAACATAGTTTGATTTTAGCAAAGCATTTGAGGAAGTACATCATGACTTTATGATTAGCAAGGTAGTAAAATGTAAGCAGGATGACATGAAAATTAAAAGGATACACTATTGACTTGAAATCACATTCAGAGAATGTTCATCAATGGTTATTTAGCAAATTGGAAAGAGGAATCAAGTAGGGTGCCACAAGGTTTGGTCCTGGGTCCTTTAATCTTAATACTTTTATTAATGATTTAGAAGAAGAAATGAAGGGAATTTGCAGATGAAAATTGAAATTGAATGGTATAACTAATAATATCAATTAAAACAAGTTTTGTTATTTGTTTCAAACAATTTGAAACAAATATCAAAACTTTCTTGATGGGTTATTGCTTGGGGGTGAAAGTAATAGAATGAAATATAAACAGGAAATACAGAATTCTTCCCTTAGGAAGCAAAAATCAGGTGTACAAGTAAAGAATAGGGTTTCATAATAGAACTTATGAAAATGATTTTGGAATAATAATTGATTGGAAACTAAATTTGAGCCAGCAGTGTGATGTGACTATTATAAAGGACAATGTAATGTTTGGCTGCATCAACAGAAATGTAGTTTCCAAATCATGGGAAATAATACTCCACTTTATTCTGCTTCAGTCTTGAGTACTGTGTCCAGTTCTAAGCACTATACTTCTGAACGTTTCAGAGAAACTCCAACAGGTTCAGAGAAGGAGAGTGAAGATGATTAGGGAGCTGAGAATGTTTGGCCTTGAGAAGGGGGCAGTATTGTGATAAGGAATATGGTAATACTTTCCAATGTATTGAAAATGTTTGAAAGCATGTCTCGCAGAAGAAGCTAGGATGCTTAGATTTGCATTTCTGCACTGAGCAGGGAGTTGGACTCAGTAACCTAAACAGCCTTCCTGGCTCTAGTAATTCTTCAGTAATTCTACTCTTCATTGTTGATTATGACTTTTTGGAATCACAGGTAGTGTGCCTTCAATATGATGTACTAGGAAGCAACAGTAGAAGTTCATTACCTGGTATCCCTGCTTGCAAGCTTCCTGAACACATCTGGTTGACTACTTTTTGACCCAGAATGCTGAGCTAGATGGACCCTGCAGGAGTCTTTTTGTATTCTTAAGATGTAGATATTTTTCCACACCTGTGGCATGCTGAAAATTCTTTGTCCTTCTTATTCAAGCCACAGAATGTAAGAGCTGAACCAGTTCAATCAATCTCCCCATCATTTCAGAATTGTTTATCCACAAGCCACTTCCATGCTGCTAGGAAATGTTTAAATGACCCATGTACATTGCCTTGGAGTAAAGGTAGGGTATAAATGTCATTTTAAGAATAATAAATGACATGGCACAGTTGTTTTTCTTTTCCACAAAGCATCAGTGGAAGAAAGCTATTCATTTTGTAGAAAAGACCCCAAGGCTTCACAGTGCACATTCTGTCACACAGCAAGAGACGGCACACATGGCATGAGCGGGTCACCCAGCACACGCAAACTTGCCATGTGCCAGGGGACATCTAAATAGCATGTTGAGAATGGCCGTATATGTATACGTATACATATACATATACATATACATATACATATACATATACATATACATATACATATACATATACATATACATATACATATACATATACATATACATATATATGATGTGTTTATCTCCACAAGTTAATTTTCTTTCTTTTTTTAAAGTGCTCTTAAGTATTCAAAAAATCACAAAAAGTTGGTAAGAGCCAAGTATTTTCTTAAAATCAGTAAAAAAGATCATGGGCTTTAATTCCTCATGACAGCACATATTACTTTTAACACAGCACTGAGTTCTACAGATCCAACTTAAAGAAAGTAAAAGACAAACCTAATAATAGACATATGCCCTCATATATACAAAACACAGATGGGATTGCATGCTCTAAAGAAAAAAAAAGGAATTGCTGCATAGAAAAAACCCTATAAAACCTGACTTTATAATAAGACAACATAAAATGGACCCATTACATGCAAACATTCTAAGATTAGAAGCTGCAGGAAGCAAATGAATCAGATTCTCATTCTCTCCCTTCCCCCTTCTCTTTCAATTTTCCACAGACTCTAAAAAAAGATATGGTTCCTTTTCTTCCAGACGATAGTGAGCTACATGAAGATACTAAGGAGTTCCATGCCTGTCAATCCCTACCCCATTGGACACCGCCTGCCATCTTTTTCTGCATGGTTGTACAGTGAGTAGTACAACTAAACAGACTGCAAAGATATTCTCTGAACATACTTGGTACAAGGACTCCAATTTACAATGTGCATCTTGACACTATCCTAATCTACTCAAATTTGGCTTTCTAATTATTTAATATTTATTCAGTTTAAATCCTACCTTTCTACTCAAATGTCTTAAATTAGGCCCAGTAAACTGTTGGAATCAGTGTGAAATGTACATATGATTCCTCTACTTTGCACCCATAAGAGCCTAACTGCTGTGCTATACGTGAATTGCCACTACAGGCACATTTTAAGGGTGATTCCATGCAATACACATTGCTATAGTCAAGGTAGGATGTAACCAAGGGGGTACCTGAGCAAATGTGCTCCTCCCACAGCCCTCACCTGCAAATCCAGTGATAGCTGAGAATCAAGGAGAAAGCGGCTGATTGCATTAGAGAGGATAACTCCATGAGGAAGAGCGGGTGAAGCAGCACAGTTGACCCCACAGGCCGGAGAGCTAGAGGGGTCAAAGCTCTTTTCTGCCCTCCTTTCTTATGGCACTGTGCCTTAATAGAGCCTATTGCCAACACCTGTCTTCCAGGAGATGCCTTGCCCAGCACCTTAGTATCTGAAAGAGAAAGATCTCTTACAATGTGTGCTGCCTTACTCTTGATTTATTTATTTTATTTATTTATTAAAATTATATGCTGCCCATGTCCCCCAGAGAGTGACTCTGGGTGGCTTACAATTAAACAGGAAAAAATGAGGAAGAGAAGGAATGAAATCATTTCTACAAGGCAATCTCTGGCCTTGTAGTACAGAGTGGGGTGACAAGATGTGTGAGCCCTTCTGTGCGATACAGCAAAATCAAACTTAATATAACAAAATCAAACTTAGAAAAAAGAATAGAAAATAGATCAAATGGAAAAGTCTTTTTTACTTTTGTGAGAAACGTAAAAAGGTACGTGTAGTATTCCAGACAGACCACAACTGTGCTGTTACAACGAATGTGATTGCCTTTGGGAAAGGGGAGCTGTTTTAATTTAATGATAAAGATTACTAAAATATTCTACATAAATTTTTTCATGCCCAAACTGAAGTATGAATGAAAGCTGACATTATTTCTATAGTTGCCCAGAAAAATGGAGATACTTAATGGTTAGCCTATCATGAGATGTCAGAACAAGAGCATGGAGAATATAAGAAGCAAATCAAGAGAACAACTGCTTGCAGAAGGATTTAGTTTTCAATGGCTTTTGTATGTACAGTTAACAGAAAGATTCAAGTTAGATAACAGGACATTTGGAATTGAGCAATAGAAGACAGAATCTGAAGCTGAATTATGTGCAAATGATGAACATGTAATTGCCAAAATGTATAAACACTTGCTGAAAATTGAAACGGAGGACAAACAAGTGAAAGACTGTATGATAAAATGGGCTAAGAACTTTGGACATAACATATTGTTGGAACAGTGGGAAAACATATGGTGGAAAGGATTGAAATTCACATTACATTATAATCTAAAAGAGAATTTTTATAAAATAATGTACCATTGGTACATGACTCCAGAAAAATTATCTAGGATATATAAAAGTACCTCAAATTTATGTTGGAAATGTGGACAATGTGAAGGGTCATTTTATTATGCTTGGTGGACTTGTTAAAAAGTCCACCCAAGAAAAATTTGGGTTCAAATACATATACCGATCCAAAGAATTTTAAATACTAAGATTCAACTGAAACCAGAACATTTTTTGTTGGGATTAATGGACAGACAAGTAGAAAAAAACTATGGAAAATTATTTTTATATATGATTACTGCTGCAAGACAACTATATGCATAAAAATGGAAAGATTCTGAAATATCCACAACAGAGAAATGGTTGGTGAAGAAGACAGAACTAACAGAGATGGCAAAATTAACTTGTTTGCTTAGAGAAAGATCAAGAACTACATTTATTAGTGACTGAAAATTCTTTATGGACTTTGCTGAAAAAGAGAAAACGGAACTTGTGATTTATGGGTCTGAAGATTAGAAAGGTTAGATTATAAAAAGAAGGAAACTGAAGGTAAAATATAAATGTACTTATAACTGCTATTAAGAAGATTGGAGGCCACTTCTTTATTATTATTTTTTCTTCTTCCTTCTTTTCTATCTCTTTTTCCTTATTTCTTTTTCACTTTTCTATTACTTTTCTCTAATTTTCTTATCTTTAATTTAAAATCTGTATTGTTTTTACTCTGTGGAAAAACCTCTTTAATAAAAATTATATATATATATATATATATATATATATATATGAAAAATGGAGATACTTAGCAATAGAGAGGGAGACAAATATGAAGAATTCTAGTGCAGTTTCTAGTTAGAAAAAGAGAACCTTTGAAAGAATTGTTCCTTCAGCTTCAGTTTACCTGATAATTCCTTTTCCCTGGAAAGTCCACATTGATCAGAGGCTGGAGGAAACTATTACTCCTAGTTCACTCCTTTTCCCAGACCCAGTACACACCTTCTTCCTGTTCCTTCCCCTTGGTGTTCTTCCTCCCAGCCTTCAGTGGAGTAAAACTTATTTCCTATCCAGAGGAAGCAGGGGCTAGAGACAATCTGCCTTCTCTACATGACAAAAGAGCGTCCTTCTCTTCTGAAGACGTGGATTCAAACTCAGATGCTGGCTGGCTAACAGGGAACGTGGGGGCTTGCAGTCTGCACACTCACTACAGTGTGGGAGAGTTTGAGTAGCATGAATAAGGAACACTTAGTCAATAAGACTGATCACATATTCATAATCATGGAGAACCCCTTAGGATACTTACTTGTCCAGGAGAGCTAAATGTATTTTCTTGAAGGGGAAGCCCTCCATTTCCACAGGGATGAGCGTAGGACTTTCTTGAATCAACTTCAGCTGCTTGTAACTCCGGGGTTTTGTTGACAACAATGTGGAAGTCGTTTCCTGTTGCTTTCTTCAAAGTTGTGGGTTTTTTTCCCTTTCCTGTAGAGAGCTTCCATTGAAGTTAGGACTCTCCCGTCCAAATCCTAACCAGATTTGATGCTGCTTAGCTTTTTCAGGCAAGGCTGGCAAGATGCTGAGCTGAACAACCATTTTAATACAGAATTATATTGTTATAATTCAGGAGCAGAGCAGAGTCCCCTATTGTGGGGGAGATGGGCAGGAGAGAAATCCAACAAATAAATAAATAAATATATACATTACATTGCAGTATATTCCCTCCCAAATAAAAGCAAATGAAGTGCATTGATATTGGCAGCAGACATGTTTCAGCAATGAGTTGTGAATGGCCTGTGAAATACATAGAGAAGTACAAATGCTGTGTTTCTGTGTGTGTAATATCAAATAGGTCAAATAACCTTGGGATCAAAATATTATCCACTCAATGTGATTTCAATCAAAAGTTTCAGATGAAACTTGCCATTTTCAGTATTGGGAACATTGATTCTCAGGGTTTTAAAAACCTCAAGTTTTAAAACTTGAATCTCTGAAAAATCTAGTACTCCCAAAAACATGGGGCTGACTGAGCATATAGTAGAACCAATTAGTGGGATAGAAAGCTTTGGAAGATAATCCACAAGAGAGGGAGGGAGGACATCAGACATTGTAATCCTATCCTGATTTTATTAAACAAGGATTTTGTGCCCAGTAGCGCTTAACCAAAGTAGACTGCTCTCAGAAGCTCAGCAGGGTCAGCCTTGGTTAGTACTTAAATGGGACTGCTTGGGAGTCAAAGGGCTGTTTGCTAGATGGGTAAGTTAAAGAAAAAATCCCAGAAGAAAGCAAGAGAAAACTACTTCTGTAATGTTAACAAGAAAACTGCATAGGGGTAATCAACAGAGCATGAGCTTAATCTTTTGGTAGTTTGTAAGAAGAGAGAGAGACTGAAAAGGTATGTCTTTTCAGGATGTAGAAATTAGCCTTGCATAAGAAAGTTAATCTACTAATTGGTTTAGAGTTTTTTAAGGAAGCTGAGAATTGGCCAAGTTAGTTGAAATTATTAAGCCATTGCATAACACTTTAGTTCAGCTCAAGCGTCTGTTCCTCAGACAGCATAAGCAACTGAGTCCTGAACCACCTGCAGAACCAGACTTGAGATAAAGAAGGCAGAATTACCTACCAAGCCTCCCAAAACAACAAAGCCTTGTTGCAGCAGACTTGAAAGATGGATCATATTTCATGGCGTTATTGGCACTAATATTGCTCAGATAAATATATTCTGACGTTTAGCCAGGCAACAACAGAAACAGCTCACTCCAAACAATGCCAGCACTTTCCAGGTGACTTTCTAAATAATTGTGGCAATTGCACACATTGTGAAGAGCCTCTTTGATTCACAGCTTGAGAAGATTCTTTGGGAATCAGAGGGTCCTTCTAGTCCCATGGTTCAAGTGCTAGCGACAATCTGAAAACCAAAACATGCCACGAATCCAATAACTACTTCATCTTCATCGATGGTGGAAGACAATTGTTTTGTAAAGGGGTTGTAAAGGACTGCAGTTGAGAATATTCTTCTATTCATGGGATCTCTGAATAAACATGAAATAATCTAGCCTAATCTTTGCTCCAACAAAAGTTCCAGAAACTCACACCACAACCCTTCACAGGAGTTGTAAGACTGGAGATATTTTAGATTGCAGCCTTGAATGCCCAAAGGATGTTCTGCCTGGCATAATAAAGCTGGAAGTCTTGAGGGAAGATGTCAATCCATACAGCCATTTATTTGGGGGTACATACGAAGCCCAGTATAGCACAAGCTATAAAAGCAGCCCTTCTCTCTCCCCACTTGGAGATGAACTTCAGACTGCCTACATTCTTTACAACTCAGCTCTAGGAAGCTTACAAACATATTATGGGCGATGGGTTTAACAAAACCTGTTGTGTGAACATAGCTATTGTAGTATGAAAAAACACAAGAGCTGTTTTCTGCAGATCCTACCAGTAAATTATGGTTTGGAGTAAAATGCAAGCCAGACACTTCACTGGGAATTCTACCATATCTTTTGAAAGAACAAGACTGAAGAAATGATACTTGTTTCAAGCATATAACACAGGGACAATTTCGCCGGTTTCTAAACCTTAGAGCAATCTTTCCCAGACTGTCATCCTCCTGATGTGAAGGACTATACATATCTCTCATGGAGTCCCACCAAAGGTCTCATTGGTTGGAGTAAATGAGAGTGATGGGAGTTACAGACTCACACAATTCAAGGGCAACAGGTCAGGGGAAGCTTCCTTTGGGTCAATCACATGCAAGGCTGAGTTAGAAGCCATTTCTTCTTTCTGGCATGGGTTTTTATGGTGCAATAAAGTTAAAGTAAATGTGGATTTTAAAAATCATTATGTGACAAGTGCCATATTGGGGTTATGGAACAAATATAAACCCAAGTTGTGCCTGAAGATACTTTTATTGATCTCAGCACAGGAAGCATTTTATAGAAGAGAAGCAACAGATAGGGAGAAATGGCTACCGTATCAAGACTTACTAATACAGGAGGATGGAGAAATTAAGATGAAGTCAAGTCAACAATTGGCTGCAGAAGGACACAGTTTTCGATGGTTCTCATACACACAGCTAAAATAATGGTTTAATGTGGATAAAAAGACAATTGGACTTGAAAAATACAAAACATAATTTGAAATTGAATTATGTACAAATGATGAACATGTACAAACTTTTGTTAAGCTTTGAAACAGAACAGGTCAAAGATTGCATGAGAAAATGGGCTATTAATTTTGGATACAACATAGAGATGGACACTTTGGAGATAATGTGGGTAACTGGTCTTAAATTTACATTGTGTCACAATTTAAGAGAATTTTTTTAATAAATGATGTATCTTTAGCATATGATATCAGAAAAATTATCAGAAATGTACAAAGGTATTTCAAATCAGTGTTGGAAATGTGCAAAACATGAGGGAACACTTTGCATGCACGGTGGACTTGTGAGAAAGCCAAGAAATTTTGGATACAAATTCACACAAAGATGCATAGGATTTTAAAAATTAATATTGCAAAGAAACCAGAATTCTTTTTATTGGAAATTACGGACAATGAATTAGAAAAGACACTTGGTAGATTGATTTTGTATATGGTAACTGCAGCAAGAGTATTATAATAACAGTGAAAGAACAATGAAATCCCCACAGTGGAGGGATGGATGGTGAAAATGTCAGAATCTGCAGAAATGACAAAACAACAAAACTTTTTTTGAAAGACTGGAAACCTTATATAGAAAAGAAAAAGGTTTCTTTTGCTGAAAAAAGAAAAAAATGAAATGATTTATGGATTTGAACCTTAAGAAAGATTTGGATTAAATGAGAGGCTGAAGGGACTTATATAACAGCTAAGAGGGAGGAGGGACAATAAGATTGTAATTATCTGTTGAAAAGAAGGTCAGAAGTCACTTCTATATTTCTTCACTTTAATTTCTTTTTTTACTTTTTGCACTTTTTTGTTTCTTTTCTTCTTTTTCTTTTCTTTTTGATTTATCTTTTATTCTATAGGGAAAAATAGATAGACATAGAGATAGAGATAGATATAAAACCTTTTCCTCCTTGACTAATAGGTAACTAAGTAGGGAATTGGGCTAAATGACCTCTTAACTCCCTTCCATTTCCATGATTCTCCATTCTTCCATATATATATATATATATATATATATATATATATTTATATATATATATGACTGATGGGGTGGAACTACCAGCAGGCCAGATAGCAGACATACAGACTAGCTACAAGTATCTTGGTATCTCACAGTCACATAGGAACCATGAGGAGTAGGCAAGGAAGACAGTAACATTGTGGGGAGATGGGCGGGGACAAGTCTACTAAATAAACAAATAAAATAAATTAAAAAAAACATCCAAGTACCACCAAAGGATACAACAGGACAAGATCAATGCCATCAACATGTACGCCCTGCCAATCAGCATATACCCTGCTGGTATAGTGAGCTGGTTAAAGCAGGACATGGAGGCTGCCAGCGTGAAGTCCCGGAAGCTCCTCACAAAGTACGGGGCTTTTCACCCCAAGTCAAACACCCAGAGGCTGTACACCAGCCGCAAAGAGGGCGGGCGGGGTCTGATGAGTGTCAAAGCCACTGTCCTGGATGAAACCCAGAGCATCCAGGAGTACATCAGTAAGATGGCACCCAAAGATGAAGTGCAGAGAGAATGCCTGAGGCAGCAGCAGATATGAGAGGAAGTTCAAGCAGAGGAAGTGCCATGCATGGGCACCTCAGATAGCTGAGGTGGCTGACATTGGGAAATCCTACCAGTGGCTAGAAAGGGCTGGACTAAGAGACAGGAGTGAGGCACTGATCATAGCAGCACAAGAACAGGTACTAAGCACCAGATCCATAGAAGCAGAGGTCTACCACACTAGACAGGACCCAAGGGGCAGACTGTGCAGAGAGGCCTCAGAGACAGTCCAACACATAATGGCAGGGTGTAAGATGCAGGCAGGAACAGCATACACTGAATGGCACAACCAAGTAGCTGGCATTGTGTACAGGAACATCTGCACAGTGTATGGGCTAGACCCTTCCAAGTCCAATGGGAGATTCCACAGAAGGTTGTGCAGAATAACAAGGCTAAGATCCTGTGGGACTTCTAGATCCAGACAGACAGGCAGGTATTGGTCAATCAACCAGACATTGTGGTAGTAGACAAGGACCAGAAGACAGAGGTGAAGATAGATGTAGTGGTGCCGAGTGACAGCAACATCAGGAAGAAGGAGCATGAAAAGCTAGAAAAGTACCAGGCCCTGAAGGAGGAACTAGAGAGGATGTGGAAAGTCAAGGCCAAAGTGGTCCCAGTGGTGGTAGGAGCACTTGGGGCTGTGACTCCTAAGCTGGGAGAGTGGCTCAAACAGATCCCAGGAACAACATCAGAGCTCTCTGTCCAAAAGAGTGCAGTGCTGGGAATAGCTAAGTTACTGCCCAGAACCCTCAAACTCCCAGGCCTCTGGTAGAGGACCCAAGATTGAGGAAGATACAGACCATCCATAGGGGTGAGAGGGGAATTTATATAACACACACACACACACACACACACACAATATAAACATGAAACACATGACCTGAAGTTGAAGGCTCATGCAGCGAGGAATAACCTTGCCCTCAGCAGTAATTTTTTTCTGATGAAAACCATCCCAGCTGCTTATATTTATCTTTCCATGTTGTCTTTTCTCCCATAAGGAAAAAGCAAGTGTGGTAGGGGCATATTTCAGCAGAAAACCTTCCAGAGATGAAAGCATTGGCAATGGAAAGTATTGCTCTTAACAAATGTGGGGAGAAAGACTGCATGTAACTCAGCATCGCATGTGGTTTGTCCTTTCCACTGTAACACTCACATGGACCATAAATCCTCCAAAAGCCTGAGTATCCAAAGCAAACTTCCTGGTTTATCCAGCTAAAGCCCAGTTTGCTGAACCATAAGGAAGAGCCACATGTTGGGATAATGTGCTGAGTTTTTGTTTTTTGTTTACCTACCCATCTGCAGATGTATAGTAGGATACTTATTCTGAGTTTATTTTAAGTTAGTTGCCAATGTGAGGCAGAGTGAGGGAGGACCACAGAACATCTTACAAAAGACAGCAGACACAATTATTTATTTACTGTTTTTCTTTTTTTAAAAAAAAACAAAGCTTGGAGAGGGCCAAGAGGAGCTAAAAGGTGGAGATATAGCAAGACAGCAAGTTTTTGGTATCTATAACTCTGCCTAGACCATATTTCCCAAACTTATTGCCCTTTAGGTGAATTGGACTATAAGATTTATTAGCCCAGTGGTGTTACAGGTAGGGAGACATACATGAAGGGCAACAGATTGAGGAAAACCAATGTAGGTTAATCAATGGAACTGATAAGCCTGTAGCTTTCCGCAAGTTGCTGGACTAAAAATTTCCAACATTTTTGTCCATTCACCATGAAGGCTGAGGTTGCTAAGAATTCAGTTCGGCAATATCTGAACGGCCACAGATTCTCTGTTCTTGGAGAAACAAGTCATTGCTGCAAATAGATGGATGAAGTAGTAGAAGTTAACAAAAGAATAGCAAACAGCTAAGACATTCAGTTCAGTGCAATAGAAGGTATGGTTACTTATGTTATAGTTGTTTTCTCTGTCCACTTAGAGTAGGAATGAGGCAGGAGAGATCAAACTTTACATTGTTCCATAGGATGGTGGGATTACATATCAGTAATTTGGTATGTACTGTGTAGATTTCTACTTGAATAGAACAATATGAGACGAATGATTACGCTAGCCTATGCCTGCAAAAATAACTATGTCAGCAACAGGATACAGCTGGTGGACCTGAATTTGGATTTTGCTTGTCTTCCTATTGGCTGCATTTGTTATTTAGTGAAGTGGGGGGGGGGGGTGAGGGTAGGAGAGAGATTTTTGCCTGCTGTGTTTCACAGCACAGATGATCTCCTGTTGAAAAAATAACATGGACCTTGCCACCTTGTGCAGACTCCCTCCTTATGTATACTCACTGAGTCCATCAGGCACTACTGATCCTTTCTTAATCCATAGGACACAATCTACAATACTGTATTCTAATGATTAGCTGTTTGGACAGCAATACTCAGAATCCTTGGGCAGCCTATTAACACCAGTAATAGCTGTCTTGGCCCCCCTAGAAAATATCTGTCCAACTGGCAAGGATTGTTTAATTTCCTATAGTGCCCTGTAGCAAGGCACTATTCAGAAAGATTTGGTTTATCTGGATGCCCTCTTGGTGGTGTGAGCTTCAGCTCCAAGAATTCCTCAGTAATCACAGGTACTGCTAAAAATTCTGGGAATTCGTCTAAACATATGAGGTGGGTCCAGGTTGGGGAAGCTGCACTAGGATATGTTAGATGATTAAAATGATGATCTCTAGCCATTTCATATCCATATGAATATTGCTGCTACTGGTACCACCACTGTCCAGAGAGTACTGATGTGGAAGAAGACCAATTGGGGGCATGCATTTTACCAAGATCTCTCTTGAACCAGGTCTGGCAGTAGTATCAAAAGAAAAAAAAAAAGATACCAAATATATCAAACATATATTTGCATTTGGGAAAGTGCTATGTAGAAGTTTCTAAGTAGAAACGTTGCTTAATACTGAGTTCAAGAACTCCACCAGCCTCTCCATGTCCTTGGACTATCACTTTCCATTTATTTGTTATGATGATGCAAGAAGTTCATTGATGTGGCTAATATACTTTTTCCCCCATAGGTTGTGTTCAAAATGTTCCTTCATGCATGGGTAGAGAAAGCTCAACAGTCACTCCAGGAGTTGCATATTAACATGCCTGAAACAATCCAGCTCCAAATTCTATTAGAAATGAATGCTGCAATAATGTTTGTGAGCAAGAGGCAAGTTGAGTTTAGCAAGAATGTACTTCAGAATCTAATTGACAGAAATAATTGGCAATGCAGGGTAGGCAATTATTGCCACAATAAAGCAAACGGAGCTTAGAGGCAAATGGGAACAGAAGATAGAATGGCCCAGGAAGAAAGATTTGCCTGGAAAAATTACTGCTTGTTTGCGCCAGACATTAGCAGTCACTGAGACTGTGTCCAGACTTCATTCAAATATTGTCCCTTTGAATAACGAATCAGCTCTATTTCTTGATTTTTAAAAAGCACACCTTAATCAAGAGCATTTTAACCTTCACGAGACTTGTAAATTTAAAGGGCTTATAAGCATATGTATGATTAAATCCTATTCTATTTTCTTTTGTTTTATTTATTTTATTTTCATGTGCAAAGTGAATGGAGGATAGCCAGAATATGGCTAAAACTCAGCATGCATAAGGGAGGAATAAAGAAACAATCTACTTCACAAAACATTGTGACTGTAATGTACTATTTATTTACACTTATACATAAATTGGGTATGAGATGATGGGCAAAACATCAATAATCAACCTGGCATCTGTGGGCATCCATATTTTTGTAAATACCACTCGTTTAATCTCCATTAACATGACCCAAGTTCCTTCCCATGCCAGACTGTATCTATTTATTTGTTTGTCTGTTTATTCTTTTAGGTTAAATAAGCCTAGATGCCTGGTGATTCCTTTGGAAGGACAACCTCTCTAATTTGCCTTCTAGGAAATTAATGTTCTACAACTCATTACGCCTACCATGGCAGCCATTTTGTAAGAACATCATTTTGATGGCTATCTGGATTGCAGATGTGCCCATGAGTCTGAACATTTTGCTTTCTCATGCTGCACGATATCGGTATCCTCTAAATTTCATTAAATTTATGTGGGGAAACTTGAATATTGCTGAGAGTAAAATCAGCTTTCTCTCTCTCCTGGTCTCTAGGTTGTACTACATGCATAGATCTCTCTCGCTTCTTCCCTTCATCTGTGGTGCTTAGAGCGCCACTGGTGGAAAACAAAGAGTGAGTCCCACTGAACACGGGTAACAGCCTTTCTTAGGGATAACCTCATGGCAATAAGAGCAGCAAAGCAAAGTTATTTTTTGTCCTTTATCATGTCTGCAAAGACCCAGCTGGCAGCTCTGTCTAAGGTAGCCCATTCCCCTCTAGATAAGGAGGGGCTGAGGAAACAGTTACAGGGCCACTATGAAGACTATTCTACGCATCTGTCAGATAAAGTCCCTCAGTTTGTTTGTAATTGGACTCTAGCTATATAGGCCCTATAGGATTGCCTCAGAGGTCTATTCTGTCCTGCTCCTAACATCTACATGAAGCTGCTGTATGAGGTCACTAATCAACATGGGGTTAGGTATCATCAGTATACATCTCTCAGTATACATCAAATATACATCTCTGTGACCAAGTGACGTGCCAAAGTTCTTTCCTCATGTCTGGAGACTGTAGGATCTGGGTGAGGAATAACAAGCTTCAGCTCAACCCTGGCAAGACCAAGTGACAGTGTGTTGAGACACCCCTCTCCTTCGATCTGGAGACTTTCCATCTTTAGCTCTGAATGGGGTTGCTCCCCCAGAGTCGGTGCACAATTTTGCAATCCTCTTGGGTTCACAGCTCATGTCTGAAGAGCAGGTAGCAGCCATGGCTAGGAAGGCTTTTGCACAGGTTCATCTCATGCCGAAATTGTGTCCATTTCTTGATTAGGAGGCCCTACTCACAGTAACTCACCTCCCACTACTGTATTGTGTCCTACATGGGTCTGCCCTTGAAAACCATCTAGAAGCTTCAGATTGTCCAGAATGAAGTAGTGAAGTAGGGCATCAAGGAAAAAAAGGATAAATACTTTTTTAAAAGACTGGAACCCTTATATGGACTTTTTGCTGAAAGAAGAAAAAACTGAACTGATTATTTATGTATTTGGGGATTAGAAAGGGTTAAAGAGGGTGGGGAAAGAGTAAGATGATAATTACCCAATATAAAGAAGGGTGGAAGTCAAAATTCTATGTTTTCTTTCTTTTTTTTTCACTTCTTTTCTTTTTTCTTATTTCCCACCTCTTTTTCTTTTTCTTATTTTTATTTTCATTTTTACACTCTTATTGTATTATAAAATTCTAATGAAAATATTAAACTAAAAAAAAAACAGAATGAAGTGGTACAGGCAATCTCTGGCATTTCACAATATGCTCATATAACACCACTGCTCTGTGAGCTGTACTAATTTCTATTTCTGACCTCACCTTGGTGTAGCATGCTCTCTCTCTCTCTCTCTCTCTCTCTCTTTTGCCCTCCCCTTCATGCTTGGATTCAGAATTTAGGCATTTTTCAAGCCACACCTTTAAAGCATGATATCAGAATGAAGGTGTGTAAGTAGAGTGTACTTCTGCATTTTTTTTTAATCTGTTCAGTCGTGTCCAATTCTCAGAGACTGCCTGGACAAGTCCCTGCAGTTTTCTTGGCAAGGCTTTTCAGAAGTGGTTTGCCATTGCCTGCTTCCTAGGGCTGAGAGGAGTGTCTGGCCCAAGGTCACCCAGCTGGCTCTGTGCCTAATGCGGGACTAGAACTCCCAGTCTCCCGGTTTCTAGCCTGATGCCTTAACCACTACACAATAAACTGGCTCTCACTTCTGCATTAGTCTAGTACAAATAATGTACTGTAAAATATAATGTAAAGTAAAGGTCAGGAGGATTGGATCAAGTTGCTGAGGTAAGGAGAGGTCTAACAATGCCTAGATGACTGCAAGTTGCCTGTCATAGCTTTAAAGTAAGTAGTCAACCAGATCTCTTAATTGGAGTTGTAAGCACTTCAAATGCAAGTCCGGGAAATATCTCATTAACTAGTATTAGGCAATCCACCTTTTCTTGGTGTTACTCAGCCAGCATTCGTTTACAGTGTGCCATGCTGGACTGCCCTACAGAGTAGCTGTACAACTTACTAATGTTGTCTGTATGCAGTCCTTGAATGTACAAAGGACTTAATGGAAATGATTACCATTACACAAGAACTCAACCTCCAAGCACATCTGAATGGAGGGAATTGTCACATTGCCAATTCATTGAAACTGGGCTGAGCAGACAGAGCGGTGTGTGTGTGTGTACATTCCTCGTTCAGAAAGAATCACGCAACCATTTAGAAAAGTGGTTGCTCGATCTTGTTATACCGACTCCCCCCCCAAAAAAACAGAGAGAAAGAGATAATTACTAGACCATTCAATTAAAAAGGCTTTCTACATGTTTCAAAATTAATGTTCATTCATAGTTAGCAGACCACTTTATTTAGCCCACAGGGAAAAGCAATTTAAAACAATGAAAACAGGAACACTGGCACAAACTCTTTAGGAGATAGCCACTGATCAGTAATTTCACTTTTAAAGGCCCCATGGTTGTCATTCTCAGCAATGTTGGTTCAGTCTTTAATAATATATACTATAAAATGGTAACGGTAGCAAGGCAGTGTTCCCTTTGCAGCAGAAAAAAGGCTTTATCTTTCTTGACACAAGGGGGTAAAGCCTTTCTCCAAAATTAGAAAAATATTTCCTTTCATGTAATGAACCTGCGTATTATACTCATATATTTTGTATGCTGTTTATTTGTTATCAACATCTCTTATCTCCCAGATGTGTTGAACTATGATTCTCACATCATTCCTAGCCAGAAATGCCAATGGCAACATTGACTGGGAATTGTGAAAGTTATAGTCCAACAACAGGTGGAAGAAGGACTGCACTGGCTATTTCTTAAGTTGGATATAGATGCTACAGCTTGCTGAATACAAAATAAATTTGAATAAATATTTGAATAAAAACATTCATAGGAATTCACACTTAGGAAAGACTTTATAATGGTTAGACTCCATGCAGATAAGAGTATCACAAATCAAGAAAATTCAGTTTTTTTTTTTACTTCCAACCATAGAATAAATTATTTATATAACCTTATTTATTTTCTATTTATTTGTTAAATGTACAGCCTGCTTTTCATGAGAACTACAGTACTCCTAAATTAAGGATCCAAATCAGAATCATCTCCCCCCACTAAAACCATAAAAGTACATAAGCTGTTATCTATTCATTTGCTACCTTTCTATCATTCATATTATCTCTTCTAAAGCAGCTCTAAAATCACAACATACTCATACTATTATAACAGTAATATTTAAACATGACACATCTAAAGCATCAGCAGAATGAAAGAGTCCTAGAATCCTTCAAAGGATGACTAGAATGAACAGAAATTAAAAATGCATTATCTGCTGAGGAAGAAAATTCCACTACTCCCTGGCCCCCACATCTTCAGTTGGGCTTTAAATGAACAGAGATAGGAAACTAATGTATCTGGTTTAGAAGGAATTGAAATGATCAGAATGCTGAACAACTACCTGTGTTCTTATTGTCAGGTCGGAAAAGGAAGGCAGTGTGATACATAATGTGATGCCAGTGGCTTCATCATCTGTCACATGCAACAACCTATTGGTGGCACATTCAGGTTGACTAGATGTATCCTCTTATTGCCATAGGCTCTTCATTCTGCACCTATCAAGATTATATCTTCTTCTTGGCAAAACATCAGTCAAACCCCAGAATAGATATGTGTTGGGCCTTTAAGGCTTTAACACCATCTATTAAAGAGGTAGAAATTCTTCTAATGACATACGTGGACCAAAGAGTTGCTTTGTATTACTTGGGCAGCTATATAAATGTGATAGATGATAGATAGATAGATAGATAGATAGATAGATAGATAGATAGATAGATAGATAGATAGATAGAATCCAATATTAATAACATGGCACTCTGGAGAAAAACTATCTTTTAGATGGAAGATGAATGATAGGTTGCTACTCCATGACACAGTAAAGAAGCAAAGTTCTTCTTCAAAGGAAATAGGACACCAGCAATCTCTTACGCTATCATTTGGGAAACAGGTAAAGCATATATAGGGGCCTTTTCATTAAGCTAGCAGCAAAACAAAAAGACAAATGATGAAAGAATTGCAAGAAACTAAACAATTGCATTTACTAGAAATGGAAGAACTACAAAAGAAAATAAAATTTGCCAAACAAAAAACTTTGAATGCGTAAATAAACCAGGAAACTTCCTAGCCTATCAGCTTAGAAAAAAGAAACACAGACAATATCAGCCATCAAAAAGGAACTAAATTGTTACGCTCAAGATCATAAATAATAGAAGAATTGGCAGTCTTTTTTAAAAAAATGATATTCCCTTGCTAATATTGATGAAGCTGCCATGAACAAATATATTGAAAAGTCTGTTTTCAAAGAATGTATTGACCAACAAAGACAAAGACAAAGTAAATCTATAACTATTCAAGAAACAAAAGAGGCCATTAAAAAAAAAAACAGACTTGGGAAAGCACCAGGTCCAGATGGGCTGACAGCTCAATATCAGGCTGAAGGAACATTCCGCCATATGTTGTACACATGTAAAACAAAAAACAAAAAAACCCAAAGTATTGGAAAGGCATGCACAGCACCATTCAGAAAATTTTAGGGGACAAATTCGAAATGAAACCACATTTGTTTTAACTAGGTATAATTCCAGAACACATCAACTAAAAATGCCACAACTTATTAAGATACATGCTTACAGCTATAAGGACAGACTTTGTACAATGCTGGAAAAAAGGGCTAGTAACGACAATATCTGATTAGAAACTTACTCTTGGAGAACATGCAGCAATGGTGACACTAACAGTACATATACATAACTGAGGTTTAACTAAACTTAAGCAAGTATGGCTTCTGTATATATTATGTATTATGCAGCAAGGTAAATACAAGCACTTAGAGCAGTGTTGCTCAACCTTGGCAACTTTAAGATGTGTGGACTTCAACTCCCAGAATTCCCCAGCCAGCATTAATTGTATAATTGTCCATCTGTAGATGATTTCTTCTTTAGAAAATACATTTTTGTCTTAAATAAAAATTAAAAAAGAAAAGAAAACCATAATAAAGCTGAAGAAGTTAATTGACTGGGGAAAAAAACGTCCAGCTCCACGCACATTGCATTACAGATGGGAAGTATCCAAGATACATGATCTGATCATTTTATACTTCTATAAAAAGTACTAAATCCAGAAATACTCCCAAGCTGTATGCCTGGTACAGTATTGTAACAGGAATGCATTTCCATTGAAGCCCAGATGAAGAAAAGTCTGAGATAATGATGAGGATAAGGATGATGAGGATGATGATTGCAATTATAATTTTTTGCAATTAATTTTTGCAAAAATTTTTGCAATTGATTGACAAAATCACCATCAGTCAATTGCAAAAGGCAGCTTTACTTGGAACAGCTTACATCCTGCGATGACACCTTTAATACCATCAAACAACATCTGCCTATCCCAGGTCCTTGGGAAGGACTCTATAGGTGGATAAAAATGCCAAACCCAGCCTAAACATCTGGCTGACTATGCAACCAACCATCATCATCATCATCATCATCATCATCATCATCATCATCATTATTATTATTATTATTATTATTATTATTATTATTATTATTTATGCCACCTGACTCCCAGTGACTCTCCTTCAAGTTGAGCTCAGCTCCTAGCACCTTCATGGAAATGTCCTTGCAATTCTCTTGGTAATAGTATGAAAGTAGTTGGCCACTGCCTTCTTCTGGAATGTTTTTCAGCTTACAGTCAAGATCATAACCCTACCCAGAGCAGTGTATTCCTCAGTTGTGCCCATATGGGGAGGATTTTCTAAAAAGTAAAACAGAATGCTCTTTTATAGCATCTTCTGGATCCTATCCTCTAAATAAGACTGAAACCAGTAAAAAAAAAACTAAGCCTCTGAACCCTAAATGAGAAAACAAGGCCAGAAGAAGATCATAACTCATGGTACCGGCTGCTACTGAGTGGTCCAGGAGAACTTACAGGGTTTCCAATGCCCCCCACCACCACCACTACCACCAAAAAAAAGGAAGGCCTCTTTAGCAAAAACATCTTCCAGGCTGCCTTACTCACAAGAAGGTTACAACTAAAAAGACAAGCAAGTGGCAAAAATTCACTCTCTTCATTTCTTCCATTCTGAATCGATGATCTCTGGTCTATTCCCTTCCACTGCTCGTGCAGAATATTAGCAATGTTAATCTTAATTGCCTTGACACTGGTTTCTATATGCTAAATTTTTCATTCAGTGAATTTTTGTAGTAACTTACATTAGAAATATCCATGGATTAATCCTGAAGGATTCAAAAATTCTGCAAATGAAGTGTACCTCTCATGTAGTTTGGGGTCCTTACTTATCAGGCTAGGCTGAGAAAAGTTTCTTTATCAGTTGCATAATATTACAACAAGCTTCTAAATTAGACAGTATGATTGCCAGCCAAGGAATTTCTGCAGACAATCTTGACGTGGTGCAAATAATGTACAGTACATGCCATCAATGTGCAAATTATGTAAGGAGCAGAGAAGTAGTAAGCAGTAATAAAAATTTTGGGATTCCTTAGATGATATTAGGATTGCTCATGGTATTGTAAACTCTTAGATTCAACACACCCACCTATGGCATTGTAAACTCTTAGATTCAACACACCACACCAACACAACACAACACAACACACCAACTATGGAGAAGGAGAAGGAGAAGGAGAAGGAGAAGGAGAAGGAGAAGGAGAAGGAGAAGGAGAAGGAGAAGGAGAAGGAGAAGGAGAAGGAGAAGGAGAAGGAGAAGGAGAAGGAGAAGGAGAAGGAGAATCCATTTGCTTCTGTGGGCTTCATTTGCATCTGAAGCTTTTTGGATGCATAAAGAGTTCTTGCTTTGTACCAAATCCCAAATAACCTTTTGTATTACACCTACTCAGACAAAATTTATTCAATAACTTTCCCATTGTTGAAGATATATTTGGCTGAAAAGCTGAGATAAAATGTGTTCTAAATAAAAGATTGCCACATTGGACTACATACAACTAGTTCTTGAGAGATTTGTATTTTTGTGGACTGGGCAAGAGGTTGATTCCAGGACTGCACACCTATACTCACTCTGTTCCACCCAAGTGATGCCTGTATAAGGCAGCATATATATAATTTACAACCCAGAAATTCTCTAATAATGCAATCCTCAAGAGTGAAGTCATATTTGAATGAAGATGGTGCTGTGTCTCATAACACTAATTGGATTCCAAGGACACTAAATGGACTGTACTCTAAGGATACAGATGATAGATAAATGGATAGATAATTTTTCTAACTTTTTTTGGACTACAATAAAAGTTTAACAATCCATTGAAAAACATTGGCAACACAAATGGTCACTTCTGCCTGTTGTTTATGATAGAGCAATTTCTGATAAACCACTTGCCGGCACATTCCATAATCTTCAAGGGTTTCCTAATACAATGTATATTCCAGTTTTTGCAATAGATCTGCTTGCAGGATAAACATGGATCACCACTTAGTTTATTATCCATATCATCAAGGCAGAGATGGGTCCATAAAACAGCAGGAAGATGGAAAGAACCATGCAGATCCTTCCTCTTTTCCATTCTTTCCCCTCCAAAAAGATGTTACTCACGTTGGCAACCATAACGAATTCCTCATGATGAGCAGAGGGTTTTTTCCTTTCTTTCTTTTTAATATACTCAAATGAAAAACCACTGATGCAATCCATTTAAGACTTCTTTTCATTGCTTATTTCGCTGGTGAAAAATGTTAACTTGCCCAAACTTAACATAAACACATTTTCTTCTCAAAGGAAAAAAAAAAAGTTCTAAAAACAACATTGCCTTCTCCCTCACTTTCATACCCATACACACAATAATTAACCCCACAATGTGAGGCACAAAACAATAATTTATTTGATTGACTGATTGAATGTTAAATATATAGGCCACCTGAGTCCATCACAACTCTGGGCAACATACAACATGAAACAATATAAAACAATATAATAGAAAACTATACAAAAACAAATGGGTGGAACAATAACATCTACTTGAGCAAATAAGTAGAACAAGGAGAACAAGGAGAACAAGGAGTTCTCACCCACTGTAGCCCAAGGCATGGGGGAAGACCCAGGTTTTAAGGGCTCATTTCAATAAGGTCAGAGTGGGAACATCATTCTGAAGGGCCGGCACAGTGACAGGGAAGGACCATTTCCTGGGTCCCATCAGGTGACACTTTTTAATTGATGGGACCTGGAGCATGGCAACTCTGCTGATTCACATAGGGTGGGCAGAAACTACAGAACACGGGGCCTCAAATAACCAGGCCCTATGCCATGAAGGGCTTTATAGGTGAAAGCCACTGAATTTCCCCTGCACACATTTTTAAGGTGAAGGCTCTGTCACTCAGGAATTTATCTCCCTTTTCCATAGTGCACCACTGAATTGAAAACAACTTTCCAGTGACCTCAGTTGAGTTGAAGGCATATGTTGGAAAGCATAGATAAGTGCATTTTTATCAATTATCCATTTTTTAAATCCACTTTTCATTATAATCCTAATCATCTCAAAGAGGCATAGAAAATAGAATTAAAAAATATTAAATTATCCAAAATCCACATCAAAACATCTTAAAATTGCAGCAGGCAGGCAGACAGGCATCATATTAAAACCAGGACAGTGAGAACAACAGTGAGATGTTCAGCAACTTAGAGTCAATTAAATATTAAACACGTTTTCAGCCAGTGCTGTATATTGTGTGTGTTCTCTATTTTCCTGAGCAGTGGGGATTCTAGAGCAGTAATGCTCATTATTTGTATGTGCATGAAGAGAGAAGGTGCTGGGGAACTAGATGGAGAGGGGGTATTTTGTTGCATTCATAAATATTTTCCTTCTAAAGTTAAGAGTTCAAATAATGTAAACAGAATTCCCATGAGGATTCCCACCCAGACATTAGATTAAAAGTTGGTTGCAATCTTGCTTTATTTTTTGTTGGATTCCAATAGGTTTTTGGGGAATTCCTGCAATGTGGTAATTGCTTTTATAATGTTATTGTATATAAGCTGCATCCAATATTAATTGACTGCCGCACCTCTCTTCACCTGGCAGTTCCCTGAATACCTCTCCGCATCTGGAATGGCTGGGTTATTTGGCTGCAGGTAGGAAGAGAAACGGTCTGCTAGATATTTCATGAATGCTGTCTGAGAGCCTATTATTTGTAGCTCCTCTTTCTAATCAGGCAGCACTCAAAGGTTAACTAACTAACTAACTAACTAACTAACTAACTAACTTAAGCTATGAATTCCATGTCCAGAAGTGAATCTCTCTGTGTTCAACAGGATTCACTCCTGTGAGTTGGAATGCTGCCTAAATGAATAAATGATTAATTGAGTATTCTCTGCTGCTCCCATGTGCTTATGAAATTTATTATCCCTTTCCATTTGCTGGATCCAGAAGCTACATTCACTGAGACAGACTCTTAAGATTATTCTTTTAAAGATATACTTTAAACCCTGGAGGTATAAAAGTGCCAACATAGGTTGGCTGTTCCTACTGAGAAGATGATGATCATATATATTTGCTTTGCTTTATCTTGAATCTTACATCTGGCTTGGAGGCTAGAAGACCTCAAATAAATAAACAAACAAACATTTATTTGTTTGTTTGTTTGTTTGTTTAAAAGATTTATATGGCTGCCTAACTTAAGCAACTGGGTGGCTCACAACAATATATATTTTTCCCACTCATCTGAAGGTAGAAATCATATTTCAATTAGTCAAGCCAAAAGCCTAGAGGGCTAAAGCTGAAGAGGTGCTCCTTGTCAAAGCTCAAAATCTGCCTCTCATCTTGGAATTGGCAAATAGCCAGTAGGATTAAAAATCCCCTTCTAAAGCCACCTTAAATGCTGCATTTTATGGGAGAAAATTCTGCATGTTGTAACCTGGGTCTTTTTGTGTACAGGCAGAGACAACATTATGGACAAATATTAGCTAAGATATTCCATTAAAACAATAGTGCCTACTGTCCCCTGAAAAATTAAGCATAATTTTAACTCTTATATCCAAACTTCTGCTAAATTAATAAAAATTCAAAGAAAGATGGGCTTTCAAAAATAAGACTATTTATTGTCAAGTAAGCTTTCTCCAATTAAGATGGGGTTTATTGGCTTTGCTCCAAATTGTGTCTGGCAAACATAAATGCATTTTATCAGCTGTTATATTATCACAAACAGCTCTTTGCTAAGAACATGCCAGAAAGAGATTAATACATCTATAACAACATATCGTACAGATGGGAAAGTTGTAATTTAACACTGTTTTTATCCCACAATGAGATTTAGTGGCTAAACCACAACAATTAGCAGTTCCTGCTCTAAATTGGTTATGTCTAAATTGTTATAGCTACAGGGCAAGTGAAGCACATGGGAGCAGAAGCTAGAAAGCTGTGCCAGCAAATGGGAGAATTAGTGGCTTGGTATGGGTGCTTTATCCACATAGCCTGATTTACTGCCATGATTGTGAAGGAAATGTTCCTGGAGTGTGTATACACATCATGGCTTTAACATGACATAGTTTTATTTGGGGAGGGAGGTGCAATCGAAGCAAGTCTTCCAACAGTCAGGGGGCAGCAGTTGACTGACTGTTTCTTTAGAGAACTACAAAGGACAAGTTATTTTTCCTTCCCGTGCTTAGGAAACAGCACAGAAACTTTTCACTCAGAAGAACTCCACAGTGTGGCATGGCATCATATAGTTCAGAGACATCCACAGGGGGGTGTCAAAAGAGTGAAAAGGCCAGCCACACAACTAAACCCCGCCCCTTTTTTACATGCAACACATGGGCTTTAACACAGGGTCACATCTGCCCTTTTGACTTTTTTGACACCTGCCCTCTCCCCCCATCTCCAGTGAATGCCCATGACTGCTGCTTTAAGTTTTATGTCTGTAGTGGTTATTCATGTTTTAAAAATATAATACTTTAACTACAATAACTACATTATTTTAAATAATGTGTCCTGTGTCCTCTTCTGTCCTCATTTTTTTTTGGCTGGAAGGTGAAAATGTCATCAACTACTGAAACCTTGGGGTTTGTCCAAAGGGCAGCTGCCTGTAGGTCCTAATTCAATTATTCCTATAGTTCAGCAAAGATCTGCAAATCTTTGGCGGGGGGGGGTGTTTTTAGAAATTTGGGGCTACCTTATTTTTTTATTATTTATTGAAATAACTTTTCTGCAACTGCTTCCTAGAAACTAAGAGTGAATTGCTGTAGACTGCTTTTCATGCCCCGAGAATAAAATCCTCAATTGTAAGATTCCCCCCACCCAAGACATGGAAGAAAAGCAGCTGACATTAATTCCCCCCTCCCCATTGCTCAGGTAATAATCAGTAAATTGAGAGGCAGTATGATGTAGTGGTTATGGTGGTAGACTAGGAGCAAGGAGACCCAGGTTCTAGTTGATCCTCAGCCACAGAAGCTCCCTGGGTGGTGATGGGCCCATCTTCCTCTTTCAGCCCAATCTACCCCACAGGGTCATTGTGGTGTGAGAAAGTAGGAGGAGGGAGCACTGTGTATGCCACCATGCGCTCCTGTACAAAAAGCAGGATACAAATCTAACAAATAAAGAAAAATGATTAAATAAATGGTAACAGTACTCCAATCAGTTGTAAGACTAAGTGTGTAGTATCAGATCATTTGAGAAGAAGATGCCAGCACAGTAGTAGCAAAAAGAAGAGGAAGAAAGGGGTTCTCCCCCCACTCACCCCCCCAATGGCAATGAGGCTCAAATAAGCTGAACTTTAAAGCTATATATAGTAGGTCTGTCTGTGATCAGGGCATTGGATGCACACAGAATTCATATAGCAATGTGATTTCCTGCTCTTTTGCACCTTCCCATATGCCTGCATGGCCTAAACCTGCCCCCTTTGAGAGCAGATTAGGGAATTTGGATCACTTTGTGTCACAGGGATATAAAAAGTTGGACTTGCTGCAAATTGACCTCCTTCCAGCCCCTTCACAAGGCTCTGAGTTTGCTTGTTCCTTGATGCTTTTTGTACTGGGTCTTTTAATTTGGAAGCCTGACAACAGTGCTTCTTCATTTATAAACTCTGTAAGCTGCTCCATTAACTGTTTGTGCTGAAGAGCAGGGTATATTTAAGTTGAAATAAACAGGGAGGAGCAGCATTATTAAACCAAGAAAGCCCTTGGAAATATTCAAAGGACTATAAGTCTCTTATGTGTTATATTCTTGATAGCAATGTTGTGTGGTTACATCATATTATCTTGGTTTTAAGGAGTGGAATTGAAGCTCAGACTGTAACATGGCTAAAGATACTAGTGAGTTTGTGGCAAAGGCGCAACCATACTCCATCATTTCTGTTAGAAGAATGGCAAGCAAGCAAGAGGAGAAAGGGGTGGAAGAGAAAGCAATGTGCTGTGTAAGGTGATGTGTAAGGGCATAAAGAGGCACATTGTTCCCTCTGTCCCACCTACCACGGGTGGATCAGCAATCAGACAAGATTCAAATTAGGGACTTCCACATTCAGTCATTTAGCCTTCCTGTGCTACCCCAGCTTTCATTCATCTTTCCTTTATCTTCTCCATCTTATTTAATTCACATTTCTTCTAATCATGAGTCAGAAAAACCATGGCTGGAATCTCAGCTCTGCTCTGGACTCCCTCCAGAGCCTTAGGCAAGCCACCATCTCTCATGAACTGCACTGCCTTGGAGGGTTCTCAGTAAGATCACTGAGATAATGTGTGCAAAGAAGCATGAGACATTAGGTAATATCAGTTATTATTTGAGATTTAGCAGGCCTTGAGTTGGGGTGGAAGCCCGCCCTCCCTCCCTTCCTTCCTTCCTTCCTTCCTTCCTTCCTTCCTTCCTTCCTTCCTTCCTTCCTTCCTTCCTTCCTTCCTTCCTTCCTTCCTTCCTTCCTTTCCCCTTAACCTTTCACTACCCTTTCCTTCTTAGAGAGAAATTATTTGGCCCAAGGGTATAAAATAGGCAACCAGCAGCCTCTTCCAGAGGAGGTGGAGACAAAAATGGGGGGGGGGGGTTATTTGCCTTTGACAGAGCTGCTGACTTTTACAAGGTCAAGGGGGTCCTTTCCCCCTTGCAAATCCATTTCTCCCCTTCCTGAAATCCTTGCCCAAGCACACACATCCAATGCTATACCAAGCCTTGTGTGGTCTTTATCCATGAGGAGCTGCCCCCCACCCCCCACTGCCTGCTTTTCTGTCCAGCATCCACCAGTTCATTGTGGAGGCAGTTCTACCACACTGAGTCTCAGTTTCATAGTGTGGCCTTCCTTGATCTGATTTCTTCTAACGGGTGCCATTTCAACATCCCTGGGGAACGCCATTGGGGAAGGCCTCCCGCACAGGAAGAGGATGGTGAAGGGGGCTTGGTTTTCCCCTCAGCACCCCATCAAGGGAAAGAAATGTGTCCTGGGGGCTCTGTCCTCCTCCACCCCACCGCTTTCATTTGCCTGGACTTTCGTTGCAGTGTTTGACAGCCCTAATGACACGGCGAGGCTGCGAATGGGCACAGGGCTGGGGAAAAGAGAGAGAGAGAGAGAGAGAGAGAGAGAGAGGCGGAGAGGGAGCAACGGGGGAAAAGGCAATTTGAGAGAGGATTAGCCCCCTCATGGTCGGGCTGCAAAGGGCTCTGGGATCCGTGGGAAAGAAACCGGGTTCGGCGTCTCCCGCAGGGGGTCCCATGCCCATAAGCAAAGTCTAAAGAGGAGAGGCGAAGTCTCCGCTGCAGTTTGCCTGCGTCTGGGGCGCAGGGAGCTGATTGATTTCTCTTCTCGCTCCAGTCCCGAAGCCACAACCCTCGGGGATTTATCTCGCCCATCGCTGCCTCTCACCACCAAGTCCTGCAAGATGCCACGGGCTCCAGAAAGAGGCGACGCCGCCGCCTGCAAACCTTCTCTCCTGAGCAACGCAAGAGGGTGAAGTGGCGCTGCTGCAGTTTCAGCTTCTGCTGAGGGGGGGGGGGGAGAAAGGCGAGGCGGGGGGTCACGCTGGAGTCTTGGGGGTCGATTCCCTCCTGCCACGGGAAGAACCCCCGCTCCCTCGACCCCCGCTGGCTTATCCAGCCGTCGGAGGAGAAAGCAGTTCGGGAGCTCGGGTCTTCCTTCGAGCAGGACCAGCAGAGAGCAGGAACCCACTAATGCGACGCAGAGGCGGTCATTTCCGAAGAAAGACGGGGCTCGCCTCCGGAGAGTCAGCCAAACGCCAAGGAAGACGGGGCACCTTTTGATGGACGCGAATTTTCCCCAGCCTTGGAGACGGGGCGCCTCTCCTTGAGAAGCCTCGGGGATTCTGTGGTGGCTTCCCTCCAAAGCAAGTGAGTGCCCGCCTGCCGACCTCTTTCCTTTTTTGCTTTCTTTGCCTTTTTGTGGGGATCTAATCCTTAGGAGGGGGTTCTGGGGTTCCTTTTCCAGAGCAAGCCGAGTTGCCTGGCCAAAGTTCCCAACTTTTAGGACCCCTCTGCTTCTCCACGCAACCAACCGGTCTGCCAGAAAATCCGAGTGAGACAAAGGGGCATCTTCAAAGGGCCAGGACAGGAACTCCTTAATTCTTCTGGCCTGAAAAGCCTCCCTAGGTGGCTGATGCCATCGATGCCATCTCTGAATAATACTTTTTAAGGGAAGAACCCAACCTTCTTCTTAATTCTGAAGGCAACTCTCTTCTCGCTTACATAGAAGAATCCCTTCTTTGCCATACACAGACACACAGACACACACACATGCACACATCCTACTTTGTGTTCCTGTATAAGCCACAAGGAAAATATTTAAGGAGGAAAATGTATGGAGAACTTCTCAATTCAACCACTGCAACTGATCCCCACCTGATCATTCAGACCAACACTCCCTATCCAGGGAGCACCCACAGACCTATCAGCTCTTCAGCTTTTTACATGTCCACAGCCAGAGTGTTAAAAGAAGGTGAGATCAATAAGCCAGACCTGGTGACATATGTTGTCCTTTTCTTCTTCCTGCTTCTGGCTGTCACAATCATTGTACTTTTTATTAACTGCCAGCTGAAACATTCTTTTTTCGCCACTCTGCCTTATGACAGATCCCTGCGAGAAGCTAGGAGCCCATGGAAAACACAGGCTGTCTGATCTTCAGCAGTAGGAGGGGAGGGGGGAAAGGTTAAGCTAAACTAAGCTAAGCTATGTTATGACCAGGATCTCATGAACTCTCTTGTGTAATTTGCCATGGGGTAAAGCCATCTATGTACACATGATGATTTTCTCTTCAACAACTAACTTCAACATTAATGAACTGAAAGAGACCTATTTCACATACACACTTACTTTTGTGTGTGTGTGTGTGTGTGCAAGATAACTACAAAAAGATGTAAATAAAAAGAATGTGTATGGATTTCCATGAGTCAGTTATTATCAACAGTCATATATGGATCAGGGTGTGTACGATACATGATTTCAGACTTCGCATTAAAAGTATGGATACAAATTTCAGCAGTTCCTCTTACTATACAGCAATGCTTGCGTTGACAAAAGTATGCAGTCAATCTCTGATGCACTCTAGCCAGTCTTTGCATGGTTTATTTGTATGCTTGTGTACATATTTAAACAATGCTATTAAGCACCCTGTGCTGATGAAATTGGGATGTCCCCCTTTCCTGAAATCTTTGCCTTTCATCCTGAGATGTAGACATCATAATTTAGCGGAAGATACTAAAAAAAAAAGAAAGAAAATTCTGAAATCTCAGGTGCGGCTGAGTGTCTGCTTTGGTTCTATTAAGAAGTATGATTAAATCTTGTTTTATAATGGGATTCCTTTGCGATAATTAAATTGTTACTGCTGTTGCTCTGCTTATGATCCCCAAAAATATTGAATGTGGTCGCTTGCACCCAGGAAGCAGAACCGCTGAAATAATGACACTGACACGTTGTAAAGCCATGACAAAGTCCCATAAACTTTGTCATGGCTTTAGACATGTCAGAAGTATCCTCTAATCTCTGAACCCAGTTTCACAATGTTCTGCAGCTTGATTCCTTTCTCCATTGCGTTCTCTCCTCCATCCTCAAGCTAGGACCCTTTCCCCACTGCTCAGCTGGAATGCGATCTGTCCTTCCTGAGTCAGCAGAAAACTATACTGGTATCAAAGCGTCTGATTCTGGATGGCTGATCCTTCCCCTGCCTCTGACATCCCCCCATCATGCTGGGTGATAAAGTCTGAGAGATTTTACCTTGTTGTAGTCACAATAAGTGGGGAAATTCTACCTGAATACTAGAACAGCTAAAGGCAACTCAAGGCTGGGTCATACATGGAGCAGGGACAAGATCCAGGCAATAGAGACAGAGTAGGGCTGTGCATGGGATGCAGCAGAAAACTGAAATTGTCCAAGCATGTCTTGGGGAAAGGCCATTAATCGGTGTTATTGTCTATTTCAGTGTGTGGCTAACTGATTAACTTAATTATAAAATGAAATAAAAGAAATGATTCGTACAAGTAACGCAATTGTATTTAAACATCTACAGTGGAAGAAAATACAGCACTCTTCAATCTGAGCACTTGTATGTGCAACTGTTTACTCAGAACTTGAATTCAGTGGGGTCTACATATCAGCAAGTGGGCACAGAATAATAAATGCAGGACTTGAATTAATGTGGGGGTGGGTAGCAACAAGCTAAAGAATCCATTACATTACAAATACAGAGAGGTGGAACTAGCTTAGGTTAAGCCATCATCATAAGACTTTAAAATCAGAAATATGTAAAAAATATAAACCTGGCTGTTTGGATCAGTTTTTTTAAACTTTCAAAATTAAAGCACGTTTATTAACCCTACCATCTATTTTTAATCAATTGTGGTTTTCCTGCAACTACTGAGAATTGGGAGATATGTTATTCAATTGCCCTTGCCAATTATGTGCTTTTATTCCTTCCCATTACTAAGGTCCATGACTTCCTTTTAAAAAAGTAACTTGAGTATTCAGGATTTCTAATGGCAATTTCAAGAATTAAAGAGCAGTTCTGCACTTGAGTGTCTTGCTGTCACTAATCAAAGTTCCTTGGCAAATCACAGTTATGGAGGGGCCTATCTTAGCGCATCAGCACAGCTTTCACTGGTGTCAGTTCAGCTGTTGCAGTGTGGATACAACTTATCTGAAGTGCATGCCACTGAGCAGTAACAAACATAAAATAGTCTTGCTTTGTTGAACTACTGAGGGAAACTGAGTCATAACGCTGACTATATTGTGGCATCCAGAATTGTGAAAGCTAGGGTTAATCCAAATAGCAGGCCACAAAGGTGGGCATTCAGGCAGATAAGTAATGCTGCTAAGATCCCCATGGACAATGATCCATGTTTCTGAATTTAAAAAATAAGGGAGAAATCAATTAAACATAACTTCTCTCCAAGTCCATGCTTCTATGGTCAGTAACTTCAGCTTCTATGTACCATTTGATTGAAAATGTCATACAGTTTGGTGTTGATCAAATGGGAAGGATTCAGAGGAAAGCAGACTTCTGTAGAGCTGTTGGTATCTATAAAGGATTCATTTTGGTATTGTCCTAAGTAGAACATTCTAGGAGAAATGAATATGTTGAACATTCTGGAAAGCTGCCTTTGAGATTTGTTATCAATGAGTTAGAGAAATATATTGTCGAAGGCTTTCACGGCCGGCATACGATGGCTGGTGTGGGTCTTCTGGGCTGTGTGGCCGTGTTCTTGAAGTTTTGTTTCCTAATGTTTCGCCAGCACCTGTGACCGGCATCTTCAGAGTGCAGGAGCACAGACAGGAGCAGTTCTCTCTGTGCCCAGGGTGATGTGACCCTTTTTGTGGATATTTAGTCACATCACCCTGGGTCACATCACCCTGGGCACAGAGAGAACTGCTCCTGTCTGTGCTCCTGCACTCTGAAGATGCCGGTCACAGGTGCTGGCGAAACATTAGGAAACAAAACTTCAAGAACACGGCCACACAGCCCGGAAGACCCACACCAGCCATAGTTAGAGAAATACTTGATTGTGCACAACAACTGGATCATGCATGGAGTGGGGAGAAGATCCCATTCCGGAAAGGTAAAAATTAAAGCATATATGTCATTCCCATATGCTAATGTTGGGGCTACATACATCTTGGCAGTTGCAAAATCAGGCCAAATATTGAGGGAGGGAGGGAGGGAGGGAGGAAGGGAGGGAGGGAGGGAGGACTACTCTTGTCAATTTAATATTGGTTTAACTCCCAATGTATTTGTCTGCAGAGAAAGTCAATTAAATCACACCAGTTAATACAACATCTGGTCTCTGATCTAAACTGGTTTATACTGGTGCCATTACGAACATTACTTTAATATTTTTTCTATAATAGTAGTATTTTAAAACCAAATTAATAATCTACATTCCTATTCAGAGCTACATTAAAAATAGCTATTTTATTTCAAGGTCTGGACAGCTTGTTATCATGCCTTTATAAAAGAAGGTAGTACAGTATATTAGTTAGTTCCCTTGCCCACCTGTTCAGCTTTATCTACCCTTGTGTGCTTTTTCCTCCTTTCCTTCTTGTGCTCAGACCCGTTCCGGGAGAGGATTTTGACAGCATCTTTGAAGCTTCCCTTCATCCTTGAAATCACCAAGGTCACAAAAGGAGAGAATTACCGCTTTCATATCCTACCTGCAGTCCTCCCAACAAACCTGGGAAATCAGTGCATAAATAGATTGGCTTTTTTTTTTTTCAACAGGCAAGATTAGTCTTTGTATATATTTTTGCAATGGCCAAATTCATATAAATGCAAAGTTACATAGTGTGAAAGAAATGTAGGATGCACTAGTGTGATAAACAGAACAAAATAAATGTACACGTGGCCCTCATCAAGAACAGATTCTGATAATTGTTTATCACATTCCAGTAGAATATAAAGATTGAGATTTTGGACCTGAATCTAGGGAAACTATTATTCAAGTCATCACCTAACCATAGTTCACTGGGTGATATGACTTTGCAGCAGATAGTTTTTCATCCTAATTTCTCTCACAGAGTTGTTGTGCGGACAAAATTAAGGAAAGCCCCATGTATACAACCTTGAGCTAGAAAAAAGATGGGACATAAAAAATACTTGTAATAGTGATGCTGAAATCCATTTAAAAGGTGATTCTTGGTGAGATTTGTAGAAATCTACATTGCTTTTGCCGAAAACCATTTTTTGCTATATTCTCACTTTATCATGTACAAGAAATATGACTGTTTCATGAAATGCTTTTAAAAATGAGTTCCCATCCTGGGAAAGCTACTCTAAATGAAATAAAGATAATAATAATCCAGGCAGGCTGAGAATGCAGCAGGATCTTCCACAATCCAAAAAGAATTAAGGATTTCTTGCAAAGGAAATGACATCCCAAGAAGTTAGCATTAAGAATATGCAAAAATCTCTAGGAAAGCTATATGTGTTTTCTGTAAGGAAAATTAATGCTCACTGTAGACAGTTTGCAGATTGCAGGGCACATGCAAACACATGCACACTCCCCACAGATGCCAGGTATTTAGGAATATTGAGGGAATGAATCATGAATGGTAACATTTCACCGATCTGTGGAAGTAGGACGCAATAGAATTATATATCCAATTTCCCTCAAATTGGCAACATCTGGATATACCTCTAAATGCAGAGTTTGCAATCAGTCCCACTTAAAGCTGGAATAATTCCTGGTGCCTTTGGGAATCTTAATGTAATAAAGTACAGTCCAATAACTGTAATTGCAATTGGTTAACAAGACCTTTTCATGAGTAGGTCTTTCCCCTATTAGCTATGACTGATGTAATGTCACCCACAGTCAGTGGATCATAATGCAGGCAGTGACATTTTCTCACTGTTAATTCACTAGCCTGAGACTAGATTATCCAAGCATTCATTTGTCTTCCTCTGCATTCTTTGATTTATGAAAACAGTATGTTTCCACATTATAAACATACCCTTGCTTAAGTTTACATGAGCCTTAGGTCATACAGAAAGCACCCAGTTTTACTGTTGCTTCTGATGTAACTACTGTATTTCTTGCTATGTAAAGGAACAACTCTTGAAATGCCAATGACTGCAGATAAACATGGAGGTAAATCGATCATTTTCTGTGAAGAGTAGCCCTTGGTTTTTCAAAGTAGATCACCAATTTATCTACTAAACCCTGTTTTTTTTTTTCTACAAAATTCCGAAACAGAAAAACATAAGAATTGAAAAGTCCTCTTTCTAACCAAAGATGACCATATCAATGTTATGAAATAATTCTTGCAGGAATCTGTATTGAATTATTGAAATTAGCAACATAAATCAGAGCAAGTTGCTACAGGAATGTAGCTTTTGATGGAACCAGTAGAAATGCAGATGGAGTATGTTCAAACATACAATTGACCTGTGTATTCTGCATTTTGCCAGGCAATGGCAAACCACTTCTGAAACATTGCCAAGAAAATTGCAGAGACTTGTCCAGGGAGTTACCAGGAATCACACTTACCCAAAGGAACCAAAAAAAGAAAAAAAAAGAAAGAAAGAAAAAAGAAAAAGGAGTTGAAGGTAGACATTAGCAAAATATCGGGATTGCAGCATGTTGTCCCACAACATAATTTTCCTGATTTAAGAGGCAGGATTTATGTGTCTTCCACCAGTCTCCATCAGAGCTACAGACTTTCACAGCTTTTCAAATCAAGGAGGTGCTTATGTTACTTTTAGATTCAATTTTTTTTCTGCTCTGATTGCACAAGAATGGGACACAATCACAAAACAACAATTTTACATTTGTAGGCATGTCACACGTATTCCCTTCTCAGTCGTCTAGTATGCAATTATTGGGACCCCAAATCAGTGGCAGGATATATGCCTTGCTGCTTTGCCTCATCTGTTAATGAGCTATGATAGCAAGACTTGGAAAGCTAGTTAAAGCAGATATACTAGATAAATGGAATCCATTCTTCCCAACTTTGTGTCTTCCAGTTGGTTTGAGATTATAATTGAGTTCTCTGCCATTGGTCATGCTAATTGGAGAAGTCCAGAAATAGCTATCCCAACCCACCTGGAGGTCATCAATTTGGGAAAGTTGTTCTCACTGGATTCTATGAATAATTTTATCCAGCCACTAATATAGGAATTCTTGGATCCTGGGAACTATAATGCCATCTTAATGCAAGGGAAACCATATCCTACTTCATAGGATCTTTGATATATAAGTATTTATCCCTTCCTCTAATATCCTTTTAAGAAAAAAAAAGTTTTAGGAAAGTAATTTCCTAAACTATAATGCCATCTTAATGCAAGGGAAACCAATCCTACTTCATAGGATCTTTGATATATAAGTATTTATCCCTTTCTCTAATATCCTTTTAAGAAAAAAAAGTTTTAGGAAAGTAATTTTGTAAATATGGCAATGAATGTTTAAAATATAAATTGTCAAAAAAAGGGGGGGGGCAGTGTTTCCAAGCCTTCCAAATTCTACAAAAGCAAATTTCAGTTACTAGCAGCTGGAGAGATTGAACCAGATGTAAAGTTCCGCTTTCCTGCAGAGACACATTGTACAGTGGGACATGGTATTTATATAGGAGTGGGCGGCCCCACTGAAACATAGGGGGAGTTTAAATATTCTCCATTACAACACCCAGCAGTGCTCAGTTGGATGCTTTTTTGATGAAGGACTTCCTTTAATGATCCTTTTAAAAGTGAATCTATTTAGATACCTAGTTATTTGTGCTTTGAAATCTCAAAGACGTCAGCCTTTAATGAAAAAAATAACATTGGTAGCAGTGCTCATGGTTCATTCTTGAATGCCAAGGCAAGGTTCTGGCATTTTGAAATTGAAACCTAAGGCAGAACTTTGTTTGGACCCTTGATACATGATGACGTTTAGGTAATGTTCAAATTGAAACTAGACTCCTCCAAACTACCAAATCTGCATCTTGAACTTCTGATGAATTCCATGTGTCATGTCATCATCAGTTCTCTTAATTGCTAAAGTACAATTTGCTTCCACCTGTAAGCTTCTTCAAAGTTTGTGATGTGTTCATTATTAGCAGCAACACAAGCTGTTCACCTACATGTATGAACTTGCATATGTATACATGTACAAACAGAGAGGGACAAAGGAATGTTTTCCTTTGAAGCGTAGAATCCATACTCAGATTCTGGCACTGCACATCAACTGAGTGGAGAACAGCTTTTTGTAAAATGCAGAATAACTTAATGATTCAAGTCCAAAAGTTACAGACTTTTAATACACACAGAGACAAACATTTTTGTAAAGAGAAAACATTTTGGTTAGTTTGCCCATCTTCTATCATGTTTCTAATAGTTGTAACACAAAGAAATATGGAGACTGGAGAAGTTAACATTTGCAAAATGAACAGGATGGAAATGGCAGGCTGGAAGGAAGCTCAAACAGTGATGAACATAAAAGAGCATTGGGGAAGAAACGATTTAGAACAGAGGTGCACAAGTTATGTTCTAAAGTCAGCATGCAACGTTAAACAGTCCATTCCCCAAATTGCCATCAAATGTGGCAGGAGGAAAAAAATCCATGAGAAGTAATTAAGTTGCTTTGGCATTCTTGAGTATTATGATATATGTACCCAGCCAGTGGAAGACATATCCAAAAGCAAATCTAATTTAATTTCTAAAGAACAGTCTTAGAGACAAGGTGAACTCCTGCTCAATTTCAGATCTCATACCCACAAATATGCTGAATGTCCAGCAGACAGAGAAAATAACTGAAGCCTAGATAAATAGGATTCCAAATAAGGGTATGCTGTGGCCACAAGATTCAGAAAATAGTTTGATATGCCTGGGACTGATTTCAAGAACCTATGATCTGACATAGCTGTTTTTATGGAAATCAACAAATGTCTGTTTTTCTTCTGTTTGGCAAAACTGGAAGAAATCTAGCATTCCCTTTGAGAGGAAATAGCTTGCCAAATGTCAAGCAAATGTACACACCTTACATTTTGACTTTTAAAAAGGATTTTCTGATAACTTTTTAAATGTCTTGATATAACTGGTTGAAATCTGCAGGCAAACTTTGAGAGAAATGTATCTGCCAAGTTCAGAGTTTTTGTGTAAGAGCAGCATCTGTAATTAGAAACGCTGATCAAAATCATCCTTGTTTTTGTGAGCAATTCACATACAACATAAAGGTGATCCTAGGTAAGAAAGCTGTAAAATTGCAGAAAGATTGATGCAGAGGAAGGAAGGACTTCAAATTGGAGTGAGGGGATGATTTGCTTTGTCTGTCTCTCTCTCTCTCCTACTTCTCATATTTTATACTTTATTTCTGGCAAATTATATTTAAATTGCACTAATTATGGACATGGCCTTAGGTAAGAAACCTGCAAAAATTCAGAAGACTATGTGCAAGGATTAGGCAGTTAAGATTAAATGAAAAACAGTGGAAGATAATTTTGTCTTCTACTCCATTGGCACCAAAGTCACAGAAAGTGCAATAGGAAATGAATGGGTAATGACTGTGGAGGATGCTGCAACAGAGGCAGGAGTTGCACAAACATCATTTTCCAAATAATGAGCCAAGGCTACATGCTCAAAAGCTGCACAGCCTCCATAAAAACCTCTCTTAGGACTCTTGTTTCTAGGAGAAAAAAGTAGGAAAGAGCACCGAACACTGGAACTTCAATATCTCTCTTACTGAACATTGTGTTTGGCTACCCCCAGTACAGTGATTTACTAAAGTCTATTAGTCACAGAGAAGTACCCCACTCCCCCATACGCTTCCCTTGAGATTTTCCTAATACGGTGAACTTCTGGAGAAATACATCCTTTTTTATGGATTTATATATGCCCCTCTGAATCAACAGATCAGTACAAAGCACCACAAAGTTAGACTGAGATACACTTCAGAGGAGCCCACTTTGATTTGGACTTTTGTCTAGCCTTTCTAAATTTGTTTGGTTTTGAATTCACAGTCCAGTCAAGACTGATTCAAATACCTATTTCAAACGTCAGAGTCCAACAGAAAGAGTTTCATGAAAAGACAAGCAGCTACTGATAAGCAAAACACAACATATCACAAGAAACTTTGGTCTGATGATTCTATCAGTATGAAAATACTTCACGACTGAACCATTTTCCCCTCTGCCAAAATACTGGATCGGATAATTTGTAAGTATTGTCTTTAATATACAGGTTGTGATTTACTAGGCAGGCAATTGTGTGTCCTGTTAACTCAGCAGAAGCACACAATTGTCAAAAGCTAATAATGGAAATCAAACTTTGCCCTTTACCTTTTTTTTTTTTTTTTGCATTATTGAAACTACAGTAGAAAGTTTTCATCAGCTGGCACAGAACAAGGCATAATTTAGGATAACCATTCTGGGCAGGATCTTAACCACCTTCTCCATAAATCATCTGGCTGCCAGCAATGAACAACTGAAGGCAGAATAAAGCGTAGAAGTCAATTGTTGATGTTTGCATTGTAGGAAAGATTGGCCTCTGAAGCTCCCTTCAGTTCTTCACTAATGAATTTGGATGTGAAACTTTCACCATTTAATATTTGCTTTCAATATTTGACAAGACTATTTTTTTAAAAAAGATTACTTGATATTCTGTAGGTCATGAATATAATGGGGGGGGGGGAGACACAACACAGAAGCATTTTCCTTGTAGCTTAATATCCTCTGACAATGGAATCTTTTCTCTTAGTGCCAGTTGAGCTTTGTGAAACTGTAAACACACTAAATTAATAATTATCTGGTTATCTTCAACTAATTGTTGCCTATAAAGCAACATCCCATGGGCCATATGATTATCCTCTCCAAGGTCAGAGAGAGAGAGAATGGTAGCTGCTGCTGCTAGGAAATGCTTAAAAATAAGCATGGCAGGGCTGGAAGGAACACGGAATCTGAAAGTGTCAAGTCTCCTGTTCCTTATAAACCATCCCCCTGACCTGGAGATGTTTTTAGGCTGGGTTCTCAAGTGAAGCACTTCCACACAAGGATCCTGCACCAGCTAGAAAGCAATTCTGGACCTCTCTGTTCCTGTCAGATCAGCAAAAATGGGAGGGAACTCTTACCTCATTGCTTTCAGCTCTGGAGCTTCAAATGCTGGATCTTGCAATAGCCCAGATAAAACAAGGAGGAATGAAACTGACAAATATTTTTGCCAGTTGAGACAGTGTGCAAAGTGCCATCCCGCTGTTCTTTCTTTACCCTTTGTGTTGTGTGTGGGTGAAGGATTTTTATTGCTGCAAAATCTGCAGAAGTTTGGAATAATGATCTCCGGTTCTAGTTTCTGGTATTAGGGGAGGCAATCACAGATCACCTTCAAACTGTTTTCAAGGGTTTGGGGAATGAAAGTATGTCCTGATTGCATTTTTCATGATCACGCTGAACTTTCTATCCTTCAACATGTCAGAGCAGTCTGACTGGGGTGTGTGATCCTCATACTGTTTCAGGCAGAGCATTTTGTGTTAAATTCCCTCCCATTCCCACTTAAAGTATTGTTCATTCTTGTCCCATTTCTCTTGATATTCCCTATGATTTTGGATATTTATTTTTCTGTTAACTCAGAATTTTGAAGCCAGGAATGAGGAGGTCAGACTTTGGCCATATTGGCTGGGAATTATGAGAGTTAAGGTCCAACATATCTAAAGATCAGAAGGTTGGGAAATATATTCAGGAGAAACTGAAATCCTTTTGATTACATATACCAAGTTCTTTAGTACCATATTTTGTTTTAGATTTTTTATCCCACCTTTATTATTTTTATAAATAACTCAAGGCAGCAAATATACCTAACACTCCTTCCTTCCACAACAACCCTGTGAGGTGAGTTGGGCTGACAGAGAGTGACTGGCCCAAAGTCACCCAGCCGGCTTTCATGCCTGAGGCGGGACTAGAACTCACTGTCTCCTGCTTTCTAGCTTGGTGCCTTTACCACTAGACTAAACTGGCTCTCCCACACCGAGACATTTTTTCCCCCCACATACAGACATATTTTTTCTACCTTGTGACAACCACACACAGACATCTTTTCAAAGAAAAAAAAAAAAGAAGAAATAGTTGTGTTTAGGTAGCATAGGGCTTTTTGTTTTTATTTATTTATTTTTTATTTATTTATTTATTTATTTAGCAGACTTGTCCCCGCCCATCTCCCCCCGCAACGATGATCCATGTACATATAAAAAAATAATCTTTCCAGTGGAGTCTGCTATTTAGCATTATTTGATAGCTATTTTATATGGTCAGTTATCATTTGTATTCAGTTAATAATTCTTAATAAACCAAATTACACTTTTAATACAATTCCATTACAATTCTTAATTATTTCTGTACATTCTGAACTTTAGTATTGTTGGTCACACAATCAGCCAGATGTTTAGACTGGATTTGGCATTTTTATCCACCTATCAAATCCTTCCCAAGGACTCGATAGGTTCTTTGGTGGTGTTAAAGGTATCATCGCAGGATGAAAGCTGTTCCAAGTAAAGCTGCCTTTTGTAATTGACTGATGGTGATTTTGTCAATGCCGATGGTCTTCAAGTGGTACTCCAGATGTTTTGGGATTGCACCTAAGGCCCCTATAACTATTGGTACTATCTTTGCTTTCTTTTGTCATAGTTGTTCTATTTCTGTTTGCAGGTCTTTGTATTTTGTGATTTTCTCCAGTTCTTCCTCTTCTATTCTGCTGTCTCCAGGTATTGCAGTGTCCACTATCCAGACTTTTTTGTCTTTCTTATCAACAATTGTTATGTCTGGGGTGTTGTGTGGCAGGTGCTTGTCTGTTTGAATTCTAAAGTCCCAGAGCACTTTAGCTTCTTCATTTTCTATTACTTTGTCTGTTTTGTGGTTCCATCAGTTCTTGCTTGCAGGCAAGTGGTATTTCTTACAGGTATTCCAATGCACCATTCTTGCTACTTTGTCATGCCGTTGTTTGTAGTCAGTTTGTGCGATCTTCTTGCAGCAGCTAACTAGGTGATCCACTGTTTCTTCAGCTTCTTTGAAGAGGCGGCATTTGCTGTCTGTCATTGTCTTCTCAATTCTGGGTTTGTATGCATTTGTTCTTAAGGCTTGGTCTTGTGCAGCCAGAATTAGCCCCTCTGTCTCTTTCTTCAACTTTCCTGCCTATAGCCATTGCCTGTTCTTGTTGTTATCTGCTTTGCCTGCTAGTTGTTTTGTGTACTGGCTATGTAATACTTTGCCTTGCCATGTCTCTTTTCTATTCTTCATTTGGTCTTTCTTGTAGGCCAGTTTGGTCTCTTCAGTAAGCCTTCATGGTGTACTAGCTTCAGTGCATCTTCTTCACTGTCCCTCAGACATTCTTCTAATACCCTTTTTTCTTCTTCAACTGTCTGGTGTACTTGCAACATTCCATCATCATCATCATCATCATCATCATCATCATCATCATCATCATCATCATGCCTTTAAGTCAGTGTTGACTGCTTGGACACGTCCCTGCAGTTTTCTTGGCAAGATTTCAGAAGTGGTTTGCCATTGCCTTCTTCCTAGGGCTGAAAGAGAGTGGCCCAAGGTCACACAGCTGGCTTTGTGCCTAATGGGGGACTAGAACTCCCGGTTTCTAGCCTGATGCCATAACCACTACACCAAACTGGCTCTCATTGTGAACTGTATAGCCACATAAACTCTCTAGCCTCTTGACTGTTAAACTTATTTCCAGTCCATGTCTTTCATTCACTCCTATAAAACCATAGAAAGTTTTTTGAATAATCTCATTTTGTCATCTCATTCCTATTCATCATTCATACTTTAATTTTAATTAAACTTGCTGGATTTAATTAAGTAAGACTACCAGATATGGGCTGTAAAACTCCAGACCACCATTAAGTGGCAGCATAGAGATACAGAAAATTCAAACTATTTGGTGCCACTAGTGGTCAGCCAGGGTTTGCAGTTTAGACCCACTGGTCTACTACAAAGGGCAGTGGGTTTAAACAAATTTATCTTCACAGAAAAACATTAAGCTTTATTCACAACTACTGAATTATGAGTTAAAGATTTATAGCCATTATAATCTGATTTGGATAAAATTATCACTAAAATTGATGGAATATTTGACTAGATTCAAACGGATCATCATTTATGCAACCTTTTAAAAAAGCCTTTTCTCACAATAGTCTCTTCTGTATTATAGTGCAGGAAAGTGGTTAGTGATATAGCATGATCATCATCTAGATGTTTATCTCAGTGAGTTCCCAAAACTACATTAATATATTTCTTTGAATTCAAACTCTAAAATACTTCAAACTAAAACATCTTTGCTACTTTTAATTAGGGAAGCCATATCTGGGCTCCAAAAATACATGATTTATGCATCATTTTCCTGCCAACCAGCTATGGTAGCCCTAGTTCAATCCTCATCCTATATCCTTCAGCATGGAATCACAGAGTTGGAAGGGGCCCTTGAGTGATCAAATCTAACTACCTGCTCAGTGCAGGAATCCAAATTAAAGAATCCACAACAAATATCTGTCCAGCTTCTGCTTAAACACATCTGGGAGGAGGGGTGGTAGTGTCACCATTTCTCTAAGTAATTGGCTCAAGTCAAACTGCTCTTATGGTTAGAAAATATTCCAATTTTGTGTCATCTGCAAATGTGATAATCACTCCTTTCACTTTCTAATCCACATCTTTAATAAAAAATGACTGAACCTTGTAGGTTGATGGGGCCATCAATATTCACTGATGAATATTCCCCGACTATGATTTTTCGGGCCAGCTACGTATCCATTTAATTATCATGCCATCCAACCCACACCTAATCAGATTGTTTATCAGAGCATCATGGAATGCTTTGCTGAAATCAATACAGTGGTACCTCAGGTTACGAATGCCTCTGCTAACGAACTTTTTGGGTTGCGACCACCTCCGGCTGCAAAAATTTACCTCGGGTTACGAACCGGATCCGCGGCCATTTTCCGCCATGACACGTGATCCGCGGCCATTTTCCGCCCGTTCCACATGGTCCGCGGCCGTTTTTCTGCCCGTGCCACGTGGTCCGTGGCCATTTTTCTGCCCCTTGCCGTGTGGTCTGTGGCTGTTTTTCCATCCTGCCACATGGTCTGCGGCCGTTTTTCCGTCCTGCCACGTGGTCCGCAGCCGTTTTTCCACCCCTGACGCGTGGTCCGCGGACACCGGAACGGATTAACGGTAATTACATTGAACCTTATGGGAAAATTTGCTTCAGGTTGCGACCAAATCAGGTTGCGACCAGAGTCACGGAACGGATTAAGATCGTAACCCGAAGTACCACTGTATTGATTATGTCTTCAGAATTCCCACAATCTGAGAGGCAAGTTACTGAATAAAAACGAAATAAGGCTACTCTCCTTAACTCTCCTCTAAATTACATAAAGCATGTATACTCCAGGACTCCAACTGTTGGTCCTCAGTGGATCAAGAGTTCTTGAGAAGAAAGGGAAAGACATGATTTTAACTGATTCCTTCTCTTGCCTGAAAACAATTCTACCTCAAGAAAATCTACTCTGAAGAGAATGACACATTACATTGTAATTTTTTGTTTTATATTATTATATTTTGACTGATTATTCATTTTGTAGGTGAATCTGCTTGTCTGGAAGTATGCACTTATGTAATGGAACATTCACTCATATTAGCAATGGAATTCCAGTTTAAACAGCTTGAGAAATTTTTAGGATTCTATTTTTGCTGATGAACTAATACAACACCTTATTTAGCATTAAAAAATTGGAGATGAAATTATTTTCTGATTTCCTCCTTAAGATCATAGTACAGTGCTATAAGTAGAGCACTGCTTGATCATTACTCATTCCAACAGTTTCTGAAGAGCATATGCCAACATATTTGTTCCACAGATAAGCATGCTATTTTTGAAACTAAAAATATTTCAGATTTTCAAGCAAGCTGAGTAATTAAAGAACCTTCCCAAGAATTAAAATGAAAGCGGCCATATCTTCTTGAAATTAATAAAACTTTGATGAATATTATACTTTGATGAATGCAATGGGAAACAATGACTTACATGTAGGAAGTCTTACATGTAGGAAGAACTTACATGTACACAAGTAACGGTGTGAAAGGACTGACATTTTTCTTTCCCATCCTCTTGTTAAGGGAATAGAACTTTTCCCTTTTTCTCAAACACAGAACTCTGTTTCTAAAATCTCTTCTAAATTCTTGAACTGGCTGACTAATTTTTAGTTGCTTTAACATTAAAAAGAAAGAGGAAGATAAGAGTAAAACCACTCAGCTACGCTCAGATGCAGTTCTGTAACTATTTCTCAAATCAGTTTTCATCGATTACAAGTGCTAAAACCCTCCTGGTTACAGTTCCAGACAAAAGTGAGAAGGAATCTGTTCCTCCATTGGGTTACCAATTTTATATGAAGAATAGTCATATGCTATCTTTCATTCGGAGACCTGCCTTCATTCATAAATTATTCTGGTTGACATATGTAGCAGAATGGGTTAAGAAATGGAGTGGCAGAATTCTCAAGTAGAAGAATCAACAGTATTACTTGAAGATACAAGGGACAGGAGAAAAGAGTTGCACTGAACATACTGTACTACTTTCTGGAAGTTGAAAACTATTGAAGCATGACAATACTAAGCATTCATTCATTCATTCATTCATTCATTCATTCATTCATTCATTCATTCATTCAATTTTTTAAGCATGGGGAAATTTGAAAGGAGCATTCTCTCTTGTTTCCTGAAGGGGTACAATCCTGACTGATGTTCAGGCCAAAGCACTAGTGATGTACCTATACCTCTATAAGATATTAAATCATTTCTGACCACAGATTCATTAAGGGTAAGAGGACTCTCTCTTGTGACTTCTGGGTGAATTCAGAGTTGGCTTCAAACTATAAAGCCTTATAAGGCTTGGCACTGAGGTATTTACAGAGCTGTATCATCAACATGGCAGCAGCCCATCCCATCCATTCAATGCACACACACCATCAGAATCTCCTGGTGATCCCTCAAGTTTTAAAGGAAAAGGGGTGAAAGCCTCCATGCGTTATTTCTCCATTGAAGCCAACATAGCCTCCCGCTTACAGTTGAATTGGCCCTTGAGTACTGGCCCTCCTGAAGCTGTTGGAGACTGAACTCTTCTGGAGGGTGTTTGGAGAATGAGAATTGTCACAATTCTGCTTAAAGTACAACAAACAAACAAACAAGACAAAACCTGTGATAAATGCAACTTCATATAATCTTAATCGTTTCTCAAAACAAGTCCTTCTGTATAAATATATACCAGTGGAAAAATTGCAAGTGGTCTTATTTGACTTAACTTGTTGAATTTTTTTTTCCTGAAATCTGTGTTTCAAGAACTGTAGCTTTTTACTATTTGGGAGCAATTGTGGCTGTTTTCCATTCACATGTTAGGAACACCAATATGGGGAAGACTCCTCTAGACAACTTCATGTTAAAGCTAAGACCCAGCTGGGTGGCAGCACCTAGCCAACCTGGTTATGTGGAAGAGAAACCACCAGGAAACTCAACCACAAACCAATAGCAATCCAGAAGGCAGCAGTGGCCAACCACTTCCACATTGTTGTCCAGAAACTACATAGATGGGTCCACGTAGTCCTTAGGAATCAAGTTCTACTTGAAGATTTTTCTTTTTATTAAATCTAAGCACTAACAAGCATTAAGACATTAAAAAGATGTACTATACAGTTACAAAGGCAATTTCTGTCACATATTGTTTTCTAAGGGGGGATCATTTATAAATCAATTCAAGAGACCTATTTTTAAACTTATCAACAATATGTTGTTGTTTTTAAGATCCAGAAACTGAAGTCCTAAATAAGCATTAAATAGTACAATGTAATGGCTGAGGTGCTGGATTGAGAAGACCTTGGTTCAAGTCTCCATGCAACTTCCAGGTTCATTTGGTGACTTCAGTCCAGTTACTCTCTCTCACCCCAACTTACTTCATAAGGTAATTTGTTTGGGGGAGTAAATTAGGGGAGGACTTCACATATCCAGATAAAAGATGGGATACAAAAGCAAGAAATAAGTAAGATTTAGTTAAAGTAAAAAGAATGTACTTCAGTATAAAGATCAATTTCACCCGAGATCAGGGTAACTGAAGGTCCAAGATGAAGCACATTTACAATACTTGGAAATGTATGATCAGTTAGCCAAATACACATTTTGGTTCTGATCAAAACTACTGGACACCATGTTTTTGGAATACAAGCAGAGATATGCAGATATTTACTACCCCAAGCAGTAATAGACTAATGGGACAGATGTGCAGATGACAGAGATTTGCTGGTAGATCTTGGTGTAATTTGCAAATTATATTTGCAGTATCTGAAACTCTTGCCAATGGTTGCAAAATCTTCCTCTACCCCAACCCTAAGTTAGACTCCTATACAGAAGAAAAAAAAGAGATTTGAATCCTTAGGTAAGAGGACTGTAGGTTTAGTTCTGATATGGGGAAAAAAATATTGCCATGCTGTCTGAGGTATCCTGATTCTCAATTCTAAGTATAAAGAAACCCCATTTTGTATCCAATTCTGTTTTACCTTTGCTTTTTTTTAAAAAAAGAGTAGGTCTGAGTTGAAGTTGTGTCTGACCAACGCTTCAATAAGGCATATTAGCCCTAATATCCTATGGCTCTTGACTGAAATAAATGAGAGCTCTTTTCTTTAAATGAACTCAGAAGGATCAGGTGATAATAAACTTCATCACTTTAGGTTCCCTTGATGAGATACACTGACAGAAAATGTCCAGTTTCTTTCTAGGACAACTTAGGGATTAGAGCAAAACATTAGGATAACTACCTCCATGGCAAACTAGGCTTCCCACAGGTATGGGAAGAGGCAAATTGGCTGGCTGCAATGTCCCAGTAAAAGAACAGAATGAGACTTCCAAGTGTTATATGCCAGGAACCAGTTTAGTAAAGCATTTAATGCAGCTTCAAGCCAAACAAGTTTCTATGAATAAAGCAATAAATCAATGACTTTACTTTAGACTTCTCCCAAAGTTTTGACATTTTTCTTCCCCAAACTCTTCTGGGGACAATTCAAATAGCTTGGCCCAGGAAATAATGGCAACAGCATTTGATCTATCTGGCCATATAATACGTAGGTTACGCACATGTACATGTTTGCCAACGGCTCCAGCGATGATCAAATATCATGTTTTGTTCTCTAACAGGCTGTAATAAAACCAATCCTTTAAAGCCTTTGGTGCACCAATCAATTCTTAATTCCTACCTTTGTCTGTTTCCACTGTCTATTCCATGGTCTCAACTGAAGCACATGAATATACATATGCTGACAAATCTACTCAAATACTGATGAATAAAAAGAGGGTTCAATTCTTCACAGCTGAGAAAAAATAAATAAAAATACATTAAGATGAAGAGTAACTTTCAGAAAGGTACTTCTTAAACCTACAGCAGCTCCAAGATTCTACTTACACTGAGCTTGAAGTTCATTTCAAAAGAACTTTGTTTCATTTATAACAACAACCTATTAACACAGTCAAGATCAAATGCAGAGACGCTCAAAGACTGAAATTAAAATGTATTGTTGGAGTGATGTGTCTTACAAAGTAAACAGTACAGTTACATCTGTAATATATGCTACTATAATAATAATTAAATAGCAAGGAGAGGTATATTTAAAGAGTATAAACCACCCTCCGAATTCAGACTACACTTTCTCAAAGGTATTAAAAAGCCACATGAAGAGTCACATTAGCTATTAATGAAATACATTTGAATGATTTTATTAAAAAATACCCAGCAACAATTCAGGTAACAAAAAACACTTAACTTTTTCTTATTCCATAAGATAGTTTAAGCAAGGAGGAGCTTGAAAAAATGTTTTTCCAGTTACAGAGCCTATAAGAGGCAAGAAGCAAGTAATTATCAATAACACTATGAAACAGCCATGGTTAAAAAAAATGAAGTGACAACACTTGTAACATAGTTTTACCAACCATTATTTTATATAGATTATTAGTCTGAGCTTTAAAAAAATTCTCTGAGACAAAAGTAATTAAAATTCCTGAGTCAGGCATTCATTTTCCAAGGTGTTAGGAAAATGAAACAAAAGTATTTAAGATATCTTCTAATAACTTTTATGGCACACTTTGGTCTTTCAGCAGACTTGTAATTCAATCAGGTGCAGCAATATTGATCTGCAATTTACTTAATTCAATTTTGCAGCAAACTAAATTAATATAGAATCTAGAGAGGAAGTGCCTAATACACTCTTAATAACCACAAAAAATATTACGGAGAATGGGGAAAACAAACCCTTTAGCATAGGTGCACCTCATAGAGCATTGCTCCTCTCTACCCCTCATCTCTTATAAAGATGGCTAAGAGAGGCTCCTATAGAAATACAGTGCTATACAGTACAAAAAGGAATGAGAATATCCACCTGTTTTACTCAAAGCAAATAGTAACTTAAAAAGAAAGATTGTGATTCGGACTAAATCTGAACAAACTGTCTAGTTTTATCCTTATATCATCATGTAAACATAATAATTTCTGGTTTACTGTAAAGCAACTTACCTCCCTGGTTTATAGGGCTAAATTTGTTAACATTAAATACCTTCTGACTATAGATGCACACAGTCTAAGCAAAAGCTACCAAAGGAAAGATAAAAAATGAAAAACCCAAATTGTGCATACCCAACTCACTGGAAGGGGAAGAGTAAGATACAACAAAAAAGACAAGAGTGTTGCAATAGTGTTTAATACATTTGTCCCAGCAGAGAAATAAGGGAAAATCAGATATTAGCTTATTGCTGTAATACAGTCCAAAAATATACATTTGCTACAAGACTACATATATTCTGATGGCAATAATTTGGTTGAAACTGCATGCAAAGTCACATAATAACTTCTGCTGCCCACAATTCAAGATACATCAAAAAGTACATTTTGTTCTGGTACCTGAAGATACATAAATGGCTTAAGCAGTAAAAAAGGGCTTTTATCCAGATTAAACATTTCAGAAAAACTGCAGGTGAGTTATCACTTCAATGGGTGTTATCAGATGTTACTACCTGTATTACTGACTTACAGTGAAATCAATTGCAATCCAAAAACATTTAGGGTTTCTCTGTTGCTCCCTCTCACACACATTGTGTTGCAACCTTCTGCTATCTGGCTTTCCAGAAATTACAGTATTCCTAGCCAGCATGAGTTCCTAGAAATTCCAATTGGAAGCTGCAATATTAGGAAACTGGCGCAATTCATCTGGCACTCATTCATTTAACTAGGAATTCTGTCCTTAGCTAACAGGATATTCAATAAAAGCAAGGAGTAAGCAACAGCTTAAAAGACAGCAAAACAGTATCTCTACTTCTCCCATTCAAAGCAAGTAACCCTGGAGTAAGCTGTTGCTTTTTAGAAGTCCAGCAGAAACTAATAATACCTATACAATGGAGCACCGTAAGATGAATGTTCAAATTTTAACTTTGTTTTCAAAAGATCTTTTCTCATAACATGTACACAATTTTATTCTTTATCCTTGAAGAACCTTCATCATCTACTTCTCTCAAGATATTTGAGTCCAAGGCCAAATATGAAGGATACATTTTCTTCACCCAGGGTCTATTGATATCCTGATTCACAGCAATTTAGATGGCTTTAAAAAAGGATCAGACAAAATGATTACACAGAAGACTTAACAGCTACTAACCATGTGACTTATATAGAATCAGAGATAGCACAGTTCTAAATGCCAGTTGCTGGAGAATCATAGCAGAAGGCTATTGCTCTATTCTGCTTACAGACTAATACAATCATCTGGTTGATTGCTATGGGAATAAGACGGGCAAGATAGGCCTTAATTTTACAGTGCTCTATTCTTACATTCCTAAGATAATACCACCATGTATGACAAATTGCATCTCCTCTGGTCAGGAGTCACAAGTTTAAAACTGTTAACTATAAATTAAAATTATTAAAATATTTTTCTAGAATTTAGAACTAGTCTTCAAAATTATCACCATAGAATACACAAGGAAATGGTATTTCAAATAGCAGGATTACTGAAATGCAAAAACTATCAACCAAGATTACTAATATTTATATGGTAAGAGTACCAATCTCCTTGCCATGTGGCCACTTAACTTTCTTTTACATTCCAAACAAGCCAACTTTAGTCTCATGTCATCTGTTTTCCCATATTAGAATCCCTTTAGTCTACTGAACTCTCAGAAACTGAGGAATTTTTATTAAATTCAGGGACCCTAAATATACACTCATTTAACTTAAGAGTTACCTTGAAAGAATTGCCACATCATGTAAGTGGGCAATAATTGGTTTGGAAAAGGCTCTTGGGATTGTAATGGATATGTCAAATAAAAATAACAACTCAATGTGCAATTACTATGAAAAAGACAAATTCCATGCCAGGCATATTACAAAATGAACAGAAATTAAATTGCCAATATCTTAATATTGCCACACTTTGTCTAACAGTTCTTATCACCACACTTAAACCTCTTTCATATTAGGTTTAACAGAACTGAAGCTGAATGAGAATTCAGGAAAGATCACATAGAAGACACAGTTAAAATTATGAAATTCACAATTCTAAATAGCTGCCAATTTGGTTGGCTTTTAGACAAATTCATGGATGGTAAGGCCACCAATGGCACTAATTGTGGTAACTAGGTATTACCTTCAATCAAAACAAAACAAAATGAAACAAAACCACAGCATGCCTCTTAATGTTAGTTGTTTAAGAATACATGCAGGAGAGGCCTTTGATCTGACCCAGGGTAGGTCTTCCCAATCTACCTTCTTCTCCATCATTTTATACAACTTTATTTTTCCTTAGTTTCTGCTTTCTCTAAAGGACTCTATCATGGGTTATTTATATAAGGCATCCTCTTCCAGATACAATCTTAGGAGTTCCAAACTTAAACAAATATATCAAGGTAAGCATGTAAGAACTCTCAATCAAAATTGGGTAAAAGATGTGTGTTGGGTAAAAAATGTGCCAACATATACTTTGGATTTGAGCATTTTCTTGATTATCCTAGTAAGTGGGAAGCTAAAGCATCAAGAGTGAAGGACAAAACCCTCTATAGAGTGTATAAGGCTTTCCTCCCAGCCACACTGGATAAGACTCTGCTACTACAGTACTATTTCTCCTTAAAGAAAAATAAAGCTAATATTATCAAGATGCTGAGGCCATTATTTATTCAATTCTATGTTGTAAGAAATTCACCTTTAATTGCTAGCATTGAAGGGGCAACATAAAAATAGTAGTTTAAAAAAAATAACCAAGAGCTACTTCTGGCATAGATTACCTTCTCTTAGTTTCCCAAGGAAGCAAATTAAAACTCACAACAGTACAAGTATTTTTGGAGGGGTGAAAACCTCCAACAATTTATCACTGAAAACTGAAATTTCAAGAAAAGATTATTTAAAGCCAGAGTTTCAAAAAAATTACTAGTTGCATAGATGAGTGTCAGACAAATGGATTTAGGGTAATTTCATCTTCATTGTAACTTAAGTTAAACTTTACTTTAACTTGTAATGGCTGTTGACTCAAACATATTGTCTCTTTAGTACAAAGAACCAAAATATTGCTGAGTGGAGACAAATAACTCTTAATAGCTAAAATACCTTTATCTCCAAGACATACTATTCATCCGTACTTTGTTAAGCCCACCCATTGGCTTAGTCAGAACAATTCTAAATATGATCCAGATGTTAGATTGTCAGCTGTTCTGTTAAATTATACAGGAGTGCCTGTCTGCATAAATGATTAAGATTCATGAACTGTATACCGGCAGTATACATCCTAATTTTAAAAACTTGCTTCATGTATTCAATATACACCTTTAGCAGGAGTTCTCTATTAGCCCGCTGCAAAGGGAAGTGGGGGGTGGAGAAAGATAAAGATGTCAAAAAAGGGGGATGATAACAAAAGAGACAATTTGCAGTGTCACCCACCAATAGCGTCCATGAGATTACTCCTGAAAGAACATAGCCCTTGCCAAAAATAAAGGTTTGTTTTACATCATATAGCTTGCAGTCACCCACATGACAATATTCTCATAAATCATTATGAGAATGAGCTTCCCCAGCAATCAAATAGCAAGTGTTTTACAACATTACTTTCAATCTCCTGAAAACAGAAGTAATATTTAAAGGAACAAATTAATACTGAAAATTAACAACTGTAGATTTTTAGGAAGCCTTCAGGCTATTTCCTACCAAATGCAAAATAAAATGTAAAACACAATGCATAACCTTTCAATGTAATATACAGCATTTTAGTGTTTTGTATTCAAATAAATGTGGACTGCCTCAAACAGTGCACACCCTGGATAAAATGTTAAGAACAATTATTAAGCACCAGTCCTACACATTCATCTGGATCTCCCTGGACTTCCTTCTGAGTACAGGACTACATTGTGAAGGCAACATTTAACTGTCATGAAAGTAACTTTGCTATTGCTTAAAGGAGAGCCTGCTCTAATGCATTTTGATATCACTATCTGTAACAGGTGCTTGTCAACATGTACGTACTGAAGTCATATTATTCAAGCTAAAGGCAATCTTAGGTATAATAAAGCTAGTCTGTCTGTGGATTTATATCATCCACACAACGATACAGCAATATTAAAAACTGGTGGTAAGTTGGAGCTATATATATTCAGCAAACAAGACAGTGTTATTCATTCCATAATGTCATTCAAGAATGTGTCCTTAGAAAACATGTTAAAATACTTCCAGTGGAATCAAAAGATGTTCAAATATGTATAGTTCAGGTAAATGAATTTCTGCATTTTCAGTTTCCTCCAAACTGGACAGTCTTAATACAAAGTGAAAAGGAAAATGATGGTAAAACAATGGAATTGGTCATTGGTAGAAGAAGAAAGCTAACTTATGGTGTATTCTTACAGAATCCACACTGGAAGCTTCTGGAAAATTAGAAAATGTTCACTAAAATTATGGTTGCTGAAGAAATACTTTGGCACTATGAAACAGAAGAAATAGGATTAAGTGGAGAGCCCATTTGGGTAAGTACTTTATCCAGCCACTGAAGAGGCCCATGAAGATGGATTTCTATCCAACATGGGGTGCTTGTAACATCTTGTCGGTGGTATTCTGCTCCCCATCCCTACAAAAAGTGATACATATTTAACTAGATTAGAATTATACACTGAACAACTGATTAATACAACAATTTCTATTTTTATAAAAGGGTTGTCATTAAATTCTTAAAGTAGTCCAGATACAAGAACTAAGAGAATATATGGTTTGAAGAATGTCAGCTCCATGCTTATCTCCATTCCACTCAACAAAAACCTGTCCTTGAGCCATCAATCCCTAATCTGATGTCATCTAGTCTTTTTTGGACTACAACCCATATTCTTTTTACCTATGATGGGCACAAGGTAGGGGATGGCTCCCTCAAACCTAACCCACTGTCCTCTCCTCATCAACGTGTGAGTTAGGATTTCCTACATACATAAAATACTAGACCAGAAGTGGGGAACCAGATGTTGCAAAACTACAACTTGGCAGAAATCCCAGTCAACATGACCAATCATAAATGGTACTGGAATTGTGATTAACCCCTGAAAAGATACAGATTCATACCCCATTTTTCTTGTGAGGGAGAGGGAATAATATTATTTAGTAGGCCAATAGAAAGAAGCCTATAATCCTCATCCTTATTTCATCTTGCAAATGAATAAAGAAGAAAGGCATCTATCCAACTGGTACCTACTTATAAATCATTCACATCAACAAAAGAATAATAAATCTGAGATGCTGAATTAGCTCTGAGGATTTGCTAATTAAATATAGTAATCTACCCAAAACCTGTTCATATGTTAAAATTGCAGTCGTGCTTAATACAGTCCAAATATATTTCAAACACATACAATATGGTAAGTAACAAATATGTCACATCTTACCTTTACAAAACTCATTCGAATTGTGCACATTTTGGTGAGCTCATACACTGCCTCAAACCCATGATTGACTGACTGAGCTAGAAGTTGAGCGAATTCCTGATTGTTAAAAATTTTAAGACTACAGCCACTGGGAATCTTGCATACAGTTGTAGGGTGAAATCCATGATGGTAATTACAATTCCTACTTTGTACGAATATGCTGCTGTCACTCAGGCATTCTGCATAGACTTCCCCACCAACATAGTACAGATGAACGCCTGGGGGAAGGGAAAAAAAACACTAAATATTTAACACAGTTAACTTGCAAAAATGATTATAGCGTCTTCCTTTCAGCTGTTAGGAAGTCTAGCCAAATTTCTATTTGAAAGGATTCCCACTGTTTCCAGTTGTTTAAATATGTCAAGTGTATAATTTCAAACACCAAGTATCTTAACCACTAGATGTCCTCCTCTTCCTTCACTATAGTACATGATAGGATTCTTCAATAAATAAATGATAAACTGATTTTTTTTTAATGTCTCATCAATTGGGCTTGATGTGCAAGCAGAGTGGTATGGAAGACAGCCTTTAGGATTTTAAAAGTCATCACCAACACTTTGAATTGTACCTGGGAAAAACTTGCATGCCCTGTAGAACAAATTAGAGTCCTGCCAGTTAGCATTCATCATTATGCTCACTGCTGCATTCTGGGCCCAATGTCATTTTGAACAACTCTTCAGATAGTCACAAGAAAAGTACATTGTAATAAAATCCAATCTAGAATTAAGACATATCTCACTATGGCAAGTCTGGTAACAAACCAACTGACGCAGGTAAAAAACCAACTGACACTTAACAAAGTTGCCTCCTGAGATTCCAAGTGCAAAGCTATATCCAGAAGCACCTACAAACCACAAACTGATTTTTCAGGAAGATGCTATACCCTGAACTGGGCTGCACTCTGCCAGATCATCCTTTGTAACACAATACTATTCAAGTATATTATGGAACATGCAATCCTATCACCTGCTTTTTCCTTAATTTGTCTTTTCCAAACTTGAGCCAGGAAGTTTATAATGGCCATTTTTAGCCATCTCTCTCCCCTTTACCTCTTAATTTTTATTTTCAGTATGACTTGTTATGACAAAGTCAGGATATCTATACAAATAATTGAAATGTATACACTGAGTACAAGAGATTAGAAAATAGTTTACCATTTGTTTACCACTAAATCTACAATGGTAAAACTCTTAATAGAAAATTGTAGATGCAATGTTTCATTTATAAAGTTGCAAAAATGTCAAGTTGGCATTTGTTTTCAAGCTGAATCATTCAGATTTATAGTATTTTTTATGTGGTGTAACAATATTCAAAACTGCATAATTTTATTTAATTTATCCAAACTGCAACACAGACAACTTACAATCATATAAAGTACACTTAAGAATTACCTTTTCCAATGTGTCTCCGGGTGTTCTCAATTGTTGAGTTGCGATTAACATTGGAAAGCAAGCCTAAGCAGAATCTGTTTTTGTTGTTAGAAGGATCTGTAAATCCATCTACTAAGATACTAGTAGAAGATGCATGAAAAGCCTCCCCAACACGATTGTTTAATTCATAATATACAATTGAACACCAGTGCTTGGGTTCTTCATAGGCCACAGGATGAACATCTACGAACAAACATGAAATACCTGTAATAATTCCAGCATCTACAGCCTCTTCTCTACAGTATTTAGCATTCATGCATTCCTTATTGCTGGAAAAAAAAAAAACTTCAGGTATATTCCTGCAGACATCTTCTCAGTAGTTTGTGCCATCAAAAGCAGACTACAGACTATAAAGACCACAGTGTTACTCCAGGCCCTTGAATTCATCAGTGGGTTATATATGCATAAATTGAAAGATCAACAGCAAAACTTCTTTAAAATATTCTAACTGTAATTGAACTATTTATTCCTTTAGCTAAAATTCAAATTGTGTAATAAACATTTTTTCTAAAGATTTTCACTTACCAAGAAAAACAATAAATACAGAATTAAAGATGTTACTTTACATGGTTGGCATGTTCAATATATGCTGAAACATTCAATAGAGGCAGCTATTCTTTTAAAGAACAAGTCTATAGTTAAATGACTTCCATAAAAAAAGTTCCATTTCTCTCAAAAATAGTTTTAAGCCATTACTATTAGAGCAAATGAAAGGTATTTATTTTGTCTTGTTATCCTTTTCCAAATTCCAACTGACTATTCTCCTTGGCATAACCTTGAACCTTCTCTTGTCAACAGTGTGCAACACACAAATATATGCTCTGGAATGCAGGTTTCAATTTCTTATGTATGGGAATCAACAGTGTATAACCCTCAAAATTTTCCTCTAGCTTCCATTTAAATACAGGTCTCAGTGCAACTTGTATTTTAAAACAAAGCACTCTCAGGTTTGTATTTCCCTCACCCTTTTTAAATCCATGATTCAGGTGAAAGGGTAAAATGCTGATCAGATGACATTATGCTCCTCTTTCTGGTCAACAAACTCCCTATTTCGCTAACAACCAAATTCTTAAATTTAACAAGCTGATCCCAAGTAGATAAGTCCGAAGACAGTATTAGATGCTGCACTTCAAAAACTATTACCTCCAGCAGGAAGAATAAAAGGTGTGATGATAATTTATCTTCTTCTATCGTAACTGTAATTGGCAAATTATCAAAAAGTGTCAAAATATTAGCAAATTTATCAAGTACAGTACATCGTTTACCTCACCTCTGCTCGAAACATTGGGCATTATCTGAGGAATTATACTATTGCTTGTATCCATAGACTGGGAAGTATCTTGACCCATTTGGTCTTCAGGAGGCATATAGGCAGGGGGTGGTGTATCTGCTATAAATAAAAATTTTTGAAATTTGAGCAACATTAGTACATTTATCTAGAACTAGTAGAGCTTTTATTTTTTTCATCTATAATCACTACTTGTCATTTGTCATCTTCTGCCTCTTCCTATTTTGGTTTGGAATCTAACAATGTTCTATCGTGAAAATGTTCTCTTCATTCTCAGTTGATGTTTCCATGGGCCTCATTCTCTTCTTCTGCCACAGTCACGTATGTCACAATCTCTCTGCTCCATCTAGCTGAAGCCGTTTCATTTTCTAGTGATTAGGAAGAAGTACCGTCAGATTCTCGGACTGAGATAAACTTGGAAGCTGTTTCCTTGATATTAATGGGCTCCAGCTCAAAGTGAATGTAGGACAACCTGTAAAATGTTGTTTCTAATTTTGCCACTTATTTTACTAGTTACTGCTACTATTTCTGCTTTCAATTTATTCTCAGAACCTCTACAAGCTTCTCTCCTCCTTCATATCTCTTTGCTTCTACATCCCAACCAATGTCTATGTAATTAACATGAGTAAAAATACAGCATAACCTATATGTTTTTCTAATTTCATCTGGCTTTATAATACAAGTTCTACTTTCCAATGTTTCTCATACAAGTAGTCTTTACCTGGTAGCTGAAATGGGCTAGATGGCCCAGAACTAGCTGGAGAATTTGGATAAGTACTGCTGCCTGGAGATGGTGGATATGGACTATTTGGAGACATGGGAAATGGAGTGCTGTTGGGCTGCTGGAACGAATCCGGAAAGGTAGCATTGTGCGGCATATGTGGCTCATTGTGAGTTAAGTTTCTGAACTGAACCAAAAGGCTATGCTGTGGATTAAATTCACTGTGCCTTGGCACCAAGACTGGAGGTAAAACTGAAAAACAAGCAAACATATTAAAATAACCTTGAAGATCCACACAAAATCATTAGCTCTTGAGGAGTAAAAGATGCAGAGAAAGAAGCACATGCCAGAAATCCCAAAATAATTAGTTATACAAACCACAGGAATGTACAACCTGATGCCCCAAGGCATATGTTGTCCCACAAAGTCTTGAGGCCCCCAAATTTCCTCCCGAAATTGTTGCTCAATTATAATGTTTAATGTAACAGGAAGTGAAAATTATTAAAAGCGTGAGAATTATATCTACTGATGTTTACGCTGAATCGAGTTGTGGTTTTGCCCTGGACTCCCCCCCTCCCAATTTTTTCTTTTTTGGAATTCTACCCAAGTTCCCCACCGAAGCTCTTGGCTTCAAAAAACGGCAAGCACTATGAAGGGCATGAATGACCAATCCATTTGCAACTGAACTACAACAAACTGCACAGAACTCTAAATAATGCAACACAAAGCTCTTCTGGGTTAACCAAGGCTACTGCACAAGATGCCTGAACAACTGTTACGTTAAATAATGGAGCATATGGAATAGAAATATTTTAGGAAATATTTTCCTGACTTTGCACAATTACTTGATGTATGATTATTGAAAAAAGCTAAAATATTACCATGGAAATTAACAATACAGTTATCAAATCTTTCTCTCTTATCGGTAAGAGTATTCAAAAATTTGTTTCAAACAGCATAAAATTCAGGGGGAAACAATCAAAGGCAGGGTTCACATAACTTATTAGGTTACTATGTGGCTTTGTTTTGTTTTAGACCCACCTTTAAAGCAATGGATGGGCCCTATCAGCATGGTTTGTAAACCATGGTTTATAGGATGGCTGCATGATCTATGGACAAGGCTATTATGAGCTTCTCAACAAGCTATGATTAAAACAAACCATGAATTGATGCAATGTGTGACTGTAGTCCAGAAAGTATCAATATTCCCCAGATGCAATTCACATGTACCAATCTATCCCTCCCATTTTCAGTATGCTACTCCTCACCAAGTCAGCTACTTTTTGGTGGGTAAAGGCATTCAAACACACCTGGGCTCTCCACCCTTTTGTAGTGATATGGATTGATGCAAACTTCTTTCTGTTTAGATCCAAAAGGAAATTCACAAATGTCCAACGGCTTCAGCTCATGATGACTCTGCAAGTCAGGCCAACGCCACACACGGCAGTAGATAACGTGGGGAAGGCCTTTGCGGTGTGAAACTTGAAGTCGCCCATCTAACGAACGAGGAATAGTAACACATTTGCTGGGCTGTCCAGGACTACTTAGTGCTTTTTCCAGCTCCTCCATAGCTCCTTTTTTCTTCTTTAGTTTTTTTACCAAAGCATCAACTGCTTTTTCTGCCCATTTTTCTTCTTCATCACCTTGTTTCCAGCCCAACAAGCGCTTTACAGCTGGGCTAGTAAAAGAGAACAGACTGGCCATTGAGGTCATTTGACAAGTTTTAAAGCAATTTTTAGAACAAAACTGCTTATTCTCAGACACAAAAACAACTCTGCAACTGTGGCAGCAGTTGATTTCTTTTTAATCCAAGGAAGTGATTTTTTTTAGACCTATAAGAAAAATTACAGAACATTAGTTGATGCTAGCTTACCAGAGAAATGAAGGCAAAGACAGAGAATAATTGGATAGTTTTAAACCTAATTACGTTTAAATGCCACACAATGCATATTCATTAACTGCCTTTTAATGTGAACCCATTTTCATGCCATGGGGATCACACTTAAAAGAGAAAACAATTGGTGGCAGTAACAAAGGAAGTCCTTTGAGCCAAAACTCCTTCTATCATTCATAGATTAAGGCTAATCATTTGATCAAATGGGGGGGAAAGCTTGGATTTTTTTTATAAAGATGTATAAAAAGATGAAGCTTATTTTAAATTTCAACCAATTTATAACATGTCCAGTTATTGAAATGTTTAGTGTGTCTTAAGAGAAGATGCATATCTATTAAGAGATCAGTGGAAACACTCTAGTGATTTCTATAATAAATGTGGTTAATGTATGCAAGAAACATTTAATAGGATTATTTTAGAAACTGATAGCAATTCGGCACTATATACACAAGAGATTCTGTGATTCAGTTCTGGTACTGAAAAGCTATTGTAGGCTTCTGAGTCCCGAGCCCTACTGTTCCTTTTCCTGGCTGTTGACCCATCATGAACACTCATGTTGTGATTATGGTCATAAGAAGAGAATTTATGTCTTTTGAAGAGAAGGAACAACAGTGCCAGCAGCAGTTAAGTAGGTGAGCATACTCTGACAGAGGAACCACTGAGGTCCCTTGCCACGGAACACTGCTCAGACCCCGAGAGAGTCAATCTGGTTTGCTGCAGGATAGAAGTGAAATAAATAAATAAAATATATAGAGAGATAAGAAAACACCATAGAATAAATGGCAAGAATTGGTTCATGGCTTCAGAATGTTATTATTGCTGAGAGTAACAAACACCCCCTTTTCTGTTACTAACAAGGTCCATCTGCAACTCTCTTTAAAAAATAAAAAGGAGTAAGGATGACAAACGGAACTAATGTGCTGTGGCAACATGTTGATAAGACCTCATAAAATCCCTGAAGAATACTCAACAAGTACAGACATAGACAATAGGCAGCTGGCAAAAAGCAGCACTAAACAAAGAGAAAGGATGTCAATAACAAGTCAGTTCCGTTCCTGCTACAGAAACTGCCAAATACTGACTTTGGGGTTTCTGATAAAACTACAGCAAGTCAAAACAGCTAGCCCACCCTCCCACATTTTCAGCCCATCAAACCCGTGGTACTGAGGGCCAGAAAGCTGCCTGCTGGCCCTGCCAATTCTCAAAAGATGCTGCTTCCAGAAAACCCACTGGCTGGGTACGAGAATGTGCCTGGCAAGCACAGCTACCTGTTTTTTCAGCTGAGGGAAGACAGCGGCGGGCAATGTGAGCAGCGACAGGCAACAGTTTGTTACCATCTGCATTCGACATCTCTCTCGATGGGGTGACGGAAGGCTGCACGACTAAACAAGAAAAATCACATAAAGTGCAGTCCAGCGATAGCAATCACACGTGTGCCTTCCCTCCTCTTGCTAGGAAACTATCAGGATGCCACAGGTGCTGACTTGGTACTCTCTGTATTATCATAACAGGGCTGAGCTGACAAAGCATATTTCCTCATTCAGAATCCTAGCTCTGTATGTGCTCCCCAAGAGGCAATAAGAGACTTAGGGCTGTTTTCCCTCGAAAGGCAAGTTAATCTGTGCTTGAAACGTATAAATGGAAGAGTACAAATATTTACATGTCTGAACAGACCTGGACCCAGCGAACTAAAGTTCCCTGCATATGGCAAGTTAGCCACAGTGGGAGACTGAGCTCGCTGGTGTTTCGGGGCAGAACCCTGTTCCCGCACGGGGCCACTCAGCTGAAGTACAGAGCCCGTCAGCTGCTGACTGAGGGATGGCCACAAAAGGCAGGTTGCATGGCCTTGCAATACTAATGCTTTAAAAAGACATTCTGCAATATCGATCCTTGTCAGGTCGCCCGCAAGCCTGGGCCAGGCCCAAGCCAGGAAATCTCGGGCTCCAGCCCCGGCTTCCAGTCCGGCGCGCGGCAGAGTTTCGTGGCGGGGGGAGCTGCTGCTACGAAGGTCCCCACCCCCACCCTGGCTTGCAAGGCGAAGAAGCGCCTAGCGCGATGCGGACGCCCGCTCTACCCCCAGCGGCGCTCGCTTGCAAAAGGCGGGCGGCTCGGGCGGAACGCCCCCCGCCGCCACCTCCCCACCCAGCAAGGCACGGAGGGCACCCTCCTCCTCTGCCCCCCGCGTTTCCAACGGGTCTACCTACCGCTTGACGCGCGGCTGGCGGCCGAAGGTGGAAGCTGTAACCCCGGCCAGTGGACCGACGGAGCCGCGGAGGAGGGAGAAAGGGGCGGATCCAGGCATGTCAGTCGACCCGAGCGCACACGTGACGGGCCATAAGGCGAAATGCAGCTGGTTGAGCCCATGCGTCACTCAGGCGCCCCGAGCTTGTGATTTGCAAAAGAAAGGGAGGAAGGCGGGATGGAGCGCGCGCTTGGGCTCCGGGGGCTGGAGGGGAGGAGCGCAGGCCTGGGCTCTTCGTGCAGAGTTGCGTTCGCCGTGTAGCTCGCGCTTTGTTCCCAGCCTTTGGCATGGCCGGACGGCTGCCCCAGTGATTTCTTTCCGGCGCGGAGGCTCAGGAGCGAAGGAACGCTTCGGTTTCTTCGCGATTGTGACGCGGATTCAGATACTTCCGCTCCCTAATACGACTTTTTCCCGGGCCTCCGCGACTTCCTTCTCTAAATGTAAAGCCGTACTGAATGCAAGGATGCCTCTGTGTAGAGGGGTGGAGTATGAATATTCACATTGGCGGATTTTTTTTTTTGTTGTTGCACAATTTTGGAACTAAATTGGAAGAGCGGAGTTCTGTCGAGGCCTGTGAAACTCTGCTGGCGACCATATGCTGGGATGGATAGGGGAATGAATGCTTAGATCCCACACCACAATGCTTGACAGAATGGAGACCGTCCCCTCCCCTTTCCTCCAAAAAGAGAATCGGGAGGCATTTGTCACCCATCGTTATTGTGCATCACCATGAGCAATAATCCCCCCCCCCTCGTTCCAGTTTTTTATCACAGAGACTCGCTTGTACAAATTTAATCAGCAAATAAACATCGCTGGCAACTTGTCACGATTCAGAATAGCTGTTGATGCTTTTCTGTTGTATTTTGGGGGGAAACATCATGCAGGCAATAAAATTTGCTGAAATACAGTATTACTAGAGGAAGCAATGAACGTTTAGCACGAAACCATCTCCAGTTTAGCTCTTATTCTTTCCTGCGTTATCTGTCTCTAAACAGAACTGCACAGAACCAGTGGAAATGTTCTGTCTTCATGCATAGGCATACTTAGGTGCCACGAGGAAGCTCTCAAAACAGTTGCCCTGAATCTTCCAAGATAAATGACATTTCAAACATTGAGCAGCAAGTTGAAAGGTGTGTTTTGCAAGGTGCCCTCCAATAGGGCTGCACAGTCCTTTTCCTGAACAGAAATCTGGCATTTCAATTAAAGTGAATTTCTTGTGTCAGCTTTATATTACACTGCATCTAACCCAAGGGTGGATAGTCCTCTGGATGATTTTCAGGAAATCCATGATTTTTGACCCCCGGTAGTTAGTAGCAGTAACAACAAATCTTTAAACCCCCTTCAAATTAGTCTGCTGAAATAATATTTAGGAAATAGATCTTCATGGGAAGGTATTTGTATATAAGCTGTACTGAAAACAAAACTTTAGGCTGAGCATGTATATGTCCTGCAATTTGTTATAAGTCCATTCCAGTATAATGCCTATGTTTGATTATCACGCTCTGCTACAGTTAGTTATGATAGGAGCAGCCTATATGCTTTGTACAATAAATACATACAGTTAAATACTAGATTTATGAAATTTTCACTTTTATGCACTTCACCACTCTTGTTCTTCATAAAGAAACTGGCATTTTTTTCAATGAACATCATGAACAAAACATATTCTGAAATAACAAGAATAATGCCAGTAGTGGTACAGACTTTGGCAGCTAATGTGTTGGATGCATCATTATGAGAGAGAAAAAAAAGGAAATCAATAAAATATTTTTATTTAAGCTGGCTCAGTTTTAGAAAAGTATTCTGTCAAGGGCCTCTAAAAACAAGAACAATGCAAAAGAACCCTCTAGTAAATATACACTATCACAGAAGTGATGGTGATGGACAAATAAGCCCTCTTCCATGCTCCCACTACCATATATAGGCCCTTGAGTGTGCTTTCTCCATTGACATCAGCTGCCAGAACTGCAAGAGGTATAGCTGTATATGCCACACAGTTGGGAAAATGGAAGCTTATCATTCATTCTGACTAGAAGATGTGCTGGTCATGGGTTTGTGGCCCGGCAAGACCTAGTACCACAGGAAACAAAAATGTCAAGGAAAGCCCAAGAAGAATTCAAGCTTTTGCATATGCCTTGCGAACTCCATTTCAACCAACTCTGTAGCCCAGGCCACAGGTACAGATAACAATGGTTATCATTTGAACCAGAGGCTATACTAGTTGTCTAAGGATCTTGTGGGCCTTATGAGAAGTTGCTGGTAGTTCCAGAATCAATCATGGTCTGGATTCTTAGGGCTGGGAAACTGAAGTGTGACTGGTACTACCAGTTGTTGACTGTGTATCAGTTCAAGGGCTGGGACTGCATGGAGGGCATTGTTTCCATAGTTCAGGAACCTCTCTAGACCAGGCACCACCCTTTTCCCCAGATAAGAAAATATAGCTTCTTGGCTGGGTATGTGGAAGCCCATTGTCCTTGGTCACTGCAGTACAATTGCACACTCGGACCTTGCTTTGCTTTCTCTTCAGGCAAAGCACTTTAGTGGCCCCACTAAATCTGGATGATGTTTCTGGAGTTTTCTGCAGTGAGAGTTTGAGGCCATGTTGTATCCTGGAAGAGAATGAATGGAGACTTGCTTGGCACTGGTCCAGATGCATATCAGTTTTTGAGCACTGATTAAGATTTGCAAAGTGGAGGGGCATTCAACTCTGGGTAACTCATCCAGCTTTCCATCTGCATGCCTCCTGAAACTAGCCCATCTGAGCAACTTAATTCTACTATAATTCTTGTGCCAAAAGCCAGTCTCGCATACTGCAAAGTCTGCAGGACACAGATAAATTGCACTGAACCAAAAAAGCATGACTCTGGCCAAGAGCACCATCAAATTTCTCAGGTACAGTATTGAGACAGGATATTTAGGACATAGTGTTGCAGCCTGTATTGCCAATTGGCTAGCTGACCATTCTGTTGTTCAATTTCAGCTAGCAGCTGCTCTCTTCTGAAGTTAAGGTAGGACTCCTTTCATGATGGTTGGCAAACAGTCTGTCCTGATGCCAGCTATTAAAAGTACAGAAGGTTAGACTTAGATAAAATATCTTTATGGTTCTTACCACAGTGCAGGCATGTGAGTCAGGGGAAACAAATGAGCTTCACAGAAGTTCTACGTAGACAAATACAATAATTGTTGACAGTAATCTTACCAATTCAGAGGTCATCCAGGTATTAAAAAACCCAACACACATTCAGGAGGGCCCAAGGTTGGAAAGTAGTTTGGCAACAGAAGTTTGACTCACAAGATCTTTTATGGCATGCCTGTTTTCTTGAGTCATGCCTCTTCCTTCTGAGGGACTTCATTGAACACCTTTGTTCTCCTCATTTGATTTTTCTACACGTGCAAGGACTGAGGATCTTTCCAGCCTAGGCTCTGAATCAGCTTCTGCAACAAGTGACTGATCACCTGACTGCTCCAGAACTGCAAGCTCATCCTCCCAACAGGTCCTGCTCTTTCTGACCCTTATCTACATCTACCTGAGAGCCTGCTGGTTCCTGAGCTGCATGGTTAGAACCTGTTACATCCTGGTCCTTCAATTTAAAGTCTGACTCATCAATCCAGCCTATAACACCCAACCAGTTCAACACTCTCTACAGGACGTGGTTTATCCTTGACAATGGGGTGAATCTCACCCCACTAACTTCTTGTTCACTTCTTATCCCCCAAACCATATTCAGAATATCCATTGCAATAGGAATTGGGCCTATAATGTTCTGAGACAGCCCTATGGTTATGGTGGTCATAAAGTCCCGAGTTGAATTTAAATAAGCAATCTTACCATGGATATTGAAGTATCCCATAAGAACTGTCTGGGGAGGAGGGGGATAGGGTATGTATGTGTTTCAGTCCAAAGATTTTGTCATTGGTGTATTGCTAGCTCTGATTAACAATACAATAGCAAGAAGATCCTTGTTCTTGTCTGCAACCAGCATTTGATTAAAAAAACTCTGCAGTCAACTTCCACATGAATTGACTTTCTGGGAGTGTCATGGTCTGACTGCTGAAGCACGGTCAATTTCCAGAGCACTTGGTAGGTAAATGCAGTCCATGTGTCTGAGAAGATGGAGTCAAGCACCCACTGAGAATGTCCTTGGGTTCGAAGTGGGCATCAAGGAGACGGGCAGGGCATGAGGAGGGTGGATAGGGCAGGGCAGGAAGCATTAGGCAAGGAAACAGGAATGCCTTTTCACATGGAGTGACTGGGAAGGAGAGTATGATATGTGCAAAGAGTTGAAGGAGAACAAAGTCACAGTTGGAGAGTATACTGAAGGCTTTGGATTTGCTGAGGAAGGAATTGAAGCTGAGATCACAAACAAATTGAAGTTGAAAAGTATAACAGGAATCAAAGCATGAAGCACAGAGCCATATACTGAAGCTGCTTCAGTGACTGAAGTGGCAGTGTTGAAATCCCCTCCCAGCCGTGTATGCACAGTTGCAGTTCCATTTGCTCAGGCAGCACCACCGATGAGGCACCAGCCTGCCAGCTCCAGGTATGGAGCCACTTGCTTGTGAGTTACCTACATTTGCAGGCCGTAGAGACCTCATGAGGTGGTCGGGATCATCTTCCACAGCATCTGGCACCCACATCAGTCAGGGAGGTCCATGCTGGTGGAGGAGGGGCCTGGTGGCATTGGATCTCGGGAAATGACAGGCTCACTAGTGTCCTCCATGCCCTGATCTACTGGTGTCTACAAGTGGTTGTGACAGTGAGACAGTTATAACTTAGACAGATCACTGGATTCTCCCCAACCTTCCTGGCTTTTTCTACTTACGTGATGATGTACTAAATATCTGACTGGGCAAAAGTGAGTCAGGTCTCCCCTGCTCCCCCCATACACATCCCTATTCAGTAAGCCAGTTCCCAGTAATGCAAACTAGATCAGACCTTTCATCCATAATTCACACTGACCTAGTATTGAACAACACTATCAGGTGGGAGACGAACTTGGCATGGTAATCCAGACTTGCTGATGGAAGGGTGGGACCAAGTAAGGAATAGCCATCAGCTGTCTCACCTGTTTATATCCCTCTAATGTCCTACTCCCTACCCTGATGACTGCCACACTCCTGGTCTCCCTCTCTAGCTCCCTTTTACCTAGGCACATTGCACCAAGGACTAGCCATTTCATCTTCTCCCTACCTGCCCATCTGCTGTGCCATGTTCCCAAGCAACAAAGCAGAAGATTTTATTGAACGGCCTCAGAATGACAGCCCAACTTTTTTCCCCCAAGTCCCTTTCCTCTGTTGCTTTCTTTCGGCAAGGCCCTCTGAAGGGCTGGCAGTACTTGCTCTCCTGGACCTTTCTTCTAGGTGAACTTTCCATCTGTCATCCTTTAGATTTCCACAGAAAGGGGGCAGTTGTATCCTTTTAGTGTTTGAGCAGAATAGGGCACCCTCATTCCCTCAGTTTTCCCCCAAGGTGGGTTGTCTCCTTCTGCTGGTGACCTGCTCTTTGTCTAACAAGGACTCCACAATAAGGTTCAGCTGCAGACCATTAATTGTTTCTGTCTGGCCTTAAAAAAAATTGTTCTCCTTAGCTGGTATGTGAAGTATTTCTCTGCCCATAGATTAACTTACCTTGATAAGCTAAATAATTCTCTTGGCTGGTGCAACAGGCCGTCAAATCACAGGCTGCCTCAGCTCATCCTGATTTATTTTGAGGATTAAGTTATAATAAATTATAAAGGATTATAAAACAGAAAAAAAGACTAGGTTCATACTTATTAAAACAATAACTGGCTTGCAGAAACATGCATTCAAATTCTTCATTCTAAAGGTCATGCAAATAAGTAATACCAATTTCATTTACTTTCTTCATTTTCTAAAATTAAATTAGACTTAGGATCCCCGTTATGTTCTCTGGAGTCAATAATAAATTTGAAAAGTCAGAGGCAACAAAGATATCAGGCAAAAGACTGCAAATAATAAATGTTTATGTTATTCAAACTGCCAAAAGCCAGCCTGGGTAAATCAGACTTACGTTTAGTGCAACAGACCAGTCCCATTATGTTTCCAGAAAATGTAGGTTGGCGGGAATATTCTATAAAGAGCCTGTTGATCACAGCTTCTAATATGAGTCAACCCTGTTATTGTCCCCACCAAGAACATTTGGAGAGAAAAGAATGGGTACTGGCTGGACTTTATTCCAGCTGGATTCTGCTTGGAATCCTCCAGAGCAAAATGTCCAATTCTGTTCCCATCAGGGACATCTGCAGTCAAGATGGTGGTTGATGGCTGCCCTCCAGACTGTAGGCACACACATTCAAATCTCTAATTATTTGAATCAGAAATGTTCATCCCCATTAAAGGTAGTGCTGCATTAATTGCTTGACAAAACCTGATGCTTTTTTTGGTCAGAAATTAAGAGGCTTAGATTTCTTGTATCCAATTTTTCTTTTTTTGGCACGAATTAACCTTCTCTGTCACCATAACTCTGTCTTTTACTTTTTAAGAACTTGGAATAGAAAAGCCTTTAGCTTTAAAGTAAAGATTAAAACATGAGAACTAAAAAAACTTATGTTTTAAAAAAATATTGTTAAAATAATGAAATACAAAAAAGAAGAAAAATAGAAAAAGAAAAAAATGCTTATGAAAAAATTTGATAACATCAACATTTATAACTAAAATGTGTGTAGGCTAATAATAATTTGCTTGAATGATCAAGAACAAGAATAAAGTATGTTAACTTTCAAAGATGAAATAATAAATTTTAAAATCAAATCACCCTTCAAGGGGAGGCCTACTATGACTGAATGATAAATTGCAACTCAGACAGTAGGTAGTTAGGTAGGTATTTATAGAAATCCCCCCCCATATAATTAAAAACAGAAAATTAACAAAGAATAATTTTAGCCTAACACAATTCAAAATCTTGACCAAATCTGCAGTGTTTCCTTTTGCAAGGAATCAGTCTAATTAATTCTGTATTGGTCCATAATCAGGCAAGCACAGTTCAGCAATAAGGTCTCTTTTTGTATTATTTTAATTGGAGGGACTCCTGGTGCAGTTTTATCTTCTCAAAGAATTATTCCCTTCCTGAAAAATTACTACCATCGCCTTCCTTTCCTTCACGTGCTGCGTTATCTTGCCAGAGAATAAGTAGCTCATCTAGCCTTATTTATATTTTGTTCGTGATTTATGGTCCAGAGGCTTTTTAAGGCTACTTTCTGCATTTGAATCTCTCTTCAGCTCTGTCTGTGCCAACTGGGAGAGAAGAAGCTTGTCATGGCTTTTTAAAACAATTTGATTCTGTCTTTAGCAGGACTTGCTCCTGATTCACAGTGGGAATTTACTTCTGCATTTTGCGAAACAAGGCTCAAGTATTTTTAGACTTTCATCATATTTTGCGACTCAGTTCTCTAAAAACAGGGCATAGAAATGGTTGCACTGAGAAATATTCTGATCAATGTATTCTAATCAATGTATGTCTGTGTCTGTGTATACACATGTATGTATGTTTGCATGCAAAATGAAATAATATGCAAAATACAGCACATTGTGATTGCAGGAGTTTCATACATGTAAATGATGAATCAATCTTCTTTAAACATTTTCTTCTGAAATGGAAAATTGGAAAAAAATGAAAACCTGAGAGTATTCAAAATTATTCAGCCCATCTACAATTTGTGCAAGAAAAGCTGGAATACAAAAAGGCTTGCATTTAGTTGAAAACCTACTTTAGAATTTTCAGGTCCTGGATTGATTCTGCTCCAAATCTTGTATAATTTTGTGTGTTTCTGTGGCCCTGTAATTGTTTTGTTCAGCATAAGCTTTGCAAATAGAAGTCTTGTTATATATTTACTGCATCTGTATCTCTGTCTTCTGGGAACTGAAGGCAATGCGTGTAAGGGTCTCCTCTCAATTAATTTTATTTTTCTCCGCAACAGCAAGCTGTGCGCTGTTTGAAGTGAAAGACAATGGCCGGCCAAAATCATCCAACAAGCTCCATTATTAAGTTATATTTTTAATCTGACTCTCTCCGATCATTTCCCTGGTTGTTTTATTACATGGTAAATTTTTGTTAAATTTGCCATACAGTACTTTTTCTTGAAATAAAGCATTCCTCTTAATATCAATATCTAAGCGTAGACAGTAATAGTAACAAAAATAACAACAAAACAACGGTTATGGGTGTGCCAAATGGCCTTTATGCAAAATAATGACAGAAAGAACACAGGGATTGATTAAAAGCTTGGGTTATCAAGGAAAATTGATGCTTTTTGTTAGTTAAAAGTATCAATTTTCCTTGATAATCCAAGCTTTTAAGCTTGATCATCATTATAGTCTTGGCAGCATAATCCAATATGGAATTGTGTCCCATTTGTTTGCATCCTGTGATAAAACAGTTGTGACATATAGGTATTCAACCACAATAGGGACTAGAATTTAGGTTGCTAAGCAATTTGGTTGTTAAGTGAATCGGAGCTGATTTTACAACAGTTGTTAATTGAATCACTGTGGTTGTTAAGTGAATCAAATGGCCATTAAGTGAATCAAGTGGTTGTTAAGCGAATCCAGCTTCCCCAATGGACTTTTTTGCCAGAATTTGCTTAATGATCACATGATTCACTTAACGACCATGTGATTCACTTAATGACCATGGTGATTCGATTAACGACCACTGTAAAAACGGTCACAAAGCACGATCACATGACTGTGGGGATCGTAAAGCATCTTTCCCAGGGCTGTGGTAACTCTGGACTGTCGTTAAATGAACGGTCGTTAAGCAAGGACTAGCTGTAATATAGCAGTATATTAAATAAATACAGGTAGTTCTCGCTTAAGGACCCTAATTGGGACCAGAATTTCCATCGTTAAGCAAAGTGGTCATTAGGCAAAACATTATGTGACTGCACTGCTTAGTGATGGCAGTTCAGTAGTCCCATTTTTTTTAAAGATTTTTTTATCCTGCCTTTATTATTTTTTAAAAATAACTCAAGGTGGCGAACATACCTAATACTTCTTTCTCCTCCTATTTTCCCCACAACAACAACCCTGTGAGGTGAGTTGGGCTGAATGAGAGTGACTGGCCCAAAGTCACCCAGCCAGCTTTCATGCCTAAGGCAGGACTAGAAATCAGTCTCCTGCCTTCTAGCCTGGAACCTTAACCACTAGATCAAACTGGTCATTAGGTCAGGACCACACCGTTGTTAGGTGAGGACCTCACACTTCTCCTGCCCTGCCGTGCTGACCTCCACTTCAACTCCTCCAACCCGCCTATCTCCACCCTGGTCTCTGCTCTTTTGGCCACCCTGCACTCTGCCACCCCTGCCGCCCCTCCCATCCTGAACTCCACCCTGCACTCTGCCTTGCACCTCCACTGCCCTCCACTCCATCACCCCTGCCGCCCCCTTCTTCACTGCCCCTAGCTGACTTTTGCCATCTTCTTCCTCTCACTGCTGAGGAGGCACACTCAGCCCGGCCCTTTGCAAGGCAGCTGCTGGCGGTGTGAAGCCTTTTTGGGGTCTCTTTAGCCAGAAGCTGCCTAACGAAGGGCCAGCAGCTGCTTAGACCAGGCACACCTTGTCAGCAGCGAAGGGAAGAAGACAGTGAAGGTTCAGCGAGGGGCAGTGGAAGAAGCAGGGGCAGTGGAGTGTAGGACAGTCAAAGGGCAGAGATAGAGGGGAGAAAGGCTGGCGGGGGAGTTGAAGCGCACCCTGAGGTCATAAATGTGGGCAGGCTGCCAAGTACCCAAATTTTGATCACATGACTGCACGGGCATTGCAACGGCTGTAATTTTGAGGACAGGTCATAAATACCATTCATTCAGCACTGTCATAACTTTGAAGGGTCACTGAACAAATGGTTCTTAAGCAAGGACTACCTGTATTAGCAGAATGTAATTGAATGAGAAAAACAACTAATTTACAGTACAGTTACAACACCACCTCCCCCCAGAGATAAGGACAGCACCCTCTCTCCTAGGGTTCTGGAAAGCTCTGAAAACCTGGCTTTAGTCCCAGGCCTGGGGTTGATGTTTATTATCTGTTTCAGGCCCCTGTTTAGTTTTGTTGATTTTGTTATTTATTAGATCATTTTAGTCTGGGCTGTCCATCCGATTTAATGTTTTTAGCTGTTTTTGGGGAGGGGGGTTCTAGTTTTGTACACCATGCAGTGTCCATTCGAGTAGGGCGGCCCATTAATTAATAAATAATAAAGTATGACATTCCAAGAAAGACTCATAAAATCACAGAGTTGGAGAGGTGAGAAGGGCAGATGAATCATCCGGTCTAATTCCCTGCAATTAAACCATCCATGAAAGGTGGCTATCCAACCTCTTCTCAAAAAAAAAAAAAAAAAAGCAAAGAGGCGAAGAAAAAAGATAAAGTCATAGTGACCCATCAGTTCTGAAAACTGCACAGCTATCCAACCTAAGGGTGTGTTCAGGAGAGCGGTATCGTTTTCAAACACCTTGGGAAAAGTACAGCTTTCAAAGCCAAGTGATGAAATCCAAGAGGCCACATTAATATTCAGAAGAGTTATAAACTATAATTATTGTAGCAGCACTCTACACGCCACTTCAGCAGTTCCAAATTGGAATGTGGGTAGGGTTTGGTTGTTTGTACTTGCAGGAAAACATGTGATGGTTGATTTTGTTTATTGATATGTCTGTACAATTTGCTAAGCAACCCTCAATAGCTTTGACCTGGACAACAGCTAAATTTTCTGAATTCCTTTGAACAATGTCCTCTAGCCTGGGCTTTGCTCAGAGATGGGGCATAAGGAATCGGGAAGAATGGCCACACTTTAAAAAGATGAGCAGTCTGATTACAAGGGGCTGCACTTTTCTTTTTGTTTTTGTGAGATACTTTGCCATTCGTTTTGAAACCAAGACTTCTCTTTCCTTCTCCAGACCTCTTTTCCTGCACACTGTAGTTTTCCAGAGGAATGAAGCTAGGTGGCCCAGCAAGGAAGACTGAAGTAGATACACACCTTCTGTGATGCCTTGCCAGGACGCACACCCAGGCATTAATGGAATGACAGCCTACCCGCTCCAAAATCTGCTGGTCCAGTTCCAGGATCAGCAGCTGCTGAATAACCGGAGAAGACATGCTTGGGATTGTATTCACCCACAATAAGTGGCTGTAGACCTGCAGCCAAATCCATCGACTTGGTCAAACGTTGGCCATGTTGTACTCTGCTCAAGAAATTAATTTGCTCTGCAGCAATGGTTTCCCTGTCTTTCAAGGTTTATGACCTAACCAAAGCACAAACAAACGGGTCAAGGCTCAAAAAAACTTGAATGGCTCAGCAGAGACTTTAAGTGCCCATGGAAGGTGCAGACATAGGGTGCCCAAATAGCTGAATTATTGTTGTGGGCCAATTTTTAAAATTCGGGATAGAGAGCCAGAAGTAAAACTAGCCCTCCTTCTCAGAAAGCACAGATCGCTCGGAAGAATGTCTCTGATGTTTATGGTTTGTGGAGATCAGTGCAGGGTGTGGCCCAAAGCTGAACAGCTCCTCTTTCATGATCAGATCCAATGCGCTCACCTTTGGTTGGGTGCCAACACTATCTAATTATGAACTGCATTTTAGTTTAAGTGCCCAACTTCATATTTTTATGTTTCTCAAACCAGCGAATCTGTCCCACTTAAAGAATCTAGCTTATTAACCCAATTTCCCAAATTACTTCATTGCCTGTTCTTGTTAACCGTTGGTTTCCTCTTGGTCTGTTGGTTTCTCCAGAACAATATATTCTGTGAAATCATGTAATTCATCCAGGCAAGTTGTGTATGGTCCCTTACCTAAATGCTTAGGCTGGGTAGCCTCTTTAGAGTCAAGGGAGATGGGCAACATTAAACTATTGCTTGCATGTGATACCCTAGGAGTGATAAAAATAAGTGGGGGAGAGGGCAGTGTTTTCCATTAAAAAGTTTATGGGGGAAAGATTTAAGAAGCCATTCTCTACTTCTACTTCAAAATTACATCCTCCAGAACTGCACTGTGGGGGAAGATGGAAAAAATAGAAGGAAAAAAATATCACATAGAACATGAACTAAACTGGAATCAGCAAGCAGTTTGGGCTGGTGATCATATTTTAAGTTATGGAAGCATGTAGTGGGTATTCTTACAAAATGGATACAGTGGCATTGGCAGGGGTGGGGGGTCACTGTAAAAATTGAAACCGCCAAAGTAGTACCAAGAGGTTCCCAGGCTGGGAAGAACCATTATGTAATGCTGTCTCAGTCACTGTACTTCAGTAAGCAATCAACTGTTGTATTTAAGACTTTATTTTTGTTGCAGTAAAGATTCTAATCTGGTGTCATGTCTGAATTTTCTGCCAAGTCAAGCCCAGCAGGATTAAGTGTCTGGAGAGCTGTGATTTACTACCAAGCCCTAGTGGCCTAGGCAAAATGGATCCCAGAGTAGCCCCAATCCATTCTAAGACACCCATTTACCAGAAGACAACTGGTGAAATTGCTCATGCTTCACAATTAGATTTATTTTTCTAACTCAAAAGGTATTTTTAAAAATAGGAATAACAATCAGATATCTTTGGGCATCTGTTTCTGTGTAAAAGTTGGCAAGTTCACCGTACAATGAGGTATTTATTTATTTCAATTGATTTCTATGGTAGCCATCTCACAAATACAATTCTGGGCAACTAACAAAATGTCAAAACCATACGGACAGTGAAATAAGAAGAAAAACTAAAGACAAGGACAACAATATACTATGGCAATCAAGGAAACCGGCAACCAACCACCTGGGCTCAACTAACTTTCTAATCCCCATAGCTGGGAAAATAAGCCAGGTCTTAATGGCATTCCAAAAGGCCAACAGGGTCAGAGCTAACCTAATGTCAGATGTATGATATTCCAGAAGGTAGGCACTGTGGCAGAAAAGGCACACTTCCTGGATTCTACAAGATGCACTCTCTAAATGATGGGACCTGGAGTGATGGGACCTGACCCCTCCTACCAGATCTAATGGAATGGGTAGAGACAATTGTAAATAGGTGGTTCTCCTCCTTCCTGCAGGTCAGTTCTAGTTGGTGTTGATAGGGAGAAACCCAGTCTATATTACTTTTGTGTGGGGTTCCTTAAGGCTCAACACTCTTCCTGCTCCTATTAAGCATCTAGCGACATCGATTTGTTGATGATACTCAGATTTCTCTGTCCCGTGCTGACCAAGTGATGCCTCACTGTCTGAAAGCTGTGGAAGTCTGGATGGGGAAGAATAGGCTTCAATTCAATCCTAGCAAGACTGACTGGCCGTGGGTAGGAGAACTTCCAGATGCTTGGGATTTGCCATCTTTAGTTCTGGATGGGGTTGCACTGCCGTGACCAGGATAGCTTTTGCACAGCTTCATGTTGTTGCCAGTTGCACCCCTTCCTGTATCAGAAGGCACCATGCATGGCCACTTACGCATTGCTCACCTGCACTGGCTCCTAATAAGCCTGTGGGTACAATTCAAGGAACTAGTTGTCACCTATAAAACATGGGGCTGGGTCAGGTCCATGGCTATCAAGATGGTCATGAACTCCTGAGTTATCTCTGACTCCGTCCCCAGAGAAGGCAGGTTATAGTCCCTAAGTCTATAAGCTTGGGGAATTCCACCACCAATCCAGCCACACAGTGAAGAAGCTTAGGCAGGGACTTGCTACACAGCAGGGAGGCTGGTACAGTAGCAGCAATCCCTCCTGATCCCTCAAACAAGATCTCACATCCAGTCACCTGAGGGGCAGTGCCTCCAAACACCATCCGAGAGTCCCAGATGTCCAAAGCTATTCCCCCACCACTGCCCTGGGGTCTTGGCTGATGTCACACCTGAAATCTAGCTAGGCACATTTCTGAGAGGACAGTGCTTTCCTCCACATCCAGCCAGGCCTCATTAATACACCCCAGGTCAGCCATGATTAAATCACAGTTGAAGGAGTCTTTATTCCAGATTGACTTAGTATTTAGTAGCAGCAGCTGAAAGCCTAGGTCTCTGAAGGTCTGATTATTCTAGACTTAGGTCATACACAGGAGAGCAAAGGAACAACAAAAGCAGAGGCAGATTCATAAGGAGAATCAAAGACAGTGCAGTAACCATAGCCAGCAATTCATTGGACTGGGAGACATATCTAAGTCAGTCAAGAGAGGGAAGTCCATAATCAGATCAAGTATCAAAATGAGGTAAGCTAGTACAAGTGGTCTGGAGACATGACACCAATGAGCACCAATGAATTTTGCCTCATGTTGAACTATATTAAACTAGCTGTGCCAATAGGAAAACTCAACTCATTTTTCTCTTGTCCTTCTCCCCTGCTGCAACTTCCCAGACCCTTTCAAAGGCTATCTGAGGGCTCTCTTGAGCAGCATGGCCTATCTTGGAATCAGTGCTCCTGGTGGAATGAAACTAAACAAGGGCAGTTGGAAATAATTTTGAGAATGGTTGGGAGATGCTTGTCACACTCCAGCTTAGTTTCTCCTCCACTAGAAAGTGGGGAAAGTGACTGGTATTTCTTAGAGAAAAATTATTAGCATTTGAATAGAATGATGTATATTGTTCTGATTGCCACTGTTATCAAAAATATGTTGATCTTTTGTTTCCTTGCTACCCTTTTGTAGAAGGAAAATGTTTCCACATTAGCATCTCTTTATTGTTTTGCTTTCTGAAAATATCAAATATGAAAATTATATATTATTGATTATGTGTCATAAACTAACAAAAAAACAAAATCCAAATACTTGGTCAATCATTCTTTGTCAGCAAAAGTCCAGTATGGGCAGCCAGATATAACTATTTTCCTCTTTTAGTCCTGGTCAAACAAGCCAACCTTATAAACTTTCCCTGAATTTTTAAAATTATTCTTTAACACCTTCAAAAGTCCCAGAGGTAATTTGCTGATCATCTGTGTATCTAAACAAAAATCCTTCAGAACTTTAACAGATTTCTTTTGCATGTCCATTAGATAAAGTTTTGTTTGTCACTTCTAAAAAAATCTTTCCAAACCTTAGCAGAGCTCTTTTGCATATCCTGAAGAAAAAAATTATCCAAATCAATTTCCTGCTTTGATATCTGTTCATCTCCTTTAGGGGATAAATCATCTATCAGATACATTTGCATTACATTTAAGTCCTCCTTCAGATTAATTTCATAAACATCCATTACAACTTATTCTTGTTTTACAATTTCATTAAAGCATGTTCTGCCCAGTTTCTCAAGCAGTTGATCCATTCTATCCAGTAACTTGGCTGAGAGGTATTTAAAAGTTTGCACTAAGGATCTCTGCTCCATTTTCTTTGCCTCTGGCTCCCTGGAATGTCCAACCTTCAAGGTCTCCTTATCATAAAGAAACAAAAGCAATCACTATTTTCCCATGAGAAGATATCTTCTAATAAATTCAAAACTATAATTCCAAATTTCTCTGGCCCCTTAATCCATTATTAACCTTCCAAAATCCATATACTAAGCACTCTTTTGCTGCATAGTCCAAAAAAAATCATGTATTTTCAAAAAGTTGAAGATCAAATTTATACTATCGTCTTTTAAGGAGGCAGAGAGTCACCCAATGAATACAGTAAAACCTTGCCAGTCCAAAGAGTCTTAATCTCTCCAATATACAACACGTAAAAAATTAATCCAAAGAAGTGATTAAGGTTCCATCAAGCTTAGTGTCCATAAGGCTGCTTTGTGGGTGTGAGCTTGATGTAATCCCGACTCCCAGCCACTCCACTCATAAGCCGACCATAAAACAACAGTTTCCACAGTCTACTCATGAGTAGTGGCTGTCTGGAATCAAGTGGATGATCTCAATGTTCTCTCCTTTGATCTGGAGAGATTATGCCAGCCTGGATCCAACATCCAGCCGCAATTTCCCTTGCAAAAACTGCCTTGCTAGCCAGCAAGCCAGTAAGACAGCACTCATAAGAAGTCCTCCATAGATAAATTTTCTCCATGACAATATCCCATACCCTGTTCTTGCAAATCTCCCAGTGGTATGCTCATTGCCACCATAACTGAGTCCATCCACCTTGCTGCTGGTCATCCTCTTCTTCTCTTTCCTTCTACCTTTCCCAGCATTAGAGCCCGTTTCAGAGAGCTGGGCCTTCGCATAATGTGTCCAAGGTAGGATAATTTGAGCCTGGTCATTTGTGCCTTGAGTGAGAACTCTGGGTCGATTGATGATCTATCGGTTTGCTTACTTGGCTGTCCATGGTATTCTTAGGAGTCTTCTCTAACACCAAAGTTCAAAGCCATCAATACTCTTCCTATCCTGCTTCTTTGAAGTCCAACTTTTGTTTCCATAGAATGTCACAGGAAATACCATGGCTTGCACAATTCTAATCTTTGTAGGTATAGACACATCACAACAATTGAATATCTTTTCCAAGGCCTTCATGGCTGCTCTACCAAGTGCTAGTCTGTGGCATATTTTTTGACTGTTTGTTCCTTTACTCTTGATAGTTGAATCTAAAAGGCAGAAGCTATTCACCACTTTGATTTCTTTATTGTCAGTTCTAAGGCTGGTTGTTTTACCTGTTCTCATTAGTTTGGTCTTCTTTATATTTAATTTTAGTTCCATTTTTTCACTGTGCTCTTTGACTTTTAGATCCTTTACATTTTTGGCTATCAGGATAGCACAGGCTATTGATGTTTCTTCCTCCAATTTTAAAACCATGCTTATCTTCCAATCCCGCTTCCTTAATATGTATTCTGCATATAGGTAGAATAAATAAGGGGAGAGTATGCAGCCTTGTCACACTTGAAACATCTTTCCTAACTTGGAACCAGTCTGTTTTGCCATCTTCTGTCCATACTATGGCTTCCTGACCTGTATATAAGCTTCTCATGAGGACAATGAGATGTTCTGGGTTTCCCATTTTTCTGAGCACTTTCCACAGCTTGACATGATTGACACAAAGGCTTTTCTATAATCAATGGAGCACATACTAACTACTTTTTGGTATTCTTTGGCATTTTCAATTCTTCAGCAGGCATCAGCAATACTGTCTCATATTCCTTGGCCTTTTCTAAAGCCAGCTTGAATATCTTTTTCCATGTAGGGCTCTAATCTATGCATTATTTTGCTAGTGTGTGAAATTAAGGATATTGTACGATAGTTTGCACACTCTGTTAAGTCTCCTTTTTTTGGTATTGGAATGTAGATTGACCTCTTCCAATCAGTTGGCCACTGTGTCATTCTCCAGATTTACAGACATAGTTGGTTAGAATCTTGACTGAGTCTTCTTCTGTTGCTTGCCATATTTCAGTGGGTATTGCATCAGTTCCTGTAGCCTTCTGACTTGGTAATGACCAGAGTGCTGAGCTAACTTCATCTTCTAGTACTTGAAGTTATTGTAAGTAAGGAATATCTTCTAAGGTATCTTGGATGTTGATATCTCTACTGTACAGTGTTTTAATATACTCCTTCCATTTTCCTTTGATCTCCTTTGAATCGGTTACTATCTGTCCATTGGCATCCTTTAGCATAGCAATTCAAAGTTGGAACTCCTTCTGAGTTCAGAGATCTTTTGAAAGACATCTTGTTTTTCCATGTCAGTTTCCATTTTCAATGTCTTTACAGATGTTGTTGTAATACTGCTTCTTGTCTCTTCTAACAGCTCTCTGAATCTCTTTGTTAAATTCCTTTCTGAGATTTTTGTCTTTCTTGGCTTTGGCTTCTCTTCCTTTCTTGGCAATTTCCATGGTTTGTTCTGACATCCAGTTTGCTTTCTTCTCTTTCTTCATTTGTGGTAGTCTCTTTTCACATTCATCCTTAACAACTTCTTTAACTTCATTCCATAATTCCACTGGTTCTCTACCTATGAAGTTCAGGACTTCAAAGTGATTCCTGATGTTCTCCTTGAACATGGTGGATATATATTCAAGATCATTTTTTGGAAAACTACTGGTTTCTTTTTCTTCTTTAGCTTAACTTGGAGCTTGTACATGAGCAGTTTGTGATCTGTTCCACAGTCAGCACCTGGCCATGTCTTTGATGCTATAATTGAGCTCCTCCCCCTCATTTTAGCAATAATATAGTCAACTTGATTTCTACATCTGGTGATGTCCATGTATAGAGACATCATTTTGGTTGTCTGCAGACAGTGTTAGCTATGAAGAAATCATTGGAGTGGCAGAAATTGATAAATTGATCTCCTTCATTTTTGTTTCCTAAACCATAGAATCCAATTATATTTTCCTCTTTCATGTTTCCAACTTTGGTATTCCAGTCTCCAGTCATAATCAGCATATCTTGCTTGCACGTGTTGTCAATTTCAAATTGAACTTAATCATAGAAGTCATCAACCTCCTCTTCTTCTGCATTGGTGGTTGGAGCATAAACTTGAACAATTGTCATATTAAATGGTTGTCCATGAAGTCTAATCAATATTATTTGGTCATTGATTGCATTGTAGCCAAGTACTGTTCTTGCTATATCTTTCCTAACTATAAATGCAATGCCATTCCTTCTTTTTCATGTCTTCAGTAATAAACGGTGTGATCTTCTGACTGAAAGTGTCCACTCCCAGTCCATCTCAGCTCACTGATACCTAAGATGACAATTTGTAGTTGTTTCATTTCATCTTCACTCTGTTGAGCTTTCCCGTGTTTATGCTTCTTACGTTCCATGTCCCTACTGTAATTCTGTCTTTGCAGCTTCAGATTTTCTTTTCCTGCATGGCAACATTAGCAACTATATGTCCCGAAGGCTGTACCATAGCCACATCATAAACACCACTAATGCTCCAAAAGATCCTCAGTTCTTCCTCAGTAGCATGTTGAATGCCATCTGACCTGAGGGACCCATCATCCAGCACTGTATTGTCAATCATTTTATATTTTCTATCCATGTGGTTTTCTTGGTAAAATACAGAAGTGATTTACCATTGCCTTCTCCCAAGCAATATGAAATTATGCCTTTGCCCTCGTCACTAAAGTGATTGTCTGCCTCTGGCATCTTCCTGTATCACTGCTGCCCAATATAGCTGCCTGATTGCTTTAGCTGGGCAGCTGGGAATGACCTCCATGCCTTGGGTGACCCTGCTGGGAATATATACTCTCTGCATACTCTCCCAACATTCTTCACTCATCCCTCCCAGGAACACCTCCCTACCACGATGAGGCAGCACAGCAGGACGTGAAAGGTATATACTATTGCTGAACTCTAAAAACAATGTCATATTAGTAATATGTGAATGTGTACATCTTCTGTCCCCTCCTACAATTTTTCTGACTCAGATTAGCCCTTCCAGTAAAACAGATATTCTAACCATCCACCAATCAGCATGCAGTTATGAAACACCTCTTCTAAATTCTCCGGTATGCCCTGCCTTATTTATTGGGTTACTCCTTCCTTCAACAACCTGAGAACAAAAGTTACTTTGGTCCAATCACTGAAAAATTCCATTGCCTGCCATGATTCACACTGGATAGTGAAAATCAGGATTTGATCTTGCACCTCTGGCTCCCAGAAGATTGAAGTAACAGGAGTCTGGGACAACTTATGGGGCTGCATCCAGTTGAAGTAAGCCTTGTCCAAGATGCTGCACTAGCTGTATTGTGGCATTGTGCAGGTTCATTTATTTGTGTATTTGCCTACTGTTGTTGCTGCAATAATCCCTTGGCAACTTGTTCTGCCCACAGTGAGGTGCCTCAAGGATCTGTCCCCATATGCTAGAAGGCAAGGTCCAGTGCCTCACTGATAAGAAAACAGTAAGGCTTTCAAGACTGATATCAGCACTTTGAGGTAGACAAGGTCCACAACAAGCAGCAGGGGGCCCCAGAATGTTCTTTATAATATAATTGTTCTCTCCCAGGCCAAACACACACAAACACATGTGAGAGGTGGTTGCAAGTTGTTGGTCCTTTACAACAAGTGCCCATACAGCGGGGAGTGCACAAGTAGGAAAGAAGAGCCAAAAGTCAAAAAAGCTTGCCTTACTAAAGTGCCAAAGTTTCCAAGTCTAAAGCAGTAGGCAAAAGAACAAAGTCTGAGGGTCAAAGCATCACAGAAAGATCATCAGCTGGTCTAGGATCCAAAGTCAAAGTCACAGGATTCAAAAGTCAAGATTGGAGGCCCTCAAATGGGTTAGCAAAGGGTTGTTTCCAATGAAGAGGTCTGGGCTTGCTGCTCTACTTAAGTAGAGCCAGTGCTGGTGTTGCTCATTACAGGAGGGCAGGACTCCTTGTGAGGAGCCTTGCAGAGCACCTTTGCTCTGTTCTCTGCATGGCGAGCCCTTGCGCTGGGTGGAGGCAGCAGCTCAGACTCCTCCTCTTTGAAGACTGAAGGCAGCTGTGACTGTTGATTACCAGAAGGTCCCACCTCAACTGCCTGCAGGTCCTCAGGCAGCAGTTCATCTGCTAATTGTAGAGCAGGCTGCTCATTGTTGGTCCCTCATCTGAGTCTGGGCTTGCCATGACAATAATAACAGAATCTTGAAAGCCTGTCAGTTTTGAAGCAGCTGACAGTTTTTCTCTACTCCATCTGAACCCAAACAAAATCAAGGTACGGTTCTTTTGAGTTTTTTCTAATGCTATCTTTTTTCCCAGGCCTGAGTAATCTTTTCTGAACCTTAATAGTTTATAGGTAGTCCTTAACTTATGACCATTAGCTCAGTGACTGCTCGAAGTTATGATGGTGCTGAACAAATGATGGTTACAACTGGCCCTCGGAGTTATGGCTGTCCCAGCAACCCTGTGGTCACATGATTGTGATCTGGGCACTTGGCAACCTGTTTGTGCTTATGACTAGTTGCCAAGCACCCTGTGATCACATGAACACCATTTGCAACCTTCCCTGCCAGTTTCCCCAGAAAGTCAATGGGGAAGCTGGCAAGAAAATTTGCAAGTCACTGGGATAAGTCTCCCCCACCCACGCACCCTCCCTAGCCCCTCTGCGCTTGAGCTGCACCAGCCACTCATGAACCCCTGTGAGCCCCCAACCCACACCGCACCCCCACATACCCTTTCTGACCTACATGGCACCTCTTGCGCACCCCCACACACCCTCCCCAACCCGCACAGCACCTCTCGCACAACCCCTTGCAGCCTTGTACACCCTCCCTGACCCTTCCCTGTAACCCTATGGACCCCTCACTCCCTCCCCCACCCAGCAGCAGCCACTTATCTGCCTGCTGGCCTGGGACTTGAAACTTCCTGCTGGCTTCCCCACTGACTTTGGTTGTAGGAAGCCAACTGGAAATTGCCTTGCCTAGTGATCGTGGGACTCAGTTAACAACAGCAACTGGAACTACAGGGATTGCTGTCACTAAATGATGCAGTCGCACTTTTTGACTGCATCACTTAGCTACAGAAATTCTGGTCCCAATTGTTGTCGTAAGTCGAGGACTACCTGTATCTATCCCTTTCCCATTCCCAAGGCTAGGTTTACTTTGCCATCACTGTCCTGAATCTGTCCCATGTTAAATCTGTACAGGCAGCACCATTAATCAGCCTTGTTGCTAAGGCCCATTAAAGCTTGGCCTCAGTGACAGCACAATTTACGTCACTGTTCTTTTCAGGCAACTCAGGGACAGGAGAAATACATGTTGGTGTGGCTGTGAGAAAGAGTCCTTAGTTTCTAATCCTTGCGCCATTATGCATGCTCTTGTTTGAACATGCTTCAATTTTGCAGTGTCTCTCTTAAAATGTGGTGCCCACAACTGACAACAGTACTCCAGTACAGACCATTAGTGTTGTGTATAAATAGACAGATGTCCTGTGACCTAGACACTGTGCTTCAGTTAATGCAGCCGACATTTGTATACATATTGTAAACAACCCTTTTATGCTTCCCGTTCATGTTCATCTTGTAATCTATGAAGACATTAGATCTTTTTCACATCTCAAATTTTATGGTTTCATCTTTTGACTGATTGTTTGTTATGTATTCTTGTGTTTGTTTATTCCTTTTCCTTTTTACTGATGTTTTATTTTATGAGATCGTTAGGCACCTAGAGCCTCCTGGGACTGGGCAGCATACCCATAAAATAAATGAATAAATAAATTTTGCTGTTCCCAAACCTGGTTTCTTTCATTGTCTTCTTCTTACGACTTTGGTTTTTGGAACTGAATGCCAGATGTTACTGAGTTTCATACTGTTGATTTTGGCCAAGCGCTAAGAGGAGTTTTTTGAACTTTGAGGCTTTCTTCCATGTGTTTGTTTTATATCACCTGCAGATCAAAAAAGCAGCCCATTTACATACCTGTCCAGGTCGTATATAAATATAGGACACAGGGACCAAGACAGAGCTGTATAATATTCCACTCAAGAAGACTTGCTAGGTTAATGCAGAGCCACACAGGGGTATTCACTGGGTACAGTTCTTAACTAGTTCTTGATCCATATAACAGCAGTTGCAACCACTCCACATGTTATCTCGTCAATAATATTAGCCTGCTGCACCAAAACCCCAAAGACTTCTCAGGCACTTATTAAAGATTAATTTATTATGTAAACTTTTGTGGACTGAAACGACTTGATCATACCGGATTGATGAAAGATATGCTAGCTCATAGAAGCAGGTAACAGAACACAGATAAGGTGCAACAAGACTCTGTGCTGTTGTATTTGTGGCAGGATGTTCCATACCACATTCTCTGCAATGGTGCCATAGCTTTGGAATGCTTCGCCGAGAAGACATGCCTGGTAACCACATTGGGGTCATTATTATTTATATGCCACATTCCACATTGACTCAGAGAGCACATGTTAAAAACCTGGGAAAGCATTTTAAAGCCATTTGTAAATATTTTAAAATGTGACTGCACTTTGAATGCTGAGTTATTTAATTTAGGCTGGTTCATTGTCTTTGGTTTTTAATATTTGCAGCTGTGGCACAGTGCCCTGAAATTCTGGAAGATGTATGGGTAATTATATAAAATCCTTCAATGCAAGGACAACGCATACTGCCCTAGTTCTGATCCCTATTTATCTTATTCTTTTCGCTTTCCATACATGACACTGGTGTCTAGGAATACAGCACTTGCCTCTGATTATGAGCGTGCCACACCCTGCTTCCTCCCAAGGGAGTTGTGATGGCAGAATGTTTGGGGGATCCAGCTGTTTGTTCTTCTTTGATGGCATTTGTTTCTGGAAATTAGAGCAAGATTTCTTTTGCCTTCTAAATTAGTCCCATTTTATAGCACTCTTTAACTACTTCCTCAGGAAATTTCAACAGGCATGTTGGCAGGCATTGATTCCAGGCAGAAACTATCTCATCAGGAAGCTTAAAAGGTAAGGATGTATTGTAATTATCTCTCTTGTAAGCTGGCAAGCTGGTGAGAGGCCCACTACCGGCTAAACTGCACACTGAGGTTGTAATAACAGCTAATGCTCTAATTGATGCAGTTAGGGCTTTTAAAACATTTTCATTGTAATTAGGAGTCTGGAACCCAAAGATGTTCTATTAGGTTTGTGAAACACATGATCAAGGGGAGCAGTCATTAAATGCCCCATTCAACCCTAGTGCTCTCAGCAATGGAATTAGGCAATTAAATCTTCAAGTTTAATTCCATTTATCTTAGGTTTATGAAGCATGGCATATGCTAGCAGAATATTATAATCAAGAGAGAAAATGTTTAAAGAAAACATTTTACTCTTTTTTATTAGAACATAAAAGCAAAGCAATGTATATAGTGGCTATGAATAAGAGAGGGGAAAGGGAGACTTACAATATGCATTTCCACTGGGACTTCATTTTGTGAGAATGCTTCCTCTTCATAGTTCCAGGCTTGATCTTTTCCAAAATGCTCCATTCCTCCATACCATATCCATTTTTTTCCTCCAATTCAACATTTTTTTTTTTCTACTGAGGATGCTCAATCATTATGGAACTGTTTGGGGAAGATGGATTAGTGCTATTATTTCTGCCTACATTGTGTAGCTCTCTCATCTCTTCTAGTGGCCCATTCCAGCTCCAATTCTCTTGATGTTCACTAATATTATATTAAACCAGTGACGTGGATAGGTGAAGAATTCTCTTTCACATACAGAGAAAATTAGAGTGTCATACAGTTCTAACTGTAAAGGGAATTAGAATCACCATCAGCTCTAAGAAAAATGAATTGTTTGAGGTTTTCTAACTTTCTTTTTCTCCTGTCATAATTTAAGTGTCAAGTGAAGTGAAGTTCTTTCAGAATTTCATGATTTGTTTCCTTACTAGCAATGTGATTTTTTAAAAAACATAATATTTTGGATGTCTTGATTCAGTAATCCTCCTGATTAAGCTTTCTTGAGCTAAGACAGCATAGAAATGTTTTCAGTAACTTCCTCCAAATGTTCACCATAGTGTTGATTTATCACTGGCATTTGGGGGCCAAAATTATTTACTTTGTATTGGAATTAAGTGTGGGAAACTAATTAAGTTTCCAACCTTTGAATCAGATAACCTAACCAGACACTACTGAGAGCACATAGTTTGGCTGATGCTAGGCTCTTCATCCGTAGCAGCCACACAGTGATGAGCAGGGGCCTTTTCAAGCAGCATTTGACATTGCTGCATGCCTTCTATTCTCCATTTTAGTTTCCGCAAGTCCAGTACCTGATAACATTGTCAAAGATTGAATATCAGATAAACTAACACCTAGCAAGCAATCAAACATTCTCTCTGGACCTCTTCCAAAATGCTGCCAAAAGTGTTCCTTTTCCCCACAAATACTGCAATGAAGTTGAGGTGGCAGACCAGGAGGTAGTCGACAAAGTGGTGTAAGAGAATATGGGCAGGCAACACCTGGTAGGGATAGCTTAATCGGCACCATACTGGAATTCTAATCTAGGTTGTGTCAGACTTAAATTGGAAGCACCAACACGGAATGTCCAAGTGCCTGATTCCAGCTTTGTCCAACCTCAGTGTTCTGTTTTGGAAGTTGCAATAGAAGAAAGCCACCAAGTTTTCACTGTCTGTTTGCAACATGACAGGTTTCAGGTTTTAATCTGGGTGATCATTTAATAGGCATTGGCATTTTAAAGTTGTGAGGTTCATCCTTCGGGATTCACAATCCATCAGCTTATCAGAATCGAACACATCATAAAAAGTAATATGAGATTGCTCTCAAGTTTAAATGTGAGAGCTAGGTATAGACTAAGCCGACTTTATTATGGCCATAGACCAGTGGCTAGATATAAGCTGAAATACACCTCCCTGCATTTAATCATTAGCATTCAATTTATTGAGGAATAATAATATTTACCTTTTTAGAAACTTTTGGAAAATTGCAGCAAAGAAGAGGCTTGCAAATAGGATTTGAAGTGGTAATGTCAACAGAAGCACAAATCCAACCAACATATTTATGAATATATTGCTTTTTGTCCTATAAAGCCTAAAAATACTTTCCAAGCAGCATCCTGATCAATAAGGCTTTGGAAACAGACAAGAACAAGTACCTTAGTTTGCAGCCCCTGGGTCCCTGAGAAAAACCTTAAGGTGCGATGGAAGCTGGAGGGCATTTTGGTATTTTCTCCTATTTGCAGACACTGCCCTGTCACCTGTACTCAGTGCAGTCATGATGCCAAATGGAAGTGTGCATGTATTGCCCTTGGGATACAGGAGATTACTCCAGGGTGTCCCATAGTCCTCCTTTGCCTTTTGTTTGGTTTTTTGTTTCACTTTCCTTATCTCAAGAGAGTAACAACTGTTGCTCATTAAAAAGGAAAAAAAAGTAGGTAGGGGCTGGTGATTACCAGCAGAAGACTATTTATAACCTGTTGAACAATAGCTGACCTTGGACAACTACAAATGCTTGGACAGCCTAGCATTCTTACTGCCTTGGAGTATTGTGTTCCCACCCAACAGCCTGGGGCTGGCTTTCCCACTTGTGGTTGCCAAGATGCTGCACTGTGGGTGGAGGCACGAGAAGAAAGCATAAACCATACAGGGAGGTTAAGGCAAGTTGCTCGGGTTTTCTGCAGTGAGTTCAGGAAGCGTTTTATTTGCCTTCTCCCTGGAGTGTAAAAATATTGGCCACTGCTCTTTTTCAGATCCTTAATTGTTAGTGTTTGGCTTTTTCTTGCTATTTAAAGTAGTAAGTGCACGGTTTCTACTTCTGACTGAGTCTATTTTCTGTTTATGCATTTCATTTCGCTCCTTTCTGTTTAAAACTACTACTAGCACATGTGTAACAAATCATACAGGTATAAGCACTGCTTTCTTCTCTCCCTCCCTCTCTCCCTCGTGTGTGCATGCACACACCCACACTCATCCACACACACTTTAGCTCTCAAAAAAGCAGGAGAGGAGAAAAATGATGCACAATTTGTTTTGTTACAGCTTCCAGTTGCATTACACTTATTTATTTGTTACACACATCACACACAGACACGTATGGCCATATGTCCACATATATTCTTAAATGCATAAGGAATGCATGTGGTGACATTAGAAGTGTATTGGTTGGGGAGGTTAATGGCTATGTATTTTAATGCCCAGATGCTGCTGCATTGTTGACCAAAAATCTGTTAGGAAAAGAGCATGTTGAGATGATTTGGTCTTTTAGAGAGAATGGAAAGAATTGAATCAGGAAACAAAACAATACATGAAGGAAAAGTGAATGGATCCAGAGAAAGGGGAAGACTGAGAAACAAATTGTGTTTGGATGGATTGGATGAAATCCTGAAAAAAAAAGAAATGAAAACTTTAAGGAATAAAAAGCAACATATTTGAATTGGCGCATGGAGGTGGTGTAAGCAAAAGATCATTTGAAGGGTAAAAAAGTACAGAAGGGTATAACGAATGCTATGGATGTAAGTTAGATTTAGCCATATTTTCTTTCTTTTTTCGTGTCTCTTTAATTTCCTTTACTTCCTATTTCTTACTCCCTTTCTGTACTATGAACTTTGAAAGAGAGTAGTGTAATAGTTGTGTACAGTATGTATATCCCACATTTCCTTCAGCCTGTAGAAATATCCCAAAAGAATGCCTTACCCTTTTATCTGAATTTTGGTCGCACTCTAATATAGCTTACATTGGTTAATCTATGTAGAGACAGTGAAGACAGCAGGCAAATCACTTGCAGGTATGATGAACTATACAGTACTTGCTACAAACAATGATTTTTAAAGCCCTTGTTACATCAGTGTTCTTCATCTCTTTTCCCTCCCACTATTCCAAACAATATTCCAAATATTTCATACATCTGCTTGTCCACTTGTGATAATGATGGTGAAGAAGAACATTCTCTGCTCTGTTGGTTATATGTGTCTATATAAACACGTGCACCTTCTGTTTATAAGACAACATTGAAGAAAGGAAGTGGTTCGTGAGCCAAGCAAGAACCGTATTGCAGATAATATCGAAACCAATACTTTCAAGAGACAATTTCTTTACATATCAGTGTGTTTTAGTGTACTTCATAAATATGTTAAGAAATATTTTATTGAAAATAGAAGCTTCTTTCGTTATTACAAATCACAGGAATATTAATATTTCTAGACAAATAGACAGCATGTTTTAAATTTTACACTGATAGACCTCTAAAGGGTCACAGTAATTTAGGAATCTTTGTAATTTCAGAAGTACTTAATTAGAAAAAGGAGTGATCCAGGTGTATAAAATGCTTACATGTTCATAATACTAGATGTGTTCATACTGAACAAAGGAAGGCAGAGTGATTGAAGTGGATAAGACTATCCATCTAGATTTGCCCTCTGGGGGAAAATGACAAAGGTTTTGACTTCATAAAAAAAACATACACTATGTGGCAATTTTCCCCCATCCCTCCAAAAGCAGTGCCATCTTGAGAAAAAAAGCTCATTTTGGACCAAACCTTAAGAAGGCTACTACTAAATCAGAAGAAAGAGGGGACCAGGAATGGCTCAGCAGCAAATTGCACGCACTGAATGCAAGTCCCACATCCCATTCTTGGAATGAGCAGTTCAGGGATCTCAGATACAATAATTGGATTAAGAGGGACCTCATGCCTGAGTCCTTGGGGAGATACTAAATAAAGGCTGGATCAGTGGCAACCTTAGATGTTCATAAAAAGCGCTCCAAATTCTGAACAGTACTATAGGAATGAACTACTGCATAAAAATGCTTAGCTCGCCTTTCTCTTTCTAACGTACTGAAATGTGGACTGTTTCAGGGAATGTCATAGGAGCAGTGACTTTGCGTCCCCTAATCCAGCCCCTCCCAAAGGTTGGGAATTCTCAAAGTTGTTTCCCTCTGCCGCTTCTGGAGAATGCCACTTAAGAGCAGTGGGTTTTAAGATCTTGTATGTGGCAATGACTATGTTTGGTAATGATGATTCCTTTAGTGACCGCTAGAGGGATTCCTTGCTTTTTGTTCTAGAAAATATACAGATACTGATAATTTCATTTTATCTGGGGAGGTAGTATCTGCTTGTTTTAATGACACACGTTTCCTTTTATTTTATTCTGCTGCTCTAAATAGGTTTGTTTTTAACTTGTTGCTATTAGATGTTTTGAATTTTTTAAAGGAAAGGTGAGATACTGTGTAGGTGCACATGTATATGTGAAAAATTGATCTAAAAAGTGCTCACATTTGGCCAGTCTTTTCTATAACAGACTGATTATACAAGGAATGGATTAAAATGTTTGTTCTAAAATGTTTAAGAATATATTTAAAAACAGTGCTTGGTTCAGTTGTACATTTTCTTTCCACTTGTAGCTGATTTGATCATTTGGCTTCCACGAGACCCAAGTAGAACCAATATGTTGTGTACATTTTCAACTAATTATCCACCCTTCTAGCCTTAGTAGATGCCATTGTATGGGATCCATTGAGCCACAGTTAGAGCAGGAGGTCGGGAGAAGCACAGTGAGAAACTGTATTCAAAAGAGAGTCCATTAAATGGAAGAAGCCATTTTCATAGATCAGAAAATTGTTTCATTGTTAACATCATACTGTTTTTGCAAAGGAATAGCCCAAATATTAGTAAAACCTGTGTGTACTTTAGAAATAATGTCAAGTTGAATTAGTCTGGCAATCAGAGCTGTTTAAAAGTGAGGGATCTGTGGATTTTACTTGTTTCCTTAGAACCACAATTCCTAAACAATCTGCTTTCTCTCTGGTTACCATTCTAATCCAGAGGAACAAGAAAGATTTACAGAGTGGCATCTGTAGCAATAGTTTTAAATTATACCCAAATTTAATCTTGTTGACAGTATGGCAATTTATTTTTTACTAATTCATGATCCTAGAAGATGGCTTTAGCCATTGTAGCTTTTTTAGAATCTGATGCTTATTTATTTATTTTGTTGTTCATATTATTGGTGTAGTCTGGCATTGTTACTCTTTTGATCTAAGGGAGGAGAACGTAACTTAAATTCCTGGCCACATTCATAAATACAGGAAATCTATGTTTTGTTTATTTTAATACTCACATGTACAGTATTTCAAATTCAGATGATCATAACATGATTTTTTGGTTTTGTTCTAAAACTTCAAAGATATATGGATATATAGTTGTGGGAAGAGCAACAATAACTAGAAGCATATAGCTTGCATTTAAAAAATAAATTACTTTTTTCAATAGCATAGGAAAAACATTAAACAATCTGGGCTGGATTGGGCAGGGGTGGAAACTGGTGGCCCTTCAGGAATAATTAGACAACAATACCCATCATTACTAGCCAATGATCGACTGAATGGAATTGTGTTCCATCAACTCCTGGACAACAGGTACAGCAACAGCCTTAGAAGTGACAATGAAGACATTGAAGTGGTGGATAGCTTCTAACTTTTAGGATAATCAATAAATAGTAAAGGAACCAAGGAAATATGCCACAGGCTAGCAATCAATAAAGCAGCAATGAAAGCCCTGGAAAAATGACTAAGATGCCAGGATGTGTTTATGAATGGAACAATCAGAATCGTGCAGACAATGGGTTTCCCTCTGATATTCTGTGGAAGTGAAAGTTGGATTTTGAAGAAGCAGGATAGAAAGAGTATTGATGCTTTTGAACTTGGATGTTGGAGAAGACACCTGAGAATACCATGGATAGCCAAAAAACCCCCAAAACAAATGGATCAGAGACTAAAAGACTAGGCTGAAACTATCATATTTTGGGCAAAGACCTACAGTCCTAAGAAGTCTATAATGCTGGAAAGATGGAAGGCAAGAGAGGAAGAGGATGACCAGCAACAAGGTGGATGGACTCAATTACAGTGACAACAGGTGTGCTGTGGAAGAATGCAACATGCTGTGGCAGTTTTGCTCTTGGTGAAATCTGATACATTTTACTAGCCTTTCAGGTGGTGTTGTGATTCCTAGTGGGTGGGATTAGCCTGGCACCCATTGGCCACTAATGTGGACATACTCCCTTGCCTCTGGCCCTTGTGTATTGTGTTCCAGGGCCATTCTGCTTCAAGCAACAGATGAATTTGCTTCTTTCAAACTGGCCTCTCTCCTGTACCTGCCAGGTCTCCAAGTCACTATCCAGCTTAAAAATCTAGATCAGCCTGAACAACAGATGACCAGTGGAAGTACTGGAGAAACTGCACAGTGAAGCAAACAGAAAAATTCTCCCCATGTCTGTTAATTGTTGGGGAGGGGCTGCTTTTAAACACTAGTTTAGCACTGTTCTGAAATAGTACTAACTCCAAGTCCAAAAGGAGCAGGAATTGACAGGAATGTTAAGAATTGTACTATGAAGCAGCAGCAGAGAGGCTGTTTTCTTTCTCTTTCTCTCTCCTGGTTCACCATGACCCTCCCCTACTGATTGGCTGCTTTCAAGGTATTCACACATCCCTTTGAATACACCCAGAGCAAATTCTTGCACAAACCCAGAGTAAAATTTTGACTGATGGTTAATGCTGATGGTCTAGCTATCTACCAGGACCTGCCTCCTCCCCAGGGCTATCCTGCACTAAGGAGAATGATTGGCGGATATTTTCCCATCAGTTAGTGACATTTGGTGGGAGGAAAATGAAACAAAACTGGAGGAGCTCTAAGAATCCCTATCCTTTATATGACCAATATTCTATCAGTAAGGACAGCACTGTTTGCCAGGGTTTTGTTTGTGGCAGGATAGAGATTGCCAGTGGGCATACCTCATGTTATACTGGCTTAGTTTTCTCCCAGATCAAGGTCTGGTGAACAGCACTTTCACTTGGCTATGAGGAAGAGCCTTTAGAGAGTATAGACAGGGAGTATAGCATCAAAATCCAAGACAATGAGGGCTGAAAGCAAATATATTTGCATAGCTTAAATCTTTTAATTTTATTTATGGCCTTGGTTTTTGATCCTGACCTTCTTTAGGCTAAACTCACTGACCTACGAAGTCTCACAATCAAATCAGACACATGGGAAACCAAGCACTTATTGTGAGCTAGAATTCTTCTACTGTTACCTTTATTCTTACCCGTCTGTTTTTATAGCTTAACTAAACTCCATTTGTATTCCATTATACCACCTGAATGTTCTGGAAAGGCTGTGAGGAGTTGCCTGGTGCTGAACTATTTTCAGCGACAGAGGCAGGAGGTAAACAGAGCTTGACCCGTCATGTTTCAGGAGGTGTGTGGGGCGTGTAGGTGCTCCTATGCTAGTAAGCTGAAACTAAACAAATTACACTGGAGTTCTTAGTGCCAGAACATAGGGAGCAAGACAGATAGTCCTCTAACTTTGTAAACTTGCCCAAGAGAGGGCTCATTTAGTTTAGATTAACTTCTTTTTTTTTTTTTGATCCTATGTAATGAGATTTATGGAAATAAATTTCAGGAGACACCAAGTACAGAGGCTCTATTTAATAATTCTTGTGTATAAGTTTGGTATGCAAGAGGAGGAGGTCGGAGACAGAGCCTACTAATAAATCCCATGCCGTTTTTATTGCCCTGGAGGATGACTGTCTGCAAAGTAGAGGCTCTTCTGTTTGTGAGTGTTCTTCTATAGATGTTTTAATCCTCATCTTACATGTTAGGGGAGCACACACAACTATCTACCCACTGTGAGGCTCAACTGCTAATACTGCATTTATTTCTTTCAGCACTGTTCTATGAGGCAAGGCTGGTTCTCCATACCAGTCCTTGCCGTGTGATAATCCATGAACTGTAGTTACATGCCCACATGAAGACTGGTGTAAATCAGTCTTTCTGTATTCTAAGATGCAGCCAGAGAATGTGGAGACCTGTTTACTTAACATTATGTTTATCTTTGTCCTGGTGATTGTGGGGCAGCAATGTTAATAGGCACTGTTAATAGGCACTGGATTTTTTATAATGTACTATCTGTGAAGTCCTACTGTTCCAGAAGGTTATGTGGAAAAAGAGCAATGGTTGTACAAGTTCACCTTTCTTTTCATCTTCTCATGATCGACTACACTCGTTGAAATCCCTTCTTATACCCATCTATTGATGTTACTAAAGTCATGAGTTTCTTTACATCTCCTGGGGCTACTCTGTCACAGGAAAAGGGGAGGGTAGAAACCAAAATGGAAAGTTGCAATTACTAGTTTAAAAGAAGGAAACAATTATCTATTTAAGATAATAGTCTTGAGAATAGTCTGCCTGCCCTCAAAATTAAACCTATAAACATAGATGTTGTAGCAGATATAAACATCTCTCATTTTTCTCAGCCTCTGTAGTAAGACACTTTACAAAAAAACTTCAGGGATTTATTAACTTGGAAAATAACATCAGAGTGAGTTTGAATTCATATGCATACTAGCTATGCTCTCAGGATAAAAAAAAGGGGGGAGGCGGTGGTTCCCTTTGCTTTCTGCTTGAATAAACTTCCTGTTCATTTCAGACATTTGAAACAAGGAGAACAAATGTATTTGGATTCTGGTTTGAACCACACCAATTGGCTGCCTGAAAGCAAGCAGCAAATGACACCCCACTTCTCAATCAGGTTGTACAGAACCCAAAAGCAAGTTTGGCACTGTAGGTAGAAAATTATGCACCCCTTCTAGGGCAGTACAAAGACAGCAACAAATGAAATGCTGTAACTATTCCTTGACCTTTCATGACATTCAGCACCTGCTTCACTTTGCTCCAGTATGGGCAATGCTGGTTTACACCGTGGGCCTCAGCCCCCTACCCCAGCTGCCACATGTTTAGCATCTGCAAGTTCAGAGCCTAGACATTCAGTGTGGACATTTATGGATTGTTTATGGAATCAAGGATGTTACATTCAGTGGCTTTCCAATGGTATATAAATCAGTGTTTCTCAACCTTGGCAGGTTGAAGATGTGTGGACTTCAACTTTCAGAATTCCTCAGCCAGCCATGCTGGCTAGGGAATTCTGGGAGTTGAAGTCCACATATCTTCCAGTTGCCAAGGTTGAGAAACACTGTATAAAGGATACCCCACTTAGGTCCTATTCCTAGTCATATCATTAGAATAAGGCTGATATTGAAAGTGCTACTCTTAGAGGCTGACCACTGAAGAAGATAAGAAAAGCAGCTTAACTTATGGGGATCTCACCCATAAAGGTTAAACTGATGTTTGCTTAACCTGCTCCATAATAAAGAACTGGTTTTTTTAGAAAGAAAAAGTCTTAGCCATAATATGCATTAATGATATTCATTCAGGGCCCAAGCAATGCAGGTGGTCCTCATTTAGCAACTGCCTCATTTAGCAACTGTTCACAGTTATGACATGATGAAAAAGTAACTTTATGACCAATGCCTGCATTTATGACCTTCACAGATCTGTAAAGCAAAGGAAAGCTGAAGTAAGATCATAAGTACAGTCGCAGTTTTACTCAGCAACCTCTTCACTAATGACTGAGTTGCCAGTCCCAGTTGTGGTCGCTAAACAAGGACTACCTGTACATCCTTCTTTTTCAGGATTTTACCATAAGGAAAATATTTACGGTTTACAGATGGTGATGAATCTAAATTACTTTCCTTGTCTGGGAGCAAATGTCCCTGAAATCGGGTGGGGGTGGGGGGAGGGGGTTGTGTTGGAATTAGCTAACGAAATCTAGAGAGATTTTTGAAATTATTCAAAGCACTATTTTCTCAGAAAACGTTCATTCACAAATGTGATTTCTCTTTGATAGATGCTGGACATTTTTCTTTTCTGATTTATGCATAGACTAGTCCTTTTTTTTTTTTTCCTGATTCACACTAATGGGATTGATGGTACATATATTTCTAGTAAGATATTCCAACCCCCACCCCACTGACCCTTGTCTCCTTTTCATTCATTTGGAATTAAAAACAAATAAAACCTTTAAAATCTGTCTCATCAGTCACTTAGCTGCTGTTGTTTTTGTTCTATAAACTAAATCCTAGATGCCTTCATTGCTGCTGAATGCCAGATTTCACAATGGCATCAGAGCTGAAGCAATAACTCCTTTGGAAACTAAACAGATTCCCTGATGTCAGGGTGCTTTTCCCATCACAAATTCAAAGAGCTTAGTTGTACTGCAGAGCAAGTTAAGAAATAGTTTATGGCACTCCAAGTACCGAGAAGCTGAAGGCTTTGAAACTCAGAATCAAAAGGAAATGTATATACCAGTGACAAAGGGAAACATTTTGCCTGGGCATAGTTCATATTTCTGCAGTTGCTAAACACGAGGCTACCTTTTTAAAAAATATATTTTTATTATTATTATTTTGTGCCTTAAAGCTGGTGTTCTCTTGGTGACTGCCTGGACAAATCTTGTAGTTTTCTTGGCAACATTTCAGAAGTGGTTTGCCATTGCCTCTTTCTCAGGGCTGAGAGAATGTGACTGTCCCAAGGTCACCCAGTTGGCTTCATGCCTAAGATGGGACTAGAACTCAAGGTCTTCCAATTTCTAGCCTGGTGTCTTAACCACGACACCAAACTGCCTCTCATTTTTATTATTAGAATAATGAAATGCAGAGAGAAAAAAGGTCTACATTGGAAAGTACCAGTTGAATAACACAGAAAGAAATAACTACTAAGGGCAAATAAAACATAAATAAAAACATTATGGGAAAACTTCCTACTAACACATTCTCCTCCTCCCTTCCATTTATTTCCCAAACCATGGACCACAACCTAGATATGTATGCTTGTGATTGAGATGTGCCATGGAGATCAAAAACTGTATGATCAAGTGTATGCAAAACTTCCAAGCTATAATCACAGTGCAACAAGGGGAAGAGCTATGGCAAAAAATCAATAAAATTTACTCCAAGTTATAATTTAAAGGAAAATTAGTATAAAATGTCTTAGAGATGGTATATAACTCTGCCAATAATTACCAAGACAGACAAATCATATTAACAATAAATGTTGGAACTCCTACAACATAGGAGGAACATTTTATCAAATGTGGTCGTCATGCAAAAGTACTGGAAAGAATATCCATCAAAATACCCAGAAAATCCTAAAAATAAAATTTGAAATCAAAAATATTGTTATTAGGCATAATTCCAGAAAACATAAATGAAAAATATCACAATTTATTGCTGACAGCTGCAAGATCAAATCTGCATAACATTGGAAAAGAGAAACTTTGATGATGATACCAGACTGGGAGACCAAAATTGGAGAATATGGAGCTATGGCAAAATTGACAGTATATATCCATACAGTAATAGAAATCTAACATGGAAGCTACCTTTGATGGTAGTTGAAAGAGCTTCAAGGTAACAAACCAGACTGGCCAAAGGTTTGTCAGCTGCACCAATTGCCAGCCCATTTTTGGTCCAATAAACATCTGGAAACCCTGGACAATCTTCTTCCATTATGCCTTTAACTGACCAGGTAAAAGGAGCCAGGGGCCTAACATAATTGCAGAAGCCCAACATGGAAAGGCGTCCTCAGAAAGACATCCTTCGATGTCTTTTAAGTCCAGGGCTAAGAGATTTCTCTTCTTCCAAGCATTTTTATGATTTGGCTTTATTTATTTATTTATTTATTTTTAAGTGTCCACGTTACATTTATCATCAAATAAGGAAAGAAGGAAAGTATGCTTCAGGCTACCTGTGTAGGTCCTAACTGTTGGCAAAGCACCAGAGTTTTAATGTTGTTGGTTGAGGGGTTTATCTATTTATACTGTCATATAAAATGTATTTATTATATTCATGCACATTTTCTTTATGAAGCTTGAAGCAAAACAGAAAGGATACTTCAGCGTTGCCTGCACACTAATTCTGTGGTCTGAGAGAGTGGCTTGCTCAAACGTATCCAGCCAGCTCCATGAGTTGTAAGAGGGTAAGCCAAAGTTTTGCCCAGCAAAAACCACACAAAAATACTGTAACCTTGTGGCTTTCTTTTTAAAGCTTTGGCATTTATTCTCTTCAAATGGCAGGTTTAGATTCAGCACTGAGTTTTACCACTGCTCCAGCTTCACTGCTTCCCCCAGCTTATTTCCAGATGAATATTACAAAGATTGTGGTAAATAATACAAAGATATATTGAAGATATTAGAGACTAAAAAAATGATATTTTAAGATTATAATTGGGACTTATTTTTCTTGTTAAAACAAATGCTTCTACTTCTAAAATCAGATTATGTTTCTGATACAATTGTTTTGTGGTTTCATCTGGAGGTTAGGCTTGTTCTTCTTTGTGGGAACATCTTGTAATGGCATTTAGAACGTTCAATGTACAATTTATCATGCTTTTTTTTCTTTTTGCTTGTTTGATTGTTTTTGCAGGAGCATGGATTCTTATCCCTGGGATTACAGCAGTCAAGAAACCTGTAGCTTTTTTAAATTAGATAAATAAGTTTCTAGACCTTGTATAATGGTTGTGTTGATTTTTTTTTTTCTGAAATATGGCCTGCAGTGCAGGGTGCAGCCTGAAAACAGAATTATAAAATCAGAGTCATAAGTAACCATTTAGGAATCCAAATCACAGCTTCCCAGACAGATGGCTGTCTAGCTTCTGCTTGATAACATACAGCCAAGCAGAACCTACCAACTTTCTGGGTAACTGGTTTCACTGTAGAATGGCTCTTACTGTTAGAAGTTTTTCCAAGCATTCAACCAAAACCTGCCTTCTATTATTTAAGATGGTTTTATATGAACATTCTGAAGATAGAGATCCTTGAATATTCCTGAGTAGGACTTCTAGAAGTTAGAATTGTCATCACGGGGGGAGAGGGGAGAGCCAATACGGTGGGTTTCATTGTGTGATGGAAGCATACAAAGGGGCAGGGCTTTGATTGCCCCACCATCTTGGTTTTTTGCAACCCTGCAGATGTCCCTGATTGTCATTTTTGTTCAACTACCCACCTGTTCTTCCACTTTAACAGCAGGATGTTCTGAAGCAATAATCAAGAGATGATACTGAACTCCCTAGCCTGAAAAACTTCACATAAGGATTTGGGTAAATAACTTTTATGATAGAGGGACAGAAGTAGGTCTTGATCTGGCCCACTGCCCCCTTTTATCCAGATGCCAAGTTCACACTATCGATACTATTATTTGCCAGAAAGTCAAAAACATGATTCCTACTTCTGTTTTTATTTCTCTGTGCTGTGCTGACTTTGCTGAATGAAAAAGGAACCAAATGAAAAGCCTGTAAAAGAAGTTGGCAAAATACAGCAAAACCCTGACATCATGCTACAAGATGATTTTAGGTTGCAAGCAAGGAGTGGACCAATAAGCCTGCCAATGAAGGTTGCCTTTGGCACACAAATACCCTGCAGTATGTTGTTTATGGCATAGCAGAGGCTGATCTGTTCCGTTTACTGAAACACAAAGTTATTTGTCACTTAAAGGTTTAGTTCTACCAGTTAAAGAAATGCATATGACAGATGGAAAGCTAATAAGCTTGTGTGAATGCTTGTTCCAGGTGCCTGCCTTCAGCAAAAGAGCTGCCAAGGAGTGGTTCGACAGTGGGAAGAGTATGACTCTGCTGTACTCATGCTATTGACTCAGCCTGTGAAGCAGCCCTGGAAGCTTCTAGCACTGGAGCAAATGCTTATTTTGATCAAAGTGATCAAGCTTATTGTAAGATGCATCATCTTTGCACCCTCTTTTCATTTGGCCCTCATGGATATTTCTTGCCTGAATGATGGCAAGAAAATTTCATTGCCTTTCAATCAAGAATCTGAACAGTCTTCGCATGAACAGACTGCATATGATGTAGGAATAGCTCTTGGTTTCTGATCAGAGTTTATCATTTTAGTTTCAGACAGATGTTATGTTCTATGCAGTAAGGCTGATCTTCACAGACACTTGACAGTGAATACCTTCCTCTAAATTTTCTTCCCAGGCAGCTTTGAATTGCTTGTATACTGTAAAAAAAATTATAGTTCCAATCTAAATTGACCAGCTAAAGAATCTGAAAAGAATCAATATCACTGAATTAGGACATAATCAATATAAACATAAAACAGACGCATAAAAGCGCAGCCACCATAGCCTTCTCTCCCCACCAGTTGTGTTTTCCTATAGTACATTAACACTTTTGAAACAACATGGACAATCTTTGCAATAGGTCTCATAGAACAGCTATGTAAAAAGCAAGGATGGGGAGAAGCAGAGATTGTTCAGACTGCTGCCTCACATGAAAGACCAAAGTGCTGTTTTGGAGAGGTGAGTTCTTCTAAGTTTTCTTCTAAAGATGTTCATTAAGTCAAATGTGGTTTAATAACCAGGCAGCAGGTCATTGGCAGCAATCTGTGGCAAACTAACAGCCCAAAGCCCTGTCACAAGAACAAGTCACAGGCAGGACCAAGGATACCGTTATAAGCCAGAACTCAGATAGGCCTCACCAGGCATAGCAAGTCTACCAATCTACTCAAAAGGATCCAGCGGCAATCCTGGACAGGCCGAGTGAATTCATGACCTGCAGTTACTTTGTTGACGAGACTGCCACACAGGGCAAATACATCTAGTCAGATGGATTTACAACAGCATTGAGAAACCTACCTCCAAGAACAACTGAACTTCCTGCAACTCCAGTCAATCTAGTAAAAGTGACAGCTGAGAGTTGGAGACCACCATCACCTGGAAGACAAAAGATTCCCCATCCATAATTTAGACTGAACTCAAATCCTTATTCAACCATGGCATCATTGGGTAGTCTGGCACATCACTATCTTTCTACCTTACTAGCACACCAGTTGTTTGGCTCCACTTTTTGTTAAGTCAACTACTTAGGTTTCTTTAACAAAATGTGCTTACAACAAGCAACATCAGCAGAGTCAGTGTAAATCTAGCTAATAATTTATGAGAGCAGATATTACTGAAGAGAACTTTGAACCTTGTATACAAAAGAAATCCTCACTGATATCCATATAAGATTATTTCAAAGTACCATACAATATAGTATAGAGACACAGCTGATGTTAAGCTGGATTAGGGAGATACGGATTTAAATCCAGTACAACATGGAGCTCATTGGGTAATTTTGGGCTAGTCATTTTTTTTTTTTTACCCTAATCAATCTCACCATTACTATCTTGTATTGTCATTAAGGAAGGGCAGGATTTAAATGTTAAAGTTATGCCTTGTCTTCTTATTTCTGTAAACAGTCTCAGGATAAGATCAAAATGGGCCACTCAAAATTCCTACTGCAGCTGGACTTAGAATTCTGGAACCCACTGTGTTCAGTTCTCCCATGCAACTTTCAACATTCTTCCAACAATATGAAAAAACAAATATTTACTCAAGAATTACATATGTGCCAGTTTCCAAGGGGGGAAAAAATAACTTCTCCGAACTAAACATCATGTGCAAGGCTGCTGAACCCATGTCAGTTCTAGATGTTGTATACAAATTAAGGCAATGATTCCCAAAAGGAAGGGGTGAGATTGAGCTGATAACTTCTGAGTCAAAGTTTAGTCAGTTTTAGAATTATAGCATTCAAGTTTTTTTGTTTTTTTTTAAGCTTAATTTGAAACATTCCTTGTTCAGGAAATAAAATCGAGAAATAGTGACCACATAAAAAAAAAATTGCAAATGGAAACAAACTACAAAGGAAAGCCCAGAGGAGAACAACATCTTTGATTTGAAGTAAATGGAAGGAAATTGTACCTAAAATTACTAAGCTCAGTTTGAAGGAAATTTCTAAGGCAGTATCCAGAAAAAGTACAACTATAACAACTGACAAGCTTTGATACACTTGGTAGGCCTCTATTTTCCCTATTAGACACTAGTTTAAACAAGCATGTTTTACCAAAGTCTTCCACAATTAAGATACATATTTAAAATAAAAGGAAGGGGGAAAGAGCCTTTAAGACTTCAAGAGTCTTTTAAAATGCCCATGTACTAGCCTTGCAGTTCAACATCTGTTTAGGAAGATTATTAATCCATGTTGTATGCAAAACCCCATGATAAATAATACCAAATAAATGAACTAAATTAGTGAAATAAATCAGAAATCTGTGCTTAAACCAAGATTTAAATTACATTTTTCTGAGGCATACAAATCAATTCCAGAAATTCATGAAATAGGGGCACAGGAGTCTCTGAAACACTCTGGGAATCTCCCCTCAGCAGTTCAAAATTATCTTGATCTCTGAAAGGGAAAAAAAAAAACCCATATATACAGTATAAGGCTGAGTTTTTCTAAAGTCTAGCCTTCCCCAATCCAAAGCCTTCTAGATAAACTCAGTATTTGCTACTTATCAACATCCAAAATAATTTGAAGCTGGGATGAAAGGTGAAATGAATAAATAGAATTATCAGAAGTTTTAAATGGGCTTAAAATGGTTCAATGAAGACCAGCCCTCCAAGACCCATGTATCTTTGCATTCCACACAAGACTCATTCAAGTCCAGCAGAGTGTGTTTTGATTCCAAAAAAACAAAGCATCAGAAAGTCAACACTATTCTGAAAGGCCTGCCAGCAGTCCCTTCCGACGCTCTTGCTGAATTACTATTTCAGGGTCCTGGCTTCTGAAAGACCTAGAGAAATGTTCAGTCAAATTCAGAAAAAGTTCTTAATAAGCTGCGAAGATGAGTTTTTGCAATCAGTTTATTCTGATAGGCTATAAATTCTCTAACTTTAAACCTATAACATTTTGGTACGGGAGATACAACGAGATGAGATGTCAAAAGCATCTGTTCAAGTGCAGAGATGGCAGGTGCCATAAGCTATTATAAATGCATCTCGTTGCTCTTAATGGGATGTTACAAATCCTGTCCTCCATTCATCCTACTTTCTCTGTTAATAAATTAACAGGTTTCAACTGAGCTAACATCTGTTATCCAGACTCCATTGAGGTAGATATCATGGGCTCTGAATAAAATTTTGTCACATATCAATAAAGCACATTAGAAGGCCCCCAAAAGCATCATTTACTGGCATTTATAAGAACCTGATTTACTTGAAACAATCTCCTCTTTCCGAACAGTTCATCAAGCACATATCAATACACATAAAAGAAGAACTACAACTGGCTTGCTTGATCTTCACTAATAATGGCAATGAAATTGTTCCTGTGAATATCTGAATACGGTACATGCAAATATCAAAAGACAGGTGCAACTGATTTATTCAATCCATTTTATAGCACTTCCAGTTTCAAAGAGGAATTAAAATGAATTTGCATCATGTATCAGGAGCATTAGACTTATAATTTTAAAGGATATTAACACTGAAAAAAATAAAAAGATAATATTTCATAGAATCATAAGGTTCAAAGGTCTCCTAATCCAACCCCCTGCCCAGGGCAGGAATCCTCCTACCATCCCAGACAAATGGCTATCCAGCTTTTGCTTGAAAACCTCTAGGGATGGAGCACCATGACTCCAGGAGACAGTTTGTTCCACTGCTTAATAGCTCTCATAGTCAGGAAATTCCTCCATATTTCAAGTTTGGATCTCCCTATGTCAGGTTTCCACCCATTGGTTCCTGTCTTACCCTCAGGTGCTCTGCAGAATAAATCCACTCTCTCTTCCATGTAACAGCCATTCAAGTACTAGAAGTTTGCTATCATGTTTCCCCTCAACCTTCTCTTCTTTAGGCTAAACATACCCAGTCTCTTCAACCATGCTTCATAGGGTTTAGGTCCAAGCCCCCCACATTTTTGTTGCTCTTCTCTTTCTAGTACCTCAGCATCCCTCGTAAATTATGGTGACTAGAATTGGACATAGTATTCAAGGTGCAGTCTGCCCAGTGCAACATAGAGCAGAACTGCCACTTCCTATGATCTCAACACTATATTTCTGTTGGTGCAGCTGCAGTATGTTTCTGGCTCATGCTTAATCTGTGGTCTACCAGGACACCCAGATCCTTCTCATAAGTATATTACTGAGTCAGATACTCCGTATCCTGTATCTGTGCATCTGTTTTTTCAGTAACAACCACATGGCATATTTGCTCCCAGTATCAAGACTCCAAGTTCTCCTTGTTTGTTTCTCATACTCTTTGCATTGGTGTACAGGCATCTGAGCCTTTTAGTACCACCCTTCTTAGGTTTGCCTGTTGCATCTCTTATAGAATTCCTGAGCATTTCTTCCTTCTTACTATTTCTTTCTAATTGTATGGTTTCCTGACTTTGGCCTATGTTTTGAGTGTGGTTCTGGGTATTGGTCTTCTGCCCCCTCCAGTATTAGTTTGAAGTCTGTCAGATGACCTTTTAACAACATGTCTTTTAAACACGTTCTTTTCATCTTTATGAGATGCAGCCCATTTCTCTCCAGAAACCCTTCTTGCAGGAATGGTAGACCATGGCCCAGGAATCCTACATTTTCTCAACACCGTCCCTTGAGCCAGTGGTTCACCCCCAGAATCCTCTGTTCCTTTCTCAAGCCACAATCTTCACTTGGAAGCATGAACAGAAGTACCACTGGTACTCAGAGCTCTTCAGCCTTCCTGCTCAGCTCCTCCTCATCTCCTAATTTTCTTTCCAGACTCTTTTTGGCAGTGTATTAATTTTAACTTAACATCATATGTTTAGGTGTTCTTTAAAATGCATTCATGACAAACATAAGAAACTGATTTCTTTTTCTTTCAGAAGAACTAAACTACCTGTTTATTTTGCACATATTTTTCTTAGCAGCAACATGCTTATGTGTATTTTATTTTGGAAACCCCATTTGGAAACTCATAATGGTTTTGCAAAGAAATAAAGTGTTTTGTACAATAAACCTCTAAGCACCAATGCCATAAATCAGTGCTGGCCAGTACACAAAAGTAGCTGTTTTCATTTCTGAAAATAAACTTTTAGGCTCTTGTCCACTGTGACAGTTTACTAAAGAAAAAAATTGTAGAAGGAGGGCTAAATCCTCTCCCAAAGTTTTTAACTTTATCATGACAAATACATGTTCACATTTTGTTTCTGGATCCAATTGTGGAGGCTGCCATTGCTTTGAGTATAAAACAATGAATTTTGCACCCTAGATTCTTTTTTTCTTCTATGTTGATGTAAGATCCTTCACAAAGCATTGCTATTTTTGGGTAAAATAAAAATAGATTATAAATTTTTTACAATCCATTGGAAGGGTAGGTAGCCTTACATGTGTGTTTGAGCTCCAGCTCTTAATATTCTACACCACTGAATGCATCAGCTAGGCTGATGAGAGAGTTCAGCAAAACCTGAAGAATGTGTATTGTCCAGCCACGTACTGGCATTTATAAGAACTTGATTTACTTGAAATAATCTCCTCCTTCTGAACAGTTCATCAAGCACATATCAATACACATAGAAGAACTAATGCCAGGGGTTTATTTATTTTAATCTTTCTAACCTGCCTTGCAGGTTAGGGGCCTAGCACAGAATTTATCCCCAGAACTTATCTCTAGGGATTCTTCCTTCAAGCCAATTCTCTATGGTCATTGGAAAATGGGACCACAAAGCTATAGACTCTTTGATGCCCAAACAGTACAAACACTCACTTTTCCTCTGAGCTTGACATTCTGCAGAAACTGGATTCTTATTATCTGCCTCCATTTCTACCACCACCAAGTTGCTGTCCATCAAAAGAATCAGTCATACATAGATTAATAACAATCACATACAAATATAACATGTTCTAGGCATGTAGAAGACTTGTGTCTTTTTTCAGCAGAATGTATGTATGTATGGTTTTACTTTTACTCCTGCCTGCCTGCCTGCCTGCCTGCCTGCCTGCCTGCCTGCCTGCCTGCCTCTTTCTTTCTTTCTTTCTTTCTTTCTTTCTTTCTTTCTTTCTTTCTTTCTTTCTTTCTTTCTTTCTTTCTTTCTTTCTTTCTTTCTTTTCTCTTTTACTCTGGGTGGCCTTTTTAAAGAATTGATTGCTCCTGCAATTACACATTTAACAACCAAGGGCTAGGAGAGCTCCATGTACATATTCACAGAGCATCTGCTGGAGATTGCTGTTCTTCAAGCGACCACCCAAACATGAGCCCTTGGGTCAAATCAGCTACAAAGATGCTTTGCAAACTAAGGAAACTACACTGTGGTTCCCACCCGGCTGAGAAAATGCACCCTTTCCAACTGAATTGCTCTCTATGGAATTTCAGTTAAAAGAGATGCCAGTCTTTTCTCCCTATATTTGCTCACAAAGAACAACACTTAAAGATTAAAGGAGCAAGAGGTCTGTTTAAAAAAAAGAAACATAAAATGAGAGCACCTCTTAGAACAGTTAAATGTATAGTTGTGCCAAGTTTAACAAATTACAAATTAAACTTTGACCAGATGGATTTCATTTTTTTCTTCTTCTGTGTTTCTATTAATTTTTGTCTGGCTCAGTTTCTGTTTTGTTTTTGTATTATCATTTATTACTGGATATTTGTTACAGTTGAATACATGTTACTGATAATAAATAAACAAACAAATAAACAAATAAATAAATATTTTTCTAAAAAATTAAAGAGTTCACCTCATACTATTTTTGTCTATTGTAATTTCTACCTGCTTTTACTATGAAGGTTTGTTGCCAGAAATGCTGAGTTTTGGCAACTCCCTCAGGAATCCAATAGAGCGCTCCATAGGTTCCCCACATGCTCCATAGGTGCCCCCCACACATTCCATAGGTCTCCCTACACACACTCCCTGGATTTTATCTAGGGCTATCAGATCTAGCCTACAAAAATCTGAATATCCAAAAGATGGCAGCAAAGATTTAGAGTTTTGTGACTGTTTTCTGGCATCAAAAGAACACTTGGTTATTTGCAGTCTTAATATAATAGCCTTACTTTTTCTATTGATTGTTAATGCCTGCTAATAGTAGTTTGATCACTGATGGTCTGTTGGTATACATATACATCAGAATTATTTATTCATTTATTTAACAGCATTTTTGTGCACCCCAGTCTAAAATGCTGTAATGCTTATGATACAAATATTTAAAATAAGTGCAAACTTAAGGAAATACAGTATTCCATATTTAAATAGCAAATAAACATCTGACAAGTCTGCATATCTGAAAATTCTGTTTTAACTTTAAGGCTTTGAAAATTGACTTTTTAAATACTTGAAATCTTGCTGACAACAACCTAGACAGTACAAAATATTATTTCTAGCCATGCATGTCTGTAGGGGGTAAGTGATATCGGATGTGTCACAATCTAATTGATGACATGTGATACAAATGACATGAATTACATACTATACATCATCATGTCACTGTGGGCCTGACACAAATTATGTAAGCTTCAACTATGTGATGACATCCTGAGCTGTGTGACATTGTAGATTCCATTAGATATCTATGTTTCCTGAAATCTGGCTGCAGTTTTATGAACATCTGGGTTGAGAAAATGAACAGTAGGATCCTGGAGAGGTCACAAGAAAACCTGAAATAAGCTACCAGCTGCATCCTGAGGCCATTCAAGTGTGACACAGAGGAAAAGAGTAGAAGGCCACATCGCCAGAAATTTATCAAGGTGGCTGGAGAATTTTATTTTGTCTCTTTTTTATTATTGCTATCAGAAACTCTTAACAGGACTTTATGATTGTGGCAAATTCACTTACATTTCAGTAATCTGGGTCAAAGAGCTCATTCCTTATATTTTAAGCCAGCAATAAAGGGATAGTCTGACAGCCTCTTTCCACATTAAGTCTAGGAGTATGTAAGATCCATGAGCTTTGAAATCAAAACGGATGAATCTCCCAGTTTCTTATTCTTCTGTCAATTCATTCTGTGCCATTTATGAAGACTAATTTCTTATCCCCCACCCCAATCATTTAGATAAGATCTTATCCATCTGCATCCATCTGATACAGTAAACATTGTCATTCCAAACTGGGAAAGGATGAGTTTGTAGCAGCCTACCATGTATTTAGGAAAAACAAGGAACTTCTCAGAAGGAAGAAGTGGGAACAGATTCCAACTGATGAGCAAGAGCTAAACCCTCTGCTGGAATGTATGAAACTCTCAGTTCAACTTACTCCCACATTTGAACCTCAACTTCTTGTTCAATTTAGAAAGAAATGTGCAAATTTGAGTAAGTTCTTATCTAACAAATAGAAAACATAGGGTGCCCTTACCAAAAACTCACTATTGCTGCTTTCTCTGGGCCATTCCTTAAAACCGATGCTCTGATCAATATTTTAATTTCTAATAATATCCCCCAAGTACAGTCAGTCTCAAAATGCAGATTATTGCAGACTGGATGCATGAGCGTATGACAAGTATTCAGGTATCAGGTTACACACACACACCCACACACACCAGTTCTGAAAACACAAAAGCTGCTTAGATTCCTGTTGCCAGGGCAAAGTACCTGGGCAGAGAAAGAGAGAAGTAACAGAGAACATGATAATTGTTATTTTAACAAGCTGGAGAAAGTTCTCAATATTTTACTGTGGGAACACGAAGCTATTGCAGCTCACTAAGCAAGGCTGTGAGCAGTCTAGTTTGACAGCTCATAGTTTCTGTGTTGCAATAGCCTGAGGCTAAAGTTCACTTGCCAGTTCAGACTCAGTGTATATTTAAAGCTTTCCCATCCTATTGCCGAGGGCATCTGATCGCTGCATGTGTGACAGGGAGATATTTGTAATAGACATTGGCACTCTGACCAAAGGAGGACTTACTGTGGCCTTTTTATCTTTTCCAGGCTAGATCACCTGTTTCTAGAGTCCACCCTCTCCTCAGGCCAGGAAGCCATCAAGCAGTAGCCTGGAAAGTCTAGTGCTCCAACTGTTCTCTAGTCTCTCCTCCAAGTTCATTACCTGCCTCAACATGCAAATTAAGTAGGAGCATGGGATTTTCATTTAGTTTTTTAGTTAATGAATTTATAACCTGTTTTTCTGTTTATATAAACATGTAGGGCAGCTTAAAACAAATTGAAAAATACAGAATATAACACATAACAATAAAAAAAAATGCAATTAAAATCAGAGAGCCAGTTTGGTGTAGCACTTAAGGCACCAGACTAGAAACCGGGAGATTGGGACTTCTAGTCCCACCCTAGCCATAAAGCCAGCTGGGTGACTATGGGCCAGTCATTCTCTCTCAACCCTAGAAAGGAGGAAAGGGCAAATCACTTCTGAAAATATTGCCAAAAATGTTGCCAAAAAATGTTGTCCAGGCAGTAGCCAGGAGTCAAAAACTGACCCGAAGGCACAAAACCCCCCCAAATAAATAGAATAATAAATAAATGAAATCAAAGCACAACTTTAATTCTGATATCATTAAATTAATTAATCATTAAAATTTGGGTAAAAGAGGAGAATTTTGCCATTTTTCCAAAATACTGAGACGATGGAGCCAAACATATCTACAGTATTTATTTGCTTGTTTGTTCATTAGGTTTATATTCCATCTTTTGTACAGGAACTGTTCTGGAGGTCTTCAAGACTGTCCCAAGAAGGTAGAAGGCATTTCTTGTTCTAGATAAGATCACAATTGGCACACCAGCTGAAGCTGGACAAAGGCTTTAATGGCACAGTCTCTGCCTACTTCTCCTGCAGAGCCATGAGTTTAGGAAGAGCTTAAAATTACAAACCTGCTGCCTGTGAAGAGCACTGCAACATCAAGAGTCAAAGTTGGTATAACCCTAGAGTCACTGAGCTTCTGAATGAATAGCCACTCTGTCTTTCTTGGGTTGAGTCTGAGCCTGTTTCTCCCTGACAGCTTGAGGAAAACACGGTCAGGACTTCTACTGCTTTTCTCGTTCAGCCCTGAGTAGAGAGAGAAAGATGAGTGCCATCAGCATATTGACTGTTTGGAGAGATGACCTCTCTAAATAGCTTCAGATAGCTGTTAAACAGTGTCATCTCCTAAATCTCTAATTCTATACATTTGTATCTATTTCTATAATTCTATTTCTTATCTGATAAATCTATACCAATAATCTGTACATAGGGTTCTATAGCCTATTTCTATAAACTTACACTTATTAGCTATATTTATATAAGAACCAAACTTATAACCTATGACTTGCTAATGGGCTACTTCCCTTATGAGTTAGTTCCTCATACCCTGTTCCTTTTTCCACAGCATCTTTTCACTGTCCCTTGCTGACACCCTCCAAACTTTAGACATAGGGAGGAACTGAGTCCTTTTCCTCCCTGTCTCCATCTCAGCCAACTTTCTTCTACTGTGTCAATGGACTGACCTCTATTGACCATTGGGACTGCTGGGCAGGTGGTGCTGGGATTTTCCAACCTTTAACTCTGCTGAACCTACTTTCATGTGGTACGGCTGATCTGAAATATAATTCATATGCATAGGCTTTGGAAATCTTAAAGCTTACTCAGTGGACTATTAGAGTATGCTCATGTTTCTTGCTATGCCTTCTGAGGCATTACTGTTAGTTTAGTTATTTCTGAATATTTCTACTAGTGGGAGAAAATATTCTTCTTGCTTAGTGTTTATGAGATAACAGGATGATGGCTCAGCTTGAAGTACTTGGCAGTGCATGAAAGTACCCATTTGCCACAACCACAAGTTCTATGCCAGCTTTTTCACTGGCAGCAGCAGTGCTCTTAATATACCCAGGTATCTACTTTCCAAGGTGCCTTTCTCCCTTCCACATTAGCCCCACATAAAGTAGTTAAGACAAGATGTAACTAAGGCAAAGATAACACTAGTTTGAGGAGCAATCCTAAATTGAAACCTGGTGTGTCTGGGAAAGTGGAACTTCATTCAACTGTTTCCTCACCATACAGTTTTAATTTCTGCTTCTTCTCCCTCATCTTCCCATTACTGAGATTAAACAGTATCAAGAGTACAATATCTTCCTTGGGATTAGATGGTAGGGAGCAGTGGAGGTGGTTGTCATCAGTATGTACTGTATATCTAAACCTCCAAATGATCTCCCCCAGAAGTTTCATCAGATTTGAAACCACATAGAAGACATCACAGGTCAACAATCTAGGAATTGAACAGTATCCTCCAGCGCTACTTTCTAAGTGTGTTCTGACAGAAAGGATGGAAACCACCATATAGTAGTATCAACCTAGCCATTGTTAATAGTACTGAAAGCCATCCGGAGCTTCAGAGGAATTAGAACTGCACTCTCCCCTGCTACATTCCAGGTTAGGTCATCCATCAAGGTGACCAAAGCACTTTTAGTACCATATCCCAGAAAGAATACTGACTGTAGTATTTCCACATAATCAGTTCCATCCAGATGCATGCAAGGCCACCCTTTACTATATCACCTTACAAAGATGGGATATTTGGGGCTTGCCTATAATTAGAAAGGTCTCTTGGGCTTTTTTAGCAGAAGCTTTATAACTGCCTCTTTAAAGCGGGCAGGAGCACCTCCTGCTCTCAAGAAAGCATTGTCCATTGTGCAGCTAACAGTATCCCTACACTCAAATGCAGCAACAAACACTAGCAATTGGTAGACTGTCGGATGGAGTTTCTGACCAATGAGATGGAATTTCTATAGATTAATGCTACAGGAAACTGGGAGACTGTGAGCTCTAGTCTCACCTTAGGCACAAAGCCAGCTGGGTGACTTTGGCCATTCACTTTCTCTCAGCCCTAGGAAGGAGGCAAGGGCAAACCACCTCTTAAATCTTGCCAAGAAAACTGCAGGGACTTGTCCAAGGCCGAAGGCACACCCACATCCACATCCACAAACAGCTACACTAATTCCAGCTGCAGTCTTAGAATCACCTGGTGGACAGAGCTGGGAGAGGTTGACTCTCCCCTTCTCTCAGCCAGCTCTCCATTATATATGCCAGGACAGCACTTTATCCTATATTACATCCTGGATAAGTAGCAACTCATCTGGCATTAAAAAGCCAGACCTTTAGATTATAGGGTCACCTAAGCTACATTTTTTTGACTAAACTGCAACTGAAAGGAAAAAAGACCAGCCACTACTGTGTCCTCTCTTCGCTGCAATGCCAAGCTGTAGCGTCCCATCAAATCCCGCCCCCCTGCCCCCCCCACACACAGTTACTACTTTCATACTGGCACTTATGCCAGGCTCCATTCCCCACCCTCCTACCATCTCCCTCACACAACCCACAACAGTTTGTCAGTTGTTCAAGCTCAGGAGTAACACTCAAAAACAGTCCCTGTTCTCATAGGCATCCATTCCTAACCACAGTGATGTCAAAATATTGAAAAGTGCATTGTGATGTCACAATGCAAGCTCCACCCTTTTCTACCTGCATCACGAGGTCTCATGCAAGCATGTACTGTAAGTGGAAGATTTTGTGCTGTAGTGCATGTTTCATCAAGCATGCAGAAAGGGGCAGTGAAGCTGTAACTTGTTCCATTCTCCATATCCTTGTGCAGTTTAGAAACCTGATGAAATTGTAGGTTCCACAACTAGAAACAGTTCCCCAATTCAGAAGGCGGGAGCAGATATGACAACCAGTAGACCCAAAAAAGCAGGCCTAAACATAATACTCCTTTTCAGTTCCCTTTGTTTCCTTAAAATATGGGTGAAAGGGCTTTGAATACATTTGGCCTTCTTCCTTGTGAAAAAAGTGAGAATAAACTTTGATCTGATTTGCGAAGCAGTTGTAGAAAGATGTTCACATTAGCCATGACTGGTTTTCTCCTCTCACAAAGAGCCTAAAGATTCTAACTTTTCAACTAGGCTTCAGTCAGAGATGTCTGGTGTGCCAAGAACAAAGTATTTCATAGGCCTGGAGCCTGAAGTAATGCTGGATTTCACAGGGAATGTGCTTCATTGAACCCCTTGACTCTTCTTACAGGGAAAAAAAAATAGAACATGCCATTTCCATCTGAATAAATGAGTTCCCTCCCCTTCAGTATTTTAAGCTAATGGACTCATACATTTGGCTTAAAATGTACAGTATAAGGGACTCCATCACATTAAAACAGTGAAAATTGTTTTATCTTCCTTTTCTGTGGAAGTGGGACTCAACCCCCACATGTGGAACTCAACTCCACACGTGACTGTACCAATAATTTCTGTTTGGGGACAGAAGCAAAGTATCACTGCAGTTACCTTGGAATAACAATTGCATGATTTAACATTGCAACTTTGATTCATGTTCAGTAGCTCTGAGGCATTCTGTATCAATAGCTGAATTATTTGATTTGATTTACCGGCTACATCCTCAATACTGCTTTTGTGATACTTTTATAAGCCCCTTATTCATGGGTGAGATCCTGGTCTGCTATATATTTGATGCCTGAAAGAGGGAAGCGGGTTGGAGGTACGTGGCTGGAGGTATATGGTTTTAGCCTGTGTTCATGTTAATGGCAAGTTGAAGATCTAATATATGGCATCCCATGGTGGATACAGATGACCATATGACATGTTTATTTGCCAGATAAAGCAAAAATTCTTAACACTTGGCAGGATGATTCAGAGGTTAAATATAGGCATTTACCATAGTAGGCTAAGGGCATCAAAATAGCTTGCTGAATCAGATCAGTCGAGCATTGTTTTCTCACCCTGACCAACCAGCTGCTTCTAAGTATGCAAAACCACCATCCTGCTTATGTTCCCCAGAAACTTGCCCCACGGGACACATTGCTTGGTAGCTAACTGAATACGGACTCTTTCTACATACAATGTACTGAATGTGTGTTGGTTTATGCCTATATAAGAATTCCTTCTTTCCTTCCTTGTCTTCCGCACTGCCTATAGACTGACCAGGCAACAAAATTGTCTTCACTCAAAAGGACAGAATGGACAATTGATTCATGAAGTTTATTTTTGGTAAGTTAATTCTTGATGACCCAATGCAGGTTTTTACTTGAGTCTTCTCATGGTCAAGAAATCAAAGGACGTTGATTAGTTTCAGGCCCCATTTTGTTAACTCTCCTAACCTGGCATAGTCCAATCATTTATCCATTTCCTATATTTGTACCCTGCCTTTCCTGCAGGAACTCAAGATGGCATCCACAGAACTTCCTCCTCCTGCATTTCCCCACAGCAACCCATGTGTAGTAGGTTGGACTGAAAATGTGACTGGCCCAAAGCCACCAGCGAGCATCTATGCTTCAGAGTGGACTAATTTATTGAAAAGGAGGACAATGATTTCCTGATTGGTAGCCACAAAGATGATTTTATTCTGAGCTGGTAGAAGAATAAAGTTTAAAACTTACTTCAAAATATATAAATACTGGTTCCTTTTTCTAAAGTTCTTCTTTCAGTTCCCCATTTGCCTCCATAACAGCTGTGCACTGAATTTTCTTCTGCTAGGTCTTTTTGTGGTTTTCTTAAGGCTGGATGAGACAACATGCCTTTTCACTCCTATTGTGCAGCAAAGAACCTTGGCAATTCTGCTTTTGGAGAATAACCGTACCCAACCTACTATTGCCGTACCCATATTATTTTGGAGAATAACCGTACCCAACCTGACATTCTTTGGCTCTTTAAAGGTCTATTTACCCATTTGTGCATTTGTTTTCTAAATTACATAATTGCACATGTGTTTCTGTTTCTTGGGATGCATAGAATTACAGTATATAGTTCATGTTTATTTGTGGAAGAAAGCTCAAGTAATTATAATATCTAGAAGGAGAGGTAGAGTTTACAATCTTGTAAGAAATTTTGCTATAAATTTTAGCTTAAGCTGACTGGTATTAAATGGTACTACTTCAGGTGAGGAGATAGGTGTTTGAGTATTTCCCCAGGTGATGGAGAAGAAGGAATTGGTGCACGGCCCAAACTGCATGTCAAGATGAAGGATTCACCCTTGCATATAGACAATGCCAGTTCATCTGCAATCAAAGGAAAGCAATCGAGAACAAAGCTGATCACTGGATATTGGTATGCCACTGTTGTAATAATATAGAAATAAACATTCCTTCATCCCTGAGCCTTGTATGTTAGATAAGAAAATCTAAAAACAATGCTTTCCTTGTCCTGAGATGTTCCTATCTAACAATGGAGTTAAGAAAAAGTAATGGCAAACTGTACCTGAGGCATTAACTGGCTGGACAAGGCTCAAGAGGAGAGCATCCACAAAATAGCAAGGCACTATTTTTATTGCCTTAAAAAGTTAACAAAACCATTTCAGGCAAAGTATTAGGAGATATAGAAATTCACTGGAATATTGGGTAAAGAGACTTTTAAAAATAAGGATGAGGCCACTGCCATTTATTTCAGGAAAATATGTCCAGTATGATCACTATTTTTCAGCCTGATTTATCTCATAAAGTTGTTGTTAGCATAAAATAAGGGGAAAACCCCAATATGGGCAAGCCTTGAGCTTCTAGTGATAGAATTGTGATACTAATGAAATTATTTGACACACAGGTAATCTTATTCCTTGCTATAATTCCAAAGTTTTCCTCCAAAAGTAAAGAATGTACAATCCTCTAGATTTTCTTGGATTCTAATTCTTATCAACCTCAGAGAGACCAACCAATTATTAGGGATATGGGAACTTGGGAGTTAAATAAGCTGTAGGGTCTACAGATTTTTCTCCCTTATTCTAAATATATCAACACACAAAACTGAAGACTATGAAGTCTGTATGTGGAGCTTTTCCCGCTCGCCAACCTATTACTTTCCTAGTTGTCACATGTGAATTCACTGGCTTAACATTGTCTACATGTGAGCATGACTGCTGTGAGTGAAAACTTCCATAAGTGTGGATTCCATTTCTTTTACTTGTGTCCAAGGTTTCCTGATGATTTAAGGGAAGAAAGGAATGGCTGCAGCTTCAGTATTATAAGATAATGCAGATGGAGGTAGACCTCTGAGATAAAACCTCTGTTTCATCTCAGAGGTCAAACTCAAACTCCAAAACATGCTGAAATCATTTGTCATAATTATGAAGCGTACAGCCAACCACTTCCATACTGCCAAGAAAATTATATGGCCGTGTCCAAAGTCAAGCTTGAGTTGAAAGAAACTTTACCTTTTTTATGCATTTAAGATGAAACTCAAATTTTATTACAAATGTATTGTTTATTCAAGGGTTTTGATGAGGAAGAACTCCATGGCTATTTTATTGTGAGGGTGTATTTTCAGACGTGGGAAGAACAAAAGATATTAAAGTTAGAACCATATGTGTAAACCAAAGCTAATCGGCCGCATTGACCAAACTGTAGCTTGCATCATGCAAATTCCCTAATATCAACAATGAGGGTTTTTTAAAAAAGTTAAAATGTAGAATTGCATGGAAGATTTTCAAAGCACAGGAGGGAAGAAATGAAAAACCACAGGTTCTTGCTAAAGCACACAAACTGCATTGTTCAGGGACTTGCTTATTGCTATCATTTAAGATTACAGACTGTCTTTCAGAGAGCTCATGTCAGCATGTGCAATACCTCATATGTGCCCAAGTGGCTTTTGACAACAGCCCCGCACATGACATTGCAAAAGCCTTTTGAATGCTAAACTTCAAAAAGGCTTGCCATTTATCCAGATCTGGGGGTGGCATGCTATGAAAGAGCAGAAGGAAACCCAGGTTTGGGCTGTCACCTACAGAGCCACATTCAACTGACACAATTCAATTTTACTTTGCATAAAATATCTAAATACAAATGTAACTCCAGGCTATTGCAACTGAGGGGAGAATGGTATGATTATCACTATAAAACTTCAGGCTTCATTTTCAAAAGATATCTAGAGCTGAACATTCAAACGATCCCTTGAAAGGTCATAGGCATCCCCTCCCAACTTCAGTGGCAAAACTATCATGAAATGTGTGTAAGACACAGGTGTGTAACACACAAGTTGTACACCATGATGCCATAATGCACATTTTGTCACTTGTTCCCTCTTGCCTCACCCGCAGACACCTTCGAGAAAGGTGAAATTGTGGGAGTGTGGGGACTGTGAGCCTCAGACCAGAAATAGAGACAGAATCTTAAACCTGGAAATTTATTCTACAGTATTTTTTTTAAAAAGAGTGCAATTTTAAAAAGAGCATTACAATTTAAAGATTCCTAATACATAAGTAGAAGCTAATGATTCTGCCAGTATATATGTACATGAATGTTAGATGGTTCTCTGACTCTAGCCAAAAATATTCCTTGACAAAACTATGTAGAAACAAAATCCTATTGTTAGCACCTTACAAAAAAATTGACTATTAATCTCATTGGCTTTGAGAACATAAATATAGTTTAGACTCTTGAGTTCCACCAATTGTTTTAGAAGTGAATGAGAAAGTATAGTTTAAGTGATTGCACTTTGGTCTATAGACAGAATATAGAAAAACAAAATGGAAGCCAACCTGAGAATTATTTAGACTAGAGTGCTCAATTTCTTCATTTTCTGCAGCTAAAGCCCAAATATGTCATAGAAACCTCTGGAAAAAATAATTTATGGGAGAAACCTATTCAGTGGAACAGAGCAGGGTTATGTACATAAGATCCAAGGCACAGTCACTAGCTAACAAGTTCCATCAGAAGACATGGAAAAGCTGTTCCTTTGAGAATTGAAACAGCTTTTGCCCAGTGAAGTATAAGGCATTGGGCAAAACAGTTTAATGGATGGGCCGAGCATATGATACCTTGTTCTATTTCTGATAGCACCTACAAATACCAGGTGGTTTCTTTTGGAAGTGCTAACCTGAGAGATATACATTTATGTGACTATCCAGTAAAAGCATTCTTTGCTTAAGCTCATCTGGCCTAAATCATTTTGGAATAGATATTCCCTAAATTATCAGCTACCATTGAGGACAAATTAATCTTATTAAATGATGAGTGTATCTGGGGTGTGCGTGTGTGTGTGTGGCTTTCATTTTCTTTCCTTTATTTCAATTTGAAAAGAAGATCATTTTTGTGTAAAGATAATTCCACCTACATGGTGGTGTTTGGTTCTGTTTTAATTTAGGCCTTGCGTTCAGCAGTAAAAATTAGCTGAATTCTTGATTGTGCTTGACATGTAGATTAGCTGTCACTTTACTGCTTCATCCTGGCTAACAGTCTGGAATACACAGGAGCTGAAAAAAAGAAAGAAGCAGACACAGCTGTAAAGCACAAGTAGCATTATTTGATCTCTGCCTACTGCCACATCACTAATATGCACTAAAATTAAAATCAGTATTCAGGTACTATCTTTATTCCAGGCAAACTGATACTCTGCAATGAACCAGAACTCCCATAATTCTCTAACTGTTGACTATGTTGGTGAGGGCATGTAATGGGCTGTGAGAATAACCTTGAGAGACAGGAAAAAGAGCCATAGCCTAGACAACAGTCTGATAGTCCAAAGGAGGGATGGGGTGGAATAAGCATCTCAGAAGAGACCCTCCCTAATTCTATGGAATGTAAAAGGTACATTCAGACTTATAAGATTCTGTTACTGTAACCTTATAATAAAAGTAGTATTAGTATTTATAACTTTGGTTTCTTGGGCTGGACTACCTTGAAGGACTGACAGGGCGTATGGAAGTTGTTAGCTTGGAATAATTTGTTTTCCCTTAACCTAGTTTGTATTGTATACAGCCTGTTTATTTGGAAAATTATTCAGTTATAATGGTGTCCTCTGATCAACAGAATGTTCACGGATCAACATCTTAGACCAGGTTTAGACATGGAGCAGAATTAGGAAGGAATAAAATGGCAGAATGAACTGTACTCACTTCAGATTGCAAGTAGGGGAAATACATTTTTTTTTAAAATTCTAAATGAGTTTTGAGCTGGCTTCCTTGATGTGGTAGTTTTTAAACAGATTTTTAAACAAAAATGTCAGAATATAATGTATGTGCTAAAATTTTCTGTCAATGCCTTTCTGCAAGTGCATCTGATAAATATTTTTTTCCTTCATCAAGAAGTGCCCAAATCAGTGCCCAAACTAGGGCATTTATTTTGTTTTTTTATTAGCAGTATTTATAACCTAGCCCAATCCCAAAAGTCTCTGGTTATGTCTAAATTCAACAAAGCAATGTTACAGAACAAGTTATCAAGTCAATATGTATGATAAAAGCAGTTGAAGTTTTGCTGAAATAATATAGCTTTTACAAGTAGTCCTCAACCTATGACCACAATCGGGACTGGAAAATCTGTTAAGTGGTGCAGTCATTAAGTGAGGCATTATGTGATTGCATCTGATTTTATAACTTTTTTGCAGCAGTCGTTAAGCAAATCATGCGGTCCCTATTGATTTTGCTTGTCAGAAGCCAGCTGAGGTCACAAATGATGATCATGTGACCCCAAGATGCTGCAACTGTCATAAATACATGCCGGTTACCAAGTCTCCGAATTCTGATCATATACTGCAAGGACTCTGCCACAATCATAAGCGTGAGGAAGGTCGTAAGTCACTTTTTCAGTGTCATTGTAACTTTGAACGGTTGCTAAACGAATGGTCGTAAGTCAAGGACTACCTGCACTTGTTTACAAAAAGCTAAGAAGGTAGGGACTCTTGGGGAGCAGGGTCAGCGTTCCAAAGAGTAAGAGGCTGCTGTCCTCCATGCTGTTCATGGAGGCTGCTGTCCAGTCCCTCTTCTATGTACTTCTTGCAGGGAGGGGGCAGATATTCTCAGCAGGCCCTCTCTAGATGACTGGACCAGGCAGGCAGATTCAATTTTGTCAAGGTGTTGCTTTCTCTATAGAAGCACACTGGATCCAGATGTTGAAATCATTCCAGCAACAATCTAAAACATTTCTGTTTACTTTAGAGATACTGTATATGTGTGTGTGCGTGTGAGGGAGAGTGCTCTAAGAAGAGTATTAGCTTAGCTAATACCATTTAAGGTTATATTGTGTTTTCTGATTTAACAGAATTCTGAGCAGAATGAAGGGTGCTAAACTATTCCAAAAGGGTTTAAGAATGGCATCAATGAGCCACAGTCTGAAGTAATCTAATCCGCTTTGCCACTTAACAATTCTACCTTTTCATTTAGTTGCATCGCTAAATCAAGATTCACTCTTACATTCTGGCAGACAAAAGAAACAAATCTGATAAGAGTTTTGATAGGGAAATCTCACCACTGAATGACAATGAAGATTAAGACCAATGATTAAGTCATATAGATAATTAGCTCACAGATATGGTATTTGGCCTCCGGCAGTTATTTTCATCTTTTCACTGAAGATATGGATTCAAAATTTATTGGGAATCTTTTTATTCTTTCATCAGATGCTGTTTAACTAATCACAGCAGGATTTTGGAAAGCAGCAGTGGATGAAAACCTGTCAGTTACGCAATGTGGAGCTGATGGTTGGAGGTGGGAGAAAGGAAACAGTGCTTAAGCCATAAATATGTCTATTTTCATAAATTATGACAAACAACTATTTTGAAACCTGGGCAATGCACTCTATATCTGTTGTCTTGGCACACTACAACCATTTGCAGGTTGGCTCAGATATTCATGCCAACGTGATGTGATCATGACAGTAGTTCTTCTCACCTTCCCTTGGCAATATCTGCCAAGTTGTATTTGACAAAAAAAGAGAATAGTATATTGGCTCCTTAAAGCAGGAGTATGCAAGCTAATGCCAAGATTATTTTCTTAGCTATTATACCTCTTGCTGATTGCACCAGAGGCAAAAGTGTGTGTGTGTGTGTGTGTGTGTGTGTATGTGTGTGTACTATGTAAGACTGTAAAGAAGATCCATGCTGAACCAGACTGAAGGCGTATTTAGTCCAGCTTCTGTCTTCACAAAGGCCAGGTGAATGCCTCCAGCAAGATCATTAAGTAGGGTAACATAGCACCCTTCTACTTATGTTTCCTAGCACATGAAGTTGAGAAGCATTCAGCTCTGATACAGTTATTGCTTTGTTTAGGCATCCATGAATTGCCTTATCTTCCATAAGCTTGCAAATTCCAATATAAAGCCATCTCAATCAAATGCCTCTTCCTTCCAGTTTACACTATTTATAAACATCAGCTGAATTGTTGGCTACCATGTGCCAGTATGTTTTAGCAATGATTGCATATCTCTGTCTAATGAGGGTTCAGTGAACGCTCTGATTCTGTACAGTCTACATACAAAAGGGTTTATGTAGACTGTTGCAGATATAGCAACTTCCTCACGTGGTGTTTCTCGCTCATGCTTGTGAGCTAAAACCCATTCCAGTCATTTCTTAGAACATTTCCATCTGGCTCCACAGCGGTTAGAATGCCTATAAGTATAGGTGTCTGGCACAAACTGTGATTATGGAAAAAATAATAATAAAATAAAATGTGTGTTGAGATGTCGTGACACAGACCCCATTATACACGTGGTACAACATAGGTTTTGTCATTCCCTTCCCCTGGGGATGCCTGGGCCTGTAGGATGACACCCAAGTAGAAAGTCCTTAGTCTTATTTCATATTACAAAAGTACTGTTTAAAGAAGCCAGAATATGTCACGTACCAAGCCGAGCATCCCTTAGCGAAACCTGTCAAGAACAAAAGAAAAAAAGATCAGTGGGGAAATAGAGGCCCAAACCCAGAGAATGTCAGGCAATATCTGTGTGCCTTTCAAAGCATCAGAGTCCTCTCTTCTTGCAGTCCTTTCCACACAACTCCAAAACAATTTTGGACAGTTAGGAAAGCTTTCAGAGGGGCTCTGATGCTACACAGGGCTTCTATTAGAAAAGAATCCTGGCAGAAGAGCAGACAGTCCACAAGGATATTTTGGATCACAGGCCTTGTAGACCATGCAAATGGGGTAGGAAAATATTTAATGGAAATTTTACCCAGCTGCAACCCAGCAATTCTCAGCAGTATACTGACATAAAAGATCCATGGCACAGTTAGTAATCAGTATATAATAAAGCAATTAAAAGCATTACAGGCTATCTCTAAAACCAGTTCCTATGGTGTTCTTCAACTGACACAGCCCTCTGAAAAAGCTTGGCTTGACTGGCTTCTGGCGGGTCAGAAATAGCCCACTCAACTTGATTGCCCAAGGGAGACGTGGGCACAACAAAGGGACCACTAGGCAGAAGTCCTTCCTCCCATCCTCAGCCCCTCAATGTTGCAAGGGGGGGGGGAATACAAGCCATTTGGGCCAGTCATTTTCTCTCAGCCCAACTCACATCACAGGGTTGTTGTTGTTGTGGGAAAAGCAGGAGGAGGAAGCATCATGTACACTGCCTTGAATGGTACAAAATAAAAGTGAGATACAAATCTAGCATATAAATAGACAAATAGGCTGGATGAGAGATGTAGTGTGGTTTCGTAAACAGCTGCAGTGACATTCTGATCCAAGGAAGCGAGTTCACTTACAAGTTTAAAACTGACAACTCAGGCCAAGGCTAAAGCAAATCTCATTGTAATTATACATGTTGAGCCTGTTCAGTCAATCCTTTCCATCCCAATTTTCTATGTGTAGAAAAATTAAAACTGAGTCTGGATTTTGCATAACTGTCTCTGACTCCCTCATGATGCGTGTGTGTGTGTGTGTGTGAGAGAGAGAGAGAGAGCACGCGTGTGAGCACACACATGAGGGAATTGCATTTACTGAATGTTTTTAATCCAAAAACACACCTTGATCACATAACCAGAACATTAAATGACAATTTTAGAAAAATTGCTATATGTTGATTTAAGCATTATATGTACCTTGGATAATGCAGAGGCATGCCTGAAGATTTCCGGAGAATGATCTGCAGGTTCATCACTTCTTTCATTAGTTTTAGCAGCTGAGGAATAACATTCAAATATATTTAGTGTGTGTGTGTGGGGGGGGAACCTGTATTCTTTAATTCACAGATCAAAACACATTATTTTGTTGAAATGTTTTCATTTGGAATTTTTATCTTTTTTCCCCCCTATTTTGTTACTTTAAGCAATGTTAACCAATACACATTTTTGCAATAAAATTAATGGAATCCAAGCACAAAGGCTTCATCAATCCTACTGAATCAGTACCCTGCCCAGGTAATCAAACACTGCAATTGTCCATATAGAGTATGATGCAGGCCCTTTAACATTCTTATTTCTGAGTCAGCCCCTGGTCCACTCAGCACGGCCTATCATAACAGCAACTTGTTCCCAGGGTTTCAGCTGGAAGTCTTATCCAGCTGTATCCTGCTGATTTGAGACAGATAGAAAAGGCAGATAACTATTTCCTAACCTGGTGCCTACTATTCAGAGGTACTGAAGCTACAACTCCCATAGCGTTTGGTCAGCATGCTGGCTGCAGAGTTGTAATCCCAATGTCACAGAGTTGATTCTCATTAGTGATCATAAATATGGTCACTCTATTCTAGAATTTGGGTTTTTTAGTCCACTTTTTCAACCACCTGAAAGGTTTGCAGCTGTATCCTCCAGCTTGAAGGATTAGTCAAAAGGTGCTGGTAGTTTTGAGGGCATGAAAAGGGATTTTGACAAGGTAGGTAAGAGTAACACAGCAAGAGTTTGATTAGCAAATGGTTCTTTTAGAAGCTAACCCCTGATCCTTTTGTTGGCCCTCTCCTCCATCAAACATGTACAGGACCCCCAAATCAGCAGACATACTGTAGGTAACTAAAGCCAAATTACAATCCATATAGAATGAAGTACAAGCCGGGGGGTGGGGTTGCTAAAGGCTATTGCAAAAGCAGATAAATTGCATAAAGAACACTTTGGGAGGGAGGAGAATCACTGATAAGCTATATGGAGCTCTCTGTGTACGATTCCCAATAACAGCACCTGGTCAAGGGCAAGGTTGCTCTTTCTTTTTCTAATCAACTCATTACTGTCTGACAAGATTCTTTGCTCCAAATAAGGCTACACAAAGGGATGCAGATGATGCATGTAACCAACTGAAGCAAAGTGCTTGCTTGCAAATGTTTGTCTTCTGAATGAGAACACCCTGTGATCACAGTTCCAATCAAACAGGTTTAGAGCACTCTTCAGCTGTTGTTTTGCAGTTAACTGGGGTTAAGAAAAAGTCCTCAACACTTGGTTGTCCTTTTTGAAGACTCACTGCTGTAGCTTCTGAGCATCTTCTGCATGGGATTCTTGGCCCAGGAGCCTCTTAAGCTTGATGGCCTTGCACTAGTATCAACCTTACCACTCATAGTGCAACAGCAGAGACAGAATTCCATGTGTTAGGATGTTATTGTGAATTGCCTGCCTGTGATTTTTGGCATATTGCACTTCTGCCAGTGCCAAATGCGGAATGGAAAAAGTAAATCATAATTTCTGAACTGTATGTGGAATCATGTTTTTCCTCCTAAACTCGTTCTTCTGATCTACATGAAAGAGATTCCAGTAAACAGAGATCACCTCTGCACATTCCACCATATCCAGCCTATACAGAGTCAGAGGCAAAAAAGTAGGCACCTTCATCCAGTACTGATCTGGAGAATACCTCTGCGCATATATGGAAGAATGTACAATTGTTGTCAAAGGAAATGATTCGCCGTATTTTGTAAAAACACTTTCCCTTTTTCCTCCTGAAGCACGAAGACGGTATTTATGATCTTGCTCTGAGAAAGCAAGCAAACCCTTTAAAATGCATATGCTTTGCTTGTATGCTTTTTAAAAACTGAAGCTTTAATGTTTCTCTGGAAGATGAGAATCACCTGCTTGTTTCCTTCTGCACAGGAAATGAACTTCCTTTTATACATAGGAATTCACTGATGTTCTGTAATAATAGTGTGCCTTTAACTACTTAGGAAAGAGAAGCAAATCTGAGGGAAAAACATGAGTTCACTTTTATGCCTGAACTTAAGCTGACCTACCTGGGGGTTTTAAGATAGTATTCACTGCATAAATCACACCATTGGTAGCCATAATATCAGCTTCGGCAACAGGCTCCTTGTTGACATTTATTATGCGGTTTTTCTGAAGCAGAAAAAGTAGAGATAAATTGTCAGAACATATGAAGAAGTAAGACTAGAGAAGATAAACTAATTTGCAAAAATCTACTTAATATATAGGTAAAGATTCTAATATTTATATATGAGAAGGTTAATTTATATATCAGCAGGTTTTTAAAAAATAAGGAAGCTTGTAGAATTGAATGGTTTCAGATGTTTTGGACTCAGAAATAAAAGCTGGAGCAAGCTATGTTTAAAGGAAGTACAGCATAATTTATATTCATCTTTTTCTTTGCGCTGTGCTACATCTTTACTGTGGTGAAGATACCGGGTGGGGCTGTGGAAGCTTAGGCTGAAGTAGGCACCCAGTGACAGAGTTCATGGGTGGTTCTGGGCCAGTCACAATCTCTTAGCCCAACTTAAGAATTAAGTGAGAGGGAAAATCCCATTGGTTCTGCCTTGAGCTCTAAAAGGAAAGATACAATTCAGTCATAATTTCAGGGAAAACTATCCCCTGCCTTGCCACCCCGATATAAATTCATTCTGAAGCCCTAGCCTGAACTGAGGAATGGATCAACTAGTGTGTGCGTACACACAGGCACACTGATTAATCTGTGGTACACGCCAACCATAACTCATTGGTCTTTCTCTGTAAGACTGATCCTGGCTGCCTAGCCTCTGTCTCTGGATAGTGTAATTAGCTAATTAAGTTGTCAAGTAACACTATACAGTACCTTGGTGTGCTTTCAGGCAAGGTTTTTGTTGTTGAACTACTCTGCCTCAAACACAGACTTTACAAGAGTTCTCTTTTGTGACAATCCCATGGTTCCTCACACCTTTTCCATCTTTTGTCTTAACAACAACATTAAAAGGTACAAAGACAACAGAGCTGTGTAACGCCTTTGGTTTAATAGTACTAAAACTAATTATCTGGAACCATGTAGGAAAATTTCTTATTTTAGTGCTATTCCCCATAACAAACACAGAAATAAAATTTTGCCTAAACAGTGTTAAATAACTAATACAATATAAAGACTAGCTGTCACTCCCAACTGTCCAGCAGGACTTGCTTTGAGATCATACAGCAGGAAGAATGAGAACACTGGAAGAGTAAATCAATACTAATTTTCAATAATAGAGAGGTTGTCCACTGGGAAAGAAAACAGATTTTCCCCTAACATTAGACTTTAATAGTTTTACTTCCTGAGGCTCCATCTGGCAACTTCCAGTCTGCTAAGTCCTTGTGGCCTTTTTTAAAAAAAAATAAATAAAAGTGATATAAATTGAATAGCTGTTCTTTAAACTGCATTACGACAGATTGAGCTACAATGGGAAAAAAAAAACTTTAAAAAAATAAGAGGGAAGACCATAAACTTACAGAGCTGACTTCCAATTTATCACCCTGCAGAGACTTGATTCTTACAACAGCACCGACTGCTCCACTCACTAAAATTTCATCCCCAATGTGGTACTTCAGGATGTTGGCAAGTTCTTTTGCATTACCTGGGACAGGAAGGGAAGAGGAGGCCAATAATACATCAGTGTTATAGCTTATTTCCCATGTTCCATGGTAACTAAGAAAGAAAACAAAATGTCATGCTGGCAGCGTGCATAAGGGGGAAAAATACCGAAAGTGTTTCCCTTCCCATTAAGCAAGCAGCTGTTTCTCTGTCTCATGCTCCTATCAAGATTCCCCTTGACAGCCATAGCAATTCCTTCCCTCTAATAAACTGTTTCTCACTCTACAGCTGGAGCATTTTGTGCAACAGCAGGAGGGATACAGCGCCCCAAACAGAAAGAAACACATTTCTTCATTTTAGCTCTTCAAGTGCAAAAACACGTGATCCAAAGGATTTGAAATTTTGGAAACCTATCAAAGAAGCCAAATTGTGCTCTCTTTTTAGGTCAAATGCTGGCTTGGCATAACACCTGCTTTTCAATTTTTTTCTATCACGTTGACATAACTTGCTGCTTTTTCCTGATGCTGAATATTTCTTAAATGAAAGAGAATAGCACCGTATATTGGCACTGAGTCCTCACAGCTAGCGTATAAAATTGCTGTCTGGCAGAAATGTCGAAATGTGGCCAAAAACCAGCTGGACGAAGGAGGGGAGCAAATGCTGTGTTTTGGAAAAGGTGAAATTGAACCCCAAACAGAAGTTACTTGATAAAGTCTAAGATAAATATAATTCCTTTTTTCCCAGAGACTTTGGTAGACATGGAACTACATTTAGAAAGAAAGAGCAGTATTCATCTTTGACCTTTGCCTGTGGCAAAATGTTGAACTCTGAAGTAATCACTGAATTATCTAAATTATAATTATTGAATTATCTGGACACAAGGAATTTGAGGATGAGGATGATAATGATGGTTTAGCTTAGTTTTACACCCCTACGGATTAAAAGTTGAGATACTGAGATACAGAAGCGATAACAGGCAGGTATTTTACAATACCATCTACATCACATTTTGCATAATTTACATTGCTAACATGTTTAGCTATGATTATCAGATTGGTTGATATAGCCACGCAACCCAGTCAAAATCCAGTGGTCCCAACCCTACTCAAAATACCACAAAGGCAGTCAGAAATCTCTCGTTCTATGGACCAGCTTGTTTCACAGAACTTCGCTGCTGCAGCTGAGAATGAGGGGTAATTGAATGTATAGTTAATTTGATCAGAGCTGTTATGTGGAATTATGGTCCAGTGATCTCAGAGTTCATTGCTATCCTGTACAATATTTAGGATCAGGGAATCTGTTTAATATGAATCCTGTATTCCTGAAAAACCAACCCAAATTTCATGTATCAGAGTATAACTAAACTAGCCAAACCTTGGCCAAAACATTCTACTAGAAATTAGCAGGCTTTCCATCATCATCTTGATGTGCTTTTATAGTTTACAAAGGCCAGTCTGGTACTAGTTTTATAATGTGTGAAATATTCAGCATGGTCTTCATTTTTAAGAGATAAAACAACAAATCATAACTTCTTCCTTCCCTTTTTTTCCCCTCTTACACAAGTCTGCTTCTCTTCTGTATTTTCCTACCTATGATTCATCACTTTCAGAACAGTAAGCTAAACATTTTGCTTACAAAGCACAAGAACATTTTGACTGTTCACATCTGGGATGTTTCAGCATCACAACTGCTTACAGTAGCTACAAATCAGTTATAAATATATCTAAACAATAGAACAAATGTGCAGAGTGCTGCTGTAGGAACTTAAAAGGGATAATTAGTCCTCATAAGAAGATCTCTGCTTCATTATATCTCAAAACTGTTAGGCATCAATAAAGAGGTTATTGGTCAAAGCCATAATTAGATTTCAGTGCATGAGCAAGAATGCTTCAATATTTGCACAAAAGATTACTGAACGTCCACATGCCACTTCCTGATATGGCTTCATACCAATGTATTTTCAGTATATATTAGTCATCTAATCTTTGTCATTACCGAACTAACACTTATGATGTTACTACATTGAATCTACACGTTTTGATCATATTATTATTGCTAGAAAATTCTGGGAGTTGATATTGCTAGAAAATATCTGGATAGCGACTGGAATTTTGGATGACTTTACAATCAGCTGTGCATGTATAGACAGTCTAGAAGAATGGATAATAATGAAGGTGATGGTGAAATTATTACTGGTTGCGTTGTGTTAGAAGAACACAAGGCTTTCTTTGGCACAGGAATTTCTGTTTGCCCCCTCTTTCTCCTGCCCTCAATGCCTTCCTTTCCCATTCTAATCTGCTTCAGTTGGTGAATCAGTTCCATTAATGGATGTGGATCTATTGCAGGAAAATGTGGCTAGATATATTCATGAGTAGTAGCAGTAGAAGTAGAAATATTTCCTAAGTCATTATTTTAGTTGAGTTAGGTAGTAAAATTACACCCTTTTCTTGCAAGGAGGAGGAAAAAAATCAGATTTTAGAAATTTAAATAAATACTAATGCAACAAACACTAATAGAGTAGCTTACTTATAAAACCCTCTGTCCACGTGTTTGTCTAATAATATTTCTGAGCACTACTTTTTTTCACCTATATTTCTATTTAATAGACTAGTACATCAAAGTGAAGCTAAGTATTTTTTGAGACTAAAACAGAATTAAATACTGGAAGTTTACTGGAAGGCTAAGAATAGGTAATATAAATATAATCTATCAATAAGATCCTGGAAAGTTACCCATAAGTTTGTTCAGCTCCCTTTGAGGCATGGCTTGGAAAGCTTCATTTGTCGGTGCAAACACTGTGAAGGATCTTGGCCTATTCAGTGTTTCAGTTAGGCCTGCAGATTGGATGGCAGCCACTAGGGTACTGGAAGAAATCCACAAATGAACAGAATTATAAATTTCCAAAGGCAGTATAAAATATGACAGCTAAAATACAGCAGCCCTGATCTCTACATGGAGTTACTGAGCAAATGGCTTCTTCATTCATTTTATTGTCAGAACCCACATACCTGTAATAACTTGTTGAACTGGAGCAAAGTGTTTAAGGATATTTAGCAATTACTTTTAAGCTAAGATTTCCCTGCAGGCTGGTTGTTTTACTACTTGAGAAGTCTGATCTACAGAGACTTTAACATTTGCAGTTCACAAACTGTTCCCATTAGGACAAAAGCATCTGAGTGGCCTGTCTGGCAAATTTGCTGGAGATGACAGAGATTCAGCCAGTTTCAAAAAAGGTTCAGTGAGCACTGTTGGTTAACTCCAGGGAAGTCTGCATGGGGCTTCAAAAAAATTAAGATGGCAGTTGTGACTTGTGATCAAAGCCCTGCCCTTTGTATGTGTATGTGATGTTGATGTACATACAAAAATAATGGGTCTTTGATCATGTGGTTGTGACCACCATCTTGACTTTTTGACTGACTCTGAAGATGCCACTGGTTGACTTTCTATCTAAACACTGAGAAAATAGCTTTTTTAAAAGGCTGAATATAAATTCATAAAACCACCAAACATGTTTTAAAAAATGAAGTTTATAAAGCAAAAAAGGAACCCCTAACAGTTCCACCTTCTGTAGGTCTTTCCTCAGTGAAGGTCCATGAATATCCTATAACAGAACAGCCAAAGGAGTAAGGAATTACTGTATATTTCATATTTCTATTCAGCTGTCCCCCCTGCACACACACACACACACACACACACACACACACACACACTGCTGTGAAAGTTAACTCAAGGATCAAAGCTTCTTTAGGTTAATCAATTTGAAGAGGGAGGGCATATGAAGATGTAGGAACTGTACCCAGACATGCTCTTCTCCTTTGTTGCCCTAGGGCACAGCTTGTATGTAAGCTTGGAAGGAAGAGACAGGTTTGGTAGGTTTATGGTTATCTTTCTGTAATATTCCATCCTCAGAGAAGGATCACATCATTATATTATAACTATGTGCCAATGTTTTAATACAACCAATGTCATTTAGGACTGCACTGGGCACATTAGAAGAGATGAAAAAGATTCTTCTCAGAAACTTTAGACATCACTACCAGTCAATAGAGACCATAGTGACTCAGATGAGTCAGTAATCTTGGGTAGTTAAAAATAGCTTATGTGGACTGTCTATTTTTTAATATACAAGAGGAACACATATCTAAAAGATAAATATATGTTTTAAAATGTAGAAACAATGGGCTCCCACAAATAATCCTTGCTGAAACAAAACGACTTTTCCTACTCAACTGCCATGCAATAATAGTAAGAAGTAAAACTATTACCTGAAGCGATTGTCTGCTTTGAGCACATCCATAACAGTTCCTACGGGGGGAATTAGCATCTTATCCATCGCAAACAAAGTGCCAAATCTTCCTCTCTTGTCATGGGCAGCAATACAAGCATTTTCTATGCAGAGATTCTATAAGAGGGATATATCATAGTAATTTGGAATTTGTGACATTTTATTAAGTCCTCATAATCAGGCCCAAACACAACTGCCCCTCCCCCATTATTTATATAAATCATATAAATAAATGAAGATAAATATCCCCTTTCTGGCAATTCCCTATGGATTCCCCAAATCTGTTCCAGAGGAACCACAAACTTCTAGAAAAACTGTGAAGACTTCCTAGGGCAGTGTTGTCCAAACTTGGCCACTTTAAGATGAGTGGACTTCAACTCCCAGAATTCCCCAGCCAGCATGGCTGGCTAGGGAATTCTGGGAGTTGAAGTCCACTCATCTTAAAGTGGCCAAGTTTGGACAACACTGCCCTAGGAGCTACGGTGAACAGCAAAATATGTTTCCACTCTTAAGAAAGAGCTATTACATAAATGAGCTCACAGTTGCATTCTGCAGAATCTATTCCGTATTGTTTGAAATAGCTTTTCAGTTGAAAAGGAAGGACAAAAATAATTTGCTCATCTTTTCTGAACCAGGAACAGAATGAGTCTTCTACAACAGATACATTATTGGAGGTGGATTAGGAAAGCTGATATCCAAATCCTTGCTCTACTACAAAATTCCTAGATGAAACCAGTCACAGGGAATTGTTGGGAAGTTAAACATGGAATAACTTTATATATGGTAGCAAGACTATTTGGAGGAAAGGCTGTAATCTGCATGCTGCAAACACATTATAGTAACAAAACTCAATGGTAATGTCTCAGTTGGGCACTATGTATGTTTAAAAATCATAAACTATCATAATCTTAAGACTTAAATATCAAACTAGCAGCAATTATTAAAGAGAAACATACATTGCGGTACACAAATACTCTCAGTTCTTTGCCACCCAGAGTTTCTAGCTTCTGTCCATGGAAAAGATATTTAGAAGAAAGCTGCTCTTTAATTATATGATCTTGGAGCAAATTTCTATTTACCGAAGGACTATGATCTGCAGAACAAAATAAAACCATTATTCATACATTCAGATCAGCACACAGTCAGTTATATCCATTTTAAAATACATGCAGACTGAAGCAACTGCAGGAGATGATAAAGGGGGCAAAGTATAAAAGCTCTGCCCTTTTGCACATGCATTGTGACTTTGCACACACATACCAAAGAGGTGGAAGTTATGTCACAACATTGCAATACTACTTTCATCATTTTGATGAATCCTGCGGATGCCTCTGCATGAAGAGGTTGTAGAAACAAAATCAGTATTTCTGCTCCCATTTTCTCTCTCCCTCCTTCTCGCCTATATTCTAAGCAATGAACAACATTGCATTTTTCAGCCTATTCACAGCAGAAATCTCACAATTTTCCATCTACCCCTCCACACCCACTTTCAGTTCCTCCCATAGATATTCTAAAAATAGATATTCTAAAAAAAAAAAAATAGTCTGGGTTTTCGGGGGTGGTTGGTATGAAAACACAAATACTTGGGGACTTTGTAGATCATTTATGATGGCCTCCAGATATGTTGAATTCCCATTCTCATAATCTCCCAACCAATTTATTTTATTTATTGTTTACTTATAGTACTTTTATACTACACAATTTGGTCAGACTCGTGTATGCTGATAGTTTAGAACATATCCAATCTATCTGGAAGAGTTTACTGTCATATAAATTTGCATGCAGTAAAACCCACTTCGACATGATATAATCATATGGTGAGAACACTTAGGATGTTGTATACACTATTTTATTCTCTGTCCCCCAGTTTTCTGCTCCCCTGCCCCAACAATTGATCAACATTCTGCTTTGGCATGACAGGTCTGCAGTGGGTCATTTCCAAAATCTTTAACAATTTATATTTAACACTTTGACTCTCTTATGTATGGATGATATTGTTTTAGCTATCTAAGAATCAGCTTTAGGAAAATTCAGATTGCTCTATGTTCATCTATCTGGTACTATTGTAAAGCCTGAACTCCGGAGAAGAAGAACAGGATTCAGATAGAATAATTTAAGTCAAAGGTACCAATTGATATTACTGGACCATTACTGTGATGTTTTGTAAATAAGGAGAGGAAGGTGAGCAATGAGAGTCAGAATGAATTTTCCAATGCCTAATTTGGATCCTGCGACTGCAGACTTCCTATGTCTGCTATAAATTATCTGTTCATTTTGACACAAACACAGGAAAGACGTTAACAACCAAACATTTAGACTAATTTCACATACCTCATTTTTTATCTTGATACAATCAACCCAGGTTACAATATTACAGGTATTAATGGATAACCATATAAATATCCCATTAATGTGATTAGATTCATATAATCTTATTTCTGTATCAAATAGACTTCTATATTGTCCCCAAATACCAGCAACAAGAACTTGCTACAACCTGGTAAATATCATTTTATCATTCACTAAATTCAATCCGACCAGTGCCATGTATGATTGAGTAAAGTAAATTAACATAGTTACATCAATTTATTATGAAATTGATTAGGACTGTGGGCTAATCACTTAGCATTTCTTTAATTGCTTGTGTTTTAGTCATTTAAAATATTAAATGGCATTTTAATAAATCTGTCTACAGTATATCTAAAACCTGAGTACTAGTACCTTTCTGAGGATACTGAAGGAAATTTAAGATATAATTGAATAAAAATAGCTTTCATTAATTGTTAGAAAGCAAGACCATCTAACTTATTTTTATTTCCTATTTCCTATTACCATCACGCACATGAACGAAAATAACATTTGAAAAGCTATAAATGGATATGGTTTTGACATGCAGTCCTACTAATTAAAAATTAGTCCTAGCAATCAACTGAAGCTTAAGGCATATCCAAAGGCGCAATTCCAGGCACAGGAAGGGGGATGAATTTTCCTTCTCTCCCTCCCTTACAGCTTGTTGATTGAACATGAGACACTAATGACAAACAGATTGCTCTGTATAAGAGTTCCAGTATACAAACCTTTGTAGAAAGAATTGATGGGAGCCAGGACTGTCAAACGCTCATTTCCAGTAAGATGTGAACCAAGACCAACTTGTCTAAAAAGGTCAATAGATGTTGAAACATCGGATTCCTTACCCAACTCCAGCAGTGTTTTAGCTTCAATTAAAACAATGACAACAGATGTCAAAATGGATTTCATAATTATTAGACATATTAAACAGTACCTGATGAAGGAGCAGAACTGTATTTGTTAAAATGTTTAATCATATTTAAGCATGCTTAGTGAATTCAAGAGGGCACTGCTTTGCCATGACAAATTCCACTGATTTCAGTGAGTGTAATCTAGGCTTGACTAAATCTGGATCCAAAACAGTGATAGGTTTCAAAATTATTCAAAAACAAATAATTTCTCATTTTTTCATAGTTTCTTCCATATTTTGTTTAAACAGAAAGAACTAGCATTTCCATTCCATATTTTCCCAACATTTAACTTCATTTTAAAAGTTGGAAAATTATATTTTTTAAGGAAATTAACCATCTTCCTAATCATGTCAGGGTGAGAGAAGCAAGTACTGTATCTAGATTTAGTCTCTCATCTACTGTATCTAGATAGCAGTCTCTTGCCCATTTTCATATTTCTGTAAAGGTAATTGCCTAAAAGGTAATTTGTTATTTTTTTTAAACAATACCAATCGCTTTTCAAAAGTACAGGGAACATGCAAGGGTTAGAAGTTCCATGAACAAGGAAGCGTACATCACAGCATGGGCTACCATGTGCAATTTCCATTTTCCCAATTCACACATCCATTTTAAATGGGCAAAGATGACTAGTTCCATAATCTTCCATTAGAAGAAAGAAACTTAATTCATGGCACCCAAGTCATGTTGTTTAACTTGCAGTTGCATATAGCATTCTGAGGACAAAAAAAAAAAAAGTTTTACCAGAGTCTGGGATGAGAAGTTCATTGACCAAGTGTATCACTCCATTGGTTGCCATTATATCCTTGTCAGCAATGATGGGTTTTCCATTGAGAGTCAGCTGATTACCAGAACAGCTTACTTCCAACATATTACCCTCCAGGGTTTCCATGGATAAACCGGCAATAATAGCTTCAGCACACATAGCTGTTTTTAAGATGTGGTTGTTCAGCAGTGCTATGGGGGAATAGGACACAGTAAGCAGAATTTTTTTAAAACAGCTTGGACATCTCTTCTAGTGAATGGTAGGCCACACACTGAAAATTAAATAGTATTTCAGAATAATAGTAAGTTGACATGCTTCATACTCTTGTCTCTAAATAAGCAAAATAGTAAAGCGAAAACAAATCTTGCAAATTGCTCAGTGTAGCTTTCTCCAATCTGATGCCCTCCTGATTTGTTGAGTCTACAATTCCTAGAATTGCCAATCAGATCTGGAAGATAGCAGGTTGAGGAAAGCAAGCTCACTGTTTTCATTCAGGGCACATCAACACAGAGATGTTTGTAGCCTCCAGGCTTGGTCAAACAGGCAAATCAACTGCAAATACACTATTTAATGAGAAGGAAGGAGTTACTAGTAGTTCTAGCCTTAATGAGAGGAAGGAGTTACTACTAGTTCTGGTCAGCCCTCTTTATATTTAGCAAGGATCAACTTCCTAGTTCCAAGTCCAAGTCCAAATCCATGCTATGGTATTTACAAAAATATTTCTTTGCTGAAAAGTCCTTCTATGTATACAAAATCAGGTACATTTATTTCCTAACGATAAGACTCTTCTCAACTCTTATTGAACACATTCGTTCAGATCCTTAACAATATTGAGGATTGTTTCCCATTTAAAAGCACAAACAACTGGTCTAATTATACTTTGCTTTGGCTTTAGAAATGAATGAGTGTTGTGTATTTTATTTTTTTAAAGCACACAGCTTGATATTGCAGAGGTTTCTGAGGCCCATCTAATGTCATCAAATACATCGTTCAAAGTGCTGATTGCTATTGTTCATCTTTTTCCCCATGGAAAGTGCTGACCAGCTTGCCTAGTTCTCCATGCATCTGCCTTCTTGGTAATGAGTCAATGCCAACACAGCTTTCTCATGGTTTCCTCTCTCTGTTCCTGCCTTAAAGTCAGCAGAAGGGTTGAAAAACGTCATCACTAGAGCAGTGACTCATGTAAACAAAACATACCAAAAGAGGAAAAGGAGTTAGGAAGAGCCACCATCATAGCAGGGAGGCATGCAAAGACTGCATGCTATGACTCCAGTGTAGGTCCCTTCCATTCATGTATAACTTCTTGAAATAACAATGGAAGAGAGAGAAAAACAAACCCAAACAAATCCAAAAACAAAAAACTAACATGGTTTTTGCATCTCTCAGCTCTAAATGGTGAGGACGGAATTCTAGATTAGCGTTCCATTAGATTTCAAAATAGGTGGCCTAATTCTCTATTTAGAACCTCTAGTTAAAACCCAAAGGCATTTATATTTGTCTCAGTGAGTGAAAACCCTGGTAATGAGGTTTTGACCATTTTTAAACAGGGAATGCTGCCTTAGAGTATATATTACATGCACATATGTATATTGATACTCACACACACTATTTATACCCAAACACACACTATATCCACTAAGTAGAAGTAAAATGCAATTTCATTTTAAACAGAAGTTTAAATTAGGTTTATCTCTGGAAATAATTTCAAAGACCAATTTTGTCCATGAATGGTACATCAGAGAAACCTATCTCATACTGTATGTGACTTTATAAGTTAACACTGCTGTCTGTAACATTTAGAAACTTGATTAATTCTCCCGTACAACTATTTATTTCCCATGAAAATAAGAAGGACGTCTTAAAAGAATGTGGTTCAAAGAGCAGGCTCAATTTTGCCCACAACATGCTGAAACATGGTTTCTATCTTTCTGAAAGGATGGATTATAATGAAATCTAAATGGGCATCTATAACCCTCAGGATGGTGTATTATATCTCAATAGTTCCCTTCACTTCTCTTGTAACTGTCATCTACTGTCCCACTATAACTCAAGAGAATAAACAGGAATGAATAGTAATAAATTTCAAAAATACATTTTGCCTCCATCCATCACTCATAGGGTCAACTCTTTGGTGAAACCAATAGCCTTTCTTTTAATAACTATTATGGACAGATTGTGGTTATTTATTTACCTTTCAGAGCTTCCGGGTCTCCCAGGATCCTGTTAAGCGTTTCTTTAGGAATCTTCTCAAAAGCTTCATTGGTTGGTGCTAATAATGTAAACTGACCTTCATCTTCTAAAAGATTGTTTAGACCAGCAGCTGCCACAGCAGCCTTTGAAGAAATGGAAAAGAAAGGGAATCAGTTATGTTAGAATGAATCTAGTAAGGATGCCAGATAAACAGATTTCCAATAAATTGATCTCACTTTTCACTGGTGTAAGGAAATAAGACTGAGATCATTTGAGATAGACTTACCCTAAGAGTTTCGAGACTTTCTTCAATCTCTACAACTTGCAGGATGCTGTTTGATGTTGTAGAAATGACTTTGTCTATCAGATGGACTACTCCATTGGTAGCATGATGGTCAGCCTTCAGCAATCTAGCACAGTTCACAGTCACAATCTGGATAGGGAAAAAAAAAAAGCAAATGAATATATTGTTGACATTAAATGTCTATGTTGATTTGAAGGATGATACAACATAGGAGGGATATCATTAACAGAGACAGAATGAATCCTAGGGGTTGCTTGTGTAGATCTGACAGAATCATTTTGAAGAATCCTATAGGTTTTAAAGGTAGGTCTTTATTTATAAATGAATAATTTTACTTTTAATAAAAACTCATAAAGTTAAAAAAAATAAAGACCACCAATTCAGAGGACAGCATCTTACTCAAACTGTTTTACTCAAACACAAACATCTAAATACAAGGCAATGAACCTGTAAAGATTGCATGCATGCATAATTCACTGCTTTTCCTTCATATCGTCTGTATTATATTCACTCTACATCTATCTATGGTAGATCTCTTCCCCCAACCCCGCCTCTCCTTCCCTCCCAATACAATTTAGCAGTCTTCTTTTAAATTATATATCATAATGACACTATTATATGACTGCAGAGAGATGTGGATAAAAGCAGCTATGCTGTTTTTTTAATCTTCGCATTCCCAAAAATCATTCTGAGTGCTGTACGTATGCATCATAATCAGTACAAGAAAATCTTTTGAAAGTGTTTCTTCATGGTAGGAACTCCACATTTTTGGGCTACTACATTGTAGAAAGCTAATTTATATTAACATAACTGGCTACATTATTAAGCTACCCAAAGTAGGAACAAAATAATGTTTCCTAACTTCATCCAATCTAAATCCAGTACTGTGCCGAGTTATATTTGTAAATTTACCAGATACTCACTCCATTTGGGTAATGATGAATCTGGATATCAATATTCTGGTACATTGAAGGGAGAGAAAGCCCATGTTTTAGCTCATCTGTTAGGATTCGTCTATTTACCATGTGATACCGCAGAGCATTTAACAGCTCAATATTGACATTGCTCACCAATGAATCCAACATTTCCTAAGACCAAAAAATCAGATTAATGATTTGGCTATACTGAGCATCCTTTCCCAGGTCTAGGCACATACATTTTACTTGACTATTTCTATCTGCCTTCTGCCTAGTAGGAGGTGGGGAGTTTATCCCTGAACTGTACTAGTTTCCCTAGAGTGGGAATTGAGAGCTTTGCCAGAGAAACAGCAGTTACTATCTCAACATTTTTCTTACAGAAAACGTTCCTATATCCACTTCCTTTTCCAACCTGATGCACTGAAGTGCAACTTCCCTAGTAACAGAATTATCTGGAGGCACTATGCTGAGGTAGGTTACCCGTGAAGAAAGGATTTTTCCCTTTCCAAGTAGAAAACCAAGCTCATGAAGCGGTAATAACCACACATTCTGCTCAATGCAACAATATCCACCGGATCTTGCTGCTTTCATTAGAATGATGAAAGCACTGATTGCTGCATTATGCCACAAGTTCTCCCCTTTGGAAGCAGGTGTACAACACTGTAACACAGGTAGGAAAGGAGGAAGGCTTGTGATGTGATAACACAACACTGTTTTAATTAGTCTGGTGTCCTTGTCCTGCAGAAGATGTCAGCTCAGAAAAGGAAACAACTCTGCGATTGCCAATCTTACATTCACCTACTACATTCTTTTGCAGTCTAACTTGTCCTTAGTTTTCACAAGCCTGGTATGGATATAAAGAACAGTTGTAGCCCCATACTTGCTGTACATAACTTACACAGTTCCACCTAATTTCAGTCTTTTTTTTAAATGTCAAGCATATTTAAATAATGTTTCTGATAATGGCAAGACAAAAAGTTTCAATTTACAGGTATAACTCTGGATCCAACTTTTTCACATTCTATTTATTCTTGTAGTTTTATTCATAATGAGTGGTTAAAACCAAGCTTAGAAATCTACCACATCATGAATTCCATCCATATTGAGCAAAATGTAGCTGCCCTAGACTTACAGCAGGCAACGATGCCCAGGCCTCATTGGTGGGGGCAAACATGGTATAGCTGCCAGGCCCTGTGATTTCAGCACTCAGGTTAGAGCTGGCAGAATAGAGCTGAGTGGTGGTGGCTCCAACAACTCCAAGTGTCTCATGAAGATTGACAAGTGGCAAAGCTGTTAAAAATAAAGAAGGCATTTCACTTTAGCAACACTATAGTAATTTCAGAACAAAATCTACTATTTCTCTCTCTCTCTCTCAGTCCCTTGAGCTTTCTTGGCAAGATTTCAGAAGTGGTTTGCCATTGTCTCCTTCCTAGGGCTGAAGGAGAGTGACTGGCCCAAGGTCACCCAGCTAGCTTTGTGCCTCAGGCGGGACTAGAACTCACTGTCTCCTGGCTGTTTCTAGCCTTGGGCCTTTAATCACTACACCAGACTGGCTCTCTGGTTAGGGTTAGGGTTATTTCTCAATTAGAATAAAATAAATAAGTACTAAAGAGCTTTGAAAATAAATCTGGTCAATTAGTTGGCACTAACTGAGAGAAGACCAACTGAAACCAATGAGGTAGGTTAGACAGGACTACTTTAAGTCCTGTCCTTAGTTCTCAAAGAATAAATAAGTCTGTGTCCAACCCACTGAGTTGAGACTGATTTCACATATTACTGTTTTTAGCACAGACCTAGATTTAGCTTGATTTGTGTTTTAGGTCCGAAAAGGGCAGAAAAAAGAAACAAAACTTGCAGCAGTGGCAAATGATATCTTGCATGGACATGGGTATAATTGCCTAGGCATATCTGATCTGCAAAAATCCAGATAACCACTAGATGATAATACAGAAGTATCTAATGGTTATATAGATTTTTGCAGACCAGATATTAAATTAAAAATGCTAATAATGGGTGGAGAAGAAGCAAGGAGAATGAGACTTTACTGTTTCTCATTCTACAATTTTCCTACAATTTATTAGTCTTTAAGCATACATTTGCAATTGCACACACGTTTGAAATCCCACAGAGAAGAAAATGGGGGGGGGAGGACGGGGGAGGTGGGGAAGAGTAATTTATAACAAACAATTTGTAGGTATCATTTTTTCACTCCAAGTTGCTCTTCTCTGCCATCAAAGCAGGTTTGCTAGTAAGAAACAATATCATATATATATATATATCACACTATTATTAGCAAATAATATACAGCTTTTACCTAACATACTATATATGCTTTGTGTGTGTATACGTTATAAAGAGCCCAGGAATGTGATGACGCTGCATAGGTGGGTTAAGGAGATAAGATGAGGTGAGATTGATTTATGAACACTTTGCTAGAAAATAAATGGAACTGGGGCTTGAAAGGTTTTAAGGAAACAGGCAGTAGAAAGAAAGGGAACCTGCTCTACTTATGGCAGAAATGGAAACTCAAGGAAGAGGTAACTGAAGATGATATGCTTGTGTAGCATTGCTGAATCAGATAAACATTTGTTTAGTCCTGTTTCCAGTAATTGTCTGCTAAATACTTCTTTGTCATATTTCATAAGGCAGCCTATTTCTCATTACATTCCCTCCAAAACCAACCAAAGTATTCAGACACGCTACTCTTGAAACTCAAGTTTCCTTTAACCATAATAGCTATTGACAGACAAAAAAGTATGATTAATGGAAATGCTGAGGAAAGAAAACTCAGTATAATCTCCCATTTGCACGTGTGGCACCCAGAACGTGTGGCAGAAAATAGGGATGAAATAAGATGAAATAAAATTAAGGCTGAAAGGTTTTACTGTGAGATGGTCCAGGATCTAACGAGTCAGAAGAGAACCTGCTTGCCAGGTTTATTTATTAACTAGTTAAATCCCAAACATATGCAATACTGTACTTGTGTTGCTAGCTATTTAATATGGTTTATGCTTTGAAAACAGAAAGCATAGCAACAGATTTTAGAGATTAAAAAGAGCTGGCACTTTTTATATTACTCTGTCTGTCTGGAACAGACACTAGAGAAAGACTTCTTGCTATAACTTGTCTCTTACTTATTGATTTATTACTGGTTTCTTACAAGGCTCATTGGTCAAATCAGGAGACATGCAGTAACACATTGATTAATACAAATTTACATAGGTTAGGCTATGTAACTAGTCTAGACTAAACTAGAGAACCTGTAAACCTCATTTCATAATCTTATTTACCAGCCGGGCAGCCTTTTTCTCCAGGAACTTCTTCATATCCAGGACAACATTCATAAGCAATCACTCTGTAATGAGAAGGATACACAGCATATTAAGATAAATAATCAACCAAAAAATCCAGTTGCCACCTGGTACAATTCATACAGTGAAACTTGACTGAAATTAAGTCCAGTTACATCAGTCTGTATTGACCTATCATTCCCATAATTTCTGACCATTAACATTTCTGAAAAGTCATATAAAACATCTGGAAAGGTGACTGGCAAGTAAAGTCGGGAAATGTCCCCATGTGAAACTTACTGAAAAATTATAGACTAATCAGATGGCATTCTAGTTTGTGCTAAAGATGAACTACAAAAAAAAATACTATTACACTTACCATATTGGGGTGAAAGGTGTACTAAATACAGAGGCCATTTCTTTAGGAAAATATGCATAAAATATATGCATTGAAGCCAACATCATGTGCTGTTTTCTGACTGTTGAACATACAACCATTCACTGAATCTTTCGAAACCTTAAAAAAGTTTTAATCCATCCAACTATGCCAGGGTAATCAATTGTAATCTTTTATGTCTGCATTAAAAATAATGAAGTGTGTTTTCTTAGCAGATTAAGCTATTTTGATATCTGCTGGGCTCATACATTATATTTAATCACTGTTTGGATGACACTGTAATTCCATTATGTTTATTATCTTAACAAGCTATCTAATGTTTTCTCTCATCAAGCCCCAGTACTGAAATAATACTTCTCTCCTTGGGAGACAATTTTTGCTTTCTTTGACCAGCCTACACAACTAGGAATTGATTTAAATATGTATTTATTCATCCTCTTGTACCAATTTGAATGAACTCATGGAATCCCAACTACATTATGAGCAATCAGATAAGTAAATCAGCCAATGAATGTACCTCTGTGATATAAATAAGCAGCCAGGCCAATTAGTTATGTTCTAAGGTTTAATTTAAAAAAATACTTGATCAGTGATCGAACTAATGAATTGCCTCTGACATATTTAACAGCTCCTGGTGACCTGTCTTTTCTCAGCCTTCTAGCAGAAGACAATCTAAACTATAATTTTAAAAACAAAGCTCTTCCACAAGGTGAAGGTGGAATATTTTTTCCTTATTAAAAAAAAAGCATAGTTTTTATTTTGTTGTTAAAAGAAACTATGCTTTCTTTTTAATATGGAAAAAATATTCCACTTTCATCTTTCCCCAGTGTTGGCTGACTTCTAAGTCTGCAACTTTTAGAAAAGTAGACAATATAATCTCACTGTCAAAACTGCAAAGAGAATAATGTGGATTTAACCTACAAAACTGACTTAGAAGTACATAAGCCAAATGTTGGGTTAAAATGATATGAAAAATATAGGAATGTATCTGTGATGAAGTAGGGGAGAGTCATTGGATGGAAGCAAGTTAAACTATTTGGTATTTTATGATTTGACTTTTGTCATTTAACATGCTACAAAATGAAAAAAAATATTTAAGGTAATTACATTTTAAAGTGTGCTACAAATACGTGCACTACACTTATAGAAACATATTCTGTATTGCAAGTTCCAAGAAAAGTTACACAGGAAAATCTAGACTCATTGTCTAGACTTTATATATTCCATATGGGAAATGTTTTGCTTAAAGTAATTTGCTTTCTTTGATGCTTAGAGCTCTCAACACCCCACTGGTACACTTTTCAGTCTCACACTAGCTTTTTCTTTAGGACAGATATACACATTTATATGCCCTATTTGGCAACAAAATAAACTCACCATTAATGGTCTAGACAGATTTTTAGTTCAAACCAGAATTTAACACAAAGAAATGATTAATGAAGAATTCAGCTACAGTTTAGCATCAAGAATTCCCAAGATATGATGTTGTTTCTCAAAGGCTTATTTATAGAGAAATGGGTGTTAATGAGCTGCTACTAACTGGCCAGAAACCTAATGTATACAAAGTTAGGAGGGTAGTCTGAACTCTTCAGTAGAAGCATCTGCTTGATTCTCTGGAACTGTATTACACTGCAGATTAACGAGCACAGAGCCTTAGGGAATAAATAATTAAAAAATGAATTGCTTTTCTTCAAATTGATGTTAGCAGGGTTTCACATATTATGGAGAAATAAATCTGAGGTAAATATACACAAAATAGACAGTTGTAGCTCAACATTATTATTCTATTCCATCTTTATGGGTCACCACATTAGCCTAGGCAAATATCTCTCTCACTGAAAAACAGAGGTCGTAGAATGAAAAATGTTGACACTCAAGAGTTCCATAAGTGTGGAACAGCCCTCAAAGTATAGCTTATTTACTATGACCTCTAATTATTTGTTCCACCGATTGCAAACCCAGCTTGAACCATGACTCTAGTTATGTCACTGACTAGAGGGATAGCTAAGCAGCAGCCCTTCCCATCTGGTGGCCATATTCATACCACTCATTTCTCTTCCAAAAGGCAGCACCAAACATTCTGTCATTTTGTCTGACTCAAAAATCAATGAAACAGCTGACAATCAATATAACAAATAGCGAAAGGTCAGGAGCATTATCAGTATGGCCCTTTCCAGATGCTCTCTTATGGAAGACACCATTTTAGGAAGCACGGAACATAAGCGCTCACAGAATCTATAATGTGCTACAGTAATGCAGGACAAATCAGAAATAGTAAAGAAAACAGCATAAACTATCAGCTTTCAGCAATGAAAGCACTGAGGTCATCTTCTGAGGTCATCTGACACACTATTTACAAATCATAAATTTACAAGCCACTAGTACATTTACTTTCTTTTCTTAGAATGTCTGATTAGATGTCACATATATTTATGACATAGAAATCTAGTCATAGTTATACTAGATTTCTTAATACGGACGTTTGTCCTATACACAGTAATGTCTTCTGCCCACATTTTCCAGTCTTTTTATGTGTGTGATTTTAAGTGAATTTTTCCTATTAGTCAATTAGGCTTTGATTTCAAAATGTAAGATAGCCACAAAAATATATGGAGAAAGAATATACTGTATTTGTAGATCCTGATAATTCTTAGCATGCAAAATTAAGTGGAAATTTACATTTGAGATAATAAAAAACAGACATTAAAACATGCACCAAATCAAGACTCACTGTTGCAGTGGAAAACTCATCTAAGGAAATACTAGCAGGAGAGAATCCAAACAAATGTTTTATTCTAAAGCTAGCTGGTTATGATGAATCACTGGTCTGTAGCACCCAGATGAGCCAAGAGTAACAGCCCTTGAGCATGCGTATACACTAATAGGAGACCCCAACAGAGAGAATGGCTTTACAACTGATAAGGAAACACGATAACTCTAAGGGAAACATGGTTATCATTCATGGTGCAATAACATTAAAGACACATTCTTAGGAACCTAACATAGTTGCTTTGAGATATTAGAAGTGTCAAGGCTCTATTACTGTCCAGGCATTTAATAACTAAGTGGTATCATAATAAGAATCCCCTATTTAATGCAGCCATCAGAAAAATACAACTGAAAACATATATGCAGTGCTATACTAAAAACAAAGCATATATGTAATGCCATATTAAAAAAAACAGGGCTTGTCTTGGCTGTGAGCATAATTATTATTCTATGTGCATCAGTGGAGGACAGCAGTATATATGTCCATAAAATAATTGCATAAAATAAAGCAAATGGATCTCCATTTAAGATATATGACTGTATAGAGAAAACTAATATTGCTTGGGTGAGATAGCATATAGACAATCACGGCAACTATCCTGTACACTGGAAGTATGGAATATTGTGTCCTGCAGATGTTTTAGGTTTCATGGCCATAATCCCTTACTAAGGGGCATCTGGCTGAAACTGATGCATATTGAAATCTTAAACACCTAGAAGGCTCTTAGTTGCTTACCTGCTACTTTACCCCCCTAAATCATTAACTTTTGGAATTGCTTTTACAGTGATCTAGAAGGAAAGGTATTCTCTGCATTTGTGTGGGATGAAATTCTTACAAGTTTATGTAATCCCTGATAAAGGAAATCATTCTGTTATGAGTGAAAACTGAAAGAATGTAAGGATGCTATCACGGAAAATAATTCCTTCCTTGCTCCTTCAACTTCCAACTTTGAAAAACTACATAATTAACTAAACAGAGTTCTTCTTTCACTGTACAGTTAATAAAATATTGTGGCGTCACTTTAGTTGCAATTGCTCTTAAACTAACATATTATCCAAACATATACTGACAGTTATACAAATCTCCTTCTCCACCCAGTCTAATTCCAACCAAAACATACACTCTAAAACTGGGAATATCCCAAGAATCCCTTGTTCTTTGTGAAAGTAACAGGGTTATGCTAACCCTCACTTTCTATGTATATTTTCACATCAGATCTTGATGCTGCCTTGACTTACCCCATGGATCTTGGGAGCTGATTTTTTTTAAAAAACCACAGCCCCTGAGTAAAAATGGTTACCTATCTCCAGCCCAGCCCAGCTCAGCCCAGCCCAGCCCACTTTAGTCCATTGCACTCATAAAATTCAAGGATTCATTTTCAAACTGATTTAACAAAAATCTTCAGGCATATAACAACCAGGGTAAGGAAAGGGTAGTTCAGGCAAGAAAGAAGGAATGTGAGCAAATGAAAACTCAAGCATTTCCCATTTTTGTTGGCATTTAGATGAGCACAAGAGTACAGCAACTAGTAGACTTTTATCAGAAAAAGATAAATGATGGCTGAGCATCAAAGAGCTCAGAGAAAGCTTTAGAGTAGCAAAATGGTTGCTCACCTTACAAAATCAAAACATATCAGAGATATCTCTGAACTGTCCAGTGAATGAAAGGAGATATAAGTTTGTGGGAAGTTTTATAATCAGACAGTGGCATGAAATTTGCCTTCAGGTCTCGTCAGGTCTCTGGGCTAAAGAGAGTCTAGGTTCTCCTAAATATTTGAATTGGAACTGCCTAGGGTCCCAACCAATAGTTCTAGTGGTACATGGAGAACAGAAGGAGATATAAAACACATGATTTGTGAGGCTTTAGGTTTGACAAGCACAACATCTGGTGATAGACGTGTGAAGTTCAATAGCGTTGTCATCCAGCAAATCAGGAGTTTGGAAGAAGAGCAAAATCAGCTTATCTTCCTTTGATTTTATGAGTGAACATTACAGTTCCATCTTTGTCTTGGAAAGACAACATTCTTAGGGTGGAAAATGGCCTAAAGGCATTCAGTATTAAAGAATTGTACATTTAGCTTACTTTTCTATCATAGTCCAATAATATTTTATAAATCATGACATCCCATATTTTATTATCATGGCAGTTCTTCACAACAGGCTAAGTAATGATGGTTAACTCAAAGCGCTTTGTGGCAGAAAAGATTTGATCCCATATTGCCTACATCTAACTTATATTATGGCCATGCTCTAATCATCACCACAGATATCAATTCTCCTTTCCAGATATTTAAAACTGCTTCTACATTAACATTTTATAATCAGATTTTCTTTTGCAGAAATGCAAAACTGGGAAGGTAACCTCATGGTGGCAAACGTTTCTAATTACATCAGTTGTATTTGTGCCAGCCATCCAGAAGAAGAAGTCCTAGACTCAATGGGGACTTAAACAGGAGACCACATTTATTAATCTCTGGGTACTGAAGTGAGCATTATGTATTAGAGTAGAAGGAAGATGGTGAAAGGGGTTGCAATTTTTAGGTAAAAACAAATACGTCTCATACCAGATAACTGACCACATCCCAATATTTTTGGCAAGGTTTTTTCCCTTTTGTTTTGATGAAGTAGCATTAACTGAACCATTCCAGAAATCTTTAAATCTAAAGTGCTCTACTTTTTTCAAAGTAGATTTTGGATTTTCAACACTGAAAATCTACATTTCAACATGTTGTGGGCCCCATTCCAAACACTGGTAGAGCCAAGGCAAAATCATACATGATTTATACCTTTTCAGGAACCAAGTGAGTTAAATTCTGTTTGAATCAAGATGAGACAATTCAGTCACTGCAAATGCAGTAAGGAAATGGAATTTAGTAGAGATTTGGATACCAGTAAATCGAATGTCAGAAGCTCTGAAATTTCTAAAAACCCGATACCAGTGACTCAATAGGGCAGCTGTTGTATTAGAAGTGTCTCTTAAAACACTAAGAGGAAAATCAGAACAATTCCAGCAGCATGATATTCACATGCTCTCCCAGAAAGTCCCTTGAAACACTTTTTTGGGGGGGAGAGGGCTTCCCAACAATGAAATTTCACACTATTGGCAATCTCCTATTAATAAATAATAATGTAATATTTTGCTTACTTATAACACTGTGTATGCGTTCCATTTTAGCTCAAAAAGTCATACAGGTGGAACAAATTGCCTATGTAACCCTCAGGAAGAAAGGACCCAATCTAACATTTCTAGGGCTGGAATTCTACAATCAGAACAATTCCACAATCGGGAAAGAAACTTTTCTGTTTAATAGTAGGTCCAAATGATATGGAATAATTACTATACTTAAAGAGATCATGAGGAGAGCCAATCTGGTGTCGTGGTTCATCAGGCATCAGGATAGAAACCAGAGATGGTGAGTCCTAGTCCCACCTTAGGCACAAAGCCAGCTGAGTGACCTTGGGCCAGTCCCTCTCTCTTAGCCCCAGGAAACAGGCAATGGCAAACCACTTCCAAAAAACCTTGCCAAGAAAACTGACTCAAAGGCACAAATAAAAAAGAGATCATAGTAACTACTGTCACAGTAGCCTCAAAAATGGATCATGGCATAACATAGGAATGAGCTAGAAATGCTTCCTTTGCTATTTCTAGTCTGATGGACTTTATTTCTATTTGTTCCTTTCATCAGTAGGAGAGATAGATCTCCTTTGGGGAAGACATCAAGGACCCTCAAGGGACATTCATGCAATGGCTTTTTGTTGTTGAAATCAGAGGGTGTTTATGCTCAAAATGCAAGCATGGTTCTCTAGTACAGAGGAGCACAGGGAAGTTAAAAAAAAATTACATCCATGTTTAAAATAGAACAAAAACGCAATCCCTTCTACATGCTGTTTACATGTCTTACCATGTATGTATTCTTTTCAACACATATATTTTAATTATACATATCATGAATACAGAGCATGAAAAGCTATCTTGAAAAACTTGCTTTAATCTGAGCCTGCTGGCATGTTGCAGGTATTATAAGCTTTCCTGTTTGGACTTGCTTGAGGTAGGACTGGAAGTTCTGGATCTTACAAACATTCTGTCTTTTGATATCTTGGCATTATTATTTTTACCAATGTATCAGGGCTTTATTGTCTTTATTGTGCATTGCCCATGAACGCTGCAAGATTTATTTGAACTCTGCGGTACATACATATGACAGAAAGACCTCAGGGTAGAAGCATTTGCACACAGAATCATAGAGTTGGAAGGGGTTGTTTCAGCCACTGAATCCAACAATGTGGAGGGCTACAAAATAAAGCATCCCTAACAGATGGCAGTCCAGCTCCATCTGAAAAGTGAAGATGAGCCCATCATCCTTCTGAATAATTGGTTCTGTTTAAGTATCTCCTGTTTCAGCACCCAAAACCTTTAGCTGTCTGTCATCGCAGTATGTCTAAACTTGGTATGTTGCCACCACTGAAGTCTCCCAATGGCTGACATTCATCATCATCATCGTCAGTTAAAAAGTTCTTATGTCATTTATGGACCATATATCCCCCATGTACCAATTCTTAATACTTAACTGAAACTCATGACCAAAGTTGTTTTTTTAAAAAGAAACTCACTTTTTTTTTTCTCCATAGGAAGACCCCCTTGTCTAGGGGATCAGTTGATCAAGTATACATAAGTGGAAACTAAAAATCTGCTAGAGGGTAGTAATTTTTATTAACAACTGCTTAAAATTTGTAATGGAACAAGAAGTAAGTGATCCAGAAATATGTTTTTAATATATTAAGTGCTTTAATAAATGTACCAACATTATTCATTATTATGGTCCAAGTACAGATTTTCCAGATGTGTTATATAGATGTTTTGAACATCTTTTTACTTTGGCTGTGAATCATTTAATTATGGCTAGAGATTTTAATCAAGTTTTAGGGTTATTAAATTGGACTACTACACTACCAAAATCTAATTCTTGCACATGGAAGGTATTGCAAGGTCGTATATGGATTTAAATTTGGTGGACATATAGTAATTTTAGCATCCTTTGCAGCAAAAATATTCTGTTTTTTTAGTTTCACATGAGTCTTGTTCTCAACAAGATTACTTTCTGGAATCTCAGTCTTTAATTGAATGGATTAATAATTGCAATAAGCTAATATTGCTGAATTTGATCATGTCCCAGTAACATTATCAATTACAAGAGTCATTCTATTTTTCTAAGATGGTATTTAAATACAGCATTACTGAAAAATCCCCTTTTTATAAAACAGACAGAACAAGAGGGGTTTTTTTCTCTTATAAAGAGACATTCTGTGAATGTCTGACATATCTACATGCTCATGCTATTGCTTGTGCTTCATAGAAAAGGAAAAATCAAAAACTAAAGCAAGAAAATTTGGGGAGGGGAGTAAGGAATTGATGCAAAGAGACTGACACTAGAGTTACATAAATCTCTGCCCTCAAGAGCAACAGGTTTCATCTTTTGCATAAAATATTTGAACAGCTAGCATGCCACCCCTGATTAATCTTTTCTTCAGGCTAAATATACCCAAATTCCTTCAGACACTCCTTACAGCAACTCCCCTGCACATCTACTAGTTTTTCATTGCACTTCTTAAAATGTAACATCTAGGATCAGTTAAGTACTCAAGGTAAGGTTTGACCAATACAGCATAAAAGTTGAGATACGACTTCTCATGATCTCAACAGTCTTACTCTGTTAATATAGTCTGTGGTTGTATTCGCTTTTTTAGCATGCTGGCTCACATTTAAGCTGCAACAAACAAGGCACTTAAATCCTTTTCCCATCTACTTTTGCCAAGCTTGCTCTCACCCATCCCACATGCCTTTTATTCTTTTGTACCTGAATGTTGGACTTAAAATTTATTTTGGTTAAATTTCATCTTGTTAGTTTAGGCCTGTCAAGACCTTTTGAATATTGATTATGTATTCCCTAGTACTGATAACCCTTGCCAATTTTCTGTCACCTACCAATTCGATAAGCAACTCACCTCTCTTTCATTCAAATTCTCTGCTCAAATAATGGAAAGGCAGGGCCTAAGTTAAGGCCATGGAACACCCGTTTGAAATCTCCCTCCAGGGTGGCACAAAGCAATAAATGAGCACTTATTGGGTCATTATTTAATCAGTTAGGATCTACCCAACAACAGTCCTTTCCAATCTCCATCTGGACATTTTGCCAATCCCCACTTTACATTTTTGGCAAACCATTTCTAAGTGTCAGCCCCACCATATAGACCAGACCAAGAATCAGCTCCATAGGAAAGCTAAGACTACTTTTATAGAGAGTAGTTATAACAACAAGAACTTGCAAATCTGATTGTGCTATAATGTGAATTAGTGAGGTGTCTGTCCGAGAGACTTCTACATACTTTCTGCTTGTTCTGGACTTAATTTTTTTTTCCTCATTGTTGCTTTGATAAAGGATCTTGTCCATCTACATCAAGACTGTGTTTCTTACTCTCTACACTGAGCACTGGAAACCATAAGACTATAGTTTTTTTGTTTTTGTTTTTTTAACATTCCCTGATACAGTATGTTCCCAATCAATGTCTTCCTACATCTCTTCTGATCTAGAAGAAGAAATAAATTAGGAAAACAAATTAGGAAGAAACAAAATCTACCTCTTTTCTGAGAAAAGTACTATACCTCTGGGTTCAACACCATTCATAATGCCATGGTGCTGAGGCTCGACTATAACAGGGCTTTCCCTATGGTCAACATCACAACCTCAAATGCAGAAGAGCACAACCAAAAGCTTCAAGTCTTCAATATAGTCTACACAACTTTCCAAACACTGCCACCAAACTGTAAATGTTAATGTGACTAATGGGTCAGGTTATTAAATCAATGCAGAATTGTTACAAGTACACTGACTTGATTCAATTGTAATTAATTTTTCATATAATTTTTCATATAAATGAAATCAAACTAAGTTTTATCCTGGCCCCACCACTTTGACAGCCCTACTTACTTGCAACCATTACTACTACTACTACTTACTACTACTACTTACTTCCAACCATTGGGGGAAAACACTTATATGCTTCTGCTCTAAGAAGACACTGGCTCCCTTAAGACATGTTTTCCCTTTGATTTCGTCTCACGTAGCAACTTATTTATCATCACTGACGACCAACATATAAATTACTCAGGCAAAGTAATTGGATCTTTGCTCTCTGGACCTTTCACGATATTTACATTTATCTGGTTGTCTCATCCCTCAAGTTCCAATTTTCAGCGTATGTGACCTTGGGGAGGATACACCTTTCTCAGAAGACTAACAGACTTTAGGAGAAGACTGGCAGTCAGCCAGCCTGTATAAATTCCTAATTGAGTGCAGATTGCTTCTTCCTTCCAAAAGTATGCATCAAGGCCATTTTTTCAGGAAGCTTTAGGCAATGCCTGTTGCATTTGCCAGAACAGACCTCAGATGGATTTGCAGATCTCCCTCATGGGGCTGAAGAAGCCAGGAAAAAAGCTTACTGCATCATTTATTTGCATGCATGTTGAGCACAAAAAGAGAAATTTTCCCGTTTTCTTAAACCATACTTACGTTGATTTTCCACATATTTTCTTCTGGTACCACATTCTGCAACTTGGCAAGTATTTCTTGTTGGTTCCAATGAGTTTCAGCACAGCACAAACATTGGGACTATAAATCAAAAGAGAAATATTATTTTGAGTTTCTCCATTCATAGTTTGGTATTCCAACATATCTTGTTAATAGATCAGCAATAAACACTGCATATGTTAAGAAAGGTATTATTGTTGTCATTTAACTTCCAGGCGGTAGACTATAAAATAGCCATTGTAAACTCAGCTGGGACTTGAAAGAGCTTTTTCATACTAAAGCAAAAGTGGGATTTGTCTTCCTTTGAATTAATACTAAAAAAAATCTTTTTCCCTCTGACAATCATAACAATAATTTAAAATGCTGAAATTAGAACAGTATATTTCTACCAAGGCAGCTAGTCAGTGGAAATCTTAACTCTGGAACAAATTAGCTTCCTAAAAATATCATAGACTTTGTGGACCACAAAATCCCATTGGTTATACTGCCTGAACATTCGTATAACCATGATTCAAGATGTCTAAAGTGTGCATGTCTGGAAAGGCTATTTTAGGTCATGAGACTATATAGCTTCATGGCCTGATTAGAAGGCATGTTTTCTTTCTTTCTTTCTTTCTTTCTTTCTTTCTTTCTTTCTTTCTTTCTTTCTTTCTTTCTTTCTTTCTTTCTTTCTTTCTTTCTTTCTTTCTTTCTTTCTTTCTTTCTTTCTTTCTTTCTTTCTTTCTTGGATGGATATAGCTGACTATCTCAAATACATGACTTTGGGTAGCTTACAACAGTTATAAACAATGCAAAAAACAAAATACGTTATTAAAACATATAAAAGCATATAAAACCATGTAAATGCTAGGACGGCACATGTAATACCTTAGCTGTGGGAGCTGCACTGGGTGCCAGTTTGCTTCTGGGTCCAATTCAAAGTGTTGGTTATCACCTTTAAAGCCCCGCATGGCATGGGTCCAGGTTACCTGAGGGACCATCTCATCCCCATTACATCAACCCGTCCCACCCGGTCAGGCAGAGAGGGCATGTTGCAGACCCCATCAGTGAGAGAATGTTGGCTGGCAGGGCCCAGGAGGAGAGCCTTCTCTGCTGTTACCCCTGCCCTTTGGAATATTCTCCCCCCCCCCCAGAGGTGTGGTGGGCCCCGACCCTCCTGGCTTTCTGAAAAGGATTAAAGACCTGCCCTGCCAGCGTGCATGGGGCAACATGGGCTATAACCGTCCTTGGAGGTGGATAGCACCCTGACTACGCTCCCCAAGTTATTCATCAACTCTCTATCTTTCTAGGAAGTTATTTATTATTAGGAATATTTTATATCATATTTTAATGAATTTTATCTTTGCTGTAAACCACCCAGAGTCGTTTCAACAAGATGGGCGGTGACAAATTTGATATATAAATAAAAATAAATAAGAAAAAACATATAATCTACATCCAAGGTATAAAAAACTGTCAACACACAACACAACCACTGTACAGGCTCTATTGCGCACCCAGATCCCCAAGTCTGGTAGCAATACCACATCTTTAAAGCCTTACGAAAAGCCAGTAGGGTTGGGGTCAATCTGACCTCTGGGGGGATAACGTTCCAAAGGGCAGGTGTCACAAAAGAAAATGTCTCTTCCTTGGCTCCTCCAGTTGACATTCCCTAAGAGAGAGGACCTGGAGCATGCCTCTCCTGCCGGACCTAATATAGCATCAAACGCTTCACCCATCCTCTTTCATACATATGATAGTGATGTAACAGCACACTGCATACTGATATCATACTCTTCCAATACTTCCTTCACATGTTTCTTGTACAAAGAGTTGAATTCATATGTGATTGCCATGTGGGGTCACAAGCTTGGTATATTTAGATCCCATCATGGTAGCACCAGGAGGAAACAATATACTAAGAAGTGGTGTAGAAGGAACAAAGGAGATTTCAAGATGGTGATGAGCTGTGGCCAACGATCTCTACTTCTGAAAGAAAAGCAATAATATATTTCTCACTGTCTCTTTCAGCTTACACATAAGAATTGTTGACAGTAGGACAGGTGGAAAAGGAGAAAAATATACAAAAGAAGTGAATTTCAATGGCTTGGAAATCCACCTATTAATTATCTTCCAGCTCCAGCATTATCTTCTCATCCAGTTCTGCCATTAAACAATGAAAATGAACCCATGAGGAACTCAACTAACTCAAAATAATAATAATAATAATAATAATAATAATAATAATAATAATAATAATAATACAAATGCATATAAAGCCAGAATTGAGAAGACAGCATCAGACAGCAAATGCCACCTCTGCAAAGAAGCTGAAGAAACAATGGACCACCTAGTTAGCTGCTGCAAGAAGATTGGACAGAGTGACTACAAACAACGGCATGACAAAGTAGCAAGAATGGTGCATTGGAATATCTGCAAGAAATACCACTTGCCTGCAAGCAAGGACTGGTAGGACCACAACACAGACAAAGTAATAGAAAATGAAGAAGCTAAAGTGCTCTGGGACTTTAGAATTCAAACAGACAAGCACCTGCCACACAACAGTCCAGACTTAACAATTGTTGATAAGAAAGACAAAAAAGTCTGGATAGTGGACATTGCAATATCTGGAGACGGCAGAATAGAAGAGAAAGAACTGGAGAAAATCACAAGATACAAAGACCTGCAAATAGAAATAGAACAACTGTGGGGAAAAAAAGCAAAGATAGTACCAATAGTAATAGGCGCCTTGGGTGCAATCCCAAAACATCTGGAGCACCACTTGAAGACCATCGGCATTGACCAAATAACCATCAGTCAATTGCAAAAGGCAGCTTTACTTGGAACAGCTTACATCCTATGATGATACCTTTAATATTATTAAACAACAACATCTACCTATCCCAGGTCCTTGAGAAGGATTCGATAGGCGGAAAAAAAATGCTAAATCCAGTCTAAACATCTGGCTGACTGGGCAACCAATCATAATATACTTAGAGATATAAAAAGTGAACTTCTATTTTTTTGTGTGTGGGTTCAGGACCACTTTGTCTGGTGGGATGTTTGTCTTTCTTAGTCTCCTCTGGCACTGCCTAGTATAGCCATTTTTTAATAATGTAGCACAGTTCTCTTCAACCAGTGCCACTGGTATCTGATTAATATAATTCCATCCACAGACCAGCAAATTAAACTGAAAATGGTAGATAACCCATCTGAAAGTTTTTGCATAGGAAAATAACAGGATCTTGATGGGTAGGGGATGATGGAAATGTAACAGCCACGCCCATAGTGTAGATCGTTCTCACCCAATGGATACCAGGAAGCCAATGACACACCATACTTATATATTTCAGAAGCTCATGAATTCCATGACGCAATGGAATAGTGCCATGGGGATGTAAATCAAATGCTGCTGGAAGTGTACAGCATCTCTTCGTGTGAAGATCAAATGATGGTATGGACACTCCTGAGAGTTTGGATTTGGATGTGGGAATCCCCAATTAAATAATCACTTAGCAACAATGCTCTTTCATTAGCCTTGGGAGATCATTATCTCCCAAGATGCCTTCCATCACAACTTAAGGTTGAGGAAAGACAAAAGGCTACCCTCAACTTCTTAAAAAACAGCAGGAAATTAATACCCAACAACACACCCATGAACTAGTCTGCGCAACTGAAGTTCCAGTTACTAATATCAGACCTACTGTCGTTATATTAATGTTACTCTTTAAAAGACACACACACACAAACACACTAGTGGACATCCCACTATCCTGTCACAGTCAGTCTAAGTTAGCCAAAAACCACAGGAACTGGCATACTCATTTCTTAAGAATCTGATCCTATATTTTGCTGGAAATGCTACTGAGACTGAAGTGAGCTTTAGTGTCTCACCATTGGGTTAGAGTGCCTTTTGTAAGCTAAGTGAGAAAAAAATAGCTTAGAGTCCATTTGCAAGCAGATAATATACTGTAAATAATATAACATAACTAAATAATATAAATAAAAATAAATGGTGGAGCAACAAAATTGTTGGGCAGCCTTCCACAATCTAATACACTCTGGGAGTGTTGGAGTATAACTCACATTACCTCAACACATCCCTTGTTTGGAATAGTGGGAGTTAGGATCCAGCAACTCTGTCTACAGTTCAGTAGATAAAAATCTCAGTGCAATTCTTAAAAAGATAAACAGGCCACTGAAAGGATTAACATAATTTGCTTTCATTACATTCAAAGCCTTCAGGAAGCCTTTTATCTTTGGCATGTATCAGCTTGATTTGATTCACCTTTGAGTTTAATATGCGTGTAAGTTCCACTTAATGCTATCTGTTTCATTTGAGTCACCAGAAACACATTTTAGAGGAAAAATGAAACCAGGGGCTCATTCACACACACAATAGGCCAGCTGCATCATTAGATGGAATGGCTGTTTCAAACAGCTGATTCTGGGTGGCAAGAAAGAGCAGCCAACTGTTATTTCTGTTGTACTGTTACACTGAGTTGGGTGGCCAATGGCTTTGAGACTTTGTGCCTCAGGTGCCAAGATGATTTAACTGACCTTAAGATATCTGCATTTCACTTACTGCTTTGCCACAGGCAACAAAAATATCTTGGGTCAAGCCTGACTGCAAGCCAAATAACACAGATACGCATGTGTAGTTTGATAGAATCTGGACTTTTGTTTTGTTTGATTTCATTTTCTCCAAGACATTAAGTAAAAGGTTGATATACATTGCTTTAATGTATACATTTAATAAACTCCAAGTCTTCACACTCTGTCTCAGAACAGCACCTCTGAATGAGGTACTGCATCTTCTGTCATGTTGTTTCAAGTTCACAACAGTCTATTTGCTTGTTTTAATTTGACTTAAAACAGACCATAAATGCAGCATTGCAACCAGAACTTCAATAGCAAATTTAAGAGTTTGGGGAGAATATCCAATGCCTTCCTGACAGATTTTCTAGGAGGCATTCTTCAAGTACAGAAATAGAGCTGGTGTGTTAATATCTGCAACTTTTTCCTTTGCCATTTGCCCAAATAGCTGTTAATTCTTTTTTAGTAAGATGAGAGAAGTCAGAGGAAAATTTACAGCTAAGAAAGGAAATTGAAAGGTAAACACAGAATAAATCTGATAGAGGTAAATAAGATTAAAGGAAAATTTAAAGACTCTACTTTTACAAATGGAATTGCTAAATGACAGAAGTATTTGCACAGAAACAATATATTCAGGAACCAACTGTACTAGAAAGTGAGGTACAACAGGCAATAGACCTGTTGTCAAATAAGGAAGTACCAAAAACAGATGAAAAACCCACTGAACTGTTTCAAGATGCAGAAGAAACACTTGAAATATTAAGAACTCTATGTCAGCAAATATGGTACAAGACCATGCAGACTAGGTATTGGAAAAGATCAGTTTATCTGCCTCTGTTGAAGAAGGCATTTGCAAGAGAATGCACCAGTTACTGAATTGTTGCATTGACTCCTTACACAAGCAAAACTATATTTAAGATCTTAAAAAAGGGATTGAGTCCAAATGGAGAGAGAAATGCCAAACAAACAGGCTGTTTTCTAGAAAATGACCAGGCAGTTAATATAAAATGGATAATGGACAGAGCAAGAGAATACTAGATTTCTGTTGTTTCACTGGATTGCATAAATCATACCAGAATGGGAAATATATTAAGAATAATGAGTGTCAGATAATTAATATTTTGAGGGATTAATCTTAATCTGATTAATCTTCTGAGGGATATTACAGTGAACAAGAAGTTACTGTAAGAACTGAATTTGGAGAAACTGAATTGTACAGAATATAGAAGGGAGTGACACAATGATGTCCCCAAATCTGTTATACAACAAATATAATGATGGCAGGATTGGAAGATACGACAGCTGTAAACTAAGGCACCAAGAAGTTAGCAAATATCATGAAAGATAAGCTCATTTCACCAACAAGAAAGATCAGAATGTAAATTCATGGCCTTTGCAGTAGTAACGTACAAGTGTGAAAGCTGGACACTGAGGGGGAAAAAAAGATAAACAGCTTCCAATTATAAGGTTTGGGAACAGTCACTAAGAGACCCATGGACTACAATATGAACCAATCAGTCCTGGACCAAATTAAGGCTGACTTTTTCCTTAAAGGAGATGATCAATAAGCAGAAACTCATATACTTTGGGCAGAAGATACAAGCATATGAATGGACTAAAAATGACTATGCTTAAACAAAAGAGATTCCTGAAATATCCTTGGAAGAGCTACAAGCTTTTACAAAAACCTGCCAAAATTGTTGATAGTTTGTCCAGATGACAAACTCAACTGGATGACATATTCCTAACTATGTATTAAGTTCTACATTCCACCTATATGATATACTAACCTTATCTTGAATGAGTGAGAATCATTTAAAACCATGTGGCCAATTATCCAGTGACAGGAAGCAATTCACTCTGAAATAGGCAACTTGGCAAAACTGATGATAAAGAAGACAGTGAGGATTATGTGTACACCTACATATGTATACATACATGACGTTTGTGTTAAATACCTGGTTTGACAAGCAAGTGCCTGTTTGAGTTGAAGAAAGGCTATGGAGCTTTGAAATCCCACTAAAAGGAAACACCCTTCTAGGAAAGCCAAGTCTGTGGTTTGGCCAGACTTGCAAAGTTGGATATGAATGTGCAATGATAATTGACAAAACCCAAGAAATGCTACACAATTCTGATAGTGCAGAAATACACAATAGACAAAATGGATTAGCTGGAATCATTTTACTTCCTACAAAGCAAATACAGTAGCCCAAATAGCTGAATACTGGCATGTCAAAGAGCACATTCTCTAGCTTAACATAGAGGCTATTGTCACATACGCATTGAAGACTGGTCAGACTTTACTGCTATAAAGGGTAAAATCCTTGGAGTAAACCTGCAACCAGTTGTGACAAAGGTCCAGCCTAGTGAATAGTTTTTCTTCCGCAATGTTCTAGGAATTTAGAAATGAAGGAAATAGGGTAGTGATGGCTAATGGTTAGGGACTACTCATAGCCATCCTTCTTGAGAGAAATAGTGGGTGACACTGGCAAGGGAGGAAGATAGGCAGATAAAGCCTTTATATAATGATCAGTAAATTTCTTTAGGCATAGCCCAAATATAAGGCAAGAGAAGTTACTCCTTGTGAAATGGCAGCTCATGTGGATATGAGGTCTTGTAGACAGTGAGTTTTCCATCTCAAGCAATCTTCCATCTCAATGACTCAAAGGTGATTATCATCATAATCTCAATGAATATGGGGATTGTGAAACTATAGCCAAAAAATGGACCGGAAAATGTAAGGGAGAAGCCATATAAAGTACAAGAACTCCTGATTATTACCAGAGGTTTAATTGTAGAGGTTCACTACACTCCATGATGGGACCAGAATGTAGACGTTGGCCATCAGCAGTCTCAACCATAGTGCCAGCATTTATATTCCTGCTATAAATACCGTATCTCAAAAGCAGCAAACTTTCAGGCCACACAAGAATTTCACCTGGGCAATATAAGCTCTCTGACTTGAAAGCTTCCCGATCTAACTATCTTAAACAGTTGATTTTATCTATAATAAAAGTTATGATTTGATTGGGTCATGCATGAGCTCTGAAATCAGGCCCAGAAAGGGGAATGGCATTAATTTGAGACCTTATCTGTGGCCAGGGTAACTATTTCTAAAGTGGCAAGGTTTGACTGTCTATGTCATATACAGGGCCACAGAAACAAGCTAGGGGTCCTGCTGGTATACCAACCACAGACATCAGAGTCCCTCCCTGAGCTACTAGACCTGGTTGCTGGCTGGTGGTGGAGACCCCCATTACTGGTTTTTGGAACTTCAATCTTCATGCAACTGGCACTGGGTCTAGTCAAGGTCAGGAGTTTGGCTTCCAGGCAACCATGAGTTGTCTCAGATAATCATGGCCAATACATATTGGTAGACATATGCTAAACCTTGCCTTTGCTATGGAACAGTTGTTATGCAATCTGGACATGGAGAGTATTACCATCACCCCTTTGCCACAGTCATACCATTTCCTAGTCCAAATACAATTGACAGCCATCTATGACCTCTATAGGGCTGGACCTAATTGAATGGTCTACCCCAGGTATCTTATGGATCTGGAGGGCACTTCTTCAACAATCTGGTGGATGAATCTGCTGAGGGCCTGGTTCATCGCTGGAAATGTGAGACAACCTGGGCCCTTGATAAAAATCACCCATAAGTGGCCTCTTTCTATTGACTAATCCCAGGTAGCTCCTTGGTTGACCATGAGCCTCCAGGCAATGAAGCAGCAGAAATAAAACCTAGAGCACTGATAGCAAAAGACAAAAACTGAATAGATTCCACCATAGATACGTGCTCACCTTTGTGCCTACTCCATGGCAATAAGAGAGACAAAGTAACTTCTTTCTTACTTTGTCAGCAGGTTGTGCCTAACAGCAAGGTTTAGGGTGGTTAACCTCCCATTAAGGAAGAACCAGTATCAAGAACTCTGCCTGGATGACTGATCAATGAGTTCAATATTTTGCTTGTAAAGTGAGGGAGTCCAAGGCTGAAGTGAGATGAGAGGGTCCAAGCTCCTTGGAATGCCCCCCCCCCCAGTAGAAATCATATTAACTCTCAGTTTAACTACTTTCTTGAAGTAGCTTAACATGGAGCTCTTCTGGGAGGTATTTGGGTTGTACAGGTAGTTTCCAGTTTAAGAATGAATTCCGTTCCCAAGGTGTGTCCTTAAATTGAATTTATATGTAAGCCGGAATAGTAGTATGATTAAGTAGGATGGTGTAATTAACATGAACCATTGTGTATTTAACTTGAATCATTGTGTATTTAACTTGAATATTGCTACAATAGGCTCTGTACTTAACTATGGGTCATCCATAAACTGGGCATTCTTAATCTGGGGACTACCTGTAATCTCCTCTCGGTTGTAGTTTATAGGTTGCTGCTTGTTGGGTTGTTCATGTTCTACATAGGCACATGTTGTTATGCTTTAATTTAATAAGGTTATGCGTTAATGCTTTAAAATTAATTTAATTTTAATCTGACCATGGCCATTTTAATTGTATCGTATACCTGTGAACCATAAGAAACTCTTTGGCATTGTGGTAGGATACAAATATAATAAATAAATGATGTTGTCCATGCAGTATTAGGTAGAGGAAAAAGTCTTAGTTTTGTGAACAAGCTTTTATCTCTCCAATGGCATTTCATTTCTTTGTACCATGAGCCAAACAGATCTATCACTTGTTTCACAGGACAGCCCTGTGGGAATCACTGTCACCTTATTTCCCATGTTTTTCCCATTGCTAAAATAAGGATAAGGGAGGCAATTAAGCACATTTGAACCACAAAAGTGTTTGGCCTTTGATTTAAGGATTCCTGTGTTCTCTCCAAAAGGCCAAGGCCAAGGCTCTCTTTTCTGAAATTGCTCCTTTTCTTTTCTGTTCTTCTTTCTGTCTTTTGAAGCAGACATGAAACAGGAAGAAGCAAGGTAGAAAACCTGATTTCTTTTATTGTGGGACAAAACATAGCCAAGACACTTCCTGTTGAACCGAGGACTTCTCACTCAGCAGTACAGATGAGCTACAATTCTTTTAAAGCTTTCTCTTTGTTTTAAACATTAACCCTCTCACTGTGTTTGTAGAATTAGAGAAGTGCAGTTATTGCAGGAGAAATGAATATACTCTGTGAATAATGGAAAAACATTGAGCCAAGTCACCTTTGAAATTGGCATTAAATTCAGGAATCCATGGGAAAGAATAAACAAAGACTTTCCGTTCTATACTGTTGGAAGATAAGCTCCAGCCACAGGACACTTCTATCCAGCCACCAGCCACCTCCCTGAAATCCTTTCATACCTTTGCGCAAATGTCCTCACATTTTCAGCAACCATGCATTCACTAGACTAGTGCTTCCTCCGGCTAGTCAATGGGAGGGCACAAAAACTGGTAGCCAGTTAAAGCTGCACCTTTATTCATTTCTTGCAGTGTTTGATTTTTGCAATGATAAATAAAACAGGGGGAGGGATCCCAACTGGTGGGGGGAGGGACTGGCAAAGCAAAGAACACCATTAGTCTGTCTGGGGAGAAAGGAACAATAGTGGCAGGGCATTACAGGAAGAAAAAAATGAAATCCTGGTATTTGGGAAGAAGTGGCAAGTATGCAAGTGTAACACCAATAGGAAATACCCATCCCACAGTTCTAGAAGATACACTACAAACACTGGCAGCATCGTCTCTGGAGCAGATGCCAAGGCAGAAGTTATTTGGCTCCATTTCCCAAGATCTGTCCATGCCCCATGGCATCATAATTGTACACAGAAGGGATATAATTCTCCCTGTGGGTCTTCCAGATAGGAGCCCTGCAGGCATGCTAGATTTATAGTTACCACCATCTGCAGTCAATATGTCCAAGTTATATGAACTGCAATCAAATAGTTCTGAAGGACATTAGGCAGTTCTTTATTTATGGTAGAGAGATGAGGGCTTAATAAAGCAAGTTAACAACTGGAAAACAGACTGCAAATGCATGCATGTTATACAAACACAATCACTGTTCTTAGTGGGATCAATCTGTAGAAGGATGCATGAGGCTGCAGCAGATAGGAGACAGACTTGCATGAGTAGAAATACTTTCCATTTCTGCAAATCAATAATTGGACCCTGCCATCTTTCTACCACTTTTCTGGCAGGATAACTGATCAGACAAGTTCAGCTGGTGAATCTTTCCCCATCCCTATACCAATTGTTAAATTATGGAAGCATGCAACTAAAAGGAAAACATCCTTGGGCAAAATAGTGCCTTGTCCATAACTCAAACAAGTTTTGACACTAGAGCATCACATTAGGTGATCCATGTTGGATACCTGGCAGTGATTTCTCCTTACTAAATCATTTTGACTGTTTGAACTGGGAAGAAAAGGAAAAGTAATTTAGAAAACATCAGTTTCATTCTTACCTATCCATATGTATGGCGTTTGTGGCATCCTTCATACTAAGAACTGTATTTTCACATAAACCAGAGATACCTGCTACTCTTTAGAGCTTTGAATTACAATTTCCAAATTCTTTGACCCACAGTGTTCAGAAGGATCTGAAGGACTCCAAGTTGACCAGGATGTCTGCCCCTGACATAAGGTTTTGTAATTCACAGTGCCTAGATTTGAACAAAGATCCATTCATCACATCTGGGGAGCACAAAACTAGTGCTGAATTCTGGGAAAAGTTTTAAAGGTTTCAGGAAAAGAAAAAGCCTTAGAACTATTGTGCTAAGCAACCCTTGGTACAAGGCAAATGTTGGTTAAAAGTCGGACTGGTTGTGTTACTTAGAACACAAGAAACACACATTTAAAAAGATCACAGGCCCAGACAGTGAGACTGTCCAGGGTTAACAATAGGGTCAGCATTTATTTTCCTACTGTAAGTAGGATGTCTCAAAATCAGCAAACTTTCCAGCCACACTGGACTTTCACCTGGGCAGGATAATCTCTGACTTGAAAACTTTCCATTCTAGCCATTTTGCCCCATTGGTTCAATAAAGGGTATCATTTGAGTGACTTTTGTGCATGTCTACTGGGACGGACAGTATTTGGCAGAGGAAAGAGTCCTAGGTTTGTGAGCAAGTCTTCGTCTCCCCGGTGGCATTTGACTTCTCTGTACCATGAGCCAAACAATCGATCATTTGTTTAACAGCCCTATCGCCCACCTCCCAGCTTTTCCCCTATTGCCAAAAAAGACTGTGGGAAGGAGTCGAACTACTAAACGACCGAAGTTTGAAGGCTTTGGCTGCTTGCATTCGAACGAGGCGATCGGTGCCGCCCCATTCCCGAGAAACTGATCCTCTAGGAAATCAATGGCCATTAAACCTGGAAAACCACGCCTGTCCCTCTCGCTCCCACAGATACGCGCTCTGGCTCGTGACCACCCCGTCCGTCCCATCCATTCTCAGGGAGCCGCGCTGAGTCCCTTTCCAAGCCCCCTCCCGCCAATACAAGAGGCATCGGGCGGTGGGCTAAATGGCTCGCCCGTCGCCAGAGCCCTCGCCGTCCCTTCGCGCTCTCCCTGCTCCGGAGCCTTACCCTTGGTGTCTGCCCCGGATTCGGCTGTGCTGCAAGATCTGTTGGTAAGGGGTTCGGCTGGCCGCCCAGGCGTTGGTGACCCACAGAGCCAGAGCCAAAGAGAAAAGCAGTCCGGTGCGCATCGCGAAAGACGGGTGCGTGGGTGGGTGGGTCGGTGAGTGAGTGCGTGGGTGAGCGACACGAAGTGGAGCGATCGGCGGCTGAGTCCGCGGTCCCAGGCGAGCGACGGAGCAGCCCCGGACAGGGAACAGTGAGCCAAGCACAGTGGAGCGCCGGCGATAAATAAGGGCGCGAGCGAGGAGGCAGGACGGGGGCGGAGCAGGCCCCGTTTGGGCGGGGTGGAACACGGGCTCACTTTCCGACCGACTGTGAGCAGCCTTTCCCGCGAGGAGAAGCAAGCATGAAGAAGGAGACGGAGAAAGCAGGGCGTGCGGTCACCTGAAGCTCTCAGGGAGCTAAAGCTGATCAGGGACTTGTGAAAGTAAGACAGGAAAAAAAGGAAAATCTATACTTGGATACCATCCATCCACTTTCTACTACTTATCTGGCAGGCGAGTTGATCTGGCAGGCAAGTTCAGCTGGTGACTCTTCCTCCCTCCCTACCTCAGCTATTAAAAGAACATGAGTCTGCAACCCAAAAGAGAAATGGTGACTGCAAAAAATGTTACCAGAGGTATATTGTTTGTCCATATCACTAAAGAAGTCACTATTCCCATTTTAGGGAAAGGGAACTGAAGACACAAAAGTGACTCATTTACTAAGCCCATGAGATCATAATTAAATCTCAGTCTTAATACAGTTCTGCTGTTTTTACATCCTGGTCAATGCCTTTGTTAATGGCTGTACAGTTCCACGGTACTGTACATGAGATTACACAGCCAGTGAAAAAGAGAAGATAGTTGCTGCAACAAAATGAAGCATATTCCTAAAATCAATATGCTTTAAAATGCAGCACAACCAGAATAGCAATCAGGGAAAAGTTAGGATAGCTAGATGATAAGAGAATGAAAAGTTGCATTAAAAGAATATAGGGAGAAGGCAAAAAGCAATGAATGAAATCACTGCGCGCATCTTCAAAGAAGGAGTTTCCATTTGTGTAAATTGAGCTCAGCTTTGATATGCCCATGTTGTTTTCTTGACAACAATATGGAAGCAGTTTGCCATTATCTTCTCCTGGGCAATGTCTACTATGTATGACATTATCAAGCACATAAAAGAACAAGTCTCTGCTGCGAAGTTAAGATCTTAATATAATGTATTATATTAATAATAAGTTTTTACTTTATAATAATATTATATTTATTAATTATAGGTGTATTACTCAATACACCTGAACTGTAGTGACTAATCCAGTAAATAGTTCTGTAATATGTGTGACTTAGACCAAGATCAACCTGTTCAGGAACTGCTAGGAGAAAGACTAATTTTATATTATCAAATAATAGGAAAGGGAATGAAAATAAAGCCCTTGGGAGCAACTTTTCAGAGAGTTGCAGAATGAAAAAAGACAAAGTTTGCCTATTTGTTGCAGGAGAAACCCATGAATAGAATGCAGATCAGGAACTCCAGGGCAAGGCCATGATTTTTGTCCCACAGCCCTGCATCCAAATGACTCAGCGTGGAAAGTTAAAAAGAAAAATAGCTGCAGTCCTGGCCAGGGTAGATGCAACATGGGCTATGAGTACAGTTGGTGTTTCTGCTGGATGATGACACAAAGCCACAACCAGGACTGAGATTCACAGATCACAAATGTCTAACCCATTACTGGTCGGTTGCTCAGTGGGGTAGGATTTTTTTAAAAAACACTAAAATAACAAAGAATCTCATGGCACTTAAAGACTAACTTATTTATTATTCCATGGATATATGAGATAATGTGTTAGTATTTAAAATGCAACAAGGCTCTTGTTTTTGCTGCAAAAGACTAAAACAATTTCCTTCTGGAATCTAACAAGCATTCTGTTAAATAATGGGTTTTTTAAAAAAAAACACCATGATTTATAGAAATGCCTTGTTCAATGTTTTGTGTCTACAAATGTGCTGGAAATATTGACTATACACACATCGACACAAAAATGCTTTTATACTTATTTTCAAACTAAGCAGCCAAGAAATGACAGCTGCTGTACTATAAATCAGGAAATGAATTTCTCCCAAAGGTATCACAGAACCTAACAGAAGAAGCCTTTAGCTTGACAGAGATGTGAGTTTGTGAAATGTAACCACGGGCTTCTCATGCATAACCCATATTTCCTGGTGATGAAATAATTATTGTTTGCAGTATTCTTGCAAATTTTATCTACTGAGAACTCACTGTAACCAATAAATACTATAGCAGAGGGCCTGTAAACAGATAAATGTCCTACTTGGAAAAAATTGACTTTTCATTTGCAACTTGGGGAGACCCAGGTTCGTTGATAGAGGGATTGGTGGGTTTTATGAAATAAGAACCATTATGTCAACCTATGCCCTGGACAATATAAGATAACTTGTAGATTGGCTAAGTTGTTTGCTTATTTAAATATGATATTTCCCTAGGTTTTGAAATGGAAATTTATCATTATTCTAGAGCAACCCCACCCTCCCCAACTTAATAAATTTTCTTGCTAGTCAACCTATATGATAAATTAGATTAACTAATGGTAATCATGATTTCATCTCAAAATACATAACTTTTTTAGGTGTACTCTCAAAAATGAAAAATAAATGCAGGCAAAAAAATTTTTACTGGTGGAAGTATTTTTACTACAGCTAATGATCAGGTAGATCCAGTAAGAAAGTAATTATGCCTATTCCATTGAATGATTGTCTTTGCTATTTAAAATTTGTTTACCTAATCCACTGAATTATTGGCTTCATTAAAAACTTTTTTAAATGCTTCCACTTTCATGCTCATTTTCCTTCACCTACATTTTTCTTGTTGAACATTACAGTCTTCATCTTTTGAGAGAACATAGGGATATACTTACTACTATATATAACCAAGTAAGTTTATTCTATTTACAATCCCATAAAGAAAGAATACATTCAGATGGGAAACATCATCCTTTAGTTTTATGAGTTAGAAAGATGCTGCATTTTTTTAAAAAAAGGAAGTAACAATCAGGCAAGTAACCATTGCCAGTTTATAATGATTCATGTGACCGTTTATCCTAACAAAACAGTTTCATTCTGAGTGATTGTAGTTTGTGAAAGACATGCACACACATACATGCACACACACGCTACATAATAGATGAATGCCTGATTGCACAGATCTTACAGATGTTTACACACAAATGTAAAGACTGACTGCTCTCATGTGGCAAGTATGGCCTTGGATGCTTCTTAGTAGACTGCCACAGTAGATGGCCATTAACTGATCTTAGAAAAAGCTAAGCAGGATTGGACTTGGATGGTAGTACTTGGATGGGAGGCCACTAGGAAATTACAGGATTGTAGACTTGACTGCAATCAGTCAAGAAGAAAGCAAAGGCAAGGTGACTTCCATACTCTTACCAAGAAAACTCTATGGTCTTATCCATAAAGTCACCAGGAGTTCAGCTCAACTTGAAGGAGTCTTTACCTTTTTCTGCACTTACAGGATCTTGTTTTCTATCCAGCTTTGACAGCCTGACTCAAACATTTCAGGAGAACCTACTTGTGATTTTTTTGTGAAGTAAAGGGGGTTTTCCAGTAGTAATGTATGGCTGTGAGAGCTGGACCATAAAGAAGACTGAGGGCCAAAGAATTGATGCCTTTGAACTGTGGTGCTGGAGAAGACTCTTAAGAGTCCCCTGGACTGCTAGGAGGTCAAACCAGTCAATCTTAAAGGAAATCAACCCTGACTGCTCATTGGAAGGATCGATAATGAAGCTCAAGCTCAGATACTTTGGTCACCTAATGCAAAGAGAGGACTCTTTGGAAAAGACCCTGATGCTGGGAAAGATTGAAGGCAAAAGGAGAAGGGGACGGCAGAGGATGAGATGGTTAGACAGCATCACTGAAGCAATGAGCATGAAACTGAGCAAATTCAGGGAGGCAGTGAAGGACAGGAAGGCCTGGTGCGATATGGTTCATGGGGACACGAAGAGTCGGACACGACTTAACGACTGAACAACAACAACAAAAGAGGGTGGAGGCTTGAAGGCACAAGCCTTCTTTTTGGAATAGTGTCCCCTCAGAAATTTGATCTTCTCCCACTGTACTCCCTTTGTATAAATTGTTAAAACAGTTATTTTGGAGAATCGGTGCCATCAGACTGAGTAATAGTGTGACATTGTTTAATAGTTTTTATCTTTTTACTATGGACATTCTATATTTTTATTAATTTATACAAACTGTTAAGAGTCTCTTTTGATTACAGCAGAATTCTAATTCAAGAAGTATGTAAGTAAATAAATACATACCCTTTAATGGCCATACTGGCCTGAATTAGGCAAAACAGGTGAATGTACTTAGATGCCATTACATGGGGGATGGCTAATAACGTGATAAGACCATACAACACTTTCCTGCACTTCATCCTTACTCTCTCAGTTCATATATGAGGGAATTTCATCATAGAAAAAAATGATGCCTTCTACATTTATTTATTTATTTATAAATAATATTTGCATAGCCACCCAACGCAACCAAACTGACTCTGGGTAGCTTACAGAAAGTTTAAGAGAACCTCACCAAAAGAATACAAAACCACAATACATAAACTGATAAGCAGTAATGACAGAATAAAATGCTGATCCAAAGAGAAACGACACCTTCATCCAGTCGGGCACCAAGGCATCATGACCCAAAGACCCAGGAAAAGAGCTGGGTCTTGGCAGCCTTTCTAAAGGCCAGAGGGTCGGGGCCATCCGTATGTCGAGAGGAAGATGCTTCCATTAGATAGGGGGCTGCCACTGAGAATGTGTACCTTTGGGGCATTGTTTCAATGAAGGGACCAGGAGTATGTCCTCCTCCCTATCAGAGCATGTGGGGTGGGCAGATACAGAGAAAGGGGTCCCTCTAGTTACCAGTGATTGCAAAAATAGAGTGTGAACGTGCGTGATCATGGGCAATCACAAAAACTTCTACTTCCTGGGAAAACACATTGGAAGGCAAGATGTTTCTAACCCTGAGAGTGTTTCTTATCTTTACTTTCTAAGAATGCCAATTAGGCTTACATAGGCCCCAGAGCCATTTTCTGAAATAAAAATGAAATGGCCAGCTGAAGTTAACATTCCTATCTGCTAGCTTTCTATTTAATTTTTTACATTAATTTTGAAAAAGTAAAATAAACATATGATGGGATAGAAATCTGGTGGGCACCAAGGAATATATTGATCATGTTGGGGAGTTCAGCTTTGTAAGGTGGTTGTGAGAAATCTTGAAAGAATTGGTGGCACATTTTGATCACTATAAAGTATGCTTCGGATCATAAGTATTGTGGCTGTTTTGTTTTTAAAGTGTCTTCTTTTCCTTTGTCCAATTTCAGGGTGGTTAATCCTCATGGCCAAGTTGTATCACTTCTGAGTTCTGCAAAACAGTTTGTGTATCATCAGTACCATCAAATTTTAAATGCAAGGTAATTTTCTACTTTATTTATTTAGGAATATTTACAAGGCACCCTGTTACAGCTATGGATGACTTACAGAATGCAATAATAAAAACAGAGTAAAAACACCAAATTGTATCTTCAGAAGAGAAAATCTAGGGGGAAAAAGTCAACAATCCAACAAAGTCACATAAGGGGTGTAACACCTACCATGACCCAGGACCTGCACTTGACCAGATTTTGCAGGCTCATGTAAATAGCTCTCTCCTATTAATCTAAATAATATTTCATTTTCAACAAATACCTTTTAAGGCAGACAGAAGAAAAGATGAAAACGTTTAGCTGACGCTGGTTGAAACTATGGGACAATTTATGTCACTGCTGGAATAAAAAGCCTTAGGAGTTGATCAGCTGATATATCCAAAATGGATATATTTTGGGGGGGGGGGGTTTGGTTTGCTTTACTGATGTCAGTGTATTACAAGTGCCCATAAATAGTGCGGCAGCAACCTACAGTCGTTGGCTACAAGCCATTTTGTCATACAACAAAATATTATTTCAAGTCATTGTCTCTACTAAACATTCCTCAGTTAAACTTCAGCTCCCAGAATTCTCAGCAATGGCCACATTGAGTGGGAATTCTGGGAATAAAAGTTCACACATCTGGATAGTGCCCAGCATGGAGAAGATTGCTGTACTGTGATAAATTGTCAGTATATTAAATGAAAAATAACAATTATATCATAGAAATTACATTGGAACTGACACATTACACTGGAAGTGGGACTCACTATGTGAGTGGGAACAACACTGGCTGCATGCAGTCACTTATTGCCTTAATGGAGCTTCCAGGGTCTCCTCATTGTCCATCCTTCAAGATATGGAAGCCAGGATGCCCAACAGCTGTTTCTGGAGAGTCACAGTGTTACTGTGAAGCGTTCCCACAGGTGGCAGCTGTGAGAAGCCTATCAAAGTCAGATCAGTATGGAAATGTTTATTTTGGTTGCAGTTAGTATTCTTTATGATGTTTCTAAGGAATGTATAGATCAAATAAACTGTATGACGTGCTTAAAAACTGATCAGAAGAAGTAATGGGTAGGAAATCAATTTGGATCTTGGGTTAAGAATCCTTTTCTAGCATTTTAAAACATTGATTAACAGAGAGTGCTGTATTGAGGAAATTAAGATTAAACTACTGAGACGGTATTATGCTATGACCATTTTAAGTGGCACATGGATGGCAGGTATTGACATTAACTCTGTCCCAATTACGGGGAAGTGTCCATCTCAGGCTTCAAACTCCATGTTTAATATCTCTGTTAGGAAAGAATTTGCTGAGTTCCAAATAACTTTCATTCCTCATGTGTCGATGATGTAAGTCTGAATCTTTTCAACCTCACTGTTTGAGTGTGGGGAGCCAAGTGGCTATTTATTTATTTAATTTACATTTGGGAAGCTGAGACTAATTGAGTTCTTTCCTCTTCTCCATTACATCATGATGTTAGATTTTTCTAAGGCTATTCCAGCTCAAAGAATGGAAAAATGGCAGGTAGCCATTGCTTTCTCTTCACCCTTGGGCCTTATGCAGAGAACACTTAAGCCAGCCAAGGAACCTAGCGTATGTATGTCACACATACATACTTTTATGAAAAACATATGGTTTACTTTAACTAGAGTGATTTTATAGATTACAGTTAGGCAGATAATTGGGAAAAGATGCTGTTTATAGAAAAATAAATAAAGAGAGAGCCAGTTCAGGAGGTTTGTAAACATTTCTTGATACAGAATTGTAAGATAAAGGAACATTTGATCTGTTCCTTCACAGCCCACTTAAATAAGCTATGTTTAATAAATCATGTTACATTTGGTATAACTTACGCATAAAGAAAGTTTAGCTGTCAAGCAAGTTTATCTTCAAGCCAGCAGTAAGTACTGTTTATAGAAGTTTCTTGCAGCATGTTCTCAGTGTCTCCACATCATTATTATGGTGCCTGCAAGCTAAATAGCATGTGAACTTGTCATTGGTGGTAACTGGTTAGCAAGCAAGAAAACCAGCCCAAGAAAATGAACCTCATTTCAAGGTTCAAGAGGCTGCAATTTGCACTGAACCATAGTAGTGGGGAAACTCCTTAGCTCTTTCTCCTGTGATGACTTTTCTGCTTGAACAAAAACGTCAGAAGCGGATTCTTGTCTTTTCAGTCTGGAAAAGGAAGTGACAAGGGCGTATATTTTTTCTTCTGTGAAGAAAATCAGGAGACAATCTTTAGTGGAAATGCACATACACTCCTGAGCTCATGGATTTCTTTGCCTGAAACAGGTAAGAACCAGTTTCAGAAAATGGACGAAGGGTCAGCTAACACTATAATATGGAAACAGAACAACATCCTGCATTATACCACATCTGAGGACAAACAACTAACTTAAGGGCTGCAGGCCTCTTGATGGAAAACTCTGTCGTCAAAGCCCCTGGTACTTTCCATTCCCTAGCATATCCTGCTTGAAAAGACTGCCTCATTTGCCTGACTGTAGGGCCTGCCGTGTCTGAGGGAGAAAGTTTAAGAAATTTATTTCCATGATTTTTTTCCTTTTTTTACTGTAACTTGCTGTCTTATATAATTGCAGTTTGTTAAAAATTAAAGCAAACAAGCTGAAGAAAAAAACTATGTGCAGTTGAACATCAAATACATCTTTAAGCCTTTAAATAGTGATAATGCTGTTGATAAAGATAATGCTATCTTTTTAAGGCTGTTCCTTTAAGAGGCAATTTAGAAGAGTATTGTTTGAAAAGTCTACTACCTTTATAGACCCCAGTTGTAAACCTAACTCCCTATATAACCAATTGATTTTGACTATACAAATCAGCCCAGCCACTGGCTACATAGTTTTGTTGCATTTCACAGTATCCAAAATCTATTTATAATCAGGTCATCATTCAAGAAAAAAGATTAGAAGCAATGGTCTCAGGTTTGTTTGGTTAAGGCAAGACAAATTTAGGACCCTTCCTATCCTACTTGAATAATCTGAATTTATGTGCCAGTCAAAAACATTCATTTTGCCAATAGCTCTCTTTCATTAAATATTATGCTGGTCCATGATCATAATACAGGATTTTTTTTTATTATTAAGAACTTTTAACTTGGGAACTAACCCCCCAAGATTAAAAAAAAAAGTTTAATTATTTCCCATACTTAGCTTATTATATTAGGAGAATGCTCCTCTCTAATGCAAGCCGGTGATACATTTTCCATAACTGTGGCATCATGCCTACTAACAATGAGATGCTGTATATTTTAATGTGGAATCCATGGAACATATTTGTCTGATCTTTCTATCTAACTGAAGTCCTACAAATGATAATATAGCAGGCTACTATGATATTGATTTCTAAGAGAAATGTCTACTTTTTAACAAAATCATTAGCTGATATATACAATACATGGATAGCATGATGTCATCTGCATAAAATTCCAGGAGGATTTCTCTATATTCTGAAGCATGATCAAGATGGACAGTTTTGGCACTTATTACTTTTACCCATCAGAGTCTGCAAGTTAGATGTCTTGGGCATGTCCCACAACAGTCTGTCATTGAATCATAAGTAAAGCAGACAGAAATTTTTGATCCTATCGGTTATTATTCCTCTAAAATGTCCTAATTAAAGCTCTTTGTGTCTGTTAAATTGTAAAATAAACAAGAGTCTGTTTTTCTTGTCTGACAGTGTTCCAAGGGACTATGGAGTTCAAAGTCATATGGTTTTAATCCTTCAGGTTGTATGGACAGTTTAAGTCATTCTTGGCTGCTTCCTCCTTTGCAATACTTTCCTAGACAATAAAAAAAAAAGTAAGAAGGTAGAGCCACCTCAGCCAATGTGCTTTGATCTTTTTATTACTTTTGTCTGTGTTGAAAGAATCTCACAAACAGCTCAGTGTAACTCCAAATAACTACCCAAGAGCATGTAATGGCTTGTGATACAAACACGTACTCACCTCTCAAGAGGCATTGCATCTTCATCTGGACACATGCTAAAGTTATTATAAGATTGATTGGATGCCTAAAATACCTTGAAAAGATCCACCTGAATTGGCCTAAATGGACCAACTCAATCATAAGAGCATCTGTCCAAGTGTTTAGATGCTAGCAACCTTAGGTCATGTATCATCTAAAGTTTACTGGTCACACCAGAGTCTCAGAGTAACAAACAAACAAACAAACAAACATGTTTTTGACTAGTTCCTGATAATCACGGATGTTGAAGAAAAGATGATATCACTGGCCAACTATGGATTTCAGCCCAACATTTCTAGATTGAAATTTGATTCTGGTGCAGCACATAGTTTACGGAAGTGACCTGGCATGCCTTTCTGCCGATAGACCTTTGTTTGGGCAGATTCTAGTCCAAATAAAGAAACACTGGAAGTCTGGAGTTCTGCTCTTTAATGGTAAAATGAGCATCTAGTGTACAAAGACTACTGTAAAATATAATCCAGAAAATCAGACAGATGTTCCCTAGCATGATTTATGTCTGGAAGTGTTTAAATAAAAAGGTGCTAGTCAAAGGTATTCAGAATGCTGTCTGACCAATAAAATGCCTCATGTGCAATGAACTGGCTGCTGTTGACGTAGATTGCAACAGGCAGACCTAAGCCACCTGAGATGAAAATGGAATCACTCCCTGGTCTCTTTCAGCTGTCATGTAATGCTATGACTAACGTCTGCACTGTTTTATGTGTGAAAGCTGAGCTCTGCTGGTGGCAAGAAACAATAACTTGTTCCCAAGACCAGAGAAGGGGGGAAAAAAAAAATACATGGATCCCAAGTTCTGGAACATTTCTTTGCATTATTGAACTCACTGAAAAATTAATATACTTCTGGTGATGGCCACAGTATTCCAGAAATTCAGATTGTAAATCACTGCCATGAAAGACAGGAAGGAGGCTCTGGTAAAAAAACATTTGATTAATTTATTTTGGCCATTAGGAAGCTGTTTCTTTTCCTCATTAATTTTTGTGTTTCCTATTCTGATGCTAAATGGAACATTTTTAATTAAAATGAATAAGACATGCTGCTCCTCTCTTATAAATCTTTCTCAGTCCAAGCCTTGTTCTGGTTTCCTACATTTCCTCACCAAATTCTGTTAAAATTCTTTCCTTTTCTTGTGTACGGCAAAATCACAGCTGGTGTGCCCTGATATCTCTGTTGGTGAATGAATGTGTGTGTAAGTGTGTGTGAGAGAGACAGAAAGAGAGAGAGAGAGAGAGAGAGGTACATCATTTTCCACTACACTTTTTGGTTTAAATGTGCAATTTCATTATACTTTGCTCAAGGTACATATTCAGCTGCCATTGTATCCAAATGGTTCTTTCTGACAAAAATGCTATAAAACAAGATTTGACTGGGCAGATTTCTTGCATCAAACATAAGGTATTTAGGAGGGCTCCAGTGACAATAGTTTTCTCTTGTAACACCTGTTCATTACTGCTACTGCTCCATTTTGAAAGGAATGAAGTTGCACCAAAAAGGAAGGAAGGAAGGAAGGAAGGAAGGAAGGAAGGAAGGAAGGAAGGAAGGAAGGAAGGAAGGAAGGAAGGAGGGAGGGAGGGAGGGAGGGAGGGAGGGAGGGGGGAAGGGGAAGGGGAAGGGGAAGGGGAAGGGGAAGGGGAAGGGGAAGGGGAAGGGGAAGGAAAAGCAAAAGCAAAAGCAAAAGCAAAAAGCAAAACAGTGCTAGGATTCTTTTCATTGGAACCACATTTAGTATACCTTACTAAAGTATACTAAAGTACTTAGTATACCCTAACCCTAACCCTAACCTAAGGCATGTGCATGTCCAATCAAAATGAATGGAATTTACAAGACTAACATGCAAATTAAAAGCCCGTTGGTTTTTCTTTGGAAATTTAAGCATCCCATTTATCTTTCATAAATTGTTAATCTTCATGTTAACATCATGCTAATATCAATACAAGAAATCTCATCTAGAAGAGATTTGGTCCAAAAATGTTCTGTATTTTTCTCAAGTATAGTAGAAGTTCCTCTTATGAGCCATTCCATTCTTTCTGATGAATCATCTGAGAGGTATTTATCCACCTATCCCAGTTCTTTAATCTGTTTCCTTTCCTTCTGAATTCTTGATTAACCACTGCACTGTGTTTTTTCATACCTCCGCAACTCAAGTAGAACTGATATTGCCTGTGCTGTTCTTTTCCACACCACTGGCACCAGCATCTGGTGATAAATGAAAGCTGGGGAGAAATGAAGTAGATCAGCCTTGTCACAGGGACCAAGGGCTTGATGAGACTTTTCTAAGAAATAATTTCCAGATGTTTACTTCCAGGGGTCTGCCACACACAGACATGACATCATAACAAGTGGCTCCTTCTCTGCTAATGGCAGGTACTGTTTCTCAGGAGGGCAGTAGGACATCTCTTTCTGCTTTCCACTGCAAGCTGCAGAGCGATTTTGCAGAAGCTTTTATTTTTCCTGTGACAAGCAAATCAGTCTAACACTTAGCAGACTAACTCCTGCTGGAGTCCTTAAGGTCTGCTGCAAAGCTAATATAATATTCAGAAGAAGAAAGAAGAGAAGGGAAGGGAAGGGAAGGGAAGGGAAGGGAAGGGAAGGGAAGGGAAGGGAAGGGAAGGGAAGGGAAGGGAGGAGGAGGCGGAAGGAGGAAAGAAAGAGGGAAGGAGAAGAAGGAAGGAAGGAAGGAAGGAAGGAAGGAAGGAAGGAAGGAAGGAAGGAAGGAAGGAAGGAAGGAAGGAAGGAAGGAAGGATCTAATTAGTTAAAATATAATTCTGATCATTATTTCAGTGTTTTGGATTTTTCCATGCATTCCTGTCTCTGGCAGTTGACCTCGACTGACAAAAAGAAATGGAGAATATATACATATACACAGGCATACTCTTTCAGTAGAACGTGGAGGAGAATGCCCAACTGAACATTCTGTTCCCAGGCCTCTCGGAATCATAAAAGGTACTGAGCCGATAAGAAAGAAAAGCCCTTCCCCTCTTTGATTCTGGTCTCCTCACTCATAGACTATGCTCCTTTCTTTCCCCAAAAAACTCAAAACCCTGAAACCTGGCAACTTTGCCTCTCAGTCAAATTCCCAAGAAGTATCAAAGGAAGGCCTGTTTAGTTGACTCAGTTAACTTCCATCCACATTTTACTCAATAAAATAGTACTCAATAATTTATTTTCTCTTGGCAGTAATATCAGTTTGAAAGGCCAAGCCCTTTCCTCCTATGAACTTTGAAATTTTTCTTTCACTTCTTGGTGCTTAATCATTTGTAGCTAACATTCTGTTTTGGGTCTCTCCTTTTACTCTTATAAGTTTCAAAACCACTTGAGACTTTGGGTGGTCACTTTTTTGAAAACAGAGTTTTGAGAAATAGGCTCACAATGAATCCTTCATATTCTGCTCTATAAATTTTCTGACTGTGGCTTCTCTGCATATTATTTCCTTTTTTATAAATACAAATAGTCTTTGCAATCCTCTCCGAAATACAGAAGTGGAAATTGTACTTTGTGTTAACCAAAAAAAAATATATCTATGATATAGTTCCTCTACCTCCTCTCCTATTATACAGCCTTTTCTTATTTTGAATCTGTAATTAATTGCACATAAAGTATGCATGGAAATTTACAGAGAGATGTCATGAATAGCTTTGTGCTGTGTGTCAGCTTTTGTTCACCTAGGGATTGATTAAAATATACAATTCAATTAGGGGTTTCTAAGCTTTTGCAAGCAACTGTATGTTAGTCTTGCAGATTTCTAAATGAAGGTACACAGCAAACGTATTGCCTTTTCCTGTACACACTTAGCCTTCTAGGTGAGTTGCTATTCTACCAATATCATTTTCCATATTCATCCCATTTCCAAATAATATATTGCAGGCAAAATCAATTTATAAGTCATCCAGATTAGCTTGTCTATCGATGCACAGTGCTTCTGCTAATTTGGATGAAGTCTCAGTTTGTTAGCTATGATGGCCATGCTTAGATAAATGAGTGACTCAGTCTACTGCTACTGCATGTTAAACACTCCAGTGAGTTGGCAGCAGACAGTCACAGATGGCCAGTCAAATGGGAAGTAACCACATTGGATGGCCTCCCAGCTGCCACTGTGGTGGCTGGAAGGTTGTTGCTTCCTGACAATACTTAAAAAATAAAAAGCAAAACATTAAAGGGAAAAATCTAGAATAATTCACAGTGGCATGAATGGGTGTCACTGTACAAAACTGGAAGTGATTTAAACATCCTGTCTTCTTTCTTCGCCAGACTAGCCCTCTCCATGTTGCTGGGAGGGTTAAAAATTAAAGACCATGAGTGATTCCATTTTGTGGGACTGATCTAGAACTTGTTTGTATATCAGAAGACCCAGCTGTAGGAACCCTCTCACCCATGACATGGCTAACTAAAGGGCTAAAATTAACTTCCTCTACCCATGCTGCTGAATGGGTTATGATGTTTGCATGACACACCCATGCATCCAGGCCAAGCAATAGTTATTCAGGACCACCTTCTGGGTACAGTCAATCAGATAAGACAACTACTGTAAAATATCCCAAAAAGTTATCACAATCAGTGGTATGAAATATCATTGTGATAAATTCTGCACACTTCCGTTTAATACATTATTTTCTATTAAAGTGATTCTGATGCCTCTTTTGCAGAGAGCAAGTAAATAAATAAATGCAAAATACATTGGGAAAGCAGAAACGGATGGGCTTACTTTATAAGTGTTCATGATGGCTGATTGATCTGTCTTCCAAATTTTTTTGCAGAAAGGAAAAACTATTAGGGAAGATCATGCATTTCCTTCCTTATTAGATCATTTTCTAAATAATTTCTTTGATCCAAGAGGATCATTACATTTCAGCATAACAACCCATTACAACTTGCAGGAACGCCAGGCAATTTTGTTCTGCAGCCTTAAGCTGTGTGTCTTTCATGTTGCACT